>NC_050098.1:80308206-81558206 GCF_902167145.1 Zea mays | reverse complement strand
ACACCGTGGTATTCAAGTGGGTCTTTGGACCGCTTGAGAGGGGTTGAGTGCAACCCTCGTCCGTTGGGACGCCACAACATGGAGTAGGCAAGTGTTGGACTTGGCCGAACCACGGGATAAACCACTGTGCCTATCTGTGTTGATCTTCTTGTGGTTATTGTGTTTTGCAAGAACTCCTCTCTAGCCACTTGGCTTTACTGTGCTAACTCCTAATCAAGATTTGTGGATTAAGTTTCAAGATTTTATAGGATCACCTATTCACCCCCCTCTAGGTGCTCTCAGTTAAATGCTACATGTGTCGTGTGGTTGGAGATCCCCATCTGGGTATTACTCGATTCGGATCGCCGTTACTTCTCGGATATGAAGACTGGATCCCTGCCCTTCATCATAGATAACAAGCGAAACAAAATTTGGATTTTAAAAGCAATCTAGTGTAGGTCAAGTGAATGATCTAGATTAGGAAAATGCTAGATTCAGGTAATAAACTAACTTGTGAAATAAAACTTGGCTTAAGGACCCACTTCTAGTAAGCTTTTCTGCAAATGAGTCCTTGAACTTTGATGAGCTTTACCTTGATTCCCAAAAGCCAGCATACCCTTGAGAGTCTTTTCTTTAGTCGGGCAAGTCTTGCTGAGTAATTGCATACTCAGGGTTTTATCCCTTGTTGTTTTTGTAGGAGAAGTTTTATTCCCTTATCTTTGGGTTAGTTACTTCATGTGGAGGACTTGAAGCTTAGAAGGTTTTTATATATCTCTTATGGAAAGGCTTCACCCTTCCAATTATTGTAGTTAAGTTATGCCTTTCGAGTACTATCAGGACTTGTAATAAATACATCTCTTTCTACCATGTAAAGCATGAGTTCTGGAATGTAAAGTGTACTTTGTAAAAGTCTTCCGCTCTATCTCCAATGTGTGTGTATCAAATGTGATTACTGTAATATACCTGTTATGTGGGAGATCCTTGGGATGATGAGTTCCAGTTGGGGAACTCGATAGCCTTGTTAAGTTACCCGGTACACGTGCACAGCCATCTGAGGCCAATAAGACAGGGATTGGTGCATGTGGGCCTGATAACTTGGGAGGGCTGTCACATTATCAGACTGAGAAATGAATCTGTAGAGAAGGACAAAATTCTGCTTTCCTTAGTGGACAGAGTCAAGGCTAGTGAAGCCAATCTTGCCGCGCAGTCCAAAGCTCATAGAGCCAAAATTGAAGATTTAAAGAAAAAGCTTGTCGAGAAGGATGAAGATTTCGAAGTGGCTAAGGCAAAGCAGGAAATAAGCGAATGGACTAGCGCAAGATTGCAAAAGAACGTAGACGAGCTTCAGGAATGAAAAGAAAGATATTACGAAAAATCCTTGGATTGTGCCAAGAAGTTGAAAGATAGTTTTGCAAAGGTGGGTGCTTACTCATCCGAGCAAAAATTTATTAGAGGCGATTCCGAAGAGATTATCGAATGGATCGGTGAAGAAGCTGAAGCTTTTGAAGAGATCCCTAGCGACCGTGGTGATTTTTGCACTTTTGCTGGTGCCAGAGGGGTTGCAGCAATTTTGGAAAAATTTGGCTGTGAACATGTTAATGCTGCAACCCAGACGGAGGCTGTCTTCACTGTGGAGAACACAAAGGATCCTTCGGCTGAGGCGACTCTATTGGGTGGGAAATTTTACTCCAACGTTTGGATGGAAGGCGGCCGAGAATGGGCCGCCGAAGCTATAAGGAACAATGTGAAAGAAACTCATGAAGCTCGAGAAGAAGCCAAGTGAGTTGAAGAGGCTGCCGAGCGTGCAAGGCGCATAGGTATTTTAATTGTTTCAAAGCTTTAATGTTTTTTCTAGCTTCAGATTAAGAACTTATTACTTTTACTGTAGCTGAACTTTCTCCACCACCTGAGCCCTAAGATCCCGAAGCTGATCCAGCAATGAAGGCGGCACTGGAAACTATAAGAATAGCTAAAGCAGCTGTTGATGAAGCCGTCAACAAACTTCTAAACGAAGCTGCCGAGAAAATTTTGAAGGAAGACTAGACTTTTGTGTAGCTAGAAAATTCAACATTTGTGTGATGTAATATACATACAAGTTAAACATTGTATATCTATGTGTATTTCAATGTAATATATTTCTTTGTGATGCATGAAATTTGCGTACATACTATTTTTGAGCCTTCGTCGAAAAAACACCTTCCCTTCTTTTCATGCTTTGTAAAGAAAAGAGCCCTTCTATAACAAAGCTGTTGTATGGTATTGTTGTCGACAAAAATTTTCCTGATAAGATTGCAATTGCCGAAGGTTTGCTTCTTGCTCCGGCACACTTTCATTCATCATGTAACTATCGAAGGTTTGCTTCGTGCTCGATTCTTGCTGTTGATGCGACATGATGTATGATGTAATGCTATGCGGGATGATGCGATGATATGATGCAGCATGATGTTTATGCCAAAAACACATATCCACATGGAAACACACACAGACTCTGCATCCCCTTAGGAACGACTTTGGAGTCTCTTCACCTTCTATTTCGGTGGCATTTAAGCTCTGCATCCCCTTAGGAATGACTTTGGAGCTTCTTCACCTTCTATTTCGGTGGCATTTAAGCTCTGTATTCCCTTAGGGACGACTTTGGAGCTTCTTCACCTTTTATTTTGGTGGTATTTTGGCTCTGCATTCCCTTAGGAACGACTTTTGAGCTTTGGAACTTACTCTGCGCCCTCTTAGGAACAACTTTTGTAGCTTCGGAACTTACTCTGCTCCCTTAGGAACGACTTTTTTAGCTTCGAAACTTACTCTGTGCTCTCTTAGGAACGAGTCTTGTATCTTCGGAGTCTTGTTAAGAGGAAACATTCCACTTGATGATATGAGTACAATATTATTACATGAAACCAGAATTCAATCCTTGGTGAATTGTTTTTCATACAAGAAAAATAAAATGGCAGGAAAGATAAAGATGCACCAGAGGTAGGATATTCTTCAGTAGATGTGCTTGGATTCAGGCACAGTGCTATTGACTGTGCGAGCTTTGGACTCCTCCCGAAAATCGCGCTGCTGTTGAGCGTGCTGGTGCCCTTCTGGTTGCTGGCTTCGGGCCAAAGTAGGTGCTAGTGGTGGTGGTGGTGGAAGCTGAGCCTAGGAAGCTTGAGAGTGGCTTGCCGAAGCGACATAGGCCGTAGGCTGTTGATTACCTATGTCCTCTGGAACATAGGGAGAATAGCATGAAGCAGTGTGTAGGACTTGCTTCGGTTGATTCTGCCGTGCTTCAGCTTCGGCAATCTCCTTCTGCTTCTGAATTGTGACTTGGCACGTTCTTGTAGTGTGGCCTTTGTCTTCACCACAGAACAAACAAAAAAGTCTCCTGGGCTGATCTCCGTATCTTCCTCCGAAGCTTCTGCCCCCTCTGCCTCCTAGTGGCCTGAAGGAGCTTTGTTGTGGCCCTGATGATTGGGAGCTGTGTTGTTGCCTTTGGGGTTGACTTCCTCTATCATCACTTGGGTTAGCATTATGGATTGACCTGACGTGCCTGGGGTGAGTTCTTCCTCCGAAGCCCCTGGCCATCTCAGAAAACCTATATGCTTCCTCCCTTCTTTAGCGAAAATCATTATCGGCCCGGATGTACTCATCCTTCTTCTAAAGGAGCTTCTCCAGGGTTTGTGGGAGCTTCCTGGCAAAATATTGAGCTGTAGGCCCTGGCCGAAGCCCCTTGATCATGGCCTCAATGACAATTTCATTGGGCACTGTAGGCGCTTGTGCTCTTAGATGCAGGAACCTTCGGACATACGCCTGAAGGTACTCCTCATGGTCTTGCGTGCACTGAAACAAAGTCTGAGTAGTGTCTGGCTTTGTCTGAAACCCTTGGAAGCTAGTGACTAGCATATCCTTGAGCTTCTGCCATGATGTGATTCTCCCTGGCCGGAGAGATGAGTAACAAGTTTGTGCTACGCTTTTGACTTCCATGACGAAGGATTTCGCCATGACTGCAGTATTGCCCCCATATGAATATATGGTTGCTTCGTAGCTCATCAGGAACTGCTTTGGGTCTGAGTGCCCATCATACATAGGAAGATGAGGTGGCTTGTATGATGGGGGCCATGGGGTAGCCTGCAATTCTGCTGCCAAAGGAGAGGCATCATTGAAAGCAAAATTGCCATGATGAAAATCACCATACCATTCATCATCATTGTATGAATTCTCTTGACGAAGCTCTCTGTGTTGAGGCCTTCGGTCTTGGTCATCCTGGGTGAGGTGATGCATTTCTTCAACGGCCTTACCAATCTTCCTCTAGAGATCGGCGAGTGGAAGCATTTTCTCTCTCTTCTTTTGAACCTGTTGATGGATAGCTTCGAGGTCCCTGATTTCTTGGTCCAATTCCTCCTCCTGAGGTGTTGGACTGGTGGCCTTCCTCTTCTGGCTCCTAGCTTCGCGTAGCGTCTCCTGATTAACGTCTAGTGGCTACAGTGCAGCCCCTGGCCCTTCTGTCTTCTTCGGCGGCATGACGAAGGTCGATGCTTGCCGAAGGTGGTCGAATGATTTCACCGGCGGTGGGCACCAATGTTGGTCACTTGTTCTCAAATGCTATAAATCAAGAACAAGGCAACACAATTGTTAATGGTCGAAGTCCTTCATCCTTCGAAGCATTATCTCCCTTAGGATATAATGATCTTTTAGACGAAGGTCGTGAAGGACATACCTTCATCATTTCAGTGAGCAAGGATGTAAACAAAGACATATAAAACACAAAAAGAATATAAAGAATTATTCTAAATTATTGGATTATTTATATTCTTATATTATAAACATGGATAAACATCAATAATATTTATATTACATTTGTACCTTCGGCTCGATAAAAGGTAAAAGGGCGGGAGTGACGCAAGAATGATTACAAGTCATCGTGTTAATGTTCATCTATTTATAGGCACAAGACACAGTCTGGACAAAATTACATTCATGTCCCTGACATTTACTGTTGACCATAAGGCAAGCTGTCAAGGACCAAGCAGTCTTTTCTCCTTTAAGTCGGTTTTGCCTTTCACCATCGTCATCGTGCTAAGCCGAAGCTTCTACAGCCACAACTTCTGATCTAGATTGTCCTTCCTTCAGACCACACCTTCATACTATGCACACCTTCATCTCAAAGCTGAAGCCTCCCATAACAATCTGATATGCTAAAAAACATGTTAGTTAAGTTTTTGAGGACCTTCGGAAGAGGAAGGCCCCCCCCAACAAGTATATATAATAGTGTTGTGAAAATTTTGAAGACCTTTGAAAATCTATTAGGACTCTCTCCCCTCATCTTCAAACAATAATAGTAAATTAATTAAGGGACCAATAAATAGATAAGAAGGGTTGATCTCTTGGTAATTTTGTGGTGATGCATTTTATGGAAAACATGGAATTGGACCTCCAATTTTAATGAAGACATAAAAATAGAAAATAAGAAAGGGAATTTCTAATGAAACCATTTATTCCATCCATAAATAAATGACAATATTGTATTTGGAATTGTTAAAGTTAGAAGTTGGACTCAAAACTAGAAAGTGAAAATCAATTAATAAACCTAAAGAATTTCAAATATTAATGGATGACCATAAGGCAAGCTGTCAAGGACCAAGCAGTCTTTTCTCCTTTAAGTCGGTTTTGCCTTTCACCATCGTCATCGTGCTAAGCCGAAGCTTCTACAGCCACAACTTCTGATCTAGATTGTCCTTCCTTCAGACCACACCTTCATACTATGCACACCTTCATCTCAAAGCTGAAGCCTCCCATAACAATCTGATATGCTAAAAAACATGTTAGTTAAGTTTTTGAGGACCTTCGGAAGAGGAAGGCCCCCCCAACAAGTATATATAATAGTGTTGTGAAAATTTTGAAGACCTTTGAAAATCTATTAGGACTCTCTCCCCTCATCTTCAAACAATAATAGTAAATTAATTAAGGGACCAATAAATAGATAAGAAGGGTTGATCTCTTGGTAATTTTGTGGTGATGCATTTTATGGAAAACATGGAATTGGACCTCCAATTTTAATGAAGACATAAAAATAGAAAATAAGAAAGGGAATTTCTAATGAAACCATTTATTCCATCCATAAATAAATGACAATATTGTATTTGGAATTGTTAAAGTTAGAAGTTGGACTCAAAACTAGAAAGTGAAAATCAATTAATAAACCTAAAGAATTTCAAATATTAATGTGCGTAAATTATTTTATTCTTCTCTCTCATGAAGTAAGCATTAGTATTATTAAAAATAACAAAATAATTAATAAAATATTATTGAATGATGTTGAGATTCTATTTGTTCCTCTAGAAAATTTAAAGGTTGAAATTCAAATATGAGTTTAATCTGAAATTGAAATAGAAATCAGAAAAATGAAAATCCAAAGAAAAGAAAAAGGAAATGAGAGCTAGGCGGGCTAGAATCTGCAATTTCGGCCCAATACCCATCTCATCCTGCTGGCCCATTCCCCCTCCCTTATTTTTTCCTTTTTCCGCGTGTGAATGGCAGGTGGACCCCACTAAACGGTGACTCACCTGGAACTCCTCTCACGCGCACACTTATGACTGTATGGTGGGACTGCGCGGCCCGCTGGCACTCGGCGTCTCCCCCCATAGACAGACTGGTGGACCCTGCTGTCAACCCTCACATGCGCCACTGATGTGCGGGCCAACCTCATCAATATCATCCCTATCCACGGGCGTGAATCCTACCGGGCTGACGCGATGCTCGGGGATGTTGAGCTACATCTGTGCCAGGTTGTTGCTCGGGGGTATAAATTGGAGGCCATCGCGACTCTCCCCCTGGGCCATCTAACCGCGGCCTACGTCGGTGTTCGTGCTTCCACCTGTCTGGGAGAATTAGCAGAGAGGGTGAGGAAGTTGCTGCCACCGCAGGGTCTTGCCACCATTGCCGTTTGTGTCGCGTGGTCTGGCATGGGGCGGCTTGGATCTTCTGGAATGGTGCTTGTGGCCGTGTCTGGGTGAATGAATGGTGGATGACGCTGGAATTGCACACTAGAGCAATCTCCTCGCCGCGGAGCTACCAACCGCCATGGGCAGGGCGTGACGCTATGCAATCTGCGATGTGTCCTCCCTCCATACGTTTGCTTCGGTACCAGTATTGTGAAGAGCTTCATGTATGCATGATTGGGTTACCGGGCATTAGGGCGCGCATCGCCGGTAATGGCGCCACCGTTGGGGCCTGCATCGCCGCCACTATCTGGGTACGGTGGTGGGCGAGGGATTTGGAAGAAGGCTGCCGACCGTCCGATCTTATCGGGTGGTTGGGGTGAGAGATGGCGTCCGCCGTAGGATATGTGTTTGGCGATTGAGATCGAATCCAGGTGTCGAGTGGACTGATGCGATCGGGGGCGTCCGATCTAGATCGGGTGCGTAGGATTCGATCCGCTGTTTTAAATCTGGGTCGTCGATCGCTCGTTGGGCGGTTCAGATTGCATAACGGTTCGGTTTAGATAACTTCTAATCTGTGCTGTTGAAACCAGATCAGAGAGCTCATATTAGTTCATACCCCTTCGGCTGGGATAATATGCAAAGGAGCCCCCGCAAAATCCAATAACCAACCCGCAATCCACCAAAGGGTTAAGACCATTATCGTTTAGTCCTGGAATTTATGCAGAACTCCCTAGGCTTTGTTAAAATTGTGTCCGCGTCCAGAAGCCTGAGGAAATTCAAAATTTATTTTAGAAAATAATTTTTAATACAAAAACAATACTAGAAACTTGTGAAATTCATATTTAATTCATTTTAGCTCCAAATTGATTCATTCTAGTTGCAATAATTTTGTTTTAATATTATCTATCACCTAGTATCTCTGTAGCCATGAAACTTAGATTAAAATGTACACTTGAATTAGTCTATACCTGGCATTAAATAACTCCAGAAATTCATAACTCAATAACCGTAACTCCATTTTGATCCATTCTAGTTGCATTAGTCTCACAATAATATTTATTATCATCTAGTAACTTTGTTTTGTCATGAAATATAGGTTAAAATGTTGCACTTAGTTTATTCTATACTTAACCACATGGATCTTTGGAAAACGATAACTTCATAAACGTAACCTCGAATTTAGCGGTTCTCAAACCCACGATCTCGTAGCAACACGTAGATTATTATTATATAGTTTGTTCTTATATTTGGTGTGATGTTAATTTTTCCTATACACTGTTTGTTTGTATTGCTACAGCTAGTGTAAGGTTACGAGTCACCTGAAGAGCAAGTTGGTACCTGGAATCTCAAGTCCCAGGCAAGTTGTGCCCTTGATCACTTCTTTTTACCCAATCATGTTTTTATTAATCATAATGATCTGCATAGGTTAATTTTGATGGGACCCAATAGGTTACCCTAGTTTGACTATCTTTATACCTTGTTTACCACTTATTTTTTGGGTGGTACCTGCTATTGCTTTATGTGGTTTTGGGTATAGAAATACACATTATTCATGATTATACTTATATTATCAGTTGTTATTTACTGTTCATGTTAAGATCATTATGTTAATTGGAACGGAGAACCACCTGGGAAAATAGTGCTACCACAAGGGTGGTATGGGATGCCCTTGGCTGATTAATTACGAAAGCTAGTGGATGACTACCTTACCCAAAAGGGGCAAGGGCAGTAGGGTAGTGGTCAGTGTAGGGAGGTCCTTGGGTTGATTTTGCTGCGATGGCGATCAGGCGAGGAATCCCTGCATTGGAGCTTCCTATAAACTGTAGCGGGTTTTCTAAAGCTAGTGGAACTTTGTAAAGGCCTCATAGTGTTACCCTGCCTCACCTCCTCGGCAGAGGTGTATGGGATTGGCCGTCTCTTGGCAGATGGGTAACATGACTTGTGGGTAAATATGTGCAACCTCTGCAGAGTGTAAAACTGGTATACTAGCCGTGCTCACGGTCATGAGCAGCTCAGACACTCACATGATTAATTTATGGAACTAAATTCAATTTGTCATATGCATTGCATTGAGGGTGTTGTTATTACTTTTGTTCTACTACTTAATTGGGTTGATATTTACTTGTACTTAGTAATTGCTAATAAAATTTTGACCAACTTTAAAAGCAATGCTTAGCTTCAACCATCCTCTTTGGTAAGCCTTGCACTTCACGTGAGCTCCCACCTTTGGCGAGTTCATGCACATTATTCCCCACAACTTGTTGAGCGATGAACGCATGTGAGCTCACTCCTGCTGTCTCACACCCCCACATGTCAAGAACAGGTAACGCAGGATGAGGTGCATGAAGGATGCTATGACGAGTTCGTGACAGGTCTAGGCCATCGTCTCCTAGTCAACTTTGGGTTGCTGGATCGCTGTTTCCTTATGATGTAATTATTTATTTATTTATTTTGTATAGAACTCCTGTTATTTAGTAAAGATGTGACATTCGATCTTGTGCCATGATTCATCATATGTGTGAGATTTGGTCCTAGCACGCCCGGTGATTTTTTCGCGCCCGGGTTTTGAATCCCTAAAACCCGGGTGTGACAGAAGTGGTATCAGAGGAATGTTGACTGTAAGACGAATCCTAGATAGAACTGGACAACCATTGTCTAGTTACCTTTGCTACTCTGATTCTTGCCTAAACTTTTCTTAATCTTTTCTCGTCTATTTCCGCTTTACTCTCATTATTCTTACCTTTTTACTTCTAAAGACAAATGTGGATTCCACACTTTGAAATCCTGTACCTAAAGTGACCTTTTGGAATAGGAGACCTACTCTTAGGAACAAAAACAAAACTATTTTTGTAGGTATCTATGTGCTTCAATGTTTGTTCTTATGATACTTGTTTGATTTGGATCTTTGATTGAGTGTGATGAGTTGTGGAGTAATGTCCACAATTACATCTGCATATACATATAGGAAAAATGCTTATAAAAATAACTAGATAAACTAGATTATCCCTCATTAAAGTATCTAGCCTAACAATATCCATCTCATCTTGAAAGATTCTATCCTACACTCATAGATCCATCTTATCTTAAAAGATACTCATCTTATCTTGAAAAGATCTTATGTCACCCTAATAGATCTAACTAACCTCAAAAGATTCTACCTTATCCTTATGGAGTCATCTTGCCCTAATTAGCATATTTATCCAACTCTAGAATAACAACCATGAGCTAATCCAAAGAATTTATTTAGATCTTATCTAGTCTAAAATAGTCATATCAATTTATTCTAGATCTGATCCCATCTAAAAGGTTAATCTAACCTAACAAAGTCTAACCTTAAGTTGAGCTAACATAAGGTCAGTCACTTAACCAGTTAATAGTTGAAAAAAATTAGATTAGACTCTACTCCTATAGAACATGTCTTAACTTAGTTCACTCTGCACTAAATTAAGAATGATAGACCAACCCGACTTTATGCAACTACCTTAACCATTCGATGGTTGCATAACCCCTCTGTTAACCTAACAGAGATTCAGACCTACCTACACCATATGGTCCATACTATCTCAAAAGATTCTAACATATCCTAATAATATTTATCGTACCCTAGTAGATCTATCTAACTTAAACTAGTCTAATCTAGTCATATCTGATCTAATCTAGATCCTATCTAATCTAGTATGATCTAACCTAATGTGGTCTACTTAAACAGATTAGTGATACTGGTAGAAGAGATTAGACCCTACTATCCAGGTATTAACTTAACTTCGCACATTAGACCAACTCAACCATGGGCATAAGATCTAACCTAGCCAATAGAGTCTTGATGGATTGCATAATCTATCTATCTCCACCTAACCTCAAACAAACTTTTGACCTACATCATGTAGTCTATCTCACCCATATCTATCTTAACCATACTCCGGTAACTCCGATGATATGCACTGACCCTGACTCAATGAGACTAAGACCAGAAAAGAACAAGATCAACCTCGTCAAGGAAGGAGAGAAGTCAAACTCGATCGTCAGATGCATTACCACCCAACAAGGAGTCCTTTCTCACCGTAAACTTTCTTACCCATGCTATTCTTGCCCAAACCTATCCATCTCTTATTCCACATAATAAGTATCTCGATACATATGCTCTCCTAATCACCCACTATTGAAAAAAGAGACTCTGAATTCTTGAACCAATTATAGACTAAAAAGTTGAATTACAAACCAATCCTTTTGTATCCCTTTTCTTACAAATCTCGAGGACAAGATTTCTGTTAAGGGGGGTAGGATTTGTAAGACCTAAAATCTGTAGAAAATAAATAAATAAATACATATATTACAAAATAATAAAATAAGGAAATAAGAGTATATATAAAAATGTTGTGAGAATTTTGAAGACCTTTGAAAATCTATTAGGACTCTCTCCCCTCATCTTCAAACAATAATAGTAAATTAATTAAGGGACCAATAAATAGATAAGAAAGGTTGATCTCTTGGTAATTTTGTGGTGATGCATTTTATGGAAAACATGTAATTGGACCTCCAGTTTTAATGAAGACATAAAATAGAAAATAAGAAATGGAATTTCTAATGAAACCATTTATTCCATCCATAAATAAATGACACTTTTGTATTTGGAATTGTTAAAGTTAGAAGTTGGACTCAAAACTAGGAAGTGAAAATCAATTACTAAACCTAAAGAATTTGAAATATTAATGTGCGTAAATTATTCTATTCTTCTCTCTCATGAAGTAAGCATTAGTATTATTAAAAATAACAAAATAAATAATAAAATATTATTGAATGATGTTGAGATTCTATTTGTTCCTCTAGAAACTTTAAAGGATGAAATTCAAATTTGAGTTTAATCTGAAATTGAAATAGAAATCAGAAAAATGAAAATCCAAAGAAAAGAAAAGGAAATGAGAGCTAGGCGGGCTGGAATCTGCAATTTCAGCCCAATACCATCTCATCCCGCTGGCCCATTCCCCCTCCCTTCTTTTTTTCTTTTTTCGCGTGTGAATGGCAGGTGGAACCCAGTGAACGGTGACTCACTTGGAACTCCTCTCACGCGCGCACTTATGACTGTATGGTGGGACCATGTGGCCCGCTGGCACTCGGCGTCTCCCCCCATACATGGACTAGTGGACCCTGCTGTCAGTCCTCACATGCGCCAATGACGTGCGGGCCAGCTTCGTTAGTATCATCCCTATCCATGGGCATGAATCCTACCGGGCTGCCGTGATGCTCGGGGATGTTGAGCTATATCCGCGCTAGGTTGTTGCTCGGAGGTATAAATTGGAGGCCATCGCGACTCTCCCCCTGGGCCATCTAACCGTAGCCTACATTGGCGTTCGTGCTTCCACCTGTCTGGGAGAATTAGCAGAGAGGGTGAGGAAGTTGCCGCCGCCACGGGGTCTTGCCTGCTTTGCCATTTGTGTCACGTGGTCTGGCCTGGGGCAGCTTGGATCTTCTGGGATGGTGCACGTGGCCGTGTCTGGGTGGATGAATGGTGGATGACGCTGGAATTGCACACTGGATCAATCTCCTCGCCATGGAGCTACCGACCGCCATGGGCAGGACATGACGCTATGCAATCTGCGGTGAGTCCTCCCTCCGTACGTTCGCTTCGGTACCAGTATTGTGAAGAGCTTCATGTATGCATGATTGGGTGACCGGGCATTAGGGCGCGCATCGCCGATAATGGCGCCACCGTTGGAGCCTACATCGCCGCCGCTGTCCGGGTACGGTGGTGGGTGAGGGATTTGGAAGAAGGTTGCCGACCGTCTGATCTAATCGAGTGGTTGGGGTGAGAGATGGCATCCGCCGTAGGATATGCGTTTGGCGATCGAGATCGAATCCAGGTGTCGAGTGGACTGATGCGATCGGGGTCGTCCGATCTAGATCGGGCGCGTAGGATTAGATCTGCAATTTTAAATCTGGGTCGTCGATTGCTCATTGGGTGGCTCAGATTACATAACCGTTTGGTTTAGATAACTTCTAATATGTGCCGTTGAAACCAGATCGGACAACACAGATTAGTTCATACCCCTTCGGCTGGGATAATATGCAAAGGAGCCCCCGCAAAATCCAATAACCAACCCGCAACCAAGCCTTGATATCAATCTACTCAGCGCTGCCATACATCCGGTGGGCCTTTGTACTTTCTTCTATGATCGCGGTGGCTCCATTCTCATAATGGCTTCATTTTTTCCGGATTTGCTTCTTTTCCTCGATGGCTGACGATAAATCCATGTAGCTTTCCAGCCGGTACTCTGAATACGCACTTCTCTGGGTTCAGTTTCCATCGGTAGCACCTCAAGCTGTTGAACACCTATTGCAAATCCTCGATGAAGATGTCTGAGTTTTCTGTCTTGATGACTGCATCATCAACTCTTCTACTCGCTTTCCCCAATGGTCGGCTATGCATGTTTGCATAGCTCTTTGGTAAGTTGCTCCAGCGTTTTTGAGGCCGAACGACATGGAGGTATAACAGAAAGCTCCAAACGGCGTGATGAATGCAATCTTTTCCTCATCTTCCTTTGCCAAATTGATCTGATGATATTCGGAGTAGCAATCTAGGAAGGAGAGCATTGAACAGCCAGCGGTCGAATCAACTACCTCATCTATCCTAGGTAGTCCAAAGGGGTCCTTCGGATAGTGCTTATTGAGATCGGTATAGTCAACGCACATGTGCCAATCAACTTTATTCTTTTTTAGTACAAGAACATGATTTGCCAACCATTCAAGATTTAGTACTTCTCTAATGAATCCTACCGACACCAGGCGAGCTAATTCCGCCCGAATGGCTTGTCTTTTGTCAGGCGTTGCTTCTACCAGATCGGCCTTGCCTGAGGGTACATTTTGAGTTTGTGCTCGGCCAGCTCTCTCAGGACTCCTGGCATGTCCGCAGGTTGCCATGCGAACACGTCCCGATTGTCTTGCAGGAACTGGACGAGCGTGCTTTCCTATTTGTCATCGAGGCTGGAACTGATGATTGTGTTCTTGCGTTCATTAGAGAATCCAAGATTGATCCTTTTAGTTTCTTCAATCGACCGCATAGAGGTTGCGGCCGGGGCTTCATTCGAAGGGATCGTGAAGTTTTCATCCGCCAGCTTGCCATCGACTTGTGCGGGAAGGGCTACCAGGGGCCCAGCGGTGAGAACCGTCTGAATGGCACCCTGAAAGCATTCCGCGGGCACCTTGGAAATCGGCGTGCACGATGATGATCCCTTGAGGTCCTGGCATTTTGAGTATCATATACGTGTAGTGTGGGATAGCCATGAATTTTGCCAACCCTGGTCTTCCAATGATGGCATTGTACCCTCAATCAAAATGCACCACCTGAAACCTCAGGAACTCAGTTCGGTAGTTCTCTGGGGTTCCAAAGGTGACGGACATGTAGATGTGTCCCAGTGGGTACTCCACTTCGGTCGGCACGATGTCGAAGAAAGGAGTATGTGACTCAGTGAGGTCGTCGATGGCGACCCCCAGAGCCTAAAGCGTTCGGGGAAAGGTGACATTGATGCTGCTGCCACCATCCAGTAGCACCTTCTTAACCCGGCTTTCCCGAATCACTAGATCGATGAGTAGCGAATATTTGCCGGGGTGATCAAAGTTAAGCCACTGATCAGCTCAGCTAAAGGATATCGTGTGCTCTGACCATCGGTAAGGAGTCGGAGCACTGTTTGTGGCCACTAGAACTTGTCAATCATTAAGTTTTTATTGCCTTCTGCTTTCTTGTGCTCCGTGGCCTCCGAAAGCTCCCTGTCAATGCCCAGGAAAGCTCCGCCTCTCACCCCTTCCTGTTGTTGAGGCTGCCTAGGTTCATTAGGCTCTCCTCGAGGCGGGGGAGGTGGCAGTGGCTGGAACGGTTGGCCATGCCCGATGGAGTTTTTGAAGTCCCTATAGTTCTACAGGGTGTGCCACATGTCCTTGTGATATGTACACTAGGAGTCGAGGATCTCGTCCAGTGTTCGCACCCCTCCGCTGGGTGCGCCGCGGGCTCGAGCGACAGGTGGCCCAATAGTGTGCACCTCCTCGCAGGGTCTCTTCTCCCATCATTTGTTTGGTTGCTAGTTCGTGTCCCTTCGTGGTGCGGGCAGTACGGGCTTTGTGCCTCCAATGAGGTCCTAAGCCCGCTCATCCGCGGTGATGTAGACATCCGCCTCCCTAAATAGTTGTTCGGAGGTGGCAGATGCTTTTTGAAGTATGGCCTAGACAAAGGCTGGGTCGTTGGACCCCCGATAAAAGTCTTCAATCATAGCCGCCTCAACGACTTCAAGAATACGGTTCCTCATCGGTTGAAATCTTTTGAGGAACGAATGAAGAGTTTCATCATTCTGCCGCCTAATGGATTTGAGGTCCCAAGGCTGTGCCGGTTTATCGGAGAGAGACTGAAAATTCGCGATAAACCGACGGTTGAAGTCCCCACAATCGTCGATGTAGTGTCGAGGCAGGTGTCGGAGCCATTGCAGTGCGTCCTGCCCTATAACAATGGGCAAGTATGCTATCATGACATCCTCCATTGCCCCAGCAGCCCGGATGGCCGTTGTATAGACGGCCAACCAGCCTCTTGGATCCTGCTTAGGCTTATATTTGTCGATGTTGGAGACCTTGAAACTCAAAGGACATTGGATGGCCCAGAGGCGAGGAGTAAGCACGGAGACCCCGCACGCATCCTCTTGTCGATGATCATGTCGTCGATCCCAGGGAGGGGAGTCAGTATCTGGTCACCTCGACCATCCCTCGAACGAACTGTTGGTTGAGGCTACCGCTGACTCAATCCGGTACACCATGATCTCGGTCGTATTCCTCCTGGCGCCTTATCTCACTCTCGTGCCGACAATCGCGTGAAGCGCTGATGTTGCTCCACGCATCTCGTCGGCTATTGATGGCCTGACACAGGTTGTTTGGCGGGTGAGCAAGATGAAGAAGATGATTGGTCGCCTTTGTAAGCAGCTGTCGATAACCCTCCACGTCTGGGGTCCATGGGAGGCCATCGGCTATCTGCGCCAGTACTCCTCCATCTTCACTCGGCGTGTTCAATGCTTGGGCAAAGTTGGGGTACAAGTTTCGGGCAAGAAGCGGATTCTCCCGTCGGAGTCTAGCATCTTGTTCAGCTACTTCCCACTCTCGTTTTTGAGCCTGACGACGATCACGGCAGTGGGAGTTGCGCCATTCTGGATGTGCTCTTTCGGTGGGGTTTCCCCCATCTCTAAGGCGTCGTCCCGAGAGATGGGTTGTGCTGGGTCCCGTTCTCCAGCATCATGATGTTGTAGCATGTTCGACGCCTGTTTCTTCGTCACCGAGCTTCATGCTGGGGAGGTTCTTCCCCCAGCGCGGTGGGTTCATCGTCAAAGATGGGTGATGACTCCAATCTCCCCTGAATGAAGAGGACGTTGGGGTAGAAGGGAGTAGGTACGACGATGTGCTTCTTCTCATCCTCCTTTGAGGGCAGAGGTGTTGGGAAGATTGCTCATTGTGTTCTCCTTCCCCGGTAAGGAACATTAACTTCCCTTCTCCTAGTGATCCATGTCCACTCCTTAGTGAGCGAGGTGGACAACGGAGTTCGCCGGGCTAGGGAGGCCCTGGTTGATTGGCCTTCCATCCTCCGGGGATTTTTGAGCTCAGACTTGCGCGGGGCCATGCCTTGTGTCACACCCGGATTTAAGGGACAAAGCCGAGTGCATCTCATATATGCGCCAAAGAAGACAACACATATAATAACAGATTGTATAGAGATAAATGTCACAATATAATCAGAGTACCTATTACATAGTGGAAGTCTTACAAAATAAAAGATGAATATAAAACGAACTAGAGTCCATCCTTGGCACCATAAAGTTGACTGGGAGATGACACCTAGATCAGATCAAACTCCTCGTTGTGTGGTTCCTCTTGAACCACCTGTTCTTCTCCTTTTGGGGGGTGTGAGACAACAAGGGTGAGCTCACACATGTTCATCGCTCAACAAGTTGTGGGGAATAATGTGCATGAACTCACCAAAGGTGGGAGTTCATGTGATGTGTAAGGCTAATCAACAATAGGGGTTAAAGCTGAGCATTGATTTTAATAAGTTGGTCAAATTTTATTAGCAATTACTAGATGTAAGTAAATACCAAACCATAATAAGAATAATAGAACAAAATTAATAAATAATCCCATGCAATGCAAATGACAAATTGAATTTAAGTTCCATAATTTAATCATGCGAGAGTCTTGAGCTGTTCATGACCGTGAGCTCATCTAGTATACCAGTTTTACACTCTGTAGAGGTTGTACCCTGTACCCACAAGTCATGTTACCCATCTGTCAAGGGGTCATGAATCCCATACACCTCTACCAAGGAAGCGAGGCAGGGTAACACTACGAGGCCTTTACAAAGTTCCACTAGCTTCCGAAAACCCGCTATAATTTCTGGGAAGAGCACTTGCAGGAATCCCTCGTCTGACTGCCATCACAGCAAAATCACCCTGAGAACCTCCCTGCATGCAATTCCCCTTGCCCCTTTCGGGTAAGGTAGTCTTCCACTAGCTTTCCTAATTAGTCAGCCAAGGGCGTCCCATTCCACCCTTGTGGTGGCACGTGTTTCTCAAGTTAAGCTCCATTTCCCAATTAAAGATAATGATGATCTTGACATGAACATGAATAACATAACAGAATAATCGGAACATGGATATAATGAAATATTAACCCAAAACCATATAAAGTAATAGCAAACTACCCAAATAATTCAAGGGTAAATAAGGTAAAAGATAATCAGACTAGGGTGACTTATTGGGTCCCATCAAAATTAAACTTATGCATTAATAAGAGATATTAAAGAACATTATTGGGTAATAAATGTGGTCAAGGGCACAACTTTCCTGGGACTTGAGATTCCAGGTACCAGGATGATTCTAGGTATCAGGTGACTCGTGACCTCAGGCTAGTCGTAGCAATACAAACAAACATGGTATAGGTAAAATTAACATCACATCAAACATAAGTACAAACTGTATAATAATAATCTACGTGTTGCTACAAGATCGTGGGATCGAGAACTAGTAAGATCAGAGATACGATCATCAAGTTATGATGTGATTAAATGATTCAAACTAGGTTTTATGTTTATTTTATAAATCAAGAGAGAAGATAAACTAAAGTAGTTATTAATTCAACTTGAACCTAAATTATAAATTGACCATAGATCATATTTTAGTAGATTATGATGATTGGCAGATTAACAAGACTAACCAACATAAGTTAAATAAAGATCTAATTATAAAAGAATGAGACATGGTACAATAAATTTTGTTATTGCATAGTAAATATTCATATGAAGCTAACGCAATTGGAACGGGTCAATTCAGAGTTAAAATGGGGAAGTTATGAAATTCTGGAGGTTTTATGTAGTTGATACAAGATTAATTAAGAGATACATTTTAATATGGCTTTAATGTCAAAACAGTGGCACTATTTGATAAATAATAATATTTCAAAATTATAGAAACTAGAATGGATCAATTTAGAATTACTATGGATTTCCTATGCATTAAACAAGTTCTACCATTTATTTTTACATTAAAAATCTATTTCCTATTTACATTCCTCGATTTTCTAATCTTCTGGACTGGGCACATTTTTATTAGAAAGTCCAGGGGTCTCGGTGTAAATCTTCCCAAGACTCAGTCTAACCACGCAGTGGACCGCAGGTTGGTTCCCTGGAAACATAGGGGCGTGTTTGCAAAAGGGGTCGGACCGAAAGGCTATCCCTCGATCGGAACCATCGAATTACAAACCAACAGACCAGATTAGACTACCCTCAACCCGAAGCGGTATGACGCAGTAACCGTATGATTAATGATTAAAGGCTGAGATTCACTACAACCAGAGATCGATCCAGAACCAGTCGATGGCGGATCTACGGTCTAGATCTAAAACGGTGGAACACGCCCTAGTCCCGTAAGATACCGATCGGACGACCAGCACTCCCTTGGCCGAACCGATACTCCGCTTCTAATCATGGCCGTCCACGCGACGATCCACGGCGAGGGCTATTCCCCAACCCCGGTCACGGCACCCGATGGCACTCTGCTTCCCCCACCGCAGAGCTCGCCGGAGCACGGCGAAACTACGTGTGCCACTCGATAGAGTGAGGCTGACAGCAGCCAAGTCCGGCCTCGGGCGCCATAGGAAACTCCGCCTCGCCCGACCCAGGGCTCGGACTCGGGCTCGGCCCCGGAAGACGACGAACTCCGCTTCGCCCGACACCAGGGCTCAGACTCGGGCTCAGCCCCGGAAGACGACGAACTCCGCATCGCCCGACCCCAGGGCTCGGACTCGGGCTCAGCCCCGGAAGACGACGAACTCCGCATCGCCCGACCCTAGGGCTCAGACTCGGGCTCAGCCCCGGAAGACGACGAACTCCGCATCACCCGACCCCAGGGCTCGGACTCAGCCCTGGCCTCAGCCGACGGTCTCCGCCTCGCCCGACCCAGGGGCTCGGACTCGACCTCGGCCTCGGAAGACAGACTCGACCTCGACCTCGGAGGAGCCTCCACCTCGCCCAACCCAGGGCTCGGACCGACCACGTCACAGGAGGCACCATCATTACCCTACCCCAAGCTAACTCAGGCTACGGGGAACAAGACTGGCATCCCATCTAGCTCACCCCGGTAAACAAGTAATGATGGCGCCCCACATGCTCTATGACGACAGCGGCTCTCAGCCCCCTTACGGAAGCAAGGAGACGTCAGCAAGGACTCGACAGCCCCGACAGCTGTCCTTCCGCCAGGCTCCAGCGCTCCTCCGACGGCCACGACACCACACGAACCGGGTGCCAAAACCTCTCCGGCTGCCACGATGGCATGTACTTAGGGCACTAGCTCTCCTCCGCTAGACACGTTAGCACACTGCTACACCCCCCATTGTACACCTGGATCCTCTCCTTACGCCTATAAAAGGAAGGTCCAGGGCCCTCTTACAGAGGGTTGGCCGCGCGGGGAAGGACGGGACGGCGCTCGCGTAAGCCTCTCGCTCCCTCCCGCGTGGACGCTTGTAACCCCCTACTGCAAGCGCACCCGACCTGGGCGCGGGACAAACACGAAGGCCGCGGGTTCCCCCTTTTACGCCTGTCTTCCTCCGGCTTTTCCCCCCCTTCGCGCTCCGTCTCGCGCCGACCCATCTGGGCTGGGGGCACGTGGCGGCAATTTACTCGTCGGCCCAGGGACCCCCCGGGTTCGAAACGCCGACAGTTGGCGCGCCAGGTAGGGGCCTGCTGCGTGTTGACGAACAGCTTCCCGTCAAGCTCCAGATGGGCAGTCTCCAGCAACCTTTCCAGCCCGGGACGGTGCTCCGTTTCGGGAGTCTTGAGTTCATGTCCCTCGACGGCAGCTACGACATGATACTCCTTCCTCCACCGCGCGACAGCGACAATGGCGGTCGACAACCCGCCTGCTGGCGGCGGAATCGACGACGTCTTCCCCACGTGGCGGAAGAACAACATCCGGGCTTGTCCCGTCCCCTCCCCCACCGACGGAGGAGGAGGCGGGGCAACCAAGGCCAAGCAGGAGGCGGCACCTCGTCGGCTGTCGAGCGAGTCGACGGCGCCGGCGCCCCAACGGGGGGCACGTCGGGCATCGACCTCGCGTCTGAGACGAAGACGAGCGCCGTCTCCCCGCGACACGCCAACTCCAAGCAAACGGACGATGCCAGCATGCTCGCAAAGGACTTGCTGGGCGTCACCCTCGTACCTGAGACGACGGTGCAGTCTGCCCCTGACGTGACTTCGTCACTGCCCGTCGACCAAGAGGTACCGACTGATTCCCATCTCGTGCCTTTCGGATTCAGCCTCAACCCACCAAGTGACTTCGCTTTGGTGGACGCACTCATAGAGGCGAGTCCAAACCCTCTGGGGTATCGTATGCGGTCACCCTGGGACCGTCTGACGGCCGTCTCGACCTACGGGCCCTCGGGTTCCGAGGAAGATGACGAGCCCGACTTTAGTTGGGATTTCTCCGGACTTGGTAACCCCAGTGCCATGCGGGACTTTATGACCGCATGCGACTACTGCCTTTCCGACTGTTCCGACAGTAGCCGCAGCCTCGACGACGAGGACTGCGGCCCAACGACGAGGACTGCGGCCCAAGTCGTGAATGTTTCCACATCGATCTAGGGGGTCCCGACGAAGGCAACCATCTTGGTATGCCGGAGAACGGTGATCCCCTAGGCCTGTGCCTCGCGTTGACATCCTTCGGGAGCTAGCTGTGGTCCCCGTCCCGGTGGGGGGTCATGACCCACAGCTCGAGCAAATCCACGAGATGCAGGCCAGGCTCGACGAGGGAGCAAGAACACTTGAGCCGTTTCGCCGGGACATCGGGCAGGAATGGGCGGGCCATCCTCCGGCCGGAAAAGTGCGTCATCTACCCCAGGGCATCCAGCACCGCATCACCGGCGATGTCAGGGTAAGGCCGCCACCGGTTTCCTGTGGAGTCGGCCAAAACCTGGCTGCAGCGGCAATACTTCTCCACGCGATGCCGGAGCCATCAACCACCGAGGGGCGGCGTATCCAGGGAGAGCTCAAGAATCTCCTGGAGGATGCCGCGGTCCGACGGGCCGAAAGCTTTGCCTCCCGGAGGCAGGGGTACCCCTCGGAACATCGCACCGCGACTTCCCGATTCATGCGGGAAGCCTCGGTCCACACTGGGCGCACCCGCAACACGGCGCCTGCGGCCCCGGGTCGCCTCGGCAACAACACCCTCACCGCAACCGTCGAACCCACCTCGACGAGAGGGTGCGCCGAGGCTACCACCCCAGGCGTGGGGGACGCTACGACAGTGGGGAGGATCGGAGTCCCTCGCCCGAACCACCCGGTCCATAGGCTTTCAGCCGGGCCATACGACGGGCGCGCGTTCCCGACCCGGTTCCGAACCCCGACTACTATCACAAAGTACTCGGGGGAGACGAGGCCGGAACTGTGGCTCGCGACTACCGGCTGGCCAGCCACCTGGGTGGAACGGACGATGACAACCTCATCATCCGCAACCTCCCCCTGTTCCTCTCCGACACCGCTCGAGCCTGGCTGGAGCACCTGCCTCCGGGGCAGATCTCCAACTGGGACGACCTGGTCCAAGCCTTCGCCGGCAACTTCCAGGGCACGTACATGCGGCCTGGAAACTCCTGGGATCTCCGAAGCTGCCGCCAGCAGCCGGGAGAGTCTCTCCGGGACTACATCCGGTGATTCTCGAAGCAGCGCACCGAGCTGCCCAACATCACCGATTCGGATGTCATCGGTGCGTTCCTCGTTGGCACCACCTACCGCGACCTGGTGAGCAAGCTAGGCCGCAAGACCCCCACCAGGGCGAGCGAGCTGATGGACATCGCTACCAAGTTCGCCTCTGGCCAGGAGGCGGTTGAGGCCATCTTCCGGAAGGACAAGCAGCCCCAGGGCCGCCCACCGGAAGATGTCCCCGAGGCGTCAACTCAGCGTGGCACCAAGAAGAAAGGCAAGAAGAAGTCGCAAGGGAAACGCGACGCCGCCGACGCGGACCTTGTCGCCGCCGCCGAGTACAAGAACCCTCAGAAACCTCCCAGAGGTGCCAATCTCTTCGATAAGATGCTCAAGGAGCCATGCCCCTATCATCAGGGGCCCGTCAAGCACACCCTTGAGGAGTGCGCCATGCTTCGGCGCCACTTTCACAAGGCCGGGCCACCTGCGGAAGGTGGCAGGGCCCGCGACGACGATAAGAAGGAGGATCACAAGGCAGGAGAGTTCCCCGAGGTCCACGACTGCTTCATGATCTACGGTGGGCAAGTGGCGAACGCCTCGGCTCGGCACCGCAAGCAAGAGCGTCGGGAGGTCTGCTCGGTAAAGGTGGTGGCGCTAGTCTACCTAGACTGGTCCGACAAGCCCATCACCTTCGACCAGGCGACCATCCCGACCGCGTGCCGAGCCCAGGGAAATACCCGCTCGTTGTCGACCCCGTCATCGGCAACGTCAGGCTCACCAAGGTCCTCATGGACGGAGGCAGCAGCCTCAACATCATCTACGCCGAGACCCTCGGGCTCCTGCAGATCGATCTGTCCTCGGTCCGGGCAGGCGCTGCGCCTTTTCACGGGATCATCCCCGGGAAACGCGTCCAGCCCCTCGGACAACTCGATCTACCCATCTGCTTTGGGACACCCTCCAACTTCCGAAGGGAGACCCTCACGTTCGAGGTGGTCGGGTTTCGAGGAACCTACCATGAAGTGCTAGGGAGGCCATGCTACGCCAAGTTCATGGCCGTCCCCAACTACACCTACCTCAAGCTCAAGATGCCGGGCCCCAATGGGGTCATCACCGTCGGCCCCACGTACCGACACGCGTACGAATGCGACGTGGAGTGCGTGGAGTACGCCGAGGCCCTCGCCGAATCCGAGGCCCTCATCGCCGACCTGGAGAGCCTCTCTAAGGAGGCGCCAGACGTGAAGCGCCATGCCGGCAACTTCGAGCCAGCGGAGACGGTTAAGTACGTCCCTCTCAACCCCAGCAACGATGCCTCCAAGCAGATCCGGATCGGCTCCGAGCTCGACCCCAAATAGGAAGCAGTGCTCGTCGACTTCCTCCGCGCAAACGCCGACGTTTTTGCGTGGAGTCCCTCGGACATGCCCGGCATACCGAGGGATGTCGCCGAGCACTCGCTGGATATCCGAGCTGGAGCCCAACCCGTGAAGCAGCCTCTGCGCCGATTCGACGAAGAAAAGCGCAGAGCCATAGGCGTGGAGATCCACAAGCTAATGGCGGCAGGGTTCATCAAAGAGGTATTCCATCCCGAATGGCTCGCCAACCCTGTGCTTGTGAGAAAGAAAGGAGGGAAATGGCGGATGTGTGTAGACTACACTGGTCTAAACAAAGCATGTCTGAAAGTTCCCTACCCTCTGCCTCGCATCGATCAAATCGTGGATTCCACTGCTGGGTGCGAAACCCTGTCTTTCCTTGATGCCTACTCAGGGTATCACCAAATCAGGATGAAAGAGTCCAACCAGCTCGTGACTTCTTTCATCACACCTTTCGGCATGTACTGCTATGTTACCATGCCGTTCGGTTTGAGGAATGCGGGTGCGACATACCAAAGGTGCATGAACCACGTGTTCGGCGAACACATTGGTCAAACAGTCGAGGCCTATGTCGATGACATCGTAGTCAAGACGAGGAAAGCCTCCGATCTCCTTTCTGACCTTGAAACAACATTCCGGTGTCTCAAGGCGAAAGGCGCAAAGCTCAATCTCGAGAAATGTGTCTTCGGGGTCCCCCGAGGCATGCTCTTGGGGTTCATCGTCTCCGAGCGGGGCATCGAGGCCAACCCGGAGAAAATCGCGGCCATCACCAGCATGGGGCCCATCAAGGACTTGAAAGGCGTACAGAGGGTCACGGGATGTCTTGCGGCTCTGAGCCGTTTCATCTCGCGCGTCGGCGAAAGAGGCCTGCCTCTGTACCGCCTCTTAAGAAAGGCCGAGTGCTTCACTTGGACCGCTGAGGCCGAGGAAGCCCTCGGGAACCTGAAGGCGCTGCTCACGAACGCGCCCATCTTGGTGCCCCTCGCTGCCAGAGAAGCCCTCTTGATATACGTCGCCGCTACCACTCAGGTGGTTAGCGCCGCGATCGTGGTTGAGAGACGAGAAGACGGGCATGCATTGCCCGTCCAGAGACCAGTCTACTTCATCAGTGAGGTACTGTCCGAGACCAAGATCCGCTACCCACAAATTCAGAAGCTGCTGTACACGGTGATCCTGACGCGGCGGAAGTTGCGACACTACTTCGAGTCTCATCCGGTGACTGTGGTGTCATCCTTCCCCCTGGGGGAGATCATCCAGTGCCGAGAGGCCTCAGGTAGGATTGCAAAGTGGGCGGTGGAAATCATGGGCGAGACGATCTCGTTCGCCCCTCGGAAGGCCATCAAGTCCCAGGTCTTGGCAGACTTTGTGGCTGAATGGGTCGACACCCATCTCCCAACAGCTCCGATCCAACCGGAACTCTGGACCATGTTTTTCGACAGGTCGCTGATGAAGACTGGAGCAGGCGCAGGCCTGCTCTTCATCTCGCCCCTCGAGAAGCACCTACGCTACGTGCTACGCCTCCATTTCCCGGCGTCCAACAATGTGGCCGAGTACGAGGCTCTGGTCAACGGGTTGCGCATCACCATCGAGCTAGGGGTCCGACGCCTCGACGCTCGCGGTGACTCGCAGCTCGTCATCGACCAAGTCATGAAGAACTCCCACTGCCGCGACCCGAAGATGGAAGCCTACTGCGATGAGGTTCGGCGCCTGGAAGACAAGTTCTACAGGCTCGAGCTCAACCACATCGCCCGACGCTACAACGAGACTGCGGACGAGCTGGCTAAAATAGCCTCGGGGCAAACAACGGTTCCCCCGGACGTCTTCTCCCAAGACCTGCATCAACCCTCCGCCAAGGCCGACGACACGCCCGAGCCTGAGGCACCCTCGGCTCGGCCCGAGGCACCCTCGGCTCAGCCCGAGGTACCCATGGCTCGGCCTGAGGTACCCTCGGCCCCCGAGGGTGAGGCACTGCGCGTCGAGGAGGAGCGTAGCGGGGTCACGCCTGATCGAAACTGGCAGACCCCGCACCTGCAATATCTCCACCGAGGAGAGCTACCCCTCGACCGAGCCGAAGCTCGGTGGTTGGCGTGGCGCGCCAAGTCATTCGTCTTGCTGGGGGACGGGAAGGAGCTCTACCACCGCAGCCCCTCAGGCATCCTCCAGCGATGCATTTCCATCGTCGAAGGCCAGGAGCTCTTACAAGAGATACACTCGGGGGCTTGCGGCCATCACGCAGTGCCTCGAGCCCTTGTTGGAAACGCCTTCCGACAAGGTTTCTACTGGCCGACCGCGGTGGTCGACGCCACTAGAATTGTCCGCACCTGCGAAGGGTGTCAGTTTGCAAGGCAGACCCACCTGCCCGCTTAGGCTCTACAGACCATACCCATCACCTGGTCATTTGCTGTGTGGGGTCTGGACCTCGTCGGCCCCTTGTAGAAGGCACCCGGGGGCTACACGCACCTGCTGGTCGCCATCGACAAATTCTCCAAGTGGATCGAGGTCCGACCCCTAAACAACATCAGGTCCGAACAGGCGGTGGCGTTCTTCACCAACATCATCCATCGCTTTGGGGTCCCGAACTCCATCATCACCGACAACGGCACCCAGTTCACCGGCAGAAAGTTCCAGGACTTCTGCGAGGATCACCACATCCGGGTGGACTGGGCCGCCGTGGCTCACCCCATGACGAATGGGCAAGTAGAGCGTGCCAACGGCATGATCCTGCAAGGGCTCAAGCCGCGGATCTACAACGACCTCAACAAGTTCGGCAAGCGATGGATGAAGGAGCTCCCCTCGGTGGTCTGGAGTTTGAGGACAACGCCGAGCCGAGCCACGGGCTTCACACCGTTCTTTCTAGTCTATGGGGCCGAGGCCGTCTTGCCCATAGACTTAGAATACGGTTCCCCGAGGACGAGGGCCTATGACGGCCAAAGCAATCGAGCTAACCGAGAAGACTCGCTAGACCAGCTGGAAGAGGCTTGGGACATGGCCTTACTACACTCGGCGCGGTACCAGCAGTCCCTGCGACGCTACCACGCCCGAAGGGTTCGGTCCTGAGACCTCCAGGTGGGCGACCTGGTGCTTCGGCTGCGACAAGACGCCCGAGGGAGACACAGGCTCACGCCTCCCTGGGAAGGGCCATTTGTCATCGCCAAGGTTCTGAAGCCTGGAATGTACAAGCTGGCCAACAGTCAAGGCGAGGTCTACGACGCTTGGAACATCCGACAGCTACGTCGCTTGTACCCTTAAGATGCTTTCAAGTTATTCGCACACCTCGTTCACACACGAAGTCTAGTCATCAAGGAAGGGTCAGCCTTGCCTCGGCAAAGCCCGACCCTCCCTCGGGGGCTAGAAGGGGGAACCCCCTCTGTGTCAAAATTTTCCTCGGAAAAAGATTTTTTCTGCGAGAATGTCTTTCGTGGTTCTCGACTACTTCGAAAGTGGGATCCTAAAAACGACAGAGTACACGTAAGCAGCGAAGGATGACCGAGCCGAGGGACTCCTACGCCTCCGGGATACAGATACCTCACTCATCACCTTCTGCGATAAGTAACTCACGCTCGGATAAGTGATTCCGCGGACCGAACAAGTCTTCACACTCGAAAACTCTTCTACCGAAACGATTTTTCGGGCCTTCTCGACTATATCGATGGCAGAACCCTACGGACGAGTAAGAGTACACGTAAGCGGCAAGGCTGACCGAGCCAAGGGACTCCTACGCCTCCAGGATACGGATACCTCACTCATCACCTTCCGTGAAAAGTAACTCTCGCTCGGACAAACAATTCTGTTACCGACAAATAAGTCAAGATACTCGAAACAAGAGGAAAAGAAACGTAGCTTTACAACACGATGACAGTGTGTTTGGACCTTGGCGGCCGTAGAAAACATACACACACTACAAGATAACCCGATCCTGCAGGCTCGGGCCTTGACAGTTGAAGGGAGCAGCAGCACCCTCGGCGTCAACTACACCTTCGGCAAAGTCCGGCCTAGCATCGGACGGCGACGCGGTCGGAGGATCTCCACCCCGAAGGACGACATCAGCACCACGCCCGGACCATCGCCAGCGGGGTCTTCTCCAGGAATCTGGCTCGAGCAGACGGCTCGGCCGACCACCCCGAAGCCTCAGCCAGCTGTCCCCTGAGGACATCAGCCAGGCTCGGGGCCTCGGCAACTCGACTCCGGCGTCAGTCCCGCCAGTGGACGGCCCGGCCAGGCTCCGGCCGATGAAGTTTTCTTTTCGAGCCAACTCTGCCTCTGTCCGTGCTGACACCGCTACCTCCGTCTTCGGCTCATCGAAAGGAGGCCGAGGGTTCCTTTAACTAAGCAAGAGAAGCCTCGGAAAGCAAGGCCGACCGAGCCGAGGGACTCCTACGCCTCCGGGATACGGATACCTCACTCATCACCTTCGCACGAGGCAACTCACGCTTGGTGAAGCGGTTCACATAGCCGACAGACGAGTCGTAGTGCTCGAAATGAGGAAAAAACACGGCTCCGTGCCGAAGATACATACATGTTCAGGCCCCGACAGCCACAATGAACAAAACACCGGCACTCAAGATGCCATTACAAACGAAACTCCGGTTCCACCTCCGCAGGTACGAACAACCCCACACGATTGGGGGGCCTGCGGAGCAACAGAAGGTCGACGGGTGGCTCGCCGCCGCCCGCTCCAACAGCGACGACGACGACTTCTGCTCGGAGGGGCCGAAGAGCAGCAGCGATGACCTCAGAGCGGATGCTGCTGCCATAAGGCCCTCGCCCACGTCCTCATTCGAGAGGCAAGGACGAGCAGAAGGCCGTAGAGTTGGAGGTCAGTCTGTGGGCGGCACCGGCTATCTCGTCGGCGGAGAAACCTCTTCCGGCTGCCTTGGCGGAAGGTGGCGCCGGAAGCGGCTCCGAAGCCGCTCGGGTCGGAGAGCCGGGCACGCGGCAGCTGCCAGCGCCATGAACGGCGAACGCCCTTCACCCCGATCACTGAGGGAAGGTGCGGGCTGCTGCCCGCGCAGAGACCGACCCCAACTCGGCGCACTCCCCTCCCCAGCACTGATGATGAACATCCTTGAAGCTGAGGGAGGGGCAGAGGCCGCAACCCGGCTTGCTTCTCCCCACCCAGAGGCTGGTGGTCACCGTCTTGGGTGACCACCGGCGAGGGGATGCAGCCGGGCTGCCTGATGAAAATCCTTGAAGCCGAACGATGGCTGAAAGGTACCAAATTCCGCGAAGTTGCGTTCCTCCAACGACAAGGCGGAAGGATCGCGGGTGTTCCCCATCCGGGGACTCGGAAGGTGGAAAGACGCAATGCCTAAGGGAGCGAGAAGACATGGTTGCCTTTGAAGGGGGTCACCCTCCTTTTAAAGGCAACTCTCCCCACTTGCGTCCTCAGCCATCGCGGGCTGAGTCTTCTCCAACACGCTCCAAGGTCCTCCCCCTACGACCCGGGGGCTGGGTCCCACGCGTCATGCAAGCTGGCCCAAGGCAGAAGGAGCCAAACCGCCGCGCGCGGTGCGCGCAACTGCCCATCGGTTATAAGCATTCCTCCACTTTCGCCCAGACCAGCGGGTGAAAGGGCGGACAGCCATGCAGGCGGCATGCGACCGCGCCAAGTGGGCGCACCCCTTCGACTCCAACGCGCCCATCATGGAGGCCCAGGCCCACACGTCATGCAACCGGCGCGCCGGTTGCTACGTGCGAGCAACTGCACCGCCACTCGCACCACTACCGTGCCTCCTCGACTGCGGAACCAGTACCGCGACTCGAGGCAACCCTGCGTATGGCCCGACAGTGCCAGCCAGGCACATCAATCACGGGTCAGTCAGCCGCGGGAGGAGGCGCGACGGTCGATACGGCCAAAAATGGGCCGGCAGTAATGGCGGTGGCAGGCGGGCGGAAGCAGCGGTCACGTCGTCAGCCAAGCTCACGTCCCATCCAGGGACAGCAAGGGAACCCTCTCTCGCGGCGTGAAGACGGCGCGCCCATGTTCCGTTCCTCGAACGGCTCGCACACGCGCAACGGCTGCCCCGTGAACCGCTCGTCCCGTCGCATTAACTCTGCGGCAGGACAGGCGAAACCTTTGGCGGGAGAAGCGGGCGACGCTTCGCCTTCGCCATAATGACCGCGACAAAAAAGGTGCGCCACATCATTCGATTTCGTATCCTTTTCCTCTTCCTCTTTCTCTCTCTTACAGCAGGGACCGGGAAAGGGGATACCCCGAAAGGGATCCTTCTTCGCGATGGAAACGGGCCCCGAGCCCCCCTACTGATCAGAGGTTCGAAGGCTGGCCCCTCGGAGGGGTTCAACAGCCGCCTCAGAGCACTCGGGCTCCGCGCCCACTACTGGTCAGAGGTTTGAAGGCCGGCCCCACAGAAGGGTTCAACGGCCGCCTCAGGCCACTCAGGCTCCGCGCCCACTACTGATCAGGGGTTCGTAGGCTGGCCCTCGAAGGGTTCACAGCCGCCTCAGACGCAGAGCGAGGGATGATCCTGGGTACGTTCGATACATAACCAAGGCTCGGGCTACGCTCCCGAGGTACCCTAGGACATTTCTGAGACCAGTGGGAACGATCTTGTAACGGAATCCCATCAGAGGGAGGCATCGAGACCTCGGACCCCGTCAAAAGGGGACCGGGTCCGGCAGATCACCCGCAGGTACTTTTGGAGCGCGCCTCCAGGCCTCTAGCCGACCCCTAACAAATGGGGCACGGGCGTCCACTCGGATTACCCGTTAGCATCTCACTGGAGACACCATGTTCGGCGCCCTCCGAGGGCAACATGGCGCTTTTTCCCCCTCCTCCTTGTGGAAAGGCGACGCAGGGGCGTATGTAAAAAAGTCGAGTCTGTCCTTGACCGTCCTCTCGCCCTGTGCGGAGGCTCGGGGGCTGCTCTCGCAAACCCGGCTCCGGCCAAACCGTTGACAGCGTCAACATACCAGCCCGAGAACTTGGGACCCGACCGTGCACCCGGGCTACGGCCAGCTCGCATGAGGGAACAAACAGACCGGCCGAGGCATTGCGAAACGCATTAAGACCTCGAAGGAGTCAAACCACTCCTCCGAGGCCTCGGGGGCTACACCCGGCGGGTGCGCTCACGCGCACCCACCGGAACAAAACGCAACCGAGAAAGGCCGGTCCCCTTGCAAAAAAGTGCGACAAAAGCCTCCAAGCGAGTATTAACACTCCCATCAAGGCTCGGGGGCTACTGTTGGGGACCATAATTAGGGGTACCCTCAAGACTCCTAATCTGAGCTGGTAGCCCCCATCGGCACAAAGCTGCAAAGGCCTGATGGGTACAATTAAGTCAAGGCTCGGTCCACTCAAGGGACACGATCTCGCCTCGCCCGAGCTCAGCCTCGGGCAAGGGCAGCCGACCCCGGAGGATTCACGTCTCGCCCGAGGACCCCCTCAAGCAGCGGATACACCTTCGGCTCGCCCGAGGCCCAGTCTTCGCCAAGAAGCAACCTTGGCCAAGTCGCCACGCCGACCGACCGTATCGCAGGAGCATTTAATGCAAAGGTGGCCTGACACCTTATCCTGACGCGCGCCCTTCAGTCGACAGAGCCGAAGTGACCGCAGTCACTTCGCCGCTCCACTGACCGGCCTGACAAGAGGACAGCGCCGCCTACGTCGCTTCGACTGCTGTGTCGCTCGACAGAGTGAGGCTGACAGCAGCCAAGTCCGGCCTCGGGCGCCATAGGAAACTCTGCCTCGCCCGACCCAGGGCTCGGACTCGGGCTCGGCCCCGGAAGACGACGAACTCCGCTTCGCCCGACCCTAGGGCTCGGACTCGGGCTCAGCCCCGGAAGACGACGAACTCCGCATCGCCCGACCCCAGGGCTCGGACTCGGGCTCAGCCCCGGAAGACGACGAACTCCGCATCGCCCAACCCTAGGGCTCGGACTCGGGCTCAGCCTCGGAAGACGACGAACTCCGCATCACTCGACCCCAGGGCTCGGACTCAGCCCTGGCCTCAGCCGACGGTCTCCGCCTCGCCCGACCCAGGGGCTCGGACTCGACCTCGGCCTCGGAAGACAGACTCGACCTCGACCTCGGAGGAGCCTCCACCTCGCCCAACCCAGGGCTCGGACCGACCACGTCACAGGAGGCACCATCATTACCCTACCCCAAGCTAACTCAGGCTATGGGGAACAAGATCGGTGTCCCATCTAGCTCGCCCCGGTAAACAAGTAATGATGGTGCCCCGCATGCTCTATGACGACGGCGGCTCTCAGCCCCCTTACGGAAGCAAGGAGATGTCAGCAAGGACTTGACAGCCCCGACAGCTGTCCTTCCGCCAGGCTCCAGCGCTCCTCCGACGGCCACAACACCACACGAACCGGGTGCCAAAACCTCTCCGGCTGCCACGATGGCATGTACTTAGGACATTAGCTCTCCTCCGCTAGACACGTTAGCACACTGCTACACCCCCCCATTGTACACCTGGATCCTCTCCTTACGCCTATAAAAGGAAGGTCCAGGGCCATCTTACAGAGGGTTGGCCGCGTGGGGAAGGACGGGACGACGCTCGCGTAAGCCTCTCGCTCCCTCCCGCGTGGACGCTTGTAACCCCCTACTGCAAGCGCACCCGACCAGGGCGCGGGACAAACACGAAGGCCGCGGGTTCCCCCTTTTACGCCTGTCTCCCTCCGGCTTTTTCCCCCCTTCGCGCTCCGTCTCGCGCCGACCCATCGGGGCTGGGGCACGCGACGACAATTTACTCGTCGGCCCAGGGACCCCCCGGGTTCGAAACGCCGACAAGAGGGGTTATGCAACCATCGAATGGTTAAGCTAGTTGCATGAGATCGAGTTGGTCTGTTGTTCTTAATTTAGCGCAGAGTGAATTAAGTTAAAAACATGTTCTATCGGATTAGAGTCTCATTTATTTCATCAGTATTATCCTTCTTGTCAAATAACTTACATTAGATTAGCTCAACATGAGGTTAGCCTTCGTTGGGTTAGAATAATCTATCACATTAGATCAGATCTAGGTTAGATTGTTATGACTAGATAGACTAGATAAGATCTCATTAATTTGGATTAGATCATGGTTGTTACTTTAGAATGAGATAGGTAAAGTTGTTAGGATAAGACGAATCTGTCAAGGTAAGATGAACCTATTAAGATAAGAGAGAATCTTTTAAGCTAAGATGGATCTATTAATATGAGAAAGAGTCTTTTAAGATAAGATAGATCCATTAGGCTTGATATATTCTAGTGGGGGTATTCTTAGTTGGTCTAGATTATCTTATAAACAATTTATGAAGATAAGATTTTTTTTCATAACAGAAGATGAACCTATTAGGATAAGATACAAAAAATTTCAACTTAAAGGATCCTATCTAAAATAGATACACTTTAATGGAGGATAATCTAGGTTGTTTAATTATCTTATGAATTCTATTTATGCCTATATGTATATGCAGATGTAGTTGTGGACATTGCTCCACAACTAATCACGCTCAATCAAAGATCCAAATCAAACAAGTATCATAAAAACAAGCATTCAAGCATATAAATACCTATAAAATAGTTTTGTTTTTGTTCCTAAGAGTAGGTCTCCTATTCCTAAAGGTCATTTTAGGTACGAATTTCAAAGTGTGAAATCCACATTTGTCTTTAGAAGGAAAAGGTAAGAGTAATCAGAGTAAGCAGAAATAGATGAGAAAAGATTAAGAAAAGTTTAGAAAAGAATCAGAGTAGTAAAGGTAAGTAAGTATAGGTTGTCCAGTTCTATCTAGGTTTCGTTCTACAGTCAACATTCCTCTGATACCACTTCTGTCACACCCGGATTTAAGGGACAAAGCCGGGTGCATCTCCTATATGCGCCAAATAAGACAACACATATAATAACAGAGTGTATAGAGATAAATGTCACAACATAATCAGAGTACCTATTACATAGCGAAAGTCTTACAAAATAAAAGATAAATATAAAACGAACTAGAGTCCATCCTTGGCACCATAAAGTTGACTGGGAGACGCCACCTAGATCAGATCAAACTCCTCGTTGTGTGGCTCCTCTTGAACCACCTGTTCTTCTCCTGTGGGGGGGTGTGAGACAGCAAGGGTGAGCTCACACATGTTCATCGCTCAACAAGTTGTGGGGAATAATGTGCATGAACTCACCAAAGGTGGGAGTTCATGTGATGTGTAAGGCTGATCAACAACAGGGGTTAAAGTTGAGCATTGCTTCTAAAAAGTTGGTCAAATTTTATTAGCAATTACTAGATGTAAGTAAATACCAAACCATAATAAGAATAATAGAACAAAATTAATAAATAATCCCATGCAATGCAAATGACAAATTGAATTTAAGTTCCATAATTTAATCATGCGAGAGTCCTGAAAACCCGCTACAGTTTTTGGGAAGAGCACTTGCAGGAATCCCTCGTCTGACCACCATTGCAGCAAAATCAACCCGAGAACCTCCCTGCATGCAACTCCCCTATAGCCCTTGCCCCTTTCGGGTAAGGTAGTCTTCCACTAGCTTTCCTAATTAGTCAGCCAAGGGCGTCCCATTCCACCCTTGTGGTGGCACGTGTTTCTCAAGTTAAGCTCCATGTTCCACTTAAAGATAATGATGATCTTGACATGAACATGAATAAAATAACAGAATAACTGGAACATGGATATAATGAAATATTAACCCAAAACTATATAAAGCAATAGCAAACTACCCATATGATTCAGGGGTAAACAAGGTAAAAGATAATCAGACTAGGATGACCTATTGGGTCCCATCAAAATTAAACCTATGCATGAATAAGTGATATTAAAGAACATTATTGGGTAATAATTGTGGTCAAGGGCTTGGGTAATAAATGTGGTCAAGGGCACAACTTGCCTCGGACTTGAGATTCCAGGTACCAGGATGATCCTCAGGTGACTCGTGACCTCACGCTAGTCGTAGCAATACAAACAAACATGGTATAGGCAAAATTAACATCACATCAAACATAAGTACAAATTGTATAATAATAATCTACACGTTGCTACGAGATCGTGGGATCGAGAACTAGTAAGATCAGAGTTACGATCATCAAGTTATGATGTGATTAAATGATTAAAACTAGGTTTTATGTTTATTTTATAAATCAAGAGAGAAGATAACCTAAAGTAGTAATTAAATCAACTTTAACCTAAATTATAAATTTACCATAGATCATATTTTAGTAGATTATGATGATTGGCAGATTAACAAGACTAACCAACATAAGTTAAATAAAGATCTAATTACAAAACAACATGACATGGTACAATAAATGTTGTTATTGCATAGTAATTATTCATATGAATCTAACGCAATTGGAACAGGTCAATTCAGAGTTAAAATGGGGAAGTTATGAATTTCTAAAGGTTTTATGTATTTGATACAAGATTAATTAAGAGATACATTTTAATATGGCTTTCATGTCAAAACAGTGGCACCATTTGATACACAATAATATTACAAAATTATTGAAACTGGAATGGATCAATTTGGAATTACTATGATTTTCTATGCATTAAACAAGTTCTAGCATTTATTTTTACATTTAAAAATCCATTTCCTATACTTTCCTGGATTTTCTAATCTTCTGGACTGGGCACATTATTATTAGAAAGTGCAGGTGTCTGGGTGTAAATCTTCCCAAGACTCAGTCTAACCACACAGTGGACCACGAGTTGGTTCCCTGGAAACATAGGGGCATTTTAGCAAAAGGGGTCGGACCGAAAGGCTATCCCTCGATCGGAACCATTGAATTACAAACCGACGACCAAGATTAGACTGCCCTCAACCCGAAGCAGTATGACGCAGTAACCGTATGATTAATGATTAACGGATGAGATTCACTATGACTAGAGATTGATCCAGAACCAGTCGATGGCGGATCCACGGTCTAGATCTAAAACGGTGGAACACGCCCCAGCCCCGTACGATACCGATCGGACGACCACCACTCCCTTGACCGAACCGGTACTGTTCGGGGCCTTCGTCTTCTGAAGGTCCTCAAAAACATAATTTAACAATGTTTTTCGAGTGTAATATGTGAACAGGCGCCTTCGGTCTCGAATCAGAATCACACTGTGTGAAAAGCATGAATAATACGAAGGTTGACGAGGCGCCGAAGCCACGTGCAAGGGAGCTTCGGCTTAACGGCAGAAAAGGGGAACCGACTTAAAAGGGAAAAGGCTATTTAGGCCTCGGTGGATTACCTTAAAGTTATTAGCAAATGTAAAGGGCCTGGATGTAATTTTACACGGGCTGTGTCCCGTGCCTATAAATAGGTGAACAGTACCCCCATACTGTTCACGCTGACTTGTACTTACTTTTGCGCCACACTTGTGATTTTTGCCTTTTGTCAAGCCGAAGGTACTTTTGTAATTCGATATTATTTCTGTCTTTCCAAGATAATATAATAAAAGTGAATTAACAATGTTATATGATTGTTTATGTTGTCTCTTACACTTCATATGCTTCTTCTTTTATTAATACATATTGCAATGATGAAGGTATGTCCTTCATGCCCTTCGTCTGAAGATCATTATATCCTAAGGGGAATAATGCTTCGAAGGATGAAGGGCATTAACATTTAATATTTTGTGTTGCCTTGTTCTTAATTCATAGTATTTGAGAACAAGTCCTTAACATTGGCGCCCACCTTCGGTGAACCCTTTTTTTGACCACCTTCAGCAAGCACTGACCTTCGTCATGCCACCGAAGAAAGCTTCAGCGCCAGGGGCTGCGGCACTTCAGCCACTGGACCTGAACCAGGAAACTCTTTCTCTCCGAGAGGCCCGAAGCCAGAAGAGGAAGGCCACTAGTCCAACACTCCAGGAGGAGGAGTTGGACCAAGAAATCAGAAATATGGGGATAATCCATCAACAAGTGCAATGGAAGAAGGAGAAGATGGCCCGACTGGCTGATCTTCAAAGGCAGATCGACGAAGCCACTAAAGAAGTACACCATCTTGTTCAAGACGAACAAGATCGAAGGCCCCAACACAGGGAGCTTCATCAAGAAGGCTTGTTCAACAACGATAGATGGTATCGTGATTTTAATCATGATACCTTTACTTTTGATGATGCTTCTCCCTTGGCAGCAGAACTGCAGGCTATCCCATGGCCCCCATCATACAAGCCACCTCAGCTTCCCATGTATGATGGGCATTCAGACCCGAAGCAGTTGAGTTATGAAGCAACTATATCTTCATATGGAGGCAATGCAGCTATCATGGCCAAGTCCTTTGTCATGGTAGTTCGGAATGTGGCCCAAACATATTATTCTTCTCTTTGTCCAGGGACCATTACTTCGTGGCAGAAGCTCAAGGATATGCTGGTGACAAGTTTCTAAGGCTTCCAGACGAAGCCAGACACAGCTCAGGCCTTGTTTTAGTGCATGCAAGATCATGAGGAGTACCTCCAGGCATATGTTCGAAGGTTCTTGCGTCTCAGAGCACAAGCACCTACAGTGCCCAATGAAATTGTCGTTGAAGCCATGATTAAGGGGCTTTGTCCAGGACCTACTGCTCAGTATTTCGCTAGAAAGCCCCCACAGACTCTGGAGAAGCTGCTTCAGAAGATGGATGAGTACATCCGGGCTGACAATGACTTCCGCCAAAGAAGGGAGGAAGCATACAGGTTCTCTGAAATGACCAGGGGCTTCAGAGGAAGAATCCACCCGAGGCACGTCAGGTCAATTCACAACTCCACGCAGAGTGATGACAGAGGAAGTCAACAGCAGAGGCTGCAGTATTATTCGCAAGCTTTGGGCAGCAACAAATCTCTTTCCGGCCGCCAGCTCCAAGAGGCAGAGGCGCCAGGGGCTTCGGAAGAAGATATGGGGACCAGCCCAGGAAGATCAACTGCCTATTTTGTGGTGAAGACAAGGGCCACAATACAAGAACGTGTTAAATCACCATCCAAAAGCAAAAAGAGATTGTAGAAGCCGAAGCCCGGCAAAGTCAACCGAAGCAGGTCCTGCACAATGCTTCATGTCATTCACCCTACATACCAGAATATGTGGGTAATCATCCCGCAACTTCTGTTTCTTTGGCTAGTCAGCCGCAAGTTTCTTGGCCACAGCTTCCACCTCCGCCGCCACTATAGCCTGCCTACTCACGAGGTCAGCAGCCCGAAGGGAGTCAACAGACCCATCAGCAGCGAGATTTCAGGGAGGGGTCCGAAGCTCGCACAGTTAATAGTACTGTGCCAGAATCAAAACACATATATTGAGACATATCCTACCTTTGGCACAGTTTTACATTCACTACCGTTTTCTTTTTTAATAAGGAATAATCAATGTAAACCTAGTTTTCTTGTTATTTTTTAAAATTCCTGTACTAGCTTCGTTTATATCAAAATGAAATATACCTTCGTCACAGACTCACGAGAATGCCTAAGCTATAAAGAGATATTCCTTTAGGAATGCAGAAGCTAAAAATCGCAGTAAAAGTTTCACCGAAGCTACAAAAAGTCGTTCTTAAAGAGCGTAGCGTAAGTTTGTCGATGCTTCAAAAAGTAGTTCCTAAGGGAGCGCAACGTAAGTTTTCTGCTCAAAAGTCGTTCCTTAGGGAATGTAGAGCCAGATACCGCCGAAGTATAAGGCGAAGCGTGAAAAGTCAACGCGAATACCGTCGAAATAGAAGGTGAAGAAGTTCAAAAGACGTTCCTTAGGGAATGCAGAACTTACAACGAAAAATAAACGGTGCAGCCGAAAAGTAAACGACAAAGAGATTTCAGTCATTCCTTAGGGAATGAAGGTTGTGGATGAAGCTTCAGATGTGTGTGTTTGGGCATTCATTTGCACGATACATTAGCATCATTCTTTGCATCATATCATCGCATCATATATCATAGCATCACATCAAACATCATATCATATCAATGACATCAATTGAAAACGAGGCCGATCTTCGGGCAATGCTTTACAAAAAATGAAAAGATGCCAAGGCACAAAGTAAGCCGAGAATCATAGCTTCATCAGTTCTGATACGGAAAAAGGGATCTATTGTTTACGAAGCATTGATGTTTTACAAAGTATGGATGATTTTTGCGAAGCATAAAAGCTCTTCTTTACGAAGCATGAAAAGAAGGGAAGGTGTTTTTTCGCCGCAGGCTCAAAACCAGTATGTGCAAAAAGTTTCATGCATCGCAAAGAACTGAATTACAAACCACTCATATATTACATTCAAATCTATAAGCACTGAATATTATAAACATAGTTCAGCAAATGTTACACTAATATTCTAGAAAATGTTTTTACAATAGCTACTCTTCTTCCTTCAGAACTTTTTTCTGCAGCTTCGGTTAGCAGCTTGGTAACAACTTCATCTACAATAGCTTCGGCCATATTAATAATTTCTATTGCTTTCTTTGTCTCTGGGTCGGCCAGTGGGTCAAATGGCTCTGGGGGAGGAGATAGTTTAGCTGCGGTAGAAGACATGAATTAGTTCGAAGTCACAAAAATAAACAACAAAGTTAAAATCCATTAAGTAATACCTATTCGTCTTTCGAGTTCCGCAACTTTTTCAGCCTCTTTCGTTGCTTCTCGAGCGTCATGAATATCTTTTTCGCTCTTCTTCATTATTTCATGGGCCATCCCTCGGCCACCATTTTCCCAGATATCAGTGAAAAATTTTCCGCCTATTGAGCTTGCTTCGGCCGAGGGGTCCTTCGTATCATCGATAGAGAAGGCAGCTTCGGCCTGGGCCAAGGTTTTAACATGTTCGCATCCTGCCTTCTCCAAAATGGCTGCAACTCCCCTCGCACCAGAGAATGCACAAACGTCCCCGCAGTCACTCAAAATCTCTTCAAATGCTTCGGCTTCACCGCTGATCCACTCGATTACGCCCTCAGGATCACCCCTTATGAAGTTATCTTCTCTCGAGTACGCGCCCACTTTGGCGAAGCTAGTCTTTATCTTTTTTACACATTCCACAGATTTTTCAAAACATCTTTCTTTTGATGCGTGAAGCTCTGCAACTGTTTTTTCAAAATAATTTTTCTAGTACTCACTGGCATCTCGGTCAGCTTTGGCAACAGCGCATTTTAATTTGGCCTCAGCCAGTTGTTTTCGAAGGTCTTCAATTTCATTCTTTTGAATTTCAGATTGAGCCTTGAAGTTAGCTTCATCCCCCTTTACTTTGTCCACCAATGTAAGTAGAATTTTGTCTTTTTCTGTGGCTTCGTTTCTCAGCTTGATAACCTCTGTTCGAAGGTTGTAGAGAGCAATAGTGCAGCTCTCGTCTTCAGCATTCTTTTGCGCCCTTAAGGCGTTGCTAAGTATTAAGCCCTACAAGAAAGAATGAATGGATTAACATGAGAACAAAAGACTCTAATATAGAATCCATAAACTTCAAAATTCACAACTTTTGTACCTTCAGACTGTTGTATGCAAGGCTATCCATAAGATCGTCCTTCGTCATGGCACAGAGGCCAGCTTCGAGCTTCAGAAACCCCATACTTCTAGCCATCTCCCGGCAGACAGATAATTCTTTGTTGTCGGGGAGGCAATACAAGAAATCATCTTCATCTGTACCATTAAACACTAAGGCCCCTTTCAGGTACTTCAGTTCTCGGGCATAGTGTTTGGCTTCAAAAATTTCTTCCTCGGATAATTTTTTTCCCGAAGCATGTCGAATAACATAATCAAGGTCTTCGGAAGGTGCTTCGGGAGTAGGAGTGGCGGCTTTTTCAGGCAAAGTCTATTCTTTAGACTCTTCCTCTGCTACCTTCTCTCCAATTTCCGAGGGTTTTTCCTTAGCAGGCTCTGAAGGCCCAGCTTCGGCACTAGCCTGGCTCATTGCAACTTCGACTTCGGTCAGTTTTGTTTTGGCTTCAATTTGCATTTTCGAAGCCTTGACAATTTTCCCTGGAGTAGAGATTGAAGCCTTTACCGTTTCTAGCACATCTAGTACACTTGCCATCCTTTTTCTTTTAGGAGTGGCCGCAAGACCTTTTTGTATCTTCGGCACTGTTATTTGCGCCGAAGGGCTTAAAACTTCTAACATTTTTGATCCTTCAGCCTTTGGCTCTTCGGCCTTATCTTTACCAGTCTTTGCCTCAGCTTGCTCGGCTGAGGGTGCCTTCGGCATGGTGGCCTGTTCTTCAGCCTTCTGCGTAGAAGGAATTGGCTCCTTTGGAGCAACAGCTGAAGAAGTTTTCCCGCCAAACTCGGGCACCACAACCGGTTCAATATAACGGGGCCGGTGGGTGAGGACTTTCAACTTTTTACTCTTCGACATAGGCTCGCTTGGAGCAGCTGAAGCGGCAACCTTTCCAGAGGTTGCACCCTTTCTTTTCTGCCCCTGTGGCGGGTAGCGATAGTCAGGGTACACAAATCCAATAGCATCAAAAACCCTATTTAATCTTTTCTTTTTTCGGCTCTCGAAGGCCGTAGATAGTGCATTATCTTCGGACTTGGAATATGCTCCAAGTAACTCATCGCTAGTATTTTCAACACACTTCAGTCAATCATCATCTGGTTCGACAAACTGGTCTCCAAATCTGAAGGTATATTTCAATCGAACCAGACCGCCTTCGCTAGGGTTAGTGATGGTTTCTTTCGGCATTTCCCAGCTGTCTATGAGTGGCCATATCCTGTAGGCTACATGCTCTTGAACTAAGTCTCTGGTCCCAATAAAAGAGCAAACTGTGCTGAAGGCCCTTCGACATGCTTCGTCTGCCTCATCAATTTCTTCTTTCGGCTTTCGGAGGCCGAAGCGGGACCGGATGGGGCGCATGATGATCTCTTTAATGTCTTCTCTCGCCTTCAAATCATTTTTCACATAAAACCACTCTTCCATCCAAGCCCCAGGCCATATCTTCCGAAATGTTGGCACTGGGTAGCTTGCGCCAGAGCGAGCAACGAAGCTATAGCAACCAAAATTGTTATGATATTGTTCCTTACCCCAGGGCTTTGTCTCATACGAATGCTCGTGCATACTGCAAAAACATCGTGCGCTTGGCTCTAGACCTTGGCTTCTCACAGCCCAGACAAAGATCCCCATCCTAATAATTGCTTCGGGAGTAATCTGGTGAAGGAAAATCTGGTATGTCTTTAAAACTTCAACCACAAATCTGCTCAACGGGAACCGAAGTCCAGCTTTGAAGAAGCTTCGGAAGATCATAACTTTGTTTTCTTCGAGAGCAGGAACGGCTTTGTCTACGTCAGCCCTCACAATAGACATATCTCAAAAATACCTTCCTCTCATATTATCAAGATGACTCTGTTTGATAGTTGATTTCCCAAAGACTGCATGACTTGGTCGCCAGGGCCGATCTTCAGAGTCTTCGCCTCCACTCTTCACATCATAGATGTCGCTATCATCAGTATCTTCAGACAAGCCTTCTAGTATCTCTTTAGTAATCTTCTCTGTATTTGTTTTTACTATTGACTCAACAAATCCGGCAGTCTTCTCCTCAAGGAGCTTCTCCTCTTCGGTTAGCTTCGTCTCAGCAACTGTCTTCTTATCTTGAGACATCTTCTCTTCAGAAATGATGAAAATGTGTCCTTCAAACCGAAGCTCAAAAGCTCGAGAGCTATCAAGCGCAAGTAGGCACAAGTTTGAGAAAATAAGGTAAATGGCACAAGCAGTGTATCAAGTGCAGTCGGAGTGAGTTCCTATTTATACACTCAGTGTGCTCCAAGTTGGTGGGCCCCGTCTGTCATTGACTGTTGCTATTCTAGCAAAGGGAAGGTGTTTTTTCGGACCTTCGGCTTAGGGCCTTCGTCCATGTCGCAATCTGAATTCGTTATTCTAACAAATTAATATTGCGAGGGGCTACTGTTGGGGGCCTTCGTCTTCCGAAGGTCCTCAAAAACATAATTTAACAATGTTTTCGAGTGTAATATGTCAACAGGCGCCTTCGGTCTCAGACCAGAATCGCACGGGGTGAAAAGCTTGAATAATACGAAAGTTGACGCGGCGCCGAAGCCACGTGCAAGGGAGCTTCTACATAACGGTAGAAAAGGGGAACCGACTTAAAAGGGAAAAGGCTATTTAGGCATCGGTGGATTACCTTAAAGTTATTAGCAAATGTAAAGGGTCTGGATGTAATTTTACACGGGCTGTGTCCCGTGCCTATAAATAGGTGAATAGTACCCTCGTACTGTTCACGCTGACATGTACTTGCTTTTGCGCCACGCTTGTGATTTTTGCCTTCTGTCAAGCCGAAGGTACTTTTGTAATTCGATAGTATTTCTGTCTTTCCATGATAATATAATAAAAGTGAATTAACAATGTTATATGATTGTTTATGTTGTCTCTTACACTTCATATGCTTCTTCTTTTATTAATACATATTGCAATGATGAAGGTATGTCCTTCATGCCCTTCGTCTGAAGATCATTATATCCTAAGGGGAATAATGCTTCGAAGGACGAAGGGCATTAACATTTAATATCTTGTGTTGCCTTATTCTTAATTCATAGTATTTGAGAACAAGTCCTCAACAGGTACTCCACTTCTAATCGTGGCCGTCCACGCGACGATCCACGGCGAGGGCTATTCCCCAACCCCGGTCACGACACCCGACGGCGCTCTGCTTCCCCCACCGCAGAGCTCGCTGGAGCACGACGAAACTACACAGAATATGTAATAAAGGACCTGGCGAACACAGGGAAGGAATCCTCACCGAAAGTGATGAAGCAGTGGTGCCCGACAACGGGGAATCATGGCCCGCGGCGGAGTCGCAACGCTGGCCAGCAATCACCAGAGTCCCGGCGGCAAAACTCCCGTGCTACGGCCACACACTCCCTCCCTAGGGTCAGGGTAAGCACCAGGGCACGTCCAACAAGGCTCGGCAGCGACCAATTGTCTTCAAGCGGTGGTGGAAGGGTAGTCCAACATTAGCGGCCACCAGCTGAGGGTGAGGTTCACGGTGAGGGACCCAGCGCAGGCGATTGTGGGTGAGTGGTTGCGAAAGGAGAGAAGGTTGCGGTCCGGTCCTTTTATATGCGTGTGGCGATGAGGTCCGGGTCAACGCTCACGGACGCGAGGATCGCGATGGCGTCTGCGGAGTTTGGCCTGGTGGTTGAGGACGGACCTGACATGTTGGCCCCACAATCTAGTGGCACGGGCGCGTGAGTTCTCCCAGCATAGAAGGTTGAAGGTCGGGGCCCAATTGCCATCGCGCAGCTTCAGTGAACGAATCGGGTGCGCGCACGACTGACGAGCGGGGCCACCACGTCAGTGCCCAGATAATCCCCGACCACCCAAGGGAGGCTGACAGGTGGGGGCCACCTGTCGGCGCCAAACCCTGCTTCTGGGCGCACTAGGTCACGCATAGTGGAATTTAATGGGCCGAGAGCTACACTTTGGGCCCAAGTTCGATCTGCATGTCTGTTCTCTTTCCCTTTTTCTTCTTTTCTTTCTTTTTCTTTTTCTGATTTTCATTCTCCTTTTATTTTAAATTCACAATTTGAATTCAACTATGGATGTGAATTTGTACTCAAGTTAAATGTACAAAATAAACATACTAGTATGGTAGTATTTTATTTATCCATATATTCTGTTTTATCTTGTATAGTGTATTTCCTTCTTTTCTCTGTTATCCATACTAGTATGGGCCCAAGTACCATCCATTGTTTATTTTGTTTCCATTTATATCAGAAACAGAGGGCGCGCCCATGGGTGAGAGAGCTCCCTGCCCTGCGCTTAACCAGAGAAGGGGAGGGGAGGAGAAGTGGCGTGTGGGGGATGAAGGGAGAGAGATGGGCTGCCATTTATGGAGGAGAAGCTCTAGAGCACGGCGGCCACATTTCTCCATTGCAGCAATTCGTCGAACACGTGGCGAGTGCTACAGTAGCGACATTGGGCGGCCATTTTTGACGTCTTCTGCTTGGATTCGGACATGGGTCACTGTAGCAAAGATATTTCCCACGCAATACTCTACAAGTTTGATTAAGGGTTCTCAGCCATTTGCCAAATAGATTAAGAGATTATTAAGTCCAAAGTTGCTACTGTCAAAGGGTTAATTTCACCTAAGAATGGATGTCAAACCTTGTCAAAATGGGTCGGATGAATGCCATCTTTTGATATGATGTGCCTCCATTAGTTACTAACAACTTTTATATTTGGTGAAAATCAAGTTGTTTAACAAATTTTAGGGAACGTGAGATGTCGACCCGAACGACACTGATTTCAGACTTAGAAGAATTTGAATCCTGAAATCAGATTTTTTTATTCTGTCTTGATGGCACTGTTTGAGATACTTAGAGATTGAATCAAGGCTTGGTTTATTTATAAAATTTGTTGTGTAACACATGTTCTACAATTTTTATTAAAGCTCAAACCTCATATCTTGAATATAAATCCAAGTTTCACTTTAGTCAAGTTAGCACCATTATAAAGCTTCAAATTATATTTTTAAGGTAATCGGGGCATTTTCTCGACATTTTCTCAACGTGAACCCTTAATAACTTTGGTTGTAGAGTTTATATAGAATTGTCTAAGCAAAGTGACAAGGCTTGGTTGAATTGCATTTTTCTAAACGAGAAGTTTTCAAGCAAGTATATGATTCATCTTTTTATGTGAGCATTTGTTTCAAATTTCGAGAAATCTTTTGAATACACTTGATAGATAGAGATGAATGATTATATAGATATAACAAGTCGATTTATGTAAGAATTAATTAGAGGTTCACGCAAAGAGATTCTGCGGGAGAATGCGGATTCGGATTGAGTATTTGGGCGTGGACCGACTATCGAGAGTTCGGATAAATGAGTATGGATGGAAGTTGCGATACGAGATTGACTTTCGAATTTGCATTTGCTACGAGAAATAAAAGTTTTAACAGGCTCCAATTTTTGCCTTTCCAGAGATCGAAGAAATTCAAAATTTGATGAAACCTTCACAAGTAACTTGATAAATGGAGATAAACGCGATCGAGAAAATAGAATTTTCCACTGAGAGACCGATATTAGGATAAATCTCCCGACATAACACGAAATAGACACCTGGGTGTCACATTGGACTTCTGCCTGCTCTGTTTTAGCTTCGACTTCTGCCTCCTTTGTTTCAGCTTCGGGTTGCACTTTCGAAGCTTTGACAAGTTTTCTTGAAGGAGTAGAGCTCAAGGTCTTTGCTGTCTCTAGTACAACATCTAGCCCATTTGCCATCATTCTCCTCTTAGGAGTTGTAGCAGAACTCTTTTGTGCCTTCGGCATTGTTACCTCCGATGAAGGGCTTAAAATTTCTGGCACTTTTTCAATATTTGACTCTTCAGCTTTACTCTTACCAACCTTTGTCTCATCTAGCTCAGCTAAAGGTAGCTTCGAAGTTGTAGCTGGATCTTCAATCCGCTGTGCAGGAGGAGCAGTTTCTTTAGTCTTGGTGGCTGAGGAGGCCCCTTCGCCAAATTCAGGTATCGCAGCAGGTTCGATTTAACGTGGCCGGTGAGTCAGAACCTTCATCTTCTTCCTCTTCGGCTCAGCCATGATGGCCGAAGCAGCAGCTTTTCTAGCAACAACAATCTTCCTTTTTACCCCTTGCCCTCACGGTGGGTAACAATAGTCAGGGTATACGAAACCAATAGCATCAAATACCCTGTTTAACCTTTTCTTATTCCAACCCCTGAAGGCTGTGGACAAGGCATTGTCTTCCTTTTTGGAGTACGCTCCAAGCAGTTCATCACTTGTAGCTTCGATACACTTCAGCCAATCATCATTAGGTTCATCAAACTTATCCTCAAACCTGAATGTGTACTTCAGCCGGACCAAATTACCTTCGCTAGAGTTAGTGATGGTCTCCTTCGGCATTTCCCAGCCTTTTACAAGCGGCCACACTCTGAAGGCTATATGTTCTTGAATTAGATCCCTTGTCCCAATAAAAGAGCAAACAGTGCAGAAGGCCCTCTGACACGCTTCGGCGGCGTCATCAATTTCAACCTTCGGCCTTTGGAGGCTGAAGCGGGACTAGATGGGGCGCATAATGACTTCCTTAATATCTTCCCTTGCTTTCAAATCATTTTTCACATAAAACCATTCTTCCATCCAAGCTCCAGGCCATCTCTTCCGAAATGTTGGTACTTGGTGGCTTGCGTTGGGATGAGTGATAAACCCATAACAACCGAAGTTGTTGTGGTACTGTTCTTTACCCATGGCCTTAGTCTCATATAGTAATTCGTGCATATTGCAGAAACACTTGGCACTTGGCTCTAGCCCTTGACTTCTCACTACCTAGACAAAAATCCCCATCCTTATTATGGCTTCGGGGGTGATTTGATGAAGGAAGATTTGGTACGTCTTCAGCACTTCAACAACAAACTTACTCAAAGGGAACCGAAGCCCAGCCTTGAAGAAGCTTCGGAAAATCACAACTTCGTTCTCCTTAGGGGCAGGGACATTGTTGTCTCCGCCAGCCCTCACAATAGACATATCTCGAAAGTACCTTCCTCTCATGTTCTCAAGATGACTCTGTTTGATGGTCGATTTTCCGAAGATTGAATAACTTGGCCTCCAGGGTCGATCCTCAGTATCTTCGTCCCCACTCTCTACATCAAAGCTATCGCCGTCACTAGTATCTTCGGACAAGAACTCTAGTATTTCTTTAGTAATCTTCTCCGTATTTGTTTTTGCCATCGATTCGACAAATCTAGCAATGTAAGAATCCACAGTCTTCTCCTCCTCAAAAAGCTTCTCCTCTTCAGTCAGCTTCATCTCAGCAGCTACCTTGTTGTATTGAGACATTTTTTCTTCAGAAATGATGAAAACGCGTGTTTTAAACCAAAGCTCAGGGAGCTTGAAAAATTAGCAAGCGCTAGTGAGAAAGAGCTATAAAATTGAGAAAATAAAGCAAATGGCACAAGCAGCGTATCAAATGCAGTTGGTGTAAGTTCCTATTTATATGCTCAGTGCGCTCCAAATTGGAGTGCCCCGTCTGCCATTGACTGTTGCTATTCTAGCAAAGGGAAGGTGTTTTTTCGGACCTTCGGCTTAAGGCCTTCGTCCATGTCGCAGTCAGAATTCGTTATCTTAACAAATTAATACTGCGAGGGGCTACTGTTGGGGGCCTTCGTCTTCCGAAGGTCCTCAAAAACATGAATTAACAATGTCTTCCAAGTGTGACATATGAACAGGTACCTTCGAACTCGGGATGAAGCTGCACATAATATGGAAAGTAGGATCGGAACGAAGGTTGAACCAGCGCCGAAGCTACGAGCGAGGGAGCTTCGGCTAAGTGGTGGAAAAAGGAACCGACCTAAAGGGGAAAAGGCTATTTAGTCCTCTATGGTTTATCCATGAGTCAATAGTAAATATAAAGGGCATGAATGTAAATTTACAATGGTTGCGTCCTATGCCTATAAATAGATGAACAGTACCCCCGTACTGTTCACGCTGACTTGTATTCGCTTGTGCATCACGCTTGTACTTTTACCTTCTATCAAGCCCAAGGTACTTTTATAATTCAATATTGTTTCTGCCTTTCCATGATAATATATTGAGAATGAATTAATAACAATATATGATTGTTTATGTTGTCTTTTATATTTCATATGCTTCTTCTTTTATTAACATATACCGCGATGATGAAGGTATGACCTTCATGACCTTCGTCTGAAGATCATTATATCCTAAGGGAAATAATGCTTCGAAGGACGAAGAGCATTAACATTTAACATTTTGTGTTGCCTTATTCTTAATTCATAGCATTTGAGAACAAGTCCCCAACACTCAGCTTCAGCCTCTATTTTGTTGATCAGCCTTACACTTCACATGAACTCCCACCTTTGGTGAGTTCATGCACATTATTCCCCACGACTTGTTGAGCTATGAATGTATGTGAGCTCACTCTTGCTGTCTCACACCCCCACATGAGAAGAACAAGTGGTCGAAGAGAAGCCACCTAACTCTGAGGCATTCGACTTGATCTAGGTGGCGTCTCCCAGTCAGCTTTGTGGCGCCAGGGAATAATATTTAGTTTGCTTTATTTTATCATTTATCTTTTTAAGACTTCCGCTATGTAATAAGTGCATTTATGATATTTATGACATTTATCTCTATGCACTCTGTTATTATGTGTGTTGTTCTTCCTTGGCGCACATATGAGATGCACCCGGATTTGCTCCTTAAATCTGGGTGTGACAGAAGTGGTATCAGAGGAAATGTTGACTGCAGGACGAAACCTAGATAGAAATGGACAAAACCCTTACCTACTTACCTTATTCTAATTCCTTCTATACTTACCTTACTCTGATTCTTTTTATACTTATCTTGATCCTGTCTCACCTTCTAATGTTCCACTCTTATCATTCTTACCTTTTCTATTCTAAGACAAGATGGATTTCACACCTTGGAATCCTACGTTTATGACCTTCTTAGGAGATAGGAGGCCTAAGACAAAATCAAAACTATTTCCTCTATTTTAAAATGTTGTTTGATTGTTCTGATGATAAATGTCTGATTTGCTTCTTTGATTGATTGAAATATTATATATGGACATCTTAGCATGTGCCGCCATAAGGTAATGAATTAGCTATGGTAGGTAAAACATTAATCTGCTTAGCTAATAAATCCTCCAAAGTAACATGATTCGTAACTACCTACCTTGTCTACTTTTCTCTTACCATATGTATCTAACTCAGATGGTCAATACTAGGAGGGGTGGTGGAATTGATTTACCTCCCAGACGACACACTCGGAGGATATTTAGACAACCCCAGCCACAACCAGCAGAGATGAATCCTCCTAATCCTCCACCAGGCGGAGTTGACCCACTGGTTGCAGCTCAGATGAGGATGATGCAACGAATGGCGGACACTATGGCAGATATGTGTGCTCAGATGCAGCAAGAACGCCAGGAAATGCGCAAGGAATGAGAAGAGATACGCCAGGAGTTGCGCGAGGAGCGAGAAGAGATACGCCAGGAGAGAAGGGCGCAACAGCAGCTGCAGCAGCAATTTCAACAACAACAAGTACCATTGCCTCCACCACCACCACCAGTTCCGCCTCATGATAAGCACCGAGAATTTATGAGCCATAAGCCACCGACCTTTGCCTGTTTGCCAGATCCACTTGATGCAGATGATTGGTTGAAGTCAATTGAGAAGATTCTCAACATTGCCCAATGCTCAGACAGGGAAAAAGTTCTCTATGCCTCTGGTTGTCTGACATGTCCTGCTGCTGACTAGTGGGATTCTTATACTGCTGCCCATGATGCTGCCGACACTATTACTTGGGTAGAGTTCAGTACACCGTTCAGAAACTACCACATTCTAGCTGGATTGATGAAGATCAAGAAGAAGGAGTTTCTGTCATTGAAGCAAGGCAACATGTCTGTCAGCAAGTACAGAGATAAATTCATTCAGCTATCGAGATATGCTCCGGATGAGGTTGCTAAGGATGAGAGAAAGTAGGAGCACTTTATTGAAGGACTTAATGGACCCCTACAGTATGCACTGGTTGCACACACATTTCCATCATTTCAGAGGCTGCTGGATAAGGCTCTTGCTATTGAACACAAGCGTGTTCAACTAGGAGACTTGACGAGGAAGGCTATCTCACAGGGGTAGGGTAGCAGCAGTGTTCGTCCCTGCTACGTTTCACCACAGGGTACACCTACTCGTCTAAGAGGAGGACCACGCCCAGCTCAGTACGCTCCACAGGGGTCTCCATGGACACCTCCTACTCGTCAGGCTACTCCCACTTGCACCCCGACGAGGCCTACAGGACAGAAGACCGGCCCTACATGCTTCAAGTGCAGTCAGATTGGGCACTATGCTAATGCTTGTCTGATGGGGAATTCTGGTACACCAGCTAAGAACAAGCAACAGACTCCCGACAAGGGATATTCTATAGCCAGATTTAATCAAGTCAGCGTTGATGCTACTCCTGATGGTGCTGACATCGTACTCAGTATGTACATTAATGCCATTCCTGCAACCATATTATTTGATTCTGGTGCTACACATTCATTCATGTCTGCTTGGTATGCCAACACAAATGAGATACCACTGCTAAATATGAGAAAACCAATGACAGTAATCACACCTAAAGGGCATATTGAGGCAAATCAAATGACACGTAGATTGACATTAACAATTATGGGAAGAGAATTTGGAGTTACTGCTATAATATTAGAGGCGAGCAGTATAGATCTAATCCTTGGTATGTCATGGTTAAGGAAGGCAAAGGCCATTATAGCATGTGGTAGGGGTACTATAGAACTCACTAGCCCTAAAGGAGAAACGTTTCAAGTTCAAATTGCAGTAACCACCTCTTCCAAATGGGCTATATACTATATACCTGAGGAGTTTGTTGGTGACAACATCCATGTGGTTAGAGATTTTCTAGATGTCTTTCCAGAGGAGTTACCAGGGATGCCACCGGATAGGGAAGTTGAGTTTGTCATTGATCTCTTACCTGGGACTGCTTCTATTTCTAAGTGTCCTTATAGGATGTCTGTAGAAGAATTAAAGGAACTTAAGAAGCAGTTAACTGAGTTATAGGGGGCAGGGTACATTCGCCCGAGTTCCTCACCTTAGGGAGCACTGTTACTGTTTGTCCAGAAGAAGGATGGATCACAGCGGATGTGTGTGGATTATAGATCACTTAATGATGTTACTGTGAAGAACAAGTATCCATTACCCCGTATTGAGGATTTATTCGATCAGATGAGAGGTGCTAGGGTATTCTCGAAGATTGATCTCTGATCGGGATACCATCAAATGAAGATTAGGCCATCGGATATTCCTAAGACGGCTTTCTCAACCCGATATGGATTATATGAGTTCACTGTTATGTCGTTCGGATTAACCAATGCACCAGCTTATTTTATGAATTTGATGAATAAGGTGTTTATGGAGTATTTGGACAGATTCGTCGTGGTGTTCATCGATGATATTCTTATCTATTCTAAGAGTGAAAATGATCATGAAGAACATCTAAGGTTGGTGCTACAGAAGCTACGAGATAATCAACTCTACGCTAAGTTTAGCAAGTGCGAGTTTTGGATTGACAAGGTGCCATTCCTTGGACATATTGTTTCTAATGGAGGAATAGCAGTGGATCCTGCTAAAGTGAAGGAGATAATGGAATGGAGCATTCCCAATACTGTCATTGAGATTCGGAGTTTCTTGGGGCTTGTGGGATATTATCGGAGATTTGTTGAAGGGTTCTCTAAGATTGCCAAGCCTATGACCTCGCTTCTGGAGAAAGGAAGAGAATTTAAGTGGGATGAGAAGTGCCAAGAAAGCTTTGATCAATTAAAGAAGAGATTGATGTCACCACCAGTGTTGATTATGCCAGATCTACAGAAGGGATTTGACATTTATTGTGATGCATGTGGCCAAGGATTGGGATGTGTGCTCATGCAAGAAGGACATGTGATCACCTATGCGTCTTGTCAGTTGCGGAAACATGAATTGAACTACCCCACTCATGACTTAGAACTGACAGCCGTTGTGCAAGCACAGATGCACTTAAGATTTGGAGACACTACATTATGGGAACTAAGTGCCAAGTATACACAGATCATAAGAGTTTGAAGGACATATTCACTCAGAAGGATTTCAACCTTAGGCAACGACGTTGGTTGGAGCTTATTAAGGATTATGATTTGGAGATTCACTATCACCCAAGCAAGGCAAATTTGGTTGCAGATGCCTTGAGTCGGAAGGAGCACGTTCATTTCGCTATTGTTCTCCAGCTACCCGATGAATTAGCAAAAGATTTTGAGAGGCTCAACCTAGGAATTGTTATACATACGGAAGGAGTTACTATTGAATTGGAACCTACCTTGGAGCAAGAAATTCGTAATGGTCAGGTTGGTGATGCTAACATTCAAGAGATTAAGGATCTGATTACGGAAGGTAGAGGTCCAGAATTCATGGAGGATGAGCAAGGCACTGTATGGTTCAAGAATCGGATATGTGTTCCTGATATCGATAGTCTTCGGGAAACCATATTGAAGGAGGCACATGACTCAGTTTATTCTATCCACCCTGGGAGTACTAAGATGTACCAGGACCTAAAGCAGAAGTATTGGTGGTATGGACTAAAGAAGGATGTTGCTTCACATGTTGCACTTTGTGATGTTTGCTAGAGGGTGATAGCGGAACATCAAAGACCTGCTAGTTTACTACACCCGCTTAAGATACCTGAGTGGAAATGGGAAGAGATTGACATGGACTTCATTGTTGGATTACCCCGCACATCTGCTGGGTATGATTCTATATGGGTGATTGTGGACAGGCTAACTAAAGTAGCCCACTTTATTCCAGTGAAGACCACATATTCACGAGCCAAGCTAGCAGAGTTGTACATGTCACGGATTGTATGCCTGCATGGTGTGCCTAAGAAGATTGTGTCAGACTGGGGATCACAGTTTACTTCTCGGTATTGGAAGAAGTTGCACGAGTCCTTGGATACAAGATTGAATTTTACTTCGGCCTACCATCCACAGACTGATGGGCAGACTGAGAGGACCAACTAGGTGCTAGAAGATATGTTAAGAGCTTATGCTCTTAAACATGGTGGAAGTTGGGATAAGAGTTTGCCTTATGTGGAGTTCTCATACAATAATAGCTATCAGGCCAGTTTGAAGATGTCACCGTTTGAGGTTTTGTATGGCAGAAAGTGCAGGACTCCACTGTATTGGGATCAAACTGGTGAAAGGCAGTTGTTTGGGCCTGAGATTATACAAGAGGCTGAAGAACAAGTCTAGCAAATAAGGGAAAATTTGAGGACTGCGCAGTCAAGGCAGAAAAGCTATGCTGATACCTGGAGAAGACAACTAGTGTTTAAGGAGGGTGATTATGTCTATTTGAAAGTGTCACCACTCTGGGGTATGAGAAGATTTAAAGTCAAAGGAAAGTTATCCCCTCGCTTTATTGGACCCTTCTTGATCGTCTTGCGGATGTTCATGATGTCTTTCATGTGTCACAACTGAAGAAGTGTCTCAGGGTACCTGAAGAGCAGTTACCAATGGATGACCTTAGTGTTCAAGATGATCTGACCTATGCTGAGTACCCCATCAAGATTCTGGATACACTGACTCGTGTCACGAGGAATAAGGTTATAAAGATGTGCAAAGTGCAATGGAGTCACCATGGAGAAGATGAAGCTACTTGGGAGAGAGAAGAAGAGCTTCTCATAGATTTTCCACATCTTTTCCCTAGATCTTCCTAAATCTCGAGGACGAGATTCTTTGTAAGGGGGGTAGGATTTGTAATACTCAAAATTTTATAAAAGGATTATATGGTGATATCCTTATTTTATGTGTCATATTTGCATGAAAAGAGCATACATGTAATTACGAGGGATTAATCAAAACAAATGATTCTAAAATAAAATAAAGTGCATCTTGTTGGAGTTTTATGTGTTTGTGCATTACATAAAATAATAAGGATATTAATAATAAGATAATAATTACTAGAAGTTGAATTAAACCCTAAATTTGAAATTAGGGTTTTGAAAATAAGAAAATGAGAAATGATATAAAAATATAAATAATATAATTATATTTCTAAAAATTGGTATTTGTAACTTCACCAAAGTAATAGAGATTAATGTGGCACAAGTTTGAATTCAAAATTCGAAGTTCAAATTTAACTTGGAAATAGAGAAAAGAATAAGGAAAGGAAATCAAGAAAGTGAACTGTGCATGGACTAGGCCCAGATTAACCTTTCGGCCCATCTGTTGATTACAGCGCGTGGGCCCAGTTAACATCCATAGTCGCGCTCCCACCTGCTGACACCCGGGGCCCGACAGTCAACCTCTCATCGTGCGCGCACAACAACAACACTCGCGCCGACATCACGGGCCCGCGGGCCATTCACCCACAGGCCCATCGGTTGACTGCACCTATCCCTCTGTGTCGCTGGCGTGTGGGCCACCTCTACCAGCTTCGTCCTCAACGGTCTCGCCAACACCCCGGCGAAGCTTACGGGCACGATCGCGGTGGGCCGGTGCGGGTCTGACGGAGTCCAAGGGGGGCTATAAGACCTAGCGCCGCAGTACCCTGCCCGTCCCCTATCCCTTCGACTCCAACCCGTGCCTTTTGCTTTCCGCCGCCACCAGAGAAGAGATCGCGGATGTCTGCCACCGGTGATTCTCCTCTGTGCCTGCACTTGGGTCCGCGCGTGTGGTCGAGGGTGCACGCCGGGAACCAGTGAAGCTGCTGGAGCCCTCAATTCGAACTGCGGAACCTCAGGGCGACTTGAATTGTTGGCCGGAGTTCTCCATCCGTCGCGGAGCCGCAACACGTCGGGGCTGGGCTCTCTGCGCTGCACAATCCTTTGGTATGATGATCTTGCTGAATTCCTTAGGCCCCTAGCTTCGTTCTGCACCACCCGTATTTGTGTTTGGGCTGTTGGTACGTCGTATGTTCATCCGCCGGTGATGGCGCCGCCGTGGGGGGGGGGCGTCGCCGTCCATGACTCGAATAGGACGAAGTGGCTTGCGCCGTTGGATCAGGTGTGTGCGATCGAGATTAGGTGACCGCGTACCCGTTCGCGCGATTGAGCAAACGTCGTAGATCCGTGATCCTGCGGTTCAGGTTAGGACTAGCTTCATTAAATCTGGGCCGTACATTAGGGATCCGATGGTGTCTGGTGAGAGCAAGGGTTTAATATGGTTTGATATAATCGTGGCCGCTCGCAGTCGATCGGACGGCCCAACGCGGCTGATACCGCTTCGGCCGTGTCGTTTTACACATGAGACCTTCTGTTATTTATGAATTAACCCACCGTCCACGCTACCTGTTCGTAGAGTCTTAGAAATCTTGCGCTAAGGCCCCTGACCTTTTTAGAAATCAAGGCCCAGTCTAGAGATGATTAAAAACAGAGAAATAATTATAGAAATTCGTTTTTAATACAAAAACAAATCTATAAACTTTTAAAATGCATAGAAAATTCATTTTTAATCCAAATCGATCCATTTTAATTTCTAAAATTTTGTAATATTAATATCTATCACCTAGAGTGTCTGTTTTGACATGAAAACAGAAAGAAAATTTATTTCTCATGTAATTCCATTTCAAGCACATTAAACCTTTGGAAATTCACAATTCAAAATCTATAACTCCAAAATTAACGATTCCTGTTCCTAGGTTCTTATTTTAATGCATAGATTTTTATTTTGTATTTTATTCACATGTTTGATGCAATATTATATTTTGCTATACTATGTATGTATTGTGTTGATGCGAGTAGACGAGCAAGCCACTGTGGATTCTGAGGTTCAGCAAGTAGAAGTAGCTGAGCAGGAGCTCATTGAAGGCAAGTTGTGCCCTTGATCACTTACTTTTTCCTAGCCATGTTCTTATTAATTATAATGATCTGCATAGGTTAATTTTGATGGGATCCTTTAGGTCACCCCAGTTTTGGTTATCTTTATACCTTGTTCACCACTGAAATATTTTTGGGTAGTACCTGCTATTGCTTTATGTGGATTTTGGTATGGAGATACACTATTCATGATTACTCTTTTATTATCTTTTTATTATTACTGTTCATGTTATGATCACTATGTTAATGGGAACATGGAGCGACCACCCGGGAAAACAGTGCTACCACAAGGGTTTAATGGGACGCCCTTGGCTGATTAAATAGGAAAGCTAGTGGATGACTTCCTTACCAAAAAGGGGCAAGGGCAGTAGGGGAGTGGTCAGTGTAGGGAGGTCCTTGGATTGATTTTGCTGTGATGGCGGTTAGGTGAGGGATTCTTGCACTGGAGCTTCCTATAAACTGTAGCGGGATTTCTGAAGCTAGTGGAACTTTGTAAAGGCCTCGAAGTGTTACCCTACCTCGCCTCCTCGGTAGAGGTGTATGGGATTGGCCATTTCTTGGCAGATGGGTAACATGACTTGTGGGTAAAGATGTGCAACCTCTGCAGAGTGTAAAACTGATATACTAGCCGTGCTCACAGTCATGAGCAGCTCGGACCCTCACATGATTAATTTATGGAACTTAAATTTAATTTTACATTTGCATCGCATTTGGGATTATTTTATTATTGCTTTTCTTTATTATTATTAAGGTTTGGTATTTAATTACACTTAGTAACTGCTAATAAAATTTTGACCAACTTATAAAAGCAATGCTCAACTTCAGCCTCTATTTTGTTGATCAGCCTTACACTTCACATGAACTCCCACCTTTGGTGAGTTCATGCATATTATTCCCCACGACTTGTTGAGCTATGAACGTATGTGAGCTCACTCTTGCTGTCTCACACCCGCCCCACAGAAGAAGAATAGGTGGTCGAAGAGGAGCCGCGTAACTCTGAGGCATTCGACTTGATCTAGGTAGCATCTCCCAATCGAATTTGTGGCGCTAGAGAATAATATTTAGTTTGCTTTATTTTATCATTTATCTTTGTAAGACTTCCGCTATGTAATAAGTACATTTATGATATTTATGACATTTATCTCTATGCACTCTGTTATTATATGTGTTGTCTTCTCTAGCGCATATATGAGATGCACCCGGCTTTGTTCCTTAAATCCGGGTGTGACAGAAGTGGTATCAGAGGAAATGTTGACTGTAGGACGAAACCTAGATTAGAAATGGACAAACCCTTACCTACTTATCTTACTCTGATTCATTCTATACTTACCTTACTCTGATTCTCTCTATACTTATCTTGATCCTGTCTCACCTCCTACTGTTCTACTCTGATCATTCTTATCTTTTCTACTCTAAGACAAGATGGATTTCACTCCTTGGAATCCTACATTTATGACCTTTTTAAGGGATAGGAGACCTAAGACAAAACAATTAAAATTATTTTCTCTATTAAAAATGTTGGTTGATTGTTCTGATGATCAATGCCTGATTTGCTTCTTTGATTGATTGAAATAGTATAGATGGACATCTTAGCATGTACCACCATAAGGTAATGAATTAGCTTTAGTAGGCAACACACTTAGCTAATGAATCCCCCAAGTAACATGATTCGTAATCACTTGCCTTGTCTACTATTCTTTCTTACCATATGTTTCTAACTCAGATGGTCAATACCAGGAAGGGTGGTGGAATTGATATACCTCCCAATCGACACACTCGGAGGATATTTAGACAACCCCAACCACAACCAGCAGAGATGGATCTTCCACCACCGCCTCCACCAGTTGGAGTTGATCCCGCAGTTCTAACACCCCTGGTGTTACCCAAAGCCCTGGCCAAAGAAGCACATTGGGTCCTACTCAAACTTTATGCTAAAATGGAAAGTGAAAGGACTCAAAGTTTAGAGGCATGGTTAAGATAAGCATTAACCATAACAAGAAAGAAATTCTATCCTTCATATAATGTTCACCCACAGACAAGATTCTAAAACCTAATTCCTTCTTAAGCCCTTACACCCTAACCAAGGGATTAAAGGGGAAAGAGTGGGCAAATGATCAAAGCATAAACAGGAACCTTGACTAAAGATGAAGTGTATTAGTAAAGATAAAAAATTTAGTAAGAGAAATATTGCAAAAAGGCCCAACAAAAACCTCAAATTAGTACATCAAGAGGAAAGCACACTAGAGCCATCAAAATTTCTCTAAGTCCCCAAAACCACCCTAGCCCAAAGATCAAAGGTGTTCACCTTTGTGCTGGCACCAAAACCACTTGGACCAAATAACAAAAAGTACCCAAATCACCCAAGGCACCTCTCTGAAAAATTTGAATTCAAACCGAGGTCGTTTGACATGGTTTGACATCGGTTTTGTCACTGGTGAACAGTGCCGATAGACTTGACTTGGCGCCCGCATATCTCACAAGCTAGGGCATATCTCCCATTGGAACTTACACAAACTAGCTAGCCCTAGGTGCCAGGAAGAGATTTGCACAAGACCCTTAGCGAGACTCGCAAGTTTGTGATCCCTGCAGGCGTTTGAACAAAGGCAGAAACAAACGCCCACATGTTCGACGCGTTCTGGCGCGCCAGAGCATGCCCTTGGCGCTCCACCCACGCGCATAGCCCCGAGCCGCGCCAACCCCGCATCCACGCCCGCGCCTATAAAAGCCATCCCGGCCTCGACCGTACACCCCCGCGCGCCACTGACCCAGCCCGAGCTTGAGTTCGCCGGAGTTTGCCCCGCAAGCGAGGTGCCAGCGGCCGCGCATGCCACGGCCACCGTAGACCGGCCAACCTAGCCACTCCCCGCCCCGTCCGACCCTCGGGATAGCCTCTACGGACCTCGGTGAAGCTCCCAGGACCAGGGATTGAACTCTACCTCACCGGAGACACCGGATCGACATCGTCGGACTTCACCCGACCGCCGGCGCACGTAGACCGAGCTCCGCGGTAAGCCTTCCGTCGATTCCTTGTGCTGGTAGTGTCCTTAGCACCCCGTGAAGTTTCCTGTGCCACTGTATTGAGCAATACCGTCGTGAGCAGGCCGGAGCGTACGCCACCGACGAGCACGACCGCCTGCGCACGTGGCCCGACCGATTCCGGCCATCACCGTCGACGAGTCGCATCTCGACGTGACCGCCAGGACCTCCCGGATCTAACCCCGCCCTTCGTTGGACCTTCCTCACCGCCGGTAAGCCGCGCCACCCTGTTTATTCCCCGCGGTTACTATTTCAAGGGGGGGGAGCTTAGGGGAAAAGAAGAAGAAGAAGCTGGGGGGGGGGGGGTTTGAATAGTCAGTGACTCAGGTGAATAGTTCCGCAGGGGTATGGTTTAAAGGCTTAGTTAAGGGAAAGCCCAGGGTCTTGGTGTAAACTATTTTTTCATTAAACATTTTAAACATTATTCATTTAAATACAGGCAGAGCTTACAAAATTCATAACTCCAGTTTTATCCAACCAAATTTGGTCAAACAAATTTTGCTAGGTTCTGAATAATATAAACTACTTAGGAAAAATACCAAACACCCTAAGTACTGCAAGAAATTTTAAAGTTTTGATTTAAATAGTAAACTGGCCAAAAGCTAAATAAAGAAGGGAAAAATAGCTACACTGTTAGACTGAGGTCAAGAAATATTAGAGAGATACTTAACCACTAACTATCTTGTTTAAAAATAATAAACCACTCAGTACACCAAATTAGGGGGAGGTTTACCATTAAAACTTGTTTTGATTCAAACATAAAGAAAATGAAAAAGGGAGTGACCAGAGGCCAACCACATTTTTGCTAGCTTACTTTAGTAGCATAGTTCACTAGAAAATTCTGTTGAGCCCTCTATTAGTACAAAAGAACTGCACCACATGTTATTTTATGAAACCCATGGAAACTTAGAAAACTCCTAAAAAATTAACCTCAAGGAGAACCACCCCAATCATTGGGATAACTAATATTATGCTGATATGAATCTAGGAAAAATATAAGTTCTGTTGTTTGACATTTTTCAAATAACAAGTTAGTTATAAGTGCCTTTTTGTCATTAAACTTTAGAAAATCACAACTAAATACCAAGTGGGTCTTTTTCTGTAATTTTTAGCACAGAGACCTATTATCATCTATGGATCTTAGCAAAAATAAATTTTAGTCCAGAAACCTCACCTAAATCAGAGCTATAGTGTAAAGTGCTCTTTTACCCTTACTTTTGTTATTTTTGCACAAGGAGTATCTGAATTAATTTCAACCTTAAATTTTTAGAATAAACCACAGAGGTCAATATTTGCCCACTGTAATTTTTGAAACATTTTTGGAAAATTCTAAATTGCCATGGTAGTTCAAAAGCACTCGATAAGGAGCACAATAGAAAGTAAAAAGAGAATTTGGGGGAAAATAGTGGTGTACAAATTAAATCCTCCAAGGGCCCAAAGCAAACATACAAAGGATAACTAAAATGTTAAGTTCATTCAAGACTATAAAATAAGTGTATGAAAACCTTAAGGCCGACAAAGGAAACCCCTAGTATACTCACTATTTTTAATATTGTTCACCTTACATAGCATTTACAAATTGCCATATCATTAATATGCACATATCTTATTCATTGCATTCTATAGACTGTAATCTCGCTGACGGAGAGTACATCCTCGTTCCGGAGCAAGGAGTTGCTCAGGAGGTAGCCCAGGAGCCAACACCAGAGCCTGCCATCGAGGATCTGCCTGCCCTAGCTTTGGAAGGCAAGCCCCGATTTTATACATAACCAATTCTATATGCTATTTTATTGCACTTAATGATTGTAGGCTTGTGTTGTGCACTTAAGTGTAGGAGTTGACTGAAACCCTAGTTGCATGAACTCAAGATTCCTTTTGAGATGGATACTAGTATGCTAGGTCGAGTAGCTGCTTTACTGATTAGGGATCTCGGTAGAAGTCGAGTGATGTTTCAAGCACTCGCGTGAGGTCAGGAATTGGTTGTATCCATTTGTATATCGTAATGACGAAGGTCTGTGGACAACGGTCCATGGGGATGCGTTGTCTATGAGATGGAAATTGGAATAAGAATTAAGGTGTGGTAGCGTGTGTCAAGCGTTTGAACGTACTAAGCACATGCCGAGAAATATGGTAAATCGGTAAGCCTAGTACCTGAGTGAACCTAGCAGCAGACTTTACTCCTCACACGACCTGAGACATGGTCTCCCATTCCGGTTATGGTGGGTACAAGTGCGGTCACTGCACGACGGTAGTCGGGGTCAGTGAGGCATTGTATGCCAAGGCGGTGAGCCCTGATCTGTTTACGGGGAATCGATGGGGACGGTTGATATGTGTGGGGACGGAGTGCCTCGCCACATCGTGTGTTTAGGTTTACCTTGCAAGGATAAAAACTCGATTCGAATCGTCTGCTTCTCACAGCTAATGAGACTGCTTGATCCATGCTGCTACATTGAGTAACAAGTGGAAATGTGTTGATTTGGCAAAAGATGTTGATTGCTAAATGTTTGATACCATGTATGATTAGCTAGGTACACATTTAGTCTTAAGAGAGTCACACTAAAACTTGAAAAGCTAAAACTTGATTTTAGACTCAGCTAGTGCTTTTGGCAAACCAAACCCCTCAGCCAAACAGCTGCATGTCTAGAGGTAGAGGAGTAGACTCCTCACACCGGGTAAGTCTAGCTGAGTATTAGTATACTCAGCCTTGCTTGTGGCATAATTTTTTAAAGGTTCTCTGGAGGATATGGTTGTTGGAGTGACTTGGCCGTCCATCTTGCCACCAGGTTGGACAGTCGAGTGGGACCCTACCTTAGCAGAGGAGGAGCATGAGGAGTGATGGGCCAGGCTCCCCCATCCCTCCGTTTATTTATCGTTAGTTATATTCCGCTGCATTCCGAACAATGATCACTACTTTTGATAAACTCCAATGATGTTGTAATAAATTTAAGTACTCCTTAATGTATGGTTTTATGCTTTATTGTATTTGCTCTATGCCTCACCTTCGAGTGAGTACGTGGTACTTGATCTTGTTAGTGGCCTTGTCGAACTAGATCCGAGGGACTGACGGGTTATTCCTGTTTAAGTGTGTTGCTGCCCTTAAGGGTGCGACTTGGACACTTAAGCTGGAATAATTCGGGCGATTCCGCCACAACTGGTATTGGAGCTTGTACCACCACAGAGAAATCAATAAATTGTAATTACCAACCTTTTCAAAGAGTAAAACTTGATAGAAACAAATGTTGGATAGATTGGTAAGACGATAAGGATGGACATAGAACGTGAAGCCTTACGATACTAGATGGGTAGCTAGGTGGCTAATTAAATATACCCTACAGGCTACTATAATAATGGATGGAGGTTTCTCTATCCCTATATATTTGATGTGAGGTCGCTTAGGGCGAGCATGCATGCATCATTTTGTTCTAACTACTTAGTAAGTGGTCAAAAATTTTAAAAGCTATGTAATCCAAGAGGCACCGTAATAAAGATTTAGTATACCTCCAAGATCTCAACGTAACTCTGGGAAAGCCAAGCAATAATTCCCTTTTATTTTTTTTGTAATTCTTTTTCGCTTACGCTTACCCTTACACAGATGACTTCTCACGAATCCTCGGAAGGAGGGAACACACATTCCCACACGGACGGACTTGCACGAGAGGGTTTTCCCCGCATTTTGTGGGAAGTGCTGCAGGGAGCTGGTTATACGACGCCTCCCCAGTATGCGATGCAGTTGTTCGAGGAGCACCGGGTACCCCGCTGTACGGTGAGGATGACCTTGGAGCCTCATCCCTTGCAGCTAGGCTGGCGTTCGTTGGATTCCGAGTCTTTCGGATTCAGGGCTGAAGATACTATTGAGTCCATCGCTCTTCACGTACTAACGACCTTTTGTGGTTGTCACCCCTTAGAGCTATCAACTCATCCCATTGGCTTGTTCCCCGCTGAGAAGGAGGACGACCCCATGTGGAAGGATCGAGTGGAGCCTGCCAAGGATGTGTGGGCTCTTTACCCGGGGCAGACTGCTCACCTGACGGTGCGGTGCATGAATGCCCTGTATTGCTTGCAAGCAGTGCGAGGTGAGGCAATGTCCCAATTGATGGGAATAGTGGAGTCTACCAAGATCACCCTAGATAACAAGGAGGACCTTTTGGTAGATCTGTCCACTGAGGTGGTGGAGAAGGACCTCCAGGTGGAGTAGATGGCCACCCAAATCCAAGAGCTTGAGGAGCAAGTAGGGGCCAGGGAGAACACCATCGAGGTTCTCGAGGATTAGCTCCTGACCATGCAGCAACAACTTGAGGAAGCCAACCAACACTTGGATATGCACCATCAGGAAATTCAAGACATGGAGGCAAAAGGGGCCGACGAGGATGTTGACATCAAGGGAGGAGAGGAGCCGGAGCCTGCATCCAGCTTGGACACTGCTGGCACAGGAAGATCACCTTCCCCCGAGACTAGTGTTGCCTCGTTTGCCCATTAGGTTTCAGAGATTGGGGTAGAAGTGTGCGGCAGTAGAACTCCTCAAAACTAGCTTAGCTTTTGCACCTTTAGGGTACTAGGCTAGGGAGAGTTGAGTATTTTGAACACTACTGTAACTGTTAGAAAACTCTTTTGGCTTGATGAATGATGGATGATTTCTATTTTAAATTATGAAGGAAATTATGTCATGTGATACCTCTTGTGAGAGTGCAAGGAAATGTTTGACCTTTTACCCACCTTATCATTTAAAAATCTTTTACTATGTGTAATCCCGGATTTCAAAAGTATAATATTAAGGGCAGCCTAAATTTCAGATGGCAGGAAGAGCGCGCCGTGGGCAGAATGAGCGCATCCCTCCACCACCGCCGTCGCCTCCTACCATGCAAGAGCTGATGGCTCAGCAGAATGAGATTCTACGACAGTTAGCTCAGCGTCCCCCAGCAGCGGCCACCTATCAGGAATTCCTCAGCACTCAGCCGCCGTTGTTCACTCGGGCAGAGGACCCACTTGATGCTGATGTATGGCTCAGGGTGGTGGAATCCAAATTCCCACTACTTAATGGAGTTTGTTCAGATGTGGCCAAAGTCCGTTTCGCCATCCAGTAGCTTCGCGGACCCGCACGGACATGGTGGGATCATTTCCTCCCTATGCAGCCGGTTGACCACGTGGTTGAATGGGGAGAGTTCAAGGCAGCATTCAGAGGACATCACATACCAGCAGGCATCATGGACCGCAAGCTTAATGAGTTTCTGGCACTTACTCAGGGGAGTCGTATAGTGTTACAGTACACCCAAGCCTTCAATGATAGTGTCAGTACGCAGGCTATCACGCTGACACGGATGAGAAGAAGCGGGACAGGTTCAGGAGGGGCCTCAGTACTAAGCTCCACGACCATCTCAACACAGTCAGGGCCAACAGCTACAATGAGTTAGTCAACATGGCCATTTCTCAGGAAGACTGCATCACAGCCCGCCAGGCAGAAAAGAAGAGGAAGACCCCTATGGCAGGACCTTCAGCTCAGCCTCAACGCTTCAGGATTGTGTCCGACACTCAGAGTAGGGGACCTCAGCAGCCAGGCCGGTGGGTGATCCAACCACAACAGCAGCAGTAGGCACCCAACCGCTCTCAACCCCCAGTTCAAGGGAACAACAACCAGCCACAGTAGCAGTACTGTCAGGCCAATGACAATAGATGTTTCACTTGTGGTAGCACTGGACACTACGCCAAGAATTGCCCCAAGAACCAGCAGAGGCAGGGGAAGAATTTAAATCAGAACCAAGGCAAGAGGCAGAAGGTGCAAGGGAGGCAAGGCAGGCTAAACTTCACCACATTGGCTGATATTCTAGAGGGAGCACCCATCATAACTGGTATCTTTTCCATTTTGAATTATCCTGCAGTCATTCTTTTTGATTCAGGTGCATCACACAGTTTTATCAGTGCAAAATTTAGTGTCAAATGCCAGTTACCTTTTCATCACACAAATGGGGGCATTACCATTTCAACACTAGGAGGCAGGGTTGCCACCTATCAAATCAATAGGCAGGTTCCTATAAAATTTGGTAATCTTATAATTAAAACCACCCTCCTTATCTTGGGGTTGGATAGTGTGGATATCATCTTAGGAACTGACTGGTTATCAAGACATCAGGAAGTGATTGATATTGCAGCAAGGGCCATTAAGATACACTAAACTACTGGTGGTGAAAGCACGTTATATTTGCCTAACCAGGGTTGTACCCGTTCCTGTGCCTTCGCCTGGATAGAGTCGCCAGTCGAAAGTATTCCAGTGGTCTGTGAGTACCCCGATGTTTTTCCAGATGAATTGCCAGGGATGCCACCCGACAGAGACATAGAGTTTGCCATTGAGCTACAACATGGAACTGCCCCTATATCCAAGAGACCCTATAGGATGCTGAAAGCATCTAGGCCCCTGGTTGGTTTTAGTGATTAATGACAACGTAATATTATATGTGACTAACGTGTGTTTTGCAGAGACAAATGGTAAGTTAGGTCGCATGACAGGTAGAAGTACTACAACGGTGAAAACAATCCCGGAGATAAGAACTCGAAGCGACGGCTAAAACGACGAAACAAAAAGTGAAGGTCTACGGAGTCCGAGTGTCAAGGAGATGTGGACACTCGCGATTTAGTTAGGTCTTTTATTCTCTTTTAGCCGTACTATAAAGAGGGGTTGTCGATGAGTAGTTTGACCAAGAGAGTTCTAGTGTAGTGTTGGTGCACAATCTCACTCATATACAGTGCTAGGTGTCACTCTAGAACTCACACACAAGTTAGAGCGAAAACCGATTTGAAAATCAGCTGAAAAACAAGAGTTAGTGTTTCTGGCTATGGGGCACCGGACTGTCCGGTGTGCACCGGACTGTCCGGTGCACCCTCTGCTAGGTGGGGCCAGGCTGGTCCACGGCAGAGTCTTCTCCCTTCACAGAAACCCGAGAGCGCAGTTTTCAGAGTTGAATTTTAGTGGCACACCGGACACCGCACCGGACTGTCCGGTGTGCACCGGACAGTGGACTGTTCACTGTCCGGTGCGCCATGAGTCCAACGGCTCTCTGTCAGAACTAGCCGTTGGAAACGACCGTTGGCGCACCGGTGGCGCACCGTTGGCGCACCGGTGGCGCACCGGACTGTCCGGTGCGCCATCGCGCAGTGAATTGCCTGCAACGGCTAGTTGGTGGGTGAGGGCTATTTATACCCCCTCCACCCACCATATTCAATGTCTTGCACTCCACATTTATTCCAGCACATTGCTAGAGCATTGCAAGCACCAAAAGCCTAGTGAGGAGATTAAAGAATCATAATCCGCACTTGTTCCTCATTAGCGCTAGTGAGAGCCACCTAGAGCACACACCACTTGCATTAGGCTTCTCTTGGTCAAGCGAAAGTCTACGGCTTGTTACTCTTGGTGATCGGCATCACCTAGACGGTTTGGTGGCGTTGGGAGCTCGGTGATCACCGTGAAGATCTTGTTGGTGACCCGACTCAAGTTTGTAAGCGGTCTCTAGGGATCCACCGCGCCGGAGTGGCAAAGGATCATCTCGTAGTGAGCACTTGGTTCTTGCGAGGACCAAGGGGGAGCGATACCCTTGCGCGGGTGCTCCAACGAGGACTAGTGGAGAGTGCCGACTCTTCGATACCTCGGGAAAAATTGGAGGAGTCTTCTAAACTTTGCTTTACATTCTGCACTTAATTCAAGCACTTTACATTGTGTATTTGTTTAGCAAGTATTTGAAGTATTATCTTAGCTTTGTTACATTTCTAGTATTATATTCTTAGTGCTAGTTGTTGGGGTGAAGTTGGGCACTTGTTTAGCTCTTGCTTAGGTTTTAATTAGTGTTGATTTTTAGAGAAGCCCAATTCACCCCCCCTCTTGGGCATCGTGATCCTTTCAATTGGTATCAGAGCCTTGTTGCTCATAGATTAGCTTAACCGCTAGAGTTACGATGTCCGGTGGGGATGGACCTCCTCCCGTTTTTGATGGTGACGATTTTCCTTATTGGAAAATTCGTATGGAAGCATACTTAGAGGCTATAGACATTGGTGTCTATAAAGCCGCCACACAAGGGTTCCCCGAACCTAGAGATCCCACAAATCTTATAGGTGATGAGTTCAATTATGAGAAATGGAATGCGAAGGCCAAAAACACCCTTTTTAGAGGCCTTTGCAAAGATGTGTTCAATAGAGTACAGAATCATAAAAATGCTCATGATTTGTGGATGGACATTTGTGCTCTACACGAAGGAACTAGAAGTGAACGTGAGGAAAGATATCACATAGCCATGCGAAAGTTAAATTCGTTTGAAATGCTTACTAATGAAAATGCAAACGCTATGTACTCACGACTTAATATTCTTGTAGAGGAAGTCAATGGATTGGGGCTTACTCAAATCTCACAACCGGATGTTGTGAGGAAGATTCTCAGTGTCCTCCCAATAGACAAATATGGACACATTGTCACTGTGCTACATCAAATGGATCTTTCAGTTACCACACCTACACAAATTTTGGGAAAGATCAATGCCCATGAAATGTACATGCACATCAACGACAAAGAAGTGACACCCCAGTGTCACCTAGGGTTTCTCTTAAAAAAGCCAAACCAAGGACCATTATTTTATGTGAACTAAAGTAGGCATGAGTACCAAAATAACTTAAGTAATAAAGAAGTCACCAAGCTTATACTTAAAAGTGTCATGATCAAAACAATTGAGTCTCTTGAAAGATAAAATTTTTCAACCCTAATTAAAAACCCTAAGTGAGCCCCATGAACAAAATTCAAGAAAATAAGAAAAAGGGAATGAAAAGTTTAAAATTTTGAGTTGAGCCAATTATATAAGTTAAAGTATATTTGATAAGCAACAAGAAAGATTGAGAAAGCTTAGCCAAAATAATCCAAATAAAACCCCAAATCAAGCCTCTTTTGTTGGGACTCATTGGGAATTCTGAATTTCAGAATTCTGAAATTCAGACCTTGAGCCAAAGATCAGGGATGTTCACCTTGATCCCTAACTCGAATTCTAATGGCCCCATTGACAAAATTGTGTCCAACTAACCCCTCTGTCGTGTGCCAGAAGATGGCATTGGGACGCGAGCCCTAGACACGACAAAACTTGGGATTTGCCTCGGGTTTGGGCAGGGAGACAGACCAGATTTCCTGGCTCCATATCTCTGCAACCAGTAGGCAAAATCCTATGACCCCCACACAAGAATGGTAGCTTGTAGGGAGGAGAAGAGGTTTTGTGCACTGACCAAGGCGAGAGCAGGCTCGGATGAGCGACCACACGCGCCAGAACTTGGGCAGAACGCACGGGCACACGTGTTCGACCCTGGTCGGCACGCCAGAGCTCGCCCAACCCGCGCGCGCGCTCGCCCCGGCGTCCGGTCAAGTCCGCCGCGCGCCCACGCCCTCGGCCGTGCCCGCCCGCGCCTATAAAGCCTCCCCGGGCGCACCTCTCTTCGCCCCGCACTCACCCTCCCCGGCCAGCCACCGTTCCTTAGCTCCGGCGAGCTCATTTCCGCCCGCCATTGCCGCCAGAGCTTCGACCGCCGTGGCCAGCCCACTCCAGCCACCCTCCAGCCCAACCAGTGCTTCGCCTAGCTCCGCCAGTAGCCCGTGAAGCTTGCCAAGCCCTCGGACCCGACCGGACTTCACCGGAGGCCCGAGATCATCCTCACCGGACTTCGGTCTTCCGCCGCCGCGCGTGGACCGAGCTATCCAGTGAGTCTCCGCCCGATTCCTTTCGCTCATGTCTTCTCTGGCATCCCGTGGACCTCCCTGACCTATTTGATTGAACTATCTCGCCGTGACCAGGCCGGTCTCCTCGCCGCCGACGAGCATCCCCGCCTGCGCGCGTGGACCGACCAACTCCGGCCATCTCCGACGGCGTTCCGCACACCGTTGTGATCCCCGCGACCTCCCCTTCACCCTCGACCACTTCACCGGAACAGTCTCGCCGCCGGTATGCCCCTCCGCCCTTTTCTTCGCCGCGGCTACTGTTTGAGGTAGAAGAAGGACCTCGGGTTAGGTTCTGTAGAACCCGAGGGGTTTTCCGTAATGTCAGCGACTCATGTGAATAGTAACCTAAGGACTGATTCGCGAGGAAAACTTAGAAAACCGCCAGGGACCCCAGTGCAAAGTGGATTTCCATTTAATCAATTTTGCTATTCTTTTTAAAATGACCAGAGAACTTAGAAAATCCGTAACTTGATGAAATCTTAATGAAAAGCTGTCAAACAAATTTTGCTAGCTCTGGAATATTATGACCTATCATTTAAAAATAGTGAACCATATGCTTTCTGTTCTAAATTTTAGAGTTTAAAATTAAAAACAGAAACCCCCTAAACCTTGTTTAATTAAGGAAAATTAGTTTTTCTTTTGTGCTGAGCTTAAGAAAATTTGCAGATGCTTATACCTAAATTAGACACTGTTTAAAAATAGTAGGAGCCCCAGCATTAGAGATTATGATGTAGTTTTTCATTTAAAGCTATTTTGTCCAAAACTTAGAGAAAATCAGAAAGGCCTTAGAAATTAATGAACAGTGATTAATAATATTTTTCCTAGTTTACTTATGCAACAGAGAACCTAGGAAAAATACAGAGACCCTTAGTTTGGACCAGTTTTAAATTAAGATGATTTGTTTAGCCTCATATAGACTGAAAATCAATTATTAGAGTTACAAAACTATAACCAAAATGATTAATAAAAATCTAGTGGACTTATAACCACCAGAGCCCCACTACAAAAATACAGAGCACCCCAGCCTAACTTTTTAAGTAGGGAAAATAAATACAGAATGATAATAAGGCATTTTCCCACTAAATCATGAGCAAATCCAAATAACGTGATAATGGGCAACGAAAAATTTGCTAAGTCCATGATGAGATAAACCACCAGAGAAAAATACAAACCCATGAAAAAGAGGTGAACCTATGCCTTTTGCTAGTAATTTGTGAGAAAGGCCATTTAGCTCAAATAATGCAAACCACCCCTTCCCTTAAGCAAAAAGAAGCCAAACTTCAGAATGATTGCTCTTGCACAAAATACCAACTAAGAAAAATAAGAACTCTGTTGTTTGATGTTTTTCAAATATAGTGGTAGTAGAAAGCACCCATTTGGCTAGAAACTTGAGAAAACCATAGGAAAATAATTAAAGGGTATTAATGACTAGAAATTTGTATCAAGTCATGTTATAACACCTAAAAGCCAGCAAAAATAAGTTTTTGAGAATTACCCACTATTAAATAATAGTTGTAGTTCAAAGTACCCCTTCTGCCCTAAAATTTGGTAATTTTGTCCAGAGAAAACCATTGACTTTCTGAACCCCAAATTTTGTGACAGAGAATCATACACCAGTAACAAGCCACTGTAATTTTTGCAGAATTTGTGGAATTTTCTAAAAGCAACTTGTAGTTCAAACCTACTCCAAAACATTAAAGAGAATAAAAGAAAAGAGAAGAAGGAATAAACCTCATCCCAATAAGACTAACCCAATTTACCAAGTATACCACTAAAAGGTTTTACATAAGTAAAGTTAACTTGTTTTAACTCAAAAGATCATACACCTTTAAAGTTGTAATTTCTAAAAGCACATATCATATCATGCATATATCTTACGCATTGCATTCATTAGATTGTAATCTTGCCGACGGAGAGTACGTGCTCATCCCCGAGCAAGGACCTGTCCAAGAGGAGGACCAGGAGCAGGCTTCAGAAGCTGCTATTGAGGATCTCCCCGCAGCCCCAGCAATTGAAGGCAAGCCCCGGTTTTATGCATAACCATGTTAATATATGCTACTTTACTACACTTAATGCTTGTAGGACTGTAATGTGCACTTAAGTGTAGGAGTTGCTTGAAACCTCTAGTTGCATGAACTTAGGATTCCTTTTGAGATGAATACTAGTATGCTAGGTCGAGTAGCTGCTTGCTAATCAGGATCTCGGTAGAAGTCGAGTGATTTTTTCTAGCACTCGCGCGAGGTCAGGAATTGATTGTATTCATCTTGATAATGGGATATATGTTGGTCTATGGACTTGGATCCAGGGAGGATGCCTTGTCCAGGAGACGGGAAAAATGAATTAAGGATTAATGTGTGGATACCTGAGTCAAGCTTTTGAACGTACTAAGCACATGCCGGGAAAAATGGTAACCGGTAAACCTAGTACCTGAGTGAAGCCGGGCGCGGACTTTATCCCTCATGCGACCTGAGACAGGGTCTCCCATGCTAGCTATGGTGGGTACAAGTGCGGTCACTGCACGGCGGCAGCCGGGGTCAGTGGAGCATTGTATGCCAAGGCGGTGAGGCCTGGACGCGAACGGGGAATCGATGGGGACGGTTGTCATGTGTGGGGTCGGAGTACCCTGACATGCCGTGTGTTTAGGTTTACCTTGCAAGGTTTAAAACTCGATTCGAATCGTCTGCTTCTCGCAGCTAATGAGACTGCTTGATTCCTTGTACTGCATCGAGTAAGAAGTGAAATGTGGATTACATGAGATAACTTGTTGATTGAGCTAATTGCTTGTTACCATGTATGCTTAGAAGGAGCAAATCTAGCTAAGTTAATGATGGTAGAACTTAAAAAGCTAAAAATTGATTTTAGAAACAGCTAGTGCTTTTGGCAAACCAAACCCCTCAGCCAAACAGCTGCATAGTCTAGAGGTAGAGGAGTAGACTCCTCACACCGGTTAAGTATAGCTGAGTATTAGTATACTCAGCCTTGCTTGTGGCACAATTTTTGCAGGTACCATGCAGGAATTGGTTGATGGTGTGACTTGGCCTACCACCCTGCCACCGGGTTGGACGGTCGAGTGGGATGTTACTCCGGCAGGAGAGGAGCATGAGGAGTAGTGGGCTAGGCCTTGCCCATTTCCTCATTACCGACGATATCGATTATCCGCTGCACTTTAATTTATGAACTTTATTCGCTACTCAAAAACTCCGATTTATGTAATAACTCGGTACTTAATTTGAGGTTTCCTGTTTTATTGTATTTCTTCTGTGACTCACCTTCGAGTGAGATTGTGGGATTTGATCCTGGTTAAGTGGCTTCATCAGACTAGATCTGAGGGACTGACGGGTTATTCCGATTCAAGTGTGTTACGGCCCCTGAGGCGTGACTTAGGCACTTAAGCTGGAATAATTCGGGCGGTTCTGCCACAGCTGGTATCGGAGCAAATTCCACCACAGAGAAGGGCAATAAACCATGAATACCAATTTTCAAAATCTAAAACTTGCCTAGAAGCTACTACGGATCGTCAGGACTAGACCACTAGTCCTAGGACGAAAGGCCTTAGGCATAGAGGGAGAAATAGGTGGCTAACTAATTAGGCCCTGTGGGCCAATACTTATATTTTAGGATGCCCTAAAAAGGCACCCTAATTTCCTTTTGAGAGGCAACGTTTCTTTCAGCATGCATGCATTATAAAACACAAGGAGGAATTAAAATTTGAGCTAACCCCTTTTCTTCGAACCATCCGGCTCTCTTTTTCTTTTTCCTTCCACCATAATATTTATCCTTGATTCCCTTCCGCAGATGAATTCACCCACCCCCGCCAGTGGAGGAGACTCTCGTTTCAGTTCTGACTTCCTCTCTCGCGATGGTTTTCCTTCCATCTTGTGGGAAGTGCTTAACTCCGCAGGTTACCCTACGCCTCCTTTGTACACAGTGCAGTTGTATGAGGAGCATCGGGTACCTCGTTGTCGGGTCTGGCTAACTTTGGAGGCTCATCCCCTTCAACCGGGTTGGCGTTCTCTTGACTCTGAGACGATTGGACTCAGGACGGATGACACCGTTGAGGCAGCAGCCATGAAGACCCTGACGACTTTCTGTGGCTACCATCCCCTGGAGATGGTGATGCACCCCTTGGGACTCTTCCCTGCTGAGAAGAAGGATGATCCCATGTGGTGTAACCGCGTGAGCCATGTGAAGGATGTGTGGGCAATGTATCCTGACTTGGTTGGGAGGGTCACTGTTCAGTGCATGAGTGCGCTGTACCGCCTTCAGGCCCTTCAGAGCGATGCTATGACACTTCTTGCTAACACCGCTCAAGCTGCCAAGCTCACTCTCGATAGTCGGGAAGATTTTGTGGTCGACCTATCCACAGAGTTGGTGGAGAAGGATCTGCAGGTGGAGAGGCTGAACCAGCGTATTACCACCCTGGAGCAGCAAGTGGAGATCCGAGATAACACTATTGATGTCTTGGAGAACCAGCTTCACGACGTGCAGAGGGAACTCGAGGAAGCAAATGATCACTTGGACATGCACCACCTGGAGATGGAGGCCAATGAAGCAGGAAGTGAGGGAGAAGAGGCTCCCGAGGAGCTAGGACCAGCCCCTGGTGCCAATGGGACTACCTCCGCGATGCCTCCTTCACCCGTATCCAGTGTCGCTTCCACCGCTCAGGGTTAAGCAGTCGCTTTGACATTTTTTAGGCGGATAGAAGCCTATGCGAGCTTAGTAGTATCACATTTTGGACTAGGCTTGTGGGTACTTTCCCCTGATTAATGTAACCCTGTAAACTATTGATATCTGTGGGATCTTTGTCACCATGTTATCTTCATTTCGAACCTAATATTATGATTATGGCATTTTCCTTCCATATGAGATGATATCTTGTCGTTCGGAAATGTGAATTGGGATAACAATGGCGACAATCTCTGTTTTCAGATGGCAGCGAGGCAGCGTCGCGGGCAAAATGAGCAAGCTCCCCCACCACCTCCTCCAGCTCCCACGGTGCAGGAGCTGATGGCCTAGCAGAATGAAATTCTGCGACAGCTCTTGCAGCGCCAGCCCCACCAACAGCATCATGGTGGAGGCCAGCATCAGCGACCTCCGGCTATGGCAACATACCAGGAGTTTCTGAGCACGCAGCCGCCCTTGTTCACCAAGGCAGAGGATCCTTTGGACGCCGACGTGTGGCTCCGCGTCGTTGAGTCCAAGTTTCCCCTCCTCACGGGAGACTGCCCTGATGAGGCCAAGGCTCGCTTCGCCGCACAGCAGCTTCGCGGCCCTGCTCGGACTTGGTGGGACCACTTCCGTGCTATGCTCCCCGCTGATCGTGATGTATCTTGGGAGGAATTCAAGACTGCCTTCAGAGGACACCACATTCCAGCTGGCATTCTTGATCGGAAGTTGAACGAATTCCTGGCCCTCAATCAAGGAACCCGCACGGTACTGCAGTATGCGCAAGCCTTCAACGATTTATGCCAGTATGCAGGGTATCATGCTGATTCTGATGAAAAGAAGAGGGATCGCTTCCGCAGGGGTCTCAATACCAAGCTGCGGGAACGACTCAACACTGTCCGGGCTGATAGCTTTAATGAGTTGGTCAACATGGCCATCTCTCAGGAGGATTGCATTGTTGCTCACCGGGCAGAAAAGAAGAGGAAGGCACCAATGGCAGCACCATCCGCTCAGGCTCAGAGGTTCCAGATTGTTTCTCACAACCAGAGCAGGGGTTTTCAGCAGCAGGCAGGCAGATGGGTGATCAGGCCACCTCAGCAGCAGCAGCAGCCGGCACCCAACCGCTATCCAGCTCCCGCCCCAAGAAACAATCAGCCTCCGCAGCAGCAGCAGTTCCGCCAGGGCAATGGGAACAAGTGTTTCACTTGTGGCAACGTGGGCCACTATGCCAAGAATTGTCCCAGGAACCAGCAGAGGCAGATGCCAGCACCAAATCAAGACAAGGGAAGAAAGCAGAAGGTGCAAGTCAGGCAAGGGAAGCTCAACTTCACTGCTCTAGAGGAAGTGCCAGAAGGAGCTCCTATCATGACCGGTACCTTTTCAGTTTATAATCAACCTGCTTTAATTCTGTTTGATTCTGGTGCATCTCATAGTTTCATTAGCCAAAGGTTCAGTGCTAATTGCAAACTGCCATTCTCTCACTCAAAAGGGTCATTCATGATAGTCACACCTGGGGGTAAAATTGCAACTAATCAATTAAACCAAAGCGTGCCTATTCAACTGGGAAGCCACATTATCAAAACCACTCTTCTTGTATTGGGATTGGAAAATGTGGACATTATTCTAGGAGCAAATTGGATGACCTTGCACCAAGTTGTGCTTGATGTAGCCAGTCGTACCGTGGAAGTTAATTCTCCCTTCTGCGGGAATTTCACTTTAATTCTGCCTAGTCAGGGTTCTTCTCAGTCATGTGCTTTCTCTATGACGAAGTTACCCCTGAAGAAGATCCCAGTGGTCTGTGAGTATGCAGATGTCTTTCCTGATGAATTGCCAGGAATGCCACCGGACCGGGATATTGAATTCGCCATCGAGTTGCAACCGGGAACGGCCCCAATTTCCAAGAGGCCCTACCAAATGCCACCCGCTGAGTTGGCAGAGTTGAAGAAGCAGTTGCAAGAGTTGCTGGATAAGGGTTTTATTCGCCCAAGCACTTCGCCTTGGGGATGTCCAGCACTGTTTGTGAAGAAGAAGGATGAAAGCTTGAGGCTGTGTATAGATTACCGCCCTCTTAACGCGGTAACTATCAAGAACAAGTATCCTTTGCCTCGTATTGATGTTCTCTTTGACCAGTTGGTCGGGGCCAAGGTGTTTTCCAAGATAGACCTTCGCTCTGGCTACCATCAGATCAAAATACGAGCAAGTGATATTCCGAAGACGGCATTCTCAACCAGATATGGGTCATATGAATTCTTGGTGATGTCATTCGGGCTGACAAATGCACCAGCATATTTCATGTATCTGATGAATTCTGTTTTCATGCCGGAATTGGACAAGTTCGTGGTGGTTTTCATCGATGATATTCTGGTGTACTCAAAGAACGAAGAAGAACATGCCGGGCATTTGCATGTAGTGCTTCAACGTCTGCGAGAGCACCACCTTTATGCCAAGTTATCCAAGTGTGATTTTTGGCTAAAGGAAATCAAATTCTTGGGTCACACTATCTCTCAGGATGGAATAGCTGTTGATCCTGATAAAGTGCAAGAAGTGATGAACTGGAGGCCACCAACGACTGTTCGCCAGATTCGGAGTTTTCTGGGATTGGCTGGTTATTACCGAAGATTTATTCCGGGATTCTCTCGAATTGCGAAGCCTATTACTGAGTTGCTGAAGAAAGAAGTCAAGTTTGTGTGGAGTCAGAAGTGCGAAGATGCCTTCCATGCATTAAGGCAGCATCTGACCACAGCACCAGTATTGGCGCAACCCGACAGCAGCAAGCCTTTTGATGTATATTGTGATGCCTCTGGCACCGGGCTAGGTTGTGTCTTGATGCAAGACAACCGAGTCATTGCTTATGCCTCAAGAGCACTCAGGCCTCATGAGCAAAATTATCCTACTCATGACCTTGAGTTAGCAGCAGTGGTTCATGCATTGAAGATGTGGAGGCACTATCTAATGGGAACTCACTGCAACATCTTCACTGATCATAAGAGCCTTAAGTACATTTTTACTCAGGCTGATCTCAACATGAGGCAGAGAAGATGGCTAGAGCTGATCAAGGATTATGACCTGGAGGTACATTATCACCCAGGGAAAGCTAATGTGGTAGCAGATGCCTTGAGTCGGAAGTTGCAGTGCAACTGTATTCTGATGGATTCTCGTGTTAACACCTTGTGTGATGAGTTGAGCAATATGCAAATTGAAGTGATTCCTTCTGGTTCTTTGTCTCAAATTGCTGTTGAGCCAGCTTTGCAAGACCAGATTGTCATGGCCCAGCTCAGTGACAAGGGAGTGCAGATTATCAAGAAGAATCTCCATCAGAAGGTTGAGAAGTATAATTGTTTCCGCCAGGATGAGAAAGGTGTGTTATGGTTCAAAAACAGATTGGTAATTCCTAAGGACTAGGATCTCAAGAAGAAAATTTTGGATGAGGCTCATCTCTCCAAATTCTCTATGCATCCGGGAAGCACCAAAATGTACCATGATTTGAAGCTTTTGTACTGGTGGACCAGAATGAAGAGGGAGATAGCCCAGTATGTATCAGAGTGTGACACCTGTCAGAGGATAAAGGCAAGCCACTTGAAGTCCGCTGGAGCTTTGCAACCACTGTCCGTACCTTCGTGGAAGTGGGACGACATCAGCATGGATTTCATTGTGGGTCTACCCAACACCTCTCGTCATCATGATTCAATTTGGGTTATTGTGGACCGATTGACGAAAGTGGCACATTTTCTTCCTGTGCACACCACTGATAAGGCTCAGAAGTATGCAGAATTGTATATTGACCGAATCGTGTGTTTGCATGGATTACCTCGGACCATCGTTTCTGACCGAGGAGCCCAATTTGTTGCCAGATTTTGGGAACAATTGCAAGAGTCTTTGGGAACCAAGCTAATCAGGAGTTCAGCTTACCACCCACAGACTGATGGTCAGACGGAAAGGGTAAACCAGATTCTGGAGGATATGCTGAGAGCTTGTGCGATCGATTGTGGCAAGAACTGGGATAAGCACCTCTCCTTGGCAGAGTTTGCTTATAACAATAGTTATCAATCCAGCCTAAAGATGGCACCTTTCGAAGCTCTCTATGGAAGAAGGTGCAGGACACCACTCAATTGGTCTCAGCCTGGTGAAAGAGAAGTTTTTGGACCTGACTTAGTGACTGAAGCCGAAAGGAAGGTCAAGCTAATCAGGAAGAATCTAGAAGCTGCTCAGGCCAGGCAGAAGAGCTATCATGATAGAAGAAGGAAACCTCTCCAGTTCGAGGTGGGAAGTTTTGTATACCTCAAGGTATCACCCACCAAGGGAGTGCAGAGGTTTGGGATCAAAGGCAAGCTAGCCCCTCGTTACATTGGACCTTATGAGATCATAGAAGCATGTGGACCCGTGACATACAAGTTGAAGTTACCTTCAAAGATGTCTGCCATTCACAGTGTATTCCATGTATCTTAGCTGAAGAAGTGTGTTCGGTTGCCGACTGAGATCATAGCAGAGCCAGAATTGGAGATAGAGCCAGATCTCTCGTACCAAGAGTACCCCTCCAAGATTCTGGATTGCAAGGAAAGATCAACTCGGGCTAAGTCAATCAAGATGTTCAAGGTCCAATGGAGTAATCACTCAGAGAAGGAAGCTACTTGGGAAACCGAGGAATTCTTAAGATCCAACTTCCCCGATTGCCTACCTAAGGAAGCTGGTATGTAATCACCCCAACCCCTCCTCCTGCCTTTCGAATCTAATTTCCAAAAATATGATCTTAATTCAGAATGAAGTGACTATAAAGTAAAACTTAAAAGGACTTCCTTCTGAAGTTGCAAAGAGAATGACATTCGAAGAGCAGTTTTGCCCTAATAATAATAATCCCCACCCTTTTCCTATCAGTCTCACCCTTCGCTTCACCTCGGAAGGACTCTGGCCCGAATCTCGGGAAGATATTCCTTTAAGGGGGGAAGGCTGTGACACCCCAGTGTCACCTAGGGTTTCTCTTAAAAAAAGCCAAACCAAGGACCATTATTTTATGTGAACTAAAGTAGGCATGAGTACCAAAATAACTTAAGTAATAAAGAAGTCACCAAGCTTATACTTAAAAGTGTCATGATCAAAACAATTGAGTCTCTTGAAAGATAAAATTTTTCAACCCTAATTAAAAACCCTAAGTGAGCCCCATGAACAAAATTCAAGAAAATAAGAGAAAGGGAATGAAAAGTTTAAAATTTTGAGTTGAGCCAATTATATAAGTTAAAGTATATTTGATAAGCAACAAGAAAGATTGAGAAAGCTTAGCCAAAATAATCCAAATAAAACCCCAAATCAAGCCTCTTTTGTTGGGACTCATTGGGAATTCTGAATTTCAGAATTCTGAAATTCAGACCTTGAGCCAAAGATCAGGGATGTTCACCTTAATCCCTAACTCGAATCCTAATGGCCCCATTGACAAAATTGTGTCTAACTAACCCCTCTGTCGTGTGCCAGAAGATGGCATTGGGACGCGAGCCCTAGACACGACAAAACTTGGGATTTGCCTCGGGTTTGGGCAGGGAGACAGACCAGATTTCCTGGCTCCATATCTCTGCAACCAGTAGGCAAAATCCTATGACCCCCACACAAGAATGGTAGCTTGTAGGGAGGAGAAGACGTTTTGTGCACTGACCAAGGCGAGAGCAGGCTCGGATGAGCGACCACACGCGCCAGAACTTGGGCAGAACGCACGGGCACACGTGTTCGACCCTGGTCGGCACGCCAGAGCTCGCCCAACCCGCGCGCGCGCTCGCCCTGGCGTCCGGTCAAGTCCGCCGCGCGCCCACGCCCTCGGCCGTGCCCGCCCGCGCCTATAAAGCCTCCCCGGGCGCACCTCTCTTCGCCCCGCACTCACCCTCCCCGGCCAGCCACCGTTCCTTAGCTCCGGCGAGCTCATTTCCGCCCGCCATTGCCGCCAGAGCTTCGGCCGCCGTGGCCAGCCCACTCCAGCCACCCTCCAGCCCAACCAGTGCTTCGGCTAGCTCCGCCAGTAGCCCGTGAAGCTTGCCAAGCCCTCGGACCCGACCGGACTTCACCGGAGGCCCGAGATCATCCTCACCGGACTTCGGTCTTCCGCCGCCGCGCGTGGACCGAGCTATCCAGTGAGTCTCCGCCCGATTCCTGTCGCTCATGTCTTCTCTGGCATCCCGTGGACCTCCCTGACCTATTTGATTGAACTATCTCGCCGTGACCAGGCCGGTCTCCTCGCCGCCGACGAGCATCCCCGCCTGCGCGCGTGGACCGACCAACTCCGGCCATCTCCGACGGCGTTCCGCACACCGTTGTGATCCCCGCGACCTCCCCTTCACCCTCGACCACTTCACCGGAACAGTTTCGCCGCCGGTAAGCCCCTCCGCCCTTTTCTTCGCTGCGGCTACTGTTTGAGGTAGAAGAAGGACCTCGGGTTAGGTTCTGTAGAACCCGAGGGGTTTTCCGTAATGTCAGCGACTCATGTGAATAGTAACCTAAGGACTGATTCGCGAGGAAAACTTAGAAAACCGCCAGGGACCCCAGTGCAAAGTGGATTTCCATTTAATCAATTTTGCTATTCTTTTTAAAATGACCAGAGAACTTAGAAAATCCGTAACTTGATGAAATCTTAATGAAAAGCTGTCAAACAAATTTTGCTAGCTCTGGAATATTATGACCTATCATTTAAAAATAGTGAACCATATGCTTTCTGTTCTAAATTTTAGAGTTTAAAATTAAAAACAGAAACCCCCTAAACCTTGTTTAATTAAGGAAAATTAGTTTTTCTTTTGTGCTGAGCTTAAGAAAATTTGCAGATGCTTATACCTAAATTAGACACTGTTTAAAAATAGTAGGAGCCCCAGCATTAGAGATTATGATGTAGTTTTTCATTTAAAGCTATTTTGTCCAAAACTTAGAGAAAATCAGAAAGGCCTTAGAAATTAATGAACAGTGATTAATAATATTTTTCCTAGTTTACTTATGCAACAGAGAACCTAGGAAAAATACAGAGACCCTTAGTTTGGACCAGTTTTAAATTAAGATGATTTGTTTAGCCTCATATAGACTGAAAATCAATTATTAGAGTTACAAAACTATAACCAAAATGATTAATAAAAATCTAGTGGACTTATAACCACCAGAGCCCCACTACAAAAATACAGAGCACCCCAGCCTAACTTTTTAAGTAGGGAAAATAAATACAGAATGATAATAAGGCATTTTCCCACTAAATCATGAGCAACCCCAAATAATGTGATAATGGGCAACCAAAAATTTGCTAAGTCCATGATGAGATAAACCACCAGAGAAAAATACAAACCCATGAAAAAGAGGTGAACCTATGCCTTTTGCTAGTAATTTGTGAGAAAGGCCATTTAGCTCAAATAATGCAAACCACCCCTTCCCTTAAGCAAAAAGAAGCCAAACTTCAGAATAATTGCTCTTGCACAAAATACCAACTAAGAAAAATAAGAACTCTGTTGTTTGATGTTTTTCAAATATAGTGGTAGTAGAAAGCACCCATTTGGCTAGAAACTTGAGAAAACCATAGGAAAATAATTAAAGGGTATTAATGACTAGAAATTTGTATCAAGTCATGTTATAACACCTAAAAGCCAGCAAAAATAAGTTTTTGAGAATTACCCACTATTAAATAATAGTTGTAGTTCAAAGTACCCCTTCTGCCCTAAAATTTGGTAATTTTGTCCAGAGAAAACCATCACTTTCTGAACCCCAAATTTTGTGACAGAGAATCATACACCAGTAACAAGCCACTGTAATTTTTGCAGAATTTTTGGAATTTTCTAAAAGCAACTTGTAGTTCAAACCTACTCCAAAACATTAAAGAGAATAAAAGAAAAGAGAAGAAGGAATAAACCTCATCCCAATAAGACTAACCCAATTTACCAAGTATACCACTAAAAGGTTTTACATAAGTAAAGTTAACTTGTTTTAACTCAAAAGATCATACACCTTTAAAGTTGTAATTTCTAAAAGCACATATCATATCATGCATATATCTTACGCATTGCATTCATTAGATTGTAATCTTGCCGACGGAGAGTACGTGCTCATCCCCGAGCAAGGACCTGTCCAAGAGGAGGACCAGGAGCAGGCTTCAGAAGCTGCTATTGAGGATCTCCCCGCAGCCCCAGCAATTGAAGGCAAGCCCCGGTTTTATGCATAACCATGTTAATATATGCTACTTTACTACACTCAATGCTTGTAGGACTGTAATGTGCACTTAAGTGTAGGAGTTGCTTGAAACCTCTAGTTGCATGAACTTAGGATTCCTTTTGAGATGAATACTAGTATGCTAGGTCGAGTAGCTGCTTGCTAATCAGGATCTCGGTAGAAGTCGAGTGATTTTTCTAGCACTCGCGCGAGGTCAGGAATTGATTGTATTCATCTTGATAATGGGATATATGTTGGTCTATGGACTTGGATCCAGGGAGGATGCCTTGTCCAGGAGACAGGAAAAATGAATTAAGGATTAATGTGTGGATACCTGAGTCAAGCTTTTGAACGTACTAAGCACATGCCGGGAAAAATGGTAACCGGTAAACCTAGTACCTGAGTGAAGCCGGGCGCGGACTTTATCCCTCATGTGACCTGAGACAGGGTCTCCCATGCTAGCTATGGTGGGTACAAGTGCGGTCACTGCACGGTGGCAGCCGGGGTCAGTGGAGCATTGTATGCCAAGGCGGTGAGGCCTGGACGCGAACGGGGAATCGATGGGGACGGTTGTCATGTGTGGGGTCGGAGTACCCTGACATGCCGTGTGTTTAGGTTTACCTTGCAAGGTTTAAAACTCGATTCGAATCGTCTGCTTCTCGCAGCTAATGAGACTGCTTGATTCCTTGTACTGCATCGAGTAAGAAGTGAAATGTGGATTACATGAGATAACTTGTTGATTGAGCTAATTGCTTGTTACCATGTATGCTTAGAAGGAGCAAATCTAGCTAAGTTAATGATGGTAGAACTTAAAAAGCTAAAAATTGATTTTAGAAACAGCTAGTGCTTTTGGCAAACCAAACCCCTCAGCCAAACAGCTGCATAGTCTAGAGGTAGAGGAGTAGACTCCTCACACCGGTTAAGTCTAGCTGAGTATTAGTATACTCAGCCTTGCTTGTGGCACAATTTTTGCAGGTACCATGCAGGAATTGGTTGATGGTGTGACTTGGCCTACCACCCTGCCACCAGGTTGGACGGTCGAGTGGGATGTTACTCCGGCAGGAGAGGAGCATGAGGAGTAGTGGGCTAGGCCTTGCCCATTTCCTCATTACCGACGATATCGATTATCCGCTGCACTTTAATTTATGAACTTTATTTGCTACTCAAAAACTCCGATTTATGTAATAACTCGGTACTTAATTTGAGGTTTCCTGTTTTATTGTATTTCTTCTGTGACTCACCTTCGAGTGAGATTGTGGGATTTGATCCTGGTTAAGTGGCTTCATCAGACTAGATCTGAGGGACTGACGGGTTATTCTGATTTAAGTGTGTTACGGCCCCTGAGGCGTGACTTAGGCACTTAAGCTGGAATAATTCGGGCGGTTCTGCCACAGAATCATCTTCCAAAAGAAAGGATTTGGCTCTCAAAGCAAATCATGAAAGAAAAGGAAAAGCAAAAATACAAGTTGAGGAAGAGTCCTCAAGTGATGATGACCTTGATGCAAACATTGCCTTGATGGTAAGGAAGACCACCAAGATGTTGAAGAAGCTAAATAGAGAAGGCATCAAATTTGATTCAAGAAAGAAGAAGTTTTTTTCCAACAAAAGAAAGCCCATTTCTGAGATGGACTGCTACAACTGTGGTGAGCTTGGTCATCTTGCTCATCAATGTAACAAGCCCAAGAAGAATAAGTTCAAGGGCAAGAAAGAAGATGACAGCGATGATGAAAAGAAGGAAAAGAAATTCTTCAAGAGGAAGGATGGGAAGCAAAAGAGGTTTCACAAGAAGAAGAATGGAAAGGCATATATTGTTGGCGACTGGCTCACCGACATCGAATCATCAAGTGGGTCTTCTTCAAGTGAAGAAGAGAATGATGAAAAAGTTGCGGCCATCGCCGGGGACTTCTCTTCACCACCACCATCGCCATCATCCACTTCTCACCTATGCCTCATGGCTAGGGGTGAACGAAAGGTACAAAATGATATTAATATTGCTGATGATAGTGATAGTGATGAAGAATTTGCTTCACCTTCATATGATGAGTTAGCTGACTTACTTAAAGAATATACTCAAATCATTAGAAAGTCAAAAGCTAAATGTGATAGGTTGAAAAATGAAAATGAATCTTTAAATGCCAAGTATGACATAGTTATAAAGGCTAGTGATGAAATAAAAGAAGAAAATAAAACTATGTCATCAACTGTAAATGAGCTCACAAACTCCCTAAAAGATGCTAAGGAAAAATATGACAAATTAAATGAAGCTAATAGGGAGTTGCAAAATAGACTAGTAAAGATCAAGGAAGACTATACTCAAATTAAATTTGATCATGACAATCTTCTTGTTGAAAATGAACTTTTATCTTGCAAAACACATGAGGCTATTAACCCTATTGTTAAGCTTGATGTAGCAACCTCATGTGATGATTTGATTCGAGAAGAGCAAACTAGTCTACATGCTGAATTGACTGAAAAAGTTGAAGTCCTGACTTTAGACAACCAAAAATTGAAGAATTACTTGACTGATGCAACTACTAGAGGAAAAGTTGCTATTGAGAACAATGATTTCAACAATGAGTTGGCAGTGGATAATCAAAGGCTTAAGAATGAGGTCAAGAAACTAAAAAGTGAAAATGAACATCTTGCAACAAGTGTGCAAAAGTTCAACAAGGGTCAATACCTCCAAAATGAGCTGCTTATGAACACTGTTATGAAAAATAACAAGAGTGGTATTGGATACAATGCTTTTGTGCAAAAGAAAGCTATCACTCAATACAAGCCAAAGCAGACTCACAAGCCTATCAAATGCTTTGAGTGTGGAAATGAAGGTCATTTTGCCCACAACTGCAAAGCTAAACTACCAACTCCCTTGCCTAAGCACTCAAGACCATTTGCTTTCAATGCTCACTATGTTCTAAGAAAGGTTGCAAATGGAAAGATTAAGGTTACATTCCTAGGTCCACCAAATAAGAGTAGACCTAGACAAATCTGGGTGGCAAAGTCCTTAATTGAGAGAGTCACTGGTCCTATGCAATATAGGGCCCTCAAAACTCAAGCTTGAATTGTCTGTGAATGTAGGTGAACTACAAGACCGGTGGGAGCCATTGGGTTATTGACAGTGGATGCACACAACATATGACAGGCAACCCACGGATGTTCACCTCACTAGATGAGAATGTTGATGGTCAAGATAAAATCACATTTGGAGACAACTCAAAAGGAAAAGTGCAAGGACTTGGCAAGGTGGCAATCTCAAATGACTTATCAATATCAAATGTTCTCTTAGTTGCACCCTTGAGCTTCAATTTATTATTAGTGGGACAACTCTGTGATCTTGGACTTCAATGCTTATTCACTCCATCAGAGGTTATTGTAACAAAAATGGATGATGAATCAATGGTATTCAAGGGATTTAGATACAACAACCTCTACTTAGTGGATTTCACTTCAGAAGATGCAGACTTAAGAACTTGCCTCTTCACCAAAGCTTCTCTTGGATGGCTTTGGCATAGGAGGCTTGCACATGTTGGAATGAGCACACTCAAGAAGGTATTAAAGAAAGATATGGTTAGAGGATTAAAGGATGTGGTGTTTGAAAAAGACAAGCCATGCAGTGCATGTCAAGCTGGAAAGCAAGTTGCTAATACACATCCCACTAAAGCTTTCATGTCAACATCAAGGCCACTAGAACTACTTCATATGGATTTATTTGGACCTACAAATTATGTCAGTGCCGGTGGCAACCTCTACTGTCTAGTGATTGTTGATGACTTCTCAAGATACACTTGGGTGTTCTTTCTCCATGACAAATCTGAAGTTGCATCTATATTCAAGAAGTTTGCCAAAAAAGCACAAAATGAATTTGATTGCAAGATTAAGAAGATTAGAAGTGACAATGGCAAAGAATTTGACAACACCAACATTCATGAGTACTGTGATGAAATTGGGATCAAGCATGAAGTATCTGCCACATATACACCTCAACAAAATGGAGTTGTTGAAAGGAAAAATAGGACCTTGATCACCCTTGCAAGAACAATGATTGATGAGTATAACACACCGGAGAGGTTTTGGGCCGAAGCTGTCAACACTGCTTGTTATGCATCAAACAGGCTATTTCCTCACAGGCTACTTGCGAAGACTCCTTATGAACTGCTAAATGGGAAAAAGCCAGACGTCTCTTTCTTCCAGGTATTTGGGTGCAAATGCTACATCTACAAGAAACGCCATCACCTAGGGAAGTTTCAAAGACGTTGTGATATTGGTTTTCTTTTGGGTTATTCATTAAAGTCCAAAGCATATCGAGTATTCAACCATGCCACTGGCGTGGTAGAAGAAACATATGATGTGGAATTTGATGAGACTAATGGCTCCCAAGGAGCACTTGAAAATCTTGATGATGTAGGTGATGAGCCACTTAGGGAAGCAATGAAGAACATGCCTATTGGAGCTATCAAACCAAAAGAAGATGAAGAAGAGGTGCAAATCATTGACAGGCCTTCTTCATCAAATGTACCACAAGATGATGAAAAAGATAAGAGGCATGCAAATGAAGATACATTTGTCTCTCATGAACAAGCAAGGGTACAAGCCGAAGATGTTGATGCTCCAGGATCTTCTTCCCAAGTGGTTGACAGGAGAAACTCATCACTACTTCAAGCTCATCCTCAAAACCAAATCATCGGGAGTCCTTCACAAGGGGTTATTACTCGATCACATAGACATGCTACTTTTATTGAACATCACTCTTTTGTTTCTTGTGTTGAGCCTACTTGTATAGATGAGGCGCTACAGGATCCGGACTGGGTGAATGCCATGCATGAAGAACTTAACAACTTCACCCGCAACGAAGTTTGGACCCTGGAGAAGCCCCCGCAAGATGCAAGAATCATTGGAACAAAGTGGGTGTTCAGAAACAAACAAGATGATCAAGGTGTGATTGTAAGAAACAAGGCAAGACTTGTCGCAAAGGGATTCTCTCAAGTTGAAGGCTTAGATTTTGGAGAGACCTTTGCACCGGTTGCTCGACTGGAAGCCATCCGTATCCTACTTGCATATGCATCATGCTATGATATAAAACTTTATCAAATGGATGTAAAAAGTGCATTTTTAAATGGCTTCATAAATGAACTTGTATATGTTGAGCAACCGCCTGGATTTGAAGACCCTAGATATCCTAACCATGCTTACAGGTTGTCCAAGGCGCTTTATGGGCTAAAGCAAGCTCCAAGGGCTTGGTATGAGCGTCTTCGCGACTTCCTCATCGAAAAGGGCTTCAAGATCGGGACGGTCGACACAACTCTCTTCACAAAGAAACATAACGGTGATATTTTCATTTGTCAAGTATATGTTGATGATATAATCTTTGGCTCGACAAATGACTATCATTGCAAGGAATTTGGTGAGTTGATGTCGAAGGAGTTCGAGATGTCAATGATTGGTGAGCTAACATACTTCCTCGACTTTCAAGTCAAGCAAATGAAAGATGGTAACTTTCTCTCACAAGAGAAGTATACCAAAGACTTGTTGAAAAGATTCAACATGGAGAAGTGCAAACCAATCAAGACCCCCATGCCTACAAATGGACATCTCGACTTAGATGAGGGAGGTAACCCGGTTAATCAAACTCTCTACCGTTCTATGATTGGTAGTTTATTGTACCTTACCGCATCTAGGCCCGATATTATGTTCAGTGTCTGCATGTGTGCTAGATTTCAATCTAATCCTAAGAAAGCTCATCTTCGCGCTGTTAAGAGAATTCTTAGGTATCTCAGGCACACCACAAGCGTTGGTCTGTGGTATCCCAAAGGAGCTACTTTTGATTTAATTGGCTATTCCGATTCGGATTATGCCGGTTGCAAAATTGATAGGAAAAGTAATTCTGGGGGATGCCATCTGCTTGGTAGATCACTAGTTTCATGGACATCCAAAAAGCAAAATAGTGTTGCCTTGTCAACTGCCGAAGCGGAATACATTGCCGCAGGTGCTTGTTGCACACATATTTTATATATGAAACAAACTCTTCTAGACTATGGCGTAGTTCTAGAAAAGGTACCTTTGTTGTGTGATAATGAGAGTGCTGTTAAAATTGCTAATAATCCTGTACAACACTCTCGCACCAAGCACATTGATATCCATCATCACTTCCTTAGAGATCATGTTGCTAAAGGAGATATCATTTTAGAAGGAGTGAGGTCGGAAGATCAATTAGCGGATATTTTCACTAAGCCACTTGATAAGACCCGCTTTTGCATGTTGAGAAATGAACTAAATATTATTGATCTCAGAAATTTTATGTAAAATGTCAAATGGTGTTGTCAAGCTTGCATTGCATGTTTAAATTCCTTGTATTGCATCTAGGACTTGTCTAACCTAGTTGAGATAACCGCCAACAAAGCGAGTGAAAAAGCTTAACTCGGGTCAAACCTGACAAGTCTTAGTTTTAAGCTTTTAGCACTTAAATTCTTACTTTTTATGCGATTATTGGTTCTTGAAATATGCATGAGGTACTGCACTTAGGGGGAGTATTCAAAACTCAAATCACTCATGAAAACCCATTAGTGCAAACCAAAATGCAAATTTCACCATTTGCCTATTTTCTCTAAAAATTATCTAGCCTATGGCGAAATATTTTGAAAAATATATGAGGGTGCCAATACCTGTCCCAACAAGTGTTATTTTGTGTGATTATAAGTTGGGATTTGGTTTGGTTGGGAGTTAGATAGAAAAATTCAAAATTTTCCAATCTTCCCTCTGTCTGGGCTCACCGGACAGTCCGGTGTGCACCGGACACTGCACTGTGCAATGTCCGGTGCACCGGCAGCCGCGCGCTAAAATTCAATTTTCCTGTGCGCTGTCCGGTGGTTCATCGGACAGCTACTGTGCACTGTCCGGTGTGCACCGGACAGGCACTGTAGACTGTCCGGTGCGCCCATATCGCGTTTTAAAAAAAAGGCCTCCAGCCCGCATCCGAGCCAGAGGCTCACTCTTTTCCCACCAGCACCCGTTGCTCTCTGTTCCTGGCGATTCTCTACTCCCCCGCCGGCAAACTCCCTCCACCGACGGCCACCGTTCCCGACTGGGCTCCGGCGACCTCGTCTCCCTCTTCTTCCCTCCTCGGTGAGCAGAACACTCCTTTAGTTCTCCTCTCCCTCTGTTCTGGTGAGCAGAGGCTCCCACTTCTCCCCTTTGTGCAATAACTCTAAATCCTGAGAAATCTGGTGAATCCCTGTTGTGGAATGTGTTCCCCTGTATTCCTTGAACTCTCCTGCAGGTTCTTAGCTCCTTCGGGAGGGTTTTTCAAACCTCAAATAGTCGTTTCACCGAAAACCTAATTCCCTGCACGCCACGTGCTCGGTGAAATGCCCAAACCAGCAAAAAATGCTCCAATTGAACCCAAATTTTTCAGGCACCTTCACAACACTTCCAGTAACCTACTTGCCAAATTTCACGCCAATCCGAGATTCCAGGCTTAAATTTCACCAAATTTCCCGTTTTGAGCGATCGTTTCCGAGCCAAGTGCCCAAATCCCTTTTTCTTTGCCTAAATTCAAACCAAGCACTCACTTCACTCATATTCACCTATATAAACCTATTCGTGAAGTATCGGCTCATTCCCATATCGTTTCGTGCCTCAATTCGAATTCCAAACCTCCTATGGCACTAATTATCCTTCAAACGTCGTTTTCACGTCGTTTGACTTCTCGATCGTCTCGTCTCGTGTTTTCTGTGCCATATCTCTCTGTGTATGTATTTATTCACATTTCATATGCTTATGACTATGTGACTAATACGTGCTCACCTCTTCTGTCATTTCAGTGACCTTGATTGACCGTGTGCTGTCTCCCATCCTGCCTGGATCGTCACCTCTCGTGTGAGCTTTCCAGGTAGACATCTCATTCTTTGCTAAATCTATCGGTCACTTTTGCTCTGTGCTTAGTCACTCTCTCTCATTTGCAGACATCAGATCAGGATGTCGTGCACGAAGAATGCGTCGGCGCCAGGGGGTGGCGATGATGAGGATCCTCGTCGCCCCTTCAGGCAGGTCAAGGGCAAGACTGTTTACTTGGAGCAGCAGGAAGGCCGCAAGAAGAGGCGTGCGGACAGAGAAGCCCGTGCAGCGGCAGCAGCTACAGCAGCCGCTGCGCAGGCCGCACTTGGAGATCAGCCGCAGACTCCATCCGATCATATTGCATTCCGTGCTCGTCGTCTCACCTCCCGGCCTCGCTCCTCCTCTCACACCTCCGCTTCCACTCCTCCACCCACTCTGCCTGCTCCCGTCACTCCTATTGCTCCATCCACCTCCACAGCCATACCCACTACCTCCTCTACGCCAGCTTCCACTGCTTCCCCTGCTCCCGCTCCCGCTTCAGCTCCTCCTGTCCCTCCACCCCGATTCCGGGAGCGTGATGAGATTGAGGTCCGTCCTCTGGTTTCGGATCCTCGTCTGTTTGATCTTCAGCGTGCTACTGCGGCACGGGTACATCGGTTCAGGTATGTACCCGTGGAGTCTTGGCTACCAGCTCAGAGAGACCCTGCAGCAGGTGATCTTTTCAGCACACGGATTCAGGAGTCATTCTTCAGAGCTCAGATGTCTGCTCAGATAGCTCTGCGAGTGCACCGGCTTTTGGATCTTCCAGCCTTTCTGCTTGCAGCCGGTGCTGACTCTGAGCCGCATCTCACCTATCTGCCTGGCCTTCAGACCCTTCTGACTATCAGCGGCAGATATGTTGAGGAGTGGGTCCGAGTCTTCTACGCCTCTGTTTGGATTGACCCGGATCATCACTGGATGAGGTTCCGCTTTGAGCAAGAGGATGTCACAATTACTGCCAGTCAGATCCGTCAGCTCTTTGGATTCCCAGAGTCGACGACTCGCCTTCACAGCCTCTGCTACGGCTCTTCTGACCCTCCTCGTCGCCCTCATGGCGGTGTGGCTCCAGGGACAGCTCACGTCGCGGCTCTGTTCCGCCCGCCTTTCACAGATGGGTCGCGACGTTCACCAGCAGACTTTACTACAGCAGCAAAGTACTTATATGAGCTCATCAGACGGACTCTTCTGCCGAGGATGGGATACAGGGAGGCTACCACTCATATTCAGCTTTGGCTCCTTGGTGCCCTGGTCTCCCACTCTGAGTTTGACATTGTGGACTTCCTGATTTGTGAGATCGAGGACACCGTTCTGGATGGGATTCGTGCTCGTCGGCAGTTGCCTTATGCTCACTACTTGTGCCACATCTTTGCGCAGCTGATTCAGCCCCCTCGATTTCAGAGCACCCTTGAGGCCTCTCGCCTTGTTTTTGGATCCTATCGTCCTGCTCCTGAGATTGCTGTGCCAGCTTCTGCTTCTGTGTTTGACTCTCAGGCCGAGGATGCAGCTCTTCGACAGTTTGACACTCAGGGTACAGCAGCTGATGATGATGATGATGATGATGATTTTGGGGTTCCTCCTCCGCCTCCGCCTCCTATGCCTCCACGCTCACATGATCATGAGGCTGGGAGTTCTCGTGCTGCCCCTGCTCCTCCTCCGGCTATGGACCCTGCTCTTGCGACGATTCTGGCCAACCTGGCAGCCGAGCAGGCCCGGTTATCCGAGACGATGCTCTCGATGTTTCAGAGCATGCAGGACAGGCAGGATGCACTTCAGCAGCAGCTACTTCAGGATCGGGCTGAGAGTAGGGCATTCATGGCCCTTATGCTTCAGCATTCTGGTATCTCAGCACCTCCGGTTCAGTCTGCTCCACCTCCTCCGCTTCACGCTCCAGTGGTGCCATCGATTTTGTCAGGACCCCCTGTCGGTACCTCTCCGCTCCGGCCGGTCACTTTGGCGTTCACCTCTCCGGTTCTCAGCTCTGTCTGTCCGCATCCGCCAGTGCCACCAGCATCTGCTGTTACCACTACAGCTGTGGCAGTATCTGTGACCGCTTCTGTTCCGGTAGCTCCTGCAGCGCGGCCTCTGTCCGAGTCAGTACCAGCTCCAGCTTCTACCGCAGATCCTGGATCCGAGACTGACTCTGACCCTCCGCCGGCGTTTGCTCTGCTACCTCGACCACGACCGGATGCGCCCCCGCCGCCTCCTCCTACTTCAGATGTTTAGGTTCAGGTCCCTTTTGGTGTTTGACGCCAAAGGGGGAGAGATATGAGTTGTGAGAGCTAGGGGGAGTTAGAGAGTTAGTAGAGAGTCAGAGTCATTTTGATGTAATATATGTGCTTGCTACTCTCTGTACTAGCTTGATGTTTTTGGCTCACAAACTCGTCATATACTCTCGTTGCATATGATTGACTGTGTGTATTATGTTTTCACCTTATATTTTATCACCAGTCTTCTAGCTCTTGTTTCATAAATTTAACTTCACTTTTACATGAACAAGAATCTTATGATGTGTATGCGCTCACTCTTATTATTATGGTACACATTCTTTCTGTCAAAAATTACTGAGTATAACTAACCATTCTTTCTATTGACAGAATCTTCAAAACAAACTACTCTCACAAAACTTGTAGGGTTGTCATCAATCACCAAAAAGGGGGAGATTGAAAGCATCTAGGCCCCTGGTTGGTTTTAGTGATTAATGACAACGTAATATTATATGTGACTAACGTGTGTTTTGCAGAGACAAATGGTAAGTTAGGTCGCATGACAGGTAGAAGTACTACAACGGTGAAAACAATCCCGGAGATAAGAACTCGAAGCGACGGCTAAAACGACGGAACAAAAAGTGAAGGTCTACGGAGTCCGAGTGTCAAGGAGATGTGGACACTCGCGATTTAGTTAGGTCTTTTATTCTCTTTTAGCCGTACTATAAAGAGGGGTTGTCGATGAGTAGTTTGACCAAGAGAGTTCTAGTGTAGTGTTGGTGCACAATCTCACTCATATACAGTGCTAGGTGTCACTCTAGAACTCACACACAAGTTAGAGCGAAAACCGATTTGAAAATCAGCTGAAAAACAAGAGTTAGTGTTTCTGGCTTTGGGGCACCGGACTGTTCGGTGTGCACCGGACTGTCCGGTGCACCCTCTGCCAGGTGGGGCCAGGCTGGTCCACGACAGAGTCTTCTCCCTTCGCAGAAACCCGAGAGCGCAGTTTTCAGAGTTGAATTTTAGTGGCACACCGGACACCGCACCGGACTGTCCGGTGTGCACCGGACAGTGGACTGTTCACTGTCCGGTGCGCCATGAGTCCAACGGCTCTCTGTCAGAACTAGCTGTTGGAAACGACCGTTGGCGCACCGGTGGCGCACCGGACTGTCCGGTGCGCCATCGCGCAGTGAATTGCCTGCAACGGCTAGTTGGTGGGTGAGGGCTATTTATACCCCCTCCACCCACCATATTCAATGTCTTGCACTCCACATTTATTCCAGCACATTGCTAGAGCATTGCAAGCACCAAAAGCCTAGTGAGGAGATTAGAGAATCATAATCCGCGCTTGTTCCTCATTAGCGCTAGTGAGAGCCACCTAGAGCACACACCACTTGCATTAGGCTTCTCTTGGTCAAGCGAAAGTCTACGGCTTGTTACTCTTGGTGATCGGCATCACCTAGACGGTTTGGTGGCGTTGGGAGCTCGGTGATCACCGTGAAGATCTTGTTGGTGACCCGACTCAAGTTTGTAAGCGGTCTCGAGGGATCCACCGCGCCGGAGTGGCAAAGGATCATCTCGTAGTGAGCACTTGGTTCTTGCGAGGACCAAGGGGGAGCGATACCCTTGCGCGGGTGCTCCAACGAGGACTAGTGGAGAGTGCCGACTCTTCGATACCTCGGGAAAAATTGGAGGAGTCTTCTAAACTTTGCTTTACATTCCGCACTTAATTCAAGCACTTTACATTGTGTATTTGTTTAGCAAGTATTTGAAGTATTATCTTAGCTTTGTTACATTTCTAGTATTATATTCTTAGTGCTAGTTGTTGGGGTGAAGTTGGGCTCTTGTTTAGCTCTTGCTTAGGTTTTAATTAGTGTTGATTTTTAGAGAAGCCCAATTCACCCCCCCTCTTGGGCATCGTGATCCTTTCAGATGCCTCCAGCAGAGTTAGCAGAACTGAAGAAGGAGTTACAAGAGTTGTTGGACAAGGGATTCATTTGCCCAAGTACTTCACCATGGGGATGTCCAGCATTGTTCGTGAAGAAGAAGGATGAGAGTCTGAGATTGTGTGTGGATTACCGCCCTCTCAATGCGGTAGCAATCAAAAATAAGTATCTGTTGCCCCGCATTGATGTATTGTTTGATCAGTTGGTGGGAGCCAAGGTGTTTTCCAACATAGACCTTCGCTCTGGCTATCATCAGATCAAGATCAGGGCCAGCGATATTCCGAAGACGGCTTTCTCTACCAGATATGGACTTTATGAGTACTTGGTAATGTCATTCGGGTTGACCAATGCCCCGACATATTTCATGTATTTGATGAACTCAGTGTTTATGCCAGAGCTAGACAGTTTGTGGTGGTCTTCATTGATGATATCTTGGTCTATTCAAAGAATGAAGACGAGCATACTGAGCATTTACACATCGTACTTCAGCAACTGCGCGATCACCGCTTATATGCTAAGTTGTCAAAATGTGATTTCTGGCTGAGGGAAATTAAATGTTTGGGTCACACCATTTCTCAAGATGGGATATCAGTTGATCCTGAGAAAGTTCAATAAGTGATGGATTGGAAGCCTCCTACCACCGTACGGCAGATTCAGAGTTTTCTAGGATTGGCAGGATATTATCGGTGATTCATTCTGGATTTCTCTAGGATTGCAAAGCTAATGACTGAATTGTTGAAGAAAGGAGTAAAGTATGAATGGAGTCAGAAATGTGAGGATGCCTTTCATACATTGAGGCAGCATCTGACGACAGCACCCGTGCTAGCACAGCCTGACAACACCAAATCTTTCGATGTTTATTGCGATGCTTCAGGCACTGGATTGGGATGTGTCTTGATGCAAGACAATAGAGTTATTTCCTATGCATCCAGAGCACTCAGGCCTCATGAGCAGAACTACCCCACACATGATCTAGAGTTAGCACCAGTAGTTCATGCTCTAAAGATATGGAGAAATTATCTAATGGGAGCTCATTATAATATTTATATTGATCACAAGAGTCTCAAGTATATTTTCACTCAGGTTGATCTTAATATGAGGTAGAGAAGATCGTTGGAATTGATCAAGGACTATGATTCGGAAGTGCATTACCATCCGGACAAGGCCAATGTTGTGGCAGATGCCCTAAGTCGAAAAGCCCAGTGTAACTGTGTAACTATGGACTCTAAGATCGCCACTCTATGTGACGAGTTGCGCAAGCCGAACGTGGAAGTTATTTCCCCAGGTACCTTGAATTATATCTCAGTAGAGCCCACTCTACATGAGTAAATAGTCCGGGCACAGATTGGTGACAAGGGTGTTCAAGTTATTAAGGAGATGCTCGAACAAAAGGTGGATAAGTACAAATGCTTTCGTCAGGACAGCAAGGGAGTTCTATGGTTTGGAGACCGATTGGTTGTTCCTAAGAATCCAGAACTCAGGCAGAAAATATTGGATGAAGCTCATCTTTCCAAATTTTCCATGCACCCCAGCAGTAACAAGATGTATCATGATCTCAAATCTTTGTATTGGTGGACCCCAATGAAGAGGGAAATTGCTAAGTATGTATCTGAATGTGACACTTGCCAAAGAATAAAGGCTTGTCATTTGAAGGTAGCGGGTACCTTACAGCCTCTTCCCATACAATCTTGGAAATGGGAGGACCTCAGCATGGATTTTATTGTGGGTTTACCCAACACATCCTGACACCACGATTCTATTTGGGTCATTGTGGACAGGCTAACTAAGAATGCTCATTTCTTGCCAGTACATACCACCCATAGGGCAGAAAAGTATGCAGAAATCTATATTGACCAAATAGTGCGTTTGCATGGAATACCAAGGACTATCGTGTCAGACAGAGGAGCACCGTTCGTAGCACGTTCTGGGAGCAGCTGCAAGAGTCACTTGGAACCCATGTGATAAGAAGCTCAGCATACCACCCTCAAACAGATGGTCAGATAGAAAGAGTAAATCAGATTTTGGAAGACATGTTGAGGGCATGTGTGTTGCACTATGGGAAGAATTGGGATAAGTGCCTTTCCTTGGCTGAATTCTCTTACAATAACAACTACCAGTCCAGCCTAAAGATGGCACCGTTCGAGGCCTTGTGTGGGAGAAGGTGTAGAACACCGCTAAATTGGTCACAAGCCGGAGAAAGAGAAATTTTTGGACCTAACTTAGTACTTGAAGTCGAGGAGAAAGTCAGAGTCATTAAGAAGAACATGGAAGCTGCTCAGGCCAAACAGAAGAGCTATCATGATAAAAGAAGGAAGTCTCTACAATTCGAAGTGGGGGACCATGTATATCTTAAGGTGTCACCCACCAAAGGTGTTCAGAGGTTTGGAATCAAGGGCAAGTTAGCTCCTCGCAATATTGGGCCCTATGAGATCAAAGAGACTTGTGGACCTGTAGCATACCAATTGAAGTTGCCATCTCATATGTCAGCAATTCATGATGTGTTCCACGTATCTCATCTACGGAAGTGTGTCTGCTTACCCACGGAAGTGCTACCTGAACCAGAATTGGAGATAGAACCAGACTTGTCTTACCAAGAGCACCCCGTCAAGGTATTGGACCAAAAGGAAAGATCAACTCGAGCAAGGTCAATCCAAATGTATAAGGTTCAGTGGAGCAACCATTCAGAAGAAGAGGCTACGTGGGAGACTGAGGATTTTCTATGTTCTCGCTTCCCCGACTTTCTACCTAAAGGAATCGGTACGTAACCCAAAACAACCACCCCCCACCTGCCCTTTGAATCTAAATATAAGAGAAACCTAGTTGATAAGAGTAGAGTAAGTTGTGAAAATAAATCTAGAAGGACTTCCTTCTGAAGTTGCAAAGAGAATGACATTCGAAGAGCAGTTAACTAGAGAAACTTGATTAAAGGAAACTACAACACACCAACACAAACCTTTTTGGTACCCCCACTACAGGATCCCTACCTAATCTTGGGATGAGATTCCCTTAAGGGGGGAGGGCTGTAACACCCCTGGTGTTACCCAAAGCCCTGGCCAAAGAAGCACATTGGGTCCTACTCAAACTTTATGCTAAAATGGAAAGTGAAAGGACTCAAAGTTTAGAGGCATGGTTAAGATAAGCATTAACCATAACAAGAAAGAAATTATATCCTTCATACAATGTTCACCCACAGACAAGATTCTAAAACCCTAATTCCTTCTTAAGCCCTTACACCCTAACCAAGGGATTAAAGGGGAAAGAGTGGGCAAATGATCAAAGCATAAACAGGAACCTTGACTAAAGATGAAGTGTATTAGTAAAGCTACAAAATTTAGTAAGAGAAATATTGCAAAAAGGCCCAACAAAAACCTCAAATTAGTACATCAAGAGGAAAGCACACTAGAGCCATCAAAATTTCTCTAATTCCCCAAAACCACCCTAGCCCAAAGATCAAAGGTGTTCACCTTTTTGCTGGCACCAAAACCACTTGGACCAAATAGCAAAAAGTATCCAAATCACCCAAGGCACCTCTTTGAAAAATTTGAATTCAAACCGAGGTCGTTTGACATGGTTTGACATCGGTTTTGTCACTAGTGAACAGTGCCGACAGACTTGACTTGGCGCCCGCATATCTCACAAGCTAGGGCATATCTCCCATTGGAACTTACACAAACTAGCTAGCCCTAGGTGCCAGGAAGAGATTTGCACAAGATCCTTGGTGAGATTCGCACGTTTGTGATCCCTGCAGGCGCTTGAACAAAGGCAGAATCAAACGCCCACGTGTTCGACGCGTTCTGGCATGCCAGAGCACGCCCTCGGCGCTCCGCCCACGCGCACAGCCCCACGCCGCGCCAACCCCGCGTCCACGCCCGTGCCTATAAAAGCCATCCTGGCCTCGACCGTACACCCCCGAGCGCTACTGACCCAGCCCGAGCTCGAGTTTCGCCGGAGTTTGCCCCGCGAGCGAGGTTCCAACGGCCGCGCAAGCCACGATCACCGTAGACTGGCCAACCTAGCCACTCCCCGCCCCGTCCGACCCTCGGGATAGCCTCTACGGACCTCGGTGAAGCTCCCAGGGCCGGGGATTGAACTCTACCTCAGCGGAGACACCAGATCGACGTCGCCGGACTTCACCCGACCGCCGGCGCACGTAGACCGAGCTCCACGGTAAGCTTTCCGTTGATTCCTTGTGCTGGTAGCATCCTTAGCACCCCGTGAAGCTTCATGTGCCACTGGATTGAGCAATACCGCCGTGAACAGGCCGGAGCGTACGCCGCCGACGAGCCGGACCGCCTGCGCATGTGGCCCGACCGATTCCGGCCATCACCGTCGACGAGTCGCACCTCGACGTGACCGCCAGGACCTCCCGGATCTAACCCCGCCCTTCGCTGGACCTTCCTCGCCGCCGGTAAGCCGCGCCACCCTGTTTATTCCCCGCGGTTACTGTTTCAAGGGGGGAGGGAGCTTAGGGGAAAAGAAGAAGAAGCCGAGGGGGTTTTGAATAGTCAGTGACTCAGATGAATAGTTCCACAGGGGTATGGCTTAAAGGCTTAGTTAAGGGAAAGCCCAGGGGTCTCGGTGTAAACTGGTTTTTCATTAAACCATTTAAACATTATTCATTTAAATACAGGCAGAGCTCACAAAATTCATAACTCCAGTTTTATCCAACCAAATTTGGTCAAACAAATTTTGCTAGGTTCTGAATAATATAAACTACTTAGGAAAAATACCAAACACCCTAAGTACTGCAAGAAATTTTAAAGTTTCAATTTAAATAGTAAACTGGCCAAAAGCTAAATAAAGAAGGGAAAAATAGCTACACGGTTAGACTGAGGTCAATAAAAATTAGAGAGATACTTAACCACTAACTATCTTGTTTGAAAATAATAAATCCCTCAGTACACCAAACTAGGGGGAGGTTTACCTTTAAAACTTGTTTTGATTCAAACTTAAAGAAAATGAAAAAGGGAGTTTAAAATAAGGACTAGAGGCCAACCACATTTTTGCTAGCTTACTTTAGTATCATAGTTCACTAGAAAATTCTGTTGAGCCCTCTGTTGGTACAAAAGAAATGCACCACATGTTATTTATGAAACCCATGGAAACTTAGAAAACTATTAGAAAATTAACCCCAAGGAGAACCCACCCCAATCCTTGGGATAACTAATATTATGCTGATATTAATCTAGGAAAAATATAAGTTCTGTTGTTTGACATTTTTCAAATAACAAGTTAGTTATAAGTGCCTTTTTGACATTAAACTTTAGAAAATCATAACTAAATACCCAGTTGGTCTTTTTCTGTAATTTTTAGCACAGATACCTATAATCATCTATGGATCTAAGCAAAAATAAATTTTAGTCCAGAAATCTCACCTAAATCAGAGCTATAGTGTAAAGTGTCCTTTTACCCTTACTTTTGTTATTTTTGCACAAGGAGTATCTGAATTAATTTCAACCTCAAATTTTTAGAATAAACCATAGAGGTCAATATTTACGCACTGTAATTTTTGTAACATTTTTGGAAAATTCTAATTGCCATGGTAGTTCAAAAGCACTCGATAAGGAGAACAATAGAAAGTAAAAAGAGAATTATGGGGGAAAATAGTGGTATACAAATTAAATCCTCCAAGGGACCAAAGAAAACATCCAACGGATAACTAAAATATTAAGTTCATTCAAGACCATAAAATAAGTGTATGAAAACCTTAAGGCCGATAAAGGAAACCCCTAGTATACTCACTATTTTTAATATTGTTCACCTTACATAGCATTTACAAATTGCCGTATAATTAATATGCATATATCTTATTCATTGCATTCGATAGACTGTAATCTCGCTTACGGAGAGTACATCCTCGTTCCGGAGCAAGGAGTTGCTCAGGAGGTAGCCCAGGAGCCAGCACCAGAGCCTGCCATCGAGGATCTGCCTGCCCCAGCTTTGGAAGGCAAGCCCAGTTTTATGCATAACCAATTTTATATGCTATTTTACTGCACTTAATGATTGTAGGCTTGTGTTGTGCACTTAAGTGTAGGAGCTGACTGAAACCCTAGTTGCATGAACTAAGGATTCTTTTTGAGATGGATACTAGTATGCTAGGTCGAGTAGCTGCTTTACTGATTAGGGATCTCGGTAGAAGTCGAGTTATTTTTCTAGCACTCACGCGAGGTTAGGAATTGGTTGTATCCATTTGTATATCGAAATGATGATGGTCTGTGGACAATGGTCCACGGGGATGCATTGTCTACGAGACGGAAATTTGAATAAGGATTAAGGTGTGGTACCGTATGTCAAGCGTTTGAACGTACTAAGCACATGCCGAGAAATATGGTAAATCGGTAAGCCTAGTACCTGAGTAAACCTGGCAGCAGACTTTATTCCTCACGCAACCTGAGACGTGGTCTCCTATTCCGGTTATGGTGGGTACAAGTGTGGTCACTGCACGACGGCAGTCGGGGTCAGTGAGGCATTGTACGCCAAGGTGGTGAGCCCTGATCTGTTGATGGGGAATCGATGGGGACGGTTGATATGTGTGGGGACGGAGTGCCTCGCCACGTCGTGTGTTTAGGTTTACCTTGCAAGGATATAAACTCGATTCGAATCGTCTGCTTCTCGCAGCTAATGAGACTGCTTGATCCATGCTGCTACATTGAGTAACAAGTGGAAATGTGTTGATTTGGCAAAAGATGTTGATTGCTAAATGTTTGATACCATCTATGATTAGCTAGGTACACATTTAGTCTTAAGAGAGTCACACTAAAACTTGAAAAGCTAAAACTTGATTTTAGACTCAGCTAGTGCTTTTGGCAAACCAAACCCCTCAGCCAAACAGCTGCATGTCTAGAGGTAGAGGAGTAGACTCCTCACACCGGGTAAGTCTAGCTGAGTATTAGTATACTCAGCCTTGCTTGTGGCATAATTTTTTACAGGTTCTCTGGAGGATATGGTTGCTGGAGTGACTTGGCCGTCCATCTTGCTACCGGGTTGGACAGTGGAGTGGGACCCTACCTCAGCAGAGGAGGAGCATGAGGAGTGATGGGTCAGGTTTCCCCATCCCTCCGTTTATTTATTGTTAGTTATATTCCGCTGCATTCCGAACAATTATCACTACTTTTGATAAACTTCGATGATGTTGTAATAAATTTAAGTACTCCTTAATGTATGGTTTTATGCTTTATTGTATTTGCTCTGTACCTCACCTTCGAGTGAGTACGTTGTACTTGATCCTGTTAGTGGCCTTGTCGGACTAGATCTAAGGGACTGACGGGTTATTCCTGTTTAAGTGTGTTGCTGCCCTTAAGGGTGCGACTTGGACACTTAAGTTGGAATAATTCGGGCGGTTCCGCCACAACAGTTACTACCCAGATGCAGATAATGCAGCAGATGGCATATACAATGGCGGACATGCATGCATAGATGCGGCAGGAACACCAAGAGATGCGCCAAGAGAGAGAGGATATACGTCCGGAAATGCGCCAGGAGCGAGAGGAGATACGCCAGGACAGAAGGGCGCAGCTGCAACAGCAATAGCAACATCAACAAGCACCACTGCCTCCACCTTTACCACTAGTTCCACCCCGGGACAAGCACCGGGAATTTATGAGTCACAAGCCGCCTACCTTCGCTAGCTCGCCAGATCCACTAGATGCTGATGATTGGTTGAAGTCAATTGAGAAGATGCTCAACATCGCCCAATGCTCTGACCGGGAGAAGGTTCTTTATGCTTCTGGTCGTCTGACAGGTCATGCTGCTGACTGGTGTACTTCTTATGTTGCTGCCCATGATGCTGCTGACACTATTAATTGGGTGGAATTCACAACTCAGTGAAGAAACTACCACATTCCTGCTGGTTTGATGAAGATCAAGAAGAAGGAGTTTCTGTCATTGAAGCAAGGCAACATGTTTGTCAGCTAGTACAAAGATAAATTCATTCAGTTGTCCAGATATGCTTCTGATGAGGTGGTAGATGATGAAAGGAAGCAAGAGCACTTCACAGAAGGACTCATTGGCCCCCTACAATAAGCATTGGTTGCCCACACATTTCCATCATTTCAGATACTGATGGATAAGACTCTTGCTATTGAACACAAGCGTGTTCAACTAGGTGACTCAAAGAGGAAGGCCATTACCCAGGGGCAGGGTAGCAGCAGTGTTCGTCCTCGCTATGTTCTGCCTCAGGGTACCCCAGCTCGTCCAGGAGGAGAACCACACCCAGCTCAGTACGCTCCACAAGGGTCACCACATACACCTCTCACTCATCAGGCTGCCCCCACTGGCACCCCGGCGAGACCTATTGGACAGAATACTGGCCCTACATGCTTCAAGTGCAGTCAGATTGGGCACTATGCTAATGCTTGTCCGGTGGGGAATTCTGGTACACCAGCTCAGAACAAGCAACACACTTCTAGCAAGGGATACTCTATTGCCAAGGTTAATCAAGTCATCGCTGATGCTACTCCTGATGGTGCTGACATCGCACTTGGTATGTTTTATATTAATGCAATTCCTGCAACAATATTATTCGATTCTGGTGCTACACATTCATTTATGTCTGCTCGATATGCCAATACAAATGAGATACCACTGCAACATATGAGAAAACCAATGATAGTAATCACACCTAAAGGGCCTGTTGAGGCAAATCATATGACACATAAATTGACATTAACAATTATGGGAAGAGACTTCTGGGCTACCACTATAGTATTAGAGGAAAGCAGTATAGATCTGATCCTCGGTATGTCATGGTTAAGGAAGGCAAAGGCCATTATACAATGTGGTAGGGGTACTATAGAACTCACCTAAAGGAGAAAGATTTCAAGTTCAAATTGCAGTAACCACCTCTTCCAAACGTGCGATGTTCTTTATAGCTGAGGAGTTTGTTGGTGACAACATCCGTGTGGTTAGGGATTTTCCAGATGTCTTTCCAGAGGAGTTACCAGGGATGCCACCAGAGAGGGAAGTTGAGTTTGTCATTGATCTCTTACCTGGGATTGCTCCTATTTCTAAACACCCCTACAGAATGTTCGTAGAAGAGTTACAAGAACTTAAGAAGCAGTTAACAGAGTTGCAGGAGGCGGGGTACATTCGTCCGAGTTCCTCACCTTGGGGAGCACTGGTACTGTTTGTACAGAAGAAGGATGGTTCGCAACGGATGTGTGTGGACTATAGATCACTTAATGATGTCACCATTAAGAACAAGTTCCCGTTACCTCGTATTAATGACTTATTTGATCAGATGAGAGGTGCTAGGGTGTTCTCTAAGATTGACCTTAGGTCGGGCACCATCAAATGAAGATTCGGCCATCTGATATTCCCAAGACGGCTTTTTCTACCCGATATGGTCTATATGAATTTGCATTCATGTCGTTTGACTTAACCAATGCACCAGCCCACTTCATGAATTTGATGAACAAGGTGTTCATGGAGTATCTCGATAAATTCGTCGTGGTATTCATCAATGACATTCTTATTTATTCCAAGAATGATAGTGAGCATGAGGAGCATTTGCGGATGGTGCCACATAAGTTACGGGATAATCAACTTTATGCCAAATTTACCAAATGTGACTTCTGGCTTGATGAAGTACATTTTCTCGGACATATCATCTCCAAAGGAGGAATTGCTGTTGATTCGGCTAAAGTAACAGCAATAATGGATTGGAAGACACCAAGTACAGTTTTGAAGATCCGGAGTTTCTTGGGACTCGCAGGCTATTACCGGCGATTCATTGAAGGGTTCTCCAAGATTGCTAAGCCTATGACCTCATTGTTGGAGATGGGCAAGGAGTTTAAGTGGACTGATGAATGCCAAGGAAGTTTCGATCAATTGGGATCTAAGCTGATGGCTACTCCAGTACTGATTATGCCAAATTTACAGAAGAATTTTGATGTATATTGTGATGCAAGTCGCCAGGGCCTGGGATGTGTGCTTATGCTGGAAGGACACGTCATTGCCTACGTGTCTCGCCAGTTGTGGAAACAAGAGTTGAACTACCCCACTCATGACTTAGAACTGGCAGCAGTTGAGCATGCTCTCAAGATCTGGAGACACTATATTATGGGGACCAAGTGTCGAATCTACACTGATCACAAGAGCTTAAAATACATTTTCACTCAGAAGGATCTTAACCTTAGGCAACGCCGATGGTTGGAGCTCATCAAGGATTATGATCTGGAAATTCACTATCATCTGGGCAAGGCGAATCTGGTGGCAGATGCTTTGAGTCGGAAGGGGCAGGTCCATGCAGCTATTGTCACCCAGTTACCCGATGAGTTAGCAGAAGATTTTGAGAGGCTCAATCTGGGAATAGTTGCTCATACTGAAGGAATTACCATCGAATTAGAACCTACTTTAGAGAAATAAATATGAAAGGGTCAGATCGGTGATACCAAAATTTAGGAGATCAAGGATCTGATAACAGAAGATAGAGGCCCAGATTTCACGAAGGATGAGCAGGGCACGATATGGTTCAAGAATCGGATTTATGTTCCTGATATTGAAAGTCTTCATGAAACCATATTGAAGGAGGCACATGACTCAGTTGACTCCATCCAACCTGGTAGTACTAAGATGTACTAGGACTTGAAGCAGAAGTATTGGTGGTATGGACTAAAGAAGGATGTGGCTTCACATGTTGCACTATGTGATGTTTGCCAGAGGGTGAAAGCGGAACATCAAAGACCTGCTGGTTTACTGCACCCGCTTAAGATACCTGAGTGGAAATGGTAAGAGATTGTCATGGACTTCATTGTGGGATTACCCCGCACATCTGCTGGGTATGACTCTATATGGGTGATTGTGGACAGGCTAACTAAAGTAGCCCACTTTTATCCAGTGAAGACCACGTATTCAGGAGCCAAGCTAGCAGAGTTGTACATGGCACATATTGTATGCTTACATGGGGTGCCAAAGAAGATTGTGTCAGACTGGGGATCACAGTTTACTTCTCGGTACTGGAAGAAGTTGCACGAGTCCTTGGATACAAGATTGAATTTTAGTTCGGCCTACCATCCTCAAACTGATGGGCGGACCGAGAGAACCAACCAAGTACTAGAGGATATGTTAATACCTTGTGCTCTTAAGCATGGTGGTAGTTGGGATAAGAGTTTGCCTTATGCGGAGTTCTCCTACAATAATAGTTATCAGGCTAGTTTGAAGATGTCCCTGTTTGAGGCTTTGTATGGCAGAAAGTGCAGGACTCCACTTTATCGGGATCAAACTGGTGAAAGGCAGTTCTTTGGACCTGAAATTATACAAGAGGCAGATGAACAAGTCCATCAAATAAGGGAGAATTTGAGAACTGCACAGTCAAGGCAGAAAAGCTATGCTGATACCCGGAGAAGACTGCTAGAGTTTAAGGAGGGTGATCATGTCTATTTGAAGGTGTCACCACTTTGGGGTATGCGAAGATTTAAAGTCAAAGGAAAGTTGTCTCCTCGCTTCATTGGACCCTTCTTAATCCTAAAGCGAGTGGGAGAGGTTGCATATCAACTGGAATTACCTAATCATCTTGCGGATGTACATGATGTCTTTCATGTGTCACAACTGAAGAAGTGTCTCAGGGTACCTGAAGAGCAGCTACCAATGGAGGGCCTTAGTGTTCAACATGACCTGACTTATGCTGAGTATCCCATCAAGATTCTTGATACACTAACTCGTTTCACAAGAAGCAAAGTAATTAAAATGTGCAAAGTACATTGGAGTCATCATGGAGAAGATGAAGCTACTTGGGAGAGAGAAGAAGAGCTTCGTATAGATTTTCCTCATCTTTTCTCTAGTCCTTCCTAAATCTCGAGGACGAGATTCTTGTTAAGGGGGGTAGTATTTGTAATACCCAGTTTGTAAGAATATATATATATATAATTATATTCCTTTATATATATTTGTGTTATCTCTAATTGCCATTTCATGTCAACACCTCACTTAAATAAATAACCAACAAAGGACACCACTAAATTGTGCATCATGTTGGAGTTTATTGATTGTGCATTTGAAAATAATAACTATGAAGTTAATAAATATAATGAGGATTTGGAATGAACCCCAAATTGAAATTTAGAAGAATTTGGAAAGTGGGCAAAAGAGGAAAGAAATAAATATTATACAATATAAAATAAAACTTAAATGACTTCACCACATTTTGTATGATCAAATTAATAATTAGTCTGAGTACAAATGTGCCACAAAGTTGAACTTAAATTGAGGTTTTGAATTTGTAATTCCAAAATAAAAAGTAGACAAAACAGGAAAAAGAAAATATAAAAGGAAAACAGTGATGTGCTCCAATGGGCCGGCTGCCACCCATTCGGCCCACCGGCCTATCTACCCCGCACAGCGCGGCGCCGCATCAACCTGTGACTGCCCTGCGGGCCCGCTCGATCAGCCACCGCTCACGCGCGCCTTCATCCCGCAGTCACCCACTGCTGGTGGGGCCGCTACGTCAGCCGCACAGTCATCCCCAAGCATTCTTTCGCTGACCTCTGGGCCCCAAGTGGCAGAACCGTCCCCTCCGCAACGAACTCCGCGCATGTCACGCTCGTGCCATCAACCGCGGAGGTGGGCGACTGCATCCCGGCGGAGTGCGTAGTTCCGAGGCCATAAAACAATCGCGACACAACCTTCTGTTCTCCCCGTCAGTAGATTTCTAGGTCACCCCGTGAGAAGCTGTGGAAGGGAGAGAGAAAGCCGTGCTCGGCCTCCGTTGTTGCGCACCAGCGATGGTCGTCGATCCTGAGCAAACCGTGCACTCGAGGAAGCTCGGCTTGGGTTGGCGGGTGTCGCCGAGTGGAATTACAGGGCGGTATACGGCCTGCGCGCAGAGGATTCCTCGCCGGGGTGCCATCCTCGCCGTGCAATCTGCACACCGCCGTCGACGACGCGCCTGTGGTTGCCAAACTAAGGTGAGGACCCTCGCCAAAGCCTTCGGTTACCTTTGTGAATACAGTACACCTAGAATCGTAGTGGTTAGCGTAGTTGTGGGAGAGCGATTGCTCGCTGTCGCGAGCCGTCACCGCGGAGCCGCTCCATAGCGTGAGCAAAATCCATGCACATCCGACCCCTTTAAGCGACGGCTCTATGTGATTTGCTAGAGGCTCCGCTTCCTAGATCTCGAGCTGGGGGTAGGAATTTGGGCTCTGGACCGCAATTGGGTGTTCCTCCTGCGATGCTCCGCCGTGTGGGGAGGTATGCGCCGCCGTCGGAAGAACCGTGGGGGGTAAGACAAGTCGTCGGCTGTGGATCCGTGAATGGACGGTTAGGATTAAGTCCATCTTACCCCTTTGGTCAAGTGTATATGTGCCCTTAGATTTTGATCAGACGCCCCGGCTGTTGGGTTGAGCACTTTAAAATCTGGTGCGTTGATCATCAATTGGACGGGAGCTAGCGCTTACCGGTTGATGGGCAGGTAGATCTAATCCTAGCCGTAGATGTAGGATCGTTCGGCCCTGATCGAAACATACCCCTTCGGCCAGGGATTTTTGCTAAAGAGACCCTGCCAAACTTTGGAAACAATACGCAGTCCACAGGGACTATTCACTGTGTCTCGGGGATCTTACACCGAGGCCCCTGACCTTTTACGAAATTGAGGCTAAATCCAGAGCTTATTTCAATTGATTAAATGAAGTAGAAAATGGATTTTTAATATGAAAATATTGGCTAGAATTTGTTTAATTCATATAAAATGCATACTTAGTCCAAATTAACCCATTTCAATTTCTATAATTTTATAATATTATTGTTTATCCATTAGTGCCACTGTTTTGACATGAAAGACACATTAAAATTTATCTCTCACTTAACCTTGTATTAAATACATAATACCTTTGAAAATTCATAACTTAAAATCTATAACTCCAAATGTAATGATTTTAGTTCCTATAATCTTGTTTTAATGTGTTGATTATTATTGTGTATTTTATTTACATGTTTGGTGTGATGTTAATTTTTTCTATACTGTGTATGTATTGTGTTGATGCGAGTAGACGAGCAAGCCACTGTGAATCCTAAGGTTCAGCAGGTAGAAGTTGCTGAGCAGGAGCTCATTGAAGGCAAGTTGTGCCCTTGGTCACTTATTTTTACCCAGCCATGTTCTTATTATTCATAATGATCTGCATAGGTTAACTTTGATGGGATCCAATAGATTACCCCAGTTTTGATTATCTTTATACCTTGTTTTACCACTGAAATATTTTTGGGTAGTACTTGCTATTGCTTTACGTGGATTTGGGTATGGAGATATATTATTCTTGATTACACCTTTATTCTTTGTTTATTATTACTGTTCATGTTAAGATCATTATGTTAATGGGAACATGGAGCAACCAACCGGGAAAACAGTGCTACCACAAGGGTAGTATTGGATGCCCTTGGCTGATTAACTAGGAAAGCTAGTGGATGACTACCTTACCCAAAAGGGGCAAGGGCAGTAGGGGAGTGGTCAGTGTAGGGAGGTCCTTCGGTTGATTTTGCTGCGATGGCGGTCAGGCGTGGGATTCCTGCACTGGAGCTTCCTATAAACTGTAGCGGGTTTTCTGAAGATAGTGGAACTTTGTAAAGGCCTTGTAGTGTTACCCTGCCTCGCCTCCTCGATAGAGGTGTATGGGATTGGTCGTCTCTTGGCATATGGGTAACATGACTTGTGGGTAAAGATGCGCAACCTCTGCAGAGTGTAAAACTGGTATACTAGCCCTGCTCACGGTCTTGAGCAGCTCGAACCCTCACATGATTAATCTATGGAATTAAAACTCAATTTGTCATTTGCATCGCATTGGGATTATTTATTTATTACTTTATTTATTATTACTATGGTTCGGTATTCACTTACACTTAGTAACTGCTAATAAAATTTTGACCAACTTATAAAAGCAATGCTAAACTTCAGCCTTTATTTTGTTGATCAGCCTTACACTTCACATGAACTCCCACCTTTGGTGAGTTCATGCACATTATTCCCCACAACTTGTTGAGCTATGATCGTATGTGAGCTCACTCTTGCTGTCTCACACCCCCCACAGTAGAAGAACAGGTGGTCGAAGAGGAGCCGCCTAACACTAAGGCTTTCGACTTGATCTAGGTGGCGTCTCCCAGTCAGCTTTGTGGTGCCAGGGAATAATATTTAGTTCGCTTTATTTTATCATGTATTTTTGTAAGACTTCCTCTATGTAATAAGTACATTTATGATATTTATGACATTTATCTCTATGCACTCTGTTATTATATGTGTTGTCTTCTCTAGCGCATATATGAGATGCACTCGGCTTTGTTCCTTAAATCCGGTTGTGACAATCGCGCCCTGGTGAATTATGGTGTGTGTCTAATCTAGGCCGCCAGTGTCTGATTGGACGGCCGAGATTCATGTGTACCCCTTCGTAGACTCTTTTTGCTTAAGAGCCCCTCTAGTTCTAGTTTATCAACCTGCGGTTCAGCGCATGGAATTCTGAGTCTGGGAAAAAAATGCTAGTTAGCCCCTGATCTTTCTGGAATTTGACGCGCAGTCCAGAGGGAGATAAAATTAGAGAAATAATTAGGGAAATTGATTTTTAGTACAAAAATAAATCCATAAACTTGTTTAATTCATTTTTAATTCATTCTAACTCCAAATTAATCCATTCCAATTCCTATAATTTTGTAATATTATTGTATATCATTTGTACCATTGTTTTGACATGATTATCACAATAAAATTTATATCCTATTTAATCTTGTACAAAACACATAAAACCTTCAGAAATTCATAACTTAAAATCTATAACTCCAAAATTAATGATTCTGTTCCTAGAATCTTATTTTAATATGTAGATTATTAATATGTATTTTGTTTTTATGTTTAGTGAGATGTTAATTTTGCCTATTTCATGTATGTCTGTATTGCTACGTTTAGCAGTGAGGACACGTGTCATCTGAAGAGCAAGTTGGTACCTAGAATCTCAAGTCCAAGGCAAGTTGTGCCCTTGATCACTTATTTTTACCCAGTCATGTTCTGATTATTCATAATGATCTACATAGATTAATTTTGATGGGACCCAATAAGTTACCCTAGTTTGACTATCTTTATACCTTGTTTACCACTGAATTCTTAGGTAGTACCTGCTATTGCTTTATGTGGTTTTGGGTATAGAGGTATACATTATTCATGATCATACTTTATTATCAGTTGTTACTTACTATTCATGATAAGATCATTATGTTAATTGGAACATGGAGCGACCACCCGGGAAAACAGTGCTACCACAAGGGTAGTATGGGATGCCCTTGGCTGATTAACTAGGAAAGCTAGTGGATGACTACCTTACCAGAAAGGGCAAGGGCAGTAGGGGAGTGGTCAGTGTAGGGAGGTCCTTAGGTTGATTTTGCTGCGATGGCGGTCAGGTGAGAGATCCCTGCATTAGAGCTTCCTATAAACTGTAGCGGGTTTTTTGAAGCTAGTGGAACTTTGTAAAGGCCTCGTAGTGTTACCCTGCCTCGCTTCCTTGGTAGAGGTGTATGGGGCCGGTACAACCCCGTGGCAGATGGGTAACATGACTTTTGGGTAAAGATGCACAACCTCTGTAGAGTGTAAAACTAGTATACTAGTCGTGCTCATGGTCATGAGCATCTCGGACCCTCACATGATTAATTTATGGAACTTAAATTCAATTTGTCATATGCATTGCATCGCAGGTGTTGTTGTTACTTTTGTTCTACTACTTAATTTGGTTGGTATTTACTTATACTTAGTAATTGCTAATAAAATTTTGACCAACTTTAAAAGCAATGCTCAGCTTCAACCATCCTCTTTGGTAAGCCTTACACTTCACATGAGCTCCCACCTTTGGTGAGATCATGCACATTATTCCCCACAACTTGTTGAGCTATGAACGTATGTGAGCTCACTCTTGCTGTCTCACACCCCCCATAGGTCAAGAACATGTATCGCAGGATGAGGCGCTTGGAGGATGCTGTGACGAGTTCGTGAGAGATCTAGGCCATCGTCTCCCAGTGAGCTTTGGTTTGCTGGACCGTTGTTTGACTATCTTTATAAGTAAGGATGCTGTGACGAGTTTGTAAGGATGCTGTGACTATCCTTATAATGTAATTATTTATTTATTTTGTACAGAACTCCTATTATATAGTAAAGATGTGACATTCGATCCTGTGCCATGATTCATCATATGTGTGAGACTTGGTCCCAACACACCTGGTGATTATTTCACGCTCAGGTTTTGGACCCCTAAAACCTGGGTGTGACACTAATGAACCTAGGCAGCCTCAGCAACCGGAAGAGGGGAGAGGCAGAGCTTTCACACGCGTTGACTGTGTGGTCAACATCACATTCGGAGACCATGGGGCACAAGAAAATAGAAGGCAAAAAAACTTAACGATCGACAAGTTCTAGTGGCCACAAACAATGTTCCGGCTCCTTACCAATGGTCGGAGCACACAATATCCTTCAATCGAGCTGATGAGTGGCTTAACTTCGATCACCCCGGTAAATATCCGCTACTCATCGATCCAGTGATCCGGGAAAGCCGGGTCAAGAAGGTGCTGGTGGATGGTGGCGGCAGCATCAACGTCACTTTTCCCTGAACGCTTTAGGCCCTGGGGGTCGTGTCACACCCCGGGCTTTAAGGGACAAAGCTAGGTGCATCTCATACATGCGCCAAAGAAGACAACATATATAATAACAGAGTGTATAGAGATAAATGTCACAATATAATCAGAGTATTTATTACATAGCGGAAGTCTTACAAAATGAAATATAAATATAAAATGAACTAAGGATCATCCTTGGCGCAAGTCAACTGGGAGACGCCACCTAGATCGAATCAAACTCCTCGATACTTGGCTCTACTTGAACCACCTGTTCTTCTCTTGTGGAGGGTGTGAGACACCAAGGGTGAGCTCACACATGTTCATCACTCAACAAGTTGTGGGGAATAATGTGGCATGAACTCACCAAAGATGGGAGTTCATGTGATTTGTAAAGCTGATCAACATTAGGGGTTTAAAGTTGAGCATTGCTTTTAATAAGTTGGTCAAATTTTATTAGCAATTACTTAGTATAAGTAAATACCAAACCATAATAAACATAATAGAACAAAATTAATAATAAACCCATGCAAATGCAAATGACAAGTTGAGTTTAGGTTCCATAATTTAATCATGCGAGAGTCCTGAGCTGCTCATCACCGTGAGCTCGGCTAGTATATCAGTTTTACACTCTGCAGAGGTTGTACCCTTTACCCACAAGTTGTGTATCCCATGTCACTAGGGTTTGCAAATCCCTTAGACACTACCAAGGTGAATGGCTAGGGATTCACTATGAGGCCTTTACAAAGTTCCACTAGCTTCCGAAAACCCGCTACAGTTTATGGGAAGAGCACTTGCAAGAATCCCCCGTTTGACCGCCATCGCAGTAAAATTAACCGAGGAACCTGTCGGCGTTTGGGACCCGACCGTGCACCCAGGGTTACCCCTCGAGGTGCTTTTGGGTAGGACGGTGTTACCGAATGTAGCTCGATGGTTCGTGCTAGGCGCACGAGAGACGATAGACAATTTATTCAGGTTCAGGCCGCTTAGAGAGGCGTAACACCCTACTTCCAGGTGTGGATCTTTATGTGGCTAGTTTACAAGGGGATTCTCTAGTATGAAGGATGCTAGAGAACAAAGTAGATGGCTAATGAGTGACCAGTCTTTTGATGGGGTGCCCCCTAGGCCTTATATACTCGACTGTGGGACGTTACATGCGGGTATGATAACAATGTGCACCTAAGTAATAGTGAACCGACTGAACTTATCTTCCTATAATCATGCCGACTTATCCTCATTTAGCTCCGACGTCTGAGGGCGCTGCACGGAAGAATCGGATCACTGTTGTGGATAATGCTTAAACCCATTGAGCCGTTTGGGCTCAAGTCAATCCCATCTTGCGTCAATCCATTCCGCCAGCGATTCCTCCCCTGGCCCACAAAGGTATGCCCTTGCGAAGTAATGGGCCCAAAGCCTTTCGCGAGGCCTTCTAGCCTTCTAGTGGACCTGGGGGATATCTGTCCCCCACAAGCCCCCAATATTTGAGTTGATTTTGAAATAATCGGCCCAAAAATTCTAGGTCCAGCTTGCGGTTTTGATTTTAGGCAGTGGATGCTCTAAAAGTACATCTGTCGAATTGTCGCTTCTGAACTCCGATCGATCCGGTAAAAACAACCTTCTATTATCCTTCTTCAGCTCTTTCAACGGTCTTCGCCTTATACTTCAGAAACCAGTGCTCGGTTACCGGCTTATGCTTTAGAGATCGGCATTATGTCCTTAGGGGTTGATGATTCATTGGGTGTAGCCCCCGAGCTTTGAGTGGATTACTGAAAATAATCCACTCAAAGGTCTTCATCTCATGCTTTTTAGAAATTATTGGTTTATCTCTGTCTCATGCTTTAGAAATCAGCATTTTGTCATTGGTCCATGCTTTAGAGATCAGCATTCTGTCCTTAGGGGTCGAGGATTCATTGGGTGCACCGAAGGTGCACCCAATGGGTGTAGCCCCCGAGCTTTGAGTGGATTACTGAAAATAATCCACTCAAAGATCTTCATCTCATGCTTTTAGAAGTCATTATCTTATCTTCGTCTCATGCCTTCAGCATTATATTATCAGCTTATGCTTTAGAGATCAGCATGTTGTCTTCATTTCCTGCTTTAGAAGCTAGCAACGTGATCTGCCCATGTCTTGTTAGGTTTGAAATTTATTTGATCGACGACATATTGGATGTCTGGTAGATGGCTCTTGGCTGGTCTTCATTTTGCATTGTGCTTCAATGCTTCTGTTGATTAGACTTGTACTTCAGTATCTATATTTGGCTTTCCTCCGATCTCCAACGATATCTTTCTTCTATCTTGATACATTCATTGCGGATACTGTATGGATGTGACTGCTTGGGAAAATCTATTGAAAATTCCTGGACGTCCCCTCCCCAATGGGTGTAACCAAGGGACAGCTTGGTACGCCGAGCGTTTAGCTAACTGTCCTCGAGTAGTAACTTGACATGACCGCGGGGTGTAATCATATTGCCCAAGCAATTGACCTCAGTCCAAATGGTGTCGTGTTATGTGAAACGGCGCCTGCTGCCTGACTTGCTTCCAGACGATTTGAATTGCTTATTGAATACTTGCGACTGTTTGATGATCGTGGTAGGAGATGAGCGGTTGCTTCCGGCCTCTATAAATAGACTGCCTGCCTCGCTGGTGTCTCACACATCTTCTGGCCGTTTGTTGCTTATTTTCCCACTTTTCTCTCCTCTTCCAATCAACCATGGGCAAGAACAAAAAGGGTGGAAGTTTGTCGCACCACTCCGGCGACAAGCGGAAACGCGAGCCAAGTCCCCCCTCGGAGGACTTTGGTGACTCTGAGTACTCGGAGGAGGAGTTTTCCTCCAAGTCTGAGGGGTCGCCGGTCTACGCCTCTCCCCCGGTGTCATCCGATGACTCGGACAATTCCCAGGGGATCGCTGCCGAGGTGTGGACATACATCCGGGTCGTCGAGTGCTCTGGGCTCGAGGGCTCGGATGAGTCGGAGGTCTCCTCGGACGAGGAGAACTCCTCCGACTCGTCCGAGGAGGAGAGCGGCGGTGACGGCGACGGCGAGGGCGATGGCGGTGATGACAGCGACGGTGACGGAGGCAACAGCGGCAAGGGCGACGACGACGGTGGCGAGGGCGACGGCGACGGCAAGGACAATAGTGGCAGCAGCAAGGCCAGTGGCAAAACGCCACTGGTTTAAATATTAGTATAGGTAATTAGTAATAGCAGTAGTAGTAGTAGCAGAATAATGTAGTAGTAGTTAGTAGTATAGTGTAGTGTGAGTAATGTAGTAATGTAATGTAGTGTAGTGAGAAAGGGAGAAAAGGCCGACTCATAATGAGTTGGTCTTTAAGTTTGTGGAAAAACTTCCCTCCTCTATATATCCAAGAAAATTTCAGCTTGTTCTGGGCAACCTTTTGCTTTTCCGCAGTTCTTCTTTTATAGTCGATTGATAGTTTCCCTTCACGCTTAACGTTGCTGACGTTATTAGAAATAATTACCAAGCAATAACTGGTAATTGTTGCGCCATGCTTGGTGAGTCTCAGCGTTTTTTAGAGGAAACGACTGAGTTATGACAGACATTATCGGCGTTTTAGAGTTAACAGCCGAGTGGTGCTTGACGCTGTTTGCGTTTTGGGGATAATAGTTGAGTTATGGCAGGCACTGTCGGCGTTTTAGAGGTAATGGCCGAGTGGTGTTTGATGTTGTCAGCGTATTAGAGGCAACTGCCGAGCCATGTCGGAAATCTCATTTTCCCGAGTGATGACTTGGCACTTTTTAGAAACGGTGCCCAACCCGGGAAAACCACATTTATACTCATGTCGTCATGCGCTCTTGAGTTCAGCCCTAACTTCACGTTTCCACCTCGAACCACTATGTTTTCCTCTGATTTCGCCCTTGTTCGACCCGCCGGCAAGATTGCAATGGCTCCCAAGCGGAAAAACCAGAGTTCTGCTGCGGTAGTCATTCCTCCCATCGACCCCAACAGCCAGTTGTCGTTTGCAGGTAACCACATGTCTGTTGTCTTGGAATCAGATCTCCTCCACCTTGTTGATGTCGGAGTTCTTCCTCCAAAAGAGCTCTGCTCTTGGCGAAATTGCCGTGGGGTCACTGTTCCGACGGAAGATACCCACGAGTCCGTCGTCTACGTTCCTTTTCTCATCTGCGGTCTTGCTCTTCCCATTTCTCCCTTCTTCCGTGGCATCCTTGATTTCTACAATCTGAATCTGACTCACCTGAATCCCAATTCCATCTTGCAAATCTCCATCTTTGTACACCTGTGTGAGGCCTACCTCGGGATTCTTCCTCATTTTGAATTATGGAAGTATTTGTATCACTATCGGCCTGGGATGGCTAGGGGGCAGCACCAGCTCATTGGCGGTGCAAGTCTGGAGATGCGCCGCGGGAGGAAGATGGAATACCTTGACATTCCTCTCAAGGACAACATTAAAGGGTGGCGCCTTGAGTGGTTTATTGTGGAAAACCACGGCAAGTCCCTCCCCCTCGGTCGTGGAGATAGCCAGATGTACGCACTCCGAGTTGGGTTGAGTCTCCCACTGCCTTGGAGGTGACGGAAGCTAGGGTTCTTCTTGCTGAGATCTGTCTGCTGAAGGAGAGAGGTCTGACTGCCGAAGCTGTGGTTGCTGACTTCGTTTTCAAGAATATTCAACCTTTGAAAGACAGGGCGTATCCAGCTTACTTGTACAGTGGTATTACTGACTCAACTCGGGTCACCAACAGGAAAATTCTTACTGAGGTCCTGGTGAGCTGACAAGACATGATCCTGAGGGGCAAGGTATCAAATGTTGGTGCTCCTGTTGCTTATTCTGCTTGGAATTTGCCACCTTCTAGGTCATTTTCAATTTCGTGTCCAACCCTCCTGCTAGTGATAGTGGTCTGGATCTTAGAGTGTGACCCTCTCCTGAAGACGTTGAGGCTCTGGTTGCTCCCCTTCATGATCTTCCCAATGATGAGAGGCAAGTTCACTTTTCGATGCCGGCAAGTCCGGATGATGCAGAAATAGATGTTGTACTCAATATGTTGGCTAGAGAATCTTCTAACTCGGCCCATGCTGAACCGATGGCTGTTACGGTTGGATGAGAGCTTAACAAAACAGTGGACACCCGAAAGCCTAAGGGTACTCGCCTAAAGCGTCCTCGACAAGTTAGTCGTCCAACTGCGCCTATTGAGGAGAAGAAGAAGAAGAAGAAGAAGCGGCTTCGGCGACTGTCATGCTTGGACCAGGATGCTGGCCCTTCTGCTCCTGTTTGTGAAGAAGTACCAGCAGAGGTCCTTACTGATGTTGATCCCAATGATGGTGTATATGTTAAAGCTGGCCCCAATGGATGTGACCATGCACCAGCTGAACCCAATGGGTGTGACCTTGTTGAAGCTGGCCCCAATGGGTGTAACCGTGCAGAAACTGACCCCAATGGGTGTGACCGTGCAGAAGCTAAACCCAGTGGGTGTGACAATGCAGAAGCTGAACCCGATGGGTGTGACCGTGCACCCCGCTATTGTCCGTATTTTTTATGAGGACGAAGAAGAGGAAGAAGAAGTTCCGCTAATTCGTAAGAATAGCCGGTGTTACAGAGGCAGTAGGGGGATAGTGATATTCCTTCTCTAGCTCTGTCTACTCTTGTCAGCCTTCAAGAATTGTCCATAACATATTTTGATCAGGCCCTTGAGGATGTCGTTCCTGAAGATATGTTGTCGGAGCCGACTACTGTCGACATGATGGATGTTTGCTCTGAAATTCCAGACGTGGGATTAGAGGTATCTTGAGCAGTGTCTCGCGCATAGTCGACTTTGGAAGGTAGTCTTCGATGTCAAGAAGTTGGTCAGGATTAACCAATTCCCATGGAGGTGACTAAGGATCCTTCAGCTTTAGAGGTGGCTGTTGCAGAAAACCCATCCCCCGAGGATGGTGCGGGAAGTTACCCAGCCCCCGAGGGTGTCGCCGGTAGTGACCCGGCTCTAGTGGGTAGAACGAGCTGCAACCCAGCCCCTGAGGGTGTTGCCGGTCATGATCCGGCTCTGGTGTGTGGCACGAGCTACAACCCAGCCCCTGATGGTGTCCAAGTGAGCTCTCTTTCCCACACCTCCATGGATGTTCATGTCGGGTCGCCTCCACCATGATCTGGTGGGGTGATGGCGAAGCATGCTTCTTTGACTTCGAACGAGCGAGTCGCCTTGGAGGTCAGCGAGCCGGATGCAAGAATTCTGATATCCGCTGGTGGGGTTGTGTCAACCCCTAACAATGTTCTTCAAATTGTTCCGGCTGATCTTCCTTTGTCAAGCTACGACGCAGCTTCTCCTGACTTGGGATTACCCTCATTCTTTTCCAATCTTCAGGTAACTCAACTCTTTTCGTTTTATCGTTCCTCCTGGTAAATTATCTTTCCTATACACATTTTCCTTTGATCACAGTCTTTGATTGACGAAATGTTCGCTCAGTTGAGATCACATGGTGCCAATATCCCAGAAGGGGCTCTGTCTTTGACGCAGTGGAACCCATTGCTGCTCTAGAAATAGATAGCTGATTTGAAGGCGTCAAATGTTGGTTGGTAACTATTGGGGGCCTTCGTCTTCAGAAGGTCCTCAAAAACATGATTAATATTGTTTTCCAAGTGAAATATATGTACAGGAACCTTCGGACTTGGAACGAAGCTGTCCACAATATGGAAAGCATGATCGGGACGAAGGTTGATCGGGACGAAGGTCGAATCAATTCCGAAGCTATGCGCGAGGAAGCTTCGGCTCAATAGTAGAAAAAGGAACAGACTTAAAGAGGAAAAGGCTATTTAGTCCTCGATAGATTGTCCTTAAGTCAATTGTAAACATGAAGGGCATGGATGTAGTTTCATACAGGCTGCGCCCTATGCCTATAAATAGATGAACAGTACCCCCGTACTGTTCACGCTGACTTATATTCATTCATGCGTCACGCTTGGACTTTTGCCTTCTGCCAAGCCGAAGGTACAAGTGTAATTCAATATTATTCATATTCATTTATGATGATTTAATAAAGAAATGTTAAAGATGTTGTGTGATTATTCATGTTGTCTTTCATGATTCATATGCTTCTTCTTTCATTAATATATACTGCGGTGATGAAGGTACGTCCTTCACGACCTTCGTCTGAAGATCATCATATCCTAAGGGAGATAATGCTTCGGAGGACGAAGGGCTTTAATCATTAACATTTTGTGTTGCCTTGTTCTTAACTCATAGCATTTGAGAACAAGTCCCCAACATTGGCGCCCACCTCCAGTGTACTCACTTCCACAATCTTCGGCAAAGCATCAACCTTCGTCATACCGCCGAAGAAGATAACAGCACCAGGGACTGCACTGCAGCCACTGGACACAAACCAGGAGACTCTCTCTATCCGAGAGGCTAGAAGCCAAAAGAGAAAGGCCACCAGTCCAACACTTCAGGACGAGGAGTTGGACCAGGAGATTAGGGACATGGAAATCATCCACCAGCAGGTGCAAAGGAAAAAGGAGAAGATGGCTCGGCAGGCTGATCTTCAAAGGATGATCGATGAAGCTACTGAGGAAGTGCGTCATCTTACTCAAGATGATCATGACTGAAGGCCCCAACCCAGGTTGTTTCGTCAAAAGGGCTCATTCAACGAAGATGAATGGTATGATGATTTCAATCATGGTACCTTTACTTTTGATGATGCTTCTCCCCTGGCAGCAGAATTGCAGGCTATCCCATGGCCACAATCCTACAAGCCACCCCAGCTACCCATGTACAATGGGAACTCGGACCCAAAGCAATTCTTGATGAGCTATGAGGCAACAATATCCTCATATGGAGGCAACGCAACTGTCATGGCAAAGTCCTTCGTCATGGCAGTCCGAAACATGGCCCAGACATGGTATTCTTCTCTTCGGCCAAGGACAATCACATCATGGAAAAAGCTCAAGGATATGCTGGTTACCAGTTTTCAAGGCTTTCAGACAAAGCCAGTCACATCTCAGGCCTTGTTCCAGTGCACACAAGACCATGAAGAATACCTTCAGGCATATGTCCGAAGGTTCTTGGGACTGAGAGCACAAGCGCCCATAGTGCCCAATGAAATTGTCATTGAGGCCATGATCAAGGGTCTTTGGCCAGGACCTACGGCTCAATACTTCGCCAGGAAACCTCCCCAAACTCTGGAGAAGCTGCTTCAGAAAATGGATGAGTACATCCGGGCTGACAATGACTTCCGACAAAGAAGGGAGGAAGCTTATAGATTTTCTGAGATGACTAGGGTCTTTGGAGGGAGAATCCACCATAGGCATGTCAGATCAATCCACAGCTCTAGTCAGAATGATGACAAAGGAAGCCAGCTTTCAGAGGCCACAACACACCTCACAGTCTTTGGGACAGCAGCAGAGCTCCTTCAGGCCACCAGCTCCAAGGGGCAGAGGCGGCAGGGGCTTCGAAGGAAGATATGGTGATCAGCCCAGAAAAACTTATTGCTTATTCTGTGGTGAGGACAAAGGCCACACTACAAGAACCTGCTAGATCACTATTCTGAAGCAAAAAGAGATTGCCGAAGCAGAAGCTCGACAGAATCAGCCGAAGCAAGTCCTACATACTACTTCCTGGCACACTCCCTAAATACCAGAATATGTGGGCAATGAACCTATAACTTTTGTTGCTTCGGCAAGCCATTCACAGGCTTCTTGGCCCTAGCTCCCACCGCCACCACTACTGCAACCTACTTATTCCCGAAGCTAGCAGCCAGAAGGGCGCCAGCACTACCAACAACAACGTGAATTCAGGGAGGAACTCGAAGCTCGTACAGTCAGTAGTACTGTACCAGAATCGAAGCACATATTCTGAGCGATATCCTGCTCCTAAAATACTTTTATGTTCCATGCCATTTTGCTTTTTAATAAGGAACAAGCAATTTAAATTTAGTTTTCATTTCTTGTAATGATTTTGCTTCTATCAGAATGAAATATATCTTCTTCACATGTTTACGAAGCTCAAAAGTCGTTCCTAAGGGAATGCAGAGCTAAATTTGCCGAAGCTACAGAAAAGTCGTTCCTAAGGGAGCGCAGCGTAAGTTTTGAGCTCACAAGTCGTACCTAAGGGAATGCAGAGCCTAAATTGCCGAAGCTACAAAAAGTCGCTCCTAAGGGAGCGCAGCGTAAGTTTTCTGCTCAAAAGTCGTTCCAAAGGGAATGCAGAGCCAAATACCGCCGAAATATAAGGCGAAGAAGTTCAAAAGTCGTCCTAAGGGGATGCAGAACTTATACCGCTGAAATAGAAGGCGAAGAAGTTCAAAAGACGTTCCTATGGGGATGTAGAACTTATATCATCGAAATAGAAGGTGAAGAAGCTCAAAAGTCGTTCCTAAGGGGATGCAGAGCTTGTGTGTTCCAGTGTGGGTGTGTGGGAGTGTGTCTTCGTCATCCTCATCATTTTGCATCATATCATCACATCATTTCGCATAACATCACATCATACATCATATTGCATCAATGACATGAGAATTGAATATGAAGCTGATCTTCGGCAAATGCTTCGTCAAAATAAAAAGGTGCTAAGGCACGAAGTAAGTTTTGGGAAATACAGTTTTATCAGCCTTGTCACAAGAAGGGATCCTCTTTACAAAGCATGGATAACTTTCTTTACGAAGCATGGATCTTTTTCTTTACGAATCATGAAAAGAAGGGAAGGTGTTTTTTCGCCGAAGGCTCAAAAATGGTATGTGTGTAAATTTCATGCATCTCAAAGAAATAAACTGCAATAATTTACATATTCAATTCAACATTACACACTCCAAATATTACATAGTTTTGTTACAATAGAAACCTAATCATCCTTCATTTGCTATATACATCAAGCTTTTAAAAATATTTATTACAATAAAATCTATTCCTCTTTAAGGACTTTCTCTGCAACTTCGTTCAGCAATTTGTTGACGACTTCGTCAACAATGGATTCAACCATGTTTATGATGTCCAGCGCTTCCTTCATTTCTAGATCAGCTAGGGCTCGAACGGTTCCGACGGTGGAGATAATTCAGCTGAAGTAGGAAAAATTAATTAGTCTGAAGCCACAAAAACAAACGCCGAAGCTAAAAACCAAAAAATAATACTTATACGCTTTTCGCGCTCTGCAGCTTCTTCAGCTCGTCTTGCTTCTGCTCGGGCATCATTGGTGTCTTTTTCACTTTTCTTTATAATTTCATGGGCCATCTCTCGGCCACCATTCACCCAGACATCATTGTAAAATTTCCCGCAAATCAAGGTTGCTTCAGCTGAAGGATCCTTCGTATCATCTACGGAGAAGGCAGCTTCGGCCTGGGCTACGGCTTTAATGTGATCACATCCCGCCTTCTCCAAGATGGCTGAAATTCCCCGCGCACCGAAAAACACGCAAACATCCCCGCGATCACTCAAAATTTCTTTGAAGGTTTCGGCTTCTCCACTTATCCATTCAACAACGCCTTCGGGATCGCCTCGTATGAAGTTTTCTTCAGCAGAGTAGGCACCCACTTTGGCGAAGCTAGCTTTTATTTTCTTCACGCAAACCAAGGATTTCTCAAAGCACCTTTCCTTCGATTTCCGAAGTTCTTCAACATTTTTCTCAAGATGATTTTTCCAATATTCTCTAATTTCTTCGGGAATCCCATGCTCTTACCTATCTCCCGACAAACGGATATTTCTTTGTTGTCCGGGAGACAGTACAAGAAATCATCTTCATTACTTCCATTAAATACTAAGGCTCCTTTCGAATATTTCAGCTTTTGAGCATAATCCCTTGCTTCCGCGATTTCATCTTCGGACAATTCCTTCCCCGAAGCATGTTGATAAATGTAATCAGCAGCTTCGTCTTGCGTTTCGGAGGCAGGATATCTTGCCCTTTCTGCCATATCTTGTCCTACCATTTTTTCCTCAGGCGTGGCAGGCTTCGCCGCGACGGGCGCTGGAGGCCCAACTTCGGCTTCAGCCTGAATTTTCGTAGCTTCGGCGTCTGCTTGTCCAGTTTCGGCTTCGGCTTGCGCTTTGGCAGCTTCAGCAATTTTCTTTGTAGGAGCAGGGCTCAAGGCCTTTGTAGTCTCCAGCACAGCATCCAACACGTTGGCCATCCTCCTCCTCTTGGGAGTCACGGCAGAAGTTTTTTGCACCTTCGACAGTTTTGCCTCTGTTGGAGGACTCAAAATTTCTGGTATTTTCATTATTTATTCAATCTTTGCCTCTTCAGCCTTATCAACCTTAGCTTCGACTGGCTCGACTAAAGGCGTCTTCGGCATTACAGTTGGTTCTTCAACGCTCTATGTAATTGAAGCTGCCTAACTTGCTTCGGTAGTTGAAGAGGCTCCTTCGCCAAATTTAGGCACCACAGTCGGTTCAATGTAACATGGCCGGTGGGTCAGAACCTTCATCTTTTTGCCCTTTGGCTCATCTGCAATAGCCGAAGCGACTGTCTTCCTCTTCTTCTCTTGCCCTCGTAGCGGATAATGGTAATCGGGGTATATGAAGCCAATTGCATCAAAGACCCTGTTCAGTCTTTTCTTCCCCTGGCCTCCGAAGGCTGCGGACAAAGCATTATCTTCAGCCTTGGAATAAGCTCCAAGTAGCTCATCACTCGTAGCTTCAATACACTTCAGCCAGTCGTCATTTGGCTCATCAAACTTCTCCCTAAACCTGAAGGTATACTTCAGTCGGACCAGACCACCATCACTAGAATCGGTGGTGGTCTCCTTCGGCATATCCCAGCTTTCCACAAGTGGCCATACCCTGAAGGATATATGCTCTTGAATCAGATCCCTTGTGCCAATGAAAGCACACACAGTGCTAAAAGCCCTCTGGCATGCTTCAACGGCATCATCAATTTCCACCTTCGGCCTTCGGAGGCCGAAGCGGGACCAGATGGGGTGTTGGATGATTTCTTTGATGTCTTCCCTTGCCTTTAAATCATTTTTAACATAAAACCACTCCTCCATCAAGGCTCCGGGCCATCTCTTCCGGAATGTTGGCACCGAGTGGCATGTGTTGGGGCGAGCAATAAATCCATAACAACCGAAGTTGTTGTGGTACTGTTCTTTGCTAGTAGCCTTCGTCTCTTTTAAAAGCTCGTGCATGCTGCAGAAGCACTTCGCACTTGGCTCTAGCCCCTGACTCCTTATAGCCCAAACAAAAATCCCCATCCTCATTATAGCTTCGGGGGTGATCTGATGAAGGAAGATCTGGTACATCTTCAGCACTTCAACCACAAACTTGCTTAAAGGGAACCAAAGACCAGCCTTAAAAAAGCTTCGGTAGATAACAACTTCGTTTTCCTCAGGAGCAGGGACGTTTTTGTCTCCGCCATCTCTCACGATAGACATGTTTCGAAAGTACCTTCCTCTCATGTTGTCAAGATGACTCTGTTTAATAGTCGATTTTCCGAAGATAGTATGGCTTGGTCGCCAGGGCCGATCTTCAGAATCTTCGTCTCCGCTTTCCACATCATAACTATCACTGTCATCAGTATCTTCAGACAAACCTTCTAGTATCTCTTTAGTAATCATCTCTGTGTTTGTTTTCGACATAGACTCAATAAATCCGTCGACAAAAGGATCCACAGCTTTCTTTTCTTCAAACAACTTCGTCTCTACAGTCATCTTCTTTTCCTCAGTCATCTTTTCCCCAGACATGGTGAAAACATGACTTTAACCCGAAGCTCGAAAAGCTTGAAAATCAGGCAAGAGCTAGTGAGAAAGAGCTAAAAATTTCAGAAAATAACGCAAATGGCAGAAATGGCGTATAGAATGCTGCCGGCGTGGGTTCATATTTATACACCTAGTGTGTTGCAAATTGAAGGGCCCCGTCTATCATTGACTGTTGCTATTCTAGCAAAGGGAAGGTGTTTTTTCGGACCTTCGGCTTAAGGCCTTCGTTCACGTCGCAGTCTAAATTCATTATTATAACAAATTAATACTGCAAGGGGCTACTATTGGGGGCCTTCGTCTTCCGAAGGTCCTCAAAAACATGATTAACAATGTTTTTGAAGTGAAATATATGTACAGGAACCTTCAGACTTGGAACGAAGTTGTCCACAATATGGAAAGCATGATCGGGACGAAGGTCGATCGGGACGAAGGTCGAATCAATTCCGAAGCTATGCGCGAGGAAGCTTCGGCTCAATAGCAGAAAAAGGAACCGACTTAAAGAGGAAAAGGCTATTTAGTCCCCGATAGATTATCCTTAAGTCAACTGTAAACATGAAGGGCATGGATGTAATTTCATACAAGCTGCGCCCTGTGCCTATAAATAGATGAATAGTACCCCCGTACTGTTCACGCTGACTTGTATTCATTCGTGTGTCACGCTTGGACTTTTGCCTTCTGCCAAGCCGACGGTACAAGTGTAATTCAATATTATTCATATTCATTTATGACCATTTAATAAAGATATGTTAAAGATGTTGTGTGATTATTCATGTTGTCTTTCATGATTCATATGCTTCGTCTTTCATTAATATATACTGCAGTGATGAAGGTACGTCCTTCACGACCTTCGTCTGAAGATCATCATATCCTAAGGGAGATAATGCTTCGGAAGACGAAGGGCTTTAATCATTAACATTTTGTGTTGCCTTGTTCTTAACTCATAGCATTTGAGAACAAGTCCCCAAAAGTAACTTTGTTTCTTCCTTGGCTGATTGATCAACTTATTTTTAACCGTGTATCCTTCTTTGACTGCTTTGTCAGATATGGCCCGGTGGTGCTCTGAGCTTGAGGAAAAACATCTTCAACATCAAGCCGACTCAACTCGATGGTACTCTGATCTTGAAGAAAATTATTCTCAAGGTCAGATCGATCTGGCTCGGGTTTCTGCTTCTTTGAACGATGCGCATTCTTTGAATTTTTCTCTCAACGCTCAGCTTAACTCTAAAAGGGCAGCTCATGAGGTAAACTTCCTTAATTGGCTCTGTCGTGCTTACTATTTACTAGATGCTTGAAAGTTGATTCTTGTTTCTAGGAGGAGAGACGAGCGCTTGTAGCTTCTCGTGACAATCTGGATAGGTTGTATCGTGATGCCAGCAACTCCTTAACCATCTTGGAGAGAAGCCATCACTTTACTATGTCAGACCTGGATCATCATCGTCGCGAACTGCAAGTGTCCCAAGATGAGGTCCTGCGGCTTAGACAGCTAGTGTCAAGCAAGGATTCCATCGTCAAAGATATACGTGCCTCTAAGAAGCTAGTCGCCCAGGAGCTAGAGGCTGCTCGACTGGCTACCAAAGTTTAAGAAGACAACTGCGCCATTCTGAAGGCTCAGCGTGAGAAGGCTATGAACAAAGCCGTTCGCGCAGGGCGAATCTTGATGAGAAGGCCCGGTGTAGTTGTTCCTGATGACATTGTTGCCAACGTCAAGGCTGCGCCTGATGCCTCGAGTTGCCCTTCTTCCTCAATTGCCCCTGCGAAAGACATTGCCAAATAGAGATGTTTCGCTGTAGTGACGTGTTTAGAAGATACTGAATGTATTTGTGAATTATATGTGTGTGTGATCATTGTGCCCGGATATTCGGTGGATAGAGCACTAGAATTTGCCCCTGGTGCTGACAACTATAACATTTATTTCTGTTGTCAGGGTGTATCAGTCATCTTGAACAATTACGAAAGTAAATGCGGCGTGCTGGTTTTGGAGTTTTTTCCTGACTTATGCCAATCGCTTGGCTGGTAAGGCATAGTGGTTGCTCTAAGATGAGTAGACATGAGCACATTGTACCGTCCTAAGTCATTGTCGACTTAAGGCGATTGCTCCGTTAGTAGGTTATAGTGGTCACCCTAAGCCGAGTAAGCGCGAGGGCATGGATGTAATTTCATACAGGCTGCACCCTGTGCCTATAAATAGTTGAACAATACCCACGTACTGGTCACGCTGACTTGAATTCATTTGTGTGTCACGCTTGGACTTTTGCCTTTTGTCATGCCGAAGGTACAAGTGTAATTCAATATTATTCATATTCATTTATGATGATTTAATAAAGATACGTTAAAGATGTTGTGTGGTTATTCATGTTGTCTTTCATGATTCATATGCTTCTTCTTTCATTAATATATACTGTTGTGATGAAGGTACGTCCTTCACGACCTTCGTCTGAAGATCATCATATCCTAAGGGAGATAATGCTTCGGAAGACGAATGGCTTTAATCATTAACATTTTGTGTTGCCTTGTTCTTAACTCATAGCATTTGAGAACAAGTCCCCAACATTGGCTCCCACCTCCGGTGTACTCACTTCCACAATTTTTGTCAAAGCATCAACCTTCGTCATACCGCCGAAGAAGATAACAGCGCCAGGGGCTGCACTGCAGCCACTGGACACAAACCAGGAGACTCTCTCTCTCTGAGAGGCCAGAAGCCAAAAGAGAAAGGCCACCAGTCGAACACTTTAGGACGAGGAGTTGGACCAGGAGATTAGGGACATGGAAATCATCCACCAGCAGGTGCAAAGGAAAAAGGAGAAGATGGCTCGGCTGGTCGATCTTCAAAGGATGATCGATGAAGCTACTGAGGAAGTGTGTCATCTTACTCAAGATGATCATGACCGAAGGCCCCAACACAGGGAGCTTCGTCAAGAGGGCTCATTCAACAAAGATGAATGGTACGATGATTTCAATCATGGTATCTTTACTTTTGATGATGCTTCTCCCCTGGCAGCAGAATTGCAGGCTATCCCATGGCCACAATCCTACAAGCCACCCCAGCTACCCATGTACGATGGGCACTCGGACCCAAAGCAATTCTTGATGAGCTATGAGGCAACAATATCCTCATACGGAGGCAACACAACTCTCATGGCAAAGTCCTTCGTCATGACAGTCCGAAACGTGGCCCAGACGTGGTATTCTTCTCTTTGGCCAGGGACAATCACATCATGGCAGAAGCTCAAGGATATGCTTGTTACCAGTTTTCAAGGCTTTCAAACGAAGCCAGTCACATCTCAGGCCTTGTTCCAGTGCACACAAGACCATGAAGAATACGTTCAGGCGTATGTCCGAAGGTTCTTGTGACTGAGAGCACAAGCGCCTATAGTGCCCAATGAAATTGTCATTGAGGCCATGATCAAGGGTCTTCGGCCAGGACCTACGGCTCAATACTTCGCCAGGAAACCTCCCCAAACTCTGGAGAAGCTACTTCAGAAAATGGATGAGTACATCCAGGCTGACAATGACTTCCGACAAAGAAGGGAGGAAGCTTACAGATTTTCTGAGATGACTAGGGGCTTCGGAGGGAGAATCCACCCTAGGCATGTCAGATCAATCCACAGCTCCAGTCAGAATGACGACAAAGGAAGCCATCTTCAGAGGCCACAGCACACCTCACAGTCTTTGGGACAGCAACAGAGCTCCTTTAGGCCACCAGCTCCAAGGGGCAGAGGCGGAAGGGGCTTCGGAGGAAGATATGGGGATCAGCCTAGAAAAATTTATTGCTTATTCTGTGGTGAGAACAAAGGCCACACTACAAGAACCTGCCAGATCACTATTCTGAAGCAAAACGAGATTGCCGAAGCAGAAGCTCGGCAGAATCAGCCAAAGCAAGTCCTACATACTTCTTCGTGCCACTCTCCCTACATACCAGAATATGTGGGCAACCAACCTGCTTCTTCTGTTGCTTCGGCAAGCCATTCACAGGCTTCTTGGCCCTAGCTCCCACCGCCACTACTACTGCAACCTACTTATTTCTGAAGCCAGCAGCCAGAAGGGCGCCAGCACTCCCAACAACAACGTGAATTCAGGGAGGAATCCGAAGCTCGTACAGTCAATAGTACTGTACCAGAATCGAAGCACATATACTGAGCGATATCCAGCTCCTGAAATACTTTTATGTTCCATGCAATTTTGCTTTTTAATAAGGAACAAGCTATGTAAATTTAGTTTTCATTTCTTGTAATGATTTTGCTTCTATCAGAATGAAATATATCTTCTTCACATGTTTACGAAGCTCAAAAGTCGTTCCTAAGGGAATGCTGAGCTAAATTTGTCGAAGCTATAGAAAAGTGGTTCCTAAGGGAGCGTAGCGTAAGTTTTGAGCTCACAAGTCATTCCTAAGGGAATGCAGAGCCTAAATTGCCGAAGCTACAAAAAGTCGCTCCTAAGGGAGCGCAGCGTAAGTTTTCTGCTCAAAAGTCGTTCCAAAGGGAATGCAGAGCCAAATACCGCCGAAATATAAGGCGAAGAAGTTCAAAAGTCGTTCCTAAGGCAATGCAGAACTTATACCGTCGAAATAGAAGGCGAAGAAGTTCAAAAGACGTTCCTATGGGGATGCAGAACTTATATCACCGAAATAGAAGGTGAAGAAGCTCAAAAGTCATTCCTAAGGGGATGCAGAGCTTGTGTGTTCCAGTGTGGGCGTGTGGGTGTGTGTCTTCGGCATCCTCATCATTTTGCATCATATCATCACATCATTTCGCATAACATCACATCATATGTCATATTGCATCAATGACACAAGAATTGAATACGAAGCTGATCTTCGGCAAATGCTTCGTCAAAATAAAAAGGTGCTAAGGCACGAAGTAAGTTTTGGGAAATACAGTTTTATCAGCCTTGTCACAAGAAGGGATCTCTCTTTACAAAGCATGGATAACTTTCTTTACGAATCATGGATCTTTTTCTTTACGAATCATGAAAAGAAGGGAAGGTGTTTTTTTGCCGAAGGCTCAAAAACGGTATGTGTGTAAATTTCATGCATCGCAAAGAAATAAACTACAATAATTTATATATTCAATTCAACATTACACACTCCAAATATTACATAGTTTTGTTACAATAGAAACCTAATCTTCTTTCATTTGTTATATACATCAAGCTTTTCAAAATGTTTATTACAATAAAATCTATTCCTCTTTAAGGACTTTCTCTGCAACTTCGTTCAGCAATTTGTTGACGATATCGTCGACAATGGATTCAGCCATGTTTATGATGTCCAGTGCTTCCTTCATTTCTAGATCAGCTAGGGGATCGAACGGTTCCGGCGGCGGAGATAATTCAGCTGAAGTAGGAAAAATTAATTAGTCTGAAGCCACAAAAACAAATGCCGAAGCTAAAAACCAAAAAATAATACCTATACGCTTTTCGCACTCTGCAGCTTCTTTAGCTCGTCTTGCTTCTGCTCGGGCGTCATGGGTGTCTTTTTCACTTTTCTTTATAATTTCATGGGCCATCTCTCGGCCACCATTCACCCAGACATCATTGTAAAATTTCCCGCCCATCAAGGTTGCTTCAGCTGAAGGATCCTTCGTATCATCTACGGAGAAGGCAGCTTCGGCCTGGGCTACGGCTTTAATGTGATCAAATCCCGCCTTCTCCAAGATGGCTGAAATTCCCCGCGCACCGAAAAACACACAAACATCCCCGCGATCACTCAAAATTTCTTCGAAGGTTTCGGCTTCTCCACTTATCCATTCAACGCCTTCGGGATCGCCTCGTATGAAGTTTTCTTCAGCAGAGTAGGCACCCACTTTGGCAAAGCTAGCTTTTATTTTCTTCACACAATCCAAGGATTTCTCAAAGCACCTTTCCTTGGATGTGCGAAGTTCTTCAACATTTTTCTCTAGATGATTTTTCCAATAATCGCTAATTTCTTGGTTAGCTTGTGCAAGTGCGCAGTTTTCCTTAGCTTCGGCCAGTTGTCTCCGAAGGTCTTCAATTTCAGTTTTTTGGGCTTCAGCCTGAGCTTTGAGTTTAGCTTCGTCTTCCTTCACTTTGTTTACCATTGAAATTAAGATTTTGTCTTTTTCAAGACCTTCGTTTCTCAATTCAATCTCCTCTGAACGAAGGTTATTCAGAGCCATTGTATAGCCCTCGTCTTCAATATTCTTCTGTGCCCTCAGGGCATTGCTAATAATCAAGCCCTGTAAAAAAAGAGAAGAAAGAATTGAGCATGACAAATAAAATACGTCATTCTCAAATTCAAAGCTAACTTCTATACCTTTATACTGTTGTATGCTAGGCTGTCAGCAAGATCATCCTTCGACAAAATTAAAAGACCATCTTCTAGCTTCGGGAATCCCATGCTCTTACCTATCTCCCGACAAACGTATATTTCTTTCTTGTCCGGGAGACAGTACAGGAAATCATCTTCATTACTTCCGTTAAATACTAAGGCTCCTTTCGAATATTTCAGCTTTTGAGCATAATGCCTTGCTTCCGCGATTTCATCTTCGGACAATTCCTTCCCCGAAGCATGTCGATAAATGTAATTAGTAGCTTCGGCTTGCGTTTCAGAGGCAGGAGATCTTGCCCATTCTGCCATATCTTGTCCTGCCATTTTTTCCTCAGGCGCGACAGGCTTCACCGCGATGGGCGCTAGAGGCCCAACTTTGGCTTCAGCCTGAATTTTCGTAGCTTCGGCGTTTGCTTGTCCAGTTTCAGCTTCGGCTTGCGCTTTGGCAGCTTCAGAAATTTTCTTTGTAGGAGCAGGGCTGAAGGCCTTTGTAGTCTCCAGCACAGCATCCAGCACGTTGGCCATCCTCCTCCTCTTGGGAGTCGCGGCAGAAGTTTTTTGCACCTTCGACAGTTTTGCCTCTGTTGGAGGACTCAAAATTTCTGGTATTTTCATTATTTCTTCAATCTTTGCCTCTTCAGCCTTATAACCTTAGCTTCGACTGGCTCGACTAAAGGCGTCTTCGGCATTACAGTTGGTTCTTCAACACTCTATGTAATTGAAGCAGCCTGCCTTGCTTCGGTAGTTGAAGAGGCCCCTTCGCCAAATTTAGGCACCACATCCGGTTCAATGTAACGTGGCCAGTGGGTCAGAACCTTCATCTTTTTGCCCTTCGGCTCAGCTGCAATAGCCAAAGCGACAGTCTTCCTCATCTTCTTTTGCCCTCGTAGCGGATAATGGTAATCAGGTTATATGATGCCAATTGCATCAAAGACCTTGTTCAGTCTTTTCATCCCCTGGCCTCCGAAGGCTGCGAACAAAGCCCAGGAGCTAGAGGCCGCTCGACTAGCTACCAAAGTTTAAGAAGACAACTACGCCATTCTGAAGGCTCAGTGCGACAAGGCTATGAACAAAGCCATTCGCGCAGGGGCGGATCTTGATGAGAAGGCCCGATGTAGTTGTTCCTGATGACATTGTTGTCGACGTCACTATACCACAACCTAGCAATAACGACTTACTTACAGTCGGTATAAGCCGTTATAACAACGTATTATCAGTCGCTATAGAGTTATACCGACTAACACTTTCTGACGCTGTAAGTGGCGTCGGCATAAATGTATAGCGACAGACATGTTTATACCGACGGACGGTTAGACGTTAAAAAGATATACCGACTAACATATTTATACCGACGGGCAGTCTGTTAGAACTTATACCGACACACTGTCTGACGCGATATATGTATTTTTACCGACTAACAATCAAACGCTACGGCTATATGAACCTAAAAAAATATATTACTAGCAGTTTCCAATTATCATCAACATCAGATAACAATTGTACTGCATTCATACATAGCTCATGTTGATATAGCTCATATTTTCATTCATGACAATAACAATTGTACTGCATTCATACATAAAGTTCACAAGTTTGCTTTTGTTGTAATAAAGATCAAAATAAGCAGCAACAACACTAAGTTTGGCTTGTCAAAGCTCAGAGATACTAGCTAGTACAACCACATGTTGGTTTCAGAATTTTAAGTTCACTTGCAAAACACAAAATATGTAGCTGCATCCATCCAAAAGAACTTTTGATCTTTCTTGTTGTAGGCTTGTAGCATCCATAGGCACCACCGCGATCTGCTTGCTATTGTCATCATGGAGTAAACAAGTGACTTACTACCTCTAGGACCTCCCTCCTGACAAAATTAAAACCCAAATCATTAGTAGACTACTTAGAAATCCATTCCAAAATAAACTATATAATAGCTACCACCAATGCTCCATGATTAAGCTAAATATACAGTAGTTGAACGCAACAGAACTGCATGATCACAATACCTTGCTGCTGCTTATTGAGCTGCATGAATTTTAGACAGCAGCTACTCAAGTGTCCTTTCATTTAGTTAATATCTACGTTGAAATGTATGTTGTCCAGCTAGTAAGAAAAGAGATGTATTTAGCTGGTGACTTATTTACTGCTTCAGTCTCAATATCTTGTAAGTTAACAGCTGAAAAAAATCAAGAATATCTGAAAAAAATCAAGAATAGCTGGTGACTTATTTACTGCTTCAATCTCAATAGAATTGTGGTACAATGTCAATCATATATATACCTCTAGCACTCTGGGATGATTTTGATGTCTTGCTCACCTTTAGCTATATAATCATAGAAACCATTAGTTAGAAAATATGCAATCACCATATATGAAAAAACAACAAAGAGATAGCTTATTACTCTCTTGTACGGCCATGCGATCGACATCCGATCAGCATCACCCATCTCCTCCAAATAACCATATGGGCGAGGTAGAAGGGCATCCCTTTTCAACACAACATTCACAACAACCTCACAATATTGCTTTCCTAGAGCAACTCCTCCTAGCACTGAGCTTGGATTAGTTGAAATAATTGTTCCCTTAGCCACAGGATGATCTCTCAATATGGCATATAAGATCACATCCTTTCCAATCTGAAGCAAACAATGAAATTATAAGAATATAATAAATGTACAGAACCACTAGCAAATGAGAATTAGAAACTTTGAAGGATGGATGAAAAAATTACAAGTTCAGTGTGAAGAGGCAGACTTGCTGGGATAGCTCTAGTGTTGCCTTGACAGGGCTGCACTACTGGGGTTGTATTGGTCGTCTTGTTAGAGGGCTGCATTGTTGGGGTACCATTGATAGGGGTAACAGTAACATGATTGTTGCCAAGCAAGTTTTCACCCTCATCAGAGATTTCATCCTCCACATAAGCTTCATCTTCATGGAACTGAGCAATATTATGTGTTTGATCATTATGTTGTCCAGACCTCGTGTCCTAAAATAAATATGAGGGTAATAAGTAATAAATATTCCATAGATTTCAAAATGACTCTAAGATGTTCAGCTACTTTACCGGATGGTGTCGTGTATTAGAACCATCATGCGAGATGATTTCCACATCTCTCATTTCATGAGCCATCCTTTGCTCCTGCATTTTCTCCTCCATTTCTGCTATGCGTTGTTCTAGAGCAGCTTTCTCACGTTCAGCCTTTTTGCGGGCTAGGACTTCCATTTGGAGTCTTGTGGGTGTGTAACTTCTCAAGCCCGGGGTACCAATATCTTGGGGAGTTGGTCCTAGAGCCAAACTCGGACACGTCCTCTTGGCTCTTTCTCTCCACAAACAGCAGCAAAAGCATCACCTTCTTGAATTGTTCTTTCCTTCGACTCTGGATGGGCCTCAACATATTCTTTAAGTTTGTTCTACCCAAATTGAGTTGCAAAAGAGAAAGGTTCAGTACCTACCACTATAGGAAACAGTAGCAAATGTGATGCAAAAAACACCTTACAATAAATGGCAAGTTCACAAAAACTTACAATAACTGGTTCAGCAAGTCTTGTTGGAACTCCATTCTTTCTGGTATGTGTTTTGATATAGAGTTCATCTCTTCGAGGAGGGCAGCCTAGTTCCTTAGACTGTAAATTGTTTTAATATTAACAATTGAAAATGAAAAAGGATCATTGATAACATTATAGCATAGCGTACATGATTTTTATTCGCTATGCTACAATATGCATATGAAAGTACCTCTCTATCGGCCACATGCTTCGAAAATGGGCTGGACCTGCTAATTTTGCTTGAGCAGGAAGATGTACCATCAAGTGTACCATAATATCAAAAAAAGAAGGCAGGAATATAGTCTCAAGAAAGCTCAGAGTTTCAGCTATATCAGCCTCAAGACTTTTCATGTCACTTATTCGAATGACTGGTGCAGAAAGTTTCTTGAAAAAATTAGATATACGGATCACTCCAGCACTAACTATTGTAGGCAATATTTTTCTAACAGCAAGTGGCAGCAAGTGTTGTAGAATAATGTGGCACTCATGACTCTTAAGTCCAATTATTTTCCTCTCATTGACATGTACATTATGTCGTATATCAGCTGCATAACCATCAGGAAACTTCACCCCTTTTAGTACTTGGCAAAATAATTTCCTCTCGGCAGGACTCATTGAGTAAGGTGCTGGTGGTAAATAAAGTTGGTCTTCTACTTCAATAGGGTGAAGATCACTTCTAATACCTAGGGCCTGAAGGTCCAACCGAGAATTCAAGTTATCCTTTGATTTCCCATCTGTGCCCAGGAATGTATTAAGTAAGCTTTCACTCACATTTTTCCCTATGTGCATGATGTCAAAATTATGTCTCAACAATAAATCTTTCCAGTATGGTAGTTGAAACCAAATAGATCTCCTTTTGGGAATGACTAATGGTTTCCCTTTCTTGCGTCTCTTGTTTGCCGGTTTCTTTCTAGATGGATCCTTGCCAAAAGTTTGATTAAGATCTTTAGTGCACTCTAAAATTTGTTCTCCAGAAAGCGGAGTAGGTGCTGGCCTAAACTCAGTTTTACCAAATCTATCAATGTCAAACCTAAATGGATGGTCATCAAGCAAGAATCTACGATGATCCATATAGCAATTCTTGCTGCCATTACTAAGTCTAAGTGAACAAGTGTGGTATTTGCAATCAGGACATGCTGCTTCACCAGATGTGACAGATCCAGATGTGTATCCTAGACCTGGGAAATCAGTAATAGTCCATAATAGTGCAGCCCGCAACATGAAGAATTCACCCTTTGAAGCATCATAAGTTCTAGCTCCATTGATGAACATATCTAGCAGATCATCAACAAGGGGTTGAAAATAAACATCCATGTCACTACCAGTTCATTTCGACCAGGAATCAACAAAGAAAGGATGAAATTTGATTGCTTCATGCACATTGAAGGTGGAAAGTTGTACGGAATACAAATACCAGGCCAAACACTATAGCTGACATTCATGGACCTAAATGGATTAAAGCCATCAGTTGCAAATGCAAGGCGAATATTACGGCTATCTGCAGCAAACTCTGGATGTTTGTTGTCAAAGTTCTTCCACAGGGGTCAATCTGCTGGATGTCTAAGTAAACCATCTTTTTTTCGACCTTCAGCATGCCATCGTGTTAGATTTGCTATTTTGGAGGTCAAAAATAACCTTTGGAGCATTTTCTTTATTGGGAAGTATTGAAGAACCTTCTTCGGAACCTTATACACATGTTTCCCATCTAGACTCTTCTTTATTGATTTCCATCGTGAAACCATACATTTTGGACAAGAATTCAGATCTAAATTCTCCTTCCAATAAAGAATGCAATCATTTTCACATGAATGAATACTTATATACCCAATTCCTATTGTTTTCACCATTTTCTTAGCTTCATAAAAAAATTTCGGGAGTGTTGAACCCTCAGGGAGTGCATCATTAAGTAAATCAAGTAGTAAGTTAAAAGATCTATCAGTCCATCCTCCGAGGAGTTTGATGTGGAGTAATCTAATAAGGAAACGTAGCTGCGTATATTTCTTGCAGTTTGGATATAACTCTTTGCTATTTTCTGCAACCAACTTTTGAATAGCAACTTGCTCCTCACAGGGGTCAACAAAAGAGCTTGTATCCTCAAATTCTCCTCGATCATCTAAACCAGCAGCTAAGTCTCTAAGCAAATCAGATATGTCATCATCTTCATTGGGTTCTTCCATAACCTCATTAGTATCATAGTTTCCATGATTCACAACAGAGTTAGTCTCCCCATGCAAGTTCCATATGGTGTACCCTTTTAGAAACCCATCGCATATTAAGTGCTCACGTATTTCACTTGCCTCTTTCCAAAATGAGTTAACACACTTTCTACAGGGGCATAAAATCTTGTTCCCTACAGCTGAATTTCTAAATGCAAAAGCCAAGAAGCTGTTTACACCTTGTAAATATGTCTTGTTGTGCCTACATGGATCATCATTTTCATTCTTAGGTTAAATTATATTTAAGCTATAGATATCACATTTATATTTGTGTTATAATGGATTTGTACCTAGCATCATCGTTGATCCATGTTTTATCCACCATCCTTTGTACCACAGATCAATTAGCTTTCGAATGAACTAAAAATTAAGCACATCATAAGAACTCAAATAGTTGCACCCTCTAAAAAATTCTGTTCATGTGGATGCATCCACAAATTGAAAAAATAACCATAATATTTTCAATTTAATTAAATGCTCAGACTCAAAATTAGTAAGTAAATATTTATACTACAGAAAAATGATGAACAACTAGGGAAAGAGAATTATACCGGTACACAAAGCGAGCTCTAAAGATACTTCAATCAAACGCGAAGATACTTTGCAGGTGTTTACAGTTGGTTTAGTACTGCAAAAGGGGACAATAGAACCAGTTTGAAGTTTTGATATAAATATATGCCAAACATGATTAATATTTTTTATGCAAATTGAGCTACTAGAAGTGATCTACAATTTACATAGACTGTAGAACAATAGTATATTGTACCAGAAATTTAGAATAGAATAGTTCGGTCATCATTGAGGGCAAATAAATGACATGAAGAACAACTATGCTAGTTCGAAAGTGTGATAGTCTAATGTGTGTGATCATCAAGTCACTACAGGACACAAGATACTATACCTCTACAAATAAATTAAGCTACTAGAAGTCTGATTTCTCTTCTTTTGTTGCAGCATGGTTCCAGTTCTGCACACACAAAATCTACTAAACAATCCACACAATCTGAAACCACAACCAATGGCATATAATCCTACAGTTCTGCACACACAAAATAACACTCCATTGTGATGCTTATCCAGTTCTCTTTACTAACAAAATAACACAGTCAAATTTTATGCTTATTCCTGAAATTTGTCACCAACCAACAACGTAGTAGGAGGAGATTCATTACGAAATAAAGGAGCCAAATAAAGGAGCTAACTGAGTAGATCTCCTTTAGCAGTGCAGGTGATGTATTGGGGAGTACCAGGGGATAAAGCAAGTGCTTGCACGCATAAGATGGGCAAGAACAGAGAAGCAAAAGAGATATTGGCCGGACTCTCACCAGAGGCGAGGTGCGCGCGGTCTCTGGCGCCGGGGCGGCTCGCGGTCGCTGGCGCAGGGGGCACGCGGTCGCTGGCGCAGGGGCGGCTCGCGGTCGCTGGCGCAGGGGCGGCGCGCGGTGGCTGATTTAGGTAGGCGCGTTTGTGTGCTGGCGGGCTCAAATTTGGGGAAGGGGAAAATTGGTTGGAGCAGGGTTTGCTTCTGTGTTTTCGCGCGGGCCCAAATTGCACACTGCTTTTATGCCGACTCACGGTGCGAGACTATTGGTACGAATTGCCGACTAACGAAGCGACGCTATTCACGTATACATATAGTGACTGATGCTCAGTTGGCCTATAGATTTATACCGACTCATTATCTGTGACAAGATATACTGACTAACAGTTCAACGATAATAGTATATTTATAGCGACAGTTGTCCGACGCTAATTTGGTGTTGTGGTATAGTGCGTCAAGGCTACGCCTGATGCCTCGAGTCACCCTTCTTCCTCAATTGCCCCTACGAAAGACATTGCCAAATAGAGATGTTTTGCCGTAGTGGCGTGTTTAGAAGATACTGAATGTATTTGTGAATTATATGTGTGTGTGATCATTGTGCTCGGATATTCGGTGGATAGAGCACTAGAATGTGCCCCTAGTGCTGACAACTATAACAATTGTTTCTGTTGTCAGGGTGTATCAGTCATCTTGAACGATTACTGAAGTAAATGCGACGTGCTGGTTTTGGAGTTTTTCTGACTTATGCCAATCGCTTGGCTGGTAAGGCATAGTGGTTGCTCTAAGATGAGTAGACGTGAGCACTTTGTACCGTCCTAAGTCATTGCCGACTTAAGCCGATTGCTCCGTTAGTAGGGTATAGTGGTCACCCTAAGCCAAGTAAGCGCGAGCATGTCGCACCGTCTTAAGTCATTGCCAACTTAAACCTATTGCTCCGTTAGTAGGGTATAGTGGTCCTCCTAAGCCGAGTAAGCGCGAGCATGTTGCACCGTCTTTAGTCATTGCCGACTTAAGCCGATTGCTCCGTTAGTAGGGTATAGTTGTCACTCTAAGTCGAGTAAGCGCGAGCATGTTGCACCGTCTTAAGTCATTGCCGACTTAAACCGATTGCTCCGTTAGTAGGGTATAGTGGTCACCCTAAGTTGAGTAAGAGTGAGCATGTCGCACCGTCTTAAGTCATTGCCGACTTAAGCCGATTGCTCCGTTATTAGGGTATAGTGGTCACCCTAAGTCGAGTAAGCGTGTTGATTCCAAGTTTAATCAAATCGAAGTCAATTGATAACCAATAGTTTGAATGCCTTTGAGAGTGAAATCTTTTATCGATGGCGTATTTTCCAATTACAGAGTACAACATTGCTCCGATAGTTTTTGAAGTCTTGCTAAGGATAAAACTTCCTGAGATGCTCTATATTCCATGAATTCCCCACTTCCGTGCCATCCATTTGAGTAAGCCGATATGATCCTGGCCGAGTGACCTCTGATACCATGAATGGCCCTTCCCATAGCGGTGACAATTTGTGCCGTCCTTCTCCCATTAGAATTCAGCAAAGGGCCAAGTCTCCCACTACAAAGGATCGATGTCATATAGCCTTATCATGATAGCGCCTCAGGGTCTGCTGGTATCTAGCTGACTGAATTACTGTATTCAATCGCTCTTCTTCCAGTACGTCAATATCTTCTAGCCTCGTAGCTTCTACTTCAGCTATGCTTTCGAAGATCAGCCTTGGCGCCCCAAACCTGAGGTCGGCAGGTAGCACAGCCTCCGAACCATAGACCATGAAGAAGGGGGTGTTCCCATGCAGAGCTCGGCTGGGTTGAGTTCTTAGGCTCCAAACCACATAAGGTAACTCTTTGATCCACTTCCCTGCGAACTTTTCATTCTTGTCGAAGACTTTCTTCCTGAGTGCTTCCAGTATCATTCCAATAGCCCTTTCCACCTGACCATTAGCTCTTGGGTGTGCTACTGATGCATATTTGATCTGGATGCTCCGTTGTTCGCTGAAATCAAAGAATTCAGAGCTAGTGAAGTTGGATCCCAGGTCAGTTATGTTGCTATTCGATATCCCAAACCTGAATATTATATCTTGTATGAATTCTACTGCCTTGGCTGAGCTTAGAGAAGCAATGGGCTTGTACTCTATCCATTTGGTGAATTTATCGATGGCGACTAGCAAGTGAGTATAGCCTCCTTGAGCTTTCTTGAAGGGTTCAATCATGTCTAATCCCTAGCACGCAAATGCCATGTTACAAGTATGGTCTGCAGCTGCTGTGTGGATAAATGTTGTTGCTTCGACAAGAATTGGCAAGCTTCACATCTCTGGACTAACTCGGCTGCATCACTCTTTGCTGTTGGCCAATAGAAACCAGACCTGAAGACTTTCCCCACCAGAGTTCTGGATCTTGCGTGTATTCCACACTGTCCGGCGTGAATCTCATCTAGTAGCTGTTTCCTAGTAACCGAGGAAACGCACTTCATGAGGACTCCTGTTGCACCCCTTCTGTACAGTGCCTCCCCTGTGAGGGTGTAGTGGGCCGACTGTCTTGCGATGCGTTCTGCTACGGCCTTATCATTCGGTTCTTCTTCATTCTTTATATACCTGATGATAGGCTCTCTCCAGTCACTAGAGTCTGACTTTGGCTGGCTCAAAGCGTTGCACTCTTCTGCCTGATCTGAGGGAATGCTTGGGCGCGACACTTCCTGGACGAAAACTCCGGGTGGGACCTAGGCTCGACTAGATCCTAGCTTCGACAATGCGTCTGCTGCTGCGTTGCAATCTCTTTCCATATGATGGAATTCCAGCCCTTCAAATTTGTCTTCTAATTTTCGGATGGCTGTACAGTACTTGCCCATAGAATCAGTCGAGCAATCCCAGTCTTTATTTCTCTGACTTATGACCACTAGTGAATCTCCATATATCATCAACCTCTTAATGCCCAGGGATATGGCAATGTTTAATCCATGGATCAGAGCCTCATATTCTGCTGCATTATTTGATGCTGGGAATGATAACTGAAGAGCATATTTGAGTTGTTCACCTCCAGGGGCAATGAAGAGGATTCCTGCACCCGCTCCTTGCAGTTTCAGCGAGCCATCAAAATACATTCGCCATACTTCTGTAGCCTTCGGGTTGTACTTGTTGCTCGGTCCATTCTGATACGAAGCCAACCAGTGTCTGAGTCGTTATTGCTGTGCGAGGCCGAAACTCAATGTCGTGAGCTCCCAGCTCGCAGGCCCACTTGGCTATTCTTCCGATGGCTTCTTTGTTGTGAAGAATATCCTCTATTGGAAACCCGGTGACTACTATGACTTTGTGGTCGTCAAAGTAGTGACGGAGCTTACGAGTAGTTAGAAGTACTGCGTACAATAGTTTTTGAACTTAAGGATACTTCTTTTTAGAGGGCCCTAGAACTTCACTGATGAAGTAGATGGATGCTGTACTGTATATACGTGCCCTTCCTCTGCCCGCTCGACTACTAATGCGGTGCTCACCATGTGAGTCGTGCAGGAGATGTATAACAGCAGATCTTCTGCCGGCTAATCTGGCATGGCTCGGCGTGATGGCTTCAGTACTGGTGGTGTGGTCAGGAACTTCTTCAGTGCATCTAGGGCTTCCTGTGCTTCTGTTGTCCATTGGAACTTTTCCACCTTCTTGAGCAATTTGTAGAATGGTAAGCCTTTTTCTCCTAGCCTTGATATGAACCTGCTCAAGGCTGCCATGCATCCAGTAAGCCTTTGCACTTTTTTCTGTGATCGTGGTGCTTCCATTATCATGATAGCCTCGATTTTTTCCGGGTTAGCTTCAACTCCTCAGTGGCTGACAATGAATCCAAGCAACTTCCCTGCTGGTACTCCAAAGACACATTTTTATGGATTGAGCTTCCACCGGTACCGCCTCAGGCTGTTGAAGACCAGCTACAAATCTTCAATGAAGCTTTGAGTTTTCTGTTTTGGTCACCACATCATCGACATAAGCTTCTACCTTCTTGCCCCAGTGATCGGCTAAGCATGTTTGAATAGCTCTCTGGTAAGTCGCTTTAGCGTTCTTGAGGCCAAACGACATGGAGGTATAGCAGAAAGCTCCAAACGGGGTAATGAATGTTGTGTTTCCTCATCCTCTTTTGCCACGCTGATCTGATGGTATCCAGAATAGCAGTCCAGGAAGGACAGCATAGAACATCCAGCGGTCGAATCTACCACCTGATCTATTCTAGGAAGTCCAAAGGGGTCCTTCAGACAATGTTTGTTGAGATCTGTATAGTCGACGCACATGCACCAATCCACTTTATTCTTTTTGAGTACAAGAACATGATTTGCTAGCCACTCAGGATGCAGTACTTATCTAATGAACCCTGCTACGACTAAGTGAGCTAACTCAGCGCGAATAGCCTCTCTCTTGTCAGGCGTGAAACGACGCAATTTTTGTCGGATCGACCTTGCCTAGGGATAGACCTTTAGTTTGTGCTCAGACAGCTCTCTCAGGACTCCCGGCATATCCTCAGGCTGCCATGCAAATACGTCTCAGTTATCTTGCAGAAACTGGACGAGCATGCCTTCCTATTTATCGTCTAGGCTGGAGCTGATGATGGCAGTCTTGCGTTCGTCAGCGAACCCAAGGTTGATTCTCTTCGTCTCCTCAGTCGGCCGCATAGAGGTCACGGCTTGAGCTTCATTCGCAGGTATCGCAAGGTCTTCCTCAGGCTTTGAGTTCGCCTGCGCGGAGGAAGTCATCGGTGGTTTGGTGGTGAGGGCCGCCTGAATGGCCACTCGGAAACATTTTGCGGCGCCTTGGAAGTCAGCACGTGTAACACCCCTGGTGTTACTGTAACTAAAACTTGAGCATAACATCATAAGCATTGGCATTGCATATGTTTGATACACTTAGAGTGCATTCACTAGGCAAAAATTTCAAGCAAGTTGTATTGTTATGGCATTTTGCAAATAGAACCCTAAAATAGGGGACTTAACCCTAAATGGGGATTAGAAGGGCAAAACAGGGACCAAATGGAGAAAAACCTAAAGCTTAAGAGAAATAGTCATAAAATATTACTAAGGATGGGTTTAAGTTACATTTACACCCTTGAAATACCAGAAACCCTAATTGAGACCCTGGAAAACCCTACATCCAAACCCTAGGGGCCTATGTGCAAAAATAGTGCACTTGTGGACTAAAGTGCAAAAACCATGTTAATAAAGCATCTTGAGTACTATGGTTCACAAATATGTGGATTTGTAAGTAAATCTTGGATTTTGGACCTATTTGCAAAATGGACCTCATTTGAGTTCTATGCTAAGTCTGAAATTAGTGTTATAAGCTCAACTTTGGAGCTTTATAACTTTCAAATCAGTGAGAATTCACCTTAGGGCACCACATCAAATTTGTAGACCTAACATAGGGGAACAATTTTGCTTAAGAGTGTAAGCAAGGTTGTTATGGAAAAATTGGAGATAATTAAGTCTAAAGTTTGGCTGTCAGGCTGATTGAACTCTGAACTTCAGACTTACAGTGTAACAGAGCCATCTTTGGCGTAGGATTCAACCCTGATTTAGTGCTTAACTGAGTTCAATCCTTATAGTCGAAATGCAACTGGTTTGTAGCTCTACAACTTTGCTGCAGAACTTGGTATGAGTTGCCATAGAGATTTGGGAGAAAATCAAGCTCAAAGATTGACTGTCAGTTCATCTGATTAGAACTCGCCATGTTACAGTGCCAGAATCAGATCAGATCGCCAGCACGACAGCCTCGTCGCCGGCGACCTCTCTGCGCAAAGATTCGTGCCGCCGGCATCTCGATTCGTACTTGGGGTAAGTCGATAACGTCGCGGGGTCAAAAGATCTTCGCTGCCGGTGAGCTGGACGCCACTCCGGCTCGTCGTCGTGCCTCTCCATTACGCACTGATCCTTCGGATAAGGTTCTCATCACCGTTAAGCCCTCACCGCCGTCCGCCGCGTGTCTCTACCTGTCTATCGCATCACCGTGACTCACGCTAGCTCCCCGTTGATCGCCGGAGCAATTGCCACGGCGCTGGACACCAAGCCATTGCTCCAGTAAACTTTCCCTTTCTCTGACCGTCGCGCGTCACCGTTCAAATTCCCAGCCACCGCCCTTCCGTAGTATAAATTGACCCTGCCGCGAGCTCCATAAGGTAGTTAAGTATCCAGTCACCAAGAATTAGCCTCGATCGTTCACCAGAGTGTGCGAATTTTTAACTTTCCCCAAAACCACGCAAGAACACCATGAAGAACACCTCACCGCGGCCAGCTCAACTCAGGTTAGTTCAAGTCTCTTCGTTGCCTGTTCTAGTGTCCCTAGACCCTCCTCAAGCTCTTCGACCCTTTCAATTGAACTGGACCATCACCCATCGCCGGGAACACGTTCCTTCGTCCGCATGGTTCTCGGTCGTCGTGGCCAGGGCAAATTAGGTTACCATTCTTCGAATTAAGTTAGGGGAAATACTCGAGGAAGGTTTGATTCGGTGTCTACTTCCTGGGAGCGCTAGTCGTTGCCCCGTTTGGCCGGTCCAGGAGCTCGCCGGAGCTCGGCCGCGCTCGACACCGTCGTGGACCTGGCGCGGTGAAGGAATAGAACCTCAAGGGCTTTTCTGCAAACCGTCAGCGACTCTGTGCAATAGTAAATGAACCCATTTCGGGTTAGCCGTTAAGTCGAGGCCCTTTTCGCAAAACAGCCAGTGTGGGCGCGCGCTTCTGCTGTAGTTGGGCCCTACTGGGCTAGATTCGGTCCAATAACTGTTGCAAGTTTTCCTTTTTCTTTTTCTTCTAGAGCCAAATAAATTCTAGGAAATTGTAGAAAAATCCTAAAAATATAAGACCAATTTTGTTAGATTCCTAATTTTCCATAGAATTTAATAAAAATAGTTTTATGATTTTTAGGGCAATTAGGGAATTTTGGGTCATTTAAAATAGCTTAAAACATTAGTTCTAGATTTTTAGAAAATAGATAACAATTCCAAAAATGCACAAACTTTTTATTTGAACCCTAAGCATTATTTAGAAGCCTTGGGTAGAATTTGGTTTCATTTGGACTCTGTTTGATACTAGAACCCAAAACCCCCACCCCCTGCTCTTTGAACTTCACTAATGACTCCGAAAACCCTAAGTTCTCGGAGTTCCATGAAGGAAAGTTGTATTCAAGACTTTAGATAATAAACTATTATTATCTTTGCACTCTCATGAGCATTACATGGCATTCATTCTTATATACACACATATATGGTTCTGTTTAGAAAACGAAGAAGAAGTCGAAGTAACCGAAGAGAAGACACCACCACCTTCGGAATCTCAGGCAGGAAATTGTTTCTACTTTGATATCTGCGGGTCCGAGCCTGACTCACCTATCAATGAAGGCAAGCCCCGATGCATGTGCCACCCTCCTTGATGTTTTTAAAATCTTTCTCACTTGATTGATGCATTAGGTGATATGAGTTGAATGCTTAAACAATTCCTGCATTACCTTCCTTGAACTAGATTACCTTCCTTGAAACCCTGTCTTAACAAAAGGTTTTTACTATGCTTAGTATTGCTCTAGCAAAACAAAAGGTTTTGTTTTACAAAAGATGATTGGCAAAGTGGGAGGGATGTTTTTGAAAATAAAAATTGATGGTGGATCCATCAAGGCCTTGATGGGTTCAACATCGGAAAAGATGTACCTCTGCCAGGTACCAAACTTTGGGTTGAAATGATTAAGCTGAGACCGAGCGGGTGACTTGCACGAGAAGAGAGTCTCGGTGTAGTGTCTCCGTCTGAGTCGATTAAGGACCGTGTCGATATAGGCTTGATGACCGAGGACCCTTTAACTGGTCACATGCCTCGTCATGGGTAAGCCTTGCCTCGGGCAGACTAAGGCCATAATAAGATAACACAGAATGGGCGTGGAGCGGTGGCGAGAGTAGCGTGTACCCTCTGTGGCAAGAGGCTGGCCGGTGGTGTATCAGTGCTCTCGGTTAGCGTGAACCTGATCTGGTCTTAAGAACCCCTGTGGCGGGTTGACATATGCAAGGGTTAAGTGCTACATATGTCGTGTGATTGGAGATCCTCAGCTGAGTATAATCGATTCGGATCGCCGTACCTACGCGATTATGAATACTTGGTCACTGACTTATACGTAGAACTCCAGTAAAGATGATGGGTTTGTTAAGAAATTGGCTAGTGCAGGTCAAGTGATTGAACTAGGGTAGAAAGAACTCTATTTGCAGTTAATTTTACTTAACTTAACAAATAAAACTGGATTTTTAAGGATCCACTTTTAGTAAGCATTTCTGCAAAATAGGTTCTTTGATCATTGAGAAACCTTACCTTGACTCCCTTATAACCAGCATACCCTTGAGAGTCTTTTCTTAGTCGGGTAAGTCTTGTTGAGTAATTCCATACTCAAGGTTTTATTCCCCGTTGTTATTAGGTGAACAAGCAACAAACTTTTGTTGTTTCTATTCCAAGGTGGTCACAAAAGAAGAAAACCAAGAGTAGAGCTGCGGGAGGAAAGGGTTCCTCCATAAAAACTTTTGTTTGATACTTATCGGGAGGGGTTTTTGCCTCCCTTGGCTCTGTATAATTATACTCTGCACTCATAGGTTATATCATGGTCTGTAATATATAACTTTGTATTACTTTTAAAAATAAAGGTAAGTTTATGTAATTGCTTCCGCATTCTCGTAACTCCGATGCTTGTAATGTCTGCGTGACGGGTGAAACGCTCTTGGGAAAGGTAAGAAAAGCAGATACCAAACTTGTCAAGTGATTCAGGGGCACCTACAGGGTTGTCTGAGGTCCGTGGGACAAGGACAACTGTAGGTGGGCCTTATTACTTGGGAGGTTCCGTCACGGCTGGTATCAGAGCGAAGCCCTTCTCTGCAGATATTATGAGGCATCTTCAAAAGGATTTTCTAAGACTTACCTAGAAAATCTCTTCCCTTCTTACTTAAGTATTTCTGAAGAGTTTATCTTAAAGGCTAGATAGCAAGAGTGCAACATATAGAAGGTGTGAATCAACTAAGGTTGATTCTGTAATTACACATGCATCATGCTAAGAACTATGCTAATAAAATTTTCCCCCTTAGAAAAATGCCGCCACGCACGAGGAGAACTGCGCGCAAGCATACTGGCCCAATTGGTGTGCCATGTCATCAGCTGGCCCCAAGACATGAGGATAGCAGTAGTGGAAGTAATGATCCAATCGGGGATCTTGAAGCACAAGTGAATCGGCTCCAAGCAGAACTCTGCCGCAGGACTGATATATGGGTCGCAGATGGAGACAAAATTAATGAATTGAGAAGTGACGTTCGCCGCCTGCGAGATCAGCTCGCGGACCAAGATTTAACGCTCGACTGGGTAGTTCAATCTCATTCGCTTGCCTGGGCCAAGGAGGCAAAAGCTCAAGCTCGAGTAGCAGAGCTCAACTCGGCCATTGACGACCTGCAGACTTATTGCAATACTTTACATGAAGAAGTTCATGTACTGTATTCGCAATTGCACCCCAGTGAACCTGCGGATCTTGTCGGGACGGAAGCCGGACCCTCTCATGTAGCGGGAGAAGCGCTTGGTGGTGAGTTGGACCTTTTCAGGCCCCCTCTCTCTATGAGGTTGGTCGATGAATGGTCTCCCACGCCCGACGACGAGGCTGCCAGGAGCAACCGGAAGCAGGAGTAGTGGTGTAATAGTAGAAATAGAAGTAGAGTATTGTATAATAGGTAGTGTTATTGTATAATAGGTAGTGTATCCTGTTGTAAAAATTCGAGTCTATAACATTACTCTTTTTAGTAATGTAAAATGGGTAGTTTTCTTTGGCATGTCATATTGTTTTCAAATGTTTGTTGCCACAGATGCCTTCCAGGACTCGTGCTCAAGACGGGGCTAGTACCTCCCGTGGGAGGAAGGCAACGCCAAATCCACCTCCAGTCCCTCCCACACTTGCCGAGGCTATCACCGCCTTGGTAAACGCGACAGCGGATAATACCCGTTTTCTACGAGAGATGGCGGTTCAACAGTTCCAACATCAAGGCGGGCGGGGTTATCAACAGGGCCCCCGTGAAACCTCTTATTTGGACTTCTCCGAAACACGCCCACCGTTGTTCGTTAATGCGGAAGACCCTTTAGAAGCAGACGAATGGATCTGCGTCATCGAGCAGAAATTTGTACTTCTTCGGTGTTCCGAAACTCAGAAGCCCCTGTTCGCGGCACAGCAATTGCGTGGCCCTGCCAGCACCTGGTGGGGAAACTTTGTTGCCGTACAACCGGCTGGTCATCAAGTAACCTGGGATGAATTCAAGTTAGCCTTCAGAGAACATTATGTGCCTGAGGGAGTCCTCCACCTGAAACAGGAGGAATTTATGAAGCTGAAGCAAGGAGGGGATACTGTTAATCAGTATCTCAATAAGTTTAATCACTTATCCCAGTACGCAATCGATCAAGTTAACACAGATTTGAAGAAGAAGAATTGTTTTATGAGAGGTTTAAATGATCAAATGCAAAGAAAGATGGCAACCTGCATCGATCTTACTTATGGAAGAGCTATCAGTACAGCATTGGCAGTTGAAGCAAAGTATGTAGGCACCGGAAAATCTAAGGGTTTTGGAGGTGACAGGCCTAGTCAGGGCCCGGTGAAAAGGCAACGGTTAGTCATCCGGCCTTTCAACCAGAATCGCTCTTCCTCTCGTCCACCCTCCTTCCCTTTTAAGCAAACAGTATTCATTCGTCCCAATACTGCCCCCACTGCAACAAGTCAGTCGGGTGCCCCAGGCACTCGATTCCCTTCCCTTCCCAGTTCGTCAACGGGATGCTTCAATTGCGGAAAGTCTGGGCATTTTATCAAGGATTTCCCTTATCCGAAGCAGAACAAGTCAAACAATCCACAAGGATCTGGGAATTCATCTCAAGCCAAGGGAAATACTATGGGCAAAAATACAAAGAAGCTGGGACGCATATATTATACGAAAGTGGCCACCACACCGGACGGTGAACCGGTAATGATGGGTACGTTCCTTGTGGCCAATCATCCCGCAATTATTCTCTTTGATTCTGGTGCTTCACATACATTCATCAGCAAGAAATTTGTGGAGCAACATTGCATTTCATACCATGAATCAAAAGAAGGGTTTAAAATTCACTCACCCGGGGGACAAATATTTACTAGAGAAGTGGCCTATCAAGTGCCCGTAACATTGGCCGGACGGGACTTTCCTACTAATATGATTGTTCTGAAAGGCCAAGATATAGATGTCATTTTGGGCATGAATTGGTTGGCCCGACATAAAGCAACCCTCAACACTGATCAGAGAACCATCAGGTTGAGTCATAATCAAGAGGAAATTCTTTTGTCCATCCCCATTCCAACCAAAACTACTGGCAGAGTTTATGAAGCCATTATACCGGAGATCAAGGATACTCCGGTAGTATGCGAGTTCTCAGATGTCTTTCCAGAGGATTTGCCTGGATTGCCACCTGAAAGGGATGTAGAGTTTGTAATTGAGTTGAAGCTCGGTACGGCTCCCATTTCTAGAAGATCGTACTGAATGCCTCCAAATGAGCTGGCAGAACTGAAGATTCAATTGCAAGATCTACTAGAGAAAGGATTTATCCGGCCAAGCTCGTTGCCATGGGGTTGTCCAGCCATATTCGTCAAGAAGAAGGATCAAACTTTATGGATGTGTGTGGATTATCGACCCCTGAATGAGGTCACTATCAAGAACAAGTACCCTCTTCCACGGATTGACATTTTATTTGATCAACTGACTAGGGCGAGGGTATTCTCCAAGATTGATCTCAGATCGGCTAAATAGTCTTAAAAAAAATTACCTTGCAACAGAAGTTTTTTTAGTAGTCCACTGACTGATAGATCCCAGATCTTCAATTACCAGCCCCACCCTATTACGAAGAGGAGCATGCTCAACACTTACGGATTGTGTTAACGCGCTTAAGAGAACATCAATTATATGCCAAATTCAGTAAATGCGCGTTTTGGCTGGAAGAAATTCAATTTCTGGGACATGTACTGTCTGCCATGGGGATTGCGGTGGATCCTAGCAAAGTCAAGGACATTTTGGAGTGGAAACCCCCGACCACTTTTCATCAAGTCCGAAGTTTCCTTGGACTGGCTGGTTATTACCACCGATTTATACCAGATTTTTCCAAGCTTGTGAAGCCAATCACAAGTCTATTGAAGAATGATACTAAATTCGATTGGTCTTCAAAATGTAACGAAGCTTTTGAACAATTGAAGGTATTATTAACCACTGCTCCGGTATTGGCTCAACCGGATATTAATAAGCCCTTTGATGTGTATTGTGACGCATCAAGCAGTGGTCTCGGCTGCGTATTAATGCAGGAAGGCCGAGTAATAGCGTATGCTTCAAGGCAGTTGCGCCGGCATGAGGAGCATTATCCTACTCATGATCTGGAGCTAGCTGCAGTGGTTCATGCCCTGAAGATCTAGCGTCATTATTTGCTGGGTAATATCTGTCACATTTATACAGATCATAAAACCTTGAAGTATATCTTCACCAGTCAGAGTTGAACATGAGACAAAGGCGATGGCTCGAGCTGATCAAGGATTATGAATTAGAAATCCATTATCACCCAGGCAAAGCAAATGTAGTGGTGGATGCACTTAGTCGCAAGGCTTCCTGCCATTGTCTAACAATGAGGACTTCTGACATTACATTATGCCAGGAGATGGAGAAGTTAAACCTGGGAATGATTCAGCATGGGACTTCAAATCATTTGAAGCTGGAGTCAGTCATCTTACAAAGGATAATTGATGCACAGAAAGATGATGAGGGTATGAAACACATCTGTGAGAAGATAAGGGCTGGAAAATCCAAATGTTTCAAAGAAGACGATCAAGGTGTTGTATGGTTCAACAACCGCATAGTGGTGCCGAAGAATGAAGAGCTCCGCTAGCAAATTTTGGATGAAGCACATCTTAGTCACTATTCTATTCATCCTGGAAGCACTAAGATGTATCATGATCTAAAGCAGCATTATTGGTGGACGAAGATGAAAATTGAAATTGCACGCTATGTGGCTAGGTGTGACACTTGCAGACGTGTCAAGGCCATACACATGAAGACTGCCGGTCCATTACAATCTTTACCTATCCCAACATGGAAATGGGAAGATATAAGTATGGACTTTATTGTGGGATTGCCCAGGACCACAAAGGGGTATGACTCTATCTGGGTTATTGTTGATCGGCTCACGAAAATTGCTCACTTTCTGCCAGTCAAGACATATTACCCGGTTCTTACCTATGCGGAATTATACATTGCTCGCATTCTCAGTTTGCACGGTGTTCCAAAGACTATAGTGTCGAATCGTGGACCTCAATTCGTATCCAAATTCTGGGAAGAACTTCATAAGTCCCTAGGTACCAAATTGCTCCACAGTTCGGCCTATCATCCTCAAACAAGTGGGCAGACTGAGAGGGTCAATCAAATACTTGAAGATATGCTACGGGCATGTGTTCTGGAATTCCCACAAAATGGGATGAATGTTTGCCGTTAGCGGAATTCTCATATAATAATAGCTATCAAGAAAGCATCAAGATGGCACCCTTCGAAGCATTATATGGACGACGATGTCGTACTCCGCTGAATTGGTCTAAACCTGGTGAAAGGTACTTCTTCAGGCCTGATATGGTGAAAGAGACCAAAGAAAAGGTTCAGAAAATAATTCATAATTTGAAGAGAGCTCAAGCTCATCAGAAAAGTTATGTGGACAAACGGCGAATGCTTTTATATTTTCTGATTGGAGATTATGTTTATCTGAAGGTCTCCCCGATGAAGGGGGTATCATGTTTCGAGGTTAAAGGGAAGCGTGCACCCCGGTACATTGGTCCTTTCCCTATACTTGAGCAATGTGGACCAGTGGCATACCGACTCCAACTACCCGAAACCTTGTCTGCTGTGCATAATGTGTTCCACGTGTCTCAACTAAAGAAGTGTCTTCGGGTTCCAGATCGAACCATTGAAGTGATAGATGTTGTCCTTGAACCAGACTTAACATATTCCGAACATCCCATTCGAGTCTTGGATCAAAAGGACAAGATTACCCGAAGAAAAACTCTCAAGTTTTACAAGATACAGTGGAACCAACATTCCGAAGATGAGGCTACATGGGAAACTCAAGACTTTTTAGATAAGAATTTCCCAGGCTTTTTAGCCTCTTATAATTTGTGAAGTGTACAACATTGTTGTAATAATGGAGTGAGTCCCAAACCACCCCTGCCTTGTACCAAAAATAAGGAAATAAAAGTATGTCGCGTTTCCTTTTCCATTACTTACCCTAGGACTTTTAATCTCGGGATGAGATTCTTTTATGGGGGGAAGGATGTAACACCCCTGGTGTTACTGTAACTAAAACTTGAGCATAACATCATAAGCATTGGCATTGCATATGTTTGATACACATAGAGTGCATTCACTAGGCAAAAATTTCAAGCAAGTTGTATTGTTATGGCATTTTGCAAATAGAACCCTGGAATAGGGGACTTAAGCCTAAATGGGGATTAGAAGGGCAAAACAGGGACCAAATGGAGAAAACCCTAAAGCTTAAGAGAAATAGTCATAAAATATTACTAAGGATGGGTTTAAGTTACATTTACACCCTTGAAATACCAGAAACCCTAATTGAGACCCTAGAAAACCCTACATCCAAACCCTAGGGGCCTATGTGCAAAAATAGTGCACTTGTGGACTAAAGTGCAAAAACCATGTTAATAAAGCATATTAAGTACTATGGTTCATAAATATGTGGATTTGTAAGCTAAACCTTGGATTTTGGACCTATTTGCAAAATGGACCTCATTTGAGTTCTATGCTAAATCTGAAATTAGTGTTATAAGCTCAACTTTGGAGCTTTATAACTTTCAAATCAGTGAGAATTCACCTTAGGGCACCACATCAAATTTGTAGACCTAACATAGGGGAACAATTTTGCTTAAGAGTGTAAGCAAGGTTGTTATGGAAAAATTGGAGATAATTAAGTCTAAAGTATGGCTGTCAGGCTGATTGAACTCTGAACTTCAGACTTACAGTGTAATAGAGCCATCTTTGGCCTAGGATTCAACCCTGATTTAGTGCTTAACTGAGTTCAATCCTTATAGTCGAAATGCAACTGGTTTGTAGCTCAACTTTGCTGCAGAACTTGGTATGAGTTGCCATAGAGATTTGGGAGAAAATCAAGCTCAAAGATTGACTGTCAGTTCATCAGATTATAACTTGCCATGGTACAGTGCCAGAATCAGATCAGATTGCCAGTGCGACAGCCTCGTCGCCGGCGACCTCTCTGCGCAAAGATTCATGCCGCCGGCGTCCCGATTCGTACTCGGGGTAAGTCGATAACGTCGCGGGGTCAAAAGCTCTTCGCCGCCGGTGAGCTGGACGCCACTCCGGCTCGTCGCCGTGCCTCTCCCTTGCGCACTGATCCTTCGGATAAGGTTCTCATCGCTGTTAAGCCCTCACTGCCGTCCGCCGCGTGTTTCTACCTGTCTGCCGCATCACCGTGACTCACGCTAGCTCCCTGTTGATTGCCGGAGCAATTGCCATGGCGCTGGACACCAAGCCATTGCGCCAGTAAACTTTCCCTTTCTCTGACCGCCACGCGTCACCGTTCAAATTCTCGGCCACCGCCCTTCTGTAGTATAAATTGACCCCGCCGCAAGCTCCGTAAGGTAGTTAAGTATCCAGTCACCAAGAATTAGCCTCGATCGTTCACCAGAGTGTGCGAATTTTGAACTTTCCCCAAAACCACGCAAGAACACCGTGAAGAACACCTCACCGCGGCCAGCTCAACTCAGGTTAGTTCAAGTCTCTCTGTTGCCTGTTCTAGTGTCCCTAGACCCTCCTCAAGTTTGATACTAGAACCCAAAACCCCCACCCTCTCCTCTTTGAACTTCACTAATGACTCCGGAAACCCTAAGTTCTCGGAGTTCCGTGAAGGAAAGTTGTATTCGAGACTTACATGGCATTCTGATGAGCATTACATGGCATTCATTCTTATATACACACATATATGGTTCTGTTTAGAAAATGAAGAAGAAGTCGAAGTAACCGAAGAGAAGACACCACCACCTTCGGAATCTCAGGCAAGAAATTGTTTCTACTTTGATATCTGCGGGTCCGAGCCTGACTCACCTATCAACGAAGGCAAGCCCCGGTGCATGTGCCACCCTCCTTGACGTTTTTAAAATCTTTCTCACTTGACTGATGCATTAGGTGATAGGAGTTGAATGCTTAAACAATTCCTGCATTACCTTCCTTGAACTTGATTACCTTCCTTGAAACCCTGTCTTTACAAAAGGTTTTTACTATGCTTAGTATTGCTCTAGCAAAACAAAAGGTTTCGTTTTACAAAAGATGATTGGCAAAGTGGGAGGGATGTTTTTGAAAATAAAAATTGATGGTGGATCCATCAAGGCCTTGATGGGTTCAACATCGGAAAAGATGTACCTCTGCCAGGTACCAAAGTTTGGGTTGAAATGATTAAGCTGAGACCGGGCGGGTGACTTGCACGAGAAGAGAGTCTCGGTGTAGTGTCTCCGTCTGAGTCAATTAAGGACCGTGTCGATATAGGCTTGATGACCGAGGACCCTTTAACTGGTCACATGCCTCGTCATGGGTAAGCCTTGCCTCGGGCAGACTAAGGCCAGAATAAGATAACACGGAATGGGCGTGGAGCGGTGGCGAGAGTAGCGTGTACCCACCGTGGCAATAGGCTGGACGGTGGTGTATCTGTGCTCTCGTTGGCGTGAACCTGATCTGGTCTTAAGAACCCCGGTGGCGAGTTGACATATGCAAGGGTTAAGTGCTACATATGTCATGTGATTGGAGATCCTCAGCTGAGTATAATCGATTCGGATCGCCGTACCTTCGCGGTTATGAAGACTTGGTCACTGACTTATACGTAGAACTCCAGTAAAGATGATGGGTTTGTTAAGAAATTGGCTAGTGCAGGTCAAGTGATTGAACTAGGGTAGAAAGAACTCTAGTTGCAGGTAATTTTACTTAACTTGACAAATAAAACTAGATTTTTAAGGATCCACTTTTAGTAAGCATTTCTGCAAAACAGAGTCTTTGATCATTGAGAAACCTTACCTTGACCCTTATAACCAGCATACCCTTGAGAGTCTTTTCTTAGTCGGGTAAGTCTTGCTGAGTAATTCCATACTCAGGGTTTTATTCCCCATTGTTTTGTGAAGAAGCAACAAACTTTTGTTGTTTCTGTTCCAAGGTGGTCACAAAAGAAGAAAACCAAGAGTAGAGCTGCGGGAGGAAAGGGTTCCTCCATAAAAACTTTTGTTTGATACTTATCAGGAGGGGTTTTTGCCTCCCTTGGCTCTGTATAATTATACTCTACACTCATAGGTTATATCCTGGTCTGTAATATATAACTTTGTCTTACTTTTAAAAATAAAGGTAAGTTTATGTAATTGCTTCCGCATTCTCGTAACTCCGATGCTTGTAATGTCTGCGTGACGGGTGAAACGCTCTTGGGAAAGGTAAGAAAAGCAGATACCGAACTTGTCAAGTGATTCAGGGGCACCTACAGGGTTGTCTGAGGTCCATGGGACAAGGACAACTGTAGGTGGGCCTAATTACTTGGGAGGTTCTGTCACAGCACGCACGGTGATGATTCCTTGTGGTCCCGACATCTTCAATATCATGTATGAATAGTGCGGAATGGCCATGAATTTTGCCAATCCCGACCTGCCGATGATGGTGTTGTATCCACAATCGAAGCTCGCTACCTCAAACCTCAGGAACTCAGTTCTATAGTTTTCCGGAGTTCCAAAGGTGACAGGCATGTAGATGTGTCCAAGAGGGTATTCTCCTTCGATCGGCACAATGCCGAAGAAAGGAGTATCTGACTCGTGGAGCTCTTTGAGTGCAACTCCCAAGCCTAAGAGTGTCCGGGGGAAGGTGGTGTTGATGCTGCTTCCCCCGTCCACCAACACCTTCTTTACCCTGCTCTCTCAGATCACCGGATCGACAAGGAGCGGGTACTTGCCCGGGTGATCGAAGTTGAGCCATTTATCCGCCCGAGTAAAGGTGATCGGGTGTTCTGACCACCGATAGGGGGCAGGAGCACTGGTGGCCGCCGACCAGTATTGTCGGTCGTTGAGGTTCTGTTGCCTTTTGTTCTCTTGTGACCCATGTCCGCCGAAAATGACGTTGACTTCTCCATCGACGCACGGGAACGCTCTGCCTCCTCCCCCTTCTTGCAGCTGAGGTTGTCGAGGTTTTTCTGGTCCTCCTCGTGGTGGGGGAGGTGGTAGAGGTTGGAAGGGTCGACAATTCCCGACGGAGTGCTTGAAGTCTCTGCAGTTCTCGAGGGTATGACGCATATCCTTGTGGTACGGGCACTGGGCGTCGAGGATGTCGTCCAATGTTCGTTCGCCTCCACGGGGTGCCCCTCGGGCACGAGAGACGGGTGGTCCAGTGACATGGACTTCTTCACGAGGCCTCTTCTCCCAGCGCTTGTCGGTTTGCTGGTTCGCGTCGCGGCATGGTGCAGATGGAGCAAGCTTTGTTCCCCCGATGAGGTCCTTGGCCCGTTCGTCGGCGGTGATGTAGAGGTCCACCTCCCTAAACAGCTGTTCGGAGGTGGTCAGCGCCTTTTGTAGTATGTCTCTGGTGAAGCCCGAGTCATTAGATCCTTGGTAGAAGTCCTCGATCACTGCTGCTTCAGCAACCTCGGGAATACGATTTCTCATGATCTGAAACCTTTTGAGGTACGACCGAAGAGTCTCATCCCCTCGGCGCCTAATGGATTTGAGGTCCCATGGCTGTCCCATCTTGTCGGAGAGGGATTGGAAGTTGGCGATAAAACGCCGACTGAAGTCACTCCAATCGTTGATGCAGTGTCATGGTAGGTGTCGTAGCCATTGTAGTGCATCTTGCCCAAGGATGATGGGTAAGTACGCAGTCATCACATCTTTAGTTGCCCTAGCGGCCAGGGCGGTAGTGGTATAGACGGCCAACCAGCCTCCCGGGTCCTGCTTGGGCTCGTATTTGTCAACGTTGGAGACCTTGAAGTTTGGGAGCCATTGAATGGCCCTGAGACGCGGAGTGAGCGCAGATACTCCACACGTGTCCTCCTATCGATGATTGTGGTGTCCGTCCCAGGGAGGGGAGTTGCCGATGTGCTGCCTCGACCGTCCCCGGGTTGTGCTACCAGTTGAAGCCGTTGCCGACTCAACTCTAGTGGCCTGACTTCGTGCATGGATGCCATGATCCCGATCATACTCTTCTCGGCGTCGGATCTCGTTCTCATGTCGCCGTTCGCGCGAAGCATTGATGGAGCTCCGCGCGTCTCACTGACTATTGATGGTGTGTCGTAGATCGCTTAGAGGATGAGAGAGAGGCAGAAGATGATTAGTTGCCCGAGTGAGAAGCCACTGATAGCCCTCAGCGTCTGGAGTCCGGGGGAGGCCGTCGGCTATCTGGGCCAACACTCCACCGACCTCGCTCGGTGTGTTCATGGCTTGGGCGAAGTCGGGGTTCAGGTTTTGTCCGAAGAGAGGGTTCTCTCGGCGTTGTCTCGCCTCCTGCTCGAGTTGCTCTTGAGCTTGCCGACGATCACATCGGCAGGAAGTCCTCCTTTCTTTGAAGACTCGTTCATCAAGAGTTTCTCCCACCTCTGAGATCTCATCTTGAGAAACAGGCTGCGCCGGGTCTCGTTCTCCGGCTTCATGGTGTCGCCGAGCATTCTAGCTTCGGTTCCTTCGTCGGCGAGCTTCTCGCTGAGGAGGTTCTTCCCCAGGCACGGTTGGTTCGTCGTCGGAGATGGGGGATGATTCCACTCTTCCCCCGATGAAGAGGACGTCGGGGTAGAATGAAGTTGTCGTGACGACAAGCTTCTCTCTGTTCTCTTTTGAAGGTGTTAGAAGAGCAGCTTGACGGGCCTTTGTCTCGTTTGCTTCTTTTTTCCTTGCAATCTGTGTCCATTTTTCTGTGGATGAGGTGGACAACGGGGTTCTCCGGGTAGATGAATTCTCTATTCCTTGCTTGCAGGAGGTAGTCTTTGCCCGGGGCACTGGAAGTTGCGCTTTTTCCTGCTCTGTTCTGGCTTTTTCGGAGATTTTCGAGGAAGGCTTCTTCTCCGGTGGATCCGCTATATGATGCAGAATTCCTTCTTCGTCTGCCACGGATGAGATGGTTCCGATGCAGAACACGGATCTAGGTTGGAGGACAATCTTGTGTTGGAAAACGATGGCCATTAAGCTAGCTTGGATCAGTGACACACCCCCTACCTAGCGCGCTAGCTATCGGCGTTTGGGACCCGACCGCGCACCCGGGGTTACCCCTCGAGGTGCTTTTGGGTAGGACGTTGTTACCGACTGTAGCTCGATGGTTCGTGCTAGGCGCACGAGACACGATAGATAATTTTATACAGGTTCGGGCTGCTTAGAGAGGTGTAACATCCTACTTCCTGGTGTGGATCTTTATGTGGCTGGTTTACAGGGGGATTCTCTAGTATGAAGGATGCTAGAGAACGGAGTAGATGGCTAATGAGTGACCTGTCTTTTGATGGGGTGCCCCCTAGTCCTTATATACTCGACCGTGGGACGTTACATGCGGGTATGATAACAACGTGCACCTAAGTAATAGTGAACTGACTGAACTTATCTTCCTATAATCATGCCGACTTATCCTCCTTTAGCTCCGACGTCTGAGGGCGCTGCGCGGGAGAATCGGATCACTACTGTGGATAATGCTTAAACCCATTGAGCCGTCTGGGCTCGAGTCTATCCCATCTTGCGTCAATCCATTCCACCAGCGATTCCTCCCCTGGCCCACGAAGGTATGGCCTTGCGAAGTAATGAGCCCAAAGCCTTTCTCAAGGCCTTCTAGCCTTCTAGTGGATCTGGGGGATATCTGACCCCCACAGAACCTCCTTGCATGCAAATCCCCTACTGCCCTTGCCCCTTTCGGGTAAGGTAGTCTTCCACTAGCTTTCCTAATTAGTTAGCCAAGGGGTCCCATTCCTCCCTTATGGTGTCACATGTTTCTCAAGTTAAGCTCCATGTTCCAATTAACATAATATAATGATCTTGACATGAACATAAATATAATAACAGAATAATTGGAACATGAACATAATGAAACATTATCCAAAACCATATAAAGCAATAGCATAACTACCCAAGTGATTCAGGGATAACAAGGTAAAATGGATAAACAGACTAGGGTGACCTATTGGGTCCCATCAAAATTGAACCTATGCATTGAATAGTGATAATAAAGAATATTATTGGGTAACAAAAGTGGATCAAGGGCACAACTTTCCTTACACTTGAGATTCCAGTTACCAGGGTGATTCTTCAGATCCTCGAGACCTCGCGCTAGTCGTAGCAATACAAACAAACATAAGAACATACTGCATAATAATATGTGCTACGAGGTCGTGGGAACGAGAACCACTAAAATCAGAGTTACGTTTAAGGAGTTATGATTTTATAAAAGATATGTGTGATTAAAATATTAAACTATATTATAAATTGGTTAATATAAATCATATGAGAGGTTATCTTATAAATAATTAACTCACTTTGATCTAAGTTATAAATTGACCATAGATCATATTTTAGTAGATTATAATGACAAGCAAATTATCAAGACTAACCAAAATAAGTTAAATAAAGATGTAATTATAAAAGAATAAAACATGGTATAATCAATGTTGTTACTGCGTAGTAAATATTTATACGAAACTAAGGAAACTTGAACGTATCAAATCAGAGTTAAAATGAAGAAGTTATGAAATTATAAAGTTTTAAGTGTTGGATAAAAGTTTAATTAGGATATTAATTTTAATTTGATATTCATGTCAAGACAGAGGTACTATGTGATAAACAATAATTTTATAGAATTATAGAAATTGGAATAGACTCATTTGGACTTAATATGAATTTTCTATGGATTTAATAAGATTCCGGAATTGTTTTTATATAAGGAATTCATTTTATAAAATAATTTCTCTGATTTTCCATTCCCCTGGACCGCACAACAATTTCTGTAAAGCACAGGGGCACTGGCGCAATTTGCACTAAGACACAGAGGTATCCCGCGAGGACGGCGGGTTAGTTTCTGCTAAGGGCAAGGACTCTTTTACAAAATCGGCTCGGCGAAGGGGTATGGAGCCACTACGACCGTCCGATCGGAATTCTACGTCCTAGATTAGATCCATATTTCATCGAACCGGTACGCAGCGAAGATCGTTGGATCCAAATCCTCTGGTCAGGATTCTAAAATACCGCGGTTGCACCCTACACTACAAGAGCTAAGCCGCCGAAAATAAGCCTTTGCCGCCGAAAATAACATATTTTCGGCGGCAAAGAGGTTATTTTCGGCGGCGTCTGGCCGCCAAAAAACCGGCCGAAAATAAGGCTTTATTTTTGGCGGCCAGGACCTGGCCGCCGAAAACAGCTTATTTCCGGCGGCTGGCTTCCTGGCCGCCGAAAATAACAGATTATTTCCGGCGGCCACGTAGTGAGCCGCCAGAAATTAATACTGCCGAAAATAGTATCCCTATTTTCGGCGGCCAGGGAGGCCGCCGAAAATTACTAATTTCATTGAAAAAAATTGAAAAAATGCGAAAAATAACCGAATTTCATACAAAATTCATACAATAACAGAAATTCCATACAATAACAGAAAATTCATACTTGAGTTCACAACATAAAACTTGAGTCCATACAAATATAAAGTCCATAAATAGCCCATACAAACATAAAATCCACAAATAGTTCATTACAACGCACAGTGCGGCACAAAGCTAACTTAATCACATATCGGGGTCGTTGGAGTTGTGTCCACTACCTCCAGAAGCCAAGAACTGGTTGACGAAGTCGTGTGACGGGTTTGGATCCTAAAGAAAAAAGAAGACATTAATAACGGCATTGGTTACATGTATAATAACGACTATTTAAACAAATTGTTTCTCAAACTAACCTCTCCTGCATAAGCTCCCTCTCCTGCATAAGCTCCTCCTGGTGCTGGTATGACCGGTGGTGGCGTGTTGTGGCCCATGACCCCGGATCCCTACAAAATCAAGTTTAGTAAAGATTTGAAATTAGGTTGATACAAACGACAAGTCTTAACTAAATTGAATAACCTGATGTGGAGGTGGAGGTGGCGGAGCATGTAATCCCCAATGAGGCATCGGCGGCTGAAATTGAGGGAAAACAAATGGTTGCTACTGTGCCTGCTGTGGAAACCAAGACTGTTGCAAATATAATATATTAGTTATAGAACCAATATCGAGCGTGTTGAGAATAAATAAGACACTCATGTTCATTGCTTGTTGCGCCCGTGCGTTGTAAGCAGCCATGTACTCTTATTGCTGTTGGAGAAATGCCATTTGTTGTTGCCGCAGCTCTTCACGAAACTTTTCTTGCTGCTCCCTCATAGCTTCCTCCATGCTAGATAAAGAGCGGCGACTATGGCTGCTACTACCACAGCCCGCCTGCAACGAAGAGCCGCCACGAGAACGCAACTCCGTCGAATCGATAACACCGGTAAACATAGAATATCTTGAAAAACAAGAAAATTAGCTATTCGGACATAGTTCCAATATTATTGAAAACAATTCACAAGTTCATACCGTCCATGCGCCTTGCCTCCAAGTGAATGCACAAGTTCAGCGTCGATGGTAGGCGCTCCTCGCCAATCGTAGTCTTCTCCATACTTCTTAACCATCTCCTGCCCATATGTCTCCTACAATACAATATGAAGGTTCAGCACACATGTAATTTATAGCTATATGACAAGAAAATATTAATCATAACAACAACTAACCATACGCTCAACGGCCGCTTGACTACACAGCTCATCGGAGATTTCACTGTTTTTCGCTCGATGCCCTCTCCTATAAACATCGATTGGGCTCGAGACAACTCCAGTTTGAGCCTCTTGCAAATATATGAGTTCAATCCTGTTTCATTTTTGAGTAAAACAGAATACTACATACTCACCATTCGCTTAGCCAACCGAATGTGTCCATCAGCCCCATAGGTATGGTTGACTACGACCTCATCATCGTCCTCGTCCTGCTGATGGCGCTGCCTATGTCGATTTCTGTTTGACTTCTCAATCCACTCGGGCGAAGCCCATATCTCACACAAAGCCTTGTAAGCCTGCGGCCGGTGTTCCATCCATGGAAGAGTTACATGCATATAAAGCGTTAGCTCAAAATTACATTCACATATGAATGAGCTGTTAAATTAGATTTTTACCTCCATGTACTGGTCTACAGTCAAGTAGACATCTGAATATTGTCGAAAGTTGTTGATAGAATGATCTCGGCGCTTCATGTACGCGTTCACAACCTGTAGACGAGCATTGGAAAATGCATCCCTGCACACCTTCTTCGCATTTTTCTGTAATACTCGGTCTGCATGCTCTTGAGCCTCAGGTTCCACACGATAGCGTCTCTGTCCAACATCGAAAATAAAATTAGTTCAAAAACAACTAATAAATGTTAGGTTGAAACAACTAATAAATGTTAGTTCGAAAAAATTACCCAAAAGTCGTGCTTGATGGCGCCTTGAGCTGTTCCATATGTAGCATGTGGAGCTAGTGCGAAGTGCGACCAGCTAGTGCAAGGAACCACCACACCTTTCGGGTCGGTGACAATTCCTGGGTTATGTAGACGACAGAGGTTACCTAAGACTTGATTAACCTGTCTATGGTGACCTCGACCGTCAAATGACGTGTCTTCCCATTGGCTGCAAGACAAAAAAACAAGAAAGTCATGTCATATATATAGTGTAAAATAAACAAATAAGTAAGAACAATGTGGCCAAACGTGAGTACCTATCACCAACCGGGATGATTAGTACTCGAGCTTCAGATTGTGCAGGCGCTGATGGAGGTAGGACAAAGTGGCCCTTCCGAGTGCCCCTTCGTCGAACGACAGGAGCCTCGGTGGTATCGTCATCCGCCTCAGCATCTATGCCCTCATGGGCCTGCTCGTCCTCCTCCTCATGGTGTTGCACCTCCTCCTCGTCATCCTCCTCATGGGCCTGCTCGTCCTCCTCCTCATCTTGTTGCACCTCCTCCTCGTCGTCCTCCTCTTCCTATGGACATGAAATAGAGACACGTAAAAATTTACATAAACATTTACATAAGATCAATTACATAAGTGACTGACAAATAAGATCAATTACATAAACATTTACATCAGTACTCCGTTGTAGAGCGATAGGTGTATCACGTAGTTCTGGCCAAGCGTGTCTCAGCAACGCCTCCTGTCTGCTCTGGCTAGAAGAACTCCCTTGGAAAAGGGAACGTGCACCAGAGAGTATCCTGCTAGCCGCATTAAGAAACCCCCTAGCAGTGCGCTTTGGTTTATTCCTACCACTCATCCTGTTCAATAGAAAAACATTAAATGTATTAGCTCCATAAAATTAAGTGAACTAATAAAAAATCAAATAATACATCACATAATATGAAATTTTGCATTACACATCAAAATTCATCAGAATCACGATCAAGGAGTCTTCTTCGATCCAAAGCTCGCAAATGTATTAGAGTACATGTATAGCAATGCGGACATTCTTTCATCCATGCTAAGGTGGTAGAACGTGCCCTTACTAGTACTTGTGCCTCTCCATTGGAAAATGTTGAGATCACTGACAGGAGGTTCCTCATCGACATTGTATCGCATGGTAGCAGCATAGACATTATGTTCCTCTGCGAAATACACACTCGTGAAGTATGAAACCTCCTTTAGCAAAAAAGCTTCAGCGATGCATCCTTCTACTCTAGCCTTATTTCGAACCATGCCTCGCAGGTTTTTGAGTGCACGTTCAATGTGATACATCCACCTATATTGTACAGGTCCACCTACCTTTGCCTCATATGGAATGTGAATAAGTAGATGCTCCATCGGATTGAAGAATCCAGGTGGGAATATTTTTTCTAGCTTGCATAACAACACTGGTATTTGTTTCTCCAACTTCTCCATCATATTTTTACTTATTTCTTTGGCACAGATCTGCCTGTAGAAATAACTTAGCTCAGCTATTGCTTGCCACATGGCGTCGGGCATATAACCACGAAACATGACAGGGATAATCCTCTCCATTAATATATGGAAGTCATGGCTCTTTAACCCAGTTAGTTTTCCCGTTTTCAAATTCACAGCTCTTTTCAAGCCCGCAGCATAACCATCGGGAAATTTAATTTTTTTTCATCCATCTCATTACCTCGATCTTGTCTTTAGAGGTAAGACAGAACAAGGCACGTGGCGGCTTACCGTTGTCATTGAGCACTTGGGTTGGTCGGTCACAAAGCATTGCTAGATCTCTTCGAGCTTTCAGATTGTCCTTTGTTTTGTCAAAATGCATGCAGGTGTGTATGAGGGCTTCAACAACATTACTTTCTTGGTGCATGACATCAATGTTGTGCACAAGAATCAATGACGACATATAAGGGAGCTCCCAGAGACCACATATATGTGTCCAGTTGTGGTCCACTTCGAATCCTTCATACTTGTCCCCCTTTTCATTTAGGACAAGGTTGTTCAGCTGAGCATATATTTCTGTCGCGTTAAGACGTTTAGGCGGACCTTTGGTGACCACAGTGTTCTTTATAAAGTTTTTCTTATCGCTCCTAAAGGGGTGTTTCCTGGGCAACCAGCGTCGATGACAATCGAAGTAAGTGATCTTTCCACCATGAGCAAGACGGAAGCAATCTGTATCTGAACCGCAATATGGACATGTCAATCTACCATGTGTACTCCAACCGGTAAAAATAGCATACGCCATGAAGTCATGCACCGACCACAAATACGCAACTCGAAGTTTGAATATCTATTTTGTAAAAACATTGTATGCTTCAACACCTTTCCAAAGCTCCTTCAACTCTTCAATCAAGGGTTTTAACAGGACATTGAGGTTCTTTCCAGGATAGTCTGGGCCAGGAATGATTAAGCAAAGAAATATAAATTCATATTTCATACAAATAGAAGGTGGAAGGTTGTATGGAATAACAAAGACGGGCCAACATGAGTATGATGATGCCATTTGACCAAAAGGTGTGAAGCCATCGGTCGCGAGGCCGATTCGAACATTCCTCGAATCAGCTGCAAACTCGGGATCAAACGTGTCGAGAGCCTTCCATGCATCCCCATCTGAAGGGTGCACGATTAGGTCATCGTTATCACGGACACCTTCTTTGTGCCATCGCATGTGCATAGCAGTTTTTTAGATAGAAACATCCATTTCACTCGAGGAGTTAGTGGCAAGTAGCGGAGCTGCTTATGTGCAACATCTGTCATCACCTTCTCACCCTCATCATTAACAACTTCCACAAATCTAGATTGTCCACATTTCAGACATTTTTTCTCTTCCGCATGCTCCTTCATGAAAATCATACAATTATTTTTGCACACATCAATCTTCTCATTATCCATACCGAGACCTTTGATAATTGTCTTTGATTGGTACATGTCTTTAGGCAACTTATTGGGCTTTGGGAGCACATCTCCTAATAACTTTAAAATCTCATTGTAACAATTGTTCGAGAAAAAGTACTTGGACTTAATGGCCATGAGCCGAGTCACAAAAGTGAGTATACTCACATCTGTGTGTTCATGCAACGGCTCTTCAGAGTCTTTTAGTAGTTTAAAAAATCTGGAAACCTCTGGTGTGGCAGGATCCTCGGAGCTTAGGTTGAATTCTGGACGTAGCGAATCTAGCATCTCATGCATCGCATCATCGCCAGCCCAATCATTGTTCTCCTCCTATTCTACATTCCGGTTGGGTACTACCTCACCATGATGTTCCCACACCTCATATCCGGGCATAAATCCAAACTGACAAAGATCTAGGCTAACTCTTTCCTTATTAAGAAATATATTGTTTTCGTGCCGCCTACAAGGGCATCTGACAGTGCCGGTTAAGGACAAGGCGAATACGTGGTCCACAAAATCTTTGGTCTTGGCTACCCACTCATCAGAATGACGTCCATTTCTACTCCAGTCATTGTACATCCATGCACGATCTTCAGCCATGCCTGAGACTGTTAAACCGAACCATATCGTGAAAACATTATTCAACTACGTTAATGGTTTCGGTCCTATATATGTATAGGCAAGAATAGGTTCTAAACCCACAACAAGCTAGCAGGACCAAAAAAATTCAGCAGCATGACCTCGCTGCCACTAAACAATATAAGAATGAACCACATATACCACGTACATATGTCTTTCCTAAACGACATAAACCACATATAATACTAATCAACAAACACATATATAATTAATCAACAAACACATATATATAAACCACTAATACATTAATAAACCACATATTATACAATAAAATATGGCCAAAAATACACAATATAATTTCAAAAATATACTAAACAATAGTATTAATCAAACGCACTAATCAACAAACACAATTACAACGATATACTAATTTCGGCGGCAATTAAATAAAAGGCCGTCGAAAATAAGAAATAAAATAGACAAAAAATACCTTAATGGAGCCGAGGTCGATCCGAGTGTCCGGGCTTGCGTGCGGCGCGTCGGCGAGGCACGGGCAGCGTGGCTGTGAGTGGCGCGTGCGGCGTGGTTTAGCTGTGGGCGGGCCGGCGGCGCTGCCGTGCGGCCGGTCGTCCACACGACGCGGCGGGGGCGGACGGCGGGGGTCCACGGCGCGGCGGGGGTGGCCGGCGAGGGCGGACCGCGGGTGGCTGGCGGGGGCGGACGGCGGGGGAGGTTGGCGGCCGTCCACGGCGCGGCGGGGACGGCGGCCGACGAGGGCGGACCGCGCGCTCGGGCGGTCGGCGGGGGCCGACGGCGGGGGTGGTCGGCCGGCAGGGGCCGAGGGCGGGGGTGGCCAGCAGGCGTCCACGGCGCGGCGGGGCGACCGGCGAGGGGCGACGGTCTGGAGCGCGGCAGGGGCTGGCGGCGACGGCGGCGGACGAACGGCTAGCGCGCGTGGGATCGACCGAGAGAGAGAGAAAGACAGAGAACAGAGGAATAGACGCGGTTTTTAATGTTTAATTTTCGGCGGCCGAGACAGGTAGCCGCCGAAATTAGTGCTATTTTCGGCGGCTACCTCATAGACCGCCGAAATTAGTGCTATTTTCGGCGGCCAGCTCGGGCCGCCGAAAATAACGTGTAATTTTCGGCGGCCAGGGTTCAGCCGCCGAAAATAACTCTAACCGCCGAAAATGATCTACAGTGTTGTTGTGCTATCCGTCACACCAACAATCTACGGCCGAGATGAACTGGGGCCGAACCGGTATGCACCAGCTAATCTGGGTCATCCAACACCGGATCCACGGCCCCGAGCTCATCATCCCCGAGATCTAATCAGGAGCGCACAACGTGGATTTGACGGCCGGAGGGACTCCTTCCACCCACGGCGCTGAAACACTGTAACACCTCAAATCCATCAATTAAAAAAATGATGATTCAATTTTAGTTGTTAAATATATTAGATAGAAAAAAGTTATTCTCAAGAATTAAGATAAAAAAAATGATAAATAAATAATAAAGTTTTGAATATATATTGGTCACAAATGTTTGATGCATTCATTTTAAGGAGCATGATTTTTTTGTTAATGAATTGCAACAAAATTGTTTTAATTTATTCTCTTTTGTGAGGCCTAATTTATATAAATAATAGAAATTTGCCTAAAGATTATTTACTATGAATTTTATTATTAGATTTATTATACTTTTGGGAATATTTAAAGTATAATTATTAATGAATAACTTATTTAAATAAAATAAAATAAAATGAATTTCGAAATTAACAAAAAGAAGAAAAAAAAGAAATGAAAAAAATGGAAAACGGTCGCTCGGCCAACAAAACTAGGCGGCCCAGCTTCCTGCAGTCACGTTTTCTCTCCCTCCCTTTTTGTCTCACTTGCTTGTGGGACCCACACCGCATGGCATTGGAGAAATACTTCTTCTCCATAGATGCTGCTCGCACGCCTGTAGTAAAGTGCCGTACGCCGCCATCAGTTCTCTTATTCATGACGTCTGCTCGCCGGTCCATATTCCACCGTAATGGACATGCAACATTTCCTCTTCCTCCCCATTATGCTGCATTACGAAGATTTCTCTACGCCATTATTGGATATACAGACTGCTCGCGTCCTCTGCCCATTCTGCGGCGCCGTTACTACCTCCTCGCCCTATAAATCATAGCCCCCATGTTGAACTGATTCCCTACCTCTCCGTGCTCTCCCCGTGCCCCAACTCTTTGCCCCGCAAAGCTCGTCGCCAACGTGTCTGTTCGTCGTTGACAAGAAGCCGTCGACACCGTCCGTCGCCGGCGAGAACCACCGCGAAGCTGACGACCTTTCCCTGCCAGCGCCCGACCTCTCCCTCTCGGTCGTCCGTCTGCCAGCCATCCCTGCTCGTCGAGTTCATCGCTGTGCATGAACAAGAACCCAAGGTTGAAGACAACCCCAAAACGTTGATTTATTTTCTAAAGCATGTTTTAAATTAATTTATGAATTTTATAAATTATTGTTGTAATGTTGAGATGATGTGATTTGACGATTTACCTGTATGATTTAAGAGATTTCAAAGTATACGTGTAGCCAAAATCGAACCCCGCGACAATACTTTGAATATGTGTATGATTTTATCATTTTAAAAAAATGAATATGGTCACTATTCACTAACTCAGTGATTTTCATACCATATATGTTTATAATTAATTTTGTTTTAATGTGTGGAGCGATAATTGGTTAATATTGATATAAGTGATATAAGAAATTGAAATAGGTATTGAGCCACGTATTTCTGGTCAAATGAAAATATAGATTTCACTAGTCATGATAAATGTATTCATAAGTATAGCACTTAATTACTTAGAATTAGTAAGATATTTATCTATGTCATATTAACCATGAATATGTCATTAAAAGTCCCAATTAGTAATTTACATTACTTCTTAGAATATTAATGTTATAAGAATTAAGTAAACAATTTTTGCCACACGTATAATTTCTATTTAAGAAAGAAAAGAGAAAACCCGAAAGAATAGAATTTTATTATAATGTTAAAATGACTTAATTAGGTGCTCATACTTTTCTAATAAAGAAATTGATAATTATGTTGGTAAACATAGGTTTTTTACTAAAAAATTAGATAAGTTGTTTCTAGTTTAAAATGACATTTTAATAGATATCATATTTAACAAGGTTCGTTATAGATGTTTAAGTATAGCCGTATTAAATAGAAACTTAAAAGAATATGTAAACCATATGTTTCTTAATAAAAATAGAAGATAAACATATGTCCAATTAATAGTGTCGGGGACCATAATTAGGGGGTACCCTCAAGGCTCCTAAATTTCAGCTGGTAACCTCCATCAACACAAAGCTGAAAAGGCCTGATGGGTGCGATTAAGTCAAGGATCGATCCATTCAAGGGACGCGATCACGCCTCGCCCGAGCCCAGCCTCGGGCAAGGGCAGCCGACCCCGGAGGATCTACGTCTCGCCCGAGGACCCCCTCCAGCAACGGACACACCTTCGGCTCGCCTAAGGCCCAGTCTTCACCGAGAAGCAACCTTGGCCAAATCGCCACGCCAACCGACCAAATCGCAGGGGCATTTAATGCAAAGGTGGCCTCACACCTTTATCCTGACGCGCGCCCTCCAGTCGACAGAGCCGAAGTGACCGTAGTCACTTCGCCGCTCCACTGACCAGTCTGACAAGAGGACAGCGCCGCCTGCGCCGCTTCGACTGTTGTGCCACTCGACAGAGTGAGGCTGACAGCAGCCAAGTCCGGCCTCAGGCGCCATAGGAAGCTCTGCTTCGCCCGACCCCAGGGCTCGGACTCGGGCTCAGCCCCGGAAGACGACAAACTCCGCTTTGCCCGACCCTAGGGCTCAGACTCGGGCTCAGCCCCGGAAGACGACGAACTCCGCTTCGCCCGACCCTAGGGCTCGGACTCGGGCTCAGCCCCGGAAGACGACGAACTCCGCTTCGCCCGACCCCAGGGCTCGAACTCGGGCTCAGCCCCGGAAGACGACGAACTCCGCTTCGCCCGACCCTAGGGCTCGAACTTAGGCTCAGCCCCGGAAGACGACGAACTCTGCTTCGCCCGACCCCAGGGCTCGGACTCAGCCCTGGCCTCAGCCGACGGTCTCAACTTCGCCCGACCCAAGGGCTCGGACTCGACCTCGGCCTCGGAAGACAGACTCGACCTCGACCTCGGAGGAGCCTCCACCTCGCCCAACCCAGGGCACGGACAGACCACGTCAACAGGAGGCGCCATCATTACCCTACCCCAAGCTGACTCAGGCTACGGGGAACAAGACCGGCGTCCCATCTAGGCTCGCTCCGCCAGACAAGTAATGATGGCGCCCCGCACGCTCTATAACGACAGTGGCTCTCAGCCCCCTTACGGAAGCAAGAGGACGTCAGCAAGGACTCGACAGCCCCGACAACTGTCCTTCCGCCAGGCTCTAGCACTCCTCCGACGGCCACGACACCACATGAACCGGGTGCCAAAACCTCTCCGGCTGCCACGATGGCATGTACTTAGGGCGCTAGCTCTCCTCCGCTAGACACGTTAGCACGCTGCTACACCCCCCATTGTACACCTGGATCCTTTCCTTGCGCCTATAAAAGGAAGGACCAGGGCCCTCTTGCCGAGGGTTGGCCGCGCGGGGAAGCACGGGACGGCGCTCGCGTGAGGCCGCTCGCTCCCTCCCGCGTGGACGCTTGTAACCCCCTACTGCAAGCGCACCCGACCTGGGCTCTGGACAAACACGAAGGCCGCAGGATTTCACCTCTCACGCCCGTCTCCCTCCGGCTTCTTCCCCCCTTCGCGCTCCGTCTCGCGCCGACCCATCTGGGCTGGGGCACGCGGCGACAATTTACTCGTCGGTCTAGGGACCCCCCGGGTTCAAAACGCTGACAGTTGGCGCACCAGGTAGGGGCCTGCTGCGTGTTGACGAACAGCTTCCCGTCAAGCTCCAGATGGGCAGTCTCCAGCAACCTTTCCAGCCTGGGACGGTGCTCCGTTTCGGGAGACTTGAGTTCATGTCCCTCGACGGCAGCTACGACATGATACTCCTTCCCCGCCGCACGACAGCGGCAATGGCGGCCGATAGCCCGCCCGCCGGCGGCGGAATCGACGACGTCTTCCCCGTGTGGTGGAAGAACAACATTCGAGCTCGCCTCGTCCCCTCCCCCGCCGACGGAGGAGGAGGCGGGGCAACCGAGGCCAAGCAGGAGGCGGCACCTCGTCGGCTGTCGAGGGAGTCGACGGCGCCGGCGCCCCGACGGGGGGCACGTCGGGCATCGATCTCGCGTCTGAGACGAAGACGAGCGCCGTCTCCCCGCAACACGCCAACCCCAAGCAAATGGACGACGCCAGCACGCTCGCGAAGGACCTGCTGGGCGTCACCCTCGTACCTGAGATGACGGTGCAGTCAGCTCCTGACGTGACTTCGTCACCGCCCGTCGACCAAGAGGTATCAACCGATGCCCATCTCACGCCTTTTGGATCCAGCCTCAATCCACCAAGCGACTTCGCTTTGGTGGACGCTCTCATAGAGGCGAGTCCAAACCCTCTAGGGTATCGTATGCGGTCACCCTAGGACCGGCTGACGGCCGTCTCGACCTACAGGCCTTCGGGGTCCAAGGAAGATGACGGACCCGACTTCTGTTGGGATTTCTCCCGACTTGGTAACCCCAGTGCCATGCGGGACTTTATGACCGCGTGCGACTACTGCCTTTCCGACTGTTCCGACGGTAGCCGCAGCCTCGGCGACGAGGACTGCGGCCCAAGTCGTGAATGTTTCCACGTCGATCTAGGGGGTCCCAACGAAGGCAACCATCCTGGTAAGCCGGAGAACGGTGATCCCCCTAGGCCTATGCCTCGCGTTGACATCCTTCGAGAGCTAGCTGTGGTCCCCGTCTCGGCGGGGGGTCATAACCCACAGCTCGAGCAAATCTGCGAGATACAGGCCAGGCTCGACGAGGGGGCAGGAACACTTGAGCCGAATCGCCGGGACATCGGGCAGGAATGGGCGGGCCAACCTCCGGCCGGAGAAGTGCGTCATCTACCCCAGGGTATCCAGCACCGCATCGCCGATGGTGTCAGGGCAAGACCGCCACCGACTTCCAGTGGAGTCGGCTAGAACCTGGCTGCAGCGCCAATGCTTCTCCGCGCGATGCCGGAGCCATCAACCACTGAGGGGCGGCGTATCCAGGGGGAGCTCAAGAATCTCCTGGAGGACGCCGCGGTCCGACGGACCGAAAGCTCCGCCTCCCGAAGGTAGGGGCAACCCTAGGAACATCGCGCTGCGACTTCCCGATTCATGCGGGAAGCCTCAGTCCACACCGGGCGCATGCGCAACACGGCGCCTGCGGCCCCGGGTCGTCTCGGCAACGAGCACCATCACCGCAACCGTCGGGCCCACCTCGACGAGAGGGTGCGCCGAGGCTACCACCCCAGGCGTGGGGGACGCTACGCCAGCGGGGAGGATCGGAGTCCCTCGCCCGAACCACCCGGTCCATAGGCTTTCAGCCGCGCCATACGACGGGCTCCGTTCCTGACCCGGTTCCGAGCCCCGACTACTATCGCAAAGTACTCGGGGGAGACGAGACCGGAACTGTGGCTCGCGGACTACCGGCTGGCCTGCCAACTGGGTGGAACGGACGATGACAACCTCATCATCCGCAACCTCCCCCTGTTCCTTTCCGACACCGCTCGCGCCTGGCTGGAACACCTGCCTCCGGGGTAGATCTCCAACTGGGACGACCTGGTCCAAGCCTTCGCCGGCAATTTCCAAGGCACGTACGTGCACCCTGGAAACTCCTGGGGTCTCCGAAGCTGCCGACAGCAGCCGGGAGAGTATCTCCGGGACTACATCCGACGATTCTCGAAGCGGCGCACCGAGCTGCCCAACATCACCGATTCAGATGTCATCGGCGCGTTCCTCGCCAGCACCACCTGTCGCGACCTGGTGAGCAAGCTGGGTCGCAAGACCCCCACCAGGGCCATCGAGCTGATAGACATCGCCACCAAGTTCGCCTCTGGCCAAGAGGCGGTTGAGGCCATCTTCCGGAAGGACAAGCTGCCCCAGAGCCACCCACCGGAAGATGTCCCCGAAGCGTCAACTCAGCGCGGCGCCAAGAAGAAAGGCAAGAAGAAGTCGCAAGCGAAACGCGACGCCGCCGACGCGGACCTTGTCGCCGCCGCCGAGTACAAGAACCCTCAGAAACCTCCCGGAGGTGCAAACCTCTTCGACAAGATGCTCAAGGAGCCGTGCCCCTATCATCAGGGGCCCGTCAAGCACACCCTTGAGGAGTGCGCCATGCTTCGGTGCCACTTTCACAAGGCCGGGCCACCCACGAAGGGTGGCAGGGCTCGCGACGACGATAAGAAGGAAGATCACCAGGCAGGAGAGTTCCCCGAGGTCCGCGACTTCTTCATGATCTACGGTGGGCAAGTGGCGAACGCCTCGGCTCGGCACCGCAAGCGAGAGCGTCGGGAGGTCTGTTCGGTAAAGGTGGCGGCGCCAGTCTACCTAGACTGGTCCGACAAGCCCATCACCTTCGACCAAGACGACCACCCCGACCGCATGCCGAGCCCGGGGAAATACCGGCTCGTTGTCGACCCCGTCATCGGCGACGTCAGGCTCACCAAGGTCCTCATGGACGGAGGCAGCAACCTCAACATCATCTACGCCGAGACCCTCGGGCTTCTGTGTGTTGATCTATCCTCGGTCCGGGCAGGCGCTGCGCCTTTCCACGTGATCATCCCCGGGAAGCGCGTCTAGCCCCTCGGACAACTCGATCTACCCGTCTGCTTTGGGACGCCCTCCAACTTCCGAAGGGAGACCCTCACGTTCGAGGTGGTCGGGTTCCGAGGAACCTACACGCAGTATTGGGGAGGCCGTGCTACTCTAAGTTCATGGCCATCCACAACTACACCTACCTCAAGCTCAAGATGCCGGGCCCCAACGGGGTCATCACCGTCGGCCCCACGTACCGACACGCGTACGAATGCGACGTGGAGTGCGTGGAGTACGCCGAGGCCCTCACTGAATCCGAGGCCCTCATCACCGACCTGGAGAGCCTCTCTAAGGAGGTGCCAGACGTGAAGCGCCATGCCGGCAACTTCGAGCCAGCGGAGACGGTTAAATCCGTCCCCTTCGACCCCAGCAGCGACGCCTCCAAGCAGATCCGGATCGACTTCGAGCTCGATCCCAAATAGGAAGCAGTGCTCGTCGACTTTCTCCGCGCAAATGCCGACGTTTTCGCGTGGAGTCCCTCGGACATGCCCGGCATACCGAGGGATGTCGCCGAGCACTCGCTGGATATCCGAGCTGGAGCCCGACACGTGAAGCAGCCTCTGCGCCGATTCGACGAAGAAAAGCGCAGAGCCATAGGCGAGGAGATCCACAAGCTAATGGCGGCAGGGTTCATCAAAGAGGTATTCCATCCCGAATGGCTTGCCAACCCTGTGCTTGTGAGAAAGAAAGGACGGAAATGGTGGATGTGTGTAGACTACACTGGTCTAAACAAAGCATGTCCGAAAGTTCCCTACCCTCTTCCTCGCATCGATCAAATCGTGGATTCCACTGTGGGGTGCGAAACCCTGTCTTTCCTCGATGCCTACTCAGGGCATCACCAGATTAGGATGAAAGAGTCCGACCAGCTCACGACTTCTTTCATCACACCCTTCGACATGTACTGCTATGTTACCATGCCGTTTGGTTTGAGGAATGTGGGTGCAACATACCAACGGTGCATGAACCATGTGTTCGGCGAACACATTGGCCGAACGGTCGAGGCCTACGTCGATGACATCGTAGTCAAGACGAGGAAAGCCTCCGACCTCCTTTCCAACCTTGAAGTGACATTCCGATGTCTCAAGGCGAAAGGCATGAAGCTCAATCCCGAGAAGTGTGTCATCGGGGTTCCCCGAGGCATGCTCTTGTGGTTCATCGTCTCCGAGCGGGGCATCGAGGCTAACCCGGAGAAGATCGCAGCCATCACCAGCATGGGGCCCATCAAGGACTTGAAAGGCGTACAGAGAGTCACGGGATGTCTTGCGGCCCTGAGCTGTTTCATCTTGCGCCTCGGCGAAAGAGGCCTGCCTCTGTACCGCCTCTTAAGGAAGGCCGAGTGCTTCACTTGGACCCCTAAGGCCGAGGAAGCCCTCGGGAACCTGAAGGTGCTCCTCACAAACGCGCCCATCTTGGTGCCCCCCGCTGCCGGAGAAGCCCTCTTAATCTACGTCGCCGCGACCACTCAGGTGGTTAGCGCCGCGATCGCAGTTGAGAGACGAGAAGAGGGGCATGCATTGCCCATCCAAAGGCCAGTCTACTTCATCAGCGAGGTACTGTCCGAGACCAAGATCCGCTACCCACAAATTCAGAAGCTGCTATACGCGGTGATCCTGACGCGACAGAAGTTGCGACACTACTTCGAGTCTCATCCGGTAACTGTGGTGTCATCCTTCCCCCTGGGGGAGATCATCCAGTGCCGAGAGGCCTCGGGTAGAATTGCAAAGTGGGCGGTGGAAATCATGGGCGAAACGATCTCGTTCGCCCCTCGGAAGGCCATCAAGTCCCAGGTCTTGGCGGACTTCGTGGCTGAATGGGTCGACACCCAGCTCCCAACAGCTCCGATCCAACCGGAACTCTGGACCATGTTCTTCAACGGGTCGCTGATGAAGACAGGAGCAGGCGCAGGCTTGCTCTTCATCTCGCCCCTCGGGAAGCACCTACGCGACGTGCTACGCCTCCACTTCCCGGCGTCCAACAATGTGGCTGAGTACGAGGCTCTGGTCAACGGGTTGCGCATCGCCATCGAGCTAGGGGTCCGACGCCTCGACGCTCGCAGTGACTCGCAGCTCATCATCGACCAAGTCATGAAGAACTCCCACTGCCGCGACCCGAAGATGGAAGCCTACTGCGATGAGGTTCGGCGCCTGGAAGACAAGTTCTACGGGCTCGAGCTCAACCACATCGCCCGACGCTACAACGAGACTGCGGACGAGCTGGCTAAAATAGCCTCGGGGCGAACAACGGTTCCCCCGGACGTCTTCTCCCGAGACCTGCATTGACCCTCCGTCAAGACCGACGACACGCCCGAGCCCGAGAAGGCCTTGGCCCAGCCCGAGGCACCCTCGGCTCAGCCCGAGGCACCCTCGGCTCAACCCGAGGCACCCTCGGCTCGCCTGAGGTACCCTCGGCCCCCGAGGGTGAGGCACTGCGCATCAAGGAGGAGCGGAGTGGGGTCACGCCTAATCGAAACTGGCAGACCCCGTACCTGCAATATCTCCACCGAGGAGAGCTACCCCTCGACCGAGCCGAAGCTCGGCGGTTGGCGCGGCGCGCCAAGTCGTTCGTCTTGCTAGGAGACGGGAAGGAGCTCTACCACCGCAACCCCTCGGGCATCCTCCAGCGATGCATTTCCATCGCCGAAGGCCAGGAGCTCCTACAAGAGATACACTCGGGGGCTTGTGGCCATCACGCAGCACCTCGAGCCCTTGTTGGAAACGCCTTCCGACAAGGATTCTACTGGCCGACGGCGGTGGCCGACGGCGGTGGCCGACGCCACTAGAATTGTTCGCACCTGCGAAGGGTGTCAGTTCTACGCAAGGCAGACCCACCTGCTTGCTCAGGCCCTGCAGACCATACCTATCACCTGGTCGTTTGCTGTGTGGGGTCTGGACCTGGTCGGCCCCTTGCAGAAGGCACCCGAGGGCTACACACACCTGTTGGTCGCCATCGACAAATTCTCCAAGTGGATCGAGATTCGACCCCTAAACAGCATTAGGTCCGAACAGGCGGTGGCATTCTTCACCAACATCATCCATCGCTTTGGGATCTCGAACTCCATCATCACTGACAACGACACCCAGTTCACCGGCAGGAAGTTCCTGGACTTCTGCGAGGATCATCACATCCGGGTGGACTGGGCCGCCATGGCCCACCCCATGACAAATGGGCAGGTAGAACATGCCAACGACATGATTCTTCAAGGACTCAAGCCTCGGATCTACAACGACCTCAACAAGTTCGGCAAGCGGTGGATGAAGGAACTCCCCTCGGTGGTCTGGAGTCTGAGGACAATGCCGAGCCGAGCCACGGGCTTCACACCGTTCTTTCTAGTCTATGGGGCCGAGGCCATCTTGCCCACAGACTTAGAATACGGTTCCCCGAGGACGAGGGCCTACGCCGACCAAAGCAATCAAGCTAATCGAGAAGACTCACTGGACTAGATGGAAGAGGCTCGGGACATGACCTTACTACACTCGGCGCAGTACCAGCAGTCCCTGCGACGCTATCACGCCCGAGGGGTTCGGTCCCGAGACCTCCAGGTGGGCGACCTGGTGCTTCGGCTGCGACAAGACGCCCGAGGGCGGCACAAGCTCACGCCTCCCTGGGAAGGGCCGTTCGTCATCGCCAAAGTTCTGAAGCCCGGGACATACAAGCTGGCCAACAGTCAAGGTGAGGTCTACAACAACGCTTGGAACATCCAACAGCTACGTCGCTTCTACCCTTAAGATGCTTTCAAGTTGTTCGTATACCTCGTTCCCACGCAAAGTTTAGTCATCAAGGAAGGGTCAGCCTTGCCTCGGCAAAGCCCGACCCTCCCTCGGGGGCTAAAAGGGGGGAACCCCCTCTGCGTCGAAATTTTCCTCGGAAAAGATCTTTTCTGCCAGAACGTCTTTCGTGCTTTTCGACTACTTCGAAAGTGGGATCCTGAAAACGACGGAGTACACGTAAGCAGCCAAGGCTGACTGAGCCGAGGGACTCCTACGCCTCCGGGATACAGATACCTCACTCATCACTTTCTGCGATAAGTAACTCGCGCTCGGAAGATGTGATTCCGTGGACCGAACAAGTCTTCACGCTCGAAAGCTCCTCTGCCAAAACGATTTTTCGGGCCTTCTCGACTGCGTCGGTGACAGAACCCTATGGACGAGTAAGAGTGCGCGTAAGCGGCAAGGCCGACCGAGCCGAGGGATTCCTACGCCTTCGGGATACGGATACCTCACTCATAACCTTCCGTGAAAAGCAACTTGCGCTCGCACAAACAATTCTGTTACCGACAAATAAGTCCAGATGCTCGAAACAAGGGGAATAGAATCGCAGCTTTACAACACGACGACAGTGTGTTTTGGCCTCGGCGGCCGCAGAAAACATACACACACTACTAGATAATCCGACCCTGCAGGCTCGGATCTTGATAGTTGAAGGGAGCAGCAGCACCCTTGGCGTCAACTACGCCTTCGACGAGGTCCGACCTAGCCTCGGACGGCGACGCGGTCGGAGGATCTCCACTCTGAAGGACGACATCAGCACCACGCCCGGGCCATCGCCGCCAGGGTCTTGTCCAGGAATCCGGCTCGAGCAGACGGCTCGGCCGGCCACCCCAAGGCCTCGGCCAGCTGTCCCCCGAAGACATCAGCCCGGCCCGAGGCCTCGGCAACTCAATTTCGGCGTCGGTCCCGCCAGTGGACGACCCGGCCAGGCTCTGGCCGACCAAATCTTCTTTTCGAAGCCAACTCTGCCTCTACTCGAGCTGACACCGCTACCTCCGGCTTCGGCTCATCGAAGAGCGGTCGAGGGGTTCCTTTAACTAAGCAAGAGAAGCCTCAGACAGCAAGGCCGACCGAGCCGAGGGACTCCTATGCCTCCGGGATACGGATACCTCACTCGTCACCTTCGCACGAGGCGACTCACGCTTGGTGAAGCGGTTCAGATAACCAACAGGCGAGTCTTAGTGCTCGAAAATGAGGAAAAAACACGGCTCCGTGCCGAAAATACATACATGTTCAGGCCCCGAAAGCCACAATGAACAAGACACCGGCACTCAAGGTGCCATTACAAACGGAACCCCGGTTCCACCTCCGCAGGTACGAACAACCCCACATGATTGGGGGCCCTGCGGAGCAACAGAAGGCCGACGGATGGCTCGCCGTCGCCCGCTCCAGCAGCAGCGACAACGACCCCTGCTCCGGGTGGCCGAACTGCAGCAGCGATGGCCTCAGGGCGGACGCCGCTGCAACCTTGCCCTCACCCACACCGAAGCTCGAGGGGCGAGGACAAGTACAAAGAGCCGGAGGCCCGGAGCGCGGATGGTGGCGGTGATCCCGTCGGCGACGAGGACTTCTCGAGCCGCCTCCACCTCGGCACCGACGACAGGAGCCGTCAGCCCACCGGCAGATCCCCACTCGGATCCTCCCGGACGAGCGGAGCACCGACCTCCGCGCGGAGGCGCCGTACCGGAGCAATGGCAGGACAACCCCAGAACACGAACGGCGCCCTAGCAGCGCGCGACGTCTTGGGCGGTCCCCCCATGCGCGCGACGCGACAACCGCCCTTGCGGCGGGAGGGGGCACCGGGAGCCAAGCCGGCAAGCCCAACGCGCTAAATCTGATGGCGCCCACCGTCGACCAGCCCCGCGTTGTCGAAGTCCGCCCCTCTCGCAGGGCCAGTGAGCGCCCTCTCCCTTGAATGCTGAAAAAGAGGCTGACCCACGAACCCGCGCGGGAGGTAGAGCTCCGGCTCAGCCCGGCCTCCGCCCCAGCAAGGATGATGAACATCCTTGAGGCTGAGGGCGGGACCAAGATCGCAGCCCGGCTTGCTTCTCCCCACCTAGGGGCTGGTGGTCACCGTCTTGGGTGACCACCGGCGAGGGGATGCAGCCGGGCTGCCTGATGAAAATCCTTGAAGCCGAACGATGGCTGAAAGGTACCAACTTCCACGAAGTTGCATTCCTCCAACAACAAGGCGGAAGGATTGTGGGTGTTCCTCATCCGGGGGCCCGAAAGGTGGAAAGACACGATGCATAAGGGAGCACGAAGACATGGTCGCCTTTCAAGGGGGTCACCCTCCTTTTAAAGGCGACTCTCCCTACTTGCGTCCCCAGCCGTCGCGGGCTGAGTCTTCTCCAACACGCTCCAAGGTCCTCCCCCTACGGCGGGGGGGCTGGGTCCCACGCGTCATGCAGGCTGGCCCAGAGCAGAAGAAGCCAAACCGCCGCGCGTGGTGCATGCAACTGCCAAGCGGTTACGAGCATTCCTCCACTTTCGCCCAGACCAGCGGGTGAAAGGGCGGGCAGCCATGCAGGCGACATGCAACCGCGCCAAGTGGGTGCACCCCTCCGACTTCCAACGCACCCAGCATGGAGGCCCAGGCCCACACGTCATGCAACCAGCGCGCCGGTTGCTACGTGCGAGCAACTGCACTGCCACTCGCACCACTACCGCGCCTCCTCGACTGCGGAACCAGTACCGCGACTCGAGGCAACCCTGCGTATGACCCAACAGTCCCAGCCAGGCGCATCGATCACGGGCCAGTCAGCCGCGGGAGGAGGCGTGACGGTCGATGCGGCCAAAAATGGGCCGGCAGTAATGGCGGTGGCAGGCGGGCAGATGCAGCGGTCACGTCGTCAGCCAAGCTCACATCACCTCGTGGGACAGCGAGAGAACCCTCTCTCACGGCGTGAAGACGACGCGCCCGTGTTCCGTTCCTCAAACGGCCCGCGCACGCGCAACGGCTGCCCCACGAACCACTCGCCCCGTCGCATTAACTCCACGGCGGGACAGGCGGCGCCTCTGGCAGGAGAAGCGAGCGACGCTTCGCCTCCGCCATAATGACCGCGTCAAAAAGGTATGCCACGTCATTCGATTTCGTATCCTTTTCCTTTTCCTCTTTCTCTCTCTTACAACAGGGACCGGGAAAGGGGGATACCCCGAAAAGGATCCTTCTCCATGAAGGAAACAGGCCCCGAGCCTCCCTACTGATCAGAGGTTCAAAGGCTGGCCCCTCGGAGGGGTTCAACAGCCGCCTCAGAGCGCTTGGGTTCCGCGCCCACTACTGGTCAGAGGTTCGAAGGCCGGCCCCTCGGAAGGGTTCAACGGCCGCCTCAGGCCACTCGGGCTCTGCGCCCACTACTGATCAGGGGTTCGTAGGTTGGCCCTCGAAGGGTTCACAGCCGCCTCAGACACAGAGCGAGGGATGACCCTGGGTACGTTCGATACATAACCAAGGCTCGGGCTACGCTCCCGAGGTACCCTAGGACATTTCCGAGACCAGCGGGAACGATCTTATAACGGAATCCCATCAGAGGGAGGCATCGAGCCCTCGGACCCCGTCGAAAGGGGACCGGGTCCGGCAGATCACCCGCAGGTACTTTTGGAGCGCGCCTCCGGGCCTCTAGCCGACCCCTAACAAATGGGGCACGGGCGTCCACTCGGATTACCCGTCAGCAGCTCACCGGAGACACCATGTTCGGCGCCCTCCAAGGGCAACATGGCGCTTTCCTCCCCTCCTCCTTGCGGAAAGGCGACGCAGGGGCATATGTAAAAAAGTCGAGTCTATCCTTGACCGTCCTCTCGCCCTGTGCAGAGGCTCGGGGGCTGCTCTCGCAAACCCGGCTCCGGCCAAACCGTTGACAGCGTCAACATACCAGCCCGAGAACTTGGGACCCGACCGTGCACCCGGGCTACGGCCAGCTCGCATGAGGGAACAACCAGACCAACCGAAGTGTTGCGAAATGCATTAAGACCTCGAAGGAGTCAAACCACTCCTCCGAGGCCTCGAGGGCTACACCCGGCGGGTGCGCTCGCGCGCACCCACCGGAACAAAACGCAACCGAGAAAGTCTGGTCCCCTTGCAAAAAAGTGCGACAAAAGCCTCCAAGCGAGTATTAACACTCTCTTCGGGGCTCGGGGGCTACTGTCGGGGACCATAATTAGGGGTACCCTCAAGGCTCCTAAATCTCAGCTGGTAACCCCCATCAGCACAAAGCTGCAAAGGCCTGATGGGTGCGATTAAGTCAAGGATCGGTCCATTCAAGGGACGCGATCACGCCTCGCTCGAGCCCAGCCTCGGGCAAGGGCAGCCGACCCCGGAGGATCTATGTCTCGCCCGAGGACCCCCTCCAGCAACGGACAGACCTTCGACTCGCCTGAGGCCCAGTCTTCACCGAGAAGCAACCTTGGCCAAATCGCCACGCCAACCGACCAAATCGCAGGGGCATTTAATGCAAAGGTGGCCTGACACCTTTATCCTGACGCGCGCCCTCCAGTCGACAGAGCCGAAGTGACCATAGTCACTTCGCCGCTCCACTGACCGGTCTGACAAGAGGACAGCGCCGCCAGCGCCGCTCCGACTGTTGTGCCACTCGACAGAGTGAGGCTGACAGCAGCCAAGTCCGGCCTCAGGTGCCATAGGAAGCTCCGCTTCGCCCGACCCCAGGGCTCGGACTCGGGCTCAGCCCCGGAAGACGACGAACTCCGCTTTGCCCGACCCCAGGGCTCGGACTCGGGCTCAGCCCCGGAAGACGACGAACTCCGCTTCGCCCGACCCCAGGGCTCGGACTCGGGCTCAGCCCCGGAAGACGACGAACTCCGCTTCGCCCGACCCCAGGGTTCGGACTCGGGCTCAGCCCCGGAAGACGACGAAACTCCGCTCCGCCCGACCCCAGGGCTCGGACTCGGGCTCAGCCTGGGAAGACGACGAACTCCGGTTCGCCCGACCCCAGGGCTCGGACTCAGCCCTGGCCTCAGCCGACGGTCTCCACTTCGCTCGACCCAGGGGCTCGGACTCGACCTCGGCCTCGGAAGACAGACTCGACCTCGACCTCGGAGGAGCCTCCACCTCGCCCAACTCAGGGCACGGACCGACCACGTCAACAGGAGGCGCCATCATTACCCTACCCCAAGCTGACTCAGGCTACGGGGAACAAGACCGGTGTCCCATCTAGGCTCGCTCCGCCAAACAAGTAATGATGGCGCCCACACGCTCTATGACGATGGCGGCTCTCAGCCCCCTTACGGAAGCAAGAGGACGTCAGCAAGGACTCGACAGCCCCGACAGCTGTCCTTCCGCCAGGCTCCAGCGCTCCTCCGACGGCCACGACACCACACGAACCGGGTGCCAAAACCTCTCCGGCTGCCACGATGGCATGTACTTAGGGCGCTAGCTCTCCTCCGCTAGACATGTTAGCACGCTGCTACACCCCCCATTGTACACCTGGATCCTTTCCTTGCGCCTATAAAAGGAAGGACCAGGGCCCTCTTAGAGAGGGTTGGCCGCGCGGGGAAGGACGGGACGACGCTCGCGTGAGGCCGCTCGCTCCCTCCCGCGTGGACGCTTGTAACCCCCTACTGCAAGCGCACCTGACCTGGGCGCGGGACAAACACGAAGGCCGCAGGATTTCACCTCTCACGCCCGTCTCCCTCCGGCTTCTTCCCCCCTTCGTGCTTCGTCTCGCGCCGACCCATCTGGGCTGGGGCACGCGGCGACAATTTACTCGTCGGTCCAGGGACCCCCCGGGTTCAAAACGCCGACAAATAGATTATTTATATTTTCTCTTAATAAAAAGATAACAACAGTCATTGCTTTTATAAACTAAAATGATAGTTTATACATAATTTCCTTTCTAATGAATTAGATCATTTAGATCATTTGTTCCTACACTAGAATTAAAGATAATTAATAGATTAATTGTCCTTTATCATAATTTATTAATCAAACCTATAGTCAATTTGTTCTTAACTAGATTTATGACATAATTAATGATTGCATAGAATTTAGTCCACATTATATACGAATCACTTAGTTTTTCCTAAAGGATAAAGTAATAAGAGTTAAGTTCTTTTATAACTTTAAATGTTACTTTATATATTGACTTCAAATATAATAGTATAGGCTATGTGTTTTCTAATAAAAATAAAAGATAGTATTTTGTTTATTATCTTTTGCATGAAAATCCACTTAAAAGCATATATCATAACTTTTCATAAAATAGGTGTTTAATAATAATGATCTTTTCACATAAAACCTATTTAAACTTATATGTTAGTTTATCATAAGTGAATGTTTAACAATAAATTATAATATGTTTCATAATGCTTCCAAAATTAATAACGCATATCGTAGCCCCTTTATCCTTAGATATATAAAATATATCTTTTCTAAAAAAGTTAAAAAGGTTTAATATCGTTATAACATGTTTAATCGTCTTATAAACCCTTAATCTTAGACATATCACATATGATGTTTTATAAAAGATTAATTTGGTGAACCTGATATTTGTATATTTTAATTAAGATATTTTAAGCTCATGTCTTGTTTTATAAAGTATAGATCACACATTTTGAAAAGAATACCTTCTTATTATAACCATTACTTGCGATGTTTTTGAAAAAAATGAACGCTCTTTTCGTTAGGCTTTCTTTTAGCATTACGTATGGTGAATGTTGTATGTTATTGAGTGGTGTTTGTTCTTCTTGTTTGTTTGTGTGATATTCAGTGGTTGATCTAGTAGTTAAGAATCAAGATCTATTCCTATCTGTGGAGGAACCTCAAGTTTTCTATAAGCAAGGCAAGTGGACTTCTCCCTCTACATACTTTGTTTGATCCCAAACAATACATTTAATAAAGTTTATTCTTGGATATATATGCATAATTTGATGGGTTACCTATTTAGATACCCCTAACCTTTCCAACCTTACTCCTTGTTTAACCTGGGATTATGATCTAATCAAGTAGCTATGCTATTGCTACAACTTTAAATTTATGCATTCACTCCTGTTTATGATATTAATGTTCCAAATGGTAAGTTTACTTTATTGTTGTTAACCCGATGGTTAAACAAGATTATTGCATATTAATTGGAACATGGAGTGACCACCCGGGAAAACAGTGCTACCATGAGAACTATCATGGCTCTGGTCTTGGCTAAATAACTAGGGAAGTCTTATGTTCGGTGCTGGTCGTGGTCGACCTGAACGGGGGCATCTGGCAAGCGCTTATAGTTCCGGCTCAGGTAGATTGGATACGGGCATAGTTCCCAAAGCTTTACCCTATAGTCTGGATTATAAGTTGGTTACGGTAGGTGTACCTTATGCAGTTGACCATTTCCAGCATTTGCGTAATGAGGACTCTAGGGAGAAGCCTCATAGTGAGACCCTGGCCATTCACCTTGGAAGTGAATACGGGTCTAGCTAACCCGGTCTAGAAGGGAATCGTGACTCATGGGTAAAAATGCGCCACCTCTGTAGAGTGTAAAATTGATATATCAGTCGTGCTCACGGTTATGAGCAGCCTGGACTCCTCACATGATAATTGAACTTGAAGATGGAAATAAATTGAGATCCGATGATCTGCCAATGGTTTGCTTAAGTGGTTTCACTTAAGTGTTTTTGATATACTCTTATACCTTTGTTTAATGGGAATACTTGGGATTCACACTTATTAGTAAGACAGGTGTTGCTAATAAAATGTTGACCAACTAAAATGCTTACTGCTCAACCTTATCCTCACCTTGCTAAACTTGCATTAGTTTTTCTCCACTTGCTGAGCCCCGACCATAAGTGAGATCACCCTTGTTTAAATTTTGATCAGAAGTTTGCAGATGAAGTTATGTTGCTGAGCTTAATGGATGCTAGTCTAGTGATACCCCCGGTCATCTTCCTGTGGATGGATGTCCATGTTTCGCTGTACTTTGATGAATAAAGGTTAAGACATTATGTCTGTTCGAAGTGTAATATGTTAATATAATCTTTATTTACGCTTTTATGCATTGTTCTTTTGATATATTACACTTGTGACGTCAACATATGTGTGGAAATAGAACTGCGTGAGCGCCGCGAACCAGAACAGTGGACCCCACAAGACAGTGGCACGGCGCGGACGAGAGGAATACAGAGGCTGGGACGTGGGTCCCATCAGTCGGCCGCCGTCGCGGGAGCGCCAATCCATGATCCGGAGCTAGGCGACCCTGGGAAGTGGGGCCCACCTGGCGGTGAATGCCAAGGTATGGTACCACGGAAGCAGATAAGTGGGCCGCGCGGATGTGTATTTAGCCCATTAAGCCAAGGCAGAGGGAAACCAACCCACGTGCTTCGTTCTCTTTTTTATCCTTTTTTTATGTTTTGCATTTCTTTCTCCCTTTCAAAATTTTACTATTTGAATTTGAATTTGTTAGTGGGTTTTACACATAGGTTAAGTTCATAATTAAAATACCAGTGTAAGAAGATATATTTATTTATATATCATTATTACTATTTTCTTTTCCTTATAGCACATATTCTTTTCCTTTTTGCTTCTCTTTTCTTTTCTATTTCCATTTTCAAATTCTAGTTTCCTAACTTAAGCTTGTCTTGCGAATTTAAACACAAATGCACAAATACAAGAACCTCAACATGAGATGCATATTTCTATATTTATTTATTTTCTATTTGGCTACTTTAATTCCCATAATTGAGTTTGCACAAAGAGAAGAAAATCAAATAACTCCCAAAACACTTTTATATAAATACATGTATTTATTTATTCTATTATTTTCACCTTATACAGATTTTAGGGCTTTACAAATCCTACCCCCCTAAATAGAAATCTCACCCTCGAGATTTGTAAGAAAAGGGTGTAAGGTCATATTATCTCAACACATATGCACAAACAAAAATCTCAGCATGATGCATAATTTATTAGCAACACATGGATCAAATAGACCTTATTATTCCTCCTAAAATAGTATCATACCATCTACTAACTAAAGTAACATTTAGATCTTACAAATAGTAGTAGATATATAGATTTATGTTTATGTAGTTTGGTGAAGCTGGTGGTGGTGGTGGAGGTAGTGGAAGATTGGGAGAGCATAGGTATCTAGCTACTATTTATGTGGGATCTAAATTGAACAGGTTGAGGTAAGAAAAATTATGGCAAGGAAAAGACTTCATCTGAAATGTGTAAGTCTTAATTCATCTCGAGATTCACTTTGATTGTTATATCCTTCCTTGTTGATGTTGATCTTTTCATCCTCGGACTTGGTCTCATTGATTCGAGGTTAGTGTATATTATCGGGGTTGGGAAATATGGTTAAGATAGATAATGAGGTAAACCACATGATGTGAATCAAAAGTTTGTTTGATGTTAGGTGAGGATAGTCAGATTATGCAATTCATCATGACTCTATTGGTTGAGTTAAATCTCTATTGATTGAGTTGATCTAATGTGCTAAGTTAAAGTAACACCCGGTTAGTAGGGTCTAGATTAGATTGGATATAACTAGATTAGACTAGTTTGAGTTGGATAGATCTACCAGGGTAGGGTATATTAATATATGTTAGAATCTTTTGAGATGGGATGGATTATATGGGTAGGTAGATCAGAATTTCCATTTAAATTAAAACAGAGGAGTTTTGCAACCATCGAATGGTTGAGGTAGTTGCATAAGGCCATGTTGTTGTATGTGGTCTATTCTAAATTGGAATCTTAGTCCAACTTGGATTAAAACATATTTATAAGAGTAGGATCCAATCTTATTTTACTAGTATTATCTAACATGTTTGTCCATTAGGTTAGATCTGATCAAATTAGATGGGATCAGAATTAAATTGGTGTAATCAGATAAGATCTACTTAATTTATTTTGGATTAGATCATGTTTGTTACACTATTATGAGATAAGCAAAGTGGTTAGGATGAGTATGCTTGTTAGGACAAGATGAGTCTCCAAGAATAAGACAAAATCTTTTGCGATTAGTTAGATCGATTAGGATAAGATGAAAATCCTTTCGAGATGAGATGACTCTATTAAGGTAAGAGAGTATCTTTTAAGATAAGATGAATTTATTAAGATAAGACGGAATCTTTTAAGATAAGAAGGATCCATTAAGGTAAGGGATAATCTTTTAAGGTAAGAAGGGTCTATTTAAAATAGATACACTTTAATGGAAGATAATCTAAATTGTTTAGTTATCTCATGAATTTTATTTATACCTATATGTATATGTAGATGTAATTGTGGACACTGTTCCACAACTAATCACAATCAATCAAAGATCCAAATCAGACAAATATCATAAGAACAAACACTCAAGCGTATAGATAACTATAAAAATAGTTTTGTTTTTGTTCCTAAGATTAGGTCTCCTATTCCTAAAGGTCACTTTAGGCACATGATTTCAAAGTGTAAAATCCATATTCGTCTTTAGAAAGAAAAGGTAAGAATAATCAGAGTAAAGCGGAAATAGTTGAGAACAGATTAAGATAAGTTTAGAAAAGAATCAAAGTAGCAAAGATAAGTAGACAATGGTTGTCCAGTTCTATCTAGGTTTCGTCCTACAATCAACATTCCTCTGATACCACTTCTGTCACACCTCGGGCTTTAAGGGACAAAGCCGGGTGCATCTCATACATGCACCAAAGAAGACAACATATATAATACAAGAGTGTATAGAAATAAATGTCACAATATAATCAGAGTATTTATTACATAGCGGAAGTCTTACAAAATAAAAGATAAATGTAAAATGAACTAAGGATCATCCTTGGCGCAAAGTCAACTTGGAGACGCCACCTAGATCGAATCGAACTCCTCGATACGTGGCTCCACTTGAACCACCTGTTCTTCTCCTGTGGGGGGGGTGTGAGACAGCAAGGGTGAGCTCACACATTTTCGTCGCTCAACAAGTTGTGGGGAATAATGCGACATGAACTCACCAAAGATGGGAGTTCATGTGATGTGTAAAGCTGATCAACAATAGGGGTTTAAAGCTGAGCATTGCTTTTAATAAGTTGGTCAAATTTTATTAGCAATTACTAAGTATAAGTAAATACCAAACCATAATAAATATAATAGAACAAAATTAATAATAAACCCATGCAAATGCAAATGACAAATAGAGTTTAGGTTCCATAATTTAATCATGCGAGAGTCCTAAGCTGCTCATGACCGTGAGCTCGGCTAGTATACCAGTTTTACACTCTGCAGAGGTTGTACCCTTTACCCATAAGTCGTGTATCCCATATTGCCAGGGTTTGCAAAGCCCTTAGACACTACCGAGGTGAATGGCTAGGGATCCATAACGAGGCCTTTACAAAGTTCCACTAGCTTCCGAAAACCCGTAACAGTTTATGGGAAGAGCACTTGCAAGAATCCCCCGTCTTACCGCCATCGCAGCAAAATCAACCCGAGAACCTCTTTGCATGCAACTCCCCTACTGCCCTTGCCCCTTTCGGGTAAGGTAGTCTTCCACTAGCTTTCCTAATTAGTTAGCCAAGGGGTCCCATTCCTCCCTTATGGTGGCACGTGTTTCTCAAGTTAAGCTCCATGTTCCAATTAACATAATATAATGATCTTGACATGAACATAAATATAATAACAGAATAATTGGAACATGAACATAATGAAACATTATCACAAAACCATATAAAGCAATAGCATAACTACCCAAGTGATTCAGGGATAACAAGGTAAAATGGATAAACAGACTAGGGTGACCTATTGGGTCCCATCAAAATTTAACCTATGCATTGAATAGTGATAATAAAGAATATTATTGGGTAACAAAAGTGGATCAAGGGCACAACTTGCCTGGCACTTGAGATTCTAGTTACCAGGGTGATTCTTCAGATCCTCGAAACCTTGCACTAGTCGTAGCAATACAAACAAACATGGTATAGACAAAATTAACATCACACCAAACATAAGAACATACTGCATAATAATGATCTACACATTGCTACGAGGTCGTGGGAACAAGAACCACTAAAATCGGAGTTACGGTTAAGGAGTTATGATTTTATAAAAGATCTGTGTGATTAAAATATTAAACTATATTATAAATTGGTTAATATAAATCATATGAGAGGTTATCTTATAAATGATTAACTCACTTTGATCTAAGTTATAAATTGACCATAGATCATGTTTTAGTAGATTATAATGATAAGCAAATTATCAAGACTAACCAACATAAGTTAAATAAAGTCTAATTATAAAAGAATGAAACATGGTATAATCAATGTTGTTACTGCGTAGTAAATATTTATACGAGACTAACGCAACTTGAACGGATCAAATCGGATTTAAAATGAAGAAGTTATGAATTTATAAAGTTTTAAGTGTTGAATAAAAGATTAATTAGGATATTAGTTTTAATTTGATATTCATGTCAAGATAGAGGTACTATGTGATAAACAATAATATTATAGAATTATATAAATTGGAATAGACTCATTTGGGCTTAACATGAATTTTCTATGGATTTAACAAGATTCTGGAATTGTTTTTATAAAAGAAATTCATTTTATAAATCAATTTCTCTGATTTTCCATTCCCCTGGACCACGCAACAATTTCTGTAAAGCACAGGGGCACTGGCACAATTTGCACTAAGACATAGAGGTATCCCGCGAGGACGGCGGGTTAGTTTCTACTAAGGGCAGAGACTCTTTTACAAAATCGGCTCGACGAAGGGGTATGGAGCCACTACGGCCGTCCGATCGGAATTCTACGTCTTAGATTAGATCCATATTTCATCGAACCGGTACGGAGCATAGACCGTTGGATCCAAATCCTTTGGTCAGGATTCTAAAATACCACAGTTGCACCCTATCCGTCGGACCAACAATCTACAGTCGAGATGAACTGGGGCCGAACCGGTATGCACCAGCTAATCTGGGCCGTCCAACACCGGATCCACGGCCCCGAGCTCATCATCCCCCAAATCTAATCAGGAGCGCACAACGTGGATCTAACGGCCGGAGGGACTTCTTCCACCCACGACGCTGAAACACGGCAGCACACACGCCACCACTGCGGAGCTCACGCCGACGAGCGGAGCTTTCCCCTGCCCAGTGCCCTATTAAAAGTGCTAAAACTTGCTAGACAAAGCGGAGTATTGGTAGAATAGAATCGGGAATACCTCACTGTGAATCGCACAACTGCAAGCTTCGGCCACGACGCATGGCGGCCCCGCAGCGAGCAGAGATCGCCGGTGAGAAATTGGGTCCGCAACGGTGATGTTCTCTATCCATTGATGCCACTACAAGCTTGCACATGCCCTAGCAGCCATTCTTGACCACACCGCAGACCAAATGGCGGTGACAGCCAAGGATGGCGGCATCCGCCGGTTCTCTGGTTCTCTCTCTATATATTTTCTTCATAGGCATGACTTCGACGCAGATGTTCATGCGGGCGAGGGCACGGGGTCCGTTTTTATTACATAGGCGAGGGCATGGGGTCTGTTTTTATTGCACAGGCGAGGTCAATTCGGCCGATTCGCCCCCCCCCCAATTCGGTCCCCCCGATTTCGGTCGCGAGGAAGGTGCGGGCGAGTCATCCGCAAGGACGAGCGCCCAGGTCAATCGGAGTCATGGGCGCGAAAATGGGAAAGGGCGCGCACGGCATGCACGACAGATTTCGTCCAGAAGATCGGAACAACCCGCCCAATCTGTGCTAAAACTGCGGACACCGTTGCTGTTGTGAGTCCGGTGCGAGGTTAAAGACACCCGCCGCCAAGGTCCCACCTACAGACAGTGGAGAACTGCACGAGTGCCGCGAACCAGAACAGTGGACCCCACAAGACAGTGGCACGACGCGGATGAGCGGAATACAGAGGCTGGGACGTGGGTCCCTTCAGTCGGTCGTCGTCGCAGGAGCGCCAATCCACGATCTGGAGCTGGGCGACCCTGGGAAGTGGGGCCCACCTGGCGGTGAATGCCAAGGCATGGTACCACGGAAGCGGATAAGTGGGCCGCGCGGATGTGTATTTAGCCCATTAAGCCAAGGCAGAGGGAAGCGGATAAGTGGGCTGCACGGAGTACCGAGAGAGCTGGCTAAGCATAACTCAAAGTGTACCCTCAAGAAAGGCTGATCCGGCAGAAGCTACACTGTTTCACGCTTGACAAAAGAGAAGCCGTTCGGGCGGATTTAGCTCGCCTGGCATCGACATGATTCATTAGAGAAGTACTACATCATGAATGGTTGGCAAATCCTATTCTTGTACTCAAAAAGAATAAAGTTGATTGGCGCATGTGCGTCGACTATACCGATCTCAATAAGCACTATCCGAAGGACCCCTTTAGACTCCCTAGGATAGATCAGGTAGTTGATTCGACTGCTAGCTATTCTATGCTCTCCTTCCAAGATTAATACTCCGGATATCATTAGATCACTCTGGCAAAGGAAGACGAGGAAAAGACTGCATTCATCACGCCGTTTGGAGCTTTCTATTATACCTCCATGTCGTTCGGCCTCAAAAACGCTAGAGCAACTTACCAAAGAGCTATCCAAACATGCTTAGCCGAACACTGGGGCAAACGCTGGACCAACTTACCAAAGTGCCATCTGTTAATGCTGTCTTTCAAAGGAATGTCGAGATACTCAGCTTTCCTACCTCGGCGAAGTTCCAAGCTAACACCTCCAACAAACTGATGCTGCCCTCCAGCCATTTCGGGCCGACAATGGTAAAGATATTTCCAAAGCCCAATGTGTGGAAGGATTCCAAGGAAAGCTTCGCAAAGATGAACAAACACAGTAATTTGAAGCACAAAATTGGGATTCAGATTATTGAGGTTCAGAGAGTAAAAATCGAGAAGACCGCGAAAGAAGGGAGAAACTGGTAGGGCCAGTCCCCAGATGAGAAAAGGCACAAAGATAATTGCCTCATGAGTATCCTCTATCGGGACAGTAAGTCCACGCAAGATCTGCCAGGAACATAGTTCCTTCGACGGTAGAACACCAATCTCAACAAGATGCAGAAGGTCAGCCTCAGAAACGACAAAAACATGGTTAATAACGAAAGGGAGTTGGCTACTGGGATCGATCGGAGGGATGTCTGGGATAGTAGCACTCTATTTTATTTTCCTAGGTGCCATCGCAATTTTTCAAACGACGCAAACGGATTCGGGAACTCAGAAAGCTAGAGAGCGACGGAGGAAAAAACAAGAACTCAAGAGGACGTTAGCAGAAGTATGGGTTGGCTTACTAAGTCGGGCACAAAGGGGCAGGCCGATAGCTCGGGAGAGTTTTGGTTGCAGTAAAACAACATCACTCAGGCATTACCTCTAAAATGCTAGTGAATCGTCAGACAGGAGCGGAGCGTGCAACAGTAGATTGGCACAAAAGCGGGTTTTCATTCACCAGTAGGAGAGTCATTACAAAATTAAGACTGACTCATTATGAGTCAGCCTCCAGCCCCTCGATCTTACATTACATTACTACTTAGACTACATTACACTACTAGTTAAACTACATTATTCTACTACTAACTACTACTACTATTATGTTATACTAATATTTAAGCCGGCAGCATTGTGCCACCGGCCTTGCCGTTGTCGCCGTTGTCGTCGCCTTTGCCATCACCGTCATCGTCGCTGCCCTCGCTGCCGTCATCACCGCTGTCGTTGTCGCCACTGCTGCTGTCGCCGCCGCTGCCGCTGCTGCTGTCTCCCTCGTCGCCGTTGCCGTCGCTCCCCTCCTCGGAGTCAGAGGAGTCCTCCTCCTCCGAGGAGGCCTCCTTCGAGTCGTCCGACCCACCGATCCCCGCACGCTCGATGGATTGCTAGTACGCCCGCGCCGCGACGGACAACCCCATGGAGTTGTCCGAATCCTCAGACGACGCCACGAGGGACGCCGGAGCGGGCGAGCGACCATACTCGGAGGAGACTTCCTCCGAGTACTCCGAGGCCCCGAAGTCCTCCAAGGGAGGAATCGGGGGGCGCTTGCGCTTCCCGTCAGCAGGGTGACGCCCTTTCTTCCCCTTTTTGCCTCCGGCCATGGTCCACGCAGAAGGAGGGGAAGGGAAGAAGAAGGAGAAGGCAAAGGTGAATGAACAAGAACGAGTGGAGAAAGCAACCGGGGTGAGCGGGCTATTTAAAGAGACTGGGAGTGATCACATGGCATGGCATATGACAACACTAGACACACATACGTGGCTAAGAGGGGAGGTTCCTAGATTGGGGTTGATCGTCGAGGACGTCGGTCTTCTAAGGTGGGTGGATTGTGATATCCTGGCCCCGGTGGATGGGATATCCTCACCCAAGGCTTAATATAATTAATAAAGTACTCATACCAACAAGGTGCATCTTCCTTTTCGAAAGACTATCTCGAAGAAACCTCCAAGTTAAGCATGCTTGGCTTGGACAAATTTGGGATGGGTGACCGACCGGAAAGTTTTCTCGGGTGCGCATTAGTGAGGATAAAGTGCACACAAAAAACTCGTGTTGGTCTGTGGGGACGATATATGATCCTAGAGAGCTGCCAGGAGTAAGTACCGTTGGTCCAGGGATTGGACAGGGTGTTACACCCCTAAGGGGGAATATTATGGAGATAACATAGGTAACCGGGGGCATAATTGTACTTATAAGGGTGAGACCGCCCTCCGGGTTACCTATAAATACCCTTGCACTGTACCATGATGGGACACGCTGAACAACATTGTTGCCCTAATCCATTGTGTTGCTAAGCATCAAAGCATTCCTTTTTTGCATTGCTTGGTCCCACTTGACTACGTGTCAGTCGGTCCCAACACTGATCTTTTCCTTTTATGATATGTGAAACTTAAATCTTTCACGTTTTTGAGCTGAAGGCGAAAAACACCTCCCCTTCTTTTCACACATTAAAAATGCATTACTGTTTGTAACCATGCATTTGGCGTATGTTAAATTTCTAATTGCCTGTACTTAGGAATGATACCTTCGTTTTTAGTACATTGGAAACACAAGCTTTTTTATTCCCTTAGGAATGACTTCAAAGCATCTTCACCTTTACTAGGTGATTTTGAATCGAGCTCTGCATTTGCATAGGAACAACTTCGAAGCATCTTCACCTTTACTAGGTGATTTTGAATCAAGCTCTGCATTCCCTTATAAAGGACTTTAGAGCTTTTTTCACCTTTACTTGGTGATTTTGGATCGAGCTCTGCATTACTTTAGGAACAACTTCAGAGCTTTTTTCACCTTTACTTGGTGATTTTGAATTGAGCTTTGCATTCCCTTGGATATGACTTCAAAGCTTTTTTCCCTTTACATGGTAATTTTGAATCAAGCTCTGCATTTCTGATGTGACCATACCAGCATCGTCAACCTTGTTGACCATTCCTACTAGACCTATGACTCGGAGCCGAGCGAAAAAGATACAACAAGAGGTGCACGCGCTAATTTATGAATTTCAATTAAACACTAATGAGAATTTTATGCTACCTAAGTCATGTATGTTGATATTGCTTAGATTCACCAAAGAGGAAGGACAGAACAAATCAAGGGTGAATCAGAGAGAAGAGCTAAGTGTGAGTCAGTCTAGCGTGACAGAATCGTCTAGAAGAAACAGTCATATATGAAGGCCCATAAGTACTTTTTGAAAAGCTATTGAAGCCTAGTTTTCCAATGCATCTAAGGCCGGCTTAATTGGATCACCCAGCAAGGTGGCCGACCTACTTTAGTGCTGACTGGTCAATGGTGCTTGATGACCAAGTTTCCATATTAAACTGCATCATTCTACGAAGTTTCATTAAGCATGTTATACATGGTGAGAAAGCTTATCAATTCAACTTTCCAATGCATCCAGTCCCACGCTATTTGGAGATTCCTAGGAGAAGTTATTATCAAAATACTGAAAGTTGCGTAGAAGTCAAACAGCCATGCGAAAACAACTATGGAGATCTCCCAAAGATCCCCCTTCACATTAGCACATTAAAATACTTTCTTTTCGTGTTTATACCTATCTAATGCTGGTTGTTGATAGTATAAATACCCCCATATGTCTATGATGTAAGGGTGATTGAAAAACCTTTGATGATTTGATAATCCAAGTGATTTGTGAAGCCAAGCTGTTGAGTGCTTACTCTACCCCTGTTCTTCCTTATTCATCTGATATCCACTAGTTCGTGACTTGCGGGTTCCAGTATGGTTGCACCGCATTTTGTGGATTAGCTCTGGTTGTGGTTCTACGGTCGTTCAAAGATCGAGTCGAAGTCTACATGGCTTCAGTCTCTCTCTCCCCGTTTCTTCGTCACCTCCAACCTTGATCAAGTATAAAGTCAGTTACCCGCTGTTCTTTAGCAAATTTATCTTGTTATTACATTACTTTTTATATCCAACCATCCTATTTATCAACCTACTATCGTGAAGATCGAGGCACCCAAGTACCGAATATAACTCCGTACCTATCACCTGGTATCAGATATTTCGTTGTCATGGAAGGTCTTACAGTTATCCACATATTTATCTTAGTGTTCATCTATCTTATATTTTGTTTTGTCTTATAGTCCAAAGCCACAAAAAACTCTATAGCCCTTTGGCGGTACTGTTATCTTGTGTCGTTTGTGTTCCTTCAAGTGCTATTTACCACCATCGTATTCACATTGTGTCATTCCATTTGATCTCTGCATCCCATTAGTGTTATAAAAAGATAGAGAGAAAAAAAGAGAGAAAGACAAAAAGGGAGAAATAAGTCAAAAAAAGAAGCGAAAAAAATTGAAAGGGGATTATGTTGGACTGTGTTGCTCAAAACTTCAATTTACATTGATTTCGTGGGAATCTTTCTAGCAACAATTTCATATCTTTTTAGCACATCAACACACTTGGTTGACAGTACCATAGCCCACCTTGTTAGCCTCCTATAGCTCCACCAAAAAACCAGAACAGGGACGTTCGACTTGTGATCCTTTCAACCGCTCTACCACCTCTATCGAAGCTGTCACACCAGCACCATCAGAGTCCTAGAGATCAGGAAAGAGCTTGGGAAAGTAAGAGGTGAGATCGAGTGTTCCACAAATACTTTCGTATTCTACTTTCTCCTGCTTCCCTCTAACATGGTAAGATCCAATTCGAGTGTTCACGGTGGAAACCATGGAGATGGAGAGCCCCTTGTCTCTCGAGCTAAATTGCATCACATGGCTGATTCACTCGTGGAGACCATGGAAAGGATGTTTAATGAACGTCTGCCTGCGACAGGAGGTCGAAGGCTACATCATCGTGATCCAGAACAATTTTACCTAGAAAAATCTAGAGATGAGAATTCTGGTTTCGGCAATGAATTTGATCTCTTTGGCGATGACCGTAGAGATTATGTTGGTGTTTGCCACGCTGATTTTGATAATTCGTGTGGAAGGCATCGTGCACACGGACACTGAGTAAGATTTGAAGATGAGGAGTTTAAATACCATGATTGTGAGGGAGGATTTGATGAGAATCCCTTTGCAAATGATGGAATGTTTGGTCAACGTCATCATCACCGACATGCTGACTTTGAAGATAGAGACCGTTATCATGGAAGTTGTCAAAGAAATGACCCAAACAATATTGCCCGAGTCAAGTTGGATATTCCTAAATTTACTGGGAAAGAAAGTGCAGATGAATATCTTAATTGGGCTGAGTAGTGTGATCAAATTTTCAGAGTTCACAATCTTTCAGATCAACACCGAGTGAACTTGGCTTCAGTCGAGTTCCTTGGTTGTGCTCTTACTTGGTGGAACCAATTGCAAAAACATCAACTTAGAATGGGATTGAGACATATCAATACATGGGCAGAGATGAAACGAGTAATGATGAGGTGATTTGTGCCTTCTAGCTATCAGCATGATCTTTGAAACCAATTGCAATTGTTGAAGCAAGGGAAGAGATCAGTTGACAAATACTTTAAGGAGATGGAGTTGTTGTTAGTGCAGACTGTAAATAGAGAAGATCCTAAGTCAACCATGGCAAGATTTCTAGGTGGGCTCAATGAAGAGATTTCTAGATTTGTCGAGATGTTTCCATACCATACCTTGCAAGATTTCTAGGCTCAATGAAGATTCCCAAGTCAACTATTGAAGCAATGTGTACAGAGAGAAAAATTCAGCAAGAATCACGTGGAATGTCTTATGCAAGTCATTATAATGTTGTTGAAAGCATCTAGGCCCCTGGTTGGTTTTAGTGATTAATGACAACGTAATATTATATGTGACTAACGTGTGTTTTGCAAAGCAAATGGTAAATTAGGTCGCATTACAGGAAGTCGTACTACAACGGTGAAAACAATCCCTGAGACGAGAACTTGAAGCGACGACTGAAACGATGAATCAAAAGATGAAGGTCTTCGTATTATGAGTGTCAAAGGAGTTGCAGACCGATATAGTATTAGGTCTTCTATTTTATTTTAGCCATACTATTAAGAGGGGTTGTGGATGAGTAGTTTGACCAAGAGAGTTCTAGTGTAGTGTTGGTGCATATTCACACTCACATTTAGTGCTAGGTGTCACTCTATAACACACTCACGAGTTAGAACAAAAACATACTAGAAAATCAGAATGAAAAAGAACTTAGGGTTTCTGTCTTAGGGGCACCGGACTATCCGGTGTGCACTGGACTGTCCAGTGCGACCCCTGACAGTGGGGCCAGTCAAGCCCGGGGGAAGAGCCTCTCCCGCAGGAAAACCCGAGAGCAACAAGTTGCGAACTGGAATTTTAGCCGTCACACCGGACTGTCTGGTGTGCATCGGACAGGAACTGTTCACTGTCTAGTGTGCCATCAGCCCAACAACTAGCTATCAGAACTAGCCGTTGGAGTTGACCATTGGCGCACCGGTGGCGCACCGGACTGTCCGGTGCGCCCATGCGCAGGAAACCCTAGTAATGGCTAGTTTGGTGGGTGGGGCTATTTATACCCGTTCCACCCACCATATTGAATGTCTTGCTGCCCACATTGATAACCATACATTGCTAGAGCATTGCAATCACCACAAAGCATAGTGAGGTGATTAGAAAATCTTAATCCCACATTAGGACCTCATTAGTGCAAGTGAGAGCCACCTAGATCACATACTGCATGCATTAGGCTTCTCTTGGTCAAGTAAAAGTCTACGACTTGTTACTCTTGGTGATCGGCATCACCTAGATGGCTTGGTGGCGTTAGGATCATGGTGATCACCTTCGAGGACTTGTTGGTGACCCGGCTCAAGATTGTAAGCAGTCGTGAGGGATTCACCGCACCGGAGTGTTAAAGGATCATCTCATAGTGAGCACTTGGTTCTTGCAAGGACTAAGGGGGAGCGATACCCTTGCGCAGGTGCTCCAACGAGGACTAGGGAAGAGTGCCGACTCTTCGATACCTCGGGAAAAATTGGAGGAGTCATCTAAACCTTGCTTTACATTCCACATATAATTCAAGCATTTTACCATGTCTAATTGTTTAGCAAGTAGTTGAAATAATGTTTTAGTATTGTTGTCTTTCTAGTAGTATTACATTATTGCTAGTAGTTGGGTGAAGTTGGGCTCTTGCTTAGGGTTTAATTGTTGTTGATTTTTAGAAAAGCCCAATTCACCCCCCTCTTGGGCATCGTGATCCTTTCAATTGGTGTCAAAGCCAGGTTGCTTTTAGATTAGCTTAATCGCTAGAGTAGCGATGTCCAGTGGGGACAGACCTCCTCCCGTTTTTTATGGTGACGATTTTCCATATTGGAAAATTTGTATGGAAGCTTACTTAGAGGCTATAGACATTGGTGTATATAAAGCCGCCACACAAGGGTTCCCCAAACCAAGAGTTCCCACAAATCTAGTAGGAGAAAAGTTTAATTATGAAAAGTGGAATGCTAAGGCCAAACACACTCTTTTTAGAGGCCTTTGCTGTCTTTAATAGAGTAAGAAATCATAGAAATGCTCATGATTTGTGGATGGATATTTGTGCTCTACATGAAGGGACTAAAAGTGAGCGTGAGGAGAGATATCACATTGCAATGAAAAAACTAAATTCTTTTGAGATGCTTGCAAATGAAAATGCCAATGATATGTACTCACGTCTTAACATTCTTGTAGAGGAAGTCAATGGCTTGGGGCTCACCCAAATTTCACAGCCGGATGTTGTGAGGAAGATTCTTAGTGTCCTCCCAATTGACAAATATGGACACATTGTAACAGTGCTACATCAGATGGATCTTTCAGTTGCTACTCCTACACAAATATTGCGAAAGATCAACGCTCATGAAATGTACATGCACATAAATGACAAGGATGGGTCATCTTCCAAGAGAAAAGACTTGGCTCTCAAAGCCAATCAAGAAAAGAAAGGGAAAGCTAAAGTGCAAATTGAGGAGGAATCCTCAAGTGATGATGATCTTGATGCTAACATTGCTTTGATGGTGAGGAAGACCACCAAAATGTTAAAGAAACTCAATAGAGAAGGCATCAAGTTTGACTCAAGAAAGAAGAAGTTCTTCTCTAGCAAAAGAAAGCCCGTCTCTGAGATGGACTGCTATAATTATGGAGAACTTGGTCATCTTGCTCATAAATGCAACAAGCCCAAGAAGAACAAGTTCAAGGGCAAGAAAGATGATGACAGTGGTGATGAGAAAAAGGAAAAGAAATTCTTCAAAAGAAATGATGGGAAGCACAAAAGACTCCATAAAAAGAAAATGGAAAGGCATACATTGTTGGTGACTGGCTCACTGACATTGAGTCCTCAAGCGGGTCTTCCTCAAGCGAAGAAACAAATGATGAAAAAGTTGCCGCTATCGCTGGGGACTTCTCTTCACCACCACCATCACCCTCATCTACTTCTCACCTATGCCTTATGGCTAAAGGTGAACGGAAGGTACAAATTGAGAATGATATTATTGATGATAGTGATAGTGATAGTGATAGTGATGATGAGTTTGCTTCACCTTCCTATGATGAATTAGCTGATTTACTTAAGGAATACACTCAAATCATTAGGAAGTCAAAGGCTAAATGTGATAAGTTAAAGGATGAAAATTAATTTTTAACTGCGAGGTATGACATAATTGTAAAAGCTAGTGATGAAATGAAAGAAGAGAATAAAGCTATGTCATCCACTATAAATGAGCTCAAATCCTCCCTAAAAGATGCTAAGGATAAGTGTGACAAATTAAATGAAGCAAATAGGGAGTGGAAAGATAGACTTGTTAAAATTAAGGAAGATTATACAAAAATCAAAATTGACTATGATAATCTTCTTGCTGCAAATGAGCTTTTATCTTGCAATACATATGAGGATATTAACCCTGCTGTTAAGATTGATGTAGCAACCTCATGTGATGACTTGAGCCAAGATGATCAAACTAGTCTTCATGATGAATTGACTAAAAAAGTTGAAGTTTTGACACTAGACAACCAGAAATTGAAGAGATACTTGGCTGATGCAACCACTAGAGAAAGGTTGCCATAGAGAGCAATGACATTAACAATGAGTTGGCAGTGGACAATGGAAGGCTTTGAAATGAGGTCAAGAAACTTAAGAATGAAAATGAACATGTTGCTACATGTGTGCAAAAGTTCAACAAAGGACAATACCTTCAAAATGAGTTGCTCATGAACATTGTCATGAAAAACAACAAGAGTGATATTGGATATAATTCTTTTGTGCAAAAGAAAGCAACAAATCAATAGAAGGCAAAATAGACTCCTAAGCCTATCAAATGCTTTGTGTGTGGAAAAGAAGGACATTTTGCCCACAACTGTAAAGCCAAACCACCAACTCCCTTGCCAAAGCAAGCAAAACCATTTGCTTTCAATGCTCATTATGTTCTAAGAAAAGTAGCAAATGGAAAAATAAAGTTACATTCCTAGGTCCACCAAGCAAGAGTAGACCTAGACAAATTTGGGTTGCAAAGTGATTGAGAAAGTCACTGGTCCTATGCAAAATAGGGCCCTCGAAATTGAAGCTTGATTTATTTGTTCATGTAGGTGAACTACAAGATTGGTGGGAGCCATTGGGTTATTGATAGTGGATGCACTCAACATATGACTGGCAACCCACGGATGTTCACCTCACTTGATGAAAATGTTGATGAACAAGACAAAATCACTTTTGGGGATAATTCAAAGGGAAAAGTTCAAGGGCCTAGCAAGGTCGCTATCTCAAATAATCTTTCAATTTCAAATGTTCTCTTGGTTGCACCATTGAGCTTCAACTTATTATCATTGGGTCAACTTTGTGATCTTGGCCTTTAATGCTTATTCACTCCTACAGAGGTTGTTGTGTCAAAAAATGGATGATGTGTAAATGGTGTTCAAAGGATTTAGATACAACAATCTCTACCTAGTGGATTTCACCTCCAAATATGAAAACTTAAGAACTTGCCTCTTTACCAAAGCATCACTTGGATGGCTATGGCATAGAAGGCTTGCACACGTTGGAATGAGCACACTCAAGAAAGTACTAAAGAAAGACATGGTTAGAGGACTAAAGGATGTTGTATTTGAAAAAGACAAGCCTTGTAGTGCATGTCAAGCTGGAAAGCAAGTTGCTAACACATATCCTACAAAAGCTTTTATGTCAACATCAAGGACACTAGAACTGCTTCATATGGATCTATTTGGACCGACAACTTATGCTAGTGTTGGTGGCAACCTCTACTGTCTGGTTATTGTTGATCACTTTTCAAGTTACACTTGGGTGTTCTTTCTCCATGATAAGTCTGAAGTTGCATCTATATTCAAGAAGTTTGCCAAGAAGGCTCAAAATGAATTTGATTGTAAAATCAAGAAGATTAGAAGTGACAACGGAAAAGAATTTGACAACACCAACATACATGAATATTGTGATGAGATTTGTGACACCCCAGTGTCACCTAGGGTTTCTCTCAAGTGCTAACCCAAGAACCATCATTTTATGTGAACCAAATTGAGCATGAGCATCAAACTGACTTAAGAATAAAGGATCCACTAAGTTTATACTTAAAAGCATCATGTTCAAAACAAATGAGTTTTTCCAAAGGGCCAAATGTTGAAACCCTAATAACAACACTAATTGAGCTCTATAAGCAAAATTGAAGAGAAAAAGCAAAAGAGTATGAAAAATATAGAATCATGGCTTAGGCCATATATAAACATTGAAGTATATTTAATAAGCAACAATAAAGATTAAGGAAGCTTGGCCAAAGTAATTTAAACAAAACCCCAAGCAAGCTTCTCAAGTGGGGACTCAATAGGGAATTCTGAAATTCAGAATTCTGAATTTCAGACCTTGAGCCAAAGATCAAGCGTGTTCACCTTGATCCCTAACTCGAATCCTAATGACCCCATTGACAAAAACGTGTCTAACTAACCCCTCTGTCACATGCCAGAAGATGGCATTGAGACGCGAGCCCTAGACACGACAAAACCCTGGATTTGCCTCGGGTTTGAGCAGAGAGACAGACCGGATTTCCGGGCTCCAAATCTCTGAAACCAGTAGGCAAAAGATCGGTAGCTTGTAGGGAGGAGAAGAGGTTTTGTGCACTGACCAAGGCGAGAGCAGGCTCAGATGAATGACTACACACGCCAGAACTTGGGCAGAACGAACGAGCACACGTGTTCGACCCTGGTTGGCACGCTGACGTTCGCCCAACCTGCGCGCGCTCGCCCCAGCGTTCAGTCAAGTCTGCCGCGCGCCCTCGCCCTCGGTCGTGCTCGCCCGCGCCTATAAAGCCTCCCCGGGCGCGCCTCACCGCACCCTGTGCTCACCTTAGTCGGCTAGACGCTCCTCCTTAGCTCCGGTGAGCTCTTTTTCTGCCCGCCATTGCCGCCAGAGCCTCGGCCACCGTGGCCATCCCACTCCAGTCACTTCCAAGCCGCGCCAGCCGCTCGGTTAGCTTCGCCAGTAGCTTGTGAAGCTTTCCCAGCCCTCGGACCCGGCAGAACTTCACCGGAAGGCCAAGATCGCCCTCACCGGACTTTGGCCGCCCGCCTACGCGCGTAGACCGAGCAATCCGATGAGTCGTTGTTCAATTCCTCGCGCACACACCTTCCTTGATCCCTGGTGAAGCTCTCTGACCCTTTTGATTGGTCAATTGTGCCCTGGATAGGCCGGACTCCTCGCCGCCGACGAGCTCCCCCGCCTGCGCACGTGGACCGGCCGACTCCGACCATCCTCGACGGCGACCCACACATCGCCGTGACCCTCAGGACCTCCCCTACACCCTCGGCCACCTCACCGGAGCAGTCTCGCCGCCAGTAAGCCCCTCCGCCCTTTCTTCCACCGTGGGTACTGTTTGATTTGGGGGAAGGACCTCGGGTTAGGATTAGAAGAACCCAGTGGGTTTTCTGAATTGTCAGCGACTCAATTGAATAGTAGCCCAAGAACTAGTCTGTAAGGAAACTTAAAAACACCCGCCAGGACCCCGTTGCAAAGTAGTTTTCCATTTAATCATTTCTGTTTAATCTTTTTAATGAACAGAGAACTTAGGAAATTCATAACTTGAGAGATACTTAACCAAAAATTGTCAAACTAATTTTGCTGGATTCTAAATATTATGGACTACCAATTAAAAATGCTAAACCCTATGTTTTCTGATCTAAATTTTAGAGTTTAGAAATAAATAAAGAAACTGACCAAACCTTGTTTAATTAAGTAAAATTAGTTATGCTTTTGTGCTGAACTTAAGAAAATTTGTAGATGTTCAAATCCCATTTAAACATTGTTTAAAAATAGTGAGAACCTCAGTATTGAAAAATTTAGTGGGGATATCTATTAAAAGCCATTTTTGTCCAAAACTTAGGAAAATCAGAAAGGCCTTAGAAATTAATGACCACTGGATGAATATATTTTTCCTAGCCTACTTAAGTAACAGAGAACCTAGGAAAAATAGAAAGACCTCTAGTCCAGAATAGAATTAAAGTGGAATGTTTTATTTAGCATTATTCCAACTAGAAAGCAATTATTAGAGTTATAAAACCAGACCCAAAGTTATTAATAAAAATTCAGTGAACTTATAACCACTAAAACCCCACTGCAAAAATAATAAACACCCCAGCCCATCATTTTAAGTAGGGTAGATAAATAGAACATGATAATGAGTCATATTTTGAATAAATCATTAGTAACCCAAAATAATGCAATAATGGGCAAATAAAATTTTGCTAGGTCACTAATGAGATAGGCCACCAGAGAAAAATGCAAACCCAATTGAAAGGTGTACAATAATGCCTATTACCAATACTTCATAAAAAAGGCCATTTAATCCAAATAATTCCTACCACCCCTTCCTTTAAGCAAAAAGATGCCAAACTTCAGAATGATTGCTCTTGCACAAAATAGAAGCTAAGAAAAATCAGAAATCTGTTGTTTGATATTTTTCATATATAGTGGTAGTAGAAAGCACCCCTTTCGCTAGAAACTTGGGAAAATCATAATAAAATAACTGGTAAGTATTAATGGCTAGAAAATTGTGCCAAGTCATGTTATAACATCTAAATGCCAGCAAAAATGAGTATTAGAAAACATCCTACTGCTAAGTCGTAGTTGTAGTTCAAATCACCCCTTCTGCCCTGAAACTTGGTAATTTTGCCCAGAGCAAACTATTCACTTTTTAAGCCCCAAATTTTCGGACAGAGAATTATACACCAGTAATAAGCTACTGTAATTTTACAGAAGTTTTGGAAATTTATTAAGATAACTTGTAGTTCAAACCCACTCTAAAAACATAAAGGAGATCAAGGGAAAGAAAGGAAAGATAAACCTCGCCCCAATAAGTCCAACTTGAAATCTTGACAATTCTCAATAAGACTTTAAAAAGAATTTAGTGGAACACCAAAATGGACTTACCACTTAATTTAACTGAGTGTGATCTAAATTACTAAGAATACCACCAAAAATCTTGTGTAACAAGATTTAACTCTATCTAATTTAAGTGGATCATTCACCATCAAAGTTTAATTGCTAAAGCACATATCATATCATGCATGTATCTTACTCATTGCATTCATTAGATTGTAATCTCGCTGACGGAGAGTACGTGCTCATCCCCAAGAAAGGAACTATCCAAGAGGAAGACCAGGAGCAAGCTCCTGAGGCTGCTATCGAGGATCTCCCCGCAGCCCTAGGTATTGAAGGCAAGCCCCGATTTTTATGCATAACCGTATTATTATATGCTACTTTACTACACTTAATGCTTGTAGGATTGTAATGTGCGCTTAAGTGTAGGAGTTGCTTGAAACCTCTAGTTGCATGAACTTAGGATACCTTTTTGAGATTGATACTAGTATGCTAGGTCGAGTAGCTGCTATGCAAATCAGGATCTCGGTAGAAGTCGAGTGATTTTTCTAGCACTCGCGCGAGGTCAGGAATTGATTGTATTCATCTTGATAACGGGATATTTGTTGGTCTATGGACTTAGATCCAGGGAGGATGCCTTGTTCATGAGACGGGAAAAAGGAATTAAGGATTAATGTGTGGATACCTGAGTCAAGCTTTTGAACGTACTAAGCACATGTCGGGAAATATGGTAACCGGTAAACCTAGTACCTGAGTGAAGTCGGGCGCGAACTTATCCCTCATGCGACCTGAGACTGGGTCTCCCATGCTAGCTATGGTGGGTACAAGTGCGGTCACTGCACGGTGGCAGCCGGGGTCAGTGGAGCATTGTATGCCAAGGCGGTGAGGCCTGGACGCACACGGGGAATCGATGGGGACGGTTGACATGTGTGGGGTCGGAGCACCCTGACATGTCGTGTGTTTAGGTTTACCTTGCAAGGATAAAACTCGATTCGAATCGTCTACTTCTCGCAGCTAATGAGACTGCCTGTCCCCTTGTATTACATTGAGTAAGAAGTGAAATGAGGTTACATGAGACAATTTGTTGATTGCACTAAATGCTTGTTACCATGTATGCTTAGAAGGAGCAAACTTAGTAAAGCTAATGATGTTAGAATTCGAAAAGCTAAAACTTGGTTTTAGATACAGCTAGTGCTTTTGGCAAACCCAACCCCTCAGCCAAACAGCTGCATGATCTAGAGGTAGAGGAGTAGATTCCTCACACCGGGTAAGTCTAGCTGAGTATTAGTATACTCAGCCATGTTTGTGGCATAATTTTGTAGGTACGCTTCAGGATATGGTTGATGGTGTGACTTGGCCTACCACCCTGCCACCGGGTTGGACGGTCGAGTGGGATGCTGCTCCGGCAGGAGAGGATCACGAGGAGTAGTGGGTTGGGCCTTGCCCATTTCCTCGCTATCGACGACATCGATTATCCACTGCATTTTATTTTATAAACTCTTATCAGCAACTTGAAAAACTCCGATTCATGTAATAACTTCAGTACTTAATTTGAGGTTTCCTGCTTTATTGTATTTCTTCTGTGACTCACCTTCGAGTGAGATTGTGGAATTTGATGCTGGTTAAGTGGCTTTATCAGACTAGATCTGAGGGACTGACGGGTTATTCCGATTTAAGTGTGTTACTGCCCCTAAGGCGTGACTTAAGCACTTAAGCTGGAATAATTCGGGCGGTTCTGCCACAGTTGGTATCGGAGCAAATTCCACCACAAAGAAGGACAATAAACCATGAATACCAATTTTCAAAATCTAAAACTTGCCTAGAAACTGCTACGAATCGTCAGGACTAGACCGCTAGACCTAGGACGAAAGGCCTTAGGCATAAAGGGGAAAATAGGTGGCTAATTAAGTAGGCCCCGTGGGCCAGTACTTAGACTTTTAAGGAAGCCCTAAAAGCACCCTATTATTCGGAGAGGAGACGTTACTTCCAGCATGCATGCATTATAAACACAAAAAGGAATTAAAAATTGAGCTAACCCGCTTCCTTTAAAAACCATCCAGGCTCTTTTATTTTTCTTCCTTCCACCATAATCTTTACCTTTGATACCCTTCCGCAGATGAATTCACCCACCCCCGCCAGTGGAGGAGACACTCATTTCAGCTCTAACTTCCTTTCTCACGATGGCTTTCCTTCCATCTTATGGGAAGTGCTTAACTACGCCGGTTACCCTACGCCCCCTTTGTACACGGTGCAGCTGTATGAGGAGCATCAGGTGCCTCGTTGTCGGGTCTGGCTGACTTTGGAGGCTCATCCCCTTCAGCCGGGTTGGCGTTCTCTTGACTCTGAGACAATTGGATTTAGAACGGATGACACCACTAAGGCAGCAGCCATGAAGACTCTGACGACCTTCTGTGGCTGCCATCCCCTGGAGATGGTGATGCACCCCTTGGGACTCTTCCCTGCTGAGAAGAAGGATGACCCCATGTGGTGTAACCGCGTGAGCCATGTGAAAGATGTGTGGGCAATGTATCCTAACTTGGTTGGGAGGGTCACTGTTCAGTGCATTAGTGCGCTGTACCGCCTCCAGGCCCTGCAGAGCGACGCTATGGCACATCTTGCTAACATCGCTCAAACCACCAAGCTCACCCTCGACAGTCGAGAAGATTTTGTGGTCGATTTATCCTCCGAGTTGGTGGAGAAGGATCTACAGGTGGAAAGGCTGAGCCAGCGCATTACCACCTTGGAGCAGCATGTGGAGATCCGAGACAACACTATTGATGTCTTCGAGAACCAGCTCCATGATGTGCAGCGGAAACTCGAAGAAGCTAATGACCACCTAGACATGCACCACTTGGAGATGGAGGCCAATGAGGCCGGAAGCGAGTGAGAAGAGGCTCCCGAGGAGTTAGGACCAGCCCCTGGTGCCAATGGGACTACCTCCGCGATGCCCCCTTCACCCGCATCCAGTGTCGCTTCCACTGCTCAGGGTTGATCAGTCACTTTGACACTTTAGGTGGATAGAACACTACGCGAGCTTAGTTAATGTCAGATTTTGAACTAGGCTTAGGGGTACCTTCCCCTAATTGATGTAACCCTATGAACTTTTGAAATCTGTGGGATGTTTTGTAACCATGTTATCTTCATTTCGAACCTCATATTATGATTATGGCATTTTTCCTTCCATATGAGATAATAGCTTGTCGTTCGAGATTGTGAGATGGGATAACAATGGCGACAATCTCTGTTTTCAGATGGCAGCTAGGCAGCATCGCGGGCATAACGAGCAGGTTCCCCCCCCACCTCCTCCATCTCCCACAATGCAGGAGCTGATGGCCCAGCAGAATGAGATTCTGCGACAGCTCTTGCAGCGCCAGCCCCACCCTCAGCAGCATGGTGGAGGCCAGCATCAGCGACCTCCGGCAGCGACAACCTACTAGGAGTTCCTTAGCACGCAACCACCCTTGTTCACCAAGGCAGAGGATCCATTGGATGCCGACGTATGGCTCCGTGTCATTGAGTCCAAGTTTCCCCTCCTCACGGGAGACTACCCTGATGAAGCCAAGGCTCGCTTCGCCGCGTAGCAGCTTCGCGGCCCTACTCGGACTTGGTGGGACCACTTCCGTGCTATGCTCCCCGCAGATCGTGAAGTGTCTTGGGAGGAATTCAAGACTGCTTTCAGAGGGCACCACATCCCAGCTGGCATTCTTGATCGCAAGCTGAATGAGTTTCTGGCACTCAATCAATGAACCCGTATGGTATTGCAGTACGCTCAGGCCTTCAACGATCTGTGCCAGTATGCAGGTTACCATGCTGATTCTGATGAGAAGAAGAGAGACCGCTTCCGCAGGGGTCTTAACACCAAGCTACAGGAATGACTCAACACTGTCCGGGTTGATAGCTTCAATGAGTTGGTCAACCTGGCCATCTCCCAGGAGGACTGTATTGTAGCTCACCGGGCAGAGAAGAAGAGAAACGCACCAATGGCAGCACCATCCGCTCAGGCCTAGAGGTTCAAGATTGTTTCTCACAATCAGAGCAGGGTTTTTAGCAGCAGGCAGGCAGATGGGTGATCAGGCCACCTCAGCAGCAGTCGGCACCCAACCGCTTTCCAGCTCCCGCTCCAAGGAACAATCAGCCTCCGCAGCAGCAGCAGCAGTTCCGCTAGGGCAATGGGAACAAATGCTTCACTTGTGGCAATGTGGGCCACTATGCCAAGAATCGTCCCAGGAACCAGCAAAGGCAGATGCCAGCACCAAATCAAGACAAGGGAAGAAAGCAGAAGTTACAAGTCAGGCAAGGGAAGCTCAACTTCACTACTCTGGAGGAAGTACCTGAGGGAGCTCCCATCATGACCGGTATCTTTTCAGTTTATAATCAACCTGCTTTAATTCTGTTTGATTTTGGTGCATCTCATAGTTTCATCAGCCAAAAGTTCAGTGCTAAATGTCAACTGCCCTTCTCTCACTCAAAAGGGTCATTTATGATAGCCACACCTAGGGGTAAAATTGCAACTAATCAATTAAACCAAAGTGTGCCTATTCAACTGGGAAGCCACATTGTCAAAACCACCCTTCTTGTGTTGTGTTTGGAAAATGTGGACATTATTTTGGGAGCTAATTGGATGACCCTACACCAAGTAGTGCTTGATGTAGCCAGCTGCATCGTGGAAATCAATTCCCCGTTCTGTGAGAACTTCACCTTAATTCTGCCCAGTCAAGGTTCTACTCAGTCATGTGCTTTCTCTATGACGGAGTTACCTCTGAAGAAGATTCCAGTGGTTTGTGAGTATGCAGATGTCTTTCCTGATGAATTGCCGGGAATGCCACCAGACCGGGATATTGAATTCGCCATCGAGTTGCAACCGAGAACAACACCAATTTCCAAGAGGCGTTACCGAATGCCACCCGTTGAGTTGGCAGAATTGAAGAAGCAATTGCAGGAGTTGCTGGACAAGGGATTTATTCGCCCAAGTACTTCGCCTTGGGGATGTCCAGCCCTGTTTGTGAAGAAGAAAGATGAAAGCTTGAGGCTGTGTATAGATTACCGCCCTCTTAATGCGGTGACTATCAAGAACAAGTATCCTTTGCCTCGTATTGATGTTCTTTTTGACGAGTTGGTCGGAGCCAAAGTGTTTTCCAAGATAGACCTCCGCTCCGGCTACCATCAGATCAAGATACGAGCAAGCAATATTCCGAAGACGGCATTCTCAACCAGATATGGGCTATATGAATTCTTGGTGATGTCTTTCGGGCTGACTAATGCACCAGCATATTTCATGTATCTGATGAATTCTGTTTTCATGCCTGAATTGGACAAATTCGTAGTGGTTTTCATCGATAATATCTAGGTGTACTCAAAAAACGAAGAAGAACATGTCGGGCATTTGCATGTAGTACTTCAACGTCTGCGAGAGCACCACATTTATGCCAAGTTGTCAAAATGTGATTTTTGGCTAAAGGAAATCAATTCTTGGGTCACACTATCTCTCAGGCAGGAATAGATGTTGATCCTGATAAGGTGCAAGAGGTGATGAACTGGAAGCCACCAATGACTGTCCGTCAGATTTGGAGTTTTCTGGGATTAGTTGGTTATTACCGAAGATTTATTGAGGATTTCTCTCGAATTGTGAAGCCTATAACTGAGCTGCTGAAGAAAGAAGCCAAGTTTGTTTGGAGTCAGAAGTGCGAAGATGCCTTCCATGCATTGAGGCAACATCTGACCACAACACTAGTGTTAGCGCAACCCGACAGCAGCAAGCCTTTTGATGTGTATTGTGATGCCTTTGGCACTAGACTAGGTTCTGTCTTGATGCAAGACAACCGAGTCATTGCTTACGCTTCAAGAGCACTCAGGCCTCATGAGCAGAATTATCCCACTCATGACCTTGAGTTGGCAGCAGTGGTTCATGCATTACAAATGTGGAGGCGCTATTTAATGGGAACCCACTGCAACATCTTCACTGATTATAAGAGCCTTAAGTATATCTTTACTCAGGCTGATCTCAACATGAGGCAGAGAAGATGGCTAGAGCTGATCAAGGACTATGACCCAGAGGTACATTATCACCCAGGAAAAGCCAATGTGGTAGCAGATGCCTTGAGTCGGAAGTTGCAATGCAATTGTATTCTGATGGATTCTCGTATCAACACCTTGTGTGATGAGTTGAGCAAGATGCAGATTGAAGTGATTCCTTCTGGTGCTTTGTCTTACATTTCTGTTGAGCCAGCTTTGCAAGATCAGATCATCATGGCCCAGCTCAGTGACAAGGGAGTACAAATTATCAAGGAGAATCTCCATCAGAAGGTTGAGAAGTATAAATGTTTCCGCCAAGATGGAATGGGTGTATTGTGGTTTAAAAGCAGATTGGTGATTCCCAAAAACAAGGACCTCAAGAAGAAAATCTTGGACAAGGCTCATCTCTCCCAATTCTCTATGCATCCGGGAAGCACCAAAATGTACCATGATCTGAAGCCTTTGTATTAGTGGACCAGAATGAAGATGGAGATAGCCCAATATGTATCGGAATGTGACACCTGTCAGAGGATAAAGGCCAGCCACTTGAAATCAGCTGGAGCTTTGCAACCCCTGTCTATACCTTCGTGGAAATGGGATGACATCAGCATGGATTTCATCGTAGGTCTGCCCAACACCTCTCGTCATCATGATTCAATTTGGGTTATTGTGGACTGACTGACGAAAGTGGTACATTTTCTCCCTATGCACACCACTGATAAGGCTCAAAAGTATGCAGAGTTGTACATTGACCGGATCATGTGTTTGCACGTATTGCCTCGGACCATTGTATCTGACCGAGGAGCCCAATTTGTTGCCAGATTTTGGGAACAACTACAGGAGTCTTTGGGAACCAAGCTAATCAAAAGTTCAGCTTACCACCCACAAACTGATGGTCAGACTGAAAGGGTAAACCAAATTCTTGAAGACATGCTGATAGTCTGTGCAATCGATTGTGGCAAGAACTGGGATAAGCACCTCTCCTTGGCAGAGTTTGCTTATAACAACAGTTATCTTTCCAGCCTAAGGATGGCACCTTTTGAAGCCCTTTATGGAAGAAGGTGTAGAACACCGCTCAATTGGTCTCAGCCTGGAGAAAGAGAAGTTTTTGGACCTGACTTAGTGACTGAAGCCGAAAGGAAGGTCAGACTAATCAGGAAGAATCTAGAAGCTGCTCAGGCCAGGCAGAAGAGTTACCATGATAAAAGAAGGAAACCTCTCCAGTTCGAGGTGGGAGATTTTGTTTATCTCAAGGTATCACCCACCAATGGAGTGCAGAGGTTTGGGATCAAAGGCAAGCTAGCCCCTCGTTACATTGGACCTTATGAGGTCATAGAAGCCTGTGGACCCGTGGCATATAAATTGATGTTACCTCCAAAAATGTCTGCCATCCACAGTGTGTTCCATGTATCTCAGCTGAAAAGAAGTGTGTTCGATTGCCGACCGAGATCATAGCAGAACCAGAATTGGAGATAGAGCCAGATCTATCGTACCAAGAGTACCCTTCCAAGATTCTGGATTGCAAAGAAAGATCAACTCGGGCTAAATCGATCAAGATGTACAAGGTCCAGTGGAGTAATCACTCAGAGGAAGAAGCTACCTGGGAGACTGAGGAATTCTTGCGATCCAACTTTCCCGATTGCCTACGTAAGGAAATTGGTACGTAATCACACCCAACCCCTCCTCCTGCCCTTCGAATCTAAATTTCAGAAAAATAATCTTAAATCAGAATGAAGTAATTATGAAACAAAACTTAATAGGACTTCCTTCTGAAGTTGCAAAGAGAATGACATTCGAAGAGCAGTTTGCCCTAATAATAAGCACCCACTTCATGTAAGTCTCACCCTTCGCTTCACCCCGGGAGGACTCTGACCCGAATCTCGGGACGAGATTCCTTTAAGGGGGGAAGGTTGTGACACCCCAGTGTCACCTAGGGTTTCTCTCAAGTGCTAACCCAAGAACCATCATTTTATGTGAACCAAATTGAGCATGAGCATCAAATTGACTTAAGAATAAAGGATCCACTAAGTTTATACTTAAAAGCATCATGTTCAAAACAAATGAGTTTTTCCAAAGGGCAAAATGTTGAAACCCTAATAACAATCCTAATTGAGCTCTATAAGCAAAATTGAAGAGAAAAAGCAAAAGAGTATGAAAAATATAGAATCATGGCTTAGGCCAAATATAAACATTGAAGTATATTTAATAAGAAACAATAAAGATTAAGGAAGCTTGGCCAAAATAATTTAAACAAAACCCCAAGCAAGCTTCTCAAGTGGGGACTCAATAGGGAATTCTGAAATTCAGAATTCTGAATTTCCGACCTTGAGCGAAAGACCAAGCGTGTTCACCTTGATCCCTAGCTCGAATCCTAATGACCCCATTGACAAAAACGTGTCTAACTAACTCCTCTGTCACATGCCAGAAGATGGCAATGGGACGCGAGCCCTAGACACAACAAAACCCTGGATTTGCCTTGGGTTTGAGCAGAGAGACAGACTGGATTTCCGGGCTCCAAATCTCTGAAACCAGTAGGCAAAATCCTATGACCCCCACATAAGATCGATAGCTTGCAGGGAGGAGAAGAGGTTTTGTGCACTGACCAAGGCGAGAGCAGGCTCGGATGAATGACTACACGCGCCAGAACTTGGGCAGAACGAACGAGCACACGTGTTCGACCCTGGTCAGCACGTCGGCGTTCGCCCAACCCGCGCGCACGCTCGCCCCAGCGTTCAGTCAAGTCCGCCGCGCGCCCTCACCCTCGGTCGTGCTCGCCCGCGCCTATAAAGCCTCCCCGGGCACGCCTCACCTCACCTCGTGCTCACCTTCGTCGGCCAAACGCCCCTCCTTAGCTCCGGCAAGCTCTTTTTCCGCCCGCCATTGCCGCCAGAGCCTCGGCCACCGTGGCCAGCCCACTCCAGTCACTTCCAAGCCGCGCCAGCCGCTCGGTTAGCTTCACCAGTAGCTTGTGAAGCTTTCGCTGCCCTCGGACCCGGCAGAACTTCACCGGAAGTCTAAGATCGCCCTCACCGGACTTCTACCGCCCGCCTACGCGCGTAGACCGAGCAATCCGGTGAGCCGTTCTTCAATTCCTCGCGCACACACATTCCTTGATCCCTGGTGAAGCTCTCTGACCCGTTTGATAGGTCAATTGTGCCCTAGATAGGCCGGACTCCTCGCCGCCGACGAGCTCCCCCGCCTGCGCACGTGGACCGGCCGACTCCGACCATCCCCGATGGCGACCCGCACATCGCCGTGACCCTCAGGACCTCCCCTACACCCTCGGCCACCTCACAGGAGCAGTCTCGCCGTCGGTAAGCCCCTCCGCCCTTTCTTCCGCCGCGGGTACTGTTTGATTTGGGGGAAGGACCTCGGGTTAGGATTAGAAGAACTCAGGGGGTTTTCTGAATTGTCAGCGACTCAATTGAATAGTAGCCTAAGGATTAGTCTGTAAGGAAACTTGAAAACACTCGCCAGGGACCCCATTGCAAAGTAGTTTCCATTTAATCATTTCTGTTTAATCTTTTTAATGAACAGAGAACTTAGGAAATTCATAACTTGAGAGATACTTAACCAAAAATTGTCAAACCAATTTTGCTGGATTCTAAATATTATGTACTGCCAATTAAAAATGCTAAACCCCATGCTTTCTAATCTAAATTTTAGAGTTTAGAATTAAATACAGAAACTGACCAAACCTTGTTTAATTAAGGAAAACTAGTTATGCTTCTGTGTTGAACTTAAGAAAATTTGTAGATGTTCAAACCACATTTAAACACTGTTTAAAAATAGTGAGAACCCCAGTATTGAAAAATTTAGTGGGGATATCTATTAAAACCCATTTTTGCCCAAAACTTAGGAAAATCAGAAAGGCCTTAGAAATTAATGACCAGTGGATGAATATATTTCTCCTAGCCTACTTAATAAAAGAGAACCTAGGAAAAATAGAAAGACCTCTAGTCTAGAATAGAATTAAAGTAGAATGTTTTATTTAGCATTATTCCAACTAGAAAACAATTATTAGAGTTATAAAACCAGACCCAAAGTTATTAATAAAAATTCAGTGAACTTATAACCACCAAAACCCCACTACAAAAATAATAAACTCCCCAGCCCATCATTTTAAGTAGGGTAGATAAATAGAACATGATAATGAGTCATATTTTGAAAAAATCATTAGTAACCCAAAATAATGCAATAATGGGCAAATAAAATTTTGCTAGGTCACTAATGAGATAGGCCACCAGAGAAAAATGCAAACCCAATTGAAAGGTGTACAATAATGCCTATTACCAATACTTCATGAAAAAGGCCATTTAATTCAAATAATTCCTACCACCCCTTCCTTTAAGCAAAAAGATGCCAAACTTTAGAATGATTGCTCTTGCACAAAATAGAAGGTAGGAAAAATCATAAATATGTTGTTTGATATTTTTCAAATATAGTGGTAGTAGAAATCACACCTTTGGCTAGAAACTTGGGAAAATCATAATAAAATAACTGGTAAGTATTATTGGCTAGAAAATTGTGCCAAGTCGTGTTATAACATCTAAATGCCAGCAAAAATGAGTATTAGAAAACTTCCTACTGCTAAATGGTAGTTGTAGTTCAAATGACCCCTTCTACCCTAAAACTTGGTAATTTTGCCCAAAGAAAACTATTCACTTTTTAAGCCCCAAATTTTAAGACAGAGAATTATACACCAGTAATAAGCCACTGTACTTTTTACAAAAATTTTGGAAATTTATTAAGTCCAACTTGAAATCAAGGGAAAGAAAGGAAAGATAAAGGAGATGAAGGAAAGAAAGGAAAGATTAACCTCGCCCCAATAAGTCCAACTTGAAATCTTGACAATTCTCACTAAGACTTTAAAAAGAATTCAGTGGAACACTAAAATGGACTTACCACTTAATTTAACTGAGTGTGATCTAAATTACTAATAATACCACCAAAAATCTTGTGTAACAAGATTTAACTCTATCTAATTTAAGTGGATCATTCACCATCAAAGTTTAATCTCTAAAGCACATATCATATCATGCATGTATCTTACTCGTTGCATTCATTAGATTGTAATCTCGCTGATGGAGAGTACGTGCTCATCCCCGAGCAAGGAACTGTCCAAGAGGAAGACCAGTAGCAAGCTCCCGAGGCTGCTATCGAGGATCTCCCCGCAGCCCCAGCTATTGAAGGCAAGCCCCGATTTTTTATGCATAACCGTATCATTATATGCTACTTTACTACACTTAATGCTTGTAGGATTGTAATGTGCACTTAAGTGTAGGAGTTGCTTGAAACCTCTAGTTGCATGAACTTAGGATACCTTTTTGAGATGGATACTAGTATGCTAGGTCGAGTAGCTGCTATGCAAATCAGGATCTCGGTAGAAGTCGAGTGATTTTTCTAGCAATCGCGCGAGGTCAGGAATTGATTGTATTCATTTTGATTATGGGATATTTGTTGGTCTATGGACTTGGATCTAGGGAGGTTGCCTTGTTCATTAGATGGGAAAAAGGAATTAAGGATTAATGTGTAGATACCTGAGTCAAGCTTTTGAACGTACTAAGCACATGTCGGGAAATATGGTAACCGGTAAACCTACTACCTGAGTGAAGCCGGGCGCGGACTTTATCCCTCATGCGACCTAAGACTGGGTCTCCCATGCTAGCTATGGTGGGTACAAGTGCGGTCACTACACGGCGGCAGCCGGGGTCAGTGGAGCATTGTATGCCAAGGCGGTGAGGCCTGGTCGCGAACGGGGAATCGATGGGGACGATTGACATGTGTGGGGTCGGAGCACCCTTACATGTCATGTGTTTAGGTTTACCTTACAAGGATAAAACTTGAATCAAATCGTCTGCTTCTCGCAGCTAATGAGACTGCTTGACCCCTTGTACTACATTGAGTAAGAAGTCAAATAAGGTTACATGAGACAATTTGTTGATTGCACTAAATGCTTGTTACCATGTATGCTTAGAAGGAGCAAACTTAGTAAAGCTAATGATGTTAGAATTCGAAAAGCTAAAACTTGGTTTTAGATACAGCTAGTGCTTTTGGCAAACCCAATGCCTCAGCCAAACAACTGCATGGTCTAGAGGTAGAGGAGTAGATTCCTCACACCGGGTAAGTCTAGCTGAGTATTAGTATACTCAGCCTTGCTTGTGGCATAATTTTGCAGGTACGCTTCAGGTTATGGTTGATGGTGTGACTTGGCCTACCACCCTGCCATCGGGTTGGACGATCGAGTGGGATGCTGCTCCGGCAGGAGAGGAGCACGAGGAGTAGTGGGCTACGCCTTGCCCATTTCCTCGCTACCGACGACATCGATTATCCGCTGCATTTTATTTTATGAACTCTTATCAGCGACTTGAAAAACTCCGATTCATGTAATAACTTCAGTACTTAATTTGAGGTTTCCTGTTTTTTTGTATTTCTTCTATGACTCACCTTCGAGTGAGTGTGGCAGAACCACCCGAATTATTCCAGCTTAAGTGCCTAAGTCACGCCTCAGGGGCCGTAACACACTTAAATCGAAATAACTCGTCAGTCCCTCAGATCTAGTCTGATAGAGCCACTTAACCAGGATTAAATTCCACAATCTCACTCGAAGGTGAGTCACAGAAGAAATACAATAAAACAGGAAAGCTCAAATTAAGTACTGAATTATTACATAGATCGGAGTTTCTCGAGTAGCAAATAAGAGTTCACGAAATAAAATGCAGCGGATAGTCGGTGTCGTCGGTATCGAGGAAAGGGGCAAGGCCTAGCCCACTACTCCTCATGCTCCTCTCCTGCCGGAGCAGCATCCCACTCGACCGTCCAACCCGGTGGCAGGGTGGTAGGCCAAGTCACACCATCAACCATATCTTGAATTGTACCTGCAAAAATTATGCCACAAGCAAGGCTGAGTATACTAATACTCAGCTAGACTTACCCGGTGTGAGGAGTCTACTCCTCTACCTCTAGACTATGCAGCTGTTTGGCTGAGGGGCTTGGTTTGCCAAAAGCACTAGCTGTTTCTAAAATTAACTTTTAGCTTTTCAAATTCTAACATCATTATCTTAGCTAGGTTTGCTCCTTCTAAGCATACATGGTGACAAGCGTTTAGTTCAATCAACAAATTGTCTCATGTAACCTCATTTCACTTCTTACTCGATATAGTACAAGGGGTCAAGCAGTCTCATTAGCTGCAAGAAGCAGACGATTCAAATCGAGTTTTATCCTTGCAAGGTAAACATAAACACATGACATGTCAGGGCACTCTGACCCCACACACGTCAACCGTCCCCATCGATTCCCCATTCGTGTCCAGGCCTCACCGCCTTGGCATACAATGCTCCACTGACCCCGGCTGCCGCCGTGCAGTGACCGCACTTGTACCCACCATAGCTAGCATGGGAGACCCAGTCTCAGGTCACATGAGGGATAAAGTCTGCGCCCGGCTTCACTCAGGTACTAGGTTTATCGGTTACCATTTTTCCCGACATGTGCTTAGTACGTTCAAACGCTTGACTCAGGTATCCACACATTAATCCTTAATTCCTTTTTCCCGTCTCATGGTCAAGGCATCCTCCCTGGATCCATGTCCATAGACTAACATTGATCCCGTTATCAAGATGAATACAATCAAATCCTGACCTCGCGCGAGTGATAGAAAAATCACTCGACTTCTACCGAGATCCTGATTAGCAAGCAGCTACTCAACCTAGCATACTAGTATTCATCTCAAAAAGGAATCCTAAGTTCAAGCAACTAGATGTTTCAAGCAACTCCAACACTTAAGTGCACATTACAATCCTACAAGCATTAAGTGTAGTAAAGTAGCATATAATAATATGGTTATGCATATAAACTAGGGCTTGCCTTCAATAGTTGGGGCTGCGGGGAGATCCTCGATAGCAGCCTCAGAAGCTTGCTCCTGGTCCTCCTCTTGGACAGTTCCTTGCTCGGGGATGAGCACGTACTCTCCGTCGACGAGATTACAATCTAATGAATGCAATGCGTAAGATATATGCATGATATGATATGTGCTTTAGTAATTTAAACTTTTGATGGTGTATGATCTACTTGAGTTAGGTAGAGTTAAACCTTACTTATGCGAGACTTTTGGGTGGTATACTTGGTAAATTGGATCAAACTTAGCTAAGGTAAGTGGTAGGTTTATTTTTAGGGTTCCACTGAATTCTTTTTAAAGCCTTAGTGAGAATTGACAAGAATTCAAGTTGGACTTATTGGAGTGAGGTTTATTTCTTCTTTCTTTTTCTTTATCCCCCTTAAGTTTTTGTAGTGGGTTTGAACTACAAGTTGCCTTAATAAATTTCCGAAAATTCTGTAAAAATTACAGTGGCTTATTACTAGTGTATAGTTCTCTGTCTCAAAATTTGGGGATCAGAAAGTGATTAGTTTTCTCTGGACAAAATTACCAAATATTAGGGCAGAAGGGATGGTTTGAACTACAACTTCCATTTAACAGTAGGTAATTCTCTAAGACTTATTTTTGCTGGCATTTAGATATTATAACATGACTTGGCACAAAATGTTAGCCATTAATTCTTATTAGTTATTTTATCATGATTTTCCCAAGTTTCTAGTCAAATGGGTGCTTTCTACTACTACTATGTTTGAAAAATACCAAACAACATATTTCTGATTTTTCCTAGCTTCTATTTTGCGCAAGAGCAATCATTCTAAAGTTTGGCATCTTTTTGCTTAAGGGAAGAGGTGGTATGCATTAATTGGATTAAATGGCCTTTCTTATAAAATATTAGCAATAGGTATTATTTTGCATCCTTCTAATGGGTTTGCACTTTTCTCTGGTGGCCTTTCTCATTATTGACCTAGCAAAATTTTGTTTGCCCATTATTGCATTATTATGGGTTATTCATGATTTATTTGGAATATGACTCATTATCATATTATATTTATTTACCCTACTTAAAATGATGGGCTGGGGTGTTTATTATTTTTACAATGGGGTTTTGGTAGTTACAAGTTCACTGGATTTTTATTATCAATTTTGGGTATGGTTTTGTAATTCTAATAATTGATTTCTAGTTGGAATAATGCTAAATAAGACATTTCACTTTAAAACTGATCTGGCTAGAGGTCCCTTTATTTTTCCTAGGTTCTCTGTTACTTAAGCAAACTAGAAACAATATTTTCACTCACTGTTCATTAATTTCTAATGCCTTTCTGATTTTTCTAAGGTTTGGGCAGAAATGGCTTTTAATGGATATCTACACTAAATTTTTCAATACTGGGGTTCTTACTATTTTTAAACAGTGCTTAAATGCGGTTTGAACATCTACAAATTTTCTTAGGTTCAGCAAAGAAGCATAACTAATTTTCCTTAATTAAACAAGGTTTGGTCTGTTTCTGTTTTAAATTTTAAACTCTAAAAATTTGAACAGAAAGCATAGGGTTCATTATTTTTAAATGATAGTTCATATTATTCAGGATCTAGCAAAATTAGTTTGACCACTTTTGCTTAAGAATTCATCAAGTTATGAATTTTCTAATTTCTTTGTTTATTAAAAAGGTTAAACAGAAATGATTAAATGGAAAACTACTTTGCAACGGGGTCCTGGCGGTTGTTTTAAGTTTTCCTTACAAACTAGTCCCTGGGCTACTATTCAAATGAGTCACTGACATCGCAGAAAACCCCCTGAGTTCTTCTAATCCTAACCCGAGGTCCTTCCCCCAAATTAAACAGTACCCGCGGCGGAAGAAAGGGCGGAGGGGCTTACCGGCGGCGAGATTGCTCCGGTGAGGTGGCCGAGGGTGTAGGGGAGGTCCTGAGGGTCACGACGATGTGCGGGTCGCCGTCGGGGATGGTCGGAGTTGGCCGGTCCACGTGCGCAAGCGGGGGAGCTCATCGGCGGCAAGGAGTCCGGCCTATCCAGGGCGAAATTGACCAATCAAACGGGTCAGAGAGGTTCACCAGGGATTAAGGAAGGTGTGTGCGCGAGGAATTGAAGAATGGCTCACCTGAGTGTCCGGTCCACGCGTGCAGGCGGGCGGTCGAAGTCCGGTGAGGGTGATCTTCGCCTTTCGGTGAAGTTCTGCTAGGTCCGAGGGCTTGGAAAGCTGCACGGGCCTATGGCGGAGCTAACCGAACTGTTGGCGTGACTTGGGGGTGACTGGAGTTGGCTGGCCACGGTGGCTGAAGCTCTGGCGGCAATGGCGGGCGGAAAGGAGCTCGCCGGAGCTAAGGAGGGGTGTCTAGCCGGCGGTGGTGAGTGCGAGGTGAAGTGAGGCGTGCCCAGGGAGGCTTTATAGGCGTGGGCGAGCACGGCCGAGGGCGGGGCTCTGACAAGCGCTCGGGGCATGCGTGGCGAACGCCAGTGCGCGCTCTGGCATCTGGCACAGCGTCGAGCACGAGGCAGCGCAGAGAGAGGTCGAGTTCAAACGCAGATTGGCCCCAAATCTTTGAGATTATGGCCATGATCCCGTTGAGAGATCTCTTCCTCTCAGGTCCCTTTGTCGTTTGTGTGTGGAGGCTAGCAGGTTTTGCTGACTGGATTAAGAGATAGAGAGGGGAGAAATCCTGTTTGTCTCACTGCCGCACACAGGGAGAAGATCTCTGGTTTGACGTGTCTAAGGCACGCGTCCCAATGCCATCTTCTGGCACAAGACAGAGAGGTTAGTTATGCACGTTTTTGTCAATGTGGCCATTAGGATTTGAGTTAGGGATCAAGGTGAACACGTTGATCTTGGCTCAAGGTCTGAAATTCAGAATTCTGAATTTCAGAATTCCTTAATGAAATCCCACATGAGAGGCTTGTTTAGAGTTTTATTTAAATTGCTTTGGCCAAGCTTCATCAATCTTTATTGTTGCTTATTAAATATACTTCAATGTTTATAATTGGCCCAAGCCATGATTCTAAGTTTTTCATACTCTTTTCCCCATTTTCTTGAATTTTGTTTATAGGGCTCAATTAGTGTTTTTGTTGGGGTTGCACATTTTGCCTTTTGAAAAACCCATTTGTTTTGATCATGATACTTTTAAGTATAAGCTTAGTGGGTTCTTTATCCTTAAATCAACTTGATGTTCATCCTCAATTTTGATTCACATAAGATGATGGTTCTTGGGTTAGCACTTGAGAGAAACCCTAGGTGACACTGGGTGTCACAGCCTTCCCCCCTTAAAGGAATCTCGTCCCGAGATTCGGGCCAGAGTCCTCCCGGGGTGAAGCGAAGGGTGAGACTTATATGAAGTGGGTGCTTATTGTTATTATTAGGGCAAACTGCTCTTCGAATGTCATTCTCTTTGCAACTTCAGAAGGAAGTCCTTTTTAAATTTTGTTTCATGATTACCTCATTCTGATTTAAGATCATATCTTTGAATTTTAGATTCGAAGGGCAGGAGGAGGGGTTGGGTGTGATTACGTACCAGCTTCCTTAGGTAGGCAATCGGGGAAGTTGGATCTCAAGAATTCCTCAGTCTCCCAAGTAGCTTCCTCCTTTGAGTGATTACTCCACTGGACCTTGTACATCTTGATCGATTTAGCCCGAGTTGATCTTTCTTTGCAATCCAGAATCTTGGAAGGGTACTCTTGGTACGATAGATCTGGTTCTATCTCCAATTCTGGCTCTGCTATGATCTCGGTCGGCAATCGAACACACTTCTTCAGCTGAGATACATGGAACACACTGCGAATGGCGGATAGTTTTGAAGGTAGCTTCAGCTTATATGCCACGGGTCCACATGCTTCGTTGATCTCATAAGGTCCAATGTAACGAGGGGCTAGCTTGCTTTTGATTCCAAACCTCTGCACTCCCTTGGTGGGTGATACCTCGAGGTATACGAAATCTCCCACCTTGAACTGGAGAGGTTTCCTTCTTTTATCATGGTAACTCTTCTGCCTGGCCTGAGCAGCTTCTAGATTCTTCCTGGTTAGTTTGACCTTCCTTTCGGCTTCAGTCACTAAGTCAGGTCCAAAAACTCCTCTTTCTCCAGGTTGAGACCAATTGAGTGGTGTCCTACACCTTCTTCCATAGAGAGCTTCAAAAGGTGCCATCCTTAGGCTGGATTGATAACTGTTGTTATAAGCAAACTCTGCCAAGGAGAGGTGCTTATCCCAGTTCTTGCCACAATCGATTGCACAGGCTCTCAGCATATCCTCCAGAATTTGGTTTACCCTTTCCGTCTGACCATCTGTCTGTGGGTGGTAAGCTGAACTTCTGATTAGCTTGGTTCCCAAAGACTCCTGTTCCCAAAATCTGGCAACAAATTGGGCTCCTCGGTCAGAAACAATGGTCCGAGGTAATCTGTGCAAACACACGATCCGGTCAATGTACAATTCTGCATACTTTTGAGCCTTATCAGTGGTGTGCACAGGAAGAAAATGTGCCACTTTTGTCAGTCGGTCCACAATAACCCAAATCGAATCATGATGACGAGAGGTGTTGGGCAGACCTACGATGAAATCCATGCTGATGTCATCCCATTTCCACGAAGGTATAGATAGGGGTTGCAAAGCTCCAGCTGATTTCAAATGGCTTGCCTTTATACTCTGACAAGTGTCACATTCCGATACATACTGGGCTATCTCCCTCTTCATTCTGGTCCACCAATACAAAGGCTTCAGATCATGGTACATTTTGGTGCTTCCCGGATTCATAGAGAATTTGGAGAGATGAGCCTCATCCAAGATTTTCCTCTTGAGGTCCTGGTTTTTAGGAATCACCAATCTGCTTTTGAACCATAACACACCCTTTTCATCTTGGCGGAAACAATTATACTTTTCAATTTTCTGATGGAGATTCTTCTTGATAATCTGCACTGCCTTGTCACTGAGTTAGGCCATGATGATCTGGTCTTGCAAAGCTGGCTCGATAGAAATGTGAGACAGAGCACCAGAAGGAATCACTTCTATTTGCATCTTGCTCAACTCATCACACAAGGTGTTGATGCGAGAATCCATCAGAATACAATTGCATTGCAACTTCCGACTCAAGGCATCTGCTACCACATTGGCTTTTCCTGGGTGATAATGTACCTCCAGGTCATAATCCTTGATCAGCTCTAGCCATCTTCTTTGCCTCATGTTGAGATCAGCCTGAGTAAAGATGTACTTAAGGCTCTTATGACCAGTGAAGATGTTGCAGTGGGTTCCCATTAAATAGTGCCTCCACATTTTTAATGCATGAACCACTGCTGCCAACTCGAGGTCATGAGTGGGACGATAATTTTGCTCTTGAGGCCTGAGTGCTCTTGAGGCATAAGAAATGACTCGGTTGTCTTGCATTAAGACACAACCTAGTCTAGTGCCAGAGGCATCACAATATACATCAAAAGGCTTGCTGTTGTTGGGTTGCGCTAACACTGGTGTTGTGGTCAGATGCTGCCTTAATGCATGGAAGGCATCTTTGCACTTCTGACTTCAAACAAACTTGGCTTCTTTCTTTAGCAACTCAGTTATAGGCTTCGCAATTCGAGAGAAATCCGGAATAAATCTTCGGTAATAACCAGCTAAACCCAGAAAACTCTGAATCTGACGGACAGTCGTTGGTGGCTTCTAGTTCATCACCTCTTGCACTTTATCAGGATCAATAGCTATTCCTACCTGAGAGATAGTGTGACCCAAGAATTTGATTTCCTTTAGCCAAAAATCACACTTGGACAACTTGGCATAAAGGTGGTGCTCTCGCAGACGTTGAAGCACTACATGCAAATGCCCGACATGTTCTTCGTTTTTCGAGTACACCAAGATATCATCGATGAACACCACTACGAATTTGTCCAATTCAGGCATGAAAACAGAATTCATCAGATACATGAAATATGCTGGTGCATTTGTCAGCCCGAATGACATCACCAAGGATTCATATAGCCCATATCTGGTTGAGAATGTCGTCTTTGGAATATCGCTTGCTCGTATCTTGATCTGATGGTAGCCGGAGCAAAGGTCTATCTTGGAAAACACCTTGGCCCCGACCAACTAGTCAAAAAGAACATCAATATGAGGCAAAGGATACTTGTTCTTGATAGTTACCGCATTAAGAGGGCGGTAATCTATACACAGCCTCAAGCTTTCATCCTTCTTCTTCACAAACAGTGTTGGACATCCCCAAGGCAAAGTACTTGGGCGAATAAATCCCTTATCCAGCAACTCCTGCAATTGCTTCTTCAATTCTGCCAACTCAGCGGGTGGCATTCGGTAGGGCCTCTTGGAAATTGGTGCCGTTCCCGGTTGCAACTCGATGGCAAATTCAATATCCCGGTCTGGTGGCATTCTTGGCAATTCATCAGGAAAGACATCTGCATACTCACAGACCACTTGGATCTTCTTCAGAGGTAACTCCGTCATAGAGAAAGCACATGACTGAGTAGAACCTTGACTGGGCAGAATTAAGGCGAAGTACCCGCAGAACGGAGAATTAATTTCCACGGTACGGCTGGCTACATCAAGCACAACTTGGTGCAAGGTCATCCAATTAGCTCCCAGAATAATGTCCACATTTTCCAAACCTAAAACAAGAAGGGTGGTTTTGACAATGTGGCTTCCCAGTTGAATAGGCACACTTTGGTTTAATTGATTAGTAGAAATTTTACCCCCGGGTGTGACTATCATAAATGACCCTTTTGAGTGAGAGAATGGCAGTTCACATTTAGCACTGAACTTTTGGCTAATGAAACTATGAGATGCACCAGAATCAAACAGAATTAAAGCACGTTGATTATAAACTGAAAAGATACCAGTCATGATAGGAGCTCCCTCAGGTACTTCCTCCAGAGTAGTGACGTTGAGCTTCCCTTGCCTGACTTGTACCTTCTGCTTTCTTCCCTTGTCTTGATTTGGTGCTGGCATCTGCCTCTGCTGGTTCCTGGGACAATTCTTGGCATAGTGGCCCACATTGCCACAAGTGAAACACTTGTTCCCATTGCCCTAGCGGAACTGCTGCTGCTGCGGAGGCAGATTATTCCTTGGAGCGGGAGCTAGAAAGCAGTTGGGTGCCGGCTGCTGCTGAGGTGGCCTGATCACCTATCTGCCTGCCTGCTGCTGGAAACCCCTGCTCTTATTGTGAGAAACAATCCAGAATCTCTGGGCCTGAGCGGATGGTGCTGCCATTGGTGCCTTTCTCTTCTTCTCTGCCCGGTGAGCTACAATGCAATCCTCCTGGGAGATGGCCAGGTTGACCAACTCATTGAAGCTATCAGCCCGGACAGTGTTGAGTCGTTCCCGCAGCTTGGTGTTAAGACCCCTGCAGAGCGGTCTCTTTTCTTTTCATCAGAATCAGCATGGTATCCTGCATACTGGCATAGGTCGTTGAAGGCTTGCGCATACTGCAGTACCGTGCGGGTTCCTTGGTTAAGCGCAGAAACTCATTTAGCTTGCGGTCAAGGATGCCAGCTGGGATATGGTGTCCTCTGAAAGCAGTCTTGAATTCCTCCCAAGACACTTCACGATCAGCAGGGAGCATAGCACGGAAGTGGTCCCACCAAGTCCCAGCAGGGCCGCAAAGCTGCTGCGCGGCGAAGCGAGCCTTGGCTTCGTCAGGGCAGTCTCCCGTGAGGAGGGGAAACTTGGACTCAACGACGCGGAGCCACACATTGGCGTCCAACGGATCCTCTGCCTTGGTGAACAAGGGTGGTTGCGTACTCAGAAACTCCTGGTAGGTTGCCGCTGCCGGAGGTCGCTGATGCTAGCCTCCACCATGCTGCTGAGGGTGGGGCTGGCGCTGCAAGAGCTGTCGCAGAATCTCGTTCTGCTGGGCCATCAGCTCCTGCACTGTGGGAGCTGGGGGAGGTGGCGGGGGAACCTGCTCGTTATGCCCGCGATGCTGCCTAGCTGCCATCTGAAAACAGAGATTGTCGCCATTGTTATCCTAATTCACCATTTCGAACGACAAGATATTATCTCATATGGAAGGAAAAATGCCATAATCATAATATTAGGTTCGAAATGAAGATAACATGATTACAAACATCCCACATGTTTTGAAAGTTCACAGGGTTACATTAGGGGAAAAGGTACTCGTAAGCCTAGTCCAAAATCTGACATTAACTAAGCTCGCATAGGTTTCTATCCGCCTAAAAGTGTCGAAGTGACTGATCAACCCGGAGCGGTGGAAGCGACACTAGATACGGGTGAAGGAGGCATCGCAGAGGTAGTCCCATTGGCACAGGGGCTGGTCCTAACTCCTCGGGAGCCTCTTCTCCCTCGCTTCCGGCTTCATTGGCCTCCATCTCCAAGTGGTGCATGTCCAGGTGGTCATTTGCTTCTTCGAGTTCCCTCTGCACATCGTGGAGCTGGTTCTCCAAGACATCAATAGTGTTGTCTCGGATCTCCACCTGCTGCTCCAAGGTGGTAATGCGCTGGCTCAGCCTTTCCACCTGTAGATCCTTCTCTACCAACTCGGTGGATAAATCGACCACAAAATCTTCTCGACTGTCGAGGGTGAGCTTGGCGGTTTGAGCGATGTTAGCAAGGTGTGCCATAGAGTCACTCTGAATGGCCTGAAGGCGGTACAGCGCACTCATGCACTGAACAGTGACCCTCCCAACCAAGTCAGGATACATTGCCCACACATCCTTCACATGGCTCATGCGGTTACACCACATGGGGTCATCCTTCTTCTCAGAAGGGAAGAGTCCCAAGGGGTGCATCACCATCTCCAGGGGATGGTAGCCACAGAAAGTCGTCAGAGTCTTCATGGCTGCTGCTTCAATGGTGTCGTCCGTCCTGAGTCCAATTGTCTCAGAATCAAGAGAACGCCAACCCGGCTGAAGGGGATGAGCCTCCAAAGTTAGCTAGACCCGACAACGAGGTACTCGGTGCTCCTCATACAACTGCACCGTGTACAAAGGGGGTGTAGGGTAACCGGCAGAGTTAAGCACTTCCCACAAGATGGAAGGAAAGCCATCGCGAGAAAGGAAGTCAGAACTGAAACGAGTGTCTCCTCCACTGGCGGGGGTGGGTGAATTCATCTGCGGAAGGGAACCAAAGGTAAAGATTATGGTGGAAGGAAAAAGAAAAAGAGAGCCCGGATGGTTTTTAAAGGAAGTGGGTTAGCTCAAGTTTTAATTCCCTTTTGTGTTTATAATGCATGCATGCTGGAAGTATCGTCTCCTCTCCAAATAATAGGGTGCTCTTAGGGCATCCTTAAAAAGTCTAAGTACTGGCCCACGGGGCCTAATTAATTAGCCACCTATTCCTCCCTCTATGCCTAAGGCCTTTCGTCCTAGGTCTAGCGGTCTAGTCCTGACAATCCGTAGCAGTTTCTAGGCAAGTTTTAAATTTTGAAAATGGTATCCATAGTTTATTGTCCTTCTCTGTGGTGGAATTTGCTCTGATACCAGCTATGGCAGAACCACCCGAATTATTCCAGCTTAAGTGCCTAAGTCACGCCTCAGGGGCCGTAACACACTTAAATCGGAATAACCCGTCAGTCCCTCTGATCTAGTCTGATAGAGCCACTTAACGAGGATCCAATTCCACAATCTCACTCGAAGGTGAGTCACAGAAGAAATACAATAAAATAGAAACCTCAAATTAAGTACTGAATTATTACATAGATCGGAGTTTCTCGAGTAGCAAATAAGAGTTCACGAAATAAAAAGCAGCGGATAATCGGTGTCGTCGGTATCGAGGAAAGGGGCAAGGCCTAGCCCACTACTCCTCGTGCTCCTCTCCTGCCGGAGCAGCATCCCACTCGACCGTCCAACCCGGTGGCAGGTTGGTAGGCCAAGTCACACCATCAACCATATCTTGAATCGCACCTGCAAAAATTATGCCACAAGCAAGGTTGAGTATACTAATACTCAGCTAGACTTACCCGGTGTGAGGAGTCTACTCCTCTACCTCTAGACTATGCAGTTGTTTGGCTGAGGGGTTTGGTTTGCCAAAAGCACTAGCTGTTTCTAAAATTAATTTTTAGCTTTTCAAATTCTAACATCATTATCTTAGCTAGGTTTGCTCCTTCTAAGCATACATGGTGACAAGCGTTTAGTTCAATTAACAAATTGTCTCATGTAACCTCATTTCACTTCTTACTCGATGTAGTACAAGGGGTCAAGTAGTCTCATTAGCTGCGAGAAGCAGACGATTCGAATCGAGTTTTATCCTTGCAAGGTAAACCTAAACACACGACATGTGAGGGCACTCCGACCCCACACACATCAACCGTCCCCATCGATTCCCCGTTCGCGTCCAGGCCTCACCGCCTTGGCATACAATGCTCCACTGACCCCGGCTGCAGCCGTGCAGTGACCGCACTTGTACCCACCATAGCTAGCATGGGAGACCCAGTCTCAGGTCGCATGAGGGATAAAGTCTATGCCCGGCTTCACTCAGGTACTAGGTTTATCGGTTACCATTTTTCCCGACATGTGCTTAGTACGTTCAAACGCTTGACTCAGGTATCCACACATTAATCCTTAATTCCTTTTTCCCGTCTCATGGTCAAGTCATCCTCCCTGGATCCAAGTCCATAGACTAACATAGATCCTGTTATCAAGATGAATACAATCAATTCCTGACCTCGCGCAAGTGCTAGAAAAATCACTCGACTTCTACCGAGATCCTGATTAGCAAGCAGCTACTCGACCTAGCATACTAGTATTCATCTCAAAAAGGAATCCTAAGTTCATGCAACTAGAGGTTTGAACTACAACTACCATTTAACAGTAGGGAATCCTAAGTTCATGCAACTAAAAATTTGGGGATCAGAAAGTGAATAGTTTTCTCTGGACAAAATTACCAAATATTAGGGCAAAAGGGATGGTTTGAACTACAACTACCATTTAACAGTAGGTAATTCTCTAAGACTTATTTTTGCTGGCATTTAGATGTTATAACATGACTTGGCACAAAATTTTAGCCATTAATTCTTATTAGTTATTTTATCATGATTTTCCCAAGTTTCTAGCCAAAGGGGTGCTTTCTACTACCACTATGTTTGAAAAATATCAAACAACATATTTCTGATTTTTCCTAGCTTCTATTTTGCGCAAGAGCAATCATTCTAAAGTTTGGTACCTTTTTGCTTAGAGGAAGGGGTGGTATGCATTAATTGGATTAAATGTCCTTTCTTATAAAATATTAGCAATAGGTATTATTTTGCATCGTGCTAATGGGTTTGCACTTTTCTCTGGTGGCCTTCCTCATTATTGACCTAGCAAAATTTTGTTTTCCCATTATTGCATTATTATGGGTTATTCATGATTTATTTGGAATATGACTCATTATCATATTATATTTATTTACCCTACTTAAAATGACGGGCTGAGGTGTTTATTATTTTTACAGTGGTGTTTTGGTAGTTACAAGTCCACTGGATTTTTATTATCAACTTTGGATCTGGTTTTGTAATTCTAATAATTGATTTCTAGTTGGAATAATGCTAAATAAGACATTTCACTTTAAAACTGATCTGGACTAGAGGTCCCTTCATTTTTTATAGGTTCTCTGTTACTTAAGCAAACTAGGAAATAATTTTACTCACTGTTCATTAATTTCTAATGCCTTTTTGATTTTCCTAAGGTTTGGCCAGAAATGGCTTTTAATGGATATCTACACTAAATTTTTCAATACTGGGGTTCTTACTATTTTTAAACAGTGTTTAAATGGGGTTTGAACATCTACAAATTTTCTTATGTTCTGCACAGAAGCATAACTAATTTTCATTAATTAAACAAGGTTTGGTCAGTTTCTGTTTTTAATTTTAAACTCTAAAAATTTGAACAGAAAGCATAGGGTTCATTATTTTTAAATGATAGTTCATATTATTCAGGATCTAGCAAAATTAGTCTGACCACTTTTGCTTAAGAATTCATCAAGTTATGAATTTTCTATGTTCTCTGTTTATTAAAAAGGTTAAATAGAAATGATTAAATGGAAAACTACTTTGCAACGGGGTCCCTGGCGGTTGTTTTATGTTTTCCTTACAGACTAGTCCCTGAGCTACTATTCAAATGAGTCGTTGACATCGCAGAAAACCCCGTGGGTTCTTCTAATCCTAACCCGAGGTCCTTCCCCCAAATTAAACAGTACCCGCTGCGGAAGAAAGGGCGAAGGGGCTTACCGGCGGCGAGGTTGCTCCGGTGAGGTGGCCGAGGGTCTAGGGGAGGTCCTGAGGGTCACGACGATGTGGGGGTCACCGTCAGGGATGGTCGGAGTTGGCCGGTCCACGTGCGCAGGCGGGGGAGCTCATCGGCGGCGAGGAGTCCGGCCTATCCAGGGCGAAATTGACCAATCAAACGGGTCAGAGAGCTTCACCAGGGATCAAGGAAGGTGTGTGCGCGAGTAATTGAAGAATGGCTCACCGAAGTGTCCGGTCCACGCGTGCAGGCGGGCGGCCGAAGTCCGGTGAGGGTGATCTTCGCCTTCCGGTGAAGTTCTGCCAGGTCTGAGGGCTTGGAAAGCTTCACGGGCCTATGGCGGAGCTAATCGAAGCGCTGGAGCGACTTGCGGGTGACTGGAGTTGGCTGGCCACGGTGGCCGAAGCTCTGGCGGCAATGGCGGGCGGAAAGGAGCTCGCCGGAGCTAAGGAGGGGTGTCTGGCCGGCGGTGGTGAGTGCGGGGTGAAGTGAGGCGCGCCCGGGGAGGCTTTATAGGCACGGGCGAGCGCGACCGAGGGCAGGGCTCTGACAAGCGCTCGGGGCGTGCACGGCGAACGCCAGTGCGCGCTCTGGCGTCTGGCACAGCGTCGAGCACGAAGCAGCGCAGAGAGAGGTCGAGTTTAAGCGCGGATTGGCCCCAAATCTTTGAGATTATGGCCATGTTCCCGTTGAGAGATCTCTTCCTCTCAGGTCCCTTTGTCGTTTGTGTGTGGAGGCTAGCAGGTTTTGCTGACTGGATTAAGAGATAGAGAGGGGAGAAATCATGTTTGTCTCACTGCCGCACACAGGGAGAAGATCTCAGGTTTGACATGTCTAAGGCACGCGTCCCAATGCCATCTTCTGGCACAAGATAGAGAGGTTAGTTATGCACGTTTTTGTCAATGGGGCCATTAGGATTTGAGTTAGGGATCAAGGTGAACACGCTTGATCTTGGCTCAAGGTCTGAAATTCAGAATTCTGAATTTCAGAATTCCTTAATGAAATCCAACATGAGAGGCTTGTTTAGAGTTTTATTTAAATTGCTTTGGCCAAGCTTCCTCAATCTTTATTGTTGCTTATTAAATATACTTCAATGTTTATAATTGGCCTAAGCCATGATTCTAAGTTTTTCATACTCTTTTCCCCATTTTCTTGAATTTTGTTTATAGGGCTCAATCAGGGTTTTTGTTGGGGTTGCACATTTTGCCTTTTGAAAAACCCATTTGTTTTGATCATGATACTTTTATGTATAAGCTTAGTGGGTTCTTTATTCTTAAATCAACTTGATGTTCATGCTCATTTTTGATTCACATAAGATGATGGTTCTTGGGTTAGCACTTGAGAGAAACCCTAGGTGACACTGGGTGTCACAGTGAGATTGTGGAATTTGATCCTGGTTAAGTAGCTTTATCAGACTAGATCTGAGGGACTGACGGGTTATTCCGATTTAAGTGTGTTACGGCCCCTGAGACGTGACTTAAGCACTTAAGCTGGAATAATTCGGGCGGTTCTGCCACAAGATTGGGATCAAGCATGAAGTTTCAGCAACATACACACCTCAATGGAATGGAGTTGTTGAAAGGAAGAACAAGACCTTGATCACTCTTGCAAGAACAATGATTGATGAGTATAACACACTGGAGAGGTTTTGGGCTGAAGCTGTCAACACTGCATGCTATGTATCAAACAGACTATTTCCTCACCGGCTACTTGAGAAGACACCCTATGAACTACTAAATGGGAAAAAACCAGACGTCTCCTTCTTTCGGGTGTTTGGATGCAAATGCTACATCTACAAGAAACACCAACACCTAGGGAAGTTTCAAAGACGTTGTGATATTGGTTTTCTACTCGGTGTGCACTGGACAGTCCGGTGTGCACCAGACACTGCATTGTGCAATGTCCGTGTGACACCCCAGTGTCACCTAGGGTTTCTCTTAAAATGCCAAACCAAGAACCATCATTTTATGTGAACCAAAGTAAGCATGAGCATCAAATTAACTTAAGAGTAAAGAATTCACCAAGCATATACTTAAAAGTATCATGATCAAAACAAATGGGTCTTTCAAAAAGGTAAGAATGTTGCAACCCTAATAAAAACCCTAAGTGAGCCCCATGAGCAAAATTCAAGAAAATAAGGAAAAGGGTATGAAAAAATTGATATTATGACTTGAGCCAATTATAAAAATTGAAGTATATTTAATAAGAAACAAGAAAGGTTGAGAAAGCTTAGCCAAAATAACTCAAATAAAACCCCAAATCAAGCTTCTCATGTGGGGACTTAATGGGAATTCTGAATTTCAGAATTCTGAAATTCAGACCTTGAGCCAAAGATCAAGGGTGTTCACCTTGATCCCTAACTCGAATCCTAATGGCCCCATTAACAAAAATGTGCCTAACTAACTCCTCTGTCATGTGGCAGGAGATGGCATTGGGACGCGTGCCTCAGACACGTCAAACCAGAGATTTTCTCCCTGTGTGTGGCAATGAGACAAACATGATTTCTCCTTCCGCGTTTGAACTTGACCTCTCTCTGCGCTGCCTCGTGCTCGACGCTGTGCCAGGCGCCAGAGCGCACTAGCATTCACCGCGCATGCCCCGAGCGCATGTCAGAGCCCCGCCCTCGGCCGTGCTCGTCCTCGCCTATAAAGCCTCCCCGGGCGCGCCTCACTTCACCCCGCGCTCACCTTCACCGGCCAGCCCCCTCTCCTTAGCTCTGGCGAGCTCAATTCCGCCCGCCACTGCCGCCAGAGCTTCGGCCGCCGTGGCCAGCCCACTCCAGCCACCCCCAAGTCGAGCCAGTGCTTCGGCTAGCTCCACCAATGGCCCGTGAAGCTTTCCAAGCCCTCGGACCAGACCGGACTTCACCGGAGGCCCGAAATCGACCTCACCGGACTTTGGTCTTTCGCCGCAGCGCGTGGACAGAGCTAACCGGTGAGTCTCCGTCCAATTCCTTGCACCCATATCTTCTCTGGCATCCCGTGAACCTCTCTGACCCGTCCAATTGAACTATCTCGCCGTGAGCAGGCCAGACTCCTCGCCGCCGACGAGCATCCCCGCCTGCGCACGTGGACCGGCCAACTCCGACCATCCCCGACAGCGACCCGCACACCGTTGTGATCCCCGAGACCTCCCCTATGTCCTCGACCACTTCACCAGAGCAATCTTGCTGTCGGTAAGCCCCTCCGCCCTTTCTTCCGCCGCGGTTACTGTTTAAGTTAGGAGAAGGACCTCGGGTTTGGATTTGAAGAACCCGAGGGGTTTTCTGTAACCTCAGTGACCCATGTGAATAGTAGCCTAGGGACTGATCCGCAAAGAAAACTTAAAATACCTGCCAGGGACCCCCGTGCAAAGTGGTTTTCCACTAAATCAATTATGTTAATCTTTTTAAATAACCAGAGAACTTAGAAAACCCATAACTTGATGAATTCTTAATAAAAAGTTGCCAAACTAATTTTGCTAAATCCTAAATATTATGAACTATCATTTAAAAATGATAAACCCTATGCCTTCTATTCTAAATTTTAGAGTTTAAAATTAAAGACAGAAACTGACCAAACCTTGTTTAATTAAGGAAAATTAGTTTTACTTCTGTACTGAACCTAAGAAAATTTGTAGGTATTCAAACCTCATTTAGACACTATTTAAAAAATAGTAGGAACCCCAGTATTGAAAAATATGATGTAGATATTCATTTAAAGCTATTTTGCCCAAAACTTAGGAAAAATCAGAAAGGCATTAGAAATTGATGAACAATGATTAGAATTATTTTTCCTAGTTTGCTTAAGTAACAGAGAACCTAGGAAAAATAAAGAGATCATTAGTTCAGATCAGTTTTAAATTAAAATATTTTATTTAGCCTTGTTTGAACTGAAAATCAATTATTAGAATTACAAAACTATACCCAAAATGGATAATAAAAATCCAGTGGACTTACAACCACCAGAGCCCCACTACAAAATTAAAGAACACCTCAGCCCAACATTTTAAGTAAGGAAAATAAATATAAAGTGATAATGAGGCATTTTCCAAATAAGTCATGAACAACCCCTAATGATGCAATAATGGGCAACCAAAAATTTGCTAAGTTCATAATGAGATAAACCACCAGTGAAAAATGCAAACCCATGAAAAAGGAGCAAACTCATACCTATTGCTAAGGATTTATGAGAAAGGCCACTTAATTCAAATAATGCATACCACCCCTTGCCTTAAGAAAAAAGATGCCAAACTTCAGAATGATTGCTCTTGCACAAAATACAAACTAAGAAAAATAAGAACTCTGTTGTTTGATATTTTTCAAATATAGTGGTAGTAGAAAGCACCTACTTGGCTAGAAACTTGAGAAAACCATAGTAAAATAACTAAAAGGTATTAATGACTAGAAATTTGTATCAAGTCATGTTATAGCACCTAAAAGCCAGCAAAAATAAGTTTTAGAGAATTACCCACTGTTAAATAATAGTTGTAGTTCAAAGCACCCCTTCTGCCCTAGAATTTAATAATTTTGTCTAGAGAAAACTATTCACTTTCTGATCCCCAAATTTTGAGACAGAGAAACATACACCAGCACCAAGCCACTGTAATTTTTGCAGAATTTTTGGAATTTTATAAAAGCAACTTGTAGTTCAAACCCACTTTAAAACATTAAAGAGAATAAAAGAAAAGGAAAGAAGGAATAAACCTCACCCCAATAAGTCTAACTTGAGTACTTATCAACTCTCACTAAAGTTTAAAAAGGAATTCAGTGGAGCCCCAAAAAAATAAACCTACCACTTGCCTTAGCTAAGTTTAACCCAATTTACCAAGTATACCACCCAAGGGTCTTACATGAGTAAAGTTAACCTTGTTTAACTCAAGTAGATCATACACAGTCAAAAGTTGTAATTTCTAAAAGTACACTATCATATCATGCATGTATCTTACACATTTCATTCATTAGATTGTAATCTTGCCGACGGAGAGTACGTGCCCATCCCCGAGCAAGGACATGTCCAAGAGGAGGACCAGGAGCAGGCTTCTGAGGCTGCTATTGAGGATCTCCCCGCAGCCCCAGCAATTGAAGCCAAGCCCCGGTTTTATGCATAACCTGTTAATTATGCTATTTTACTACACTTAATGCTTGTAGGATTGTAATGTGCACTTAAGTGTAGGAGTTGCTTGAAACCTCTAGTTGCATGAACTTAGGATTCCTTTTTGAGATGAATACTAGTATGCTAGGTCGACTAGCTGCATGCTAATCAGGATCTCGGTAGAAGTCGAGTGATTTTTCTAGCACTCGCGCGAGGTCAGGAATTGATTGTATTCATCTTGATAACGGGATATATGTTGGTCTATGGACTTGGATCCAGGGAGGATGCCTTGACCATGAGACGGGAAAAAGAATTAAGGATTAATGTGTGGATACCTGAGTCAAGCTTTTGAACGTGCTAAGCACATGTCGGGAAAAATGGTAACCGGTAAACCTAGTACCTGAGTGAAGCCGGGCGCGGACTTTATCCCTCATGCGACCTGAGAGTGGGTCTCCCATGCTAGCTATGGTGGGTACAAGTGCGGTCACTGCACGGCGACAGCCGGGGCCAGTGGAGCATTGTATGCCAAGGCGGTGAGGCCTGGACGCGAACGAGGAATCGATGGGGACGGTTGTCATGTGTGGAGTCGGAGTACCCTGACATGCCGTGTGTTTAGGTTTACCTTGCAAGGTTAAAACTCGATTCGAATCATTTGCTTCTCGCAGCTAATGAGACTGCTTGACCCCTTGTACTGCATCGAGTAAGAAGTGAAATGAGGTTACATGAGATAACTTGTTGATTGAACTAAATGCTTGTCACCATGTATGCTTAGAAGGAGCAAATCTAGCTAAGTTAATGATGATAGAAATTGAAAGGCTAAAAATTGATTTTAGAAACAGCTAGTGCTTTTGGCAAACCAAACCCCTCAGCCAAACAGCTGCATAGTTTAGAGGTAGAGGAGTAGACTCCTCACACCGGTTAAGTCTAGCTGAGTATTAGTATACTCAGCCTTGCTTGTGGCACTATTTTTGCAGGTACCATTCAGGAAATGGTTGATGGTGTGACTTGGCCTACCACCCTGCCACCGGGTTGGACGGTCGAGTGGGATGTTGCTCCGGCAGGAGAGGAGCACGAGGAGTAGTGGGCTTGGCGTTGCCCATTTCCTCGATACCGACGACGTCGATTATTCGCTGCATTTTATTTTTGTGAACTCTTATTTGCTACTCCAAAACTCCGATTTATGTAATAACTCAGTACTTAATTTGAGGTTTCCTGTTTTATTGTATTTCTTCTGTGACTCACCTTCGAGTGAGATTATGGAATTTGATCCTGGTTAAGTGGCTCTATCAGACTAGATCTGAGGGACTGACGGGTTATTCCGATTTAAGTGTGTTGTGGCCCCTGAGGCGTGACTTAGGCACTTAAGCTGGAATAATTCCGGTGGTTCCGCCACAGCTAGTATCGGAGCAAATTCCACCACAGAGAAGGACAATAAACCATGAATACCAATTTTCAAAATCTAAAACTTGCCTAAAACTGCTATGGATCGTCAGGACTAGACCGCTAGACCTAGGACGAAAGGCCTTAGGCATAGAGGGAGAATTAGGTGGCTAATTACTTAGGCCCCGTGGGCCAGTACTTATATTTTTATGGATGCCCTAAAAAGCACCCTATTTTCTTTTGAGAGGCAACGTTACTTCCAGCATGCATGCATTATAAACACAAAAAGGAATTAAAATTTTGAGCTAACCCACTTTCTTTAAAACCATCCGGGCTCTCTTTTTCTTTTTCCTTCCACCATAATCTTTACCTTTGATTCCCTTCCGCAGATGAATTCACCCACCCCCGCCAGTGGAGGAGACTCTCATTTCAGTTCTGACTTCCTTTCTCGCGATGGCTTTCCTTCCATCTTGTGGGAAGTGCTTAACTCCGCCGGTTACCCTACGCCCCCTTTGTACACGGTGCAGTTGTATGAGGAGCATCGGGTGCCTCGTTGTCAGGTCTGGCTGACTTTGGAGGCTCATCCCCTTCAGCCAGGTTGGCGTTCTCTTGATTCTGAGACGATTGGACTCAGGACGGACGTCACCGTTGAAGCAGCAGCCATGAAGACTCTGACGACTTTCTGTGGCTACCATCCCCTCGAGATGGTGATGCACCCCTTGGGACTCTTCCCTGCTGAGAAGAAGGATGATCCCATGTGGTGTAACCGCGTGAGCCATGTAAAGGATGTGTGGGCGATGTATCCTGACTTGGTTGGGAGGGTCACCGTTTAGTGCATGAGTGCACTGTACCGCCTCCAGGCCCTTCAGAGCGATGCTATGGCACTCCTTGCTAACACCGCTCAAACTGCCAAGCTCACTCTCGACAGTCGAGAAGAGTTTGTGGTCGATCTATCCACCGAGTTGGTAGAGAAGGATCTGCAGGTGGAGAGGCTGAGCCAGCGCATCACCACCTTGGAGCAGCAGGTGGAGATCCAAGACAACACTATTGATGTCTTGGAGAACCAGCTTCACGATGTGCAGAGGGAACTCGAAGAAGCGAACGACCACTTGGACATGCACCACCTAGAGATGGAGGCCAATGAAGCAGGAAGCGAGGGAGAAGAGGCTCCCGAGGAGCTAGGACCAGCCCTTGGTGCCAATGGAACTACCTCCGCGATGCCTCCTTCACCCGTATCCAGTGTCGCTTCCACCGCCCAGGGTTAAGCAGTCACTTCGACACTTTTAGGCGGATAGAAACCTATGCGAGCTTAGTTAATGTCAGATTTTGGACTAGGCTTATGGGTACTTCCCCTGATTGATGTAACCCTGTGAACTTTTGAAATCTGTGGGGTATTTGTCACCATGTTATCTTCATTTCGAATATAATATTATGATTATGGCTTTTTTTCCTTCCATATGAGATGATATCTTGTCGTTCGAAACTGTGAGTTGGGATAACAATGGCGACAATCTCTGTTTTCAGATGGCAGCTAGGCAGCGTCGCAGGCATAACGAGCAGGTTCCCCCGCCACCTCCTCCAGCTCCCACAGTGCAGGAGCTGATGGCCCAGCAGAATGAGATTCTGCGACAGCTCTTGCAGCGCCAGCCCCACCCTCAGCAGCATGGTGGAGGCCAGCATCTGCGACCCCCAGCTATGGCAACTTACCAGGAGTTTCTGAGCACGCAGCCACCCTTGTTCACCAAGGCAGAGGATTCATTGGACGCCGACGTATGGCTTCGCGTCGTTGAGTCCAAGTTTCCCCTCCTCACGGGAGACTGCCCTGATGAGGCCAAGGCTCGCTTCGCCGCACAGCAGCTTCGCAGCCCTGCTCGGACTTGGTGGGACCACTTCCGTGCTATGCTCCCCGCTGATCGTGAAGTGTCTTGGGAGGAATTCAAGACTGCCTTCAGAGGACACCACATCCCAGCTGGCATTCTTGATCGGAAGTTGAATGAATTTCTGGCCCTTAATCAAGGAACCCGCATGGTACTGCAGTATGCGCAAGCCTTCAACGACTTATGCCAGTATGCAGGGTATCATGCTGATTCTGATGAAAAGAAGAGAGATCGCTTCCGCAGGGGTCTCAATACCAAGCTGCGGGAACGACTCAACACTGTCCGGGCTGATAGCTTCAATGAGTTGGTCAACATGGCCATCTCCCAGGAGGACTGCATTGTAGCTCACCGGGCAGAGAAGAAGAGAAAGGCACCAATGGCAGCACCATCCGCTCAGGCTCAGAGGTTCCGGATTGTTTCTCACAATCAGAGCAGGGGTTTCCAGCAGCAGGCAGGCAGATGGGTGATCAGGGGTTTCCAGCAGCAGCAGCCGGCACCCAACCGCTTTCCATCTCCCGCTCCAAGGAACAATCAGCCTCCGCAGCAGCAGCAGTTCCGCCATGGCAATGGGAACAAGTGTTTCACTTGTGGCAATGTGGGCCACTATGCCAAGAATTGTCCCAGGAACCAGCAGAGGCAGATGCCAGCACCAAATCAAGACAAGGGAAGAAAGCAGAAGGTGCAAGTCACGCAAGGGAAGCTCAACTTCACTACTCTGGAGGAAGTACCAGAAGGAGCTCCTATCATGACCGGTATCTTTTCAGTTTATAATCAACCTGCTTTAATTCTGTTTGATTCTGGTGCATCTCATAGTTTCATTAGCCAAAAGTTCAGTGCTAAATGTAAACTGCCATTCTCTCACTCAAAAGGGTCATTCATGATAGTCACACCTGGGGGTAAAATTGCAACTAACCAATTAAACCAAAGTGTGCCTATTCAACTAGGAAGCCACATTGTCAAAACCACTCTTCTTGTGTTGGGATTGGAAATTGTGGACATTATTCTGGGAGCTAATTGGTTGACCTTGCACCAAGTTGTCCTTAATGTAGCCAGCCGTACCGTGGAAGTTAATTCTCCGTTCTGCGGGAACTTCACCTTAATTCTGCCTAGTCAAGGTTCTACTCAGTCATGTGCTTTCTCTATGACGGAGTTACCTCTGAAGAAGATCCCATTGGTCTGTGAGTATGCAGATGTCTTTCCTGATGAATTGCCAGGAATGCCACCAGTCCGGGATATTGAATTCGCCATCGAGTTGCAACCGGGAACGGCCCCAATTTCCAAGAGGCCTTACCGAATGCCACCCGCTGAGTTGGCAGAATTGAAAAAGCAATTGCAAGAGTTGCTGGACAAGGGATTTATTTGCCCAAGCACTTCGCCTTGGGGATGTCCAGCACTGTTTGTGAAGAAGGATGAAAGCTTGAGGCTGTGTATAGATTACAGCCCGCTTAATGTGGTAACTATCAAGAACAAGTATCCTTTGCCTCGTATTGATGTTCTTTTTGACCAGTTGGTCGGAGCCAAGGTGTTTTCCAAGATAGACCTTCGCTCTGGATACCATCAGATCAAGATACGAGCAAGTGATATTCCGAAGACGGCATTCTCAACCAGATATGGGCTATATGAATTCTTGGTGATGTCATTTGGGCTGACAAATGCACCAGCATATTTCATGTATCTGATGAATTCTGTTTTCATGCCGGAATTGGACAAGTTCGTAGTGGTTTTCATTGATGATATTTTGGTGTACTCAAAGAACGAAGAAGAACATGCCGGGCATTTGCATGTAGTACTTCAACGTCTGCGAGAGCACCACCTTTATGCCAAGTTATCCAAGTGTGATTTTTGGCTAAAGGAAATCAAATTCTTGGGTCACACTATCACTCAGGCTGGAATAGCTGTTGATCCTAATAAAGTGCAAGAGGTGATGAACTGGAAGCCACCAACAACTGTCCGTCAGATTCGGAGTTTTCTAGGATTAGCTGGTTATTACCGAAGATTTATTCCGGACTTCTCTCGAATTGCGAAGCCTATAACTGAGTTGCTGAAGAAAGAAGTCAAATTTGTTTGGAGTCAGAAGTGCAAAGATGCCTTCCATGCATTAAGGCAGCATCTGACCACAGCACCAGTATTGGCACAACCCGACAACAGCAAGCCTTTTGATGTATATTGTGATGCCTCTGGCACCGGGCTAGGTTGTGTCTTGATGCAAGACAACCGAGTCATTGCTTATGCCTCAAGAGCACTCAGGCCTCATGAGCAAAACTATTCCACTCATGACCACGAGTTGGCAGCAGTGGTTCATGCATTGAAGATGTGGAGGCATTATTTAATGGGAACCCACTGCAACATCTTCACTGATCATAAGAGCCTTAAGTACATCTTTACTCAGGCTGATCTCAACATGAGGCAGAGAAGATGGCTAGAGCTGATCAAGGATTATGACCTGGAGGTACATTATCACCCAGGAAAAGCTAATGTAGTAGCAGATGCCTTGAGTCGGAAGTTGCAATGCAATTGTATTCTAATGGATTCTCGCATTAACACCTTGTGTGATGAGTTGAGCAAGATGCAAATTGAAGTGATTCCTTCTGGTTCTTTGTCTCACATTTCTGTTGAGCCAGCTGTGCAAGACCAGATTATCATGGCCCAGCTCAGTGACAAGGGAGTGCAAATTCTCAAGAAGAATCTCCATCAGAAGGTTGAGAAGTATAATTGTTTCCGCCAGGATGAAAAGGGAGTGTTATGGTTCAAAAGCAGATTGGTAATTCCTAAAGATCAGGACCTCAAGAGGAAAATCTTGGATGAGGCTCATCTCTCCAACTTCTCTATGCATCCGGGAAGCACCAAGATGTACCATGATCTGAAGCCTTTGTACTGGTGGACCAGAATGAAGAGGGAGATAGCCCAGTATGTATCAGAATGTGACACCTGTCAGAGGATAAAGGCAAGCCACTTGAAATCAGCTGGAGCTTTGCAACCCCTGTCCATACCTTCGTGGAAGTGGGATGACATCAGCATGGATTTCATTGTGGGTCTGCCCAACACCTCTCGTCATCATGATTCGATTTGGGTTATTGTGGACCGATATATTGACCGGATCGTGTGTTTGCACGAATTACCTCGGACCATTGTTTTTGACCGAGGAGCCCAATTTGTTGCCAGATTTTGGGAACAATTGCAAGAGTCTTTGGGAACCAAGCTAATTAGAAGTTCAGCTTACCACCCACAGACTGATGGTCAGACAGAAAGGGTAAACCAAATCCTGGAGGATATGCTGAGAGCTTGTGCAATCGATTGTGGCAAGAACTGAGATAAGCACCTCTCCTTGGCAGAGTTTGCTTATAACAATAGTTATCAATCCAGCCTAAGGATGGCACCCTTTGAAGCTCTCTATGGAAGAAGGTGTAGGACACCACTCAATTGGTCTCAACCTGGAGAAAGAGAAGTTTTTGGACCTGACTTAGTGACTGAAGCCGAAAGGAAGGTCAAACTAATCAGGAAGAATCTAGAAGCTGCTCAGGCCAGGCAGAAGAGTTACCATGATAGAAGAAGGAAACCTCTCCAGTTCGAGGTGGGAAGTTTTGTATACCTCAAGGTATCACCCACCAAGGGAGTGCAGAGGTTTGGGATCAAAGGCAAGCTAGCCCCTCGTTACATTGGACCTTATGAGATTATAGAAGCATGTGGACCCGTGGCATACGAGCTGAAGTTACCTTCAAAAATGTCTGCCATTCACAGTGTATTCCATGTATCTCAGCTGAAGAAGTGTGTTCGATTGCCGACCGAGATCATAGCAGAGCCAGAATTGGAGATAGAGCCAGATCTATCGTACCAAGAGTACCCCTCCAAGATTCTAGATTGCAAAGAAAGATCAACTCGGGCTAAATCGATCAAGATGTACAAGGTCCAGTGGAGTAATCACTCAGAGGAGGAAGCTACTTGGGAAACCGAGGAATTCTTGAGATCCAACTTCCCCGATTACCTACCTAAGGAAGCTGGTACGTAATCACACCCAACCCCTCCTCCTGCCCTTCGAATCTAATTTTCAAAAATATGATCTTAATTCAGAATGAAGTAACTATGAAGTAAAACTTAAAAAGGGCTTCCTTCTGAAGTTGCAAAGAGAATTACATTCGAAGAGTAGTTTTACCCTAATAATAACAATAATCACCCATTTCCTATAAGTCTCACCCTTCGCTTCACCCTGGGAGGACTCTGGCCCGAATCTCGGGACGAGATTCCTTTAAGGGGGGAAGGCTGTGACACCCCAGTGTCACCTAGGGTTTCTCTTAAAATGCCAAACCAAGAACCATCATTTTATGTGAACCAAAGTAAGCATGAGCATCAAATTAACTTAAGAGTAAAGAATTCACCAAGCATATACTTAAAAGCATCATGATCAAAACAAATGGGTCTTTCAAAAAGGTAAGAATGTTGCAACCCTAATAAAAACCCTAAGTGAGCCCCATGAGCAAAATTCAAGAAAATAAGGAAAAGGGTATGAAAAATTTGATATCATGACTTGAGCCAATTATAAAAATTGAAGTATATTTAATAAGCAACAAGAAAGGTTCAGAAAGCTTAGCCAAAATAACTCAAATAAAACCCCAAATCAAGCTTCTCATGTGGGGACTTAATGGGAATTCTGAATTTCAGAATTCTGAAATTCAGACCTTGAGCCAAAGATCAAGGGTGTTCACCTTGATCCCTAACTCGAATCCTAATGGCCCCATTGACAAAAATGTGCCTAACTAACCCCTCTGTCATGTGCCAGGAGATGGCATTGGGACGCGTGCCTCGGACACGTCAAACCAGATATTTTCTCCCTGTGTGTGGCAGTGAGACAAACAGGATTTCTCCCCTCTCTATCTCCTAATCCAGTCAGCGAAACTTGCTAGCCTCCACACACAAACGACAAAGGGACCTGAGAGGAAGAGATCTTTCAACGGGATCGTGGCCTTAATCTCAAAGATTTGGGCCCAATCCGCGTTTGAACTTGACCTCTCTCTGCGCTGTCTCGTGCTCGACGCTGTGCCAGGCGCTAGAGCGCGCACTGGCGTTCGCCGCGCACGCCCCGAGCGCATGTCAGAGCCCCGCCCTCGGCCGTGCTCGCCCGCGCTTATAAAGCCTCCCTGGGCGCGCCTCACTTCACCCCGCGCTCACCTTCACCGGCCAGCCCCCTCTCCTTAGCTCCGGCGAGCTCAATTCCGCCCGCCACAACCACCAGAGCTTCGGCCGCTGTGGCCAGCCCACTCCAGCCACCCCCAAGTCGAGCCAGTGCTTCGGCTAGCTCCGCCAGTGGCCGTGAACCTTTCCAAGCCCTCGGACCAGGCCGGACTTCACCGGAGGCCCGAGATCGACCTCACCGGACTTCGGTCTTTCGTCGCCGCGTGTGGACAGAGCTAACCGGTGAGTCTCTGTCCAATTCCTTGCACCCATATCTTCTCTGGCATCCCGTGAACCTCTCTGACCCGTCCAATTGAACTATCTCGCCGTGAGCAGGCCGGACTCCTCGCCGTCGACGAGCATCCCCGCCTGCGCACGTGGACCGGCCAACTCCGACCATCCCCGACAGCGACCCGCACACTGTTGTGATCCCCGAGACCTCCCCTACGTCCTCGACCACTTCACCAGAGCAATCTCGCCGCCGGTAAGCCCCTCCGCCCTTTCTTCCGCCGCGGTTACTGTTTAAGTTAGGAGAAGGACCTCAGGTTAGGATTTAAAGAACCCGAGGGGCTTTCTGTAACGTCAGTGACCCATGTGAATAGTAGCCTAGGGACTGATCCGCGAAGAAAACTTAAAATACCCGCCAGGGACCCCCGTGCAAAGTGGTTTTCCACTAAATCAATTATGTTAATCTTTTTAAATAACCAGAGAACTTAGAAAACCCATAACTTGATGAATTCTTAATAAAAAGTTGCCAAACTAATTTTGCTAAATCCTAAATATTATGAACTATCATTTAAAAATGATAAACCCTATGCCTTCTGTTCTAAATTTTAGAGTTTAAAATTAAAGACGGAAACTGACCAAACCTTGTTTAATTAAGGAAAATTAGTTTTACTTCTGTACTGAACCTAAGAAAATTTGTAGGTATTCAAACCTCATTTAGACATTGTTTAAAAATAGTAGGAACCCCAGTATTGAAAAATATGATGTAGATATTCATTTAAAGCTATTTTGCCCAAAACTTAGGAAAAATCGGAAAGGCATTAGAAATTGATGAACAGTGATTAGAATTATTTTTCCTAGTTTGCTTAAGTAACAGAGAACCTAGGAAAAATAAAGAGACCATTAGTTCAGATCAGTTTTAAATTAAAATGTTTTATTTAGCGTTGTTTCAACTAAAAATCAATTATTAGAATTACAAAACTATACCCAAAATGGATAATAAAAATCCAGTGGACTTACAACCACTAGAGCCCCACTATAAAATTAAAGAACACCTCAGCCCAACATTTTAAGTAAGGAAAATAAATATAAAGTGATAATGAGGCATTTTCCAAATAAGTCATGAACAACCCCTAATGATGCAATAATGGGCAACCAAAAATTTGCTAAGTCCATAATGAGATAAACCACCAGTGAAAAATGCAAACCCATGAAAAAGGAGCAAACTCATACATGTTGCTAAGGATTTATGAGAAAGGCCACTTAATTCAAATAATGCATAGCACCCCTTCCCTTAAGCAAAAAGATGCCAAACTTCAAAATGATTGCTCTTGCGCAAAATACAAACTAAGAAAAATAAGAACTTTGTTGTTTGATATTTTTCAAATATAGTGGTAGTAGAAAGCACCTACTTGGCTAGAAACTTGAGAAAACCATAGTAAAATAACTAAAAGGTATTAATGACTAGAAATTTGCATGAAGTCATGTTATAGCACCTAAAAGCCAGCAAAAATAAGTTTTAGAGAATTACTCATTGTTAAATAATAGTTGTAGTTCAAAGCACCCCTTCTGCCCTAGAATTTAATAATTTTGTCCAGAGAAAACTATTCACTTTCTGATCCCCAAATTTTTAGACAGAGAAACATACACCAGCACCAAGCCACTGTAATTTTTGCAGAATTCGTGGAATTTTATAAAAGTAACTTGTAGTTCAAACCCACTTTAAAACATTAAAGAGAATAAAAGAAAAGGAAAGAAGGAATAAACCTCACCCCAATAAGTCTAACTTGAGTACTTATCAATTCTCACTAAGGTTTAAAAAGGAATTCAGTGGAGCCCCAAAAAAAATAAACCTACCACTTGCCTTAGCTAAGTTTAACCCAATTTACCAAGTATACCACCCAAGGGTCTTACATCAGTAAAGTTAACCTTGTTTAACTCAAGTAGATCATACACCATCAAAAGTTGTAATTTCTAAAAGTACATATCATATCATGCATGTATCTTACGCATTGCATTCATTAGATTGTAATCTTGCCGACGGAGAGTACGTGCTCATCCCTGAGCAGGGACCTGTCCAAGAGGAGGACCAGGAGCAGGCTTCCGAGGCTGCTATTGAGGATCTCCCCGCAGCACCAGCAATTGAAAGCAAGCCCCGGTTTTATGCATAACCTGTTAATTATGCTATTTTACTACACTTAATGCTTGTAGGATTGTAATGTGCACTTAAGTGTAGGAGTTGCTTGAAACCTCTAGTTGCATGAACTTAGGATTCCTTTTTGAGATGAATACTAGTATGCTAGGTCGAGTAGCTGCTTGCTAATCAGGATCTCGGTAGAAGTCGAGTGATTTTTCTAGCACTCGCGCGAGGTCAGGAATTGATTGTATTCATCTTGATAACGGGATATATGTTGGTCTATGGACTTGGATCCAGGGAGGATGCCTTGACCATGAGACGGGAAAAAGAATTAAGGATTAATGTGTGGATACCTGAGTCAAGCTTTTGAACGTGCTAAGCACATGCCGGGAAAAATGGTAACCGGTAAACCTAGTACCTGAGTGAAGCCGGGCGCGGACTTTATCCCTCATGCGACCTGAGACTGGGTCTCCCATGCTAGCTATGATGGGTACAAGTGCGGTCACTGCACGGCGGCAGCCGGGGTCAGTGGAGCATTGTATGCCAAGGCGGTGAGGCCAGGACGCGAACGTGGAATCGATGGGGACGGTTGTCATGTGTGGGGTCGGAGTACCCTGACATGTCGTGTGTTTAGGTTTACCTTGCAAGGTTAAAACTCGATTCGAATCGTCTGCTTCTCGCAGCTAATGAGACTGCTTGACCCCTTGTACTGCATCGAGTAAGAAGTGAAATGAGGTTACATGAGATAACTTGTTGATTGAACTAAATGCTTGTCACCATGTATGCTTAGAAGGAGCAAATCTAGCTAAGTTAATGATGATAGAAATTGAAACGCTAAAAATTGATTTTAGAAACAGCTAGTGCTTTTGGCAAACCAAACCCCTCACCCAAACAGCTGCATAGTCTAGAGGTAGAGGAGTAGACTCCTCACACCGGTTAAGTCTAGCTGAGTATTAGTATACTCAGCCTTGCTTGTGGCACAATTTTTGCAGGTACCATTCAGGAAATGGTTGATGGTGTGACTTGGCCTACCACCCTGCCACCGGGTTGGACGGTCGAGTGGGATGTTGCTCCGGCAGGAGAGGAGCACGAGGAGTAGTGGGCTTGGCCTTGCCCATTTCCTCGATACCGACGACGTCGATTATCCGCTGCATTTTATTTTTGTGAACTCTTATTTGCTACTCCAAAACTCCGATTTATGTAATAACTCAGTACTTAATTTGAGGTTTCCTGTTTTATTGTATTTCTTCTGTGACTCACCTTCGAGTGAGATTGTGGAATTTGATCCTGGTTAAGTGGCTCTATCAGACTAGATCTGAGGGACTGACGGGTTATTCCGATTTAAGTGTGTTACGGCCCCTGAGGCCTGACTTAGCCACTTAAGCTGGAATAATTCGGGTGGTTCCGCCATAGTCCGGTGCACCGGCTGGGAGCGTGCAGATCTAGTTCGGAGTCTCTCTGTCCGGTGTGCACCGGCCATGCACTGTAGACTGTCCGGTGTGCCCATAACTGGTTTTTAAAAAATTCTTTCCCCAACCGAGCCTGAGCCAGGCATTCAGTTACTCCTCTCCTCTCGGTCTCTGGTGCTCTGGCGATTTCCCTCTCCCTCACCGCCGATGTGCTCCAGCAGATCTCCTATGAGGTCTGCCCCAGCCTGTGCTCGGATCCTTCCTCTTCCTCCTGGTGAGCTATCTTCTTTCCCTCTCCCTCTATTCTCTCTGCTAGTGAGGAGGAGCTTCACCCCCCCTTTTGCAAATCTTCTCAAAATCCTAGGAAATCTCATAAATCATGTGCATGTGTGTGTCTAGTGCTCCATTAAGTTCCTCTGTAGGTCTTGAGCTCCCTAGAGAAGGATTCATCCACTCAAATAGCCATTTCACCCTTAATGCAAAACCCCGCATGCCAAGTGCTCGGTGAAATGCCCAAACTAGCTAAACTTGCTCAAAACCCCAGATTTTTCTAGCACCTTCATGACAGCTCAAGAAACACTTTTGCCAAATTTCACGCCAATCCGTAATCCCAAACACCGATTACATCACTATTTCACATATATAACGATTGTTTCTGAGCTGAGTGCCATAAATTCATTTTCTTCGCCAAATTTCAAACCAAGCGCACACTTCACTCATATGCACTCATATATAACTACTTGTGAAGTATCAGCTCCCAAGTCATTCAATGCCCCATCTCCAATTTCAAACCTCCTATGGCCTATTTTCTTCGTTCAAACGTTGTTTTCGCGTCGTTTGAGATCTGATTCTCCATATCAGTCAGTTCTTGTGTCTTCACTCTTTGTGTATGTATTTATTCAAATTTCATATACTTATGACTATGTGACTAATACGTGCTCACCTCTTTTGTCATGTCAGTGATCTCACCTGCCTGCGTGCCCGTCTCCTATCCTGCCTGGATTCTCTCTCTCTCGTGAGGTTTCTAGGTAGCTATCCATTCACTTATGATCTTATCTTATGCTATCTACTCCTGCTTAGCCTTTCAATCACTTATGCAACACTCAGGTTAGGATGGTGCGGACGAAGAATGTCTCAGCGCTAGGGGGAGGAGACGACAAGGATCCTCCTCGCCCCTTCAGGCAGGTCAAGGGGAAGACTGTGTACCTTGAGCAGCAGAAATGCCGAAAGAAGCGTCGTATGGACAGAGCCGCTCGTGCAGCACTTGCAGCGGCAGCAATAGCAGAACAGACAGAGCGGGGAGGACAGTTTGAGATTTCCTCCGATCAAATTGCCTATAGAGTTCGTCGCCTCACATCTTGGCCTCGCTCCACTGCTCCCTCCACACCTTCTGCCACAACTTCTACTGTGATATCCTGGCCCCTGGGATGGTGATGTCCTAGCCCCTAAGATGGTTCACATGAGTGAGGAAAAATGCGCACAAAAGACCTGTGTTGGTCTGTGGGAACGATATATGATCCTAGAGAGCTGCCAGGAGTAAGTACCGCCGGTCCAGGGATTGGACGGGGTGTTACAAGTGGTATCAGAGCCAACCCTCTATATAGTATTAGGTCTTCTATTTTATTTTAGTCGTACTATTAAGAGGGGTTGTGGATGAGTAGTTTGACCAAGAGTGTTCTAGTGTAGTGTTGGTGCATATTCACACTCACATTTAGTGCTAGGTGTCACTCTATAACACACTCACGAGTTAGAACGAAAATGGATTCGAAAATCAGAATGAAAAAGAACTTAGGGTTTCTGTCTTAGGAGCACCGGACTGTCCGGTGTGCACCAGACTATCCGGTACGACCCGTGACAGTGGGGCCAGTAAAGCCCGGGGGAAGAGCCTCTCCCCCATGAAAACCTGAGAGCAATGAGTTGTGAACTGGAATTTTAGCTATCACACTGGACTGTCCGGTGTGCACCGGACAGGAACTATTCACTGTCCGGTGTGCCATCAACCCAATGGCTAGCTGTCAGAACAAGCCGTTGGAGTTGACCGTTGGCGCACCGGTGGCGCACCGGACTGTCCGCTGCGCCCATGCACAGGAAACCCTAGTAACGGCTAGTTTGGTGGGTGGGGCTATTTATACCCCCTCCACCCACCATATTGAATGTCTTGCTGCCCACATTGATAACCATACATTTCTAGAGCATTACAAGCACAACAAAGCATAGTGAAGTGATAAGAAAATCTTAATCCCGCATTAGGACCTCATTAGTGCAAGTGAGAGCCACCTAGAGCACACACCGCATGCATTAGGCTTCTCTTGGTCAAGTGAAAGCCTATGACTTGTTACTCTTGGTGATCAGCATCACCTAGACGGCTTGGTGGCATTGGGAGCATGGTGATCACCTTGGAGGACTTGTTGGTGACCCGGCTTGAGATTGTAAGCGGTCGTGAGGGATCCACCGCGCCGGAGTGGCAAAGGATCATCTCATAGTGAGCACTTGGTTCTTGCGAGGACCAATTAAGGGGGAGCGATACCCTTGCGCGAGTGCTCCAACGAGGACTAGGGAAGAGTGTCGACTCTTCGATACCTCGGGAAAAAAATTAGAGGAGTCTTCTAAACCTTGCTTTACATTTCGCATTTGATTCAAGCATTTTACGTTGTCCCAAGGAAACACGGCTAGGTCTTCTCCATCCAATGGTACATCAAAAATGGAAACTTCTATAGGGTCATTCCCTAAAAATAAGCAACGGTCTGCTACTAGTACAATAGACCCAACTAAAGTTTTAATCGCTACTTCTTCTACCCGTACTAGAGAAATTGTGTGACATAAGTGCCATGGTCGTGGTCACATTACGGCTCAATGTCGATGTAAAAGAACAAAGTTGTTGAATGAAAAAGGTGAATGGGAATCAGTCAATGATCCAAAAGATGATGGAGCAAAGTTTGATGAAGAAATTCAACAGGAAGAGAATGAGATCCAGCTAGAAGAAGGAGATCATAATTGTTTTATTTCTCTTCGAGTGCTAAGTGTGACTGCTGAAAAGGAAGAAAATGGACAACACCACAATCTTTTCCATACCTAAGGTATGATCAAAGATAAGCTATGTCACATCATAGTTGATAATGGTAGTTGCAACAATATTGCTAGTCAAGAATCGGTTGATAGATTGGAATTGAAACCAAGGCGTCAACCTAATCAATATAAAATGCAGTGGCTTAATGATTCTGGAGCGTTGCATGTTAGCTATATGGTAAATGTTCCTTTTTCTATTGGGAAGTACAATGATCATGTGGAATGTGATGTGGATCCTATGCAAGCATGTCAATTGCTGCTAGGCCGACCTTGGTTATATGATCGTGATGTCCAGATTTTTGGAAGAACCAACAAGTTATCTTTCTTGTACAAAGGAGAGTGAATCTCTTTGCTTCCTTTGACACAAGAGGAAATTATGAAGGATGATCTAAAAGAAGAAATAGTGAGAGCGAGAATCACTTGAGAGTGGTCCACAAAAATAGTAAGGAAGAGTTTTCAAAGCCAAATAAAACTCCACAGCCTCCAATGTCCAAGACACCGGGAAAGGAGGGATTAGTCTTGATGACTAGCAAGGGGGATCTAAAGAATCGAGTGAACCTAATGCCATGTTCTTTGTGCTCCTATACAAGGACACCCTTCTTTCTACTAGCAACTTACCCTATACTTTGCCAAGTATTGTCTTTGATGCATTACAGGAATATGAGGATGTGTTTCCTGATGAAGTGCCACCAGAGCTACCACCTAAGAGAGGGATTGAATATCAAATAGACCATGTGTTTGGCGTTTCCCTCCCAAATCGTGCTGCCTACCGAACCAACCTAGAAGAAACAAAGGACATTCAGCAACAAGATTAAGAATTGATTAAAAAGGATAAGTGAAAGAAAGTCTTTCCCCTTGTGTTGTCCCTATTGTCGGTGTTTTGGGTCCGACCGCGCACCCGGGGTTGCCCCTCGAGGTGCTTTTTGGAGTCGGACGGTGTTACCGACTGTAGCTCGATGGTTCGTGCTAATGCACGAGATGTTGTGGACAGTTTTGTACAGGTTCGGGCCACTTTGAGATGCGTAACACCCTACGTCCTGGTGTGAGTACTTTATGTGGTGGGTTACAAGGAGGCTCTCTAGTGTTGAAGACGTAGAGAACCGGGTGGATGGCTAAGTAGTGAGATAGATCTCTTTTGAGGGGGTGCCCCCTAGGCCTTATATACTCGACCGTGGGGCGTTACATGTGGATATGATAACAACGTGTGCCTAAGTAATAGTGAATCGACTGAGTCTATCTTCCTATAATTCAGCCGACTCATCCCCGCTCTGTTCCAATGTACGAGGCCCCTGCGCGGGAAGGTCGGGTCTCCGTTGCGGTCGTAATTCAAACTCGTCGGGCCGTCTAGGTTCGCATTGATCTGGTCTTGTGTCAATCCGCTTCATTAGACGTTCCTCCCTAGGCCCACGAAGGAATGACCTTGCGAATTATTGGGCCCACGGGCCTTTTGTGAGGTCTTTTACCCTTCCGGTGGACCTGGAGGATATCCGTCCCACACAAGCCCCCGATCTTTGGGTTGATTTTGAAATAACCAGCCCAAAGATCCTAGGTCCAGCTTGCAGCCTTTTTTATTTTGATAAGGAATGCCTTGAAAATAAGTCTGTCGGGCCACTGCTTCTGAACTCTGAGTGATCCGGTAAAAACGATCTTTTACTGTCTTTTTTCGCTACTATTCCTCAAAATTCGGTGTTCTGTCTCGGGTTTTATGCTTTGGAGGTCAGCATTTCGCTCTATAGAACTTCAAAATTCATTGGGTGCACCGAAGGTGCACCCAATGGATGTAGCCCCCGAGCTTCGAGTGGATTTTTGTAAATAATCCACTCGAAGGTCTTCATTTTAAGTCTTCTCAGAAATCACTTTTATCTTCCACTTGTGCTTTTTTAGAAGTCAGCCTTGTCTTAGTTTCGCCTTATGCTTTAGAAGTTAACATTCTGCCTCTCGGGGTTGATGATTCGTTGGGTGCACCAAAGGTGCACCCAATGGGTGTAGCCCTCAAGCTTTAAGTGGATTTTTGAAAACAATCCACTCAAAGGTCTTCATCTCACGCTGTTTTTCATATATCATCCTTTCCTTTTGTCGAATGCTTTAGAGATCAGCATTGTACCATCAACATTATGCTTTAGAGGTCAGCATACATTTTTTTTCTTTGAGATCGAGCACGCGATCTGCCCATATCTTGTTAGGTCTTGCAATTTATTTGATTTGCGACTGATTGGACGTTCGGTAGATGGCCTTTGGCTAGTTTTCATATCACTTCGTGCTTCAATGCTTCTATTGATTAGACTTGTACCTCATCGGCTATATTTGGCTTTCCTCTGATCTCTGTTGATATCTTCCTTCTGTCTTGAGGTATTCATTGCGTATACTGTATGGATGTGACTGCTTGGGAAAATCTATTGAAAATTCCTGGATGTCCCCCCCAATGGGTGTAGGCAAGGGACGGCTTGGTGTGCTGAGCGTTTAGCAAACTGCTTCTGAGTAGTAACTTGACGTGACCGTGAGTGTAATCATATCGCCCAAGCAGTTGACTGGAGTCCCAATGGGTGTCGTGTTACGTGGAACGGCGCCAGCCGCCTGACGTGTTTCCAGACGGTTTGAATTGCATATTGAATTTTTGCGACTGTTCAGTGGCCGTGGTAGGAGGTGAGCGGTTGCCTTCTTCTTCTATAAATAGTGTGCTTGCTTCTCCAGCATCTTCACATCTCTTACTGCCGCTTGTTGCTTACTCTCTTCACTTCCTTCTCACTCCACCATGGGCAAGAGCAAGAAACGTGGGAGTTCCTCACATCATTCCGGCGATAAGTGGAAACGCGATCCAACTCCTCCCTCGGATGACTTCAGCGACTCGGAGTACTCGGAGGAGGAGTTCTCCTCCGAGTCAGAGGGCTCGCTGGTCCATGATTCAGACGACTCCTAGGGGATCGCCGCAGAGGTATGGACCTACATCCGGGCCGTCAAGCATGCCGGGCTCGAGGGCTCGGATGAGTTGGAGGTCTCCTCGGACTCGTCCGAGGAGGGCGATGGCGAGGGCGACGGAGACAGCGGAGGCGGTGGCAATGGCGACAGCGACGGTGGCGAGGGTGGCGGCGACGGCGGCAGCGGTGACGGCAGGGACGGCAACAAAGGCAGCAGCAAGGGCAGCAACAAGGCCAGTGGCTAGGCGCCACTGGTTATAAATGTTAGTATAGATTAGTAGTATAAGTAGTATTAGTGAAATAATGTAGTAGTAGTTAGTAGTATAGTGTAGTGAAATGTAATGTAGTAGTGTAGGGTGTCGAACAGTGGGAAGAAAACCAACTCATAATGAGTTGGTTTTTTAAGTTTGGTAATACTTCCCCTCCCTTTATAATGAAGAAGATTTCGCCCCATTCTGTGTGCGCTCCTTTGCTTTCTCGTCGATCGGTCGATCGTATTTATGCTTAATGCAGCTTTTGTTCTTGGATCTAATGCTTGAGAAACGACTTGGAATCATCGAGTCACGTTTTAGATTTGCCTGCATATTCATAGAGAAAAAACAGCTGATTTACTGTTAGTATTTTCAGAGGTGGTGACCGAGTGGTTTTCCCTTTTTGCGACGTTGGCGTTTTAGAGGTAACAGCCGAGTCCTTTAGAGCCGCATCGTCGCTTTAGGAATAACGGCCGAGTGATTACTGGTGATGTCGGCGTTTTAGAAATAACAGCCGAGTGATAACGTGCCATGTTGGTGTTTTAGAAATAACGACCGAGCGGTTACTAGTGACGTCGGTGTTTTAGAGATAACAGCCGAGTGATAACAGGCCATGTCAGCCGCTTTGGAAACAGCGACCGAGTGAAGACTGGTAACGTCAGCGTTTTTAGAAATAACAGCTGAGTTATATTGGGCCACGTCGGCCGTTTTGGAAATAACGGCCGAGTGATGACATGGCACGCCAGCGTTGGCGAAATAACAGTTGAGTGATGACTGGGCGCTTTTTAGAAATGGCATCTGGCCCGGGAAAACCCCATTTGCATTGCGTCGTCGCATGCCTCTGTATTCTAAGCCCTAGTCTTGCTTTTCTGCATCCAGACCTTCTCTGCTTTCTTGCGATATTGCTTCCGCCCCGCTCGCCAGCAAGATTGAGATGGCGCCCAAGCGGAAGACTCAGAGTTCATCTGTCGCAACCATTCCTCCCATCGATCCCAACAGCCAGTTGCCTTTCGCAGGTAATCACATGTCTATTGTTTTTGAGTCCGACCTTCTTCACCTTGTATCCGTTGGAGTTCTTCCTCTGAAGGAACTTTGTTCTTGGCGGATCTACCGTGGGGTCACTGTCCCGACAGAGGACACCCACGAATCCGTTATTTATATTCCTTTCCTCATCCGCGGCCTTGCTCTTCCTATTTCTCCTTTCTTCCGCGGTCTCCTTGATTTCTATCATTTGAATCTAACCCATCTGAATCCCAATTTTATTCTGCAAGTTTCCGTTTTTGTTCATTTGTGTGATGCCTTCCTTGGTATTTTGCCACACTTTGGCTTGTGGAAATACTTGTATCACTGTCGGCCTGGGATGGCCGGGGGACAGCACTAGCTCGTGGGGGTGCGAGTTTGGAGATGCGTCGTGGGAGGAAAACCGAGTACCTCAATATCCCACTCAAGGACAGCATCAAAGGATGGCGCCTGTAATGGTTTATCATAGAGAATCACGGGAATTCTCTCCCCCCTCGGTCAGGAAGACAGCCAGATGTTCGCACTCCAAGTTGGACAGAACCCCCCACTGACTTGGAGGTAGCTGAGGTCGAGGCTCTGCTTGCCGAGGTTGGATTGTTGAAGAAGGGTCTGACTGCCAAGGCTCTGGTTGCTGATTTTGTTTTTAAGAACATTCAACCACTAAAAGACAGAGCGTACCGAGCTTATTTGTATCGTGGCCTCATTGATTCGACCCGGGTTACCAACAGAAGGATTCCTGTTGTGGATCTGGTAAGCCGGCTTGAAATGAACGTTAGAGGCAAGGTGTCGAATATCGGTGCTCCTGTTGCATATTCAGCCTGGAGTCTGCATCCTTCCAAGGCTTTCATCAATTTTGTGTCAAATCCTCCTCTTGGTGACAGTGGTTTGGGCCTTAGAGTGCGACCTTCTCCCGAAGAGGTTGAGGCTTTGGTTATTTCGCTTGGTGAAATCCCCGATGACGAGAGGCAGGTTCATTTTGAGATGCCTTTAAATCCGAGTGACATAGAAATAAGTGCCATGCTAGACATGTTGGCTGAGGATTCCTCTGATTCGGTCCCTGTTGAAACACTAGCTGTAGCACCCATCCCAGAGTCTGGAAAAACTTTGGACATTCAGAGATCTGATAGTATTCGCCCGAAGCGTCCTCGCCGAATCAATCATCCAACTTCTCCTACTGAGGGGAAGAAAAAGAAAAAGAGACGTCTTCGGCGAGTGTCATGCTTGAATCAGGATGCCGGCCCTTCTGCTCCTGCTACCGGGGAAGTGCTAGTGCCAATTTTTATTGAAACTGAACCCAATGGGTGTGACCCGACTGATGCTGACCCCAATGGGTGTGGCCTTGATGATGCTGACCCCAATGGGTGTAATCCGGTCAGAGCTGATCCCAATGGGTGTACTGTCCGTATTATTGATGAGGATGAGGAAGAGGAGGAGGAAATCCCCTTAATTCGGAAGAACAGTCGGCGCTATATAGCCAGTGGGGAGAGTAGTGGTGTTCCTTCTCCAGCTTTGTCTGCTCTTGTTGGTCTGCAAGAATTGTCTCTAGCAAATTTTGATCAGGCTATCGAAGATAAGGTCCCTGAAGACCTGTCGTCGGAGCCGGCAGATGGTGGAATGATGGAAATTTGTGCTGACGTGCCTGCTGTCGGGGTAGAGTTATCCAGAGCAGCGTCTCGTGCCTCATCGACCTTGGAGCGCGGTTTTAAGAGTCAGGAGGCTGATCTGGATTGCTCCGTTCCTATGGAAGTGGTTGAAAATCCTTCAGCCTTAGAGGTGGCTGCTACAAAGAACTCGGTCCCCAAGGATGGCGCTTGCGTTTACCCAGCCCCGAGGGTGTTGCCGGTGATGATCCGGCTCAGGTGGGCAGCGCGAGCTATGACCCAGTGAAAGGGAAATGTGCCCTTGGGCCATTTCTAAGTATTTTGGTGATTGAGTGTCAACACAAGTGCTTAAACGTGAATCAATGCCCATGGATGAACAAAGTGCAAATCTAGAGCAAAGGTATGTTTCTAAGTCTTAGTACATTGGTTTTGTGTACTAATATACTTGTCTAAGTATTAGAAACAGGAAGAAGAAGAAAAGAAGAGAGTTGGCTGTGTACAGCCAAGAGGCTGTTTCAGTCTGGGGCACCGGACTGTCCGGTGGTGCACCGGACAGTGTCCGGTGCGCCAGGCTGCCTCGACCTGAAGACGCTGCTCTCGGGAATTTGCCGACGGCGTACGGCTAAAATTCACCGGACTGTCCGGTGTGCACCGGACTGTCCGGTGAGTCAACGGTCGGCCGAGCCAACGGTCGGCCGCAGAATCTGCGCGCGACACGTGGTCTGGCCAACGGTCGGAAGTAGGCATCGGACTGTCCGGTGTGCACCGGACTGTCCGGTGCGCCAGATCTGCAACGGTCGGCAACGGTCGGCTGCGCTGTTTATGGAAATAAATCGGGCACCGGACAGTGTCCGGTGTGCACCGGACTGTCCGGTGCGCCCGACGACAGAAGGCAAGATTGGCCTTCTGGATTTGCTCTCAACGGCTCCTAGCTGCCTTGGGGCTATAAAAGGGACCCCTAGGCGCATGGAGGAGATGACCAAGCAACCTTAGAGCATTCCTGATCATCCACACTCAGTCTTTGCGCATCCGATTGTCATTCTAAGTGATTCGAGCTCCGTTCTTGTGAGAAACTTGAGATAGTCTTTTGAGCTCGATTCTTGGCCGTGTGTGTGCGCATTTTGCTGTGGATTTGTGTGTGTTGCTTCTCTCCCTTACTCCGTATTTCTTTGTGAATCTCAAGTGTAAGGGCGAGAGACTCCAAGTTGTGGAGATTCCTCGCAAACGAGATATTGAAAGAAAAGCATAACACTGTGGTATTCAAGTTGATCATTGGATCACTTGAGAGGAGTTGAGTGCAACTCTCGTCCGTTGGGACGCCACAACGTGGAGTAGGCAAGTTTTGTACTTGGCCGAACCACGGGATAAATCACTGTGTCTTCTCTGTGTTGAACTCCTTGTGATTATCCTATTGTGCAAGATCTTCTCTCTAGCCACTTGGCATTAACTGTGCTAACACTTAATCAAAGTTTTGTGGCTTAAGTTTTGAAATTGACAGGATCACCTATTCACCCCCCCCCCTCTAGGTGCTATCACCCAGCCCCCAAGGGTGTCCGAGCGGATTCTCCTTCTCATACTTCCATGGATGTTCACGTCGGGTCTTCTCCTCCACATTCTGGTTGCATGGTAGCAGCACGAGTTTCGGGTCAGGAGGTTGCCTAGGAGGCCGGCGCACCTGATGATAGAGTTTTGATTTCTGCTGGTGACGCTGAATTGGTCCCCACTGATGCTCTGCAAATTGCTTCGGTTGGTAATCCTTCATCAAGTCACCAACTGAATTCCCATGATTTGGGGGTTCCTTCGTTCTTCTCCAATCTCCAGGTAATTTGGTTTTTTCTGACCTCACTATACTCTGGGTAAAATACTGTTATTACACTCATTTGTTTTCAATGTTAGGCATTGGTTGACGAGATGGCTGGTCAGCTGAGATCACAGGGTGCCTCTGTCCCAGAAAGAGTTCTGTCTCTAACACATTGGAATCCAGTGCTGCTTCAGCAGTGGGTATCTGACTTGGAGATGGCGAATGCTGGTTAGTGCCCTTTGTTTCTTCCTTGGCTACTTGACTGATCTGCTTCTTGGCTGAACACCCTTGTTTGACCGTTTCTTGCTAGATATGGACCGTCGGTACTCTGATCTTGAAGAGAAATATTCTCAAGGTCAGATGGACTTGGCCCAGGTTTCTGCTTCTCTGAATGATGCCAACATGCTGAATTCCACTCTCAATCCTCAGCTTGACTCTGAAAAGATGGCCAATGAATTAAGCTTTACTTGACTTTCTCTATTGTGTTCTTAATGCTTGCTTGACGTTGGAGAACTGATTCTTGTCTGTAGGAGGAAAAACGTGTCCTTGCAACTTCTCGTGACAACCTTGACAAGTTATATCGCGATGCCAGCAACTCTTTGACTATCTTAGAGAGGAGCCATCATTTCACCATGGAGGACTTGGATAATCATCGTTATAAGCTGCAAGAGTCCCTGGATGATAAGATTCGCCTTAGGCAATTGGTGTCGAGCAAAGATTTTGTCATCAAGGATCTGTGCGCTTCCAAGAGATCAGTCGTCCAGGAGCTAGAAACTGCTCGGCTGGCTGTCAAGGCTGCTGAAGACACTTTCGCTACTTTGAGGGCCTAGCGTGACAGAGCTATGGACAAAGCCATTCGCGCAGGGCGAATCTTGATGAGGAGACCCAGTGTGATTGTTCCTGACGACATAGTGGCAGATGTGAATGCTGCTCCTGATTCTTCGAGTCGCCCCTCTTCATCGGTCGGTCATGAGAAAAACATTACCAAGTAGCAACACTGAATGCCTTGTATATGTGGTTAGTGTGCTCGAATATTATGTCAGAAAGCGTTTTCAGTACTGAATGCCATTATTATTTTCCTGTTGTTAGAATCCAACAGTAGATACAATTGCAGAAGTAAATGCAGTGTGATGATTTTGAATTTTTTTCTTATTTCGCGAGGCATAGAGATCGCCCTAAGATGAGTAATTGCAAACGTGCTTGTGTTGGATCGAGTAGGCGTGAGTGCGCCATGCCGATTTAAGTCACTACCGACTTAATCTGACTGCTCTGTTAGCAGGGTATAGTAGTCTCCCTGAGTTATGTATGAGCATGTCATACCACCTTAAGTCGTTGCTGACTTAAGTCAATTGTTTCGTTAGTAGGGTATAGTGGTCACCCTGAGTTCAGTAAGCGTGAGCATGTCATACCGCCTTAAGTCATCGCCGACTTAAGTCGATTGCTCCGTTACACTACAGGAAATCAATTAATTCCCGTCGGCCAGGAACCGGCGGGAATAAGCCTTAAACCGACGGGAATTACCTATTCCCGTCGGTTTATGGCTTATTCCCGTCGGTTGTTAGCCGACAGGCGTCAGATGTCGGGGATACGGTTATTCCCGTCGGCGGCTGACGGGAATAATTAATCCCCGTCGGCTAGCCAATGGCCGACGGGAGTTATGGCTAATCCTCATCGGCCAGGAGAACCGACGGGCGTTATCAATTAATTCCCATCGGCCCTACCAACCGACGAGAATTAATTGTTAATTCCCGTCGGCCCAGTCAGCCGACGGGGATTAACTGGGCCGACGGGAATTAATAGTTAATGCCCGTCGGCTATGGTCAAACCGATGGGGATTAACTGGGCCGACGGGAGTTAATCTATAATTCTGCAACAGCAACACCAAATTAGATATTTCTCCACAGACAAACATATGACAAAATATATATATCATTCACATGAACATACACATCACAAAACATACACATCACAAACATATATATCATCCACATGAACATACACATCACAAACGCATTATAGGTTAAATCCGTCACATAACATACACAAACATTTCTGATATGAGTTAAGATCAAGTGTTTACACAAATATAACGTCCAGGAGTTAAAACATAACGAGCACGAGTTCAAGTGTTTAGAGATAACCACCACTTGGGTGGTTAGAGCTTTGACCGCTGCTGCCACCACCACCAGGAGGAGGGAATGCGAAGAGCGAGTCAACAAATCCAGTCCCTGCTGCGGGATCAGACCCACTACCACCCGCTTCAGGCGTAACCTATGCAAGTTAGCAAATATCAACACGTTAAATACAAATATCAAAAAGTATACAAGTGTATAAATTAATCGAGAGTTATGAAACGTACCCTATCTCCAGGTGCAGGTATATGTGGCGGAGGGGTGTTGAACTGTGGTGGTGGAACCGGTGTGTTTGCAAATTGGCTCCATTGTGGTGGCGGTGGAAAATTTGTTGCCATGCTCTGTTGCTGCATTAACTGTTAAACATATGTGTTACTACTGAAGATGTTGTATTGAAATATAATAATTTAGAGTTCGGATTATGTGTACTCACTTGATACATGGCTTGGTTATGGGCATTGCAAGCCTCCATAAATTCGCGTTGTTGTCTCATCTCTTCACGCATCCTCATAATCTCCAACTCCTGCTCGTTCGGTCAACGAGAGCATGAGCTACGGGAAGACGAACCCGTCCTCTGAGATCTCACCGACGACGAGTCAATGAATCCATCGAAGAGTGCGTATCTATAAGTGATTCAAAAAATGTTATTACTGCATAATCAATTTAGTGTCAACCATATAATTTCATAAGTTAGAGCTTACCGTCCATGTGCTTTGCCACCACCACTTGCGTACACCACCGAGGGATCCACCGGTTCATGACGCCAGTCGAAGTCAGGGCCATGGCGACGAACCATCTCCTCCCCATATGCCGCCTATACATCATTCACAACCTTACAAATGCAGGAATTTCTATACTTTGAACGTTTGTACTTTTGGGCCAAAACTTACCAAGTGATCCGTGGCTGTCTGGCTGTAGAGCTGGTCAGGGTTGTTCGGGTCTGGTCCTTTGTGGCCCTCCTGGTAGACCTCAATGTCACTAGGCTTCTGGCCACTTGTAGCTTCCTATATAAACAAAACACATTCATAAGAAATCGTACTATTTGTTGATCGACATAGCTAGATCAAACTTACCATTCTTTTAGCTTTTCGTATCATGTCATCACCGCCAAACTTGTGGTTAGGATTGGTTCCTCGACATTGTCTGTGATGCGCTGACGCTTTCTGGAAGCCTTCGGAAGCCCAATATCGGCACCAAGCATAGTACGCATCAGGCACGGGCGCCATCCATGGAACCATCACCTGCACACACAATGTTACATATTATATCAATCACAACAATCAATATAAAGGGTAAAACAAATTAAATACTAACCTCACGATATTGATCCTCAGTCAAATATATCTTGAGGACCCTTCCTTTTTACTCAAGGGGCCTGCTTCTTCTGGATGCTTTTGAAAATACAGGTTTGTAGCCTGAATTCTCGCATAGTATATGGCATCCTTCACCAGCTTCTTTGCATTATTTTGGAAGACACGTTCAGCGTGCCCCATGTAATCCTCTCCGTCAGGCAACCGATATCGAAGCTACAACATAAAGAATACAAATACAATGGTATAAGTCATAGATTTACAATATTAAGAAACATAACAAAAATAATAAAGAATTCATACCCAAAAGTCATTACGCACAAGTCCCTGTCTGTCGGTGTGGTTTCGTTCCTTTTTAAACTTGTACTCGTCCGGGTACTGACGAGCACCTCATCCTCGGTATCACCGTTTGACACCTTCACTATACCAGGGTAGTGAAGGCGGCAAAGAGAACCCAACGTAAGGTTAACCTGAGTGTGGTGTCCCTTGCCGTCGAAGGACAGGTCCTCCCAATTCCTGCATTACACAAAAACATTAATAATACACATAATAGTTATATGAGATAAGTTAATATATTACACTCACCGATCTCCATGTGGCATGATTAAAGTCCTATCAGCCTCTCGCTCTATCGTGTGACGAGGCTTTACTGAGTGGCTTTTTCTTGAGCGACATGTGCGTGTCGCTGAAGAGCCTCCCGAGCCATCATCCATCGGGTTGTCAGCCGGTTCGCCCTGTTGGCCCCACTGGTCCCACGCCTGTTGCTGCTCTCTTTGGTGGTCCCACTGGTCCCATGGCTGGTGATGCTGTGCGGCCTGGTCCCATGTCACGTGCTCCACCTCCTCATTGTGCTCCACCTCCTCATTGTGTTGCTCAGCCTCATTGTGCTGCTCCTCCTCAATGTGCTGCTCCTCAGTGTGCTGCTCATCCTGGTACATACAACTCAAGATTTATTTGTAAATATGTAAACAAATTTATTTGTACAAGATATGTTACCTCATCTCCATGTACCGCGCTCAACAGCTCTCGACGTCTGCTGCTGCTCGAAGAACTGCCCTGAAAAAGGCCCAGGCCCTTGAACAACCCCTTCACTGACTTCTTTGATTTTGGCGGCATCCTGCATAAAAAATAAGAAATTATTCATTAGTGCATCAAAAATGACATAATACTTAAAATATAAACAAATGAAATAACAAAACAACTTTACTTGTTAAATATCATCAAAATCAGGATCTATTTGTTCTCTTCTATGCAGAGGTCGCCATGTAACTTTTCTCCTAACAGGTTGTCTTCTCCGTCTCTCGGGAAAAGTTAAGTCGTTAACGTCTGCAACTAGAGAATCTAATGCCGGTGCAGGATCAATATGAAAACTAGTTGGCAACTCTTCTTCTTGAAACACCTCATCAACCTGCTCAAGGTGACCAATTTGATATTCGTCCTCACCAGGAGTGTATAGGCGTTCGCGGGGATTTACATTGTACACAACCCTCCATTTAGACAACTTTTTGCATGGATATGTCGAGAAATAAACTTGGTCTGCTTGATGGGCAAGGATATACGTGTCGTGTCCTTGAAGCAATTTCTCAGGTTGGATCTGTGTCATCCCAAATTCGGTCCTATAATACTTCGGGTCATACCATTTACACTCAAAGAAAACTAGCGCTAAAGGCTTATTTCCAGCAAATGTAATCTCGATTATATTTTTGATTTTCCCGTAATAGTAGGCTTCGTGTCCTTCCATGTCGGTTGCCCTAGTAATGACTCCACTATTTTGAGTGGCGGCCATAGGCACTAAGATGAAAACATCTATGGCAATCAAAGTAACATATCTTGCCACCAGCACTAAGATGAAAACAATCTGTATCTTTAGCACAATAAGGACACGTCAATCTACCATGCACGCTCCATCTAGAGAAAATACCATACGCCATAAAATCATGAACCGAGAACAGATATGCAACACGAAGATTGAATTTCTGCTTCTTGAAGCAATCATAGGCTTCCACACCTTGCCATAGCTTCTTTAACTCTTCAATCAGTGGTTGAAGCATCACATTGAGGCGTACGCCAGGATGCTCAGGACCAGGTATAACAAGACATAGGAACATAAACTCATATTTCATGCAAAGAGCAGGTTGAAGGTTGTACGGTATGGCAATGACAGGCCAACATGAATACGACGCAGCGGTCATATTGAACGGCGTGAAACCATCAGTTGCCAAGCCGATACGAACGTTTCTTGCATCGCTGGCAAAATCTGGATCAAATTTGTCAAGAGCCTTCCATGCATCACCATCTGACGGGTGCACCATTAACCCATCTTGTCTGTCCGTACAATCTTTATGCCACCTCATGTGCATAGCGGTCTTCCTCGAGAGAAACAAACGTTTCACTCTAGGAGTGAGAGGCATGTACCGAAGTTGTTTATGTGCAACCTTTGTCACCACCTTCTCCCCATCTTCATTTACAAGCTCCACGTACCTCGACTTCCCACATTTTAAGCATTTCTGTTCTCTGCCATGTTCCTTCCAAAAAAGCATACAGTTGTCTTGGCAAACATCAATCTTCTCATACTCCATACCAAGACCTTCAAGCAATTTCTTGGACTGGTACATGTCTTTGGGCATCTTGTGACCCGTAGGAAGAACCTCGCTAATCAAATCCACAAGCTCCTTGTAACAATTAATTGAGAATGCAAACTTGGACTTGATTGACATCAGCCGGGTCACGAATTCCAGTACGGTCACGTCAGTGTGCCCGTGAAGAGGCTCTTCTGACACTTTGAGTAGGTCGAAGAACTTCTGAACCTCCGGTGTAGGTGAATCATGATGATCTGGTGCTAGTTCAGGTTGCAGATCCTCAAGCATCTGGTCCATCCTATCAACATCATCTTCACCATCATCAACTTCTACTTCTGTTGCTCGTTCAACATCTTCACTGTGGAGATACCAGACCTTATAGCCTGGCACGAAACCATGTGAGCACAGGTGTAGTGTGACCTGTTTCTTGGTGTGGCTCGTCATATTTCTACATTTATTGCATGGACACCTAATATTATCTATTTGTGACAAAGCAGCTGCATGGTCCAGAAATATCTGCGTCTTGGCAAACCATTCACTTGTGTGACACCCACCCTTCTTGAAACCTTCATACATCCAATCACGTCTATCACACATTATTGCGGCTGTGTGTACGAGTAAAGAGTGTGTGTGAGACAATCACGTTTCTACACGTCACACATACATCTATAGGTAAGTAGTAAAACTATATATATACATAAATAACTATATATATACATAAATAACATTAAATTTATCAATATCGAAACCTTCATACAACCTAATATTATAAGTTGAATCTAATTATTAAATAACATCAAATTCAACATTTCAATAGCATAAGTTAAATCTATTATAATAATAGAATTAATATTTACCTAACATCAAGCCACACATGTGAAATTAAACTAACTCTAATTACACTCTAATCACATGTGATATTAAACTAACTCTAATCATATGAAAGTTAACTCCCGTCGGTCATAAAAAACCGACGAAAATAAGCATGTATACAAAAATTTAACAATCGCACTCGCATTTACATTAACAATCGCACTCGCATTTACATTCAATAATGCATAAAGTCATATGAAAACTAAAAACACTATAAATTAACAATTTTAAACTAACTCTAATCACATGAAAGTTAACTCCCGTCGGCCACAAAAAACCGACGAAAATAATCAATACTTATTTACATATAGATAGAATTATACCTCAGTTACTGATTCCCGTCGGGGCACGAGCGGACGATGGACGACGACGGGCTGGGGACGACGACGCTCGGGGTACGAGGAGCTCGGGAGCTTGTGGTGGCACTCGGGCGGCGGCGGCGGCGCTCCGGGGCGGGCCGACGGCGGTGGCAACGCTCGAGCAGGGCGGCGGCGGCGCTCGGGCGGGGCGGCCTCGGGCAGGGTGGCCTCGGGGGCAGGGCGGCCTCGGGCAGGGCGGCGGCGCTCAAGCGGCGGCGGTGCTCGGCCAGGGCGCCGCTCGGGCAGGCAGCGGCTCGGGCGGGGCGGCTCGGGCGGGGGCGGCCGGCGGGCTCGGGCGGGGCGGCTCGGGTGGGGGCGGCCTCGCCGGCGGCGCTCGGGCAGGCGGCGCTCGGGCAGGGGCGGCTCGGGCGGCGGTCTGGCAGGGCGGCGGTTGAGCAGGGGCGGCTGTCGGGCAGGGGTGCGAACGGAGAAGAAATGAGCCCGCGCGGCTGCGGCCTGGCTCTAAAAAGATTAATCCCCGTTGGCTAGTATACGGGGCCGACAGGAATTAACTTATTCCCGTCGGCCAGAGCACAGGGCCGACGGGGATTAGTTAATCCCCGTGGGCTTGGGACGGGGCCGACGGGAATTAAAATAATGGTCGTCGGCTATTTTGTGGCCGACGGGAATTAGTCTATTCCCGTCGGCTTTCGCTCTGGCCGACGGGAATTACCCTGGCCGACAGGAATCAGTAGAATTCCTGTAGTGTTAGTAGGGTATAGTGATCACCCTGAGTTACGCGTGAGCATGTCGCACCGCCTTAAGTCGTCACTGACTTAAGTCGATTGCTCCGTTAGTAGGGTATAGCGGTCACCCTGAGTTAAGTAAGCGTGAGCATGTCGCACCGTCTTAAGTCGTCGCCGACTTAAGTCGATTGCTCCGTTAGTAGGGTATAGTGGTCACCCTGAGTTAAGTAAGCGTGAGCATGTTACACCACCTTAAGTCGTTGCCGACTTAAGTCGATTGCTCCATTAGTAGGGTATAGTGGTCACCCTGAGTTAAGTAAGCATGCAGGTTGACAGTAAACAATTTGAGCGCCTTTGAGAATGAAGTCTTTTTATTGATGATATATTTCCTAGTTTACAGATTACAAGGCTATCCCAATAGCTTTCGAAATATAGCTAGGGGTAAAACTTCCTGAGATGTTCTATATTCCATGAGTTCCCAATTTCCGTGCCGTCCATTTGAGTAAGACGATATGATCCAGGCCGAGTGACTTCTGCTACTATGAATGGCCCTTCCCATAGTGGCGACAATTTGTGTCGTCCCTCCCCGTTAGAATTCGGCGGAGGACGAGATCTCCCACTGCGAAGGATCGATGTCGTATGGCCCTATCATGATAGCGCCTTAGAGTTTGCTGATACCAGGCTGACTGAATCACCGTATTCAATCGTTCTTCTTCTAGTATATCAACATCCTCTAGTCTAGTAGCCTCAGCTTCTGCTATGTTTTCAAAGATTAATCTTGGTGCCCCAAACTTGAGATCAGCGGGTAGCACTGCCTCCGAACCATAGACCATAAAGAAAGGAGTGTTTCCATGCAGAGCTCGGCTAGGTTGAGTTCTCAGGCTCCAGACAACATACGACAATCTTTGATCCACTTTCCTACGAATTTTTCATTCTCATCGAAGACTTTCTTTTTGAGTGCTTCCAATATCATCCCATTGGCTCTTTCTACTTGCCCGTTGGCTCTTGGGTGCGCCACTAAGGCATATTTGATCTGAATGTTTTTTTGTTCGCAGAAATCGAAGAACTCTGAGCTTGTGAAATTGGATCCCAGGTCGGTTATGATACTATTCGGTATCCCAAACCTGAATATTATGTCTTGTATGAATTCCACTGCCTTAGCCGAAGTTAGAGAAGCAATGGGTTTGAACTCTATCCATATAGTGAATTTGTCGATAGCAACCAGTACATGAGTGTATTCTCCTTGAGCTTTCTTGAAGGGTCCAATCATATCCAGTCCCCAGCACGCGAACGACCAGGTTACAGGTATGGTTTGCAGTTGCTGTGCTGGTAGATGTTGTTGTTTTGATAAGTACTGACAGGCTTCGCACCTCTGGACTAACTCGGCTGCATCACTCTTCGTCGTTGGCTAGTAGAAACCAGACCTGAAGACCTTCCCAACCAGAGTCCTTGATGTTGCATGTATCCCGCATTGTCCAGCATGGACCTCATCTAGTAGTTGCTTCCCTGTAGCCGAAAGAATGCATTTCATGAGGACTCCTGATGCGCCCCTTCTGTATAGTGTTTCCCAAATGAGAGTATAATGAGCTGACTGCCTCGCAATGCGCTCTGCTGCATTTTTGTCATCTGACTCTTCCTCATTCTTTATGTACCTGATGATCTGCTCCCTCTAGTCTTCAGGATCTGACTCTGGTTGGCTCAGAATATTGCATTCCTCTACCCGATCTAGTGAAATGCTCGAGTGCAGTACTTCTTGGACGAAAACTCCAAGCGGGACCTGAGTCCGACTGGATCCTAGCTTTGACAATGCATCAGCTGCCGTGTTGCGGTCTCTCTCCACATGATGGAATTCCAAATCTTCAAACTTGTCTTCTAGTTTTCGGACGGCGGAGCAGTATTTCCCGATGGAGTCATTCGAGCAATCCCACTCTTTGTTTATCTGACTTATGACCACCAGAGAATCCCCATATACCATCAGTCTCTTGATGCCTAGTGACATGGCAATGTTCAGTCCATGAATCAAAGCTTCGTATTCTGCTGCATTGTTGGACGCTAGGAATAACAATTGAAGGGCATATTTGAGTTGTTCACCTCCAGGTGCAATGAAGAGGATCCCTGCACCTGCCCCCTGCAGCTTCAACGAGCCATCGAAATACATTCGCCATACTTCTGCAGTTTCCGGGTTATCGGGCACTTGTTGCTCGGTCCATTCTGATACAAAGTCAACTAGTGCTTGAGTCTTGATTGCAGTGCGAGGTCAAAACTCAATGTCATGAGCTCCCAGTTCACAGGCCCACTTGGCTATTCTTCCGATGGCTTCTTTATTGTGGAGAATATCCCCTATCGGAAATCCAGTGATTACTATGACTTTGTGATCGTCGAAGTAGTGATGGAGCTTGCGTGCAGTTAGGAGTACTGCATATAATAATTTCTAAACTTGAGGGTATTTCTTCTTCGAAGGACCTAGGACTTCACTGATGAAATAGACAGGATGTTGCACTGGGTATGCGTGTCCTTCTTCTACTCGCTCGACTACTAACGTGGTGCTCACCACGTGAGTCGTGCAAGAGATGTATAACAGCAGATCTTCAGCCGGTTGACTCGGTGTGGCTCAGCGTGGTGGCTTTAGCACTGGCGATGTTGTCAGGAATTTCTTCAGTGCGTCTAGAGCTTCCTGTGCCTCTGAATTCCACTGGAATTTGTCTACCTTCTTGAGCAACATATAGAACGGTAGGCCTTTTTCTCCCAGCCTTGATATGAATCTGCTCAGAGTTGCCATGCATCCGGTAAGTCTTTGTACTTTCTTCTGTGATTGTGGTGCTTCCATTCTCATGATAGCCTCGATCTTTTCTGGATTGGCCTCAATTCCCCGGTGGCTGACAACAAACCCGAGCAATTTTCCTGCTGGTACTCCGAAGACGCATTTTTCGGGATTAAGTTTCCATCGATATAGCAGTAGACTGTTGAAGACCAGCTGTAAATCTTCAATGAAATTTTCTGAGTTCTCTATCTTGATTACCACATCATCCACATAAGCCTCCACACGCTTGCCCCAGTGGTCGGCTAAGCATGTCTGAATAGCCCTCTACTAAGTCGCTCCAGCGTTTTTGAGGCCGAACGGCATGGAGGTATAGCAGAAGGCTCCGAACGGGGTGATGAATGTTGTTTTTTCCTCGTCTTCTTTTGCTAGGCTGATCTGATGATACCCGGAGTAGCAATCCAAGAAAGACAGTACAGAATATCCGGCGGTCGAGTCTACCACCTGGTCTATTCTAGGAAGTTCGAAGGGATCCTTCGGACAGTGTTTGTTGAGATCCGTATAGCCGACGCACATGCACCAATCCACTTTATTCTTTTTTAGTACAAGAACAGGATTTGCTAACCACTCAGGGTGTAACACTTCTCTAATGAATCCGGCCGCGACCAAGCAAGCCAACTCTGCACGGATGGCTTCTCTTTTGTCGGGCGTGAAGCGATGTAATTTTTGTTGGATCGGCCTTGCCTGGGGGTAGACCTTCAATTTGTGCTTGGCCAGTTCTCTCGGGACTCCCGGCATATCCGCAGGTTGCCATGTGAATACGTCTCGGTTATCTTGCAGGAACTGGACGAGCGTGCCTTCCTATTTGTCATCCAGGCTAGAACTGATGATGGCCGTCTTGCGCTCATCGGCGAACCCGAGGTTGATTCTCTTGGTTTCTTCGGTCGGCCGCATAGAGGTCATGGCTTGAGCTTCATTCGCGGGTACCGCGAGGTCCTCTTCAGGCTTTGAGATTGCGTGCGCAGAAGAAGTCGTCGATGGTTTGGTGGTGAGGGCCACTTGAATGGCCACTCGGAAACATTTTGCGGCGCCTTGGAAGTCAGCGCGCACAGTTATGATTCCTTGTGGTCCTGGCATCTTCAATATCATGTATGTATAATGCGGAATGGCCATGAACTTTGCCAATCCTGGCCTGCCAATGATGGCGTTGTACCCGCAGTCGAAGTTTGCCACCTCGAACCTCAGGAACTCGATTCTGTAGTTTTCTGGAGTTCCGAAGGTGACCGACATGTAGATGTGTTCCAGTGGATATTCTCCTTCAGTCGGCACGATGCCGAAGAAAGGAGTGTCCGACTCGTGGAGCTCTTTGAGGGGAACTCCCAAGCCTTGAAGTGTCCGGGGAAGGTGACGTTGATGCTGCTTCCCCCGTCCACTAATACCTTCTTTACCCTGCTCTCTCGGATCACCAGATCGACGAGGAGCGAGTATTTGCCCGGGTGGTCGAAGTTGAGCCACTGATCTGCCCGGGTGAAGGTGATCGGGTGTTCGGACCATCGATATGGGGCGGGAGGACCAGTGGCTGCCACCAGTATCTGACGGTCGTTGAGCTTTTGTTGCCTCTTGCTTTCTTGCGACCCGTGTCCACCGAAGATGACGTTGACTTCTCCATTAACGCGTGGGAAGGCTCCACCTCCACCCCCTCCTGCTATTGGGGTTGTCGAGGTTCTCCAGGTCCTCCTCGTGGTGGGGGAGGCGGCAGAGGTTGGAAGGGTCGGTCGTTCCCCATGGAATGCTTGAAGTCTCTGCAGTTCCGAAGGGTGTGGCGCATGTCCTTTTGGTATGGGCACTGGGCGTCGAGGATGTCGTCCAGCATGTGTTCGCCTCCGCGAGGTCCTCCTCGGGCGCGAGAGGCAGGTGGTCCGGCGGCGTGGACTTCTTCGCGAGGCCTCTTTTCCCAACGTTTGTCGGGTTGTTGGTTAGTGTCGCGTCGCAGTGCTGCCGATGTAGGCTTTGTTCCTCTGATGAGGTCCTGAGCTCGTTCGTCGGTGGTGATGTAGAGGTCGGCTTCCCGGAACAGTTGCTCGGAGGTAGTCGGCGCTTTCTGCAGTATGGCGCAGACGAAGGCCGAGTCATTAGATCCCCGGTAGAAGTCCTCGATCCCTGCTGCTTCTGCGACCTCGGGGATACAATTCCTCATGGTTTGAAATCTTTTGAGGTATGACCGGAGAGTCTCATCCCCTCGGCGCTTGATGTATTTGAGGTCCCATGGCTGCGCCGGTTTGTCGGAGAGAGATTGGAAGTTGGCGGTGAAGCACCGACTGAAATCGCTCTAGTCGTCGATGCAGTGTCGGGGTAGGTGTCGCAACCATTGCAGTGCATCCCGCCCGAGAACGATAGGCAAGTATGCGGTCATCATGTCTTCGGTTGCCCCAGCGGCTCGGGCGGCTATGGTGTAGACAGCCAGCTAGCCTCCCGGATCTTGCTTAGGCTCGTACTTGTCGACATTGGAGACTTTGAAGTTAGTGGGCCATTGAATGGCCCTATGGCGTGGAGTGAGTGTCGATACTCCACATGTGTCCTCATGTCATCGATGATGATGCATGTCCCGAGGAGGGGAGTTGTTGTCTGTCACACCCGGGCTTTAAGGGACAAAGTCGGGTGCATCTCATACATGCGCCAAAGAAGACAACATATATAATAACAGAGTGTATAGAGATAAATGTCACAATATAATCAGAGTACTTATTACATAGCAGAAGTCTTACAAAACAAAAGATAAATATAACAGGATCTAAAATCCATCCTTGGTGCCAGAAAGTTGGCTAGGAGACGCCACCTAGATCGAATCGAACTCCTCATTGTGTGGCTCCTCCTGAACCACTTGTTCTTCTCCTATGGGGGGTGTGAGACAGCAAGGGTGAGCTCACACATGATCATAGCTCAACAAGTTGTGGGGAACCAATGGGCATGAACTCACCAAAGGTGGGAGTTCATGTGATGTGTAAGGCTAATCAACAATAGGGGTTAAAGCTGAGCATTGCTTTTAATAAGTTGGTCAAAATTTTATTAGCAATTACTAGATGTAAGTAAATACCAAACCATAATAAATAATAATAGAACAAAATTAATTAACAAATCCGATGCAATGCAAATGACAAATTGAGTTTAGGTTCCATATTTAATCATCAGAGAGTCCTGAGCTGCTCGTGACCGTGAGCTCGGCTAGTATACCAGTTTTACACTCTGCAGAGGTTGTACCCTTTACCCACAAGTCGTGTATCCCATGTCGCCAGGGTTAGCTAGACCCTTAGACACTACCGAGGTGAATGGCTAGGGATCCACTACGAGGCCTTTCAAAGTTCCACTAGCTTCCGAAAACCCGCTACAGTTTATGGGAAGAACACTTGCAAGAATCCCCCGTCTGACCGCCATCGCAGTAAAATCAACACGAGAACCTCCTTGCATGCAATCCCCTACTGCCCTTGCCCCTTTTGGGTAAGGTAGTCTTCCACTAGCTTTCCTAGTTAGTTGGCCAAGGGCGTCCCGTTAAACCCTTGTGGTGGCACGTGTTTCTCATGTTAAGCTCTATGTTCCAATTAACATTTAATGATCTTGACATGAACATAAATAAAATAACAACATAATTGGAACATAGATATAATGAAATATTAACCCAAAACCATATAAAGCAATAGCAGGACTACCCAAGTGATTCAGGGGTAAACAAGGTAATTAGGAGAAACAGACTAGGGTGACCTATTGGGTCCCATCAAAATTAAACCTATGCATTGAATAGTGATAATAAATAATATTATTGGGTAAATAAAAGTGATCAAGGGCAGAATTTGCCTTCAGTGAGCTCCTGCTCAGCTACTTCTACTTGCTGAACCTCAGAATCCACAGTGGCTTGCTCGTCTAATCGCATCAACACAATACATACATAGTATAGTAAAAATTAACATCACACCAAACATGTAGATAAAATACATGATAAAAATCTACGTATTAAAATAAGATCCTAGGAACAGGAATCATTAAATTTGGAGTTATAGATTTTAAGTTATGAATTTCCTAAGGTTTAATGTGTTTGAAATAGGATTAAATGAGAAATTAATTTTCTTACTGTTTTCATGACAAAACAGATCCTCTATGTGATGGAGAATAATATTACAAAATTTTAGAAACTGGAATGAAGTAATTTGGAGCCCAAAAGAATTTTCTATGAATTATACAATTTTCTAGCAATTATTTATTCACTAAAAATCCATTTCTATTTTATTTCTCTGATTTTCGAGTTGACTGGACTGGGCCTCAAATTCAGAGAAACCCAGGGGGCTCGGAGTAAGAATCCCCAGACACCGAGCACAGTAAAAATGGACGGCGGATTATTTTCTGGTAACTGCAGGGTCTCTTACGCAAAGTTACAAGGCCGAAGGGGTACAGGCAGACACTGGCCGTCTGATTGGAATTCTACGTCCTCGATTAGATCTACAATACATCAAATCGGTACGCACTAAGCACCATCCGATCTGAGTCCGACGGTGTCGATCTCGTCTGTGCACCGATCCGTTCGATCGGAATCGAACGCTCCACAATACTCTGACCTAACCCAGTACAGACCCTCTAATCTACACCGCAGATCGCGCCATCAACGGCTCAGGACGAGCCGGTCTCCCCCGACTGCCACCGGCAGCGCCGCCCATCGAACCGCGGCGCGACATTGCCGGAGTAGTGCCCAATAGGCATTCCAGCGCCCCTGACCCAATCTAAAGTGTGCTACACGAAGCGCATGCTAGTATGAACAACAGGGGAGGGTCTTTACCGTCACTGGCCGAGAGTTGAAGCCGGTCCACGGCGATAGGCGATTTTCGTGGCAGTGCCCTTCGACGGCGAGCAATTGCCGATCACCCGGTACCGATCCCTCACGACGAAGCGACTCGCGCGAAAGGCGAAGACTCCACGGCCCACCTCGATCACTCCTCGAGGTCGCAGAGTTACTCACGGTTGAGAACACTGGCGGCGATGGCACTAGTCCATTATCTGCGTCGGTGGTGAGGGCTTGGGGTATGGACTCTAGTTCAACAGGGACGAGAAGTCAAAGAGGTGCGCCGGAACTTATACGCGGAGGAGAGGGTCAAAGCAATTGCACGACCCGAGCTATCCCCCGCGATTTGCGTCCCCCAGCTTCGGCATGCGCGATTTTGTTTCCGCGAAGACCGGGTCGGTGAAGAATATGGGTCTGCCAACGCGGCCCCACTTGGCGGTGAAACACGGCGCGAGCATCCGTTAATGGATGGGCTATCCAGTGGGCCTAGGTCGCCAGCGATTAACCCCGCACACCAGTGCGAGCGAGCTGAGTAGTGGGGCCCGCATGCAAGTCACCAGGCGCGCGTGCGAATGGCGGGCGGGCCCGGTACGCTAGATGTACCCTGTCAGCGCGCGCGCGACTGAGTCAGCTAGTGGGCCACGGAAGAGAAGGAAAGAGGAGATGGGCCGAAATCAGATCTTGGGCCCAAGCGCGGTTTTCTTCTTTTATTTTTTTCTGGTTTTTCTTTTCTGAATTTATTTTCCCTCTTTGCTTTTAGAATTCAAATTTGAATTTGGATTAGGTTATGAAATTCACCCTTCCTCAAAAATTGTATTATTTCAAATATAAGTGGAAGGTAAGTATATTTATATATTTATTTTATCTCATTTGCATTGTATTTTCCTTCTTTTCTCTTTTCTAAACTTCAATTTACAAATTGGGGTTAAATCTCCAAATTTTGGATTTTGATATATTCCTTTTTACACTGTTTTTTTGTCACATAATGCACACAAAATAAAATACCAACATGATGCATGATTTGTTTGAGTGCCTTTTATTACTTATTCATTTGTATAAGTGAGGTGTCCACATGAAATGACAAGTAGAGATAACACACATACATATATACATGAATTTCATTTCTCCTTTTAGATTTTCTTACAAAGTAGGTATTACAAATCCTACCCCCCTTAAAAATAATCTCGTCCTCGAGATTTAAGAAGGTCTAGGGAAAAGATGGGGAAAATCTATGCGAAGCTCTTCTTCTCTTTCCCATGTTGCTTCATCTTCACCATGGTGACTCCATTGTACTTTGCACATCTTTATCACCTTATTTCTTGTAACTCGAGTCAAAGTATCAAGAATCTTGACAGGATACTCCATGTAAGTCAAATCTCCCTGAACACTAAGCTCTTCCATTGGTAACTGTTCCTGAGGGACACGGAGACACTTCTTAAGTTGAGACACGTGGAACACATTATGCATATCCGATAGACTATCAGGTAACTCGAGTTGGTATGCCATCTCCCCAACTCACCTAAAGATCAAGAATGGTCCAATATAGCGAGGGGACAATTTGCTCTTAACTTTAAATCTCCTCATTCCACGAAGTGGTGACACCTTGAGGTACACATAATCTCCTTCCTCAAATTCCAGTGGTCTTCTTCTATTATCAGCATAGCTCTTTTGCCTGGTTTGAGCTACCCTCAAATTCTCTCGAATTATACGGACTTGTTCTTCTGCTTCTTGAATCAGTTTAGGCCCAAAGAACTGTCTTCCTCTAGTCTGTTCCAAAATAGAGGAGTCCTGCATTTCCTGTCATACAGAGTATCAAACGGTAACATCTTCAGACTGGCCTGGTAATTATTATTATTATATGAGAACTCAGCATAAGGTAGACTCTTGTCCCAACTACTACCATGCTGAAGGGCACAAGCTCTCAACATGTCCTCCAATACTTGATTAGCCCTTTTAGTCTGTCCATCAGTCTGAGGATGATAGGTTGTACTAAAATTCAACTTTGTATTCATGTTCTCATGGAAGCTTCTCCAGAATCTTGAGGTAAACTACGAACCCCGATCATACACGATCTTCTTTGGTACTCCATGTAAACACACAATCCGAGCCATATATAACTCTGCCAGTTGAGAGCCTTTATAAGTAGTCTTTACCGGAATGAAGTGAGCCACTTTAGTCAATCTATCCACGATCACCCATATTGCATCATATCCTTTCTGGGTGCGAGGCAATCCAGTAATGAAATCCATACCAATCTCTTCCCACTTTCACTCGGGTATCTTCAGTGGGTGCAGTAGTCCAGCTGGCCTCTGGTGTTCAGCCTTAACTCTTTGACACACATCGCACATAGCCACATGTGCAGCCACATCTCTCTTCAATCCATACCACCAATATTTCTGCTTCAAATCCTGATACATCTTGGTACTACCAGGATGAATAGAATACTTTGAATCATGGGCCTCCTCCGATATAGTCTCACGAAGGCTTTCAATATCAGGAACACATATCCTGTCCTTGAACCACACGGTGCCTTGCTCATCCTCCGTGAATTCCGGACCTCGACCTTCAGTAATCAGATCCTTAATCTCTTGTATTTTAGCATCACCAATCTATCCTTTGCGGATTTCTTGCTCCAAGGTAGGTTTCACATCAATAGTAACTCCTCCAGTGTGAGCAACTATCCCCAGGTTAAGTCTCCTGAAATTCTCAATAATCTTATCGGGTAGTTGGGCATCAACGGCTGAATGAACATGCTCCTTTCAACTCAAGGCATCTGCAACCAAATTCGCCTTGCCCGGTTGATAGTGAATCTCCAAACCATAATCCTTAATAAGCTCCAACCAACGGCGTTGCCTAAAGTTGAGATCCTTCTGAGTGAATATATACTTCAAACTCTTATGATATGTGTACACTTGGCACTTAGTTCACATGATATAATGTCTCCAAATCTTAAGTGTGTGCACAACGGCTGCCAGTTCTAAGTCATGAGTGGGGTAGTTCAACTCATGTTTCCGCAACTGACGAGACGCATAGGCAATCACATGTCCTTCTTGCATGAGCACACATCCCAAGACTTGGCCACATGCATCACAATAAATATCAAATCCCTCCTTTAGAACTAGCATAACCAACACTGGTGGTGACATCAATCTCTTCTTTAATTGATCAAAGCTATCTTGACACTTCTCGTCCCACTTAAACTCTCTTCCCTTCTCCAGAAGTGAGGTCATAGGCTTAGCAATCTTAGAAACTCCTTCAATAAATCTCCAATAATATCCTACAAGTCCCAAGAGACTCCGAGTCTCCGTAACTGTATTGGTTATGCTCCACACCACTATCTCCTTGACTTTAGCAGGATCCACTGATATCCCTCCATTAGAAAGGATATGTCCAAGGAATGGCACCTCGTCAATCCAAAACTCACATTTACTGTACTTGGCATAGAGTTGATTATCTCGTAGCTTCTGTAGCACCCATCTCAGATGTTCCTCATGATCACTATCACTCTTGGAATAAATAAAAATATCGTCGATGAAAACCACGACGAATCTGTCCAGATCATGAACACCTTATTCTTCAGATCCATAAAATAGGTTGGTGCACTAGTTAATCCAAATGACATAACGGTGAACTCATATAAACCATATCGGGTCGAGGAATCCGTCTTGGGAATATCGATGGCCTAATCTTCATTTGATGGTAACCCGATCGGAGATCAATCTTTGAGAATACCATTGCGCCTCTCATCTGATTAAATAAATCCTTAATGCGTGGTAATGGACACTTGTCCTTCACGGTGACATCGTTAAGGAACCAATAATCCACGCACATCCCTTGCAATCCTTCTTTCTTCTGTACAAATAGAACCGACGCTCCACAAGGTGAAGAATTCGAACGTAAGTAACCAGCCTCTTGTAATTCCGTTAACTGCTTCTTCAGTCCCTTTAACTCTTCTACAGACCTCCTGTATGGCCATTTGAAAGTAGGGGCAGTCCGAGGTAAGGAATCAATGACAAACTCAACTTCCCTATATGGTGGCATCCCTGGTAACTCTTTTGGGAAGACATCCGGAAAATCTCTAACCACACAGATGTTGACACCAACAAACTTCCCATCTACTAAGAATGCCGCTAGTCTGGTGGCGGTAGTTACTGCAATTCCAACTTCAAATCTTTCTCCTTTGGAACTGGTGAGTTCTATGGTTCCATTAGCACAGTGTATAAACTGCCTTTGCCTTTCTTAACCATGACATACCAAGGATCACATCTATAGTGCTCTCTTCTAACACTATAGGGGTAGCCCATCTGGGTTAGAAATACAGGGTAAGAAAGGAAGAATTGTAGACAAGGCGAGTAATTACGAGAAATGTTACTGCGGGGGATTTATTAGCAAAGTATATTAGTGTTTTATCCATTAAAGCTAATACATTACCTTATGGTAGTACATGCTAAGATGACCAACTACAATGTTTCAATCAATCAAAGAAGCAAATCAAGCATTTATCATCAGAACAATCAACCAACATTTTTTAATAGAGAAAATAGTTTTAATTTTGTCTTAGGTCTCCTATCTCTTAAAAGATCATAAGTGTAGGATTCCAAGGTGTGAAATCCATCTTGTCTCATAGTAGAAAAGATAAGAATGATCAGAGTAGAACAGTAGAAGGTGAGACAGGATCAAAATAAGTGTAGAAAGAATCAGAGTAAGGTAAGTATAGAAGGATTCAGAATAAGGTAAGTAGGTAAGGGTTTGTCCATTTCTATCTAGGTTTTGTCCTACAGTCAACATTTCCTCTGATACCACTTCTGTCACACCCGGGCTTTAAGGGACAAAGTTGGGTGCATCTCATACATGCGCCAAAGAAGACAACATATATAATAACAGAGTGTATAGAGATAAATGTCACAATATAATCAGAGTACTTATTACATAGCGGAAGTCTTACAAAATAAAAGATAAATATAACAGGATCTAAAATCCATCCTTGGCGCCAGAAAGTTGGCTGGGAGATGTGGCGGAACTGTCCGAATTATTCCAACTTAAGTGCCTAAGTCCCGCCTTAGAAGCTAGACCACACTTAAATGGGAATAACCCGTCAATCCCTCGGATCTAGTCCCACGAGGCCACTGACAGGATCAAGTACCACGGTCTCACTCGATGGTGAGTCACAGAGCAAATACAATAAAGCATAAAACCATACATAAGGAGTATTAAACTTATTACATCCTCATCGGAGTTTTAGCAAAAGTAGCCATCATTGTTCGAAGTGCAGCGAAATAAAACTAACGGTAAAATAAACAGAGAGATGGGGAAGCCTGTCCCATCACTCCTCATGCTCCTCCTCAGCCGAGGTAGGATCCCACTCGACTGTCCAACCCGGTGGCAAGATGGATGGCCAAGTCACTCCAGCAACCATGTCCTCCAGAGAACCTATAAAATTATGCCACAAGCAAGGCTGAGTATACTAATACTCAGCTAGACTTACCCGGTGTGAGGAGTCTACTCCTCTACCTCTAGACATGCAGCTGTTTGGTTGTGGGTTTTGGTTGCCAAAAGCACTAGCCGAGTTTATAAATCAAGTTTTAGCTTTGTCAAGTTTTAGTGTGACTCTCTTAAGACTAGATGTGTACTATCTACTCATTCATGGTAGCAAGCAAATTTATCAATCAACATCTTTTGTCACCTCAAGTTTTTATGCTCTTCTCCTCAAGTTTCTTCCACATGTGATCACAGTCATTAGTGCATAGATGTGCCATGGCCATGGTAACACTTGGGGTGTTACAGGAGACGCCACCTAGATCGAATCGAACTCCTCATTGTGTGGCTCCTCCTGAACCACCTGTTCTTCTCTTGTGGGGGGTGTGAGACAGGAAGGGTGAGCCCACACATGATCATAGCTCAACAAGTTGTGGGGAACCAGTGGGCATGAACTCACCAAAGGTGGGAGTTCATGTGATGTGTAAGGCTAATCAACAACAGGGGTTAAAGCTGAGCATTGCTTTTAATAAGTTGGTCAAAATTTTATTAGCAATTACTAGATGTAAGTAAATACCAAAACATAATAAATAATAATAGAACAAAATTAATTAACAAATCCGATGCAATGCAAATGACAAATTGAGTTTAGGTTCCATATTTAATCATTAGAGAGTCCTGAGCTGCTCGTGACCGTGAGCTCGGCTAGTATACCAGTTTTACACTCTGCAGAGGTTGTACCCTTTACCCACAAGTCGTGTATCCCATGCCACCAGGGTTAGCTAGACCCTTAGACACTACCGAGGTGAATGGCTAGGGATCCACTACGTGGCCTTTACAAAGTTCCACTAGCTTCCGAAAACCCGCTACAGTTTATGGGAAGAACACTTCCAAGAATCCCTCATCTGACCGCCATCGCAGCAAAATCAACCCGAGAACCTCCTTGCATGCAATCCCCTACTACCCTTGCCCCTTTCGGGTAAGGTAGTCTTCCACTAGCTTTCCTAGTTAGTTGGCCAAGGGCGTCCCGTTAAACCCTTGTGTGGTGGCACGTGTTTCTCAAGTTAAGCTCTATGTTCCAATTAACATTTAATGATCTTGACATGAACATAAATAAAATAACAACATAATTGGAACATAGATATAATGAAATATTAACCCAAAACCATATAAAGCAATAGCAGGACTACCCAAGTGATTCAGGGGTAAACAAGGTAATCAGGATAAACAGACTAGGGTGACCTATTGGGTCCCATCAAAATTAAACCTATGCATTGAATAGTGATAATAAAGAATATTATTGGGTAAATAAAAGTGATCAAGGGCACAACTTGCCTTCAGTGAGCTCCTGCTCAGCTACTTCTACTTGCTGAACCTCAGAATCCACAGTGGCTTGCTCGTCTAATCACATCAACACAATACATACATAGTACAGCAAAACTTAACATCACACCAAACATGTAGATAAAATACATGATAAAAATCTACATATTAAAATAAGACCCTAGGAACAGGAATCATTAAATTTGGAGTTATAGATTTTAAGTTATGGATTTCCTAAGGTTTAATGTGTTTGAAATAGGATTAAATGAGAAATTAATTTTATTACTGTTTTCATGACAAAACAGATCCTCTATGTGATGGAGAATAATATTACAAATTTTTCGAAACTGGAATGAAGTAATTTGGAGCCCAAATGAATTTTCTATGAATTATACAATTTTCTAGCAATTATTTATTCACTAAAAATCCATTTTTATTTTATTTCTCTGATTTTCGAGTTGACTGGACTGGGCCTCAAATTCAGAGAAACCAAGGGGGCTCGGAGTAAGAATCCCCAGACACCGAGCACAGTAAAAATGGACGGCGGGTTATTAAGGTAACTGCAGGGTCTCTTACGCAAAATTACAAGGCCGAAGGGGTACAGGCAGACACTGGCCGTCCGATTGGAATTCTACGTCCTCGATTAGATCTACTATACATTGAATCGGTACGCGCTAAGCACCATCCGATCCGAATCCGACGGTGTCGATCTCGTCCGTGCACCGATCCGTTCGATTGGAATCGAATGCTCCACAATACTCTGACCTAACCTAGTACACACCCTCTAATCTACACTGTAGATCGCGCCATCAACGGCTTAGGACGAGCTGGTCTCCCCCGACCACCACCGGCGGCGCCGCCCATCGAATCGCGGCGCGACATTGCCGGAGCAGTGCCCAATAGGCATTCCAGCGCCCCTGACCCAATCTAAAGTGTGCTACACGAAGCGCATGCTATTATGAACAACAGGGGAGGGTGTTTACCGTCACTGGCCGAGAGTTGAAGCTGATCCACGGCGATAGGCGGTTTTCGCGGTAGTGCCCTACGACGGCGAGCAATTGCCGATCACCCGGTACCGATCCCTCACGACGATGCGACTCGCACGAAAGGCGAAGACTCCACTGCCCACCTCGATCACTCCTCGGGGTCGCAAAGTTACTCACGGTTGAGAACACTAGCGGCGACGGCACTAGTCCATTATCTGCGTCGATGGTGAGGGCTTGGGGTATGGACGCTAGTTCAACAGGGACGAGAAGTCAAAGAGGTGTGCCAATACTTATACGCGGAGGAGAGGGTCAAAGCGATTGCACGACCCGAGCTATCCCCTGCGATTTGCGTCCCCCAGCTTCGGCGCGCGCAATTTTGTTGCCGCGAAGACTGGGTCGGTGAAGAAGACGGGTCTGCCAACGCTGCCCCACTTGGCGGTGAAACACGGCGCGAGCATCCGTTAATGGATGGGCTATCCAGTGGGCCTAGGTCGCCAGCGATTAACCCCGTGCACCAGTGCGAGCGAGCTGAGCAGTGGGGCCCGCATGCAAGTCACCAGGCGCGCATGCGAATGGTGGGTGGGCCCGGTACGCCAGATGTACCCGGTCAGCGCGCGCGACTGAGTCAGGTAGTGGGCCGCGGAAGAGAAGGAAAGAGGAGATGGGCCGAAATCAGGTCTTGGGCCCAAGCGCGGTTTTCTTCTTTTATTTTTTTCTGGTTTTTCTTTTCTGAATTTATTTTCCCTCTTTGCTTTTAGAATTCAAATTTGAATTTGGATTAGGTTATGAAATTCACCCTTCCTCAAAAATTGTATTATTTCAAATATAAGTGGAAGGTAAGTATATTTATATATTTATTTTATCTCATTTGCATTGTATTTTCCTTCTTTTCTCTTTTCTAAACTTCAATTTACAAATTGGGGTTAAATCTCCAAATTTTGGATTTTGATATATTCCTTTTTACACTGTTTTTTTGTCACATAATGCACACAAAATAAAATACCAGCATGATGCATGATTTGTTTGAGTGCCTTTTATTACTTATTCATTTGTATAAGTGAGGTGTCCACATGAAATGACAAGTAGAGATAACACACATACATATATACATGAATTTCATTTCTCTTTTTAGATTTTCTTACAAAGTAGGTATTACATTGTCGTGGTTCCTCGACCGTCCCCGGGTCGTGCCGCCAGTCGAAGCCGTTGCCGACTCAGTCCTGGCGGCCTAACTCCGTGCAAGGATGTCGTGGTCCCGGTCATATTCTTCCAGGCGCCGAATCTCTTTCTCATGTCATCGTTCGCGCGAGGCGTTGATGGAGCTCCGTGCGTCTCACCGACTGTTGATGGCATGTCGTAGGTCGCTCGGCGGATGAGCAAGAGGTAGAAGGTGGTTGGCCGCTCGAGTGAACAGCCGCTGATAGCCCTCGGCGTCTGGAGTCCGGGGGAGGCCATCGGCTATCCGAGCCAATACTCCACCAACTTCGCTCGATGAGTTCATGGCTCAGGCGAAGTCGGGGTTCAGGTTGCGTCCGAAAAGTGGATTTTCTCGATGTTGCCTCGCTTCCTGCTCAGCCTGCTCTTGAGCTTGCCGACGGTCACGTCGTCGGGAATTCCTCCTTTCCCTGAAGACCCATTCTTCTGGAGTTTCTCCTATCTCCGAGACCTCGTCTCTCGATACGGGCTGCGCCGGGTCCCACTCTCCGGCCTCGTGATGTCGCCGAATATTTCGGCGTCGGTTCCTTCATCGGCGGGATTCCCGCTGAGGAAGTTCTTCCCCGGGCGCGGTTGGTTCATCGTAGGAGACGGGGGGCGACTCCACTCTCCCGATGAAGAGGACGTCGGGGTAGAATGGAACTGCCGCTGTGACGAGCTTCTTTCCGTTCTCCTTTGAGGTCGGAGGCACCGAAAGAGCAGTTTGACAATCCTTTACCTTGTTCACTTCCTTTTTCCTTGTGATCCGTGTCCATTTTTTCGTCGGAGAAGTGGACAACGGAGTTCTCCGGGTGGACGGACCCTCGGCTTCTAGCTTGCTGAAGGTGGTCTTTGCTCGGAGCGATGGAGGTTGCGCTTTTTCCTGCTTCGCTCCGATTTTCCCAAAGATTTTTGAGGAAGACTTTCTCTCCGGTGGATCCGCGATGCGATGCAGAGTTCCTTCCTCATCTGCTACAGACGAAATGGTTCCGATGCAGAACACGGACCCGGGGCGGAGGACAATCTTGTGCTGGAAAGTGACAGCCATTGAGCTAGCTTGGATCAGTGACACACCCCCTACCTGGCGCGCCAGCTTTCGGTGTTTTGGGTCCGACCGCGCACCCGGGGTTGCCCCTCGAGGTGCTTTTTGGAGTAGGACAGTGTTACCGACTGTAGCTCGATGGTTCGTGCTAATGCACGAGAGGGTGTGGACAATTTTGTATAGGTTTGGGCCGCTTTGAGATGCGTAACACCCTATGTCCTGGCGTGAGTACTTTATGTGGTGGGTTACAAGGAGGCTCTCTAGTGTTGAAGACGTAGAGAACCGGGTGGATGGCTAAGTAGTGAGATAGATCTCTTTTGAGGGGGTGCCCCCTAGGCCTTATATACTCGACCATGGGGCATTACATGTGGATATGATAACAATGTGTGCCTAAGTAATAGTGAACCGACTGAGTCTATCTTCCTATAACTCAGCCTACTCATCCGCGCTCTGTTCCAATGTACGAGGCCCCTGCGCGGGAAGGTCGGGTCTCCGTTGCAGTCGTAATTCAAACTCGTCGGGCCGTTTGGGTTCGCGTTGATCTGGTCTTGTGTAAATCCGCTTCATTAGACGTTCCTCCCTAGGCCCATGAAAGAATGACCTTGCGAATTATTGGGCCCACGGGCCTTTTGTGAGGTCTTTTACCCTTCCGGTGGACCCGGGGGATATCCGTCCCCCACACCTATCCTACTAGTTCCTAAGAAAAATCGATCTTGGAGAATATGTGTGGATTGCCGAGCTATCAATAACATCACCGTAAGGTATAGACATCCAATTCTAGATTAGATGATATGCTTGGTGAACTTAGTGGTGCTTTTTATTTTCACTAAAATTGACTTAAGAAGTGGCTATCATCAGATTCGTATGAAAGAGGGAGATGAATGGAAAACAACCTTTAACACAAAGGTTGGGTTGTATGAAGGGTTGGTGATGCCCTTCGGGTTAACAAATGCACCTAGTACATTTATGAGATTAATGAATCATGTCCTTAGGACTTCCATTGGCAAGTTTGTTGTTGTCTATTTTGATGACATACTAATTTATAGTAAATCCTTGATGAACATGTTGAATAGATCTGATAAGTAGTTGTTGTCTTTCAGGAACAAAAAATGTATGCGAACCTTGAGAAGTGCACCTTTTGCACCGATAAGGTAGCGTTTCTTGGATTTGTTGTATCGGGACAAGGTGTGGAGGTAGACGAAGACAAGATCAAAGCTCTACGTGTTTGGATGCCTCCACAGAATGTGAGCCAAGTGAGAAGCTTCCTTGGACACACTGGGTTCTACCGGCGGTTTGTAAAGGACTTCAGTACTGTTGCTGCTCCCATCAATGAATTGGCCAAAAAAGAAATACCTTTCAAATGGGGAGAAGCACAACAGAAGCCATTTGAAGAATTGAAAACGAAGTTAACAACAGCCCCAGTTCTTGCACTCACAAACTTTGATAAGACATTTGAAATAGAATGTGATGCCAGTGGAATTGGGATCGGAGGCATGGTCATGCAAGAACGAAGACCAACTGCCTACTTCAGTGAAAAGTCGTCCGACTCTAAAGTATTCAATTTACGATAAAGAATTATATGCTCTTGTTCGGAGTTTGGAAACTTGGCAACACTATCTTTTTCCTATGGAATTTGTGATACATTCAAACCATGAATCATTAAAACACCATAAAGGACAATTAAAACTAAATAGAAGGCATGCAAAATGGTGTGAATTTATTGAATCATTTCCTTATATTGTCAAATACAAGAAAGGAAAAGATAATGTGGTAGCAGATGCTTTGTCTCGACGACATGCTTTGTGACCCAACTCGATGATAAAATTATTGGGTTAGCAAGTATAAAGGAATTATATCCCACTGACTCATACTTTGCTTAGCCATATTCTAAGTGTTGTGATGCTAGAGGATGGGTAAAATTTCAGGTTGTTGATGATTTTTTGTTCCAAGCTAACAAACTTTGCATTCCAGAATGTTCTGTTCGGATTTTACTTTTGCAGGAAGCTCATGCAGGAGGACTTATGGGTCATTTTGGCGCCAAGAAGATGGAGCAAGTGCTTGCCAACCATTTCTTTTGGCCTAAAATGAGAAGGGATGTGGATCGACATCTTCTTATGCGAATCATTTCATAAAGCTAAGTCTCGTTTAAACCCTCATGACTTATACACTCCACTACCTATTCCTAGTGTGCCTTGGGAAAATATATCTATGGATTTTGTTCATGGTTTACCACCAAACCAAGTAGGGAAGGGATTCAATTTTTGTTGTGGTTGATCGATTTAGCAAAATGGCACATTTTATTCCATGCCACAAAGTGATGATGCTTCACATATTGCTGAATTGTTTTTCAAAGAAGTTGTTCATTTACATGGGAGTCCATGAACCATTGTTTCTAATCGAGACATTAAATTTTTGAGTTACTTTTGGAAAATTTTTGGGTAAAACTTGGTACGCAACTATTGTTCTCTACAACATGTCATCCACAAACAGATGCACAGACTAAAGTTGTAAACCGAACATTATCAATGCTGCTATGAGTTATCCTCTCGAAAAATTTGAAAGTTTGGGAAAAAAGTCTACCACATGTCGAGTTTGCATACAACAGAGTTGTACACTCGACTACTAAATTTTGTCCATTTGAAATTGTATAAGACTTCAAACCCACTGCTCCCATACATCTTTTGTCATTGTCTGTGCAGGAACGGGTAAACTTTGACACTAGCAAGCGGGACAAGTTAATCAAGAACCTTCATGAAAAAGCTCGAGCAAACATTGAGGAGATGACCAAGAAATATGAAAAGCGTGTCAACAAGGGTCGAAGAAAGATGTTGTTCGAACCAGGAGACATGGTTTGGGTACATCTACTCAAAGAAATATTTCCTAAACAACGCAAAAGCAAATTACAACCACAAGTTGATGGTCCATTCAAAGTGCTTCGCAAGATCAACGACATTGCTTATGAAATTGATCTACCAGATACTTATGGTGTGAGTTCTAGTTTTAATGTGGCTGACCACTATCCTTTCTTTGTATTGGAAGAGTCAAGGACGACTCTTTTTCAAGGAGGAGGATGTGACCATACCAACATCGTTAACCTTGCCGACCATTCCTACTAGACCTATCACTCGGAGCTAAGAGAAAAAGATACAACAAGACATGCACGCACTACTTTATGAATTTCAATTAAACACTAATGAGAACTCTATGCTACCTAAGTCGTGTATGTTGATGTTTCTTAGGTTCACCAAAGAGGAAGGATAGAACATATCAAGGGTGAATCAGAGAGAAGAGCTATGTTCGAGTTAGTCTAGCGCAACAGAACCGTCCAGAAGAAACAGTCATATGTTTTGATTCCCAAAAGCTGTGAAGACCCATAAGTACTTTTTGGAGAGCTCTTGAAGTCTAGTTTTCCAATGCTTCTAAGGCCGACTTAATTAGATCTCCCAGCAAGGCAGCCGACCTACTTTAGTGCTGAGTGGTCAGAAGTTCAACAGTCTGCTTGATGACCAAGTTTATATATTAAATTGCTTCATTCTACGAAGTTTCATTAGGCATGCTATACATGGTGAGAAAGCTTATCAAGGAAGTTTTCCAATGCATCCAGTCCCACACCATTTGGAGACTCCTAGGAGAAGTTATTATCAAAATACTGAAAACTGTGCAGAAGTCAAACAACCACGCGGAAACAACTCTGGAGATCTCCCAAAGAGCCCCCTTCACATTAGCACGTTAAAATACTTTCTTTTCTTGTTTATACCTATCTAAGGCTGGTTGTTGCTAGTATAAATACCCCCACATGTCTATGATGTAAGCACGATTGAAAGGCATTTTGATGATTTGATAATCCAACCGATTTGTGCAGCCAAGCTGCTCAATGTTTACTCTACCCCTGTTCTTCGTTGTTCTCCTAGACTTGTGAAGAGATTCCTCCGAGATCCACTAGTTCGTGCCTTGCGGGTTCCAGTACGCTGCCCCGAATTGTGTGGATTAGCTCTAGTTCTCGTTCTGCGATCGTTCAGAGATCGAGTCGAAGTCTACACGGTTTCGGTCTCTCTCTCCCCGTCGCTTGGTCACCTCCGACCTTGATCAGGTATAAAGTCAGTTACCCGCTGTTCTTCAGCAAATTCACCTTGTTATTCCATTATTTTTTATATCCAATCATCCTATTTATCAACCTACTATCATGAAGATCGGGCCACCCTAGTACCAAATATAACTCGATACCTATCAATTCCCTTGGGTACAACTTTAGAGCTTTTTGTAACACCTCTAGTGTTAGCTGGAGAGGTTAACCAAACCCACACCACATAACATATTATCAATTGTGGATAAATGAAGGCAAAAGCCACCAAAATTAAGGATCAAACTTCTAATTATGTGTTATACACCCTAGAGGATTAGCATAGCCATCCCATAGTGGTGAAATGGAAGGGAGTGACCAAAACCCTAACCTCACCCTTCTAAGAGCATAGGAGCACCAACATAAAGTGATCAAGAAAAATTACCAAATCACCTACCTGTAACACCCCTGGTGTTACTGGCACTAAAACATGAGCATGACATCATATGCATTGGCATTTCATGTTGTTTGCTACACCTAGAATGCATCCACTAGGTAAAATTTCAGAACAAATGTGATGGGATGATTTGAAGTATTCTTAACCCTAGGGTAGGGTACTTAACCCTGGGATTAGGGCATGTGGATAATAGTAAGCCAATGTGAGTAATATCTCAAAATTCATTGGAAATGTTCACAAGATATCAACTTGGTGGATTTGAGTGACACAAAAACCCTAAAGTGCTCAAAACCCTAGAAGGAACCCTAGTAAACCCTAATTTGTGACCTATGGGGTGAATTCAAATTCTATACACTTTTGGCCAAAATGTAATATCAAAGTGGTAGAACATCAAAAACCAAACAACTTTTACATTGGAGGATTTTCAAGTATTGTGGGACAATTTGGACTTAATTGCAAAAAGTCTCAAGCACACTTATGTGGCTAGCTCTAATTTCAGTGTGATTAGGCCAAATTTGGAGCTTTGTATTTCTTAATTCATGAGGATTTTTCCCTAGGTCAATACATCAATCTTGTAGAGCTATGAGAGGAGCACAACTTTGATTAAGTGACTAAGCATTAGTGTTGTACAAAAATTGAAGACAAATGGACATGAAGTTGGACTGTCTGTCACTATTAAAGACTAAATTTATACTGATAGTAAAATCCGATGAACTCTGTAATCGAATTGTGGGGGATTTAGTGGATGTTTCCGCAAGACCTTTGTAACAAAGTTGTAGCTAGATTATAGATAAACAACTTTGCTGCAGAAGGATTGATGAGTTGCTACACAAAAGTTTGGGAATCAAGCCCTCTAACTCACTCTGTCAGACGCTCTGATGAATGGTTTAGATGGTACAGTACTGAACAAGATCAGGTGCAGCGTATCTCGCCGTCAGTGATCCTCACGCCAGGATTCACGCCGGTGCTGCGATTCGTGCCCGGTGGCGCGTGGATAATGACTCGGGGTAAAAGATCTTGGCGCTGGGATGATCTTGGACCCTATCACCAGACTGTTCACCGTACCCACTTGTCGGTGACGTGGCTGTGCGGCTCTCGACGTGGCTGCCGTTGTTCACTCGGTTACGCCATGCCTTAGACTGTTTTACCACGTCGTCATTAGTCATGGAGAGTAACCAGTGACCATCATAGCTCATTAGCCAGTGACTGCCACGGTAGCTCGCACCAGTAACTTACCCCTCTCTCCGACCGCCAGCGTGTCTTCCTCAAATTGGGTGCCACCGTTGTTAGTCTCTATAAATTGAGTGCATAGCTAGCTCCTCTAGGTTGTTACGCGCCCAGTGCATCGCTCCTTGCCTCCAATCGTCCACCATAGCGCCTTAATTCGGGATTTCCCCCAAATCGGTTTTCCGCGCCGCCGTGAGCTTCTCACCGTGGCCAGCCATCTACAGGTTGGTTCATGCCTCTCTGCTTGGTGATCTAGCATCCCTTAAGTCTCTTGTTGCTCGTAGACCCGATTGATTGAACTAGACCACATTGAGTCACCTAGAACACCTCAGTTTTCCCTCAGGTCTCGCCGTCGTCGTGAACAGATGAACTCTGGGCCGAATTCGTGCAATTGAGGGTCGGATTAGGATCGCCAGGAGTAGAATTAGGTGTCGACCGAGTTAGGGCACCGATCGTTGTGCATCCCGGCCAGTACAAGTTCGTCGGAGGGCGCACTTATCGCCGTTCACCATCGTGGACCGAGTGCGATGAAGAAATAGAAGTGCAAGGGCTTAAGTGCGAATGTCAGAGAAACATGTGAATAGTGCCGCCGCTTCTTTACAGGTTTTTGCCGCCGCTTCTTTACAGGTTTTTCAAATCAACAGGGGTCTCTACGCAAGGTTGCCAGCGCGGGCGCACGTGTTTCCTCCTTACTCGGGCCGGCTTGGGCTGGATTCAGCCCAGCACTATTCATTCTTTTCTTTTTTCTTTTTCTGCCGGGCTTAGGAAATTTATAGGAAATTCTAGAAAAATGATAAAATCATGATACCAATTTTATTGGACTCCTAAATTTCTCTAATATTTAATAAAAATAGATTCATGATTTTTAATCCAACCAGGAATTATTTAGCATTTAAGGATGCCTAAACCTAGTCTTTTAGAATTTTAGAATTAAATTGGTAGCTCCAAAGATAATGAAACTTTTTGAGTAAGCTTGGGTTTGTGATTAAAGCCCTTAGGTAAAGTTTGACATGGTTTGGACATTGTTTGCACCCAAACCCAAGACACTAGCTTCCTAGGATAAAATTGCCTAACCCTAATAGAGTACTAACTCAGGAAACCCGAGTGACTCAGGTGTACCGTGAAGGAAAGTTATATTCAAGATACAACTTAGTCTGTTTCTATTATAACTGCATATTCATAGCATCACATAAGCATTTATGTATATGTATTGTTATGTGTAGAAAATGAAGAAGAAGTGATAGTCGAAGAAGAAACTGTCCCACAAGCTGAAATTCCACCTATCGAGAATAGTTTCTACTTTGATATTTGTGGAAGAGATCCTGAGTCTCCTACAACACAAGGCAAGCCCCGGTGCATTTACCCCTTCCTTGTTATTTCAAACTCTTTATCACTTGAAATGATGCATTAGGTGATAGGAGTTCAGTGCTAAACAATTGCTGCATTTCCTTCCTTGGAATTGTTTACCATTCCTTGATACCTGTTTTACTTAAAAGTTTTCTGATGCTTAGTCTTGCCTTAGAAAACAAAATGTTTTGTTTTAAACAAAGATGATGCTTCATATGCTATGGGAAGTTTTCAAAAGAAAAGATTTGATGGTGAATCCATCATGGCCATGATGGGTTCAACATCTGGAAAGATGTACCTCTGTCAGGTACCAAACTTTGGGTTAAAATGATAAAGACGAGACCGGGCGGGTGACTTGCACAAGAAGGAAGTCTTGGTGTAGTGTCTCTGTCTGAGTCGATTAAGGACCATACAGATGTAGGCTTGATGATCGAGGACCTTTTAACTGGCCACATGCCTCATCATGGGTAAGATTTGCCTCGATCGGACCAATACCAAAAAGGCCAACACGCAATAGGAGTGGAGAGATGGCGAGAGTAGCATGTACCCTCCATGGGAAGAGGCTGGACGGTGGTGTATCTGTGCTCTCGGTTGGCGTGAACCCGGTCTGGTCTTGAGAAACCCGGTGGCGAGTTGACATATGCAAGGGTTAAGTGCTACATATGTCGTGTGGTTGGAGCTCATCAGCTCAGTATTAATCGATTCAGATCGCTGTTACTTCTCGGATATGAAGACTTGGTCACGGCCCTACACGTAGCAATCCAGTAAAGTGAAGGGTTGATAAAAGATGGCTAGTGTACGCCAAGTGCTTGAACTAGGTAGAAAGAACTTTAGATGCAGGTAACTTCACTTAACCTGATAATAAAATTGGAATTTTAAGGATCCATTGTTAGTAAGCATTTCTGCAAACAGAGTCTTTGATTCTTGATCAGTTCTACCTTGAATCCCACAAGCCAGCATATCCTTGAGAGTCTTTTCCTTTGTGGGGTAAGACTTGCGAAAGTACACTCCGTACTCAAGGTTTTCAAACCCATGTTATTGTAGGTGATGAAACAACGAAGTTTTGCTGTTTCTGCTCGAAGGTGGTACCAAAGGAGGAGCCAAATCAGTGATCGTGTGTGCGGGAGGATGTTTGCCTCCCAGTTTGATAACACTAAACCTTTGTGCGGGAGGGTGTTTTGCCTCCCTGGTATGTAATAATATTTTATGCGCTCATAACACCCGGTACTGTAATAATACTCTCTCCTTATATTTTATGAATGTAAATTAAGTTATTGTAATATGATTTCAGTTATTCTTTCCTCCAATGTGATGTAATGTCTACGTGATGGGTAAAGCGCTCTTGGGTGAAATGATGAGGATACAGATGACCGAACTTGTCAAGTGATTATGTGCATCTACAGGGTTGTCCGAGATCCTTAGGACAAGGACAGCTGTAGGTGGGCCTAATACCTTGGGAGGTTCCGTGATAGCTGGTATCAGAGCGAAGCCCATCTCTTCAGACATTACGTAGTACTTCAAAAGAATTTTTAAATACTCACCTTAAAATATTCTTTCATTCTTATCTTGCCACTTTCTGGTTGTAACTTACTTTTTAGAATCGGGTAGCAGAGTGCAATATATAAGGAAGTAAGGGATCGACGAAAGTGTGATCCCATAATTATTAGGTTGCGCATGCATCATGTTTAAAACTATACTAATAAATTTCCCCTCTTATGGAGATATGGCGCGCACTAAGACTACCCAGCGCAAATCGACTGAACCTCAGGGTGTGCCTCGACATCAGCTGGCCTCCAGGCATGAAGGAAGTAGTAGTGGCAGTAATGACCCAATTGGAGACCTGGAAGCCCGGGTGGAACAACTTCGGTCAGAACAACGTCACAGGAATAGGGCGCGTGAGCGGGATAGCCATCGTATAGCGGAGCTGTCAGCCGAAGTTAGTCGCCTGCAGTATGAAATTTTGGAACGCGATACGGCCATTGATTGGGCCATCAATTCGCGCTCTTTTGCTTGGGACTGTGAAGCCAAAGCTCTAGCTTGTGTAGCAGAACGTAGCGCATCCCTCGAAAACTTGCAGGCGTACTGTAACACCTTGCATGAAGAAGTGCATGTACTGTATAATCGACTGCATCCGAACGTGCCACCTAATTTGGCAGCAATGGGAGCTGGACCATCTGGAACCACAAATGGAGGATCTGATGGGGGAATTGACCTTTTTGGAGCCCCTCCTTCCATGAATCTGGCAGATGAATGGTCTCTTGAAGCAGGCAGCGGAACATCTAAGGATGAAGAAGACTAGAGTAGTATAGTCTAAGTAATGTACTTATGTAAAATAAGTAAGAAAAGTTGAGTTGTATAATGGAGTCTGTATAATTATTACTATTACGCAATGAAATAAAGATGGTGTATGATGGCATGTTATATTTTTTCCAAATGTTTCTTTGGCTCAGATGCCATCCCAGACCCGTGCACATGATGGGGTAGGTACATCTCGTGGTGGGGAGGACACTCCCAATCCGTCGCTCGTACCTCCTACATTGGCCAAGGCTATCGCTGCCTTGGTCAACGCCACCGCCGATAACACACGCTTTCTGCGCAAAATGGTGGGCAACCAATTTCAACAACATGGAGGAAGAGTTCCTCCTCAGGGACCACGAGATACTACCTCTCTGGAGTTCTCTGAAACTCGTCCACTGCTCTTCGTCAAGGCAGAGGAACCCTTGGAAGCCGACGAATGGGTGCGAGTAATGGAACAGAAGTTTGGGCTAATCCGATGCACGGAGACGCAAAAGCCCCTGTTTGCCGCTTAGTAGTTAAGAGGGCCTACCAGTACCTGGTGGGCGAATTTTTCCAAGATCCAGCCTGTTGGACATCAAGTCACTTGGGAAGAATTCAAGCTGGCATTCCAGGAACATTATGTTCCAGAGGGAGTGCTCCAAATGAAACTAGAAGAGTTCATCCAACTGAAGCAAGGGGGGATACTGTGATGCAGTATCTCAATAAATTCAACCACCTCTCCAATACGCCATTGATCACATGGATACAGATCTGAAAAAGAAGAATTGTTTCATGAGGGGACTAAATGACAGACTTCAGCGTAAGATGGTGACATGTTTGGACCTCACATACAGTAGGGCTGTCAATACAGCACTGGTAGTTGAAGCCAAAAATGCGGGACACGGAAAGTCAAAGGGATATGCGAGTGAAAAATCAACTCAAGGACCTAAAAAGAGAACAAGGTTGGTAATCCGACCTTTCAATCCAAATTGTTCTTCGCCTCGCCCACCTTCATATCCATTCAAGCAGCCCGTATTTATTCGTCCCACTCCTGCCCCATTCCTACCAATCAGTCGAGTGCCTCTGGTACTCGTTTCCCTGCCCTTTCCAGTTCCTCCAGTGGTTGCTTCAACTGTGGAAAGTCCGGGCATTTTATCAAGGACTGCCCATATCCGAAGCAAAACAAATCCATCTTTCAGCAGAATTCTGGGAAATCAAATCAAGGAAAGGGGAACACGACCAACTCTTCTACGGGCAAAAATTTGAAGAGAACTGGACGGGTCTATTATACCCAGGTGGCTACTACACCGGAAGGCGAACCGGTGACGATGGGTACGTTCCTTGTTGCCAACCGCCCAGCAGCTATCCTTTTCGATTCTGGTGCATCACATACCTTCATAAGCAAGACTTTTATGGAGAAATATTGCATACATTGCACTGAATCAAGGGAGGGATTTGTTATCCATTCACCTGGGGGCCGAATATTTACTAAGGAAGTAGCCTTCCACATACCCGTATCTTCGGCCAGACGGGAATTTCTTACAAACATGATTGTTATAAAGGGGCAAGATATATGTGTGATTCTAGGGATGAATTGGTTAGCCCAGAATAAAGCCATCCTCAATACTGACCAAAGGACCATTAAGTTAAGTTATGGTCATGAAGAAGTCCAATTGTCCATCCCTATAGCTGTCCCAGTCAAAGCATCTGGACAAGTTTTCGAAACCATAGTACAAGAAATTCAGGATATTCTAGTGGTATGTGAATTTTCATATGTCTTTCCCGAAGACTTGCCCAGACTGCCTCCTGAAAGGGATGTGGAAATTTGTGATTGAATTGAAGCCCGGTATGGCTCCCATTTCTAGAAGGTCGTATCGCATGCCACCTAATGAACTAGTAGAATTCAAGACTCAACTCCAAGATTTGTTGGAGAAAGGGTTCATCAGACCAAGTTCATCACCGTGGGGATGTCCAGCAATCTTCGTCAAGAAGAAGGATCAGACACTACGAATGTGCGTGGACTATAGACCCCTCAATGAGGTTACCATCAAGAATAAGTATCCTCTTCCTCGGATCGATATTCTGTTCGATCAACTTACAGGAGCTCGGGTATTCTCCAAGATTGATCTCAGATCGGGTTATCATCAGATCCGTATTCGACCCGAGGATATACCCAAGACCGCATTCACTACGCGGTATGGGTTATTTGAATATCTGGTCATGTCTTTCAGATTAACAAATGCTCCAGCCCACTTCACATATTTAATGAACTCGGTATTTATGCCCGAGTTGGATAAATTTGTGGTAGTCTTCATTGGCGACATTTTAATCTATTCCAAAAATGAAGAGGAGAATGCAAAGCACTTGCAGATCGTGCTGATGCGCTTAAGGGAACATCAATTGTATGCCAAGTTCAGCAAAGGCGCATTTTGGTTGGAGGAAATCCAATTTTTTGGACATGTATTGTCTGCTAAAGCGATTGTGGTCGATCACAGCAAAGTCAAGGATATTCTAGAATGGAATCCACCCACTACAGTACATCAAGTTTGGAGTTTCCTTGGACTGGCTGGATATTACCGCAGATTCATTCCAGATTTCTCCAAGATTTTTAAACCCATTACGACATTATTGAAGAATGATACAAAGTTTGATTGGTCCTCAAAATGCAATGAAGCCTTTGAGCAGCTGAAGGTGTTATTAACCACTGCCCTGTGTTGGCCCAACCGGATATTGAAAAGTCTTTTGATGTATATTGTGACGCGTCAGGCAGTGGACTCGAATGTGTCTTGATGCAAGAAGGACGAGTCATAGCTTATGCTTCAAGACAAATGTGTCGGCATGAAGAACACTACCCAATTGATGACTTGGAACTAGCTGCAGTCGTTCATGCCCTCAAGATTTGGCTTCATTATCTGCTGGGAAATACTTGTCATTTATATATGGATCACAAAAGTCTGAAATATATCTTTACCCAGTCAGAACTGAACATGAGGCAGAGAAGATGGCTTGAGCTAATTAAAGATTATGACTTGGAGATCCATTATCACCTAGGAAAAGCCAATGTGGTGGCAGATGCATTAAGTCGCAAAGCTTCCTGTCATTGTTTTACAGTAAGAACACCTGACACCACTCTATGTCAAGAAATGGAAAAGTTGAACCTGAGTAATGTACAACAAGGAACCTTGAGGAATTTGAAGCTTGAGTCAATTCTTCTACAAAGAATTATTGATGCCCAAAGAGCCGATAAGGGTATGAAGTATATTCATGAGAAAATAGAAGCCGGCAAAGCAAATTGCTTCAGGAAGGATGACCAAGGAGTAATATGGTTTAAAGATCACATAGTTGTGCCAAAGAATGCTGAAGTCCGCCAACAGATCTTGGATGAAGCTCATCTTAGTCGATATTCCATTAACCCTGGAAGTACTAAGATGTATCAAGACTTAAAGCAACATTATTGGTGGACAAAAATGAAGATTGAAATCGCACGCTATGTGGCAAGATGTGACACCTGCAGACGTGTCAAGGCAGTATATATGAAGACCGCTGGACCATTACAGTCCTTGCCCATCCCAATTTGGAAATGGGAAGATATTAGTATGGATTTCATTGTGGGATTGCCCAAGACAGCCAAAGGCTTTGACTCTATTTGGGTCATAACTGATCGGCTTACAAAGATTGCTCTTTTTCGTCCCGTCAAGACAAAATATCCAGTGGTCGCATATGCGGAGCTTTATATTGCCCATATTCTCAGTTTACATGGAGTTCCAAAAACAATAGTGTCGGACCGTGGACCGCAATTTGTATCCAAGTTTTGGGAAGAGCTACACAAGTCCTTGGGTACTAAGTTGCTCCATAGTTCGGCTTATCATCCTCAAACAAGTGGACAAATTGAGAGAGTAAATCAGATACTGGAGGATATGCTACGGGCATGTGTCCTGGAGTTTCCGCAGAAATGGGATGATTGTCTGCCATTGGCAGAATTTTCTTATAATAATAGCTATCAGGAAAGCATTAAGATGGCACCGTTTGAAGCACTGTACGGACGACGATGCCGGACACCCTTAAATTGGTCAGAACCCGGAGAAAGGTGGTTTTTCAGGCCTGACATGGTCAAAGAAACAGAGAAAAAGTTCAACAGATAAGACAACTTGAAGGAAGCTTCACATATTTAATGAACTTGGTATTTATACCCGAGTTGGATAAATTTTTGGTAGTCTTCATTGACGACATTTTAATCTATTCCAAAAATGAAGAGGAGCATGCAAAGCACTTGCGAATCATGCTGATGCGCTTAAGGGAACATCAATTGTATGCAAAGTTCAGCAAATGCGCATTTTGGTTGGAGGAAATCCAGTTTTTTGGACATGCATTGTCTACTAAAGGGATTGTGGTCGATCCCAGCAAAGTCAAGGATATTCTAGAATGGAATCCACCCACTACAGTACATCACGTTTGGAGTTTCCTTGGACTGGCTGGATATTACCGCAGATTCATTCCGGATTTCTCCAAGATTTTTAAACCCATTACGGCATTATTGAAGAATGATACAAAGTTTGATTGGTCCTCAAAATGCAATGAAGCCTTTGAGCAGCTGAAGGTGTTATTAACCACTGCCCTGTGTTGGCCCAACCGGATATTGAAAAGTCTTTTGATGTATATTGTGACGCGTCAGGCAGTGGACTCGGATGTGTCTTGATGCAAGAAGGATGAGCCATAGCTTATGCTTCAAGACAAATGTGTCAGCATGAAGAACACTACCCAATTGATGACTTGGAACTAGCTGCAGTCGTTCATGCCCTCAAGATTTGGCTTCATTATCTGCTAGGAAATACTTGTCATTTATATATGGATCACAAAAGTCTGAAATATATCTTTACCCAGTCAGAACTGAACATTAGGCAGAGAAGATGGCTTGAGCTAATTAAAGATTATGACTTGGAGATCCATTATCACCTAGGAAAAGCCAATGTGGTGGCAGATGCATTAAGTCGCAAAGCTTCCTGTCATTGTTTTATAGTAAGAACACCTGACACCACTCTATGTCAAGAAATGGAAAAGTTGAACCTGGGTAATGTACAACAAGGAACCTTGACGAATTTGAAGCTTGAGTCAATTCTTCTACAAAGAATTATTGATGCCCAAAGAGCCGATAAGGGTATGAAGTATATTCATGAGAAAATAGAAGCCGGCAAAGCAAATTGCTTCAGGAAGGATGACCAAGGAGTAATATGGTTTAAAGATCACATAGTTGTGCCAAAGAATGCTGAAGTCCGCCAATAGATCTTGGATGAAGCTCATCTTAGTCGATATTCCATTAACCCTGGAAGTACTAAGATGTATCAAGACTTAAAGCAACATTATTGGTGGACAAAAATGAAGATTGAAATCGCACGCTATGTGGCAAGATGTGACACCTGCAGACATGTCAAGGCAGTACATATGAAGACCGCTGGACCACTATAGTCCTTGCCCATCCCAATTTGGAAATGGGAAGATATTAGTATGGATTTCATTGTGGGATTGCCCAAGACAGCCAGAGGCTTTGACTCTATTTGGGTCATAACTGATCGGCTTACAAAGATTGCTCTTTTTCTTCCTGTCAAGACAAAATATCCAGTGGTCGCATATGCAGAGCTTTATATTGCCCGTATTCTCAGTTTACATGGAGTTCCAAAAACAATAGTGTCGGACCGTGGACCGCAATTTGTATCCAAGTTTTGGGAAGAGCTACACAAGTCCTTGGGTACTAAGTTGCTCCACAGTTCGGCTTATCATCCTCAAACAAGTGGACAAACTGAGAGAGTAAATCAGATACTAGAAGATATGCTACGGGCATGCGTCCTGGAGTTTCCGCAGAAATGGGATGATTGTCTGCCATTGACAGAATTTTCTTATAATAATAGCTATCAGGAAAGCATTAAGATGGCACCGTTTAAAGCACTGTACAGACGACGATGCCGGACACCCTTAAATTGGTCAGAACCTGGAGAAAGGTGATTTTTCAGGCCTGACTTGGTCAAAGAAACAGAGAAAAAGTTCAACAGATAAGACACAACTTGAAGGAAGCTCAAGCTCGACAGAAAAGCTATGCGGATAAGCGATGCCGACCTTTGGTCTTTCAAGTCGAGGATCATGTATACTTGAAAGTATCACCACTGATTCGGGGTAAAAGGAAAGTTGGTACCCCAATATATTGGTCCATTTCCCATTCTTGAACGATACGGACCAGTGGCGTATAGACTTCAACATCCTGAATCATTATCTGCGGTACATAACGTGTTCCATGTATCCCAGTTAAAGAAGTGCCTTCGGATTCCTGATCGAACCATTGGCGTGGTGTATGTCACTTTAGAACCATACTTGACTTATTCGGAACATCCTATTCGAGTTCTGGATCAAAAGGACATAATCACCCAAAAAAGGACTCTTAAATTCTATAAGGTACAATGGAACCAGCACACTGAAGTCGAAACTACCTGGGAGACTCAAGATTTCTTGGAAAAGAATTTTTCTAGGTTTTTAGCTTCATGTAACTTGTAAGATTTGTGTATATGATTGTAAAGTTGGAATAAACCCCATACCACCCCCTGCCCTATAAGATAAATAAGGAAATAAAGATGTGACGTGTTTCCTTTTCCACTACTTACCCTAGGACCTTAAATCTCGGGACGAGATTCTTTTATGGTGGGAAGGATGCAACACCCTTGGTGTTAGTGGCACTAAAACTTGAGCATGACATCATATGCATTGGCATTTCATGTTGTTTGCTACACCTAGAATGCATCCACTAGGTAAAATTTCAAAACAAATGTGATGGGATGATTTGAAGTATTCTTAACCCTAGGGTAGGGTACTTAACCCTGGGATTAGGGCATCTGTATAATAGTAAGCCAAAGTGAGTAATATCTCAAAAGTCATTGGAAATGTTCACATGATATCAAGCTTGGTAGATTTGAGTGACAAAAAAACCCTAAAGTGCTCAAAACCCTAGAAGGAACCCTAGAAAACCCTAATTTGTGACCTATGGTGTGAATTCAAATTCTATATACTTTTGGACCAAAATGTAAATATCAAAGTGGTAGAACATCAAAAACCAAACAACTTTTACATTGGAGGATTTTCAAGTATTGTGGGACAATTTGGACTTAATTGCAAAAAGTATCAAGCAGACTTATGTGGCTAACTCTGATTTCAGTGAGATTAGGCCAACTTTGGAGCTTTGTATTTCTTAATTCTTGTAGAGCTATGATAGGACCACAACTTTGATTAAGTGACTAAGCATTAGTGTTGTAAAAAATTGAAGATAAATGGACATGAAGTTGGACTGTCAGTCACTATTAAAGACTGAATTTTGAGTGACAGTGAAATCAGATGAACTTTGTGATCGAATTGTGGGGGATTTAGTGGATGTTTGCGCAAGACCTTTGTAACAAAGTTGTAGCTAGATTATAGATCAACAACTTTGCTACTGAAGGATTGGTGAGTTGCTACACAAAAGTTTGAGAATCAAGCCCTCTAACTCACTCTGTTAGGCGCTGTGATGAATGGTTTCGATGGTACAGTATTGAACAAGATCAGGTGCAGTGTATCTCGCTGCCGGTGATACCCGCGCCTGGATTCGCGCCGGGGCTGCGATTCATGCCTGGTGGCACGCGGATAATGACTCGGGGTAAAATATCTTGGCGCTGGGATGAGCTCGAACCCTGTCACCGGACTGTTCATTTTACCCACTTGCCGGCGACGTGGCTGTGCGGCTATCGCCGTGGCTGCCGCCGTTCACTCAGTTGTGCCACGCCTTAGGCTATTTTACCACGCCGTCGCGAGTCGTGGAGAGTAACCAGTGACCGTCGTAGCTCATTAGCCAGTGACTGCCACGGTAGCTCACGCCAGTAGCTTACCCCTCTCTCCGCCCGCCAGCGTGTCTTCCTCAAATTGGGCGCCACCGCTGTTGATCTCTATAAATTGAGTGCATAGCTAGCTCCTCTAGGTTGTTACGCGCCTAGTGCATCGCTCCTCGCCTCCAATCGTCCACCATAGCGCCTTAATTCAGGCTTTTCCCCAAATCGGTTTTCCGCGCCGCCGTGAGCTTCTCACCGTGGCCACCCATCTACAGGTTGGTTCATGCCTCTCTGCTTGGTGTTCTAGCATCCCTTAAGTCTCTTGTTGCTCGTAGACCTGATTGATTGAACTTGACCGTGTTGAGTCACCTAGAACACCTCAGTTTTCCCTCGGGTCTCGCCGTCGTCGTGAACAGATGAACTCCTGGACGGATTCGTGCAATTGAGGGTCGGATTAGGATCGCCAGGAGTAGAATTAGGTGTCGACCGAGTTAGGGCACCGGTCGTTGCGCATCCCGGCCGGTACAAGTTCGCCGGAGGGCGCGCTCATCGCCGTTCACCATCGTGGACCGAGTGCGGTGAAGAAATAGAAGTGCAAGGGCTTAAGTGCGAATGTCAGAGAAACATGTGAATAGTGTTGCGGCTTCTTTACAGGTTTTTCAAATTGACAGGGGTCTCTGCGCAAGGTTGCCAGCGAGAGAGCGGGCGCACGTGTTGCCTCCGTTCTTGGGCCGGCTTGGGCTGGATTCAGCCTAGCACTATTCATTCTTTTCCTTTTTCTTTTTCTGTCAGGCTTAGGAAATTTATAGGAAATTATAGAAAAATGATAAAATCATGAGACCAATTTTACTGGACTCCTAAATCCCTCTAATATTTAATAAAACTAGTTTCAAGATTTTTAATCCCAACCAAGAATTATTTAGCATTTAAGGACGCCTAAACCTAGTCTTTTAGAATTTTAGAATTAAATTGGTAGCTCCAAAAATAATGAAACTTTTTTATTAAGCTTGGGTTAGTGATTAAAGCCCTTGGGTAAAGTTTGACATGCTTTGGACATTACTTAAAAGTTTTCTGATGCTTAGTCTTGCCTTAGAAAACAAAATGTTTTGTTTTAAACAAAGATGATGCTTCATATGGGATGGGAAGTTTTCAAAAGAAAAGATTTGATGGTGAATCCATCATGGCCATGATGGGTTCAACATCTGGAAAGATGTACCTCTGTTAGGTACCAAACTTTGGGTTAAAATGATAAAGACGAGACCGAGGGGGGGACTTGCACGAGAAGGAAGTCTCCGTGTAGTGTCTTCATCTGAGTCGATTAAGGATCGTACCAATGTAGACTTGATGATCGAGGACCTTTTAACTGGCCACATGCCTCGTCATGGGTAAGCTTTGCCTCGGTCAGACCAATACCAGAAAGGCCAACACGCAATAGGAGTGGAGAGATGGCGAGAGTAGCTTGTACCCTCTGTGGCAAGAGGCTGGACGATGGTGTATCTGTGCTCTCGGTTGGCGTGAACCCGGTCTGGTCTTGAGAAACTCGGTGGCGAGTTGACATATGCAAGGGTTAAGTGCTACATATGTCGTGTGGTTGGAGATCCTTAGCTCAGTATTAATCGATTTGGATCGCTGTTACTTCTCGGATTTGGATCGCTGTTACTTCCCGGATATGTCACTGCCCTACACGTAGCAATCCAGTAAAGTGAAGGGTGGATAAAAGATGGCTAGTGTAGGCCAAGTGCTTGAACTAGGATAGAAAGAACTTTAGATGCAGGTAACTTTACTTAACCTGATAATAAAATTGGAAATTTAAGGATCCACTATTAGTAAGCATTTCTGCAAACAGAGTCTTTGATTCTTGATCAGCTCTACCTTGAATCCCACAAGCCAGCATATCCTTGAGAGTCTTTTCCTTTGTCGGGTAAGACTTGCGAAAGTACACTTCGTACTCAGGGTTTTCGAACCCATGTTGTTGTAGGTGATGAAACAATGGAGTTTTGTTGTTTCTTCTTGAAGGTGGTACCAAAGGAGGAGCCAAATCAGTGATCGTGTGTGTGGGAGGATGTTTGCCTCCCAGTTTGATAACACTAAGCCTTTGTGCGGGAGGGTGTTTTGCCTCCCTGGTATGTAATAATATTTTATGCGCTCATAACACCCGGTACTGTAATAATACTCTCTCCCTATATTTTATGAATGTAAATTAAGTTATTGTAATCTGGTTCCGCTTATTCTTTCCTCCGATGTGATGTAATGTCTACGTGATGGGTAAAGCACTCTTGGGCGAAATGATGAGGATACAGATGACCAAACTTGTCAAGTGATTATGTGTATTTACAGGGTTGTCCGAGGTCCTTAGGACAATGAGAACTGTAGGTGGGCCTAATACCTTGGGAGGTTCCGTGAAACTACCCATAAGTGGACCCTTAACAAAAGTTGTAGCTCACTAAGAGTTTAACAAAAGTTGTTAAGGGTTATGCCCCGAAAAGAAGTGGCAAAGGTCCAAATTATGTCAAACATGTGGGAGAAGGAAAAGAAAAAAACAGAATTTTGCCTAAGTCCAAACCAGCCCTATCCCAAAGAAACCCCATGTTCACCGAGCTACAAGCCCCAAAACCGTTAGCTCTAATTATGAAAGTTGTGCCTAATTATCTAATCTAACCCCTAGTAAAAGTTGAGTTTGAGACCATATCTGTCGGGTACCATAATTAGGGGTACCCCCAACACTCCTAAACACGGCTGGTAAACACCATCAGCACGAACTGCAGAGACTGATGGGCACGGTTCAGGTCAAGACCTCGCCTACCAAGGGACACAATCTCGCCTTGCCCGACCCTAGCCTCGGGCGGGAACAGTAGTCCCAGACGAATTCACCCCTGAAAGGGAAATGTGCCCTTGGGCCATTTCTAAGTATTTTGGTGATTGAGTGCCAACTCAAGTGCTTAAATGTGAATTTATGCAATGGATGAACAAAGTGCAAATCTAGAGCAAAGGTATGTTTCTAAGTCTTAGTACATTGGTTTTGTGTACTAATATATTTGTCTAAGTGTTAGAAACAGAAAGAAGAAGAGAAGAGAAGACTTGGCTGTGTGCAGCCAAGGAGCTGCTTCGGTCTGGGGCACCGGACTGTCCGGTGGTGCACCGGACAGTGTCCGGTGCGCCAGGCCGCCTTGGCCGAAGAGGCTGCTCTCGGGTTTTTCTCCGGCGACTTCGGCTAAAATTCACCGGACTGTCCGGTGTGCACCGGACTGTCCGGTGAGCCAACGGTCGGCCGGGCCAACGGTCGGCCGCGCGATCGGCGCGCGACACGTGGCCGAGCCAACGGTCGGAAGGAAGCACCGGACTGTCCGGTGTGCACCGGACTGTCCGGTGCTCCAGATCTGCAACAGTCTGCAACGGTCGGCTGCGCCTATTATGGAAACAAATCGGGCACCGGACAGTGTCCGGTGTGCACCGGACTGTCCGGTGCGCCAGACGACAGAAGGCAAGGATAGCCTTCCAGTTGTGTTCTCAACGGCTCCTAGCTGCCTTGGGGCTATAAAAGGGACCCCTAGGCGCATGGAGGAGGACACCAAGCATTCCTACAACTCTTCTAAGCACCAAGACATCAATCTCACGCATTCGTTTCATTGTGATAGCATATAGAGCTCTTGTGGAGTTGTGAACTCTTTGTGTTGCATTGCGAGCTCTTGTTGCGACTTGTGTGCGTGTTGTTGCTCTGATTTTCGAGTCTTGTGTGCGTTGCTCATTCCCACCTTACTCCGTATTTCTTTGTGAACTCAATTGTAAGGGCGAGAGACTCCAAGTTGTGGAGATTCCTCGCAAACGGGAAAAGATCAAAGGAAAGAAAAACACCGTGGTATTCAAGTTGATCATTGGATCACTTGAGAGGAGTTGAGTGCAACTCTCGTCCGTTGGGACGCCACAACGTGGAAGTAGGCAAGTTTTGTACTTGGCCGAACCACGGGATAAATCTCTGTGTCTTCTCTGTGATTGTCATTTTGTGCAAGATCTCCTCCTTAGCCACTTGGCAACTATTGTGCTAACCTCGAACAAGTTTATGTGGCTATAAGTTAAGATTTTACAGGATCACCTATTCACCCCCCCCCCCTCTAGGTGCTCTCAATTGGTATCGGAGCCGTTCTCTTCACAAAGGGACTTACCGCCCGAAGAGATGGATCCTAAGGGGAAGGGAATCGTGATCAACAACAAAGAGAAGGAATCTTTCGTCAACGAGCCGAAAGACGACAAGCCTACCGACTCCGGCTCGGGGCATAGACGGAAGGAAGGGAAGAAGAAGAAGACAAGGCGCATCAAGGAGATCATCTACTACGACGATAGTGATGAGTCTACTTCTTCCCAAAAGGATGATGACAACGACTACAAAAAGACGGTCAATTCGAACTTTTCATTCGATTATTCTCGTATTCAACATAGTTCGAATTCGCATTTGCTTTCCATTCCTCTTGGCAAACCTCCACACTTCGATGGGGAGGACTACGGATTTTGGAGTCACAAAATGCGTAGTCACTTATTCTCTCTCCATCCAAGCATATGGGAGATTGTGGAGAATGGAATGAAATTTGATAGCTCGGATAGCCCTATGCTTATAAATGAACAAATTCATAGAAATGCACAAGCTACTACTGTCCTCTTAGCTTCCTTGTGCAGGGAAGAGTACAATAAGGTGAGCGGCTTGGACAATGCCAAGCAGATATGGGACACCCTCAAGATCTCTCACGAGGGGAACGACATCACCATGCTCACCAAGATGGAGTTGGTGGAGGGCGAGCTTGGACGATTCGCCATGATAAGGGGAGAGGAGCCAACTCAAACTTACAACCGGCTCAAGACCCTCATCAACAAAATAAGGAGCTACGGGAGCACGCGTTGGACGGATCACGACGTCGTCCGCCTAATGCTCAGGTCATTTACCGTTCTTGATCCTCATCTCGTGAACAATATTCGTGAGAATCCCAGGTACATGATGATGACGCCCGAGGAAGTACTTGGAAAATTCGTAAGCGGGCGGATGATGATCAAGGAGGCAAGATATGTCGACGACGCGTTGAACGGTCCACTCCACGAGCCTCAACCCATTGCTCTAAAGGCAACAAGGAGCAAGGAGTCGCTACCTAGCAAGGTGGCGCAAGTTGAGGCGGCCGGGCTCAATGATGAAGAGATGGCTCTCATCATCAAGAAATTCAAGACGGCGCTAAAAGGTCAAAAGGGACAGCCAAGCAAGGCCAAGACCAAGGGAAAGCGATCATGCTTCAAATGCGGTAAGCTTGGTCATTTTATTGCTAACTGTCCCGATAATGATAGTGACCAGGAAAAGGGAAACAAGAGGGAAAAGAAGAAACATTACAAGAAGGCAAAGGGCGAGGCGCATCTAGGCAAGGAGTGGGACTCGGATTGCTCCTCTTCAGACTCCGACAATGAAGGACTCGCCGCCACCGCCTTCAACAAATCAACCCTCTTCCCCAACGAGCGTCACACATGCCTTATGGAAAGGGAGAAGAAGGTATGTACTCGCAACTCTACCTATGCTTCTTCAAGTGAGGACGAATCTAGTGATGAGGATGAAGTAGATTATTCATGTTTGTTCAAGGGCTTAGATAGATCTAAGATAGACAAAATTAATGAATTAATTGATGCCTTGAATGAAAAGAATATACTTTTAGAGAAGCAAGAGGATTTGTTGTATGAAGAACATGATAAGTTTGTAGAGGCTCAAAAATCCCTTGCATTAGAAATTAAGAGGAATGAAATGCTTGCTTGTGAAATGTCAACATGCCATGATTCAATTTCTAAATTAAAGAGCATTAATGATGACTTAAATGCTAAACTAGTAGAAGCACATAAATCCAACTCTTGTGTTGAACATGTTGAAATTTGCACTAAGTGTAAGGATGTTGATATTAATGCTTGTAGTGAACATGCAGTTTCCATTTCAAAATTGAATGATGAATTAGCTAGTCTTAATGCCCAACTTAAGACTAGCAAAAGTGATTTTGAGAAACTAAAATTTGCTAGGGAGGCCTACACGGTTGGTAGACACCCCTCAATTAAGGATGGGCTTGGCTTCAAGAGGGAAGCCAAGAACTTAAAAAGCCATAAGGCTCCCATCTCTGCCAAGGAGAAAGGGAAGGCCCCTATGGCAAGTAGCGCTAAAAGGAATCATGCTTTTATATATCATGATAGGAGACAAACTAGAAATGCTTATAGGAGTTATAATACATATGATGATTTTAACTCTCATGCCATGTTTGCTTCTAGTTCTTCCTTTATGCATGATGGAAATGTGTCTAGGAGAAATGCTATTCATCATGTGCCTAGGAAGAATATTATTCATGCGCCTAGGAAAGTAGTGAATGAATCTTCTACAATTTATTGTGCTTTGAATGCTTCCTTTGCAATTTGTAGAAAGGATAGAAAAGTAATTGCTAGGAAGTTAGGGGCAAAATGCAAGGGTGATAAAACTTGCATTTGGGTCCCTAAGGAAATTGTAACTAACCTTGTAGGACCCAACAAGAGTTGGGTACCTAAGACCCAAGCCTAAATTTGCCTTGCAGGTTTATGCATCCGGGGGTTCAAGCTGGATTATTGATAGCGGATGCACAAACCATATGACGGGGGAGAAGAAAATGTTCACCTCCTACGTCAAGAATAAGGATTCCCAAGATTCAATCATATTCGGTGATGGGAATCAAGGCAAGGTAAAAGGGTTAGGTAAAATTGCAATCTCAAATGAGCACTCAATTTCTAATGTGTTTTTAGTTGAGTCCTTGGGATATAATTTGCTATCTGTTAGTCAATTATGCAACATGGGGTATAACTGTTTATTTACAAATGTAGATGTGTCTGTCTTTAGAAGAAGTGATGGTTCACTAGCTTTTAAGGGTGTATTAGACGGCAAACTTTATTTAGTTGATTTTGCAAAAGAAGAAGCCGGTCTAGATGCATGCTTAATAGCTAAGACTAGCATGGGCTGGCTGTGGCATCGCCGCTTAGCACATGTGGGGATGAAGAACCTTCACAAGCTTCTAAAGGGAGAACACGTGATAGGTCTAACTAATGTTCAATTCGAAAAAGATAGACCTTGTGCAGCTTGTCAAGCAGGGAAACAGGTGGGAGGCTCTCATCACACCAAAAATGTGATGACGACATCAAGACCCTTGGAGATGCTGCATATGGACCTTTTTGGACCCGTCGCCTATCTGAGCATAAGAGGAAGTAAGTATGGTTTAGTTATTGTTGATGACTTTTCCCGCTTCACTTGGGTATTCTTTTTGCAGGATAAGTCTGAAACCCAAGGAACCCTCAAGCGCTTCCTCAGGAGAGCTCAAAATGAGTTTGAACTCAAGGTGAAGAAGATAAGGAGCGACAACGGGTCCGAATTTAAGAACCTTCAAGTGGAGGAATTTCTTGAAGAGGAAGGGGTCAAGCACGAGTTCTCCGCTCCCTACACACCACAGCAAAATGGTGTGGTAGAGAGGAAGAACAGGACGCTAATCGACATGGCGAGGACTATGCTTGGAGAGTTCAAGACCCCCGAGCGTTTTTGGTCGGAAGCCGTGAACACGGCTTGCCACGCCATCAACAGGGTCTACCTTCACCGCCTCCTCAAGAAGACGTCGTATGAGCTACTAACCGGTAACAAACCCAATGTATCTTACTTTCGTGTATTTGGGAGCAAGTGCTACATTCTAGTGAAGAAAGGTAGAAATTCTAAGTTTGCTCCCAAAGCTGTAGAAGGGTTTTTGTTAGGTTATGACTCAAATACAAAGGCGTATAGAGTCTTCAACAAATCATCGGGTTTGGTTGAAGTCTCTAGCGACGTTGTATTTGATGAGACTAATGGCTCTCCAAGAGAGCAAGTTATTGATTGTGATGATGTAGATGAAGAAGATGTTCCAACGGCCGCTATGTGCACCATGGCGATTGGTGATGTGCGACCACAGGAACACTTGGAGCAAGATCAGCCTTCTTCCTCAACCATGGTGCATCCCCCAACCCAAGATGACGAACAGGTACCTCAAATGGAGGCGTGTGATCAAGGGGGAGCACAAGATGATCATGTGATGGAGGAAGAAGCGCAACCGGCACCTCCAACCCAAGTTCGAGCGATGATTCAAAGGGATCATCCCGTCGACCAAATTCTGGGTGACATTAGCAAGGGAGTAACTACTCGGTCTCGATTATTTAATTTTTGTGAGCATTACTCCTTTGTCTCTTCTATTGAGCCTTTCAGGGTAGAGGAGGCCTTGCTAGATCCAGACTGGGTGTTGGCCATGCAGGAGGAACTCAACAACTTCAAGCGCAATGAAGTTTGGACACTGGTGCCTCGTCCGAAGCAAAATGTTGTGGGAACCAAGTGGGTGTTCCGCAACAAACAGGACGAGCACGGGGTGGTGACGAGGAATAAGGCTCGACTTGTGGCAAAAGGTTATGCCCAAGTCGCAGGTTTGGATTTCGAGGAGACTTTTGCTCCTGTGGCTAGGCTAGAGTCAATTCGTATATTGCTAGCATATGCCGCTCATCACTCTTTCAGGTTGTACCAAATGGATGTGAAGAGCGCTTTCCTCAACGGGCCAATCAAGGAGGAGGTGTACGTAGAGCAACCCCCTGGCTTCAAGGATGAATGGTACCCCGACCATGTGTGTAAGCTCTCTAAGGCGCTCTATGGACTTAAGCAAGCCCCAAGAGCATGGTATGAATGCCTTAGAGACTTTTTAATAGCTAATGCTTTCAAGGTTGGGAAAGCCGATCCAACTCTTTTTACAAAGACATGTGATGGTGATTTGTTTGTGTGCCAAATTTATGTCGATGACATAATATTTGGTTCTACTAACCAAAAGTCTTGTGAAGAGTTTAGCAGGGTGATGACGCAGAAATTCGAAATGTCGATGATGGGCGAGTTGAACTACTTCCTTGGGTTCCAAGTGAAGCAACTCAAGGACGGCACCTTCATCTCCCAAACGAAGTACACGCAAGATCTACTAAAGCGGTTTGGGATGAAGGACGCCAAGCCCGCAAAGACGCCGATGGGAACCGACGGACACACCGACCTCAATGAGGTAAGTCCGTTGATCAAAAAGCATACCGGTCAATGATAGGGTCATTACTTTACTTATGTGCTAGTAGACCGGATATTATGCTTAGCGTATGCATGTGTGCTAGATTTCAATCCAATCCTAAGGAGTGTCACTTAGTGGCGGTGAAGCGGATTCTTAGATATTTGGTTGCTACGCCTTGCTTCGGGCTCTGGTATCCAAAGGGGTCTACCTTTGACTTGGTTGGATACTCAGACTCCGACTATGCTGGATGTAAGGTGGATAGGAAGAGTACATCAGGGACGTGCCAATTCTTAGGAAGGTCCCTGGTGTCATGGAATTCTAAGAAACAAACTTCCGTTGCCCTATCCACCGCTGAGGCCGAGTATGTTGCCGCAGGACAGTGTTGCGCGCAACTACTTTGGATGAGGCAAACCCTCCGGGACTTTGGCTACAATCTGAGCAAAGTCCCACTCCTATGTGATAATGAGAGTGCTATCCGCATGGCGGAAAATCCTGTTGAGCACAGCCGCACAAAGCACATAGACATCCGGCATCACTTTTTGAGAGACCACCAGCAAAAGGGAGATATCGAAGTGTTTCATGTTAGCACCGAGAACCAGCTAGCCGATATCTTCACTAAGCCTCTAGATGAGAAGACCTTTTGCAGGTTGCGTAGTGAACTAAATGTCTTAGATTCGCGGAACTTGGATTGAATTGTAGCATACATGTACTTATGCATTTGATCAGGTTCATTCTGCATTTTGTTGCTTATTGTGGTGCTCAAGTTGTACAAACACTCCCTGGACCTCACAAGTCCGTTGCAAAGTGATGCACATGTTTAGGGGGAGATGTGTTACAACTTGACCCTTTGAGACTAACCATTTGCTTAAGTTTGCTTGATTTAGTCTCGAAGGAGAATTGAAAGGGAAAAGGTGGACTTGGACCATGAAAGACTTCCACTGCACTCCGATGAGAGGGTAACTAATTCCAAGTTCATCTCATGAACTCTTATTGCCATTTGCTCTTAATTGAAGATTTTGGTGAGGCAATGGGGTTATAAGGCCAAGATTAATCCCGTTTTGGTGCTTGATGCCAAAGGGGGAGAAAATAAAGGCCAAAGTGATAAATGGATCAGCTACCACTTGAGAAATTTCGAAAATTGTAAGATAGAGTTTTTGGTTTGTCAAAACTTTTTATTGTACTTCTTATCAAATGTTGGCTTCTTGTGGGGAGAAGTATTGATTATGGGATTTAGGGGGAGTTTTTGAAATCTTTGATCAATCTCTTTTGAAATGACTCTCTTTATGCTTCAACATGTGTGTTTGACTTAGAGATAGAGATTTGAGTTTGATTTGCAAAAACAAACCAAGTGGTGGCAAAAGATGATCCATATATGCCAAAATTGAATCAAAACCAATTTGAGTTTTCATTTGAAGTGATTTTGCACTTGCTCTAGTTGCTTTATGTTGTGTTGGCATAAATCACCAAAAAGGGGGAGATTGAAAGGGAAATGTGCCCTTGGGCCATTTCTAAGTATTTTGGTGATTGAGTGCCAACTCAAGTGCTTAAATGTGAATTTATGCAATGGATGAACAAAGTGCAAATCTAGAGCAAAGGTATGTTTCTAAGTCTTAGTACATTGGTTTTGTGTACTAATATATTTGTCTAAGTGTTAGAAACAGAAAGAAGAAGAGAAGAGAAGACTTGGCTGTGTGCAGCCAAGGAGCTGCTTCGGTCTGGGGCACCGGACTGTCCGGTGGTGCACCGGACAGTGTCCGGTGCGCCAGGCCGCCTTGGCCGAAGAGGCCGCTCTCGGGTTTTTCTCCGGCGACTTCGGCTAAAATTCACCGGACTGTCCGGTGTGCACCGGACTGTCCGGTGAGCCAACGGTCGGCCGCGCGATCGGCGCGCGACACGTGGCCGAGCCAACGGTCGGAAGGAAGCACCGGACTGTCCGGTGTGCACCGGACTGTCCGGTGCTCCAGATCTGCAACGGTCTGCAACGGTCGGCTGCGCCTATTATGGAAACAAATCGGGCACCGGACAGTGTCCGGTGTGCACCGGACTGTCCGGTGCGCCAGACGACAGAAGGCAAGGATAGCCTTCCAGTTGTGTTCTCAACGGCTCCTAGCTGCCTTGGGGCTATAAAAGGGACCCCTAGGCGCATGGAGGAGGACACCAAGCATTCCTACAACTCTTCTAAGCACCAAGACATCAATCTCACGCATTCGTTTCATTGTGATAGCATATAGAGCTCTTGTGGAGTTGTGAACTCTTTGTGTTGCATTGCGAGCTCTTGTTGCGACTTGTGTGCGTGTTGTTGCTCTGATTTTCGAGTCTTGTGTGCGTTGCTCATTCCCACCTTACTCCGTATTTCTTTGTGAACTCAATTGTAAGGGCGAGAGACTCCAAGTTGTGGAGATTCCTCGCAAACGGGAAAAGATCAAAGGAAAGAAAAACACTGTGGTATTCAAGTTGATCATTGGATCACTTGAGAGGAGTTGAGTGCAACTCTCGTCCGTTGGGACGCCACAACGTGGAAGTAGGCAAGTTTTGTACTTGGCCGAACCACGGGATAAATCTCTGTGTCTTCTCTGTGATTGTCATTTTGTGCAAGATCTCCTCCTTAGCCACTTGGCAACTATTGTGCTAACCTCGAACAAGTTTATGTGGCTATAAGTTAAGATTTTACAGGATCACCTATTCACCCCCCCCCCCCCTCTAGGTGCTCTCAACCCCTCGCCCGAGGGTCTCCTCAGGCAGCGGGCGCACCCTCAGCTCGCCCGAGGCCCAGCTCGGGCAGGCTTCGTCGTGAAGCAACCTTGGCCAAATCGCCTCACCAACCGACCGTATCATAGACGCATTCAATGCGAGGATAGCCTGACACCTTATCCTGACACGCGCGCCTCAGTCGGCAAGGTCGAAGTGACCGCAGTCACTTCGCCCTTCCACTGACCGATCTGACAGGAAAACAGCGCCGCTCACCCCGCTCCGACTACTGTGCCAGCCACCCGGGCAAGGCTGACAACAACAAGTTCAGCCCCGGGCGCAACAGGAAGCTCCGCCTCGCCTGACCCTGGGCCTCGGCCTCGGGAGGAGGTCTCCGCCTCGCCCGACCCCAAGACTCGGCCTCAGCCTCGGCCTCGGGAGGAATCACGTCCTCGCCCGACCCCGGCCTCGGCCTCAGGACAAGTCTCCGCCTCGCCCGACCTAGGGCTCGGACCGACCGCGCCACAGGGGATACATCATTGCCCTACCCCTAGCTAGCTCAGGATACAAGGGAACAAGACCAGCGTCCCATCTGGCTCATCTTGGTAACAGGCAATGATGGCTCCCCGCGTGCGTCCATGACGACGGTGGTTCTCAGCCCCCTACGAAAGCAAGGAGATGTCAGCAGGATCCCAGCAGCATCGCCAGCTGCGCTTCTACAGGGCTCAGGCACTTCTCCGACGGCCACATTATCGCATACAGAGGGCTCTAGCACCTCTCCGACAGCCATGTTGGCATGTACACAGGGCTCAGGCACCTCTCTGCCAGACACGTTAGCGCATAGCTACACCCCCATTGTACACCTGGACCCTCTCCTTGCATCTATAAAAGGGAGGTCCAGGGCCTTCATGCGGGAGGGTCGCGCGGGGGAACGAGCTAACGAACAGGCTCACTCTCTCTCTCTCGCGAACGCTTGTAACCCCTACTACGAGCACACCCCCCTGGTGCGAGATAACACAAGCCGTGTTTCCTCCTTGTGTTCCATCTTGCGCCAACCCATCTAGGCAGGGGCACGCAGCGACAAATTTACTCGTCGATCCAGGGACCCCCCCGGGTCCGAAACGCCGACATTTGGCGCGCCAGGTAGGGGCCTGCTGTGTGTTAACGAACAACTTCCCGTTGAGTTCCAGATGGGTAGTCTTCAGCAACCTCTTCAGCCCGGGACGGTGCTCCACTTCGGGAGTCTCGAGTTCATGTCCCTCGACGGCAGCTACGACATGGTACTCCTCCCCCCGCAGCGTGACAGCAACTACGACGGTCGTCAGCTCGCCCGGCGGTGGCAAACTCAACGATGTCTTCCCCCCGTGGTGGAAGAGCAGCATCCGGGCTTGTCTCACCACCCTCCTTGCCGTAGGAGGAGGAGACGGGGCAATCGTGGCCAGGCGGGAGGCAGCACCTCGTCGGCCGTCGAGCGAGTCGATGATGCCGGCACCCCAACGGGGGACATGTCGGACGTTGTCCTCGCACCTGAGACAATGACGGATGTCGTTTCCCCGCAACGTGCCAACCCCAAGCGGACTGATGACGCCAGCACTCTCACGAAGGGCTTGCTGGACCTCAACCTCGTACCTGAGATGACGATGCATTCCGCCCCCGACACGACTTCGCCACCGTCCATCGATCAAGAGGTATCATCCGTTTTCCACCCTGTGCCTTTTAGATTCAGTTTCAATCCACCAAGCGACCCCGCTTCGGTGAGCGCTTTCGTAAGGGCATATCCTAACCTTCCGGGGTACCATATGTGGTCAACCTGGGACTGACTGACGGTCGTCTCAACCTACGAGCCCCCGGGTTCCGAGGAGGAGGATGGTCCCGACTCCAGTTGGGATTTCTCTGGGCTCAGTGATCCCGGTGCCATGCGAGACTTCATGACCGCATGTGATTACTGCCTCTTTGGTTGCTCTGATGATGGCCACAGCCTTGACGACGAAGGTTGCGGCCCAAGTCATGAATGTTTCCACGTCGATCTCGGGGTCGCGACGAAGGCAACCACCTCGATATGCCGAAGGATGACGATCCCCCTGTGTCTGCTTCTCGCGTTGACATCCCGCGGGAGCTAGCTGTGGTCCCAGTTCCTGCGGGGGGTCAGGACACACAGCTCGAGCAAATCCACGAGATGCAGGCCAAGCTCGACGAGGAAGCAGGGCAACGAAGAAGGGCGGCGATGCTCACATGTGTCGGGAATGGGACTCCGATGAGAGCTCCACCGTTCCTCTGACGAGTATGCCGCCAATATTGCCATCAACAAAGGCCTCCTCTTCCCCAACATCGGCCACAAGTGCCTCAGGGCAAAGGACGGCAAAAAGAAGAAGGTACAAACTAGAACCGCCCCCAAGTATACTACATCTAGTGATGAGGGTAGTTCTAGTTATGATGAAGATAATTTGCTTACACTTTTTGCCAACCTTAACATGCAACAAAAACAAAAATTGAATGAATTAATAGGAGCTATTCATGAGAAGGATGAACTTTTGGATAGCCAAGAGGAATTCCTTATTAAGGAAAATAAAAAGCATGTTAAGGTGAAGAATGCTTATGCTCAGGAAGTAGAGAAAAATGAAAACTTGACTAAGGAGCTTAGCATTTGCCATGATTCAATTGCCAATTTTAGAAATGAGAATGCTAGTTTAATTGCTAAGATTGATAAATTAAATGAATCAATTTCTAGCCTTAGAACTGAAAATGCTAGTTTAATTTATAAGGCTAAAGAGTTAAATGTTTGCAATAATTCTATCTCCTGTCTTAGAGATGAGAATGCCATATTACATGCTAAGATAGAAGAATTAAATGCTTGCAAACCCTCTACATCTAGTGTTGATCATGTTACTATTTGTACTAGATGTAGAGATGTTAATATTGATGCTATTCATGATCACCTTGCTTTAATTAAACAACAAAATGATCATATAGCTCAATTAACTACTAAAATAAATGAGCATGAAATTGAAAATGAAAAAGTTTAAATTTGCTAGAAGCATGCTCTATAATGGGAGAGGCCCTGGCATTAAGGATGGCATTGGTTTCCAACAGGGAAGCAATGTCAAGCTTAATGTCCCTAAGAAATTGTCTAATTTTGTTAAGGGCAAAGCTCCCATGGTTCAGGATAATGAGGGCTATATTTTATATCCTGCTAATTATCCTGAGCACAAAATTAGGAAAATTCATGCTAGGAAATCTCATTCTGTTTCTCACCATGCTTTTATGTATAAGAATGAGGCTTGTAGTTCTAGGCAATCAACCCATGTTAAATTGCCTAAAAAGAAAACTCCTACTACATCAAATAACCCTAACCATGCTTTTATGTGCTTACTAACAAATCAGGCAAAATAGTTGCCAAATATGTTGGAGGCAAACACAAGGGGTCAAAGACTTGTGTTTGGGTACCCAAGGTGCTTGTTTCTAATATGAAAGGACCCAAGACCGCTTGGGTACCTAAGAACAAGGCCTAAATTATTTTGCAGGTTTATGCATCCAGGGGCTCAAGTTGGATAATTGATAGCGGATGCACGAACCACATGATAGGGGAGAAAAGAATGTTCTCCTCCTACGAGAAAAATGAAGATCCCCAAAGAGCGATCACATTCGGTGATGGAAATCAAGGTTTGGTCAAAGGACTTGGTAAAATTGTTATATCACCTGACCATTCTATTTCCAATGTTTTTCTTGTAGATTCTTTGAAGCGTCCCAATCCTCTGGGACTCAAATGTGATACAATTACTAGTCCCAGGAGGCTAGTAAACACATTTATACATCAGATGATTCCAGATTTGCTTAAACGAGACAAACCTATAAAGGTGGCGAACAACTTTAAGAGTTGGTCCACAACTCGGGACATATCATCAGAGTGGGGCTGAAGCAGCCCGATATACGCAGCGAAGCAAATCAGTGGTCCAACAGCCACAGGCAAGGTTGGGAACAGTCGTAACTCTTACCCGATCTCCTTTTTCTGAAAAACAACAAATAAGCAAGGGTGAGTACAAACGTACTCAGCAGCCCACCTTCACCCGCGGAATGGGGAAATCAGATATAATGCATGGAATATGTGGAGCTCAGAATATTTTGCAGAAACAGCAATATTTTATGCAGGGTTGTTTTGAAAAAAACATTTTGTACTTTGCAAAGCGCATCCTCTCCAAAAAGAGCAGGAAGTTTTTCAATATTAGAACAAAATCCCCTGGACTAAACCATCTAGGTATCTCAGCAGTTTCCCACTGGTTTTCATTTTCAAAAACAGCTACTGGACTTCCCGTCCACCATAGCTCACGGCTCAACCGCCAGACCTTTTAAAAACCACTTTTCTCAAAAGCACCTCTTTTTTTGAAAACAAAACACTAATTGCCATACCACACCAGACTCGTCCATTCCTGCGGACACAGACTATTCGAATAGGTTTGAACTCTGCGCAGAGGGGTACACTTTACCCATTAGTTCGGCTCTGCGATCCCATGGCCAATGAGACCCGAATCCGACTCTCTTTCTTTCCCCGCACGTCCTAACCTTAACGGTTATCCGGAAGGAGTCAGGCCACCACCATGTCCAAACCGGACAAAACTTTCCCCCTCCTTATCCTCCCGGTGCTCCCCAGCCTTCATAACCCTGGGGTTGGACCGTACGAGTTCAGATTGAGTGACTGCCCACACAGTCTCGAGTGGTTGTACTATTAAAGAGTACAGGTAGTGAAGATGACAAACCGGTCCTTATACGAGGGGATAATCCTTCTGCTCACGCCTAAACCAGCTGAGCCATCACCTTAGGCCCTCCCCTAAACCAGGGAGTCCCTGATTATCCCACTCACAAGGTGATAAGGGTGAAAACCCTTCATCATACACATTTTGAAAAGCATTTTCTTTTGAAAACTCACACCCTTTCTCAAATCATTTGTAACAAATATATTAAGGAGTGATTGCGGCAAGCGGCTTGGGTGGCCATAATAACTTGTCACAAAATCATATCATGCATAAAATAACAGGCTGAGGGTTGTGGTTGAAAAACATAGGTAATTTATGCATCAAAGGGATCCAGTGAGCTTGCCGTGCTTATTCGGCGAAGGGGGAAGGGGAGCTCGCGGAACTGGCTTCTGGCTCCACCGCCTAGCGTAGACTTGCAGATCTGGCCTCCACGAGACGGCACGAACGCTCCGATAACTATGCAACATGAACAAGCAAACATACAAACCAGCAAGTATACCAACAAATATTTAGTATAGTGGTCAGAATAGCGATATATGGATGGGTAGAGTCTTGAGTAGAATCTGTGTCATGTGGTGTTGTGATATTACTGGTGGTGGAGCGGAGGTGCTTACCAGGAGGGTGGACTGGAGGCGAAGCGACACTATGTGTGTAGCCGGCAGAGCAGAGTAACTGAGTGGGTGGGGTGTTTGCCTTGGCTGAGGGTGTTGAGTGTGTGTGGAGAGGGAGAGGGTAGCTGGGTGTATTTATAGCTGGGTGTATGTGGTGTAGCACAGTGAAGTTCACTGTTGGTGAGAATAGTGACGAATGAATCGTCTGACTTAGTATGAACAGGAGAGTTATAGGCAGAATATGGGACAAGAGTATTTTGGGAGTTTTCTGGAATATGGACCATGCTTAAGGGATGACATGGTTGGGTAGGGAATAGTTTGATAAGAATTTAGAAACGAGATTTATTGGAATCTGAGTTTGGGAGCCTGGTTCGAAGGATTCTCAAAGTTAAGCGTGCTCAACTTGGAGAAACCTAGGATGGGTGACCAGATGGGAAGTTCCCTACTCGAAGAAAAATCACAGTCACCGGAGTTCGTATGACTGGAATATGGGTCTGGCTGGTCTTAGGTGGACTGGACAACATGATGTACGAGTAGTTGAAATTTGGGATGACTAGATGACCGATGAATAGTAACGATGATCAGTAACGATGAATAGTGGCGATGGAAAAGAAATTGTAGATATCATCGATGAATAGTAACGATGATGAATAGTAACGATAAATAGTAACGATGATGAATAGTGTATGTGAATAGTAACGATGAATAGTAATGGTGAATAGTAATGGTGAATAGTAATGGTGAATAGTGATAGTGAATAGTGATAGTGAATAGTTCGTATGAACGAACGATGAATAGGAACTATGAACGAACGATCGAATGATCGGACGAACGAACGATCGGAATTTCGGCAGCATAACGGCATGAAAAGATTATTTGGACGAACGAACGGACGAACGATCGAATGATCGTACGAACGAACGATCGGAATTTCGGCAGCATAACGACAGGACAAAGATTATCTAGAAGAACGATGAATAGGGACTATGAACGAATGATGAACGATGAATAGGGACTATGAACGAACGATGAACGATCGAATGATCGAACGAACGAACGATCGGAATTTCGGCAGCATAACGGCAGGACAAAGATTATCTGGAAGAACGATGAATAGGGACTATGAACGAACGATGAACGATGAATAGGAACTATGAACGAACGATGAACGATCGAATGATCGAACGAACGAACGATCGGAATTTCGGCAGCATAACGGTAGGAAAAAGATTATTTGGACGAACGAACGGACGAACGATCGAACGATCGAACGAACGGACGAACGAACCATGAACGATCGGACGAACGATCGAACGATCGGACGAACGAACGAACAAACTAAGAACAGGGGGACGAACGATCGAAGAACGATCGAACGATCCTTGTGCTAGTGTGTGCTTGTGTGGAACATGGAGTGGGTGTGTGTGGGGGGGAGAGAGTTGCCATGAAATGGCTTGGGGTGGGATGAGAGGAGGCCCTTGCCCCTCTATTTATAGCCATGGTGGGGGGATTAGGGGGAGGGATGAGAGGATTAGTGGGAGGTTAGCATGTATTTGTCTTGTATAAGTGTAATTAGCTTGTAGAGCTCACCGTATGACACTGGAGGCATACGTATACGTATGGGCATGAGGAAAGTTATGAAGAAAATATTTGTAGGGTCTTGAAAAATGATTCTGAAGGTATTTCTCAAGAGGAAAATATCTAGAGATATATCTGTAGAATATTTGGGCAGTATTTCTGGAAAGAACTTGAAGAGGATCACTAGGGAAATATCTGGGCAGTATTTCTGTAAACAATTTGAGGGGGATCACTGGGGAAATATTTGTAGGATATTTTGAGGAGGATTTTAGAGAGAATATATACCACTATACTTTATTTGTTGATATCAACTCGCAAACAAACATTTTGAAATGGAATTTGAAATTTATTTTGAATTTAGGGCGAGTTTGAGAAAATTTCAGAATTTGAATTTTTGGGATGCTACAAATCTACCCCACTTAAAAGGAATCTCGTCCTCGAGATTTGGTTTAGAAGGGTTATGGGTATAGCTTTACTTCAGCTACATATCTTCACTTTGCAACTCTTCGAGGAGATGAAACTTCAACAAAGTCTGGCCTTTGAGGAACATCTGGTTGCTGATTGAAAACACTGATTCTGGCTACTCAAAGATCATCTTCAGGCTTCTAGCTTTCGCTTGGCAGCTTGCTTATTGAAGGAGCATAGATGCCAACACACAAACCTTTCTCTTGCGAACTCCCACAGGGATTCCTTCCTTGATTGTTCTTCTGGTGCTTCATCAACGGAACTTGGGTGACCACTTCTCATACAGAAACTTATATGCTTTGATGATCTGGTCCTTCACAAGCTTGCTACAGGCCTTCTTCTTTTTCTCCATAGCAGGAACTTTACTGGAACACTACCCCACTTAAAAGGAATGAGGGTAGGACTTTTGAATCTTGGGGATTTGAACTCCTTGAAGTACCGCATAACAAGGGTGTTACGGGTCCTTCTGCTGCTATTGCTGCTTGACCAGGCTGCGGAGTGATGACTGACACAGGGTTGATTCTGGGAGAACCTTCTTCTCATCTTCTCTTCACTATCTTCTTTTCACTGACCCTTTCTTTCTCTTTGCTCTTCCCACTGGAGGATTCTATCAAAGAGTATTACCATCATACAGAGGAGGAAACCGAATACTATGAACCATGTACAACAGTCTTCAACCCAAGAATCACCAAGCATTGTGATCTTAGGGGCGAGGGAGTGGAAAATGGAGTTGCTTGCTATTTGGCAGGGGGGTCTATCTAGAGTGTGCTTTGCTTTGAGCGAGATGGGAGTTGAGGGAGCTGGTGGGGGGTTTATAGGCGAGCGTTGGTGTTCGGTTGCGGAGTAGTGGTGATGGAGTAGGTGCTACGTGGCAACAGGTGCGATGGGGGGATGGTGTTTCTAGCGGTAATGGCGGTGGGTGCGCTGCAAAAAAGGGGGGGTGGGCGGCAGTAGTGCGCTGCAAAGGGGGTGTGGGGGCGGTGGTAGTGCACATGGAGGTGGGGCACGTATGCGGGGGGGCATGAGTGAGTGGTGGGGTCGATGACCCTGATGTTTGTGGTCTCTGGTTCCAAGAATCTTTGCCTCTCTGTATGGTAATAACTCCTTCTGTCCTCTTTTCCTGTTTACTTTGACTCAGGGGCAGTGCTTTGATTCTCACGGTCGGTCCTTTTGACTGAGCGGCTGGACTGGTTTCTTCTGTAGCTTGTTACATGCTTCAAGGGTAAGCTTCCCGGTATCTTCTTGGGTAAGGCACTTTTCTCTTCAGATGGGTTAAGATGAGAATGGAAGCATAAGGTAAGGATTAGCTCTAATTTGTGATCTATGTTTTTAGAGAAAACCTTTTTAAGAAAAACGAAAAGAAAACACACAAGCTCAGCAATGATAAGCACAAACAAATCAAATGTTTTGAATAAGGGAAGAATAGAGTTTTTCCAAAGCACGGGCTACTCAGATTCGGGGGCTAAGCATAACTACTATTGCTTGACTCCTGAATTGAGAACTATGCTAAATGCAACTTATGAGCACTAACGTTAAAGCATCACATATGCACTCAAAAGGGGAGAAAACATCAAGCGAAATTCATTTTGAAATGCCCTAGGGGGCAACACAAATAGAGTTTTTCAAAGCACGGGACTACACGATTAACTCTCATACATGCAGGGCTCTAGCCAAAGTGAAGAAAAACTTCACTACCCAATGCATGCAGAGGACTGGGCATACTAACTTCAGACCAGACAACTTCTCTTCTGGCAGGGCTGGCACACAACTTCAATCTGAGACATCTCCTGGATGGGTCAAGAGGGAGCTGACGTTGATGACTTCTTCTAGCGGCGACTGAGATGGCAAGATGCGGTCGAGCTCTTCTTCAAGCTGGACTGGCTCTTGTAGCTCCTCAGAGGGCGGTGGTGCTGGCGGGGTGCTTGCAGCTTCTTCCTTGACCTCACGGTACGATGCTGGAATCTTCTTCATGGTGAGGGGCTCAAACAACTCTGGCAGGGGATCTTGGGAGGACTCGGGGTGCTCTTGCTTATCCATAGCCTGAGGGGAGACTGGAATTCCTTCCAAGACTATGGATCCTTCCGGGAGTTCCCAAGCCTTCTTTTCTCCTCTGGTAGAGACCGGGTGACCTTCAAGAATCGGAGGATCCTCAACTTTGATGGGTTGAACAGGGTTGGATGGAGCGGGCTCTTGGATCCGCAGGGCTCTACGTTGGTTATGGGTTACCAAGTAGGCCTCCATCAACTTCTGGACGTGCTCATCCTTGGCTTGCTTCAGGGCTTCAACCGCAATGACTTCACGACTTTCCAATGCAGTTGCACGGGCTTGAGCTGTGGTGAGATCCACATGGAGCTGACGGTTGCGCTTCTCTGCATCTTCTGCTCGGGCAATCATCTGACGGTGGTGCCAAGCCAAGAAACCATATTGTGCATCCAGGGTGAGCAGGTATGCAGTGAGGTACACGACTGTGGGGTCATCCTCAAGCAGGTGCTGACCTTCCAATGCACGCATCCTGGCCATCCAAACTGGACGGTCTCTCTGAAAGGGCGGAAAGAATCTGAGCGGAGTGTCGGCCACTTCTTCTTCGTAGATCTGACACAGGGCCCTCAATGCCTTGCGAGCGACGACTTGGCAGGTGTCTTTGAATCTGTGCCCAGCAGCAGTGACACTCCATTCCACATGGTGTGGACTGGATCCAATGTATACAGTCACGACACACTTCTCTGTGCCATGCTCGACGAATTCACGACCATCATACTCTGGCTGGCTCCTGATTCCGAGGCGAACTGTGCATGCTCTCATCAACTTGGGAAACCATCTTCATTCTCGCAAAAGCTGGTTTGGCAGCGAACCTCCATCTGACTTCTAAGAGAAGGAAAGGGGAAACCATTTTTGAAATGAAGGGATGAGAGCAAGAATTTATTTAAGAAAATAGTTTGGACTCAAAAACTTTTGATCAGGCTAAGGGTTACGTCATGCGGCCAACCTAACAGCTCTGATACCACCTGAAGCGTCCCAATCCTCTGGGACTCAAATGTGATACAATTACTAGTCCCAGGAGGCTAGTAAACACATTTATACATCAGATGATTCCAGATTTGCTTAAACGAGACAAACCTATAAAGGTGGCGAACAACTTTAAGAGTTGGTCCACAACTCGGGACATATCATCAGAGTGGGGCTGAAGCAGCCCGATATACGCAGCAAAGCAAATCAGTGGTCCAACAGCCACAGGCAAGGTTGGGAACAGTCGTAACTCTTACCCGATCTCCTTTTTCTGAAAAACAACAAATAAGCAAGGGTGAGTACAAACGTACTCAGCAGCCCACCTTCACCCGCGGAATGGGGAAATCAGATATAATGCATGGAATATGTGGAGCTCAGAATATTTTGCAGAAACAGCAATATTTTATGCAGGGTTGTTTTGAAAAAAACATTTTGTACTTTGCAAAGCGCATCCTCTCCAAAAAGAGCAGGAAGTTTTTCAATATTAGAACAAAATCCCCTGGACTAAACCATCTAGGTATCTCAGCAGTTTCCCACTGGTTTTCATTTTCAAAAACAGCTACTGGACTTCCCGTCCACCATAGCTCACGGCTCAACCGCCAGACCTTTTAAAAACCACTTTTCTCAAAAGCACCTCTTTTTTTGAAAACAAAACACTAATTGCCATACCACACCAGACTCGTCCATTCCTGTGGACACAGACTATTCGAATAGGTTTGAACTCTGCGCAGAGGGGTACACTTTACCCATTAGTTCGGCTCTGCGATCCCATGGCCAATGAGACCCGAATCCGACTCTCTTTCTTTCCCCGCACGTCCTAACCTTAACGGTTATCCGGAAGGAGTCAGGCCACCACCATGTCCAAACCGGACAAAACTTTCCCCCTCCTTATCCTCCCGGTGCTCCCCAGCCTTCATAACCCTGGGGTTGGACCGTACGAGTTCAGATTGAGTGACTGCCCACACAGTCTCGAGTGGTTGTACTATTAAAGAGTACAGGTAGTGAAGATGACAAACCGGTCCTTATACGAGGGGATAATCCTTCTGCTCACGCCTAAACCAGCTGAGCCATCACCTTAGGCCCTCCCCTAAACCAGGGAGTCCCTGATTATCCCACTCACAAGGTGATAAGGGTGAAAACCCTTCATCATACACATTTTGAAAAGCATTTTCTTTTGAAAACTCACACCCTTTCTCAAATCATTTGTAACAAATATATTAAGGAGTGATTGCGGCAAGCGGCTTGGGTGGCCATAATAACTTGTCACAAAATCATATCATGCATAAAATAACAGGCTGAGGGTTGTGGTTGAAAAACATAGGTAATTTATGCATCAAAGGGATCCAGTGAGCTTGCCGTGCTTATTCGGCGAAGGGGGAAGGGGAGCTCGCGGAACTGGCTTCTGGCTCCACCGCCTAGCGTAGACTTGCAGATCTGGCCTCCACGAGACGGCACGAACGCTCCGATAACTATGCAACATGAACAAGCAAACATACAAACCAGCAAGTATACCAACAAATATTTAGTATAGTGGTCAGAATAGCGATATATGGATGGGTAGAGTCTTGAGTAGAATCTGTGTCATGTGGTGTTGTGATATTACTGGTGGTGGAGCGGAGGTGCTTACCAGGAGGGTGGACTGGAGGCGAAGCGACACTATGTGTGTAGCCGGCAGAGCAGAGTAACTGAGTGGGTGGGGTGTTTGCCTTGGCTGAGGGTGTTGAGTGTGTGTGGAGAGGGAGAGGGTAGCTGGGTGTATTTATAGCTGGGTGTATGTGGTGTAGCACAGTGAAGTTCACTGTTGGTGAGAATAGTGACGAATGAATCGTCTGACTTAGTATGAACAGGAGAGTTATAGGCAGAATATGGGACAAGAGTATTTTGGGAGTTTTCTGGAATATGGACCATGCTTAAGGGATGACATGGTTGGGTAGGGAATAGTTTGATAAGAATATAGAAACGAGATTTATTGGAATCTGAGTTTGGGAGCCTGGTTCGAAGGATTCTCAAAGTTAAGCGTGCTCAACTTGGAGAAACCTAGGATGGGTGACCAGATGGGAAGTTCCCTACTCGAAGAAAAATCACAGTCACCGGAGTTCGTATGACTGGAATATGGGTCTGGCTGGTCTTAGGTGGACTGGACAACATGATGTACGAGTAGTTGAAATTTGGGATGACTAGATGACCGATGAATAGTAACGATGATCAGTAACGATGAATAGTGGCGATGGAAAAGAAATTGTAGATATCATCGATGAATAGTAACGATGATGAATAGTAACGATAAATAGTAACGATGATGAATAGTGTATGTGAATAGTAACGATGAATAGTAATAGTGAATAGTAATGGTGAATAGTAATGGTGAATAGTGATAGTGAATAGTTCGTATGAACGAACGATGAACGATGAATAGGAACTATGAACGAACGGACGAACGATCGAATGATCGGACGAACGAACGATCGGAATTTCGGCAGCATAACGGCATGAAAAGATTATTTGGACGAACGAACGGACGAACGATCGAATGATCGTACGAACGAACGATCGGAATTTCGGCAGCATAACGACAGGACAAAGATTATCTAGAAGAACGATGAATAGGGACTATGAACGAATGATGAACGATGAATAGGGACTATGAACGAACGATGAACGATCGAATGATCGAACGAACGAACGATCGGAATTTCGGCAGCATAACGGCAGGACAAAGATTATCTGGAAGAACGATGAATAGGGACTATGAACGAACGATGAACGATGAATAGGAACTATGGACGAACGATGAACGATCGAATGATCGAACGAACGAACGATCGGAATTTCGGCAGCATAACAGTAGGAAAAAGATTATTTGGACGAACGAACGGACGAACGATCGAACGATCGAACGAACGGACGAACGAACCATGAACGATCGGACGAACGATCGAACGATCGGACGAACGAACGAACAAACTAAGAACAGGGGGACGAACGATCGAAGAACGATCGAACGATCCTTGTGCTAGTGTGTGCTTGTGTGGAACATGGAGTGGGTGTGTGTGGGGGGGAGAGAGTTGCCATGAAATGGCTTGGGGTGGGATGAGAGGAGGCCCTTGCCCCTCTATTTATAGCCATGGTGGGGGGATTAGGGGGAGGGATGAGAGGATTAGTGGGAGGTTAGCATGTATTTGTCTTGTATAAGTGTAATTAGCTTGTAGAGCTCACCGTATGACACTGGAGGCATACGTATACGTATGGGCATGAGGAAAGTTATGAAGAAAATATTTGTAGGGTCTTGAAAAATGATTCTGAAGGTATTTCTCAAGAGGAAAATATCTAGAGATATATCTGTAGAATATTTGGGCAGTATTTCTGGAAAGAACTTGAAGAGGATCACTAGGGAAATATCTGGGCAGTATTTCTGTAAACAATTTGAGGGGGATCACTGGGGAAATATTTGTAGGATATTTTGAGGAGGATTTTAGAGAGAATATATACCACTATACTTTATTTGTTGATATCAACTCGCAAACAAACATTTTGAAATGAAATTTGAAATTTATTTTGAATTTAGGGCGAGTTTGAGAAAATTTCAGAATTTGAATTTTTGGGATGCTACATTCTTTAGATTATAACTTGCTTTCAATTTCACAATTATGCAAAATGGGTTACAACTGTCTTTTTACGGATATACGTGTTACTGTCTTTAGAAAAAGTGATGATTTAGTAGCATTTAAGTGAGTATTAGAGGGTCAGCTATACTTAGTTGATTTTAACAAAGCTGAACTTGATACTTGCTTAATTGCTAAGACTAATATGGGTTGGCTCTGGCATCGTCGACTAGCCTACGTTGGGATGAAGAATCTTCACAAGCTTCTAAAGAGAGAGCACATTTTGGGACTAACCAATGTTCATTTTGAGAAAGATAGGGTCTGTAGCGCATGTCAAGCAGGAAAGCAAGTTAGCACCCATCATCCACACAAGAACATAATGACAACGGACAGGCCACTGGAACTACTCCACATGGATCTATTCGACCCGATAGCTTACATAAGCATCGGCGGGAGTAAGTATTGTCTAGTAATTGTGCATGATTATTCTCGCTCCACTTGGGTATTCTTGTTACAGGAAAAATCTCAAACCCAAGAAACCTTAAAGGGATTCTTAAGACGGGCTCAAAACGAGTTCGGATTAAGGATCAAAAAGATAAGAAGCGACAACAGGATGGAGTTCAAGAACTCACAAATCGAAGGCTTTCTTGAGGATGAGAGCATCAAGCATGAGTTCTCTTCTCCCTACACACCTCAACAAAATGGTGTAGTGGAGAGGAACAATAGAACTCTACTGGACATGGTGATGACCATGCTTGATGAGTACAAGACTCCGGACTGGTTTTGGGCTGAGGCGATTAACACCGCCTGCTACTCCATCAACCGGCTCTACCTTCACTAAATCCTCAAGAAGACATCATATGAACTCCTCACCGGTAAAAAGCCCAATGTTTCATATTTTAGAGTCTTTGGTAGCAAATATTTTATTCTTGTTAAAAGAGGTAGAAAATCTAAATTTGCTCCTAAGGCTGTAGAAGGCTTTTTACTAGGATATGACTCAAACACAAGGGCATATAGTCTTCAATAAATTCACTGGATTAGTTGAAGTTTCTTGTGACATTATGTTTGATGAGACTAATAGCTCCCAAGTGGAGCAAGTTGATCTTGATGAACTAGATGATGAAGAGGCTCCGTTTGCCGCGCTAAGGAACATGTCCATTGGAGATGTGTGTCCTAAGGAATCCGAAGAGCCTCCACAAGCACAAGATCAACTGTCATCTTCCAAGCAAGGATCTCCACAAACTCAAGATGAGGATCAGGCTCAAGATGATGAGGATCAAGAGGATGAGCCACCTCAAGAGGAGGACAATAATCAAGGGGGAGATCAAGTCAATGAAGAAAAGGAAGATGATCAAGAAGTACAGGGTCAAAGACCGCCACACCCAAGAGTCCACCAAGTGATACAAAGAGATCACCCCGTCAACTCAATTCTTGGTGATATCCATAAGGGGGTAACAACTCGATCTCGAGTCGCTCATTTTTTTGAACATTACTCTTTTGTGTCCTCTATTGAGCCATACAGGGTGGAGGATGCACTAAGAGATTCGGACTAGGTGCTGGCAATGCAAGAGGAGCTCAACAACTTCACGAGGAATGAGGTATGGCATTTAGTTCCACGTCCTAATCAAAATTTTGTAGGTACCAAGTGGGTATTCTGCAACAAGCAAAATGAGCATGGTGTGGTGACAAGGAACAAAGCCCAACTTGTGGCCAAGGGTTATTCACAAGTCGAAGGTTTGGATTTCGGTAAAACCTATGCACCCGTAGCTAGGCTTGAGTCAATTCGTATATTACTTTCCTATGCTACTCACCATGGCTTTAAGCTTTATCAAATGAACGTGAAAAGTGCCTTCCTCAATGGACCAATCAAGGAAGAGGTCTATGTTGAGCAACCTCCCGGCTTTGAAGATAGTGAGTACCCTAACCATGTGTATAAACTCTCAAAGGCGCTTTATGGGCTCAAACAAGCCCCAAGAGCATGGTATGAATGCCTAAGAGATTTCCTTATCACTAATGGCTTCAAAGTCGGTAAAGCCGATCCTACACTCTTTACTAAAACTATTGCAAAAGATTTGTTTGTATGCCAAATTTATGTTGATGATATCATATTTGGGTCTACTAACAAATCTACTTGTGAAGAGTTTAGTAGGATCATGATACAGAAATTCGAGATGTCTATGATGGGGGAGTTGAAGTATTTTCTAGGATTTCAAGTCAAGCAGCTCCAAGATGGCACCTTCATCACCCAAACAAAATACATTCAAGACATACTTACCAAGTTTGGAATGAAGGATGCCAAGCCCATCAAGACACCCATGGGAACAAATGGGCATCTCGACCTTGACACGGGAGGTAAGTCCGTAGATCAAAAGGTATACCGGTCGATGATAGGATCTCTACTCTATTTATATGCATCTCGACTGGATATTATGCTTTCCGTATGCATGTGTGCAAGGTTCCAAGCCAATCCTAAGGAAGTTCAACTTAGGGCCATGAAAAGAATCATGAGATATTTAGTTTATACTCCTAAGTTTGGACTTTGGTACCCAAAGGGATCCACTTTTGATTTAATAGGATATTTCGATGCCGATTGGGCAGGGTGTAAAATTGATAGGAAGAGCACATCAGGGACTTGTCAGTTTCTGAGAAGATCCCTGGTGTCTTGGGCTTCAAAGAAACAAAACTCAGTAGCTCTTTCTACCGTCGAAGACGAGTATATTGTCGCAGGTCATTGTTGTTCGCAATTACTTTGGATGAGGCAAACCCTCAGGGACTATGGCTACAAATTGAGCAAAGTCCCTCTCCTATGTGACAATGAGAGTGCAATCTGCATGGCGGATAATCCCATTGAACACAGTCGCACTAAGCACATAAACATTCAATATCACTTTTTGAGGGATCACCAACAAAGGGGGGATATCGAGATAGCTTATGTTAGCACCAAGGAACAATTAGCTGATATCTTTACCAAGCCTTTAGATGAGAAAACCTTTAGCAAACTTAGGAATGAGCTAAATATTCTTCATTCTCGGAATTTTGATTGAAACATTGCACACATAGCTCATTTATATACCTTTGATCATATCTCTTTCATGACTATGACTAATGTGTTTTCAAGTGTATTTCTATACTAAGTCGTAGATTGAAAGGGAAATGGAGTCTTCGGCGAAGACAAGGCTTCCACTCCACTCTAACGGTATCATTTACCCTTCGCCGCACTCCGCATCACTCTCCAAATTGGTATAATCTTCACTCATATTTCATTTACCAATAGGGGAGAAAGTAAACAGGGCTCTCAAGGTCTCTGTTTTTGGCAATTAATGCCAAAGTGGGAGAAATACTAAGCCCAAAGCAAAAGGACCGCACCACCTTTTGAAAAAATTTAATTGACATATTTCAAATTGGCATGTTGATTTTCAATTGGTATCTATTAAAATCCTCTTGAAAGCTAAGAGGAGAATTTTATTTAGGGGGGAGTTTTGTTTAGTCAAAGGAAAAGCATTTGAAACAGGGGGAGAAAATTTCAAATCTTTAAAATGCTTCTCGAAATCTTATTCATATACCTTTGACTATTTGCAAAAGAATTTGAAAAAGGTTTTCCAAAAGGATTTGCAAAAACAAAACAAGTGGTGCAAATGTGGTCCAAAATGTTAAAAGAAAGAAACCAATCCATGCATATCTAGTGAAGATATAAATTAGGTTAATTCCAAGCAACCTATGCACTTACATTATGCAAACTAGTTCAATTTCTGCACTTATATATTTGATTTGGTTTGTGTTGGCATCAATCACCAAAAAGGGGGAGATTGAAAGGGAAATAGGGTTTAACCTTTTCCTATAAATAATTTTGTTGGTTGAATGCCCAACACAAATATTAGACTAACTAGTTTGCTCTAGATTATATATTCCACAGGTGCATAAAGGTTCAACACAAACCAATAAAAGATCAAAGATAGGGTCCAAAAGCAAAGAAGCAAAGGAACTGAAGGGTGCCCAGGTCTGGCGCACCAGACTGTCCGGTGTGCCACCGGACAGTGTCCGGTGCACCAGGACCGTACAACTCCAAACTCACCACCTTCGGGTTTCTCTGGCCGCGCTCCGCTATAATTCATCGGACTGTCTGGTGTGCCACCGGACTGTCCGGTGCATCCGCGGAGCAACAGCTCCTTCGCGCAACGGTCGACTGCAAAAGCCGCTGACTCCATGAATAGTGAAGAACAGTGCACGCAGAAGTCAGAGCAGTCGCTAGAGGCGCACCGGACAGTGAACAGTACATGTCTGATGCGGCACCGGACTGTCCGGTGCCACAAGAAGACAAAGCTCCAACGGTCGACTGTGCCTGAACCCTAACGGTTGGGTGATGTGGCTGGCGCATAGGACAGTGTCCAGTGGCGCACCGGACTGTCCGCTGCGCCCATCGACAGCAACCCAACCCCAACGGTTGTTTGGTGGTTGAGGGCTATAAATACACCCCAACCACCTTCACTCCAACCATCTAAGCCTTCAGCACTCCTCATTCAATATAAGAGCAAAGTGCAACACTCCAAGACACAAATCAAAGCCACTGATCCAATCAAAGTCCCTAATTCAATTCTAGTGCTTTAGGACTTGTGAGAGGATCGTTCTTGTGTTTCTTTGTTGCTCTTGTTGCTTGGTTGGCTTTCTTCTTTCTCTCGTTCTTATTCTCAAAGCCTTGTAAGCAAAGCAAGAGACACCAATCATGTGGTGGTCCTTGCGGGGTCTAAGTGACCCGAGAAATCAAGGAAGAAAGCTCACTCGGTCTAGCTGACCGTTTGAGAGATGGAAAAGGTTGAAAGAGACCCGGTCTTTGTGACCACCTCAATGGGGACTAGGTTCCTTAGAACTGAACCTCGGTAAAACAAATCACCGTGTCCATCCGCTTTATTTCTTGGTTGATATGTTTTCCCCTCTCTACCGGACTTGACATTTGTTCTAACGCTAACCCCGGCTCGTAGTGTGTTTAAAGTTGTGAATTTCAGTTTCCGCCTATCCACCCACCTCCCCCCCCCTCTAGGCGACTTTTAGGCACCATTCAAATGAGTTAGTGGCTTAACACATAAACCCCTGAACTTCTAAACAACTAAACCTGCAATCCCTAGATAGCTGGAACAGTGCCCGCTGGAAAGGAAGTGGCGGGGCGGCCTACCGACGACATTAGAGTTCCGGTGGGGTGGTCGGGCGTATCGGGGGCATCGCGGGGATCACGTCGAGGTACGACTCGTCGTCGGAGATGGCCAGAGTTACCCGGTGCACGTGCGCCAGCAGAGGTGGTCGACGGTGGCTCCGAATTCTGGTCAATAACGGCGGTAGAGTTCGATCCGACCAGCAGGGGAGCTTCACGAGGTAGTGGAGGTGTTGTGTACCCGAGGAATCGGATGGAGATGGGCTGGGGAAACCGACCCATGTTCACCGGTGGAGCAACCTACTCCGGTGAGTGGTAGCGGTGGCACTAGCGTGGTAGTGAGCTAGGGGAGTGGCTAGTAAGGTTTACTGGTGTGGCGAACCATCTAGATTATTCCAGCTTAAGTGCCCAAGTCTCTCCTTAAGGGCAATGATGCACTTCAATCGAAATAAACTGTCAGTCTGTCGGATCTAGTCCGATAAAACCACTTAACAAGGATGAAATACCACTTGCTCACTCGAAGCTGAGGCATAGATAAATACAATAAAGCATAATACCACAAATTTAAAAAGTATCAATAGTGATTACATTATCGGAGTTTCAAAAGCAGTAACCATAGTTTTTAATGCAGCGAAAATAACTAACGAAGATAACTGAGTAACATGGTGAAGTCTGGCCACACTACACCTCCTGGTCTTCTCCTACATAGGTAGCAACCTACTGAACCGTCCATCCCGTTGGTAGGAGAAAGGCTAAGTCACACCAGCAACCATTTATCCAAGGAGGTACCTATAAAATTATGCCACAAGCAAGACTGAGTATATTAATACTCAGCTAGACTTACCCAGTGTGAGAAGTCTACTCCTCAACCTCTAGACAAGGAAGTTGTTTGGCTGAGGTTGTACCCCCAGATTCAGGGTGTTACATTATTGGTCACTTGTCTTCAATTACTGTGAATTAAAAACAAGGCAACACAATGATAAATATTAAGGACCTTCATCCCCGGAGACATTATCTTCCTCAGAGATAATGGTCCTTGGACGAAGGTAATAAGGATTATTCAAATTCACTTTCAAACAACCTTTCTTCGAAGGTTGTTTATAAGTGACTATTTATAACAGAATGAAAAAAAATTATTTAGTAAATGAAAAATGAATAATAAAGGATGAACCCTTTATTTTGTTCATGTTTATATTCTTTAAATAGTACAGCAACATGCGATTACATTTGTACCTTCGGCTCCACGCGAAGGAAGATACAATGATGACCTTCGAAAAGTGAGTAATTGAGATTGCACTTTGAGCTCTCTCTAATAACCCTCTCCCACGAAGACAGAAGATCAACAAAGCCGGGAGAAGGTGCCCATATAATCCCGTGGCCAAAATACTAGAGGCAGAAGATAATATTACCCTCACACTATTTGTAAATCATATGTACCGGTCTTGCAGAAATGCTTGTAATTTTATACGAAGTTGTACCTTCCCCTATAAATAGATGAATTGTGCCATGCATAAAGTACATTTTTAGAGGCTAGATAATTGCCCTGTGTAATTCATTCTCCAAAACACATTCGCTCTAGCTTACACCGAGGAGCCGAAGGTACGATTGAAAAACTTATTATGTGCGAAGGAAGAAATGAAGTGTCAAAACATCTGAGATGAGTTATCATGTTTAGGTTCTGTATATCTCTTGTGTATTCATCTTTATACTTTCGTATGATTCATTTAATTAAACTTTAACCTTCGTCTTCAAAGGGAATATCCCGAAGGGATAGCTATTCGAGGACGAAGGTTAACTACCTTTTTAACATTGTGTTGCCTTGTTTTCAACTTTGTATAGCAATTGAGAACAAGTGACCAACAATCATATCTTATAAATGAGTGTTTCCATTATCAAGTTCCACACACAAGCACATCGTGATCTAAGAGTATGGCACCTCTCCTTGGATCTAAGATTTGGCTTTACCAATGGCCAAATTGAATCAAACAATAAGTTTTTGATCAAGTTGATTAAGAAGATTGAGGACAACCTCAAAAGGTAGCATGAGGTCTTATCGAAGGCTTTATGGGCTCATCAGATGTATAGAGAGTTGGTTTATAGTCAAAAGGTTGTGTTGTCTGTCAAAATGAATTTGGATGCATATAAATTGACAAAGAAAAATAATCTACAGACTATTATGTATCATTATCTTATGATGGATAATATTGATGAGGTAACTAATAGAAGAATACAAGTTTTGAAGGAAATTGAGAATGATAAAGCAGTTGCTCAAGAATACAACAAAAAAGTGAAAAGTAAATCCTTTCAAGTTGGAGATTTAGTGTGGAAGACTATTCTACATCTTAGAATGAAAATAATAAGTTTGGTAAATGGTCACCAAGATAGAAAGATCCAATAAAAATGATAAAAGTGGAGATTGAAAATGCATGTGCTAGAGATGTTGTGAGGTCGTGCTTAGATAGCCAATGAGTTGGATATCATTGCTATTTAGTACTTTTATGTTTTTAAGTTATATAAATCTAACCTAAAAACAGGAGGGCATATATTAATGAGTAAACGTGATCGAGAGCATAAAAAAAGACTAGCAAAATTCCAGACAACAAAATAATAACAAATAAATTATTGGAACACTACATTTGAAGCCTACAAAGCAAAGGAGATGGATGTCTAGCCTGCAGGGCCGACGATGTCGATTCCCAAACCAACCAAACCAATTCCCTTGTCTCAAACCAGCCGAACCGATTTTCCTGTTGTTGCTCGGCCAAGCCAGCTGCTCGGTCCTTCTACTGAAAGCATCATGGTTTGTTTTGGGACCCACAAGTCAGTTTTTCTGTTCAAGTTCAAATCGAATACTTTCTAGATCGGTTTTTAAATCAATTTTGGACTAAAGATAATGTGAAGGTTACGATTTCGACTCGTTTATTGTTGGGATAAACCATCCTCTATATATATCAGATAATCACAACCGGACAACCAATTAAGGGATCCAACATTTCATCAACTTTTTACATCTCTTACACCTTTTTGCCTTTTTTATCTCTTGTTGTTCGTCACATCTCTTCTAAAGATTGTTTGCTTTTACCTCCCCAAAACTAAAAGGGCAACTTTTGAATAACATCTTCCCCTTTTGTACATAGCACTGTGGTTGTAAAAACCTACATGAAAGATGTTCAGTAATTGATGAAAGTGACCACATGCTAATGTGTACGTACTTTTGGCAGTGATCACTACTCACTACAGCGTATAAACCAAGAGGATCTCTGAGTATTATGTAAATACATTGAATGTTGTATCCTAAAGTAGCTCCTTCAACTGCTGGACAACATCTGCAAGTGCAACAGATGGTGCTGTCAAACCTATCATTGGATAATAAAACTCACCTTGCTACTAAAGAACACTCAGTTACCTTGAACAATATATGGACTTGTCTTGAATTCATGCCAGAAATTTGGATGGAATGTGATGTCATAGTGGAGGAACTTTGCAGCAAGGAATGCAGCTCCAGCAGCAATATGATGGGGCTTGAACTGAAGCCAAAGTGAACTTCGTAGCCTGCAATAATGAAATAACTAAGAACAATAGATGGATTATACCTAAATAAATAAACACTGAAACTAGAGCAGGACAAACCATCAATTAGAACCGCTCACATGAAAAGTGAAGTCATTTGTTTCAGGCAACATGACAAGCCATGTCAGCAAGAGATGTTAAGGCCTCAAGGGTCAACGATCCAACATATATTAACAATTTACAAAAAAAAAAAAAAAAAACATGTCCAATTCTCCTTACCACTAAAAGATGCCAGGTATCACATTATTGAACAACCTTCTGAAGAATTGCCCTATTGCTAAAATCTAGCGATTAGACATGCACCTTGCCACACATACATCATCAATTATTTGATCATATAACACCTCCAGGGGCATATGCCACTCCTGGAATTGCAAAAGTCATTTGACAAGACAATTTTATTTGCATGCCACAAAAAAACAACAAAGCGAACTCAAGCAATTGCAGCTGTTTTGTTTTCAAACAGGAGAGATGCATGTCATTTAGTTAAAATGGAGAAAAGAGCACACTGGCCGAACTAGAGAAGCTAAACTCGACACCAACTCAACCCCCTTGAAGGCGGAAACTTAACCAAAACACCAGAGCGTGCTGGGATCAACGACCTGAGTTCACAAGTTTTTTGTTTGCTAATTGATGCAATAGTTGGTATTGCCTATAATCAGGTAGGATATGACCATCTCTACAAAAGATTATCCTTGTTAAGCACCCATGAGCGCATCATATCAAAATGCCATTGCCATTTCATGGTGGCACTCTTTGGTATATGGAAAAATGTAGTCCATTTATGACAACCATTAATTACTAATTCATAAAAATTTTATGAACTCACAAAGAATACACAAAATCACAACGCATTCTGCATGAAAAATAAAATGTATTCAATGCAAAGAATATAATAAATAGGAACTTATCAATTGTAAATATGAAAATCCTTTATAAATATGCAAGCGAGATTTTAAAATCTCAAGTAGTTATGTTTTGCGAACTGGTAGTTGATGGTCGTTTCTGTTGAGTCTCTTCTTCAGTTTCCCTCATGTAACTCTGTAGCGGCCTATTGGCCTTGTGTACCTGTACTGTACACTCTTCTTCTATTAATATAATGATACGCAGCCCTCACGCAGCCCTCACGCGTATTCGAGAAAATAAGGGCAACACTATCTGTAACTCATAACAAAAGCAGTAAAGAGTCAGGCATGTGCTCTCTCATTGCAAGTTGGTCTGCACAACGGTGAAGTTTCAGACCGACACTCTTACACCAATATTGTAGCCTCACCTGTGGGCCATATGTAATATCTCCACTGTTTGCAAGTCATCCGACTACTTCGCGATTAGTCAGGCAGGTCGCCTCGTAACAGCCAACTAGACAAACGACTCAATTAGTGTTTCAGGTCATCCAAATCGTCCGATTAGTCATCAATTAGGACAATTAGTCGTCCGACTTATTCTAAATCCGACCAGGATATGCCTGGCGGCTAGGGTTTTGTAGTGGGCCATAGGCTTCTACTTTTTCGGCCCATCTACTGAAACATAAAGCTTCCCCTCTCCTCTGCCCCTGTCGAAACCTTGCCTGCGCCTGCTGAAACCCGACGGCTGCCGCCTTCCAGTCCAGATCACTGGCGCCGGCTCCAGCCCACCGGTGGCATATCCAGCACCAGTGACGAGATGAGCTCCTTATCTCAAGGTTCCCCTTGCTCCCCCTTTCCTATCTTTCTTATCAGTATGTCTGTACCGCTTACCTGCTACATGTTCTTCATCTTAGAGCTTGGTAGTAGTTTGTACTTTGTAGTAGTGATCAGTTTCAGTTGGTACTTTAGAATCTGTGATTATTGTTGAAGTGTATAAATGGATTGGCTACCTTCTCCCATCAGCTTAAGCTTTTGGGTTGAACTGGTTAGTGTGTCACTGCGTCCACTCTAACAATTATGTCTTCTCTAATCCTAAGTGAGTGCCCAGCAGTGACTTGTACCTCTATTTGACCTGTACAGAGTTTGATGGTGGTTGTGGGGGCGTTCATAATGTTGAGGTCATATTCTCAAAGTCCAATGTCGTCGGCAGTGGCTGTGCTTCGGCCCTGCTTCAGCATTATCAGCCACTGGAGACTCTAAAACCCTTGCTGAAAAGGCAATTGCAGCGCTCCCTCCTGATCTTAGTGCACGAGCAAATGACCGGAAGTGAAAGACTAGGACCTAGGATGGAAGTTTGGGTGGTGGCCAGACACAACAAAGAAGGATTTTGATCAGTGTGTTTTCTGTTTGAAGATTGTTCCTTCTGGAATCAAAAGGTTCAAGCAGCATCTTACCGGTGGCAAGCTGTGGATGATGCATTAGGAGCAACTCAGGCTCTTCAGGACAGAAATTTGAGAAGAACAGCTGATGCATGTGTTGGTTCATCTTCTCAACCTCAACTAACCTATATTAGGACAAGGAAGCATTCAAGAAATGCAGCAGCTCAAGATATTGGAGAAGATGACAGTGATGCTCAAGAAGATGGTCCTGCTACAGCAGAACGGCAACAACCACCAGAAACAACTCGAGATATGGACCAAGATGAATCTGAATCTGCTGGAGGAGAAGCTGATGCTGATGCTTGGATGATGATCTGCTCTATTTAGCAGGTACTGCATTACTGCTTGACTGCTTGTAGCATTGTATTCAAAATTTCAGTTTCAGACTTTCAGTTCTGCTATAGTGCTACAATGCTACTGCTATATGTCTATATTGCCTTTCAGTTTGTTACTAAGTTCCAATTTCAGACTTCCAGATTTATATAATGTCTATTGTAGTATTGCTTATATATACATAATTATACATACATCCAGAAATATCTAGGACGATTAGGAGACAACCAAAGGTCGACCAAGACCGATTAGGCGCCAAAATCGTCGCCCTAATCGTGATTAGGCGCCTGGTCGGACCTCTGGAACGCCCAGCTAGTCACCCGACCTGAAAACAGTGAATATCTCTGTTTAAAAGGTGGCAATAGGCGCTAGGAGTTGCTAGCACCAAGGCATTTTGTCCTAGCTATTTTCAAGGTAGAGATATTTGAGATTGATATGTGTGAAAATGGGCAGTCAGAGATGGAGAAAGACGAACTACAAACAATTACTCAAGCATGGTGATATCATTTTTTCAGATTTTCTGAATTTCCATTATTTAGCATGGCACTGCTCACCGTCCACAAAAAAGTACAAATGTTTAGTAGCACCTAGCAGACACCTACAGACACCTGGAGCAAAGCAGAGCCATCTGCTAGATTAGCTCTTTTAAAAGTACTGCAGAATATAGATGTTCAGGCCATCAGGTGCATATCATGTGCCTTAACTTTCTTCCTTCTAGTTGTTGAAAATTATGGTTACCATATATTAGTTATTGGGTCTAAAGATGTTCTTTCAAGAACACGAAACTAATCATTTGCTAATATCATCACAGTTGAGCATGGTACTTTACAGACAAGTGGCGTAACACATAAGCAATTCACGCTACATCATCAGGACCTAAATTCTAGGCAATGTATTGTAACCAACCCTATTGAGTTGACCACCATGAATCGTAGTTATTTGAACAAGGAATTCTGGCGCTAAATGCTCATAAATATATGGAAAAATCCACTCGATGCCATTGGATTTTATACTCATCCCTTGTGTGCCATTGAATAGCATTTAGTGGATATTTTTTTGTGTGTATGCCATGTAAGCCCAGTGGCCCACAAGGGATTAGTATAATTTTCGATGGCATACAGGAGATTGTTTGTGCTCCACCCAATGAAATATTCTTGTAGTTATGGGAATTATGCCATCAAATTTCTTGTAATTGATCACTTACTCAGAGAAACCATACTTAGTTTCTGAGTTTGCAACTCACACACCATGAAAGGAAAAAATTGTGATAAGTAATAATATAATGAATCGAATTAACCAGAAAGTTTATGGACAACAATGCCCACCTAATCCTAAGAGAATTTCTGGAAAGTGACAAAGCTGTATAACACCAAAAAGGATAATAATGGTATGCTACAAAAATCCAATAACTAAAACGACTGTTAGAGTATATGGTAGGCCCATTAGCTAGGCCCATGTGGCCCATGTATAACACTACATAGCTACCCATTAGGGTTAGCCCTAAGCATGGATTTTCACTGTAACATGGTATCACGCTAGGTTACCTCCTCTCCCACCCAGCCGCCGCCGCCCTTCCCTCAGGCGGCCGCTGCCGCTCCAAGCACCGCCGCTGGCGCCCTGGCCCTCTTTGCTCCAAGCGACGCCGCCCTCTCTGCTCCAAGCGCGCTCCCTGCTCCAAGCGCCGACGCCCTCTCTGCACCTAGCGCCGCCGCCGGCGCCCTTGCGCGCCCGACCCGCGCACGCGCTACGCCCCCGGCTGGCTGCCGCCGCCGCCCTAGCTCCCGCGCGGCCTGCGCCCCAGCTCCCTGCTCCGGTCGCGCCCCAGCTCCGTCTGCTCGCTACGCTCCTTCTCCCTCTGCTCCCCGCGCTCAAGTCTCTCTGGTGGCCGCGCCCCTGCCTCTGCCCGCTGCACTACCGCGCCGCCACCCGTCCCTCCATGGTTGAGCAGCCACCTCCTCCTCCCCCCTCCTACTTCCACGTCTTCCCTCCCCTCTCTTCCTCCTCTTGGGCTCGCGCTGCCGCTGGTACACCCCGCGCCCCCTACGTCGCGTGCGCTCCCCCGGTCTCCCCTGCGTTCGGGCCGGAGTGGGGGTCAGGCCCTAGCGCCGGTGCGAGCACCGCCTCTGCCCTTACTGCTGTGGCAACTGCAGTTCCCGCGGGGGTTGCAGATCCGGAGGACCCTCCCCCGCCACCGTCCCTTCCTGTCGTCGATCAGCCACCTCCTCCACCGGTCGCCCACCAGGGATACACCGTCGCCGCCCTTACCGCTGCCTGCGCGGAGCACGCGGCGCGACAGGCGCGGCTGCGGGAAGCAGCCCTCATGTGGGAGCGTGAGCGCGATGCCGCCGACGCTATCGCTGCTTAGATTGCCGCGGCGGAACAGCACCTTGCCTCGCCTGCGGCCCACGACGGCGGGGCCACCTCCTCTGACACTGTGGGCGGCGTGTACGGCGTCCCGCCCGCACCGACAGTCAGAACCGGGCCACGCACCATCCCCATGGTGCTCTGGCATGACCCGACTGACCCGCTCGTGGCTCAGCTCCACCTTCAGGCCTCCTTTGGTAGACTGGGATCCCAGGAGGATCCCGGTCCATTCCCTGGCCCAAAAAACCACAGGCCGAATTATCCCTGAGCCTAAAAACAAGTGCATTTGGTGACCCATGCTCCCGGTCCGATCCGCGAGAGAGTGCAGGGCTTTCGTCCCCGACCACACAAGGTCGGGAAGGGTTTCCCGAGCTCACCTCCGTCTCTCCCCTCGCAAGCCTGTTGTCGTCTCCTCGCCGCCACCCACCTCGCGCACCCAACGCCTCATGTCGTCTCCTCCTCTCCCCCACGCACTCGTCGCAGCCTCCTCTCATCGCGCACTTGGGGCCAGCTGCGGGTACGAGGTCGACCACGGGGACGGGGACCACAGGGACGACCTCTTGCTCGTACACTCGTTGTTTTCTTATCTTCGTCGCGCAGTATGTTGCCTACTCTCCCTCGTGCATGTGCCCTGCAGCTTGCTTTCTTGTCTTAATTCTAGATTTTTGTTTAGAACTAAAGGAAAAGAACGAAGATGCACAAAAGGCGGAACACCATTTTGTTTAGATTGGAATTATAGAACTTGAGATTTTGGACAAAGATTCAGTCCTAGGATAAAGTATTTCATATAGATGTATAAGACATGTGCTAGTTGGATCTATACAAGGATTTAAACTATCTGCAGGCTAGTTGGATCTGACAAGGAATTAAACTATCTGTTGTTGGTACTTCATGCAGCAGAAATTACACCGTTATTTACTTAATTAAACCAGCTAATTCTAGTCCACTTATAAATTAAGTTGTCGTCGAGCCAGGGCTGCTAATCTGCACACTTATCTCTGTTTTTTAACCAAATAAACAACAGCCACATGCGACACCCCAAGTAAAAAGAACAAGGGTTGACTGCAAAGAACAAGATAACATATTTTCCAGTTGCTTTCGTTGCTTTCTGCTGTATGTGCATCAGTTCTATCCACGTGCTTTTGCTTCTCTTATTTCATTGTGTATGTGCATCAGTTCTATACAATTTTCTTAGCATTAAGTTCTTAGTAGATGAGGAATTGAATATATAGACATTTGTCTGAGTTTTTCATCAACAGGCAGTGCACAAGGGTTTTTCATCGACAAGTGGTCACCAAAAGAAGAAATGAAACATCAAGATGATCTTTGCTTCTATGTTCTGCCATGCATTCAGGAGATTATGCTAAACTGAAGTCATGTAGTATTATGCTATGCATTCAGGAGATGATGCGATGATGCTAAACTAAATAATATCATCCGTTTGATTTTGTTATGTACTATGTTTGTTTTATTATTGCAACAATTATTAGCAAGTGTGTTCATGTAGTATTATGGCAGCTGATCCTTAGCTTCTCTCTCACTAACATATCAAGCTCATCGAAAATTATTAGCATGTGTGGAGTCTTGTGTATGCGTGTAGTTTATTAGCCTTGTTGACATCCTTGCTGCTGACTGCCAAAGAGCAACACGAGAGGGTTGCCCCGTCGGACGGTTCCCACCTAGGGAATCTAGATACCAGGGATTTTGCCCCCATGGGTGCCGACTCCCTTGGGTTTCTATGCCCAAGCTACCAAAGGAGGCCTCAGGCTGGGAGTGTCCAGAACATTCGTCTCATGGTTCCTGTCGTCCTGGAGCCAGAGTCGCCGTCCTACGCACACTGGCGGGACTTGCTCCTCCTTACCCTTCGCAGCTACGCCCTGGATGACCACGTCCTCTGCAACCCCACCGGCGTGGCGCCGACTGCCGCGTGGGTCCGCCTCGACAGCATCGTACTCACCTGGATCATGGGGACGATTTCCGTCGACCTCCACAGCCTCCTCTGGAACCTTCCTCACGCTCGGGCTGCTTGGCTAGCCATCGAGGGCCAGTTCCTAGACAACGCCGAGGCCCGGGCTCTCCGCCTCGACGCGGCCTTCCGCATCTTCGTCCAGGGGGACCTCAGCGTCAGTGAGTACTGTCGCAAGATGAAGACCATGGCGGACTCCCTTGGCGATCTGGGCTGCCCCGTGGAGGACCGCATGCTCGTCCTCAACGTCCTCCGCGGCCTCAGCGATCGCTACACCCACCTCCGGTCGTTGATCATGCGCCAGCGCCCCTTCCCTACCTTCCTCCAGGTCCGCGACGACCTTACCCTGGAGGAAATCACTCTGGGTGCTCAGGCTGCATCGATCTCCGGCCCGGGGTCCTCGTCCTCCTCGACAGCACTGGCGGCTATCACCCCGACCCATCCACCTACTTCATCCAAGTCTGCCCTTGGCCCTCATCAACCCGGGCCGAGCAGGGACGACGGGGGTCGAGGTGGCGGAGGCGGGGGCGGTGGTGGCCGTCGTCGTCGTCGTGGTCGTGGTGGTGGTTCCGGCGGGGGTGCCCGTGGCAACGCACCGACGCCGGGACCCCAGCAAGGTGCGCCTTGGCCCACTTTCCACCACCCGTGGTCAGGGCACATCTCCATGTGGCCGTTCCAAGGGCCCGGTTCTGAGGCTCGTCCCCCGGCGGCCTTGTTCGCTGGTGCGCAGCCGGGGTTCGCCTTTGCCTCTCCGTCGCCCTGGACCTCGACGCCTGCCGCTTCCTCGTGGCCCACACCGCCGGCTGCTCCACCGTCCGGGCTGGTTGGTTGGGACGCGGCCGCCCTGGCTACCTTCCAGACTCCCACTCTGACTCCGCCGATGGGTCCCGAGTGGATCGCGGACACCGGTGCTACCTACCCCACACCACTCCCAACTCCTCTCCCTTCGTCCATCATGGTGGCGAATGGCTTGTGTCTTCATGTCACATCTGTGGGTGCCGCCGGCCCTCTCGGCTCTTTTTGCCTTCCCCATGTTCTTGTCGCTCCTTTGGTTCATAATCTTCTTTCTATTCGTCGTTTTCCTGCTGATAATTCTTGTTCTGTCGAGTTTGACTCTTATGGTCTTACTGTGAAGGACTTGGCAACTCGGCGCCCCCTCCTCCGATGTGACAGCACTGGCCCCCTCTACACCCTTCGACTTCCGCATGCCACCTCTTCTTCGTCTTCGTCACCTGCCACTGCTGTTGTTTTTGCTGCCACCACGTCTTCTACCACCTGGCATCGTCGCCTTGGTCACCCCGGACGCGAGGCCTTGATGCAGCTTACTCGTAGTGCCACTATCCCATGTACTAGATCACGTGATGAACATCTTTGTCATGCGTGCCAGTTAGGCCGCCATGTTCGTCTTCCTTTTTCTTCGTCTTCCTCGCATGCTACTCATGCATTTGATCTTGTACACTGCGATTTGTGGACTTCACCTATTACCAGTATGTCAGGCTACAAATACTATCTTGTGGTGCTTGATGATTTTTCTCATTATGTGTGGACTTTTCCTTTGCGTGCTAAGTCTGAGGCTTTCCCCGCCCTTCGCCACTTCTTCGCCTGGGTGTCCACTCAGTTCGGCCTCACCATTAAGGTCGTTCAGTGTGACAATGGTCGGGAGTTCGATAACTCCACCTCCCGCGACTTCTTTCTCTCCCACGGGATGCAGTTGTGTATGTCTTGCCCGTATACCTCCTCTCAGAACGGCAAGGCTGAGCGCATGATCCGCACGACCAACGATACCATCTGCACTCTTCTCCTCCAGGCGCACCTACCGGCACGCTTCTGGGCCGAGGGCCTCCACACATCTATCTACCTCCTCAACCGTCTCCCTTCCCCTGCGTGCCCGGCCCCCACTCCTCACCAGGCACTCTTCGGTACCCCTCCGCGCTATGACCACCTCCGTGTCTTCGTGTGTGCTTGCTACCCGAACACCGCTGCCACTGCTCCTCACAAGCTAGCAACCCGTTCCACCCTCTGTGTTTCTCGGGTACTCCCCGGACCACAAGGCTACCGCTGCTTTGACCTCTCCTCTCGCCGGGTCCTCATATCTCGCCATGTGGTCTTTGATGAGTCTGTCTTTCCCTTCACCACCACCATACCACCCTCCTCCGACCCTGACCTTGACCCCTTCACTCTCTTTCCGACTGACGTGGTGGTCGAGCCACCTATCCTTCCTCTCTCTGCAGGTACTCGCTCACCGCCTGTCGGTCCTACTCCCGGCCCGGTGCCTTGCCCGGGTCCGGTGGTGTCACCTACGGGGGTGTCGCCTCTCCGTGGGGCCCTGTCTCCAATCGCCCCCGGGACCAACGGGGGTGGTGGGCCTGCACCGCCTGCGGGACCGTCGGTACCGACCCCTCCGGCCCGCTTCGCACAACCGGTGCGGGTCTACCAGCGCCAGCCCCCGGTGCCTACGTCGTCGGCTGCAGGACCACCACCGTCAGTCCCTCCAGCACGCTTCGCCCAGCCGGTGCGCGTCTACCAGCGCCGGCTGCCGTCGCCGGGGTTCGCACCTCCACCGGCGACGTCCCCACCGATGACCTCACCTCCAGCGGCACCTCCGGTGGCCCAGTCCCCGCCAGGGACACCTCCGCCGCAGCCACCAGCGGCACGTGTCGAGACGCCGGTGTACCACCCACCGCTCCTTCACCGCGACCCGCAGCACGTCCACCCGATGGTGACGCAACAAGCGGCTGATACCCTGCCGCCTCGAGTCCTGGCGGCCACAACCGAAGACTCGCAGGTTTCTCCGGTACCCTCCTCCGTCCGCGTCGCCCTGCTGGACCCCCACTGGCGTCGGGCGATGGAGGAGTACGCGGCGCTCATCGCCAACCAGACGTGGGATCTTGTACCCCGTCCGCCCAGCACCAACGTCGTCACCGGCAAGTGGATCTGGACGCACAAGCGGCGGGCCGATGGTACCTTGGAGCGGTACAAGGCTCGCTGGGTTCTTCGGGGCTTTACTCAGCGCCCCGGAGTGGACTACGATGAGACCTTCAGCCCGGTTGTGAAGCCGGCCACCATCGCACAGTGCTCTCGCTGGCCCTCGCTCGCTCCTGGCCAGTTCACCAGCTCGACGTCAAGAACGCCTTCCTGCACGGCGCCCTCACCGAGACCGTCTACTGATGTCAGCGCCCTAACATGGTCTGCCGGCTCAACAGGTCCCTCTACGGCCTCAAGCAGGCCCCCCGGGTGTGGCACTCCAGACTGGCTACGTCCCTGTTGACACTGGGCTTCGTGGAGGCCAAGTCAGACACGTCTCTGTTCGTCCACCATCATGGAGCAGAGACTGCCTACTTGCTTCTCTACGTGGATGACATTGTCCTCACCGCCTCCAGTCCGTCACTTCTTCGCCGCCTCGTCGACGCCCTTCAGCGGGAGTTTCCGGTCAAGGATCTGGGCGTGCTTCACCATTTCCTGGGGGTCACTGCTGAGCCTCGCCCCTCCGAACTCCTCCTTCACTAGCGACAGTACACTCTTGACATTCTGGAGCGGGCCCAGATGAGTGACTGCAAGCCCTGCTCCACCCTAGTTGACACGCAGGCCAAGCTCTCTAAGGCCACGGGTGACTCAGTCGTGGACCCTACCGGCTACAGGAGTCTTGTCGGTGCCCTTCAGTACCTCACATTCACTAGGCCGGACATCTCCTACGCCGTGCAGCAGGTCTGTCTCCATATGCACGATCCCCGGGAGCCCCACCTCGCGGCTCTCAAGCGCCTCCTCCGCTACCTCCGGGGCACCGTCGACTACGGGCTTCTTCACCGGTCTACATCCTCCGAGCTAGTCGTCTACACTGACGCTGACTGGGTCGGGTGCCCAGACACTCGGCGCTCCACCTCCGGCTACGCCGTCTTCTTAGGCGGCAACCTGGTGTCCTGGTCGTCGAAGCGCCAGCCGGTCGTTTCCCGCTCGAGTGTCGAGGTGGAGTACCGTGCCGTGGCCAACGGCGTGGCGGAGGCTGCCTGGCTCCGACAGCTCCTCGCCGAGCTTCACAGTCCCCTCTCCAGGAGCACGCTGGTCTACTGCGACAACGTCAGCGCGGTCTACCTCTCCACCAACCCAGTGCAGCACCAGCGGACCAAGCATGTCGAGATCGATCTCCACTTCGTCCGTGATTATGTCGCCGTTGGGGCTTTTCGGGTCCTCCACGTCCCGACGACCTCCCAGTTTGCTGACATCTTCACCAAGGGTCTTCCGTCCTCGACCTTCGTCGAGTTTCGCTTCAGCCTCAACATCAGTAGTGGCTAGTTGCGGCTGTGGGGGGATCCTATGGTGTAATGTACGGTGTATTGTACGTCTTCCTTTTTCAGTCCAGTCTGTGAACTCCGCTGCGACGGAAGTTCAGACTGTGGGGGGGTGTTAGAGTATATGGTAGGCCCATGTGGCCCATGTATAACACTACATAGCTACCCATTAGGGTTAGCCCTAAGCATGGATTTTCACTGTAACAACGACAAATACCCAACAACACAATATTTGCTCCATGAATATTTTATATATACCATCTCTGTCCAAAATGATGACATATGCATATAGTCAAACACTCAAACTTTTAAAACTGCTATCAGCCTATCACTATTTCATTATCATATACATCAAAGTATTCCAATCTGTCACTTGATATTTGAGAATGACATTGATAAACTAGTTATCATCAAATGTACTTATCTATTATTTGTTTTATTATGATTTTCATAAATGTGCTACCAGAAAAAAAAACTAATGGTCTCATGCAAACACACCCAAAATGGATTATCAAACAATTTAACAAAAGTTCCTCTTCAAATATGAAAATCCATCAAACAATTTAGGGGGTGTTTGGGACTGCTCCACTCCACCAATTTCAGCTCTGCTCCACCAACTCCACTATAGAGCATGTCTACTCTAGAGTTTTGAAATATTTTGATGTGTTTGGCTTGTAACCCAGCTCAAGCTCAAGAAAATTGATTGTGTTGAAAAATGTCTCGGTTACCCACGCACGCGAGGCCGCCAGCTAGACCATCGACCACGGCAGCCGGGCTGCTGACCGTGTCGGTCGTGTTGCAGGCTGCTGGCACACGCCGCTGCCCACGCTTCAGGTTGTTGGACGCGCCGCTCGAATGCCTGTTGCCCACGCCGCTGGCCACACGCTGCAGGCTGCTGATTGATGTCTGTTGGCCACGCCAGTCAATGCGTTGGAAGTAGGCCGCGCTGCTGGCCCACGGCCACGGCTGCACCCAGCCTCAGGAGGCGCCACGGGCCATCAGTCGTGACCATGGGCACGGGGAATCCCCAACCGTCACAAGCAGCAATCGTCGGCGGAAAAGAAGATTGCGGCGCGGTGAAATCCTAAGAATCCGTGGTCAAATCGGCTTCAATAACTCGGGGATTAGGAGGAAGGAGGGGAGGATCGACTTGTGCAAGCAATCCCATGGGATCAGGCTCCAGAGGTGCATCCATGGTGGGCGTTAGGGTTCCACGCAAGGAACAAGATGCGGCAGGGGGCGAGACACAAATCGTTATTTTTTCTCCATAACGAGTGACATTAGTGGGTAATTAACCTTGAACTCCACTTTTATATCAGAAAACATGTTTTGTGGAGTACCTATTTGGCTGCTTCAACAAAATTGTGGAGTTGAGCCCAACTCCACTTTTTTGGGAAGCAGAGTTGCTAGAGCTGAGCCTGTTTGCCAATCAAAACATGGAGAGGAGTCACAAAACGTGGAGTGGAGCAGTCCCAAACACCCCCTTAATAGCAGGGAGGTCGCAAAAAAATGAATACCCTTCTAAAAAATTTCACACTACACAATATTAAAACAAGCCATCCAGTAAAATGGCTTATCAAACTTGAAGCTGACACATGAAAAGCCCAGCACTGTTTTTCTAATATCTACTGGTACATCTGTCATTAGACATTATTTTAAAATCTTATTTACTGATCAAAAGAGTACAAGCAGGCGCATCAATAGTTTAGCATGTTTGCAAACTTTGTAATCAAATCATGAAAAATGCAGTTACATATCAGATTATGAATGTTGTACAAAATTAAAAGTGCATATGACATGCAAGCTTAGCAAATTTGCATCCAAATATATTGCCACTTCTCTCAAATGTATAACTTTCTAGCTTTTTCAGTTTGCTCCTGAACGCCTAAGATTTGACATGAATTCCAGCATGTTCTTAATATACATATCCCCTTATAATAATTCATTTTATTTGCAACTTCATTTACTACAATACAGGCACTACCTAAAGAGCAACATCCCCATGAAAGATTTCAATGAGAGCAGTGTTGTCTTTTGTACGTCAATTCACTGTTCTATCAAATCCGAGATTCACATCACAATGGAACATATAGCACAGTAAGAAAGAGAACTCAGGAATTAATAATTTCATATTCTCACTGCAGCACGATAAACCTCCATAGTGGAAGAATTATTTTTTATTAATCGTGAAAGGTACAGATCATCAGGATAGACAAAACTATTGTATAAAATAAAAAGTTAATAAAGGATATACAAAGACCAAATCTGGAAAATCTATTACACAGTTTCAGTGAGTTTTGCAAGAAGTTTGATACATATTTTCTTTCATGCTAAAACCAATGAAATAGTGGAAGCTAGCACTGACAAAAATTGAGCAAACCACAAGTAACTAGTTACTTTGTGGTGGTTGACAGAGTTGAAGATATTCATAGGCACTTATTATGTGACAAGTGGAGTGAACATCACAGATATTATATTCATGGAAATATTTAATATCACATTATAGCCGAACCAGCCTTAAAATCTCGAAGCATTTACTTCATTCAATCCCACTCAGCATTGCACTGACTACAATCTAGTCTTGAAGTGCAGAGTGCAGAAAGAATAACCAATATGTTTCAGATGTGGTTGGTGGGTAAAATGTGATCCTATGTGTTGGAGCAAATGAAACCCTAACCAAGGTTGGAAATTGTATTAATAAGGAGTTAGGTGGGCCTAGGCCCATTACAGCAACAGTACACAAGTATTACATTCTACCCCCCCCCCTGGCGCCGGCAGTCGAAACTCTAGGCACGACAGATGTTGAGACTAGACCGAAATTTCTCAAACACCGACGTGGGAAGGTCCTTGGTGAAGACGTCGGCAAACTGAGAGTGGTCAAGACATAAAGAATTTGCACATCCCCATGAAGTGGAGGTCGACCTCGACATGCTTCGTGCGCTGGTGTTGGACGGGGTTAGTGGAGAGGTATAAGGCTCTAACGTTGTCGCAGTAGATAAGCGTGCTCCGCACGGCGAACTGTGGAGCTCCTGAAGCAACTAACGAGGCCACACCGCCTTGGCCACACCGTTAGCCACGGTGTGGTGCTTGGCCTTGGCACTGGAGCGAGAGACGACGGGTTGCCGCTTCGAAGACCAAGAGACAAGGTTGTCGCCCAAGAGCATGGTACAGCCTGAAGTGGACCTGCGCGTGTCAGGACAACCGGCCCAATCGACATCGGTGTAGACGACGAGGTCGAGGGTCGAATAGCGACAGAGGTTGAAGCCCAAGGTGCTCCAGAGGGTACACCGGAGGTACCGCAGGATCAGCTTCATTGTGGTGAGATGTGGTTCCTGAGGGTCGTGCATATGGAGGCACACTGCTGGACGACGTAGGCGATGTCGGGCCGAGTGAAGACGAGGTACTACAAGGCCCCAGCAAGACTTCGATAGCCGATAGGATCGGCCACTGGTGGGGCGCCGTCGGAGGAGGACTTACCCTGAGTGTCTACAAGAGTCATACAGGGCTTGCAGTCAGCCATGCCAGAGCGGTCAAGGATGTCGATAATGTACTGGCGCTGGTGGAGAAAAAAGCCCTAGGGACGGCATTCCACGATGATCCCCGGCATGGTTGTTAAAGCGATAAGGCGAGTGACCCCCTTTTTTATCTTTTAAGCGATAAAGCGTAAGGTGAGGCGACGCCTTAATTATAGTAAAAAATAGGAAAATATTGATATCTTAGAAAATATGTAGGACAAAAATATTAATAAAGAAGAGAAAAGAGATAAAGAAAAGAAAAAGAATAGTCTAGCCAGCCCAAATCAACCCACTTGGCCCATTAAAATTAGGTTACCCACTTTTCACTCCCTCCCATCCCACTCCTAGCCGCCTCCCTCTCTCCCTACTACTGATCCCTCTCTCCTAGCAGCGGAGCAGCTTCTCTCCCAACCGCAGCTCCTCCTTCATCGTGAACTCCTGCTGGAGAGAGGAGATGATGTGTCGCAAGAGCTCAGGGAGAAAGCCGTGAGAACGATATCGTTGACGTAAAGGAGGTGCACCGTGTTCAGGCCACAACGAAAGATGAACAGGGAGGTGTCCGCCTTGACCTCGACTAAACCTTGTGCGAGCAAGGAATGACTGTACAAAGCTCGAGGCGCCTACTTGAGGCCGTAGAGGGATTGGTTGAGCTTGCAGACCATGTTGGGGTGAGCGAAGTACACAAAACCAACCGGCTGAGTGCAATACATCGTCTCCGCCAGAGTCCCATGGAGGAAGACATTTTTGACGTCGACCTGATGTATCGGCCAAGCCGGTGAGAGAGCTAGAGTCAGAACGATCCGGACGGTGGCAAGCTTCACCATGGGGCTGAAAGTCTCGTCATAGTCAACCCTGAGACGCTAGGTGAAGCTTCGAAGTACCTAGCGAGCCTTGTACTGGTCCAAGGAACCATCTGCATTTAGCTTCTGCTTGAAGATCCACTTCCTGGTGACCACATTGGCGTCAGAGGGGTGAGGCACCAGGTCTCAGGTGTGGTTCGCCTGCAAGTAGGGGTGGTAATGGATCACGGTCCAAATACTTCTTAACAAAATGGTAGGACCCTAAGTAATGTTACTTCAAAATGAATAGAAATAGGGCCTGACCCTAATCCGATCCGATTCTTAAATCTTATAGTGTAAAATTTAAAGCCCATTGTCACCCATACCTGCAAGCCTTCGTACTCCTCCATGGCGCACCGTAGTGAGGATCGGCGAGCGCACTACAAACAGATGACAGCACGGGGGAGAGCGCCGGAGAAGAGGACGCCAAGAGAACCAGGCGGTCAACATGTCGGAGGTGGTCTTCTTTTAACCATGTACCCTCTCTTCTTAATTTATAAAATGGTGCAAATCTCCTACGCATTCGAGAGAAAAAACAGGCTGGAGGACACCGTTGGACGTGCCCCAGGTCCCGGTGGAGGGCAATGGGGTGATACATCGGTGGCTTGATGCTAGAGCGAGCCAGGGCATCGACCCGACCACGCCATTGGTAGACGTGAATGGGGCCACGAAGCGGGATGAGGATGTCGTCGTGGCGGACAGAGGCAGGGTCGCGTGGAGCAGTGCTGGGGGCGCTGGGTCCGCGTGCGGCAGCGCAGGAGACGTCGGTGCCGCGCGTGGCAGCGTGGGAGAAGAGGGAGCTGCGCGTGGCAACACAAAGGACTCCGGTAGCTGGATACGATAGTGCCGCGTGTGAGCAGCGTGCGGGCATCGGGGCAGGTAGCAGGGGAGCAATAGGGGGCACCACATAGTCAGCCTCGAGGATGGTGTCCAACCGGAGAGATAGCAAAAGAGGAGGTGGAGAAGGGAAAGTCAGACTCGTCAAAGACAACGTGAAGAGAGACAATGACTCTATGGGTGGAGAGGTCAAGGCACCGATACCCCTTGTGATCAGGAGAGTACCCAAGGAAGACACAAATGAAGTGGGGCACAAGCTTGTGGGGGCAGTGGCAGAAAGATTAGGATAGCAGGCGCACCCGAAAACTCAAAGGTGGTCGTAGGAGGAAGAGGTGCCAAAGAGAGCAAAGAAGGGGGTGGGGTGACGAACTGCCTTGGTAGGAAGGCGGTTACGCAGATGGGTAGCAGTGGCCAGTCTCTCGACCCAGTAGCGGGCGTGAAGGCAGGCCTGAAACAACAGAGTTATCGAACACTGTGAGAAAGGAAGAAGTTGCGGGACACTGTGAGAAAGGAAGAAGTTGCGGGACGCGGAGTTATCGAACTCCCGCCCGTTGTCACACTAAACACTTTGGATGGTGTGACCAAGCTGAGTGGAAACCCAAAGCAAAGAAGTGAGAGGTGTAGGGAACGTGTCAGACTTCAAGCGCAAGGGAAAATTCCACATAAAATCAGAGAAATCATCCAGAATGAGCAAGTAATATTTATAACCAGAAATGCTGAGAACGGGGGATGCCCAAACATCACACTGAACTAGATCAAAATTGCCTACTACTCTTGATCATGACTACATTGACGAGCCAGGTTGGGTAGTCGATTGGCTCGATGAATTTGACCTCCAACAGCCATTGAACCTCGGCTTTTGCTGCTTCGGTCTTCTCATCTGACATTTTGTAGTCTCTGTTTTTTGGGGAGTATCGAAGTGTTGGTGTTCAGACTGTGCTCGATGACTGTGCGGCTGACGCCAACGAGGTTTAGGGTTGACCATGCGAAGATATCCTTATTGCGATTCAGGCATGATAGCAATTTGCCTTCTTCCGCTTTGCTTAGGTCTTCGCTGATTAAGACCGTTTGGTTGGGTACCGATGTGTCCAAAGGCACTTTCTTGGCTTCCTCGTTGCTCTGTATCTAGGCCTTAATTGGCTCTGCTTTTTCCAGGCGAAGGCTTATGTAACACCCCGGTGTTACAAGAACTAAAACTTAGGCATGGCATCATATGCATTGACATTTCATTATGTATGTTACACCTAGAGTGCATCCACTAGGCTAAAATCTCGAAACAAGCTTGTGGTGTGATGACTTGACTTGATCTTTCACCCTAGGGTAGGGTACTTACCCAAGGATTAGAAGTATGTAGGTGTGTGAAATAATAATTTGAGTATGACCTCAAAAGTTAGTGGAGATGTTAAAGAGAGACTAAATTTGGAAAGTTAAGTGCCACTTAAACCCTAAGAACACTCAAACCCTAATAAGGACTCTGGAAACCCTAATTAGTGCTCTATGAGATGAGATTAATTTCTATACACTTTTGGACCAAAGTGCATATATCAAAGTGGTAGAGTAACAAAAATTAAGCAACTTTTACATTTGGAGATTTCCAAGTTTTGTGGAACAAATTGGAGTAAATTGCAAAAAGTCCCAAAGAGCACCCATATGGCTTAACTCTGAAATCAGTGATATCAGGCCAAGTTTATGCCCTAATATCTCTTGATCTATGGGAATTTTGCTATGGGTCACTACAACAAATTCGTAGAGCTGCTGTCGGGGACCATAATTAGGGGTACCCCCAAGACTCCTAATCTCAGCTGGTAACCCCCATCAGCACAAAGCTGCAAAGGCCTGATGGGTGCGATTAAGTCAAGGCTCGGTCCACTCAAGGGACACGATCTCGCCTCGCCCGAGCCCAGCCTCGGGCAAGGGCAGCCGACCCCGGAGGATTCACGTCTCGCCCGAGGGCCCCCTCAAGCAACGGACACACCTTCGGCTCGCCCGAGGCCCAGTCTTCGCCAAGAAGCAACCTTGGCCAGATCGCCACACCGACCGACCGTATCGCAGAAGCATTTAATGCAAGGATGGCCTGACACCTTATCCTGACGCGCGCCCTCCAGTCGAAAGAGCCGAAGTGACCGCAGTCACTTCGTCGCTCCACTGACCGGCCTGACAAGAGGACACCGCCGCCTGCATCGCTCCGACTATTGTGCCGCTCGACAGAGTGAGGCTGACAGCAACCAAGTCCGGCCTCGGGCGCCATAGGAAGCTCCGCCTCAACCGACCCCAGGGCTCGGACTCGGCCTCGGCCCCGGAAGACGACGAACTCCGCCTCGCCCGACCCCAAGGCTCGGACTCGGCCTCGGCCCCGGAAGACGACGAACTCCGCCTCGCCTGACCCCAGGGCTCGGACTCGGCCTCGACCCCAGACGACGGTCTCCGCCTCGCCCTACCCGGGGTTCGGACTCGACCTCGACCTCGGAAGACAGACTCGACCCCGACCTCGGAGGAGCCACCGCCTCGCCCGACCTAGGGCTCAGACCGACCACGTCACAGAGGGGGCCATCATTACCCTACCCCTAGCTAGCTCAGGCTACAGGGAACAAGACCGGCGTCCCATCTGGCTCGCCCCGGTAAACAAATAATGATGGCACGTCAGCAAGGACTCGACAGCCCCGACAGCTGTCCTTCCGCAAGGCTCCAGCGCTCCTCCGACGGCCACGACATCACATGAACAGGGTGCCAAAACCTCTCCGACTGCCACGACGACATGTACTTAGGGCACTAGCTCCTCTCTGCTAGACACGTTAGCACCCTGCTACATCTCCTATTGTACACCTGGGCCCTCTCCTTACGCCTATAAAAGGAAGGTCCAGGGCACTCGTACGGGGGGGTCGGCCGCGCGGAGAGGACGGGACGGCGCGTGCAAGCCTTTCGCTCCCTCCCACGCGGACGCTTGTAATCCCCTACTGCAAGCGCACCCGACCTGGGCGCGGGACAAACACGAAGGCCGCGGGTTTCCCCCTTTTACCGCCTGTCTCCCTCTAGTTTCCCCCCTTCGTGCTCCGTCTCGCGCCGACCCATCTGGGCCGGGGCACGCGGCGACAATTTACTCGTCGGTCCAGGGACCCCCCGGGGTCGAAACGCCGACAGTTGGCGCGCCAGATAGGGGCCTGCTGCGTGTTGACGAACAGCTCCCCGTCAAGCTCCAAATGGGTTGTCTCCAGCAACCTTTCCAGCCCGGAACGGTGCTCCGTTTCGGGAGTCTTGAGTTCATGTCCCTCGACGGCAGCTACGACATGGTACTTCTTCCCCCGCCGCGCGACAACGACAATGGCGGCCGACAACCCGCCCGCCGGCGGCGGAATCGACGATGTCTTCCCCACGTGGCGGAAGAACAACATTCGGGTTTGTCCCGTCGCCTCCCCCGCCGACGGAGGAGGAGGCGGGGCAACCAAGGCCAAGCAGGAGGCGGCACCTCGTCGGCTGTCGAGCGAGTCGACGGCGCCGGCGCCCCAACGGGGGACATGTCGGGCGTCGACCTCGCGTCCGAGACGAAGACGAGCGTCGTTTCCCCGCAACACGCCATCTCCAAGCGGACGGACGACGCCAGCACGCTCGCGAAGGACTTGCTGGGCGTCACCCTCGTACCCGAGATGACGGTGCAGTCTGCGCCTGACGCGACTTCGTCACCGCCCGTCGACCAGGAGGTACCGACCGATTCTCATCTCGTGCCTTTTGGATTCACCCTCGACCCACCAAGCGACTTCGCTTTGGTGGAAGCCTTCATAGAGGCATGTCCAAACCCTCCGGGTACGGTGTGCGGTAACCCTGGGACCGACTGACAGCCGTCTCGACCTACGGGCCCTCGGGTTCCGAGGAAGATGACGAGCCCGACTTTTGTTGGGATTTCTCCGGACTTGGTAACCCAGTGCCATGCGGGACTTCATGACCGCATGCGACTACTGTCTTTCCGACTGTTCCGACGGTAGCCGCAGCTTCGGCGACGAGGACTGCGGCCCAAGTCGTGAATGTTTCCACGTCGATCTAGGGGGTCCCGGCGAAGGCAACCATCTTGGTATACCGGAAAACGGTGATCCCCCTAGGCCTGTGCCTCGCGTTGACATCCTTCGGGAGCTAGCTGTGGTCCCAGTCCCTGCGGGGGGGTCAGGACGCACAGCTCGAGCAAATCCGCGAGATGCAGGCCAGGCTCGACGATGTCAGGACATCCTTCGGGAGCTAGCTGTGGTCCCAGGGCATCCAGCACCGCATCGCCGACGATGTCAGGGCAAGGCCGCCACCGGCTTCCAGTGGGGTCGGCCAGAACCTGGCTGCAGCAGCGATACTACTCCGCGCGATGCCGGAACCATCAACCACCGAGGGGCGGCGTATCCAGGGAGAGCTCAAGAATCTCCTGAAGGATGCCGCGGTCCGACGGGCCGAAAGCTCTGCCTCCCAAAGGCAGGGATACCCCTCGGAGCATCGCGCCGCGACTTCCCGATTCATGCGGGAAGCCTCGGTCCACACCGGGCGCACGCGCAACACAGCGCCTGCGGCCCCGGGTCGCCTCGGCAACGAGCACCACCACCGCAACCGTCGAACCCACCTCGACGAGAGGGTACGCCAAGGCTACCACCCCAGGCGTGGGGGACGCTACGACAGCGGGGAGGATCGGAGTCCCTCGCCCGAACCACCCGGTCCGCAGGCTTTCAGCCGGGCCATACGACGGGCGCCATTCCCGACCCGGTTCCGAACCCCGACTACTATCACGAAGTACTCAGGGGAGACGAGGCCGGAAATGTGGCTCGCGGACTACCGGCTGGCCTGCCACCTGGGTGGAACGGACGATGACAACCTCATCATCCGCAACCTCCCCATGTTCCTCTCCGACACCGCTCGAGCCTGGCTGGAGCATCTGCCTCCGGGGCAGATCTCCAACTGGGACGACCTGGTCCAAGCCTTCGCCGGCAACTTCCAGGGCACATACGTGCGCCCTGGGAACTCCTAGGATCTCTGAAGCTGCCGCCAGCAGCCGGGAGAGTCTCTCCGGGACTACATCCGGCGATTCTCGAAGCAGCGCACCGAGCTACCTAACGTCACCGACTCGGATGTCATCGGCGCGTTCCTCGCCGGCACCACCTGCCGTGACCTGGTGAGCAAGCTGGGTCGCAAGACCCCCACCAGGGCGAGCGAGCTGATGGACATCGCCACCAAGTTCGCCTCTGGCCAGGAGGCGGTTGAGGCCATCTTCCGGAAGGACAAGCAGCCCCAGGGCCGCCCACCGGAAGATGTCCCCGAGGCGTCTACTCAGCGCGGCACCAAGAAGAAGGGCAAGAAGAAGTCGCAAGCGAAACGCAACGCCGCCGACGCGGACCTTGTCGCCGCTGCTGAGTACAAGAACCCTCGGAAACCTCCCGGAGGCGCCAATCTCTTCGACAAGATGCTCAAGGAGCCGTGCCCCTATCATCAGGGGCCCGTCCAGCACACCCTTGAGGAGTGCGTCATGCTTCGGCGCCACTTTCACAAGGTCGGGCCACCTGCGGAAGGTGGCAGGGCCCACAACAACGACAAGAGGGAGGATCGCAAGGCAGAGGAGTTCCCCGAGGTCCACGACTGCTTCATGATCTACGGTGGGCAAGTGGCGAACGCCTCGGCTCGGCACCGCAAGCAAGAGCGTCGGGAGGTCTGCTCGGTAAAGGTGGCGGCGCCAGTCTACCTAGACTGGTCCGACAAGCCCATCACCTTCGACCAGGGCGACCACCCCGACCGCGTGCCGAGCCCGGGGAAATATCCGCTCGTTGTCGACCCCGTCATCGGCAACGTCAGGCTCACCAAGGTCCTCATGGACGGAGGCAGCAGGCTCAACATTATCTACGCCGAGACCCTCGGGCTCCTGCGGATCGATCTGTCCTCGGTCCGGGCAGGCGCGGCGCCTTTTCATGGGATCATTCCCGGGAAGCGCGTCCAGCACCTCGGACAACTCGATCTGCCCGTCTGCTTCGGGACTCCCTCCAACTTCAGAAGGGAAACCCTCACGTTCGTGGTCGGGTTCCGAGGAACCTACCACGCAGTATTGGGGAGGCCATGCTACGCCAAGTTCATGGCCGTCCCCAACTACACCTACCTCAAGCTCAAGATGTCGGGTCCCAACGGGGTCATCACCGTCGGCCCCACGTACCGACACGCGTACGAATGCGACGTGGAGTGCGTGGAGTACGCCGAGGCCCTCGCCGAATCCGAGGCCCTCATCGCCGACCTGGAGAGCCTCTCCAAGGAGGCGCCAGACGTGAAGCGCCATGCCAGCAACTTCGAGCCAGCGGAGACGGTTAAGTCCGTCCCTCTCGACCCCAGCAACGACGCCTCCAAGCAGATCCGGATCGGCTCCGAGCTCGACCCCAAATAGGAAGCAGTGCTCGTCGACTTTCTCCGCGCAAACGCCGAAGTCTTCGCGTGGAGTCCCTCGGACATGCCCGGCATACCGAGGGAAGTCGCCGAGTACTCGCTGGACATCCGAGCTGTAGCCCGACCCGTGAAGCAGTCTCTGCGTCGATTCGACGAAGAAAAGCGCAGAGCCATATACGAGGAGATCCACAAGCTGATGGCTGCAGGGTTCATCAAAGAGGTATTCCATCCCGAATGGCTTGCCAACCCTGTGCTTGTGAGAAAGAAAGGAGGGAAATGGCGGATGTGTGTAGACTACACTGGTCTAAACAAAGCATGTCCGAAGGTTCCCTACCCTCTGCCTCGCATCGATCAAATCGTGGATTCCACTGCTGGGTGCGAAACCCTAGCTTTCCTCGATGCCTACTCAGGGTATCACCAAATCAGGATGAAAGAGTCCGACCAGCTCGCGACTTCTTTCATCACACCTTTTGGCATGTACTGCTACGTTACTATGCCATTTGGTCTGAGGAATGCGGGTGTGACGTACCAAAGGTGCATGAACCACGTGTTCGGCGAACACATTGGTCGAACGGTCGAGGCTTACGTCGATGACATCGTAGTCAAGACGAGGAAAGCCTCCGACCTCCTTTCCGACCTTGAAACGACATTCCGGTGTCCCAAGACGAAAGGCGTAAAACTCAACCCCGAGAAGTGTGTCTTCGGGGTCCCCCGAGGCATGCTCTTGGGGTTCATCGTCTCCGAACGGGGCATCGAGGCCAACCCGGAGAAAATCGCGGCCATCACCAACATGGGGCCCATCATGGACTTGAAAGGCGTACAGAGGGTCATGGGATGCCTTGCGGCTCTAAGCCGCTTCATCTCGCGCCTCGGCGAAAGAGGCCTACCTCTGTACCGCCTCTTAAGGAAGGCCGAGTGCTTCACTTGGACCCCTGAGGCCGAGGAAGCCCTCGGGAACCTGAAGGCGCTCCTCACGAACGCGCCCATCTTGGTGCCCCCCGCTGCCGGAGAAGCCCTCTTGATCTACGTCGCCGCTACCACTCAGGTGGTCAGCGCCGCGATCGTGGTTGAGAGACGAGAAGAGGGGCATGCATTGCCCGTCCAGAGGCCAGTCTACTTCATCAGTGAGGTACTGTCCGAGACCAAGATCCGCTACCCACAAATTCAGAAGCTGTTGTACGCGGTGATCCTGACGCGGCCGAAGTTGCGACACTACTTCGAGTCTCAACCGGTGACTGTGGTGTCATCCTTCCCCCTGGGGGAGATCATCCAGTGCCGAGAGGCCTCGGGTAGGATTGCAAAGTGGGCGGTGGAAATCATGGGCGAGACAATCTCGTTCGCCCCTCGGAAGGCCATCAAGTCCCAAGTCTTGGCGGACTTTGTGGCTGAATGGGTCGACACCCAGCTCCCAACGGCTCCGATCCAACCGGAACTCTGGACCATGTTTTTTGACGGGTCGCTGATGAAGACAGGGGCAGGCGCGGGCCTGCTCTTCATCTCGCCCCTCGGGAAGCACCTACGCTATGTGCTACGCCTCCACTTCCCGGCGTCCAACAACGTGGCTGAGTACGAGGCTCTGGTTAACGGGTTGCGTATCGCCATCGAGCTAAGGGTCCGACGCCTCGACGCTCGCGGTGACTCGCAGCTCGTCATTGACCAAGTCATGAAGAACTCCCACTGCCGCGACCCGAAGATGGAAGCCTACTGCGATGAGGTTCGGCGCCTGGAGGACAAGTTCTACGGGCTCGAGCTCAACCATGTCGCCCGACGATACAACGAGACTGCGGACGAGCTGGCTAAGATGCCTCGGGGCGAACGACGGTTCCCCCGGACGTCTTCTCCCGAGACCTACATCAACCCTCAGTCAAGACTGGCGACACGCCCGAGCCCCAGAAGGCCTCGGCTCAGCCCCAGGCACCCTCGGCTCAGCCCGAGGCACCCTCGGCTCATCCCGAGGCGCCCTCGGCTCAGCCCGAGGCACCCTCGGCCCCCGAGGGTGAGGCACTGCGCATCGAGGAAGAGCGGAATGGGGTCCCGCCTAACCGAAACTGGCAGACCCCGTACCAGCAATATCTCCACCGAGGAGAGCTGCCCCTCGACCGAGCCGAAGCTCGGCGACTGGCGCGGCGCGCCAAGTCGTTCGTATTGCTGGGGGACGGGAAGGAGCTCTACCACCGCAGCCCCTCAGGCATCCTCCAGCGATGCATATCCATTGCCAAAGGCCAGCAGCTCTTACAAGAAATACACTCGGGGGCTTGTGGTCATCACGCAGCGCCTCGAGCCCTTGTTGGAAACGCCTTCCGACAAGGTTTCTACTGGCCGACCGCGGTGGCCGACGCCACTAGAATTGTCCGCACCTGCCAAGGGTGTCAATTCTATGCAAGGCAGACCCACCTACCCGCTCAGGCTCTGCAGACAATACCCATCACCCGGTCGTTCGTTGTGTGGGGCCTGGACCTCGTCGGTCCCTTGCAGAAGGCACCCGGGGGCTACACGCACCTGTTGGTCGCCATCGACAAATTCTCCAAGTGGATCGAGGTCCGACTCCTAAACAGCATCAGGTCCGAACAGGCGGTGGCGTTCTTCACCAACATCATCCATCGCTTCGGGGTCCCGAACTCCATCATCACCGACAACGGCACCCAATTCACCGGCAAAAAGTTCCTGGACTTCTGCGAGGATCACCACATCCGGGTGGACTGGGCCGCCGTGGGTCACCCCATGACGAATGGGCAAGTAGAGCGTGCCAACGGCATGATTCTGCAAGGACTCAAGCCACGGATCTACAACGACCTCAACAAGTTCGGCAAGCGATGGATGAAGGAGCTCCCCTCGGTGGTCTGGAGTTTGAGGACAACGGCGAGCCGAGCCACGGACTTCACACCGTTCTTTCTAGTCTATGGGGCCGAGGCCATCTTGCCCACAGACTTAGAGTACGGTTCCCCGAGGGCGAGGGCCTACGACGACCAAAGCAATAGAGCTAACCGAGAAGACTCACTGGACCAGCTGGAAGAGGCTCGGGACGTGGCCTTACTACACTCGGCGCGGTATCAGCAGTCCCTGCGACGCTACCACGCCCGAGGGGTTCGGTCCCGAGACCTCCAGGTGGGCGACCTGGTGCTTCGGCTGCGACAAGACGCCCGAGTGCGGCACAAGCTCACGCCTCCCTGGGAAGGGCCGTTCGTCATCGTCAAGGTTCTGAAGCCCGGGACATACAAGCTGGCCAACAGTCAAGGCGAGGTCTACAACAACGCTTGGAACATCTGACAGCTACGTCGCTTCTACCCTTAAGATGCTTTCAAGTCGTTCGTACACCTCGTTCACACGCAAAGTCTAACCATCAAGGAAGGGTCAGCCTTGCCTCGGCAAAGCCCGACCCTCCCTCGGGGGCTAGAAGGGGGGAACCCCCTCTGCGTCAAATTTTTCCTCGGAAAAGATCTTTTCTGCCAGAACGTCTTTCGTGCTTTTCGACTACTTCGAAAGTGGGATCCTGAAAACGACGGAGTACACGTAAGCAGCCAAGGCTGACCGAGCCGAGGGACTCCTACTCCTCCGGGATACGGATACCTCACTCATCACCTTCTGCGATAAGTAACTCACGCTCGGATAAGCGATTCCGCGGACCGAACAAGTCTTAACGCTCGAAAACTCTTCTGCCGAAACGATTTTTTCGTGCCTTCTCGACTATCTCGATAGCAGAATCCTACGGACGAGTAAGAGTACACGTAAGCGGCAAGGCCGACCGAGCCGAGGGACTCCTACGCCTCCGGGATACGGATACCTCACTCATCACCTTCCGTGAAAAGTAACTCTCGCTCGGACAAACAATTCTGTTACCGACAAATAAGTCCAGATACTCGAAACAAGAGGAAAAGAAACACAGCTTTACAACACGACGACAGTATGTTTGGGCCTCGGCGGCCGCAGAAAACATACGCACACTACAAGATGAACCGATCCTGCAGGCTCAGACGTCGACGGAGGGGGAGCAGCAGCACCCTCGGCGTCAACTACACCTTCGGCGAGGTCCGACCGAGCCTCGGACGGCAACGCGGTCGGAGGATCTCTGCTCCGAAGGACGACATCAGCACCGCGCCCAGGCCATCGCCGCCAGGGTCTCCTTCAGGAATCCGGCCCGAGCAGACGGCTCGGTCGGCCGCCCCGAAGCCTCAGCCAGCTGCCTTCCGAGGACATCAGCCCGGCTCATGGCCTCGGCAACTCAACTTCGGCGCCGGTCCCACTAGTGGACGGCCCGGCCAGGCTCCGGCCGACGAAGTCTTCTTTTCGAGCCAACTCAGCCTCTGTCCACACTGACACCGCTGCCTCCGGCTTCGGCTCATCGAAGAGCGGCCGAGGGTTCCTTTAACTAAGCAAGAGAAGCCTCGGGCAGCAAGGCCGACCGAGCCGAGGGACTCCTACGCCTCCGGGATACGGATACCTCACTCGTCACCTTCGCACGAGGCAACTCACACTTGGTTAAGCGGTTCAGTTAGCCGACAGGCGAGTCCTAGTGCTCGAAATGAGGAAAAAACACGGCTCTGTGCCGAAAATACATACATGTTCAGGCCCCGACAGCCACAATGAACAGACACCGGCACTCAAGGTGCCATTACAAACGGAACTCCGGTTCCGCCCCCGCGGGTATGAACAACCTCCACACCGGAGAGCCTGCGGGGCGACAAGCTCCGGGCGACTCGCCAGCGACCTCTGCAGCAGCAGCCATGGTCCCAGGACGGACGCAGCCACCGGAAGGCTCTCGTTCGCGTCCCCACTCAAGGGACGCGAACCAGACATTAAAGCCAAAGAGCCGGAGGTCGGTCCGTAGGCGACGCTAACAGCCTCGACGGCGGAGAAGCTTTCTCCAGCTGCCACCACGTCAGCACCAACGGCGGCGTCCGCCTGTCCACCAACGCCGCACCAGCGAGCGCGGGCCGCTCCAAAGCGCACCGGCAGATCCTCGCTCCCGTCCTCGCCACGAAAGCGAGGACAGAGGACGGAATGTTGCATCCTAGCTGGGCAGCAACAGTTCGCCTTCCCCGGCATGGCTGGAGGACGCCTCCTCCGCAGAGCTGGAGGATGGTTTCCACCACCAGAAGCTGGAAGAAGAGGTGGCCAGCCGACCCGTGCGGGAGGTAGAGCCCCGGCTCACCTCGCTCTCTGCCCCAGCAAGGATGATGAAGATCCTTGAAGCTGAGGGCGGGACCAAGATCGCAGCCCGGCTCACTTCTCCCCACCATCGAACTGGTGGTCACCATCTTGGGTGACCACCAGCGAGGGGATGCGGCCGGGCTGCCTGATGAAAATCGTTGAAGCCGAACGATGGCTGAAAGGTACCAACTTCCGCGAAGTTGCGTTCCTCCAACGACGACAAGGCGGAAGAACTGCGGGCGCCCCCCATCCGGGGGCTCGGAAGGTGGAAGAACGCGATGCATGAAGGGAGTGCGAAGACATGGTTACCTTCCAAGGGGGTCACCCTCCTTTTAAAGGCAACTCTCCCCACTTGCGTCCTCAGCCGTCGCGGGCTGAGTCTTCTCCAACACGCTCCAAGGTCCTCCCCCTACGACACGGGGGCTGGGTCCCACGCGTCATGCAAACTGGCCCGGGACAGAAGGAGCCAAAACCGCCGCGCGCGGTGCGCGCAACTGCCCAGCGGTTATGAGCATTCCTCCGCTTTTGCCCAGGCCAGCGGGTGAAAGGGCGGACCGCCATGCAGGCGGCATGCAACCGCACCAAGGGGCGCACCCTTTCGACTTCGACGCGTCCAGCATGGAGGCCCAGGCCCACACGTCATGTAACCGGCGCGCCGGTTACTACGTGCAAGAAATTGCACCGCCACTCGCGCCACTACCGTGCCTCCTCGACTGCGGAACCAGTACCGCGACTCGAGGCAACCCTGCGCATGACCCAACGGTGCCAACCGAGCACATCGGCCACGGGCCAGTCAGCCGCGGGAGAAGGCGCGACGGCCGATACGGCCAGAAATGGGCCAGCAGTAATGGCGGTGGCAGGCGGGCAAGTCGTCAGCAAGCTCACGTCCCCTCCTGGGACAGCGAGAGAACCCTCTCCCACGGCGTGAAGACGACGCGCCCGTGTTCCGTCCCTCGAACGGCTCGCGCACACGCAACGGCCACCCCGTGAACCACTCGTCCCGTCGCATTAACTCTGCGGCAGGACAGGCGGCACCTTTGGCGGGCGAAGCAGGCGACGCTTCACCTCCGCCATAATGACCGCGTCAAAAAAGGTACGCCACGTCATTCGATTCTGTATCCCTTTCCACTTCCTCTTTCTCTCTCTTGCCACAGGGACCGGGAAAGGGGATACCCCGAAAGGGATCCTTCTCCGCGAAGGAAGCGGGCCCCGAGCCCCCCTACTGATCAGAGGTTCAAAGGCTGGCCCCTCGGAAGGGTTCAACAGCCGTCTCAGAGCACTCGGGCTCCGCGCCCACTACTGGTCAGAGGTTCGAAGGCCAGCCCCTCGAAAGGGTTCAACGGCCGCCTCAGGCCACTCGGGCTCCGCGCCCACTACTGATCAGGGGTTCGTAGGCTGGCCCCCGAAGGGTTCGACAGCCGCCTCAGACGCAGAGCGAGGGATGACCCTGGGTACGTTCGATACATAACCAAGGCTCGGGCTACGCTCCAGAGGTACCCTAGGACATTTCCGAGACCAACGGGAACGATCTTGTAACGGAATCCCACCAGAGGGAGGCATCGAGCCCTCGGACCCCGTCAAAAGGGGACCAGGTCCGGCAAATCACCCGTAGGTACTTTTGGAGCGCGCCTCCGGGCCACTAGCCGACCCCTAACGAATGGGGCACGGGCTTCCACTCGGATTACCCGTTAGCAGCTCACTGGAGACACCATGTTCGGCGCCCTCCAAGGGCAACATGGCGCTTTTCCCCCCTCCTCCTTGCGGAAAGGCGACGCAGGGGCGTATGAAAAAAGTCGAGTCTGTCCTTGACCGTCCTCTCGCTCTGTGCGGAGGCTCGGGGGCTGCTCTCGCAAACCCGGCTTCGGCCAAACAGTTGACAACGTCAACATACCAGCCCGAGAACTTGGGACTCGACTGTGCGCCCGGGCTACGGCCAGTTCGCATGAGGGAACAACCAGACCGGCCGAAACATCACGAAACGCATTAAGACCTCGAAGGAGTCAAACCACTCCTCCGAGGCCTCGGGGGCTACACCCGGCAGGTGCGCTCGCGCGCACCCACAAGAACAAAACGCAACCGAGAAAGGTCGGTCCCCTTGCAAAAAAGTGCGACAAAAGCCTCCAAGCGAGTATTAACACTCCCTTTGAGGCTCGGGGGCTACTGTCGGGGACCATAATTAGGGATACCCCCAAGACTCCTAATCTCAACTGGTAACCCCCATCAGCACAAAGCTGCAAAGGCCTGATGGGTGCGATTAAGTCAAGGCTCGGTCCACTCAAGGGACACGATCTCGCCTCGCCCGAGCCCAGCCTCGGGCAAGGGCAGCCGACCCCGGAGGATTCACGTCTCGCCCGAGGGCCCCCTCAAGCAACGGACACACCTTCGGCTCGCCCGAGGCCCAGTCTTCGCCAAGAAGCAACCTTGGCCAGATCGCCACACCGACTGACCGTATCGCAGAAGCATTTAATGCAAGGATGGCCTGACACCTTATCCTGACGCGCGCCCTCCAGTCGAAAGAGCCGAAGTGACCGCAGTCACTTCGTCGCTCCACTGACCGGCCTGACAAGAGGACACCGCCGCCTGCATCGCTCCGACTGTTGTGCCGCTCGACAGAGTGAGGCTGACAGCAACCAAGTCCGGCCTCGGGCGCCATAGGAAGCTCCGCCTCACCCGACCCCAGGGCTCGGACTCGGCCTCGGCCCCGGAAGACGACGAACTCCGCCTCGCCCGACCCCAAGGCTCGGACTCGGCCTCGGCCCCGGAAGACGACGAACTCCGCCTCGCCCGACCCCAGGGCTCGGACTCGGCCTCGACCCCAGACGACGGTCTCCGCCTCGCCCTACCCGGGGTTCGGACTCGACCTCGACCTCGGAAGACAGACTCGACCCCGACCTCGGAGGAGCCACCGCCTCGCCCGACCTAGGGCTCAGACCGACCACGTCACAGAGGGGGCCATCATTACCCTACCCCTAGCTAGCTCAGGCTACAGGGAACAAGACCGGCGTCCCATCTGGCTCGCCCCGGTAAACAAATAATGATGACACGTCAGCAAGGACTCGACAGCCCCGACAGCTGTCCTTCCGCAAGGCTCCAGCGCTCCTCCGACGGCAACGACATCACATGAACAGGGTGCCAAAACCTCTCCGACTGCCACGACGACATGTACTTAGGGCACTAGCTCCTCTCTGCTAGACACGTTAGCACCCTGCTACATCTCCTATTGTACACCTGGGCCCTCTCCTTACGCCTATAAAAGGAAGGTCCAGGGCACTCGTACGGGGGGGTTGGCCGCGCGGAGAGGACGGGACGGCGCGTGCAAGCCTCTCGCTCCCTCCCACGCGGACGCTTGTAATCCCCTACTGCAAGCGCACCCGACCTGGGCGCGGGACAAACACGAAGGCCGCGGGTTTCCCCCTTTTACCGCCTGTCTCCCTCTAGTTTCCCCCCTTCGTGCTCCGTCTCGCGCCGACCCATCTGGGCTGGGGCACGCGGCGACAATTTACTCGTCGGTCCAGGGACCCCCCGGGGTCGAAACGCCGACAGCTACTATAGTAGTACAAGTTTGATTAAGTGGTTAAGCCCTAGAGCTATATAGAAATTGGAGAAAAAAGGACTTGAGGTCAAACGCTGAAACTTGACTGTCAGTGAGCTCTAATGAACTTTGGGGTCGAATTTCGCATGATCCAGTGAGTATCCGAGCAAGAGCCTTATGACAAAGTTGAAGTTGGTATATAGGGCAACATCTTTGGTATAATCGAGTTGGTAGTTTGTTGTATGGAAATCGCAGAAAAATGCCTCTAAAGTCGCTCGGTCAGGCACACTGAAGAAGATTGCTATGGTACAGTGCCTGAAAAAGATCACAGATTCACTGAACCCGCCGCCGGTGAACCCGCGCCGCGATCCACGCCGGCGTTGTGATTCGTGGCCAGTGGCGCGCGGATAATTGTTGGGGTAAAAGATCTCAACACGGAGAGGAGTTGGAGCCTTATCGCTAGACTATTCACCGCGCCACTTGCCGCGCGATCGGCCGAGGTGCCCTCGCCGGAGTTCGCCGCTCTTTGTAGTCGTGCCACCTGCTTACGATCGTTATCGTGTCGCAAGACGTCGGAGTGGACAGCCCATTTACCGCCAGAGTCTTTACCTCACCGAGCGCCACGATTGTATACTCCGGTGACTCACCTTTTCTCCGGCCGCGAGTTCATCTCATCCCAAATTCGTGAAGCATACGAGTGATCACTATAAATTGAGTGCTTTGCCTGCTCCGCTATCTTGTTACGAAGCCAGTGCACCGCTCCTCACTGCCGATTAACCACCATAGCCCACGAACTTCTGTTTTCCCCCAAATCGGCCAAGAACGTCGCCGTGTGACCTCGCGTCGTGGTCAGCCATCCACATGTCCGTTCGTGTCCCTCGGGTTTGTGTTTCTGCCTCCCCTGATGCTAGTAAAGCTCTCGGTCTCGGCCGATTGAACGCTACCGCGCCATAGTGTAAAGAACGTGACGGTACTGTTCGGGAACGCCGCCGCGGACATGGCTTCCGTCGACTGGTTGTGCCTGGCAGTTTTCGTCCGAGTTTGCGCAAGCACCATAACCCTTAAAGCCAATCAGTCCTTCCGCGTCCTTGGATTAAGCTAGACCGGCTCGGGTACACCGGTAAAGACGCGTCGGTGATCCGATTCCGCCGCCACCGCGGATAACTAGGAGTTAGCGGCGCTCTGATCAAATTGAGCGCGGGAATGGATTCGGGTTGCATCCATGATGGTGTCCGCATGCTCGACACCATCAGAGCACGCCCTCGACGGCGAGTACGCACGGCTCCGGCCATGCGCTTGGCGCGCCGTCGCCAGGGACTTGAATTGTGAAGGAATAGAAATACAGGGGCCTCTTTGTCAATGTCAGTGAGACAGATGAATAGTGACATGGGCTCTTTACTGGTTATTCAAATACCTAGGGGCCTCGACGCAAGTCCGTAACGCGGACGCGAGCGCGTGTGTATTTCTCCGGTTCGCGGGCTGACTTGGGCCAGAATTGGCCCAACACTATTCATTATTTCTCTTTTTCTTTTTACTGGCAGATTAGGAAATTTGTAGAAAATTTGTTACATCGTGAGACCAATTTTGCTAGACTTCTAAAATCACATAGTATTTAATAAAAATAGTTCCAGGATTTTTATCCCAAACCTAGAATTATATAGCCTTTAAAGGTGCTCAAACCAAGCCTTTTAGAATTTTAGAAATAATTTAGAAGCTCCAAAAATGGTAAAACTTTTTGTGTAGGCTTGGTATGATGATTGAAGACCCTGGGTGAAGTTTGAAATGATTTGGACACTATTTGTTCAAAAACTCAATAACTAGCCTCCTAGGTTAAGTTATTTAATATTGATAGAATACCAACTTAAGAAACCCTAGTGATGAGTGTGTACCGTGAAGGAAAGTTGTATTCAAGATACAACTTAGTATGTTTCTATTGTGTAACTGCATATTCATGACATCACATAAGCATTCATGTACATGTATTATCATGTATAGAACACGAGAAAGAAACTGTGGTTGAAGAAGTTGTCTCCCAAGCTGAAAATCCTCCAGCAGAGAACAACTTCTACTTCGACATCTGCGGAGTGGACCCGGAACCTCCTGCAACACAAGGCAAGCCCCGGTGCATTATCTCTTTTCCTTGTTGTTTTAAAAACTTTATCACCTTATTTGATGCATTAGGTGATAGGAGTTGGGTGCCAAACAATTGATGCATTCTTTCCTTGGAGAATTGATTATCATTACTTGATTCCCTTTTATGAAAAAGATTTTTATGGTGCTTAGCCTTGCTTTAGGAAAATAAATGTTATGTGTTAAAACAAAAAGGTGATGCTTCACACTGGATGGGAATTTTTACAAAGAGAAGACTTGTGATGGTGAATCCATCATGGCTGTGGTGGGTTTAACATCTGAAAAGATGTACCTCTACCAGGTACCAAACTTTGGGTTTTTAATAATAAAGACGAGACCGGGCGGGTGACTTGCACGAGAAGAAAGTCTCGATGTAGTGTCTCCGTCTGAGTCGCTTAAGGACCGAACCGATGTAGGCTTGATGATCGAGGACCTTTTAACTGGCCACATGCCTTGTCATGGGTAAGCTTTGCCTCGGCCGGACCAATACCAGAAAGGCTACCACGCAATGGGAGTTGAGAGATGGCGAGAGTAGCGTGTACCCTCCGTGGCAAGAGGCTGAACAGTGGTGTATCTGTGCTCTCGGTTGGCGTGAACCCATTCTGGTCTTGAGAAACCCGGTGGCGAGTTGACATATGCAAGGGTTAAGTGCTACATATGTCGTGTGGTTGGAGATCCCCCAGCTAGGTATTAATCGATTCAGATCGTCGTTACTTCTCGGACATGAAGACTTGGTCACTGACTTACACGTAGCATCAAGTGAACTGAAGGGTTGATAAAAGACGGCTAGTATAGGCCAAGTGCTTGATCTAAAATAGAAAGAACTCTAGATGCAGGTAACTACTCAAACTGATAATTAAAAATGGATTTTTAAGGATCCACTTATAGTAAGCTTTTCTGCAAATGGAGTCTTTGGATTTTGACAAGCTTTACCTTGATCCCTAAAAGCCAGCATATCCTTGAGAGTCTTTTTTCCTTTGACGGGTAAGACTTGCGAAAGTACACTCCGTACTCAGGGTTTCCGAACCCATGTTGTTGTAGGTGATGAAACGGCTGAGTTCTGTTGTTTCTGTTCGAAGGTGGTTCCCAAGCAGGAGGAAGAACACTAAAACTTATTTGGGGAGGGTGTTTTGCCTCCCGGAAATGTAATAATAAGTTCCGCACTCAAACACCCGATTATGTAATAACTACTCTTTCTATATTTTTGGTATGAATGTAAATTATATTATTGTAATCCATTCCGCTCATTCTCTACTCCGATTATGTGTAATGTCTGTGTGATGGGTCAAGCGCTCTTGGGCGATATGATGGAGATACAGATAACCGAACTTACCGAGTCATTATGCACACCTGCATGACTGTCTGAGGTCCTTAGGGCAAGGACATCTGTAGGTAGGCCTAATACCTTGGGAGGTTCCGTCACAGCTTATTGGATCTTCGTTGTCGGTGGTGAGGCAATGCACGTTGCACTGTCCAGGGACAAAGTATCTCTCGTTATTGTGGGCGACCTGCTGGTCTCCATATATGGTTATTACACCCTGGGGACCTGGAATCTTCATGCACAGCGTGGATGGTTGCTTCTAGTTTGTTTGTAGACCCTCTACCCATGATGGCGTTGTATGGGTAGACCATATCAACTATGCCGAAGGCTACCTGCTCGCTTCTTGCATTTGGTGTTGCCAAGGGACTGTGGCAATTCTATTTTGCCCGGGAAAGTTCCTTTTCCTCCGAAGCCGTACAGGGGGTTGTCGGTTGGCTGGAGCAGGCTGTGATTTATGCCCATGCATTCGAAGACGTGTAAGAATATGATGTTGGCTTGACTACCTTGCCAATGAGGACTTTGTGCAGGTCCCCATCCTACGATGTTGCAGTTTATCACTAGCGCATCTTTGGCCAAACAGATGGTTAGATGGGGGTTGCATCATGGACATTGCCCCTGCTATTGCCTCTAAGGTGGGTAAGAGCGCTCTTTCCACTAGAACTGTGGCCCAGGCTCGTGAAAACTGGTAGTGGGTCAATGACATAAAGACCCCTCTGTCTTTGATTGGAGTGTAAAAATTCTTGCGACTATGGGATGCTATAAGAAGAGTGGTGTTAACTCAAGGAACTGATAGGCATGTGTGGCTGCATACCTCCTCTGGCTAGTTCACTTCTAAGTCATGCTACAAGGCATTCTTCATGGGATACATTACCTTTGAGCCATGGAAGAGGTTGTGGAAGTCTTGAGCCCCTCCAAAATGCAAATAATTCCTGTGGTTGGCAAAAGGAATAAGTGTTGGACTTCTGATAGACTGGAGAGGAGAGGCTTGGACCACCCAGAGTCTTGCCCACTGTGACTAGGGGCAGGAAATCGTCCAACATCTCCTTTGCACATGCATCTTTGTAAGACAGTTTTGGCATATCATCCTTTCTCCCTTGGGGTTTGGAAATCTCTCTCCGTCTGGCGATGAGATCTCTTTTGCAGAATGGTGGACAAAGGTATGTAAGAAGGTGCACAAAAGCAAGAGAAAGGGATTGAATAGCGTCATCATTCTAGGGCCTGGTGCCTTTGGACTCACCGTAACAAGGCAGTCTTTAATGGAGAGAACCCTTCTATAAGCACAGTTCGAAGGGTTTTCTTAGATGAGTTGGTGTGTTGGAGTAAGGCTGGAGCTAAACATCTTGAGATGTTAGGCCTAGAGGTCACCGTTAATAGGGTCAGGGCGTAGTGTTTGGAGTTTGGGGGTCTGCCTGCAGTATAGTTGCAAGGCAGACTGTGAGTGTTTTCTGTTGCCTTTTGTAGGCTTTGTAGCTAGGTCCATTTTGGGCCGTTTTTTCTCCTCTTAAATAAATGATGCGCAGCTCCTGCGCGTTCGAGAAAAAAATCGTGGGGCGCGCTGTGAAGGTCAACGTCCCTTACATCGAAAGTAAGCGGGATATGAAACCACTTCGTTTGGACCACTGTTCCAGTGAGAGCGACGTGAAACGTGATTGACCCTTCGGTAGTAATCTTTCTTTTATCGTTTGTTCTCAAATTCTACATTGGACCCTCCGGGGATCATATGGATGACCCCTCTGAACAATGGGTTGGCAAATTCTTCTTGTTTTGGTGGTGGTGGGGTGGCAGTGCTAATCTTTCTTGGTGCTGCAGGTGCGGTTGCTGGGGAAAAGCATGGTTGAAATTCTGCTGGTGTTGGGGGTGGTATGGGTGTTCGTTTCGTTAATGAAGGTGGGGGGTGTGAATGATGGCTCTCTGGTTGTTTGATAGGATGGCTCTAGCCATGCGGTCTTTTGTTTCCTTGGCTTCTGGGCAATCTCTGGTTGGGTGCCCTGCATCCTCGCCGTGAAAGACACAGTAAAACTTCCTTTGCTATTGAGGGCCTCTGCCTCTTGTTGCGCCGCCAGTGTGACCTTGTTGTGGAGGGTAGTCCTGGCGCCGAGGGGGGCTTCGCCTGGTTGCTATTGGTTAGCGATATTATGGACATGGAGCTGTTGGCCACGCTCTTGGTGAGGGTGGTCTTGTTGTGGACCCCTGGTCCATGTTCTGCTGGACTGTGGAGTCTCTTTTGTCTTTCGTTGCGCCTTGACCTTCCTGTGGTGGAGCTCTTCAGATCGGGTGTATTTTTCGAAGAGTTGGTATCGTTCCTAGAGGTTGGATGGGGGTCTCTTGTGCAGTGACTATAAAGTTGGTCTGCGCGAAGGCCGCTGATTGCATAATGGATGGCAATCTTGTCATCAACTTAGAGTAGTTGCGATTTCAGGAGGAGGAATTTCTTGTAGTAGTCGCGAAGGCTTTCTTGTTCCTGTTGCCTGCAGAGGGACAATTCGCCAATACATCTGTCTCAGGCCTATAGCCTTGGAAATTGAGCAGGAATTTATCACGAAGGGTCTTCCATGAGTTGATCGACAAAGGCGATAGCCTTGAGTACCATGTGAGGGTGAGGTCTTCCATGATGAATGACTTAGCTATGGTGGAGTCATCTCCTCCCGAGGATGCGACATCGACCTGGTAACTCATTATACTGGGTTGGGTCTGTATTGTCGTTGTACTTGGGATAGGTGCCCGCTCTGTAGTTTTGCGGCCACGGGGAGGCCTGGAGCTGTGCTGATAGGAGGCTTCGCTCATCGAGGTAGTTTAATCCTTGGAAAGCAACTTGCATGTTGGCTGGCCTATGGAAGTGATAAATATTTTGGTTGTTGACTGCACCAACTGGTTGTTGGTGAGGGGGGTCTTCGCGTTGCATGCCTGCAATTTCCTGCTCCAATGCTCTTGCTTTCCATGATCAATTGTCTCACTTTGCATGTTGGTTCGTTACCTCTTGGCTGTATCTTTGCCTCTGAAGATGATTGTTTTTTTATGCGGAGAGCTCGTAGTTTGAGTTGGTATTCTGTTGAGATCCCCAGGTCTTCGCCTTATGATGTCTTCGACCCCTTTTGCTAGGAGGTGTGCTGCGAGAGCAAATCCCGGTGGGGCATCGTCGCGGGGGGTTTTCAGAGCTGCATGTGTGAATGTTGCCTTCTAGGGTGGGTGGGTCTTCAATACGAGGGTGCTTGCTGTTGACTGCCCCCGTCTCATTGTTTTCAACTGTGGCAGATAGGGTGTCATCTGCGAGTACTGCTTTGCCTTTCTTGTCGACGAGGGCCGCCTTCGTGGCCTCGTCCATGGAGGAGCTAGCTCTAGTAGTCACTTTTTTGGAGCCATCGTGGGTGTTGGTTTTCGGAGCACAAACGGTGGGCGCCAAATTTTGGATTTGCCAACACGTGGACGGGCGGACCCAAAAACTCGGAAGTTGATAGGGCTCAGGTGCACTACAAACGATAGGTAGCAAACTATAGCATCTTGTTATGCGTGTACAGAACGGGGATATTTATAGGTAACCGGGCGAGTAGGTGGTCCCAAGTACCATTATGCCCCCGGTTACCTACTGCATTCCTGGAATATTCCCCAGCAGCGGGGTCATTACACACAACAAAGTACGCACACCCAAACACATCTAAAAGTCCACCCCTCCAAGGGGTTTACAAGTGGGTCTAGGCCCTAGCTAAGAGGAAATGGGTCCCTCGAGTGTTTGAAGCCTTCGCTCGCATATCGGACCCTTCACCCCTCGGCGACCGTCGAGGGTGTCTTCGCCAGGGCCTTGGGCCCCGTACGCCGTGGGGGTGCTGAGTCATCACCCGTAGCCGACTTCGCACCAGTGGCCAATGATTCCCCATCTTCTCGTAGGGCGTTGTGGTCGGAGGCTTTGTTGTCGATTCCAGGCGAAGTCTCGTCATCGATTCTAGACGAGGTCTTCGGGTGTTGCGGGCCCTGCGTCCAAATATGGTTAACTGTAGTCGGGAGAAACTCGATCGAGGTCGAGTCCAGCCTTCGCTCCAATAGAGTGAGCCACAAGGGCGATGGAGACATCATCCGAAGCACGACGCTGGGACGTGAGCGCCATCGTGTGACTAAAGCGGTGGCGAGGGGCAAGACCGAAGGAAGCCGTGAGCGCCCAGTCGCCCATGCGAAGTCAGGTGGGGGATGCGACGCGGGGAGAAGAGGGACGCAGCGGCGCCGGGGTCTGCGAGGAGGGCACGCAGGGCGGCGTTCACAGTGTTATTAAAACTACGTTTAAACGTAAAAACTCTAATTAGAGGTTGAAACCGCATTTTGGCGTAGAACATAGTGTTTCATGCATTTTAGAGTTTAGACCATTAGCTATTTTTGGGCGCAGTCTGTTAGTTACTTTTGGGTCCAATCCGGCTCATGGATGAAGTTTTGGTAAGCCACTAACCTCTTTGTTTTGGTATTTAACTTCATGTTAGTGTCTGAAATTATGATATATTGGTATTTTTCCTATGTTGTTTAAACTTTGTTTGAACGTTTAAAAGTCAAAACTTCACCCATGAATGTTTCAATGTTTTATCGTTTTAATAGTTGCATTCACGCCGACGCCCACGCCAAGGAGGGCGCTTAGGGCGGCGTCCGCACCCGAACTCGCATCGAGAAGAGCCACGCAGGAAGCACCCAGGCCGGGGAGGGGAGGGGCATCCGTGCGCATGTGCCAGTCCACGCCAGCGCCCGCACCAGGAAGGACCGCGCCACTGCAGGAGGGCGCGACCGTGTCAGTGAAGGGTAGAAGGGTCGCACATCTCCTGGGGAGGAGGGCCACGCCGCCGCTGGTGGCGGGCGCGCTGGCGTGTGGGGCCGCGCCGACGCTTGCCGTGTTGGCGTCTAGAGCTGCGTCGCTGCTAGCCGCGGGGGCGCTGTCATGGACAGTGGCGCCGTCGCAGGCTTGGTGGCCGGGAGTAGGGGCAACACGAGTGGGGGAGGGTGTCGCAGCGAGGGCAAGGAGACCGAGCACCGATGCCGGAGGGCTGCCGGCGGAAGGGTGGAACCAGGGGGGGTGGGGCGGGCCATGTCAGTGGACAGTGGTGGAGAAACAGCGGCTAGAAGATGGCAGCCGGGAGAGGAATAGAGAGAGGAGCCTAGCTAGATACCATGTTGGAGCAAATGAAACCCTAACCATAACCAAGGTTGGGAATTGTATTAATAAGGAGTTAGGTGGGCCTAGGCCCATTACAGTAACTGCACACACGTATTACATTCTAACACTATGAACTGTATATTGTAACTTCATTATAGTCCAACTAACTACAGCCACAATTTTTTTGTCTGAACGTTCCTTTGTTTTGTCTTTGTGCCAGACTGGAACAGCATTTACGACTACAAAACCAAATATGGTGCAGTGCCATAAATGTTTGAAAGATAAGATTTAATGGCCCAAGTATAGTGCCCAGGTACAATTTTTAGAGAAGCTATCCAAACAGCGGAGATTACAATATGACAAAGCTACTATATATCAAAATTCTCATGTACTGTCCACTAGAGTGAAAGTTTAACAAGATAACTTGCAGTTTTCTACAATAACTAGAAGAAAAGTAAATATGTTAGTAAGTAATGGTCAATGCGTTAAGAAATATAAATGCATACCCTTCATTGATCAGATTCCAAGCCACATTAAACAGAACAGTATGTGTGAGTCCTAGTTTGCCCAAAGCAGAGGATAGGGAAGCATATGGGTGGGCTACTTCGAGTTCAAAATCAAGTGTTGTAAGTATCATTTGCTCCGCTTGTATTACACTCTCTCTGTACTGTTCAAACCAGTCCTGCTGAAGGAAAAGAAAAATGCAAACTATTAGCAAATGGCAGTGCTTTATACAGTTCTCGACTGTTTAGTTTAGAACAAAGGAATACACTAACACAACAGTTCAGTACATCGATAAAGTATGCTTACACCACATAGCATGTAAGGAAGAAGATTGAATTCCTGATTTTGAGAAACCTCACATGAAGCCCTAAGAACAGTATTCAAAAGGCATGCTGTTTCTTCTGCCTTTGCTGCCAGGAACAAGGCTGCAGTCGCAACCAACTGCAGAGTTTAAAGAAACTTCAGTCATCATGAAAATAACAAAATCAGATTCAGCAAAATAAACAGATAAGCGTATAACAGGTGAAATCAACATTGTACATATAATTTATATTATTATATGGTTATAATGAAAAGCAAGTCAAATCAAATGTGCATTCCTAGATAACTGTATCTTTAAGAGAACAGTAAAAAAATATGGAACATTAGCTAGAAAAGCATACGTTAAAAAAGCCTTCATGTGCCAAGTTACATGATCCACATGAACATGCAAAATAATGCTGGGTTAGCACCAGGAGCAAGAAAATATATCCAACAAGACTACATGAAGTTCAGTACACTTAGATTCTGTCATCAAGTGATAGGATGTTGCAGCTTGAATGCTAGACATTTCAGAATAAACAGTGTTGCAGCTTGTGTGTTTATAGGGCAGCGCTATTTGTCACCCCAGCCCCCAGGTGATGATCACCCACCCTGAAATAACTTAAAAATGATTTACAAAGATCACAGATAACTTAAATTTGTTAAGTCATTCTAGAGTGGGTGATCATCACCTTAGTTGACAAACAGCATATATATATTACGATGCAAATTGAAACAAATGAATGTGCTTTGGATGGTATCTAGATAGAGTTTCAACTTATTCATCTCAGTTGAAATAAATTGATCAGATGGCCATGGGCCACCTAACAGAATTAAGTTGCACAACTATCAAATTCTTGTAGAAGACTAGACAACTAACAAATCTATCATGGCAGGCATGAGATCTGTGGAAGAAGAACCGATGGCAGAACACCACAGCCGTCGCAATTGTTGTCTGCGGCCTGCACCACAAATAAGCAACAAGATTAGCAAGAATGGACATATCCAATCACGTATTTGGCGCAAGTGTGCAATCAAACCATATAGAACATCCAATCTAATCAAACGATGTCTGCCGTATTTTTGTATTTCTACACTCTGACGTCAACATCAATCTATTTTCTCTATATCCTGTATACGGAATGTGGTGTCGGTGTAGAAATGCAAAAAACAGTTAACATCGTTAGATCTAGGGGTGAAAACAGTCGGGATATATCATGTTCCGTTCCGCTCCAATTTCTACATTAACTCGTTCAAATTCGTATTTATGGACATCCTGATCATTTTCGTTTTTGACAAATGTGAAAATGGGATGAAAACGGTATATGAGTTTTTCCGACCATTTTCATTTTTCCCGATTTTAGCCGGGTTATCTCGTTTTTATCCATATATAATATTCCATTTTAGATAATACAATGAACAAATCATAGACGACTCTATGTCACATCGCAACAAACTAATCCATAGTTAATTATTTTCTTTGGTAGCCATATGTATATTACAATATATTGTTTCCATATGTCTAGAAAATATATTTCAATTGATTAGAATACTACTTTATTTTTATACTTTATGCGGCGATGTTTCCGCTTTTTACGTCCAATTCAAATCCGTAATCGATTTGTTGCGTTCATTTGATTCATTTTCTTCATCCCGCTGGTCCTGTTTCCTATCCTCTTTCCGAAATAAAATGTGAAAATGAAAGCGGGAGAGAGCTTATCCTGGTCGATCCGTTCGCTTTCATCCCTGGTTAGATCTAGATTGAATATTCTGGATGGTTTAATTGTAGATTTGCACCAAATAAGTGAGGGCAAAATGTATATCCCCAGAAAACAGTTCAATAAATAACTCACCAAAACCTATTAAACGGTACAGAGAACGTACAGCCCGAAAATCACCAAACCGATTAAACGATATAGACAACTTACAACCCGAGCCGGTTGCCGAGGCAATGCAGGTAGGCGCAGTAGGACGCACGCAGCCTGGCCTCAAGCGCGGAATCGATCCCGTCCCTTCTTGATGGAGACCGCCTCTCGATCTCGTCACGCGAAAGCAACGCCCCGGCAGAATGTCCTACATCCGGAGGCCTCTCTAGCGCCACCGGGACAAGTGCCGGCTGCAGCGTTGGCGGCGGCGGATCCCACGGAGTATCTGGCGCGCGGCGGGCCCGCTTCGTCGGGGGTGGACCCGCGATCGGGTGATGTTGAGGGAGAGTCGGAAAGAGGCGCTCCTGGAGGTGTGAGAGCACAAGTGGATCCCGGGGGACATGGCAACGAACGGTGCCGGTAACGACGGCAGTGGCTCCGTGGGAGTGAGCGTGGGGTAGAGGCAGATAGGGTTGATATGGGTCATCATGGTTACGGCGGCGACGGCGGGAATTAGAGTGGAGCGGAGGGTCATGCTGAAAGATGTACGGGTGGTAGTTGGAGTGGGGATGATGGATCGCCGGACCTCCTGCAGAAGACTGGGAAGACATGGCGGCGGCGTCGCCGGGAGATTACGGTAGAGGATCCGAGAAGGAGAGGGCATGTGGAGAAACACGCGTGCAGGCTCCGTGTATTTTTAGGCGCCGTTTGTCACGACCTCTACTCGTATTTGTAAACGTAAATGTTGTTATTTGTGTATAATTTTAGTATTTTTATATCTATATACTACTCTTTAAAATATTACTGTAGGCATCCACAACACTGTTGGTGCACGGTTCTACCATTAAACACATACGCGATCTCAGCATGGAAGGTTGCCACGCCGATTTGCCCCTTCCTCCTCCCCACGCCGATCCAAGATCTCCGCTATCAACGCCCGCCTCCATCTGCGGAAGGTGGCCGAGGACCCATACGCGATATCAGCATAGAAGACGGGCCTCCATCCCGCGCAGGCAACACCGGCGAGTCCCCCATTCCATACCTGGCGGGGATCCTAGATCGGCGTGGGCAGATGACTCCAGTGTGGGCGCCCCAGGTGACACCATGCCCCCGCTCCCCACCCCTACTCGCAATGCCCTCGTTGTCATACTCGCGCCCGCCTCCCCACCGTGACTGCCGCCCTCGCGTCCTCATCACGCGCCCGCCCCATCCTCGGCGCCTCTTCCCTCTCCCCGTCGCCACCTCTCCTCCCGCTCTTGGATTCATCACCTCTCCTCACCATGAACATGGGCACTGGCCTGCAGGACCCCGAGAGCACCCCACCCCCCCCACCCCCCACGGCGACCTCCCGCGCATCACCTCCCAGTCCTTCGACTCCGACGACTTTGGCGATGCCACAGCCGACGGCGCCACTCCACCGGCCCCACCTCCTCAAGGGGTGACCTAAGAGCACCACCACCACGCCATCGTGTGGCACCGCCTCTAAACCCTACGCACTCACTCCACCGTGTCGCCGCATCGTCGTCCCCGGCCTCCGCCCATGCCGCGCCCTGTACACGACGATGGCCGCGTTCCGGCACACGTCGCCCCTCCTCTCATCTCCGGGCAAGCCCCTGTCCCTCAGGTCTGGGTTCATCTCTACCGAGGAGCTCAGCACCGTGATGCGCTCGCTCGACCTGCGCACACAAGTGGAGGGACCTTGGAGCCGCTACCTGAAGACGCATTGTGCTGCTGTTGTCTCCCTCGTCGTTGCCTCATAGGTCACAGTGCTCCTCCACTCCCTCGTCAGACACAATGACAGCCAACGAGGTATAGCCTATACATGTATCTCGCCCCTACCATTTCTCTATTTGTCTTGAAGAGTCAGTCGCATGGCTGCTTGTGTGTTGGTGATCGTGACACGCAAACCGATGCCCCAAGTATCCTATGCAGCCGATCAGATTCCAACAGCGCCAACGAAGTCGGTCATAACTTGCTAGATCCGAGTGCTTCGCTGCGTTCCTTCGTAATAAAGATCGATGTTGTTAGAGGAAAGATGGGTACTTATATATTCCTGGGTACCAAACAGGGCATAAGATTTATCTAGCTTCTCGCTTCGTGTTTTATCTACACATCTTGTCCCTATGCAACTATTGGCTGCAAGTATGGTGATGCAGTTTGGGCTGCAAGGTCCACCGTTATACAGTGCTTGCTGTCTGTTTGCCAAATGTTGTAAAGAAGTGATGGTAAATAACTTGCCTTTCCTTGTTATACTCATAAAACTTGTTGTCCAGCTGCTAGATGGGTTAATTTGAGTTATCATTTTGTTAGCGACCTGCAAATGCATGTGAACTCATGATTGTATCGCTTTAGTAGCTGTTGGGGGCCTTCGGCTTACGAAGGTCCTCAAAAACAGGATTTAACAATATTTCTGGAGTTTAATGTGTGAACAGGCATCTTCGGACTCAAGTCGGTATCACAGCAGACCAGAATAATACGAAGGTTGATACAGCGCCGAAGGTGTGAGCAGGAAAGCTTCGGCATGATAGCAACAAAATGAAACCGACTTAAAGATGAAAAGGCTATTCAGACCTCGATAGATTACAATAGAACTATTATCAAATGTAAAGGGCATGAATGTAATTTTGCATAGGCTGTGTCATGTGCCTATAAATAGGTGAACAGTACCCCCGTACTGTTCACGCTGATTTGGCATCCACTTTTACGTCGCGCTTGTACTTTCATCTCCTTCAAGTTGAAGGTACATTTGTAATTCAATGTTATTTCTGTTTATACATGATAATAATATATAATTGTTTATGTTGTTCATTATATTCTTTACAATTCATCCTTCGTCATTATATAATGTATTTATGAAGGTATGCCCTTCATAACCTTCGTCCGAAAATCATTATATCCTGAGAGGAATAATGCTTCGAAGGACGAAGGACTTTACCGATTAACATTTTCTATGTTGCCTTGTTCTTGACTCATAGCATTTGAGAACAAGTCCCCAACATTGGCGCCCACCTCCGGTGAACTCACTTCCACTCTTTGAGTTTTTTGAACACCTTCGGCGATCATAAACCTTCGTTATGGCGCCGAAGAAAGCTTCAGCAACTGGGGCTGCAGCTCTGCAACAGCTGGACCACAATCAGGAGACAGTCTCCCTTCGGGAGGCCCGAAGCCAGAAAAGGAAGGCTGTCAGCCCGACACCACCAGAGGACGAGATAGATCAAGAAATCAGAGATATGGAGATGCTTCATCAACAAGTGCAGAGGAAGAAAGAAAAGATGGCCAGGCTAGCTGAACTGCAGAGGCAGATAGACGAAGCCTCTGAAGAAGTTCGTCATCTTGCCCAGGATGAGCAACACCGAAGGCCTCAGCACCAAGACCTTCATCAGGAGGGTTTTCCCAACGAAGATGACTGGTATGACAATTTCCATCATGGGAATTTTGTTTTTGACGATGCTTCTCCTCTGTCCGCTGAGCTGCAGGCTACACCTTGGCCTCCGTCCTACAAGCCGCCTCAGCTTCCCGTATTCGATGGCCACTCAGACCCGAAGCAGTTTTTGATGAGCTACGAAGCAACAGTATCTTCGTATGGTGGCAATGCTGCAGTCATGGCCAAATCTTTTGTTATGGCTGTCAGGAGTGTCGCTCAAACCTGGTATTCCTCCCTTCGACCAGGAACGATCACTTCATGGCAGAAGCTGAAGGACTTGTTGTTAACTAGCTTCCAAGGGTTTCAGACGAAGCCGGTTACTGCTCAAGCTCTGTTCCAGTGCACCCAGGATCACGAAGAATATCTTCAGGCGTATGTCCAAAGGTTCTTGCGTTTGAGGGCACAGGCACCAACAGTGCCCAATGAAATTGTCATTGAGGCCATGATCAAGGGGCTTCGGCCAGGACCGTCAGCTCAGTACTTCGCTAGGAAGCCTCCTCAAACTTTGGAGAAGCTGCTCCAGAAGATGGACGAGTACATTCGGGCCGATAATGATTTTCGCCAAAGAAGGGAGGAGGCTGTGGCGGAACTGCCCGAATTATTCCGACTTAAGTGCCTAAGCCCTGCCTTAGAGGCTAGACCACACTTAAATGGGAATAACCCGTCAATCCCTCGGATCTAGTCCGACACGGCCACTGACAGGATCAAGTACCACAATCTCACTCGATGGTGAGTCACAGAGCAAATACAATAAAGCATAAAACCATACATGCCACAATGTTAAATTATTACATCACCATCTTCATCATCGGAGTTTTTGCAAAAGTACCCATCATTGTTCGAAGTGTAGCGGAATAAAACTAACGATAATTAAACAGAGAGATGGGGAAGCCTGTCCCATCACTCCTCATGCTCCTCCTCAGCCGAGGCAGGGTCCCACTCAACAGTCCAACCCGGTGGTAAGGTGGACGGCCAAGTCACTCCAGCAACCATGTCCTCCAGAGATCCTGTAAAAATTTTGCCACAAGCAAGGCTGAGTATACTAATACTCAGCTAGACTTACCCGGTGTGAGGAGTCTACTCCTCTACCTCTAGACATGCAGCTGTTTAGCTGTGGGGTTTGGTTGCCAAAAGCACTAGCTGAGTTTCTAAATCAAGATTTTAACTTAGTCAAAGTTAAGTGTGACTCTCTTAAGGCTAAAAGTGGACTATCTACTCATACATGGTAGCAAGCATTATTAACAATCAACATCTTATCTCAACTCATCATACTTCCACTTATTACTCAATGCAGTACAATGGATCAAGCAGTCTCATTAGCTGCGAGAAGCAGACGATTCGAATCGAGTTTTTATCCTTGCAAGGTAAACCTAAACACACGACATGTAGGGGCACTCCGTCCCCACACACATCAACCGTCCCCATCGATTCCCTGGCAACAAATCAGGGCTCACCGCCTTGGCGTACAATGCCCCACTGACCCCGACTGGCCGTCGTGCAGTGGCCGCACTTGTACCCACCATAACCGGAGTGGGAGACCTCGTCTCAGGTCGCGTGAGGGGATATGTCTGCGGGCAGGTTCACTCAGGTACTAGGCTTACCGATTTACCATATTTCTCGGTATGTGTTTAGTACGTTCAAACGCTTGACACAGGTATCCGCACGTTAATCCTTATTCCATTTTCCATCTCGTGAACAACCAATCCCCATGGATTGTTGTCCACCAACTAGTATCATGACAGTGTGAAAGTGGGTACAATCAATTTCCTGATCTCGCGCGAGTGCTAGAAAAATCACTCGTCTTCTACCGAGATCCTAATTAAATAAAGCAACTACTCGACCTGTCATACTAGTATTCATCTCAAAAGGATTCCTGAGATCATGCAGCTAGGGTTTCAAACAATTCCTACACCTAAGTGCACAATCAATCCTACAATCATTAAGTGAAGTAAAATAGCATAATAACAGGTTATGCATAAAACCGGGGCTTGCCTTCCAAAGCAGTGGCAGGCAGGTCCTCTGGTACTGGCTTTGGTGCTGGATCTGGGGCTACCTCCTGAGCAGCTCCTTGCTCCGGCACGAGGATGTACTCTCCGTCAGCAAGATTACAGTCTATCGAAATGCAATGAACATGTATGTCATGATTATGCACGATTTAACAACATTATGCAAAAGAAACGAAGTCGAGAAGTAACTTAGGGTTTTCTTAGTCATGCGGGGCTTCTAGTGGTACATAGATAGACTTATTACTCTTTGGACTTAGGTTTTCCTTTAGGACAACATATTGGTTTGGTATTGCTTTGATATATTTTTGTGGACAGCAAATAAAGTTTAGGGACAATCTTTATTCATATCTTTTATTTCTCTTTCCTTAATTTCCATTTAGGTTTTCTAGGGTAGGTTTGAACTACAACAGGGTTTTAATAATTTCCAAAAATTCTGTAAAAATTACAGTGGGTTGTCACTGGCTATTTTAGCTTGTTTTAAGAATTAGAGGCTTAAGGTATAAAAGTTAGGTCTTAAACAAAAATAACAAAAGTTAGGCAAAAAGGGGCACTTTACACTACACCTCCTAGTTAGGGGTAGGCTCTGTCCTAAAGGTTATTTTTGTTGGCATCCTCTGGTAATGATAGGTCTTTGTGCTAAAAATCACAGGAAACTAAGGGGTGGTTAATTAGCTATGATTTTCCCAAGTTTAATGTCAAAAAGGCACTTTCTACTACCTCATTATTTGAAAAATGTCAAACAGCAGATTTCATATTTTTCTTAGGTTCTTTCTAATAAAACAATAGTTATCCCAAGGGTGGGGGTGTTTTCACCTTGGGGTTATTTTTGTGGAGTTTTTCTAAGTTATCCTTGTTTTAATAAAATAAAAGATATCCTACTTAATTTGTACTAAACCAGGGTATGATATATTTTTCCAGTGAACTACATTGAAGAAGTACTTCAACAAAAATAGGGGTGCTCTCTGGTTCATTAATTAAGTTGTATTTTCTATTTTCCTCATCTTTAAGCATATTTTAGGATAAAGGGTAAAACTAACTTAAATGTAATGGACAGAGGGGTTTAACATTTTTAAACAGGTTAGTAGGTGAATATAAACTTCTCCAAATTTTCCTAACCTTAGTCAAATAGTCTAACTATTTTTCTTACTATTATTTAGCTTTTGGCCAAAGTTAACATTAAATCAGAACTTTTAAGTTTTCCACAGCACCAAGGGGTTTTATATTTTTCCTAAATAGGTTACATGATTTAGAGTCTGGCAAAATTGGTTTGACCAAAATTGGATAAACCAAACAGAAGTTATGGGTTTTTAAAGTTTCTGTTTGAATTTAAATTAGGTTTTAATTAAGTTTTCCTGGAAAAACAGTTTGCGCCGAGGCCCCTGGGTTTAAAACAATTCAAACCTCGCAGATCTACCCTTAAGGCACTATTCACTTGAGTTTCTGACTTTTCACTTAACCCCCTGGGTTTCTCTCCCTCTCACCCGTGGTCCTTCCCCTCACTGAAACAGTAACAGCGGGAAAGAAAAGGGCGGCGCGGCTTACCGGCGGCGAGGGAGGTCCGGCGAAGGGTAGGTTTGGCTCGGGGAGGGTCTGGCGATCACGTCGAGGTACGGCTCGTCGTCGGGGATGGCCGGAATCGCCCGGTCCACGTGAGCAGGCGGGCGAGCTCGTCGGCGGCGCGTGCTCCGGCCTATCCACGGCGGCATAGTTCAATCCAAGGGCATAGGGAGCTTCGTGGAGGTCTAAGGAGTCTAACCGTGCAAGGAATCGAAAAGAGGTGCACGGTGTACCTCGGTCCACGGTTGCCGGCGGTCGGTTGAAGTCCGGTGACCTTGGGCCGGCCTCTCCGGTGAAGCAGAGCCCGATTCCTCGCTAGGGGAGCTTCACGGAGACGTGCACAGTCTTCTCCGAGGGCTGGACGGGGTTGGGAATGGCTGGGCTGGCCGGTCTACGGCGGCAGGGGCTCGGGTGGCCGCGGACACGTCGCGTATGGGCAAACGGCGGCGAACTGAGCTCCGGTGAGGCTTGGGCGCGTGCGGAGGGGTACGGCCAAAGCTTCTTGGCGTTTTATAGTCGCGGACGCGGACCAGGGCACTGGCATGGCTTGGGCGCGACGCGGGCGCGCGCGCGGGCGTGCTCTGGCGCGGCAGACGGCGTCGAACACGTGGCGGTTTGTTTCTTCCAGTTTTCAAATGTCGCCAGAGGTCGCAAACGTGCGAATCTTTGCAAAAGTCCGGCGCAGACCTCTTCCTGGCACCTAGGGCTGTCACTCAACTGTGAGACGCCGGGGCAGATACGGCCTAGGGAGGGAGATCTTCGGGTGCCAAAACAGGTGTGTCATACTAAGCATATCACGACAAAAGCCATGCCATGGCATGTCAAACGTCCGAGTCTCGAGCTCAACTTTTTCCAGTGGGTGCCCTAAGTGGTATTGCACATTTTTGGTATAGAACCCAAGTGGTTTTGGCGCCATTTTTAAAGTGAACACGGTTGATCTTTGATTTAGGGCTAAAGTGGGACTTAGAGGGAATTAGAGAGCTCTAGCTCTCTTTCCACTTGGAGATTTGAAATGGGGTTTCCTTAGGGGCCTTTTTGTAATATTTCCCCCTCCTAATTGATGGTTATAATGTTGCTTAGGGTTTGGGTAAAGATTACCCATGTTTTGCACATTTGCTCACTCTCTTTCCCCTCTTATCCATGGTTTTGGGAGATAGGGTTTAAGAGAGGCCTAGGGTTCTTTCCCCCTCTCCCAAGGTGATAGTTGCACACAATTAGGGTAATGCCTTTGGTCATTCCCAACTCTTGGTAAAAACTTAGTTTCCAAAGCCCCTTATACTTTTGCTCCTTAAGTTCTTCCACATGTGATCATAGTCTTGAGTGCCAAGGTGTGCTCCAGCCATGGCAACACCTGGGGTGTTACAGCCCTCCCCCCTTAAAGGAATCTCGTCCCGAGATTTTAGGTAGAGTCCCTTGGAGGGTGCTGGAAGGTGTGTTGGTGCTACTCTTTCTTTATACTCAAGTTTCTCTTGTTAACTGCTCTTCGAATGTCATTCTCTTTGCAACTTCAGAAGGAAGCCCTTCTTAAGTTGAATTCACAACTTAGACTATTCTTGCTATCTTAGTTTCTCTTATAATTGATTTCAAAGGGCAGGTGGGGGGGTGGGGTTCTGTGGTTACATACCGACTCTTTTGGGTAGAAAGTCGGGGAAGCGAGAGCGTAGAAAATCCTCAGTCTCCCATGTAGCTTCTTCTGTTGAATGGTGACTCCACTGAACCTTATACATTCTTACTGTCCTTGCCCGAGTTGATCTCTCCTTTTGATCTAATACCTGGACGGGGTACTCTTGGTAGGATAAATCTGGTTCTATCTCAATGTCTGGTTCCGGGAGTACTTCAGTGGGTAGACGAACGCATTTCCGCAGCTGAGATACATGGAACACATTATGCACTGCTGACATGTGAGGTGGCAATTCCAATTGGTAAGCTACGGGTCCACAACTTGCCTTGATCTCATAGGGTCCAATGTAGCGAGGGGCTAACTTGCCCTTGATCCCGAATCTCTGAACACCCTTGGTGGGTGATACCTTAACATAGACATGATCTCCCACCTCAAACTGTAGAGGCTTCCGCCTCTTATCATGATAGCTCCTTTGCCTGGCCTGAGCAGCTTCCAAGTTCTTGGTAATGACCCTAACCTTTGCCTCTGCCTCGAGTACTAAGTCTGGCCCAAAAATTTCCCTTTCTCCTGCTTGAGACCAATTTAGTGGGGTCCTACACCTTCTCCCATATAATGCCTCAAAAGGTGCCATCTTCAGACTGGACTGATAGCTATTGTTGTAAGAGAATTCTGCCAAAGACAGACACTTGTCCCAATCCTTTCCATAATGTAGTGCACAGGCTCGCAACATATCTTCCAAAATTTGATTCACCCTTTCTGCCTGGCCATCGGTTTGTGGGTGGTATGCTGAGCTTCGGATGACATGGGTCCCAAGTGATTCTTGCAGTTTCTCCCAAAAGCGTGCCACAAACAGTGCTCCTCTGTCAGATATAATGGTCTTGGGAATACCATGCAATCTCACTATCTGATCAACATAAATCTCAGCATACTTCTCGGTCTTGTGGGTGGTGTGCACGGGCAAGAAATGAGCAGTCTTGGTCAATCTGTCCACGATAACCCAAATAGAATCATGGTGCCTGGAGGTATTGGGTAATCCCACTATGAAGTCCATGCAAATGTCCTCCCATTTCCAAGATGGTATGGGAAGGGGTTGCAGAGGGCCCGCTGCCTTCAAGTGACTAGCCTTAATTCTCTGGCAGGTGTCACATTCGGATACGTACTTGGCAATTTCCCTTTTCATTCTAGTCCACCAATACAGAGATCTGAGATCATGGTACATCTTGTTGCTACCAGGGTGCATGGAGAATTTTGAAAGGTGAGCTTCATCGAGTACCTTCTTTCTAAGCTCAGGGTCCTTGGGAACAACCAATCGATCTCCAAACCATAGAATTCCCTTACTGTCCTGCCGGAAACACTGGTATTTCTCTGCCTTTTGCTTGATCATATCCTTGATAACCTGAACACCCTTATCCTCAACCTGTGCCCTGATGATCTGCTCTTGCAATGTGGGCTCTATCGAGATATAGCTTAGGTTACCCGCAGAAACAACTTCCAGGTTCAGTTTGCACAATTCATCACACAGGGTGGTAACTCCCACATCCATGCTCATGCAATAGCACTGGGCTTTTCTGCTTAAGGCATCTGCCACAACATTGGCCTTACCAGGGTGGTAATGCACCTCCAGATCATAGTCCTTGATCAACTCTAACCATCTCCTTTGCCTCATGTTCAGATCTGCCTGGGTGAAGATGTATTTGAGACTCTTGTGATCAGTGTAGATGTTACAGTGAGCTCCCATCAGGTAGTGTCTCCATATCTTAAGAGCATGAACTACAGCTGCCAATTCTAGATCATGAGTAGGGTAGTTCTGCTCATGGGGCCTGAGTGCCCGGGAAGCATAAGCAATTACTCTGTTCTCTTGCATCAAGACACATCCCAAACCAGTACCAGAAGCATCACAATAGACTTCAACTGGCTTGGTGTTGTCAGGTTGAGCTAGCACTGGGGCTGTTGTCAAATGCTGCCTCAAGGTATGAAAGGCACCTTCACACTTTTGGCTCCACTCAAATTTGACTCCCTTCTTCAACAGTTCAGTCATTGGCTTGGCAATTCTGGAGAAATCCGGAATAAATCGTCGATAATATCCTGCCAAACCCAGAAAACTCCGAATCTGCTTTACTGTAGTCGGGGGTTCCCAATCCATTACCTCCTGCACCTTCTCAGGATCAACCGATATCCCATCCTGAGAAATTGTGTGACCCAGAAATTTAATCTCCCTCAACCAGAACTCACACTTACTCAACTTAGCGTACAACTGGTGATCACGCAGTCTCTGAAGTACAGTATGCAAGTGTTTGGTGTGCTCGACTTCATTCTTGGAATAAACCAGAATATCATCAATGAAAACAACCACGAACTTATCCAATTCTGGCATAAACACTGAGTTCATCAGGTACATGAAATAAGCCGGGGCATTGGTCAGCCCAAAAGACATCACCAGAAATTCATACAGTCCATATCTGGTAGAGAAAGCCGTCTTGGGAATGTCGCTGGCACGGATCTTGATCTGATGGTATCCCGAGCGAAGGTCTATCTTGGAGAATACCTTGGCTCCTACCAATTGATCGAACAGAACATCAATGCGAGGCAGTGGGTATTTGTTCTTGATAGTCACCGCATTGAGAGGACGGTAGTCAACACACATCCTCAAACTCTCATCCTTTTTCTTCACAAATAATGCTGGACATCCCCATGGTGAAGTGCTTGGACGAATAAACCCCTTGTCCAACAACTCTTGTAATTGTTTCTTTAATTCTGCCAATTCCACGGGAGGCATCCTATATGGTCTCTTGGAGATAGGAGCGGTCCCGGGTTGCAATTCGATGGCGAACTCAATATCTCGGTCAGGTGGCATCCCTGGCAATTCATCTGGGAAAACATCTGGGTAGTCACAGACCACTGGGATCTTTTCCACTGGGGAATCTATCATAAGGAAAGCACAAGAACGGGTGCAACCCTGGTCAGGCAAGTATAGTGTGGTTCCACCACAAGTTGGTGAGTGCACCTCAATGGCTCTAGCTGCAATATCTATCACAGCCTGATTTCTGGTCAACCAATCAGTTCCCAATATAATATCCACACTCTCCAAACCCAAAATGAGAAGGTTGGTTTTAATTATCAGATTACCAAACTTTATAGGCACATTCTTGTTAATTTGATAAGTGGCAACCCTGCCTCCTGGGGTTGAAATGGTGATACCTCCATTGGTGTGGTGAAAAGGCAATTGGCACTTGGCACTAAATTTTGCGCTAATAAAACTATGCGAGGCACCAGAATCAAATAGAATAATAGCAGGATAATTCAAAACGGTAAAGATACCAGTCATGACGGGTGCTCCCTCTGGAATATCAGCCATGGTGGTGAAGTTCAGCCTGCCCTGCCTCACTTGCACCTTCTGCCTCTTGCCTTGGTTCTGGTTAGCATTTTGCCCTTGCCTCTGCTGGTTCCTGGGGCAATTCTTGGCATAATGCCCAGTGTTGCCACAAGTGAAGCATCTGTTGTCATTTGCCTGGCGGTACTGCTGCTGCTGATTATTCCGCTGTGCTGGAAATTGATTGCGGTTGGGTGCCTGCTGCTGCTGCTGCGGTGGTCGGATCACCCATCTCCCTTGCTGCTGCTGGGGTCCCCTGCCCTGGGTGTCGGATACAATCCTGAAACGCTGTGGCTGAGCTGAGGATCCTGCCACAGGGGTCTTCCTTTTCTTCTCTGCCTGCCTAGCTGTAATGCAGTCCTCTTGGGAGATAGCCATGTTGACCAACTCATTGTAGCTGTTGGCCCTGACGGTGTTGAGACGATCCCGGAGCTTAGTGCTGAGCCCCCTTCTGAATCTGTCCCTCTTCTTCTCATATGTATCCGCATGATATCCCGCATACTGGCACAAGTCATTAAAGGCCTGGGCATACTGCAACACTGTCCTGTTGCCCTGAGTGAGTGCCAAGAACTCATTGAGCTTCCTGTCCATGATCCCGGCTGGTATATGGTGCCCTCTGAAAGCTGCCTTGAACTCCCTCCACTCCACCTCTCGGTCCTCTGGCTGCATAGCAAGAAAATGATCCCACCAAGTACGTGCAGGCCCGCGAAGCTGCTGGGTGGCGAACCTGACTTTGGTGACCTCTGAACACACTCCATGAAGCAGTGGAAATTTGGATTCTACCACCCTCAACCACACATCTGCATCAAGTGGGTCCTCCGCCCTGGTAAACAATGGTGGCTGAGTGCTGAGGAACTCCTGGTAGGTAGCAGCGACGGGGTGACGCTGATGGTCTCCACCATAATGTTGAGGTAGTGGCTGATGCTGAGCCAGCTGCCTCAGGATCTCATTCTGCTGAGCCATAAGCTCCTGCAGAGTGGGAGGTGGTGGCGGCGGTGGAGGAACGCGCTCGTTCTGGCCACGACGCTGCCTCCCGGCCATCTGAAAAACCACATACATACTTAACACCATAGTTCCGAAATTCAAGATTTTATCACGGGGAAAAAGTTAAACAGCAGGATTTTAAGAGGCATAATTTTCTTCCTTCCAAGATTAAGCTAATAATAGCATCCATCCATCAAGCTCCCAAGAGTGTTTAATACGATTACATCAAAGTGTTCCAAAATGACTCAATTCTACCTAGCCTAGTACCCTAAGGGTGCAAAAGCTAAGCTAGCGGCGAGGAGTCCGACTGTCCAACTTCTAAGCCTACCCTGGACACCTAGTGAGCGAACGAAGCAACACTGGACTCGGGGGAAGGTGGTCTTCCCGAGCCAGCAGTGTCTATACTGGAAGCAGACTCGTCTCCTCCCTCGATGTCAACGTCCTCGTCAGCCTCCCCACCATGGATCTCTTGGTGATGCATGTCTAGGTGCTCATTTGCTTCTGCCAGCTGCTGCTGAGTGTGGAGGAGCTGATCCTCTAGGACCTCAATGGTGTTCTCCCGGGTGCCCACTAGCTCCTCCAACTCATGAATCTCACCAGACAGCTGCTCCACTTGCAAATCTTTCTCTACCATTTCTTGAGACAAGTCGACCACAAGCTCCTCTCGGTTATCCAACGTGATCTTGGTGGCCTCCAGCAGTGCCATCAGATGGGACATGGCCTCACCGCGCATCACCTGCAGACGGTACTGAGCATTCATGCACCGTACTGTCAAGTGTGCAGTCTGTCCTGGGTAGATGGCCCAGATATCCTTAGCATGCTCCACCCGATCCTTCCACATTGGGTCGTCCTCCTTTTCAGCGGGGAACAAGCCAATGGGATGGGTAGCCAGCTCCAAGGGATGAAATCCGCAGAAAGTAGTCAATCCGTGCAGCGCGATCGCCTCGATCGTGTCCTCTGCCTGGTACCCGAAGGACTCTGAGTCCAAGGAGCGCCAGCCTGGCTGCAGGGGATGAGGCTCCAGAGTCATCCTCACCCTACAGCGGGGCACTCGGTGCTTCTCGAACTGCTGCACCGCGTACTGAGGGGGTGTCGTGTATCCAGCCCCCTGAAGTACCTCCCACAAAATGCGGGGAAAACCCTCTCGTGCAAGTCCGTCCGTGTGGGTCAGTGCATTTCCGTCATCGGAGGATCCGTGGGAAGCCATCTGTGTACGGTTAAGCGTAAGTAAAAGAAAAGAATTATAAAAAGAACAAGAAAAATAAATCTCAGCCTTTCTCTAGTTAAGTAAAAAGGCACTAAGGACCTAGCTGGTTGTTATCTTGTTTTTAAGTCCTTACTTAGTTATCCATTGCTTAATTATGAATGCATGCATGCTCGTCCTGAACGACCTCACAACAAGATAGAAGGAATAGGGAGGGACTCCCATCCTGTAAAAGTGGCCTGTAGGGCCTAGTTACTTAGCCACCTAGCTACCCTTCTATTAACCTAAGGCTTCACGTCCTAGGTCTATCCTGCTCGTCCTACTATCTATCCAACTTGTTTCTATCAAGTTTTATTTAGAAAATTGATGGTATTTACATTTTATCGATTCCTCTGTGGTGGTACAAGCTCCGATACCAGCTGTGGCGGAACTGCCCGAATTATTCCGACTTAAGTGCCTAAGCCCTGCCTTAGAGGCTAGACCACACTTAAATGGGAATAACCCGTCAATCCCTCGGATCTAGTCCGACACGGCCACTGACAGGATCAAGTACCACAATCTCACTCGATGGTGAGTCACAGAGCAAATACAATAAAGCATAAAACCATACATGCCACAATGTTAAATTATTACATCACCATCTTCATCATCGGAGTTTTTGCAAAAGTACCCATCATTGTTCGAAGTGCAGCGGAATAAAACTAACGATAATTAAACAGAGAGATGGGGAAGCCTGTCCCATCACTCCTCATGCTCCTCCTCAGCCGAGGCAGGGTCCCACTCAACAGTCCAACCCGGTGGTAAGGTGGACGGCCAAGTCACTCCAGCAACCATGTCCTCCAGAGATCCTGTAAAAATTTTGCCACAAGCAAGGCTGAGTATACTAATACTCAGCTAGACTTACCCGGTGTGAGGAGTCTACTCCTCTACCTCTAGACATGCAGCTGTTTGGCTGTGGGGTTTGGTTGCCAAAAGCACTAGCTGAGTTTCTAAATCAAGATTTTAACTTAGTCAAAGTTAAGTGTGACTCTCTTAAGGCTAAAAGTGGACTATCTACTCATACATGGTAGCAAGCATTATTAACAATCAACATCTTATCTCAACTCATCATACTTCCACTTATTACTCAATGCAGTACAATGGATCAAGCAGTCTCATTAGCTGCGAGAAGCAGACGATTCGAATCGAGTTTTTATCCTTGCAAGGTAAACCTAAACACACGACATGTAGGGGGACTCCGTCCCCACACACATCAACCGTCCCCATCGATTCCCTGGCAACAGATCAGGGCTCACCGCCTTGGCGTACAATGCCCCACTGACCCCGACTGGCCGTCGTGCAGTGGCCGCACTTGTACCCACCATAACCGGAATGGGAGACCTCGTCTCAGGTCGCGTGAGGGGATATGTCTGCGGGCAGGTTCACTCAGGTACTAGGCTTACCGATTTACCATATTTCTCGGTATGTGTTTAGTACGTTCAAACGCTTGACATAGGTATCCGCACGTTAATCCTTATTCCATTTTCCATCTCGTGAACAACCAATCCCCATGGATTGTTGTCCACCAACTAGTATCATGACAGTGTGAAAGTGGGTACAATCAATTTCCTGATCTCGCGCGAGTGCTAGAAAAATCACTCGTCTTCTACCGAGATCCTAATTAAATAAAGCAACTACTCGACCTGTCATACTAGTATTCATCTCAAAAGGATTCCTGAGATCATGCAGCTAGGGTTTCAAACAATTCCTACACCTAAGTGCACAATCAATCCTACAATCATTAAGTGAAGTAAAATAGCATAATAACAGGTTATGCATAAAACCGGGGCTTGCCTTCCAAAGCAGTGGCAGGCAGGTCCTCTGGTACTGGCTCTGGTGCTGGATCTGGGGCTACCTCCTGAGCAGCTCCTTGCTCCGGCACGAGGATGTACTCTCCGTCAGCAAGATTACAGTCTATCGAAATGCAATGAACATGTATGTCATGATTATGCACGATTTAATAACATTATGCAAAAGAAACGAAGTCGAGAAGTAACTTAGGGTTTTCTTAGTCATGCGGGGCTTCTAGTGGTACATAGATAGACTTATTACTCTTTGGACTTAGGTTTTCCTTTAGGACAACATATTGGTTTGGTATTGCTTTGATATATTTTTGTGGACAACAAATAAAGTTTAGGGACAATCTTTATTCATATCTTTTATTTCTCTTTCCTTAATTTCCATTTAGGTTTTCTAGGGTAGGTTTGAACTACAACAGGGTTTTAATAATTTCCAAAAATTCTGTAAAAATTACAGTGGGTTGTCACTGGCTATTTTAGCTTGTTTTAAGAATTAGAGGCTTAAGGTATAAAAGTTAGGTCTTAAACAAAAATAACAAAAGTTAGGCAAAAAGGGGCACTTTACACTACACCTCCTAGTTAGGGGTAGGCTCTGTCCTAAAGGTTATTTTTGTTGGCATCCTCTGGTAATGATAGGTCTTTGTGCTAAAAATCACAGGAAACTAAGGGGTGGTTAATTAGCTATGATTTTCCCAAGTTTAATGTCAAAAAGGCACTTTCTACTACCTCATTATTTGAAAAATGTCAAACAGCAGATTTCATATTTTTCTTAAGTTCTTTCTAATAAAACAATAGTTATCCCAAGGGTGGGGGTGTTTTCACCTTGGGGTTATTTTTGTGGAGTTTTTCTAAGTTATCCTTGTTTTAATAAAATAAAAGATATCCTACTTAATTTGTACTAAACCAGGGTATGATATATTTTTCCAGTGAACTACATTGAAGAAGTACCTCAACAAAAATAGGGGTGCTCTCTGGTTCATTAATTAAGTTGTATTTTCTATTTTCCTCATCTTTAAGCATATTTTAGGATAAAGGGTAAAACTAACTTAAATGTAATGGACAGAGGGGTTTAACATTTTTAAACAGGTTAGTAGGTGAATATAAACTTCTCCAAATTTTCCTAACCTTAGTCAAATAGTCTAACTATTTTTCTTACTATTATTTAGCTTTTGGCCAAAGTTAACATTAAATCAGAACTTTTAAGTTTTCCACAGCACCAAGGGGTTTTATATTTTTCCTAAATAGGTTACATGATTTAGAGTCTGGCAAAATTGGTTTGACCAAAATTGGATAAACCAAACAGAAGTTATGGGTTTTTAAAGTTTCTGTTTGAATTTAAATTAGGTTTTAATTAAGTTTTCCTGGAAAAACAGTTTGCGCCGAGGCCCCTGGGTTTAAAACAATTCAAACCTCGCAGATCTACCCTTAAGGCACTATTCACTTGAGTCTCTGACTTTTCACTTAACCCCCTGGGTTTCTCTCCCTCTCACCCGCGGTCCTTCCCCTCACTGAAACAGTAACAGCGGGAAAGAAAAGGGCGGCGCGGCTTACCGGCGGCGAGGGAGGTCCGGGGAAGGGTAGGTTTGGCTCGGGGAGGGTCTGGCGATCACGTCGAGGTACGGCTCGTCGTCGGGGATGGCCGGAATCGCCCGGTCCACGTGAGCAGGCGGGCGAGCTCGTCGGCGGCGCGTGCTCCGGCCTATCCACGGCGGCATAGTTCAATCCAAGGGCATAGGGAGCTTCGTGGAGGTCTAAGGAGTCTAACCGTGCAAGGAATCGAAAAGAGGTGCACGGTGTACCTCGGTCCACGGTTGCCGGCGGTCGGTTGAAGTCCGGTGACCTTGGGCCGGCCTCTCCGGTGAAGCAGAGCCCGATTCCTCGCTAGGGGAGCTTCACGGAGACGTGCACAGTCTTCTCCGAGGGCTGGACGGGGTTGGGAATGGCTGGGCTGGCCGGTCTACGGCGGCAGGGGCTCGGGTGGCCGCGGGCACACCGCGTATGGGCAAACGGCGGCGAACTAAGCTCCGGTGAGGCTTGGGCGCGTGCGGAGGGGTACGGCCAAAGCTTCTTGGCGTTTTATAGTCGCGGACGCGGACCAGGGCACTGGCATGGCTTGGGCGCGGCGCGGGCGCGCGCGCGGGCGTGCTCTGGCGCGGCAGACGGCGTCGAACACGTGGCGGTTTGTTTCTTCCAGTGTTCAAATGTCGCCAGAGGTCGCAAACGTGCGAATCTTTGCAAAAGTCCGGCGCAGACCTCTTCCTGGCACCTAGGGCTGTCACTCAACTGTGAGACGCCGGGGCAGATACGGCCTAGGGAGGGAGATCTTCGGGTGCCAAAACAGGTGTGTCATACTGAGCATATCACGACAAAAGCCATGCCATGGCATGTCAAACGTCCGAGTCTCGAGCTCAACTTTTTCCAGTGGGTGCCCTAAGTGGTATTGCACATTTTTGGTATAGAACCCAAGTGGTTTTGGCGCCATTTTTAAAGTGAACACGGTTGATCTTTGATTTAGGGCTAAAGTGGGACTTAGAGGGAATTAGAGAGCTCTAGCTCTCTTTCCACTTGGAGATTTGAAATGGGGTTTCCTTAGGGGCCTTTTTGTAATATTTCCCCCTCCTAATTGATGGTTATAATGTTGCTTAGGGTTTGGGTAAAGATTACCCATGTTTTGCACATTTGCTCACTCTCTTTCCCCTCTTATCCATGGTTTTGGGAGATAGGGTTTAAGAGAGGCCTAGGGTTCTTTCCCCCTCTCCCAAGGTGATAGTTGCACACAATTAGGGTAATGCCTTTGGTCATTCCCAACTCTTGGTAAAAACTTAGTTTCCAAAGCCCCTTATACTTTTGCTCCTTAAGTTCTTCCACATGTGATCATAGTCTTGAGTGCCAAGGTGTGCTCCAGCCATGGCAACACCTGGGGTGTTACAGAGGCTTTCAGGTTTTCTGAAATGACCAGGGGCTTCGGAGGGAGGTTCTACCCGAGGCATGTTAGATCAATTCATAACTCTACACAAAATGATGATAGAGGGAGCCAACAGCAAAGGCCACAATGTTCCTCACAGGCTTCGGGGCAGCAGCAAGGCTCCTTCCGACCACCAGCTCCAAGAGGCAGAGGCGCCAGGGGCTTCGGAGGAAGATTTGGCGATCAACCGAGAAGAATCTTTTGCTTATTCTGTGGTGAGAACAAAGGTCATACCACCAGGATGTGCCATGTTACCATCCAGAAGCAAAAAGAAATAGCCGAAGCGGCAGCACAACAGGCTCAGCCGAAGCAGGTCATGCACACTGCTTCGTATCATTCGCCTTACATCCCAGAGTATGTAGGCAATCACCCTGCAGTTTCTGTTGCTTTGGCGAGTCAACCTCAGGCTTCCTGGCAACAACCTCCGCCTCCACCACCGCTGCAACAAGGTCAGCAGCCAGAAGGGAACCAATATGCTCCACATCAAAGGGACTTCAGAGAACAGTCCGAAGCTCGCACAGTCAACAGCACTGTGCCAGAGTCAAAGCACATCTATTGACAAATATCCTACCTTAATAGCAATCTTTTTCATTCAGTTTTATTTTCTGTAATAAAGGACATTGTTCAGGTTTCATGTAAATAGTTTCGTTGATTCCCACAAGGAAAATATATTTTCTTCACAAGCTTAAATTGTTGAAAGACTTGTGATAACAAAGAGAACCTTCGAACTATCGAAAATTCTTCGAAGCAACAAAAAGTCGTTCTAAGGAACGCAGAGTAAGTTTGCCGAAGTCACAAAAAAGTCGTTCCAAAGGGAGCGCAGTGTAAGTTTTCTGCTCCAAAGTCGTTCCAAAGGGAATGCAGAGCATACAGCGAAAAGTCAACGCTGATACCGCCTAAGTAAAAGGCGAAGCGCGAAAAGTCAACGCGAATACCGCTGAAAGTAAAAGGCGAAGAAGCTCCTAAGGGAGGCTTACAGCGAAAAATAAACGCTGATTCCGCTGAAGTAAAAGGCGAAGAAGCTCCTAAGGGAGGCTTATAGTAAAAAGACAATGCTGATTCAAAAGATTATGTGTTTTATCGCAGGAATGTGTGTATCTTCGGAATAAACACCATCTTACACAGCATAACATCATCGCATCATTTCGCATAGCATAAGCATCATACATCATGTTGCATACGACACAAGAAGGGGACATGACGTCGATCTTCGGAAGAATGTTTTGAAAAGGGAAAATCATGCTAAGTAGCTTCGGACAACATTTTCGCGAAGCTTGGATATTATTCATCAGAGCACCACGAATATTGTGGTGACAAATGGAAATTATTCTTCACGAAGCATGAAAAGAAGGGAAGGTGTTTTTTCGTCAAAGACTCAAAAACGGTACGTATGTAAAATTTCATGCATCGTAAAGAATTAAATAATAAAAGCAGGTATATTACATTCAGGGCCACAAGATGTCACACATATTACATTTCAGAAGTTTAATTTACAATAAGTATTTAATCTTCTCTCAGAACAACTTCTGCAGCCTCATTCAGGAGCCGATTGACGACTTCGTCCATAATGGCTTCAGCCATCTTTTTAATTTCGTCGTCTCCTTTCGGCTGAGGGCCCGGAGACGCTTTAGCAGGATCTGAAGAAGAACAGGATACGGCTACATTGCTATTACAAATGGCAAACGAAGCTTAAAACCAAAAATTACAACACAATAAAAACTATTAGTTAATACCTAATTGACCTTCGGGCTCTGTGCTCTTTTCAGCAGCCTCAGCCACTTCTCTAGCATCGTGAATGCCCTTTTCACTTTTTTGAATAATTTCTCCGGCCATTTCTCGGCCACCATTATCCTAGATATCGGTGAAAAATTTTCCACCGATCATGCTAGCTTCGGCCGAAGGATCTCTTGCATCTTCAAAGGACAAAGCAGCTTCGGATTGTGCTAAAATTTTTACATGTTCGCAGCCCTTCTTCTCTAAAATGGTGGCAATTCCTCTGGCACCAGAGAAAGCACATATATCTCCACGGCTATTTAAAATTTCTTCGAAGGCCTCAGCTTCGTGGTCGATCCATTCGATGGGACCTTCGGGATTGCCTCTCGTAAAGTTTTCTTCGCTTGAGAAGGCGCCGACCCTGGCGAAGGTAGCCTTTAACTTCTTAACACACTCTATAGATTTGTTATAGCATCTCTTCTTGGACGACCGAAGCTCTTCAACAGTTCCTTCTAAGTGATCTGCCCATTGGTCGCTGAGTTCTCGTTTTGTTTCTTCAAGTATACGTTCTTCCTTGGCTCTGGCCAGTTGTTTCCGAAGATCTTCAATTTCGCGCTTCTGAGCTTCAGCTTGACTTTTAAAAGCAGCTTCGTCTTCTCTTATTTTATTTATCAATGAATGTAATATCTTATCTTTTTCGAGACCTTCGTTCCTCAGTTCAATTACTTCGGAACGAAGGTTGCTCAAGGCTATAGTACACCCTTCGTCTTCAGCATCTTTCTGTGCCCTGAGGGCATTGCTAAGTATCAGGCCCTGCAAAGAGAAATATGTGTGTGTCAATAGATTTAACTAAAGGAAAAATTTTGGTCCCAGCAAGAAATTACAAAGATCCCATTTGTTGTACCTTTAAGCTATTATATGCTAGGCTGTCGGCCAAATCATTTTTCGATAACACTGAGAGCCCGTCTTCCAGTGTTGGGAATCCGAAGCTCTTGCTCATCTCCCGGCAGACAGAAATCTCTTTGCTGTCAGGGAGACAATACAAAAAGTCTTCTTCTCCACTGCCATTGAATATTAACGCCCCCTTTGGATACTTTAGTTTTTGGGCGTAGCGTTGGGCCTCTTGCTCTTCTTTTTCTGATAATTTTTTCCCCGAAGCATGACAAACAATATAATCACGGACTTTGGAGGATGCTTCGGGGGCAATGACACCGATTTCTTCAATAAAAGTTGGCTCTGTTATTTTTTCTTCCTCAGTTTCCAAGGATTTCATCTTCGCGGGCTCTGAGGACCCAGCTTCGGCTTCAGTTTCTTGCTCTGGAGCTTTAATATTAGAAATTTCAGTTTTCGCTTCGGGAATGGCAGTAGTCTTCTTTGGAGGAGTGCTTGAAGATTTAATTGTTTCCAGTACATCTAACACATTTGCCATTCTCTTTCTTTTTGGAGTCACTGCTGGCACTTTTTGATTTTTTACTGTCTCAACATTTGCTGCAGGACTCAAAACTTTTGATGTTTTTTCTTCAGTTGGTTTTTTCACTTCTTCCATTTTTTCTGTGGATGGCGCTTCGGCCATCCCTTTGGTTTCTGGTAGCAAAATCTCTGGTTCTTTCAATTTTATCCTTGTTGGCGCTTCGGCCATTTCTGCAACTTCTGGCAGCAAGGTTGATTTGGTTGGCTTTTCAGCCTCGGTGGCCGAAGAAGTCTCTCCGGTGAACTCGGGCACCGAAGCTGGTTCAATATAGCGCGGCCTATGTGTGAGAACCTTTATCCTTTTTCTTTTCGGTTCTGGCTCGCTAGGAGCAGTTGCAGCTTCTTCTTTTGCAGAGGTTATGTTTTTTCTCTTCTGCCCTCGAATGGGATAGCGATAGTCAGGGTAGACGAACCCGATCGCATCAAACACCCGATTCAGCCTCTTCTTTTTTCGGCCTCCGAAGGCTGCTGACAGTGCAGTATCTTCAGCCTTCGAATAAGCCCCAAGCAGCTCATCACTTAAATTTTCAATACTTTTTAACCAGTCATCATCTGGCTCAACGAATTTATCTCCGAACTTGAAGGTGTACTTCAGTCTGACAAGTCCACCTTCGTCGGCCTTTTTTATGGTTTCTTGCGGCATTTCCCATTTCTCCGCGAGCGGCCATACCCTGAAGGCAATATGCTCTTGTACTAAATCTCTCGTTCCAATAAAAGAACAGATAACGCCGAAGGCCCTCTGGCATTCTTCGGCAGCTTCATTCATTTCAACCTTCGGCCTCCGAAGGCCGAAGCTTTGCCAAATAGGGCGCATAATTATACCTTTGATATCTTCTCGTACTGACAGGTCATTCTTCACATAAAACCATTCTGTCATCCAGTCGCCGGGCCATCTCTTCCGAAAGGTTGGCACGGGACAGCTTGACCCGGACCGAGAAACGAAACTGTAGCAGCCAAAATTATTATGATACTGTTCCTTACCCCAAGGTTTTGTTTCGTATGATAATTCGTGTATATTGCAGAAGCTTTTTGCATCAGGCTTCAGACCTTGGCTTCTCACGGCGCACACGAAGATATTCAGCCTTATAATTGCCTCGGGGGTAAGTTGGTGAAGATAGACTTCGAAGATTTTCAACACCTCCACGACGAAGCTGCTCAAGGGAAACTGCAGCCCAGCTTTCAAAAAGCTTCAGTACACTACGACTTCATTCTCTTCAGGGTGTGGACAAGTCTTCTCCCCTTCGTCGGCCCTCACAATGGACAAATCCCGGAAATACCTTCCTCTCATATTGACAAGATGATTCTCTTTGATAGTTGATTTACCATAAACTGAATGGCTTGGTCGCCAGGGGCGATCTTCGGAGTCTTCACCACCGCTGTCCACATCATAACTGTCGCTGTCACCAGTATCCTCAGACAAGCCTTCTAGAATCTCCTTGGTAATTTTTTCTATGTTGGTCTTCGACATCGCTATAAGAAACCCCAAGTTTTTCTCTTCGTCAAGACTCAGCTTCATCTCAGCAGCAGCCTTCTTATCTCCAGACATCTTCGGAAACACTAAAAAACTGTTTTCAAACCCGAAGCTTCAAAGCTAAAAGCTCAGCAAATCTTAGTACGCAAAAGCTAAAAATCGAGTGAGCGAGAGCAGATGGCAAGAGAGCGTGCCAAATGAGTGTGCGGTATGACCGTATTTATACGCCCAGTGCGTTGAAAATTGAAAGACCCCACTTGTCAGTGAATGTTGCTATTCTAGCAAAGGGAAGGTGTTTTTTCGGACCTTCGGCGTAAAGCCTTCGTCCATGTCGCAATCTAAATTTATTGTTTTAAACAAATTAATATTGCGAGGGGCTACTGTTGGGGGCCTTCGGCTTACGAAGGTCCTCAAAAACAGGATTTAACAATATTTCTGGAGTTTAATGTGTGAACAGGCATCTTCGGACTCAAGTCGGTATCACAGCAGACCAAAATAATACGAAGGTTGATACAGCGCCGAAGGTGTGAGCAGGAAAGCTTCGGCATGATAGCAACAAAATGAAACCGACTTAAAGATGAAAAGGCTATTCAGACCTCGATAGATTACAATAGAACTATTATCAAATGTAAAGGGCATGAATGTAATTTTGCATAGGCTGTGTCCTGTGCCTATAAATAGGTGAACAGTACCCCCGTACTGTTCACGCTGATTTGGCATCCACTTTTACGTCGCGCTTGTACTTTCATCTCCTTCAAGTTGAAGGTACATTTGTAATTCAACGTTATTTCTGTTTATACATGATAATAATATATAATTGTTTATGTTGTTCATTATATTCTTTACAATTCATCCTTCGTCATTATATAATGTATTTATGAAGGTATGCCCTTCATAACCTTCGTCCGAAAATCATTATATCCTGAGAGGAATAATGCTTCGAAGGACGAAGGACTTTACCGATTAACATTTTCTATGTTGCCTTGTTCTTGACTCATAGCATTTGAGAACAAGTCCCCAACAGTAGCCTTTGGATATACTGTTTCATGTCCTCTATATTTTTAAAATTGTATCATTTTCCTGGAAGTTTGACTGATCTTCTCCTTCGTTATGTTTCCCTGTTGTGTGCTGCACTTGCTGCTATCGTGAAGAGTGGTGTCTATGAGACTGAAAAGCACTGCTGAGGAGACTGAAATTATCTTCGCGAGGTGGATTACACATTGTAAGAACTAAATCTGTTTTTTCTTCTTATTTTAAAGAGGACCAGGTCTCCTGGATTCTTGGAAACAAGAGACGATCTCAGATTATCACTAACTTTTTATGAGATATAAAGGTGCTCTGCTTAACGGACATCTTAAGGATCGCAGATTCAGAGAACTATGGATTCATATAAAATGGGTGAGGTCCTATGACTTCTTTTTTACCTTTTCAAATACCTCCTGTGTCAAGCCCTTTGCTTGACCTGTGTTTGCTTAGTATTACTGAAAGGGAATTAGGCTTACACCTTTTTCCTAATTGATTTTGGTGGTTGAATTGCCCAACACAAATAATTGGACTAACTAGTTTACTCTAGTCTATAAGTTTTACAGGTGCCAAAGGTTCACAATAAGCCAATAAAAAGACCAAGAAAGGGTTCAAACAAAGAGAGCAAAAGACAACCCAAAGGCACCCTGGTCTGGCGCACCGGACTGTCCGGTGTGCCACCGGATAGTGTCCGGTGCACCAGGGCACTCGACGCTGAACTCGCTACCTTCGGGAAAATGAGAGGCCGCTCCGCTATAATTCACCGGACTGTCCGGTGAAGCATCGGACTGTCCGGTGTGCCAGCGGAGCAACGGCTACTTCGCGCGCAACGGTCGACTGCAACGCATTTAATGCGCGCCTGCGCGCGCAGAGGACAGAGCACACGCAGTTGTTGGAACCGGACCGCCGACACACGGCGTGTCCGTCGGGGCCGCCCGCACACACGGCACGCCCACCCAGGCTGTCGGGCCGCGACACACGCGCCCGCACGTATAGCAGCGGGCTTTAGGTCTCTTGGGCCAACACTCCCCCAAAAAGCTAGCCTTTCAGGGGTTGCACCCTCAACCATATAAACCATGCTATCACACCCTCACCACACAATGTGGGACTATTCCCAACAATCTCCCCCTCACACATTGTGAGCCGAGATTTGTCTGAGAATGCACTGGGCCAACCTGGCTCTGATACCAATTGTTGGAACCGGACCGCCGACACACGGCGTGTCCGTCGGGGCCGCCCGCACACACGGCACGCCCACCCAGGCTGTCGGGCCGCGACACACGCGCCCACACGTATAGCAGCGAGCTTTAGGTCTCTTGGGCCAACACTCCCCCAAAAAGCTAGCCTTTCAGGGGTTGCACCCTCAACCATATAAACCATGCTATCACACCCTCACCACACAATGTGGGACTATTCCCAACAGCAGTTGGCGCACCGGACAGTCTACAGGACCTGTTCGGTGCACCACCGGACAGCCCAGAGGCCCCACAAGTCAGAGCTCCAACGGTCGAACCCCAACGGCTGGCTGACGTGGCTGGCGCACCGGACAGTGTCCGGTGGCGCACCGGACTGTTCGGTGCGCCATGCGACAGCAGTCTTCCAACGGCCATTTTTGGTGGTTGAGGCTATAAATACCCCAACCACCCCACATTCAATGGCATCCAAGTTTTCCACCTTCAACACATTACAAGAGCTATAGCATTCAATTCTAGACACTCCAAAGAGATCAAATCATCTCCCAAGTCTGGAATCACTCCAAACCAAATAGTGACTAGAGAGAGCGACATTTGTGTTCATTTGAGCTCTTGCGCTTGGATCACTTCTTTTCTTTCTCATTCTTCTTGTGATCAAACTCATTTGTAATCGAGGCAAGAGACACCAATTGTGTGGTGGTCCTTGCGGGAACTTTGTGTTCTGATTGATTGAGAAGAGAAGCTCACTCGGTCTAAGTGACCGTTTGAGAGAGGGAAAGGGTTGAAAGAGACCCGGTCTTTGTGACCACCTCAACGGGGAGTAGGTTTGCAAGAACCGAACCTCGGTAAAACAAATCTTCGTGTATCGCTCTTTATTTGCTCACGATTTGTTTTGCGCCCTGTCTCTCGGACTCGTTTATATTTCTAACGCTAACCCGGCTTGTAGTTGTGCTTAAGTTTATAAATTTCAGATTCGCCCTATTCACCCCCCTCTAGGCGACTTTCAATTGGTATCAAAGCTCGGTACTTCATTAGAGCCTAACCGCTCGAAGTGATGTCGGGAGCATCCGCCAAGAGGGAGTTCGGGACCAGCGAGAAGCCCGCTACAAGCCACGGGAAAGCTCCATCCGGGGAGTCCGCCAACAAGGTGAAGGGATCCCCTTCACACAACAAGTCACATCGGAGCGGTGATAAGAAGAAGAAGATGAGGAAGGTGGTCTACTACGAGACCGACTCCTCGTCGCCATCCACCTCCGGCTCCGACACGCCGTCCGTAACTTCTAAGCGCCATGAGCGCAAGAAGTTTAGTAAGATTACCCTACGCTACCCTCGCATTCCAAAACGTACTCCATTACTTTTCGTCCCATTGGGCAAACCACCCATGTTTGATGGTGAAGATTATAATATGTGGAGTGATAAAATGAGGCATCATCTAACCTCACTCCACACTAGCATTTGGGATGTTGTTGAAATTGGTGTATATGTACTATCACCGGGGGATGAAGACTATGATTCGGACGAGGTCGCCCAAATTCGGCACTTCAACTCTCAAGCCACCACTATACTCATTGCCTCTCTAAGTCGAGAGGAGTATAACAAGGTGCAAGGATTGAAAAGTGCCAAAGAAATTTGGGACGTACTCAATACCGCGCACGAAGGAGACGAGGTGACCAAGATCACCAAGCGGGAGACGATCGAGGGGGAGCTCGGTCGCTTCCGGCTTCGCCAAGGGGAGGAGCCACAAGACATGTACAACCGCTTGAAGACCTTGGTGAACCAAGTGCGCAACCTCGGGAGCACAAAATGGGATGACCATGAAATGGTCAAGGTTATTCTAAGATCCCTCGTTTTTCTTAATCCTACGCAAGTTCAATTAATTTGAGGAAATCCTAGATATACACTAATGTCTCCCGAGGAAGTGATAGGAAATTTTGTGAGCTTTGAGTTGATGATCAAAGGCTCAAAGAAAATCATCGAGCTAGATGGCCCCTCCACGCCCGAAGCACAACCGGTCGCATTCAAGGCAACGGAGGAGAAAAAGGAGGAGTCTACATCAAGTAGACAACCCATCGACACCTCAAAGCTCGACAATGAGGAGATGACGCTCATATCAAGAGCTTCCGTCAAATCCTCAAGCAAAGGAGGGGGAAGGATTACAAGCCCCGCTCCAAGAAAGTGTGCTACAAATGTGGTAAGCCTGGTCATTTCATTGCTAAATGTCCATTATCTAGTGATAGTGACAGGGGCGACGATAAGAAGGGAAAGAGGAGAGAAAAGAAGAAATACTACAAGAAGAAGGGCGGCGATGCCTATGTGTGTCGCGAGTGGGACTCCGACAAGAGCTCCTCCGACGAGGACGCCGCCAACATCGCCGTCACCAAGGGACTCCTCTTCCCCAACGTCGGCCACAAGTGCCTCATGGCAAAGGACGGCAAAAGAAAGAAGGTAAAATCAAAATCCTCCACTAAATATGCATCCTCTAGTGATGAAGATCATTCTAGTGATGAGGAGGATAACTTGTGCACCCTTTTTGCCAACCTAAACATGCAACAAAAAGAAAAATTAAATGAATTAATTAGTGTTATTCATGAGAAGGATGAACTCTTGGACACCCAAGAGGACTTCCTAATTAAGGAAAATAAGAAACATGTTAAGGTTAAAAATGCTTACGCTCTAGAAATAGAAAAATGTGAAAAACTATCTAGTGAGCTAAGCACTTGCCATGATGTTATTACCAACCTTAGAAATGAGAATGCTAGTTTAATTGCTAAGGTTGATTCAAATGTTTGTGATGCTTCAATTCCCAATCTTAGAGATGATAATGTTAAATTACTTGCTAAGATTGAAGAATTAAATGTTTCTCTTGCTAGCCTTAAGATTGAAAACGAAAAATTAATTGCTAAGGCTAAAGAATTAGATGTTTGCAATGCTTCCATTTCCGATCTTAGAGATAACAATGATATTTTACGTGCTAAGATTGTTGAACTTAATTCTTGCAAACCCTCTACATCTACCATTGAGCATGTCACTATTTGCACTAGATGTAGAGATATTAACATTGATGCTATTCATGATCATATGGCTTTAATTAAACAACAAAATGATCATATAGCAAAATTAGATGCTAAAATAGCCGAGCATGACTTAGAAAATGAACATTTTAAATTTGCTAGAAGCATGCTCTATAGTGGGAGATGCCCTGGCATCAAGTATGACATTGGCTTCCAAAAGGGGGACAATGTCAAACTTAATGCCTCTCCTAAAAGATTGTCTAACTTTGTTAATGGCAAGGCTCCCATGCCTCAGGATAACGAGGGTTACATTTTGTACCCTACCGGTTATCCCGAGAGCAAAATTAGGATAATTCACTCTAGGAAGTCTCACTCTGGCCCTAATCATGCTTTTATGTTTAAGGGTGAGACATCTAGCTCTAGGCAATCAACCCGTGCTAAATTGCCTAAGAAGAAAACTCCTAGTGCATCAAATGATTCTAACATTTCATTTAAAACTTTTGATGCATCTTATGTTTTAACTAACAAATCCGGCAAAATAGTTGCCAAGTATGTTGGGGACAAACACAAGGGATCAAAGACTTGTGTTTGGGTACCCAAAGTTCTTGTATCTAATGCCAAAGGACCCAAAACCGTTTGGGTACCTAAAATCAAAAACTAAAATTGTTTTGTAGGTTTATGCATCCGGGGGCTCAAGTTGGCTCATCGATAGCGGGTGCACAAACCATATGACAGGGGAGAAGAAGATGTTCTCCTCCTACGAGAAAAACCAAGATCCCCAACGAGCTATCACATTCGGGGATGGAAATCAAGGTTTGGTCAAAGGATTGGGTAAAATTGCTATATCTCCCGACCATTCCATTTCAAATATTTTTCTTGTAGACTCTTTAGATTACAACTTGCTTTCAGTTTCGCAATTATGTAAAATGGGTTACAACTGTCTTTTTACGGATAAAGGTGTTACTGTCTTTAGAAGAAGTGATGGTTCAATAGCATTTAAGGGAGTGTTAGAGGGTCAGCTATACTTAGTAGATTTTGATAGAGCTGAACTCGACACTTGCTTAATTGCTAAGACTAACATGGGCTGGCTCTGGCATCGCCGACTAGCACATGTTGGAATGAAAAATCTTCACAAGCTTCTAAAGGGAGAACACATTTTGGGACTAACAAATGTTCATTTTGAGAAAGACAGGATTTGTAGCGCATGTCAGGCAGGGAAACAAGTTGGTGTTCATCATCCACACAAGAACATCATGACGACTGACAGGCCACTAGAGCTCATACACATGGATCTATTCGGCCCGATAGCTTACATAAGCATCGGCGGGAGTAAGTACTGTCTAGTTATTGTGGATGACTATTCTCGCTTCACTTGGGTGTTCTTTTTGCAGGAAAAATCTCATACCCAAGAGATCTTAAAGGGATTCTTGAGACGGGCTCAAAATGAGTTCGGTTTAAGGATCAAGAAAATTAGAAGCGACAACGGGACGGAGTTCAAGAACTCTCAAATTGAAGGCTTCCTTGAGGAGGAGGGCATCAAGCATGAGTTCTCTTCTCCCTACACACCACAACAAAATGTTGTAGTGGAGAGGAAGAATAGAACTCTATTGGACATGGCAAGGACCATGCTTGATGAGTACAAGACTTCGGATCGGTTTTGGGCCGAGGCGGTCAACACCGCCTGCTACGCCATCAACCGGTTATATCTACACTGAATCCTCAAGAAGACATCGTATGAACTCCTAACCGGTAAAAAGCCCAATGTTTCATATTTTAGAGTCTTTGGTAGCAAATGCTTTATTCTTGTTAAAAGAGGTAGAAAATCTAAATTTGCTCCTAAGACTGTAGAAGGCTTTCTACTAGGATATGACTCAAACACAAGGGCATATAGAGTCTTCAACAAGTCCTCTGGGCAAGTTGAAGTTTCTTGTGACATTGTGTTTGATGAGACTAACGGCTCTCAAGTAGAGCAAGTTGATCTTGATGAGATAGGTGATGAAGAGGCTCCGTGCGTCGCACTAAGAAACATGTCCATTGGGGATGTGTGTCCTAAGGAATCCGAAGAGCCACCACATGCACAAGATCAACCATCTTCCTCCACACAAGCATCTCCACCAACTCAAGATGAGGATGGGGCTCAAAATGATGAAGGAGAAGATCAAGGAGTTGAGCCACCTCAAGAGGAGAGCAATGATCAAGGGGGAGATGCCCATGATCAAGATGAGGAAGATGAACAAGTTCCAAGACCGCCACACCCAAGAGTCCACCAAACAATCCAACGAGATCACCCCGTGAACACCATCCTCGGCGATATTCAAAAGGGGGTAACTACTCGATCTCGTGTTGCTCATTTTTGTGAACATTACTCTTTTGTTTCCTCTATTGAGCCACACAGGATAGAGGAAGCACTTCAAGATTCGGATTGGGTGGTGGTGATGCAAGAGGAGCTTAACAACTTCACTAGGAATGAGGTATGGCATTTAGTTCCACGTCCTAACCAAAATGTTGTAGGAACCAAGTGGGTCTTCCGCAACAAGCAAGATGAGCATGGTGTTGTGACAAGGAACAAAGCCCGACTTGTGGCCAAGGGATATTCCCAAGTCGAAGGTTTGGATTTCGGTGAAACCTATGCACCCGTAGCTAGGCTTGAATCAATTCGCATATTACTTGCCTATGCTACTTACCATGGCTTTAAGCTTTACCAAATGGACGTGAAAAGTGCCTTCCTTAATGGACCAATCAAGGAAGAGGTCTATGTTGAGCAACCTCCCGACTTTGAAGATAGTGAGTACCCTAACTATGTATATAAACTCTCTAAGGCGCTTTATGGGCTCAAGCAAGCCCCAAGAGCATGGTATGAATGCCTAAGAGATTTTCTTATCACTAATGGCTTCAAAGTCGGAAAAGCCGATCCTACTTTATTCACTAAAACTCTTGACAATGATTTGTTTGTATGCCAAATCTATGTTGATGATATTATATTTGGGTCTACTAACGAATCTACATGTGAAGAATTTAGTAGGATCATGACACCGAAATTCGAGATGTCGATGATGGGAGAGTTGATGTACTTCTTGGGATTTCAAGTGAAGCAACTCCAAGAGGGCACCTTCATTAGCCAAACGAAGTATATTCAAGACATTCTAAACAAGTTTGGGATGAAGGATGCCAAGCCCACCAAGACACCCATGGGAACCAATGGGCATCTCGACCTCGACATGGGAGGTAAATCTGTTGATCAAAAGGTATACCGGTCGATGATAGGCTCTTTACTCTATTTATGTGCATCTCGACCGGACATAATGTTTTCCGTATGCATGTGTGCAAGATTCCAAGCCGACCCTAAGGAAGCTCACCTTACGGCCGTAAAACGAATCTTGAGATATTTAGTTTATACTCCTAAGTTTGGGCTTTGGTACCCTTGGGGATCCACATTTGATTTAATTGGTTATTCGGATGCCGATTGGGCGGGGTGTAAAATTAATAGAAAGAGCACATCGGGGACTTGCCAGTTCTTGGGAAGGTCTCTGGTGTCTTGGGCTTCAAAGAAGCGAAATTCTGTAGCTCTTTCTACCGCCGAAGCCGAGTATATTGCCGCAGGACATTGTTGCGTGCAATTACTTTGGATGAGGCAAACCCTTAGGGACTACGATTACAAATTAACCAAAGTTCCTCTTCTATGTGATAATGAAAGTGCAATCCGCATGGCGGATAATCCCGTTGAACATAGCCGCACTAAACACATAGCCATTCGGTATCATTTTCTAAGGAATCACCAACAAAAAGGGGATATCGAGATTGCTTATATCAACACTAAAGAACAATTGGCTGATATCTTTACCAAGCCACTAGATGAACAAACCTTTAACAAACTTAGGCATGAGCTAAATATTCTTGATTCTCGGAATTTCTTTTGATGTCTTGCATACATAGCTCATTCATATACCTTTGATTATATCTCTTTCATGTGCTATGACTAATGTGTTCTCAAGTGTATTTCAAACCAAGTCATAGATTGAAAGGGATTTGGAGTCTTCGGCGAAGACAAAGGCTTCCACTCCACTCCATCAAATTACTCATCCTTCGCCGTCGCTCCGAGCAACTCTCCAACTTTGGTATAATCTTCACTCATATTTTGTTCACCAAAGGGGGAGAAAGTAGTTAAAAGGGCTTATATTTCACTCAAGTATCCGTTTTTAGCGATTCATGCCAAAGGGGGAGAAAGTATTAGCCCAAAGCAAAAGGACCGCACCACCACCAAATTTCAGAAGTTAAGAAAAGTTTTTAAAATGATGAATTTTTCAATTTATATTTTATTGTATTCAAAAGGTGGAGAAAATAGTATTTTCGAATTGATATCTTAAAACCCTCTTGAACACTAAGAGGGGAATTTTATTAAGGGGGAGTTTTGTTTAGTCAAAGGAAAAGCATTTGAAACAAGGGGAGAAAATTTCAAATCTTGAAAATGCTTCTCAAAATCTTATTCATTTACCTTTGACTATTTGCAAAAGGACTTTGAAAAAAAATTTACAAAAGAATTTGCAAAAACAAAACATGTGGTGCAAGCGTGGTCCAAAATGTTAAAAATAAAGAAACAATCCATGCATATCTTATGAAAATATTTATTGGTTCAATTCTAAGTAATCTTTGCACTTACATTATGCAAACTAGTTCAATTATGAACTTCTATACTTGCTTTGGTTTGTGTTGGCATCAATCACCAAAAAGGGGGAGATTGAAAGGGAATTAGGCTTACACCTTTTTCCTAATTGATTTTGGTGGTTGAATTGCCCAACACAAATAATTGGACTAACTAGTTTACTCTAGTCTATAAGTTTTACAGGTGCCAAAGGTTCACAATAAGCCAATAAAAAGATCAAGAAAGGGTTCAAACAAAGAGAGCAAAAGACAACCCAAAGGCACCCTGGTCTGGCGCACCGGACTGTCCGGTGTGCCATCGGACAGTGTCCGGTGCACCAGGGCACTCAACGCTGAACTCGCTACCTTCGGGAAAATGGGAGGCCACTCCGCTATAATTCACCGGACTGTCCGGTGAAGCACCGAACAGTGTCCGGTGTCACACCGGACTGTCCGGTGTGCCAGCGGAGCAACGGCTACTTCGCGCGCAACGGTCGACTGCAACGCATTTAATGCGCGCCTGCGCGCGCAGAGGACAAAGCACGCGCAGTTGGCGCACCGGACAGTCTACAGGACCTGTCCGGTGCACCACCGGACAGCCCAGAGGCCCCACAAGTCAGAGCTCCAACGGTCGAACCCCAACGGCTGGCTGACGTGGCTGGCGCACCAGACAGTGTCCGGTGGCGCACCGGAATGTCCGGTGCGCCATGCGACAGCAGTCTTCCAACAACCATTTTGGTGGTTGAGGCTATAAATACCCCAACCACCCCACATTCAATGGCATCCAAGTTTTCCACCTTCAACACATTACAAGAGCTATAGCATTCAATTCTAGACACTCCAAAGAGATCAAATCGTCTCCCAAGTCCGGAATCACTCCAAACCAGATAGTGACTAGAGAGAGCGACATTTGTGTTCATTTGAGCTCTTGCGCTTGGATCACTTCTTTTCTTTCTCATTCTTCTTGTGATCAAACTCATTTGTAATCGAGGCAAGAGACACCAATTGTGTGGTGGTCCTTGCGGGAACTTTGTGTTCCGATTGATTGAGAAGAGAAGCTCACTCGGTCTAAGTGACTGTTTGAGAGAGGGAAAGGGTTGAAAGAGACCCGGTCTTTGTGACCACCTCAACGGGGAGTAGGTTTGCAAGAACCGAACCTCGGTAAAACAAATCTTCGTGTCTCGCTCTTTATTTGCTCACGATTTGTTTTGCGCCCTCTCTCTCGGACTCATTTATATTTCTAACGCTAACCCGGCTTGTAGTTGTGCTTAAGTTTATAAATTTCAGATTCGCCCTATCCACCCCCCTCTAGGCGACTTTCAATTACTAACAAATCATGAAGCCCTTTGTTAAGTCTGTGCTTGCTTAGTGTTACTAAGATGTCATAATGCCCCAACGAGTTTCTCTAGCTGAATATGAAGCAGTCACTATCTGTCCTTGATTAATCAAAACTAATTTGCATGGTTCCTTTTGTGCACAACAACATGGAACATAAATCTTGAAGATTATGTCATCGTAAGAAGTAGGTGTTCCTTACATTTAGAGAGAACTAGAAAAAAACGGTTTACATGCATCTGGAGCCTTCCGAACACAAAACAATTTACACGCGCGTTGGCGCGCGCCAGAAACATTTCGTAATTTAAGTATTATGAATACTATTTTATTGTAAGTTAGTTATTTGCATGTGTAGTAATTTATTTATTTACAGTAAATACATGACCGCTGGCTAGATTCATTTCTTTATTTTTTTAGCATGAAACTGATTCAAAAGAACATGAAGTCCAGTGTGATTTGAAAATTTGGGTATAGCTCAAAAGAGATTTGTGATGATTCGAAGTATCAAAGAAACATGCAACATCAAGAATTTAAAAATGAAGGTCAGCTATGTATATACATGCCTTTGAATGATGGGAAATGGGAAAGTAATGTTGTGTATGTAATTTACAATATGACAGGGAACATTTAAAATATTTCTTTCTTTAAAGTGCATACAAACTGAAAAAGAGACTTTCAGATTGTGCATAGTTGCTTTCGTTAAAAACTAGCAGCAAAATATATCTGTTGATGCATTAGTAGTTGTCGGTTGTGCATTAGTAGTAGTAGGTATACCCATTTGTACTTGAAGATAGAATTACTAAATTGTTGTTCTCTGGTTGTCTGCGAACCATTGCGAGATGAAGAGGTTCGGTAATTGATGGTTTATCGTGCATAGCAAAAGGCTCTTGTGAGAAACTAATCTATATCTATACTACTCCTTAAGACATTACTGACCTAAACTCCACCGTCCCTTCCTATTTCTGATTTATTATTTCAGTCAGGAGTGCTTTTGTTTTGTTGAATGATGCATTTGTTTTCCAGGACAGAAATGAGAAGTTATTTTACAAGCTCCTGATTGACAATGTCGAAGAACTACTTCCTATTGTGTATACACCAACAGTGAGGGAAGCTTACCACAAGTATGGTTCGATCTTCAGATGACTGCAAGGTTTATACATATCTTGCTACTAATCATACTGAACCCCTCAGTTTTATATGACAAATTGTAGACAGTAATTTCAAATCAACCACAAATGCAAACATGTTACGCTCTATCATGGTGAGATTGTGGGAAGAACCATAAAAATTAAGAACTGCATGGAAAACATGTGTTCTTCCTTTCCTATTGAAGTCATTAAATGAGGAGTGTAAATCAACTTAGACCTTAATGTCAATATGTGAGAACAGTATTGAAAGATGAAGCATCTGAAGTTTTGAATACGACTGGAATCTGTAATCACATTAACACATCCTTACTGAATCACTAGATTCACTACCCTCTGTACCATTTCTGTGCAGTCATTTGAGTCAGACTATTTTATTTCCAGCTCTTGCTGGTAAAGGAATTTTTGATTTGATTTAGCCTCCACTTTTGTGATTTTGTGATACATAGAATTCACCAGATGTTGACGATTGTGACCTATTGATTTCAGTTTTATGTTGATGCACATGGAGACGTTTGTAAAGATCATAATAAAAAGCTCAAGGATGCCAACCTTTTCGTGTCACAAGGAGGGCTCATCATTCTAGTCAAAACTGTTGTGGCAGCCTCTTCCTCTCAAGGCTTCCTTTTGGCCTGTATGAACAATGCTCTCGGCCTTTAGATATATGCGACCATTTTTGTCTTTTATTTTGGCATGGTTTCATGAACAATTATCAGGTTATATATATATTTATGCTCCTTTCTAACGAAATGTCTGCCCAAATCTACCTGCTAGATTGGAGAATGAGTACCGACATTTGGAAGCGACGTTCAAAGATGTTGGCACCAAGTACATTAACTGGGCAGCAAAGATGACCATCTTCACCAACATCGGCATATGTCCAAGCAGACCAAAGCTCCTGGTGTTGTGGTAATTTTTTTGACTGAATAAATATATACGTTGTGCTTCTTTCTTCAACAAACTAGGTTAATCCTTATAGGCTTAGCATTGAGATGCCATTTCAGAGTTTCAGATTAACAAAGTTCAGTAGTTGTTATACCTAGAAATGGAAATAGGTCTGGTTAGTGTACTCGCAAGGTTGGTGGCCTATATGCCTTCAGTCTGGCAATTTGTCTCTGCCATATGTCTCAAGTAAGTAATTGCTAAATCAGTGTTGTTGTCCAAAAGTCTTCCCAACGTTTTTCATTTTTTACCAATGAAACTAAATAGTCCAACTTTGGTTTCTACATCCTTGCATCTCTTTTCCATTTTATTTGATTCCTTCACATCCATTGTCCATTTGGTTATTATTCACACTTATTTTGTGTACCGTTGTAAGGCACTAGCACCTTATCCTAATTTTAAGGAATAGAGATTTTTTATGTAATTGTTGTGCACTAACATTTTGTCAAATATTTCGTATGTCACATGAAACTTTTGTAGACTACATGATATTACAATTGGGCACCATAAAGAACGAAGATTTGAATTAAGAGGTGCTCAATGTCTATCATGTAGATAAGCCAAGCAAAGAAAAAGACCGCTGCTAGGTGGTTGATACTGGTCTTCCCTCTTTCTCTTGCCACCTCGGGCATTCTCTGTGGCCTAAAAACAGAATGGGTTCAAGCTTGCTACAGAAGATAAACAGAATGGATGAGCATATAAAACAGAGATTTAATTTCTTTCTTTTAAGTTGAATATTAAGGAAGTTGCCTAAAGTTTAGGTCAGTTTTCTTTTCTACTTTGTAGATACCATCAAACTGATTTTATTGCTGGTTATATTCTCAAACAGTTGTTTGCGGACAACAAAGTGATGGACGTACTGCAGGCTAGTCAAAGCATTGCATCCAATTCAACCCTGTTTTGCTGTGAAAAGGAAAAAAAGAAAGAACAAAAGAAGGTTTGGTCTAGCGCTATAGGATTCATCCTCCACTGGTAAAATGCTGGCATGTGTACTGTGTACACGTAAAATGTCTCACGTTACATCCTCAGTAGATACATAAATAGTATACACCACCACATCGTGCTAGTTAGCCATGTGTGTGTGTGTTCACTGCTGTTTTTGTGGCTGGATTGTTTTAATTTGAGAACGTTCTGCTGCTACTACCATCAACTCCTCTGAAGCCTGACCCTGTACTTCTCTAGTTTTGTTGAATATTTTGTATGACGTTGCAACGCACAGGCACCTAACTAGTTTATAATTTAAAAATGGATGGTTTTTTAGGTGTGATGATAGTTGCATATAGAGGTTGAACAGACAACACCAGAAATTTTATAACTCAAAAATAAGCTTAAACTAGTCTAATACCCATACGGTTGCGACGGTACCAAGTATATTTGATAATATTGATTAGGTGACTAAGAGTCACTTGAGAGTTGAGAATCTTAATGAACCCTCCACATAAAAACACTCATAATAAATAAATTTAATGTTAAAGTGAACATATTGTTCATATACCAGATATTGGACTGGTAAAACAAATATTACACTTGATCTTAGCCAAAAGACCGAAACAATGAGTTGAAAATGAGCCTATATGCTTGTTGGTCACTTGTTTTCAAATGTTGTAAATAAAGAACAAGACAACACAATTGTTAAAGGTTAGGAACCTTCGTCTTACAAAGCATTATCCCCTTTTGGATATAATGATCTTCAGACGAAGGTTACGAAGGAAGCACCTTCATCATTCACAAGAATAACAATTCATAGAGATAATAAACATTATCCATTCATATATCAATTCATATATTTACTTCATGATAAATATATGAATATTAATAAGATTCGCATTACATTGATATCTTCGGCTTGTTCGAATGTGTTGACGTAAAAGTGATTACAATCCCTCGTGAACAGTACATGGGTAATGTTCACCTATTTATAGGCACGGGACGCAGCCTGGGTAAAAATACATTTATGACATTAACATTTGTTCATAATTGTAACATAAATCATTAGGGACCAACTAGTCTTTTCCTCTTCGGCTCAGCGTCATGCTTGATCTTCGACACCACTTTAAGCCAAAGTTGTTACTCTTCGACTATAGCTTCGACATTCATTGTTGTCATTCTCGGACTATATCTTCGTCTTGAAGACCTTCGACAGAGGACAAAACCCCCATCATGAATCTTTGTTTATGACGAAGCTTCTGTAATAACCAACATTATGCTAGAAGCAAATGGTTAGCCGTGTTTTTAGGACCTTCGGAAGAGGAAGGCCCCCAACAGTAGCCCCTCGCAGTACTAATTTGTTTCTTTGTAACAAATTCAGACTATGACATGAATGAAGTTCTTTAGACGAAGGTCCGAAAAAACACCTTGCCTTCGCTAGAATAGCGAATCGTTCTGAATCGTGGGACCCACCGATCAGTGGTGCTTTGTGTATATATAGAGGCTTACGCTATGAATATTTTTCGTGCCATCTAGCTTTTGTGTTGTGATTGTCGTTTTAGCTTTCGTCTTTTGTGGGCACAACTGTTGCTTGAACTTCGGCTTTTGTTGTGATCACCATCGAAATGCCCGAAGATAAGAAGACTGTAGATCCCACGCTTGCTGGTTTTTATGAAGCTATGGAAAGGACCAACGTCAAAAAAATCACTAATGATACGTTGGCTGGGCTGTCTGGGGATTCCAGCGACAATGACAATTTGGATGTGAAGAGTGATAATGAAGAAATCGATGATCGACCATGGAGGCCAAGTCATGTTGTTTTTGGAAAGTCCACTATTAAGCAAGGACAGATTGAAGCGATGAAGGGGAAATATTTCCATGACATATCCATTGTGAGGGTTGGAGGAGAGAATATCATTCCTCTTTCTGAAGAAAACGAAGTAGTGGTTTTTAAGAGTTTTTTGAAGGCTGGGTTTCGTTTTCCCTTGCACAAGATGTTGGTTGAAGTATTGAAGACATTTGGGATATACCTTAATCAACTTACTCCCGAAGCTTTAATTAAAGTGGGGGGTTTTTTCATTTGGGCCATGAGAAGCCAAGGGATGGAGCCAGATGCTAAATGTTTCTACAATATTCATGAATTATCTTACCAGACAAAAGCAACTAGGAAGGAACAATATCACAACAACTTCGGGTGCTACAACTTTGTGCCCCGCTCTGATGCAAGGTGTCCCGTGCCGACATTCCGAAAGAAGTGGCCGGGCTCTTGGATGAAACAATGGTTCTATGTGAAGAATGATCTAAGTGAGATGGAAGATGTGGAGGGCACTATCCAACGTCCCATATGGTCGCGCTTCGGCATCAGGAGGCCGTCCATTGCAATTGGGAATGTAGTGCAAGCATGTTTGATGACTTTTAACACTGTGTGCACCTACATTGGTACCAGGGATTTGGTACAGGAACATATTGCTTATAAAGTGTGCCATTGGTGAATGACTGGGAAATGCCGAAAGAGACTGTTGCCGGCTCCAACGAAGGTGGTCTAGTTTACTTAAGATACACCTATCGCTATAGAAGTCAATTTGACGAACCGAATGATGATTGGCTTGAGGCTGTTGGTGCCACCAGCGGCAAGTTGTTGAGAGCTTATTCAAAGCCAGAGGACGAAGCCATGACAACTGCCTTCGACGCCCGTGGCAAGAGGAGGTTGAATAGAGTTTTTGATGTGATCAGATTTTTTTATCTTGATTACTGCTTTCTTGTCCGAAAACAGGGGTTAAAGAGAAAAGTGGCAGTTTCGTCCTCTTCCGCCGCGCCTACCGAAAAAGCTAAGGTTTTGACTCACAGGCCGAAGGCATGTCCTTTAGAGAGGACAACTGCAGTGCTTGATACAGAAAAGATGAAGATCACCGAACATGCCAAAGTTATCCCCTTAGCTCCGGAGTCCATTCCTGCTGCGACAGTCGAAGCTAGTATCTGTCCGGCAGAAGAGCATCCAAAGCTGGTGAGTCCCCCAACCGTAACAGAGTTGCCGAAGCTAGCAACTGCTTGTAACACCCAAATTATAAGACTTATAAAAGAGTTGATCTTCTTATGCGATTTGCCATCTACTTCTTCAGACATGTGACTAAACATAATTAAAAGAGAATAATTCTCTACTAAAACACAAAAAGAAAATCCATGCATCATATTGAAGTTTTGTTTGTGCATTTAATACAATAATAACATGGATAAAAATATAATAATGAGTTGAGAATTTGGACTTAACCCAAAAATTGCAAATTAGGAAAATTGGAATTAATATAGAAAGAGAGAAATACCACACAATACAAAATAAATTTATAAATAGAAAAATTAGTCCATAATAATTTGTTCAAATCATACACTCAAAATTTGTGTACAAAATTCGCCACAGAAGCTTGAATTCAAATTTGGAATGCAAAAGAATAAAATGAAAGGAAAACAAATATATAAAAGAAAAAAAAGAAAGAAAATGAGAAAACTCATGCCTGGGCTGAATTTAACAGCTCGACCCATTTACTCTCTATCCCGCGCGGCCCAACGGTCAAACTGGCGTGCCGACCGGTGGGTCCGGATGGCAGCCTCTCTTGGCGCTGATGGCACTGGGCGGCGGTCCCCACTTGTCGGTTTCTTTCTTCCCCCTCCGAGCTGGTCTTCCACGCGTCGTGCTGCCCAACTGACTCCCCGCTTTGCGCGTGTCATCCTAGATATCGCGTCGCGTTCCGTCTACCGGGTCGCTGGTGGCTCGGGCCCACTGTCCGCGTGGAGCGAACTCAACGGTGGGCGCGCTAAGGACGGCACCGCTAGCTCAACTACTTCCGCGGCCTTATATAACCCTAGGGCACTGCTATGTGTTTTTCTCTGCATCATCTGCGTGGCGCTTTCGTCGGGATCTGCACGGGCGGCGGTTCATCGTCGGACGTCGGCGGTCAGCGCAGGACGCTCTCGCCGGTGAGCCACTCTTCCTCTGCGATATCCGTGTATGCATCGGATGTTCTGGGTGGGCATTGATGGCATGGTCGAGCGGTCCTAGGAGGCCAGCGAACCACCGGGATATCCCTGTAGGGTCTTGGGCGAGTGTCGGTTGGCCGGTAGTGGTGAGTGGGGTGATTACTGCACGATCGGCCGGGCCTGGTGTCGTGAGGTTGAAGATGCCAGGGTAACCACAGATCATAGGATTGACGACTAAAATTGATCTGGTGCAACCGTTCAATAGTGATCCGATCCGGTTCGTTAATTATAGTTTTCCTGGGCGCAAGAAGCAATCCGATCCGTCGATCATACCTCCTGGGCGATGGATTCGACCTCGGGGCAATAAGCTACCAGTCGTAGATTCGGGATCGTGCGTCCACTAGCGCACTTCCGGTACACGTAGCGGGGTTTTGGGTTTTAATCTTGACCATTAGATTCTGATCTGGCGGACAAATCTCCTCGATATCCCTTCGGTCGCGTTCATTTTACGAAAGAGGCCCCGTAGTTCCACTGAATAAACCCGCAGTACATCTCGTGTTAGTCTGAGTCTATTGGAATTTCGCAAGTTTAACCCTGAACTCCCAGGAAATTTCGTGCGCAGTCCAGAGAGCAATAAACACAGATAATTAATTATAGAAAATTGATTTTCAGTACAAAAACAATTCCAGAAACTTGTATAATTTATATTTAATTCATTTTAACTCCAAATTGATTTGCTCAAGTTGCAATAATTTTGTTTTACTATTGTTCATCACCTGGTACCTCTGTTTAGTCAGGAAACTTAGATTAAAATTATTCACTGGAGTTATTCCACACCAAGCACGTAATAACTTTAGAAATTCATAACTCGATCACCGTAACTCCGAATTTAGCGATTCTTGTTCCTACGATCTCGTTACGCGGCGTAGAATATTATCATGTTTTCTGTTCTATTATTTGGTGTGATGTTAATTTTTGTCATACTATGTATGTTTGTATTGATGCGAGTAGACGAGCAAGCCATAGAGGATCTAGGGGTTCAGCTGATGGAGACTGCTGAGCAGGAGCTCGTTGAAGGCAAGTTGTGCCCCTGATCACTTCTTTTTACCTAGTCATGTTATTATTAATCATAATGATCTGCATAGGTTAATTTTGATGTGACCCAATAGGTTACCCTAGTTTGGTTATCTTTATACCTTGTTTTACCACTGAATTTTTGGGTAGTACATGCTATTGCTTTACGTGGTTTTTGGGTATGGAGATATACATTACTCATGTTCACACTTTTGTTATCAGTTTATTATTTACTGTTCATGATAAGATCATTATGTTAATGGGAACATGGAGAACCACCCGAGAAAACAGTGCTACCACAAGGGTGGTATGGGACGTCCTTGGCTGATTAAGTAGGAAAGCTAGTGGAAGACTACCTTACCTGATAGGGGCAAGGGCAGTAGGGGAGTGGTCAGTGTGGGGAGGTCCTTGGGTTGATTTTGCTGCGATGGCGGTCAGGCGAGGGATCCCTGCACTGGAGCTTCCTATAAACTGTAGCAGGTTTTCTGAAGCTAGTGGAACTTTGTAAAGGCCTCGTAGTGGTACCCTGCCTCGCTTCCTTGGTAGAGGTGTATGGGGTCCGATCTACCCCATGGCAAATGGGTAATACAACTTGTGGGTAAAGATGTGCAACCTCTGCAGAGTGTAAAACTTATATACTAGTCGTGCTCACGGTCATGAGCAGCTCAGACACTCACATGATTAATTTATGGAATTAAATTCAATTTGTCATTTGCATCGCATTGGGGTTATTTTATTATTACTTTTATTCATTATTACTATGGTTTGGTATTTACTTGCACTTAGTAACTGCTAATAAAATTTTGACCAACTTATAATAGCAACGCTCAGCTTCAACCTTTATTTTGTTGATCAGCCTTACACTTCACATGAACTCCCACCTTTGGTGAGTTCATGCACATTATTCCCCACAACTTGTTGAGCGATGAACATATGTGAGCTCACCCTTACTGCCTCACACCCCCCCACAAGAGAAGAACATGTGGTCGAAGAGGAGCCGCCCAACAGTGAAGCTTACGACGATCTAGGTGGCGTTTCCCAGTCAGCTTTGTGGCGCCAGGAAAATAATATTTAGTGTGTTTTATATTTATCATTTATTTTGTAAGACTTTCGCTATGTAATAAGTACATTTATGATATTTATGATATTTATCTCTATGCACTCTGTTATTATATGTGTTGTTCTTCCTTGGCGCACATATGAAATGCACCCGACTTTATCCTTTAAATCCGGGTGTGACAGAAGTGGTATCAGAGGAATTGTTGAATGTAGGATGAAACCTAGATAGAAATGGACAAACCCTTACCTACTTACTTTACTCTGATTCTTTCTATACTTATCTTGATCCTGTCTCACCTTCTAATGTTCTACTCTGACTATTCTTACCTTTTCTATGCTAAGACAAGGAGGATTTCACACATTGGAATCCTACATCCATGACCCTCTAAAGAGATAGGAGGCCTAAAACAAAATAAAAACTATTTTATCTATTTTAAAATGTTGGTTGATTGTTCTGATGATAAATGCCTTATTTGCTTTTTTGACTGATTGAAATAGTATAGTTGGGCATCTTAGCATGTACCACCATAAGGTAATGTATTAGCTTTAGCAGTTGACACTAATCTACTTAGTTAATAAATTCCCCAAAGTAACATGTTTCGTAATTACTCGCCTTGCCTACAATTCTTTCTTTCTTACCATATGTTTCTAACTCAGATGGTCAATACCAAGAAGAGTGGTGGAATTGATCTACCCCCCAATCGACACAGTCGGAAGATATTTAGACAACCACAACAACAAGAAGAAGAGATGAATCCTCCAAATTGTCCACCAGCCGGAACTGACCCAGCTGTTGCAGCCTAGATGCGGATAATGCAACAAATGGCGGATATGCATGCACAGATGCGGCAGGAACGCCAAGAGATGCGCCAAGAGAGAGAGAGAGGAGATGCGTCAGGAGAGGAGGGTGCAACAGCAGCAAGCACCACTGTCGCCGCCGCCACCACCAGTTCCGCCCCGGGACAATCACTGGGAATTTATGAGCCACAAGTCGTCTACCTTCGCTAGCGCGCCAGATCCACTACATGCTGATGATTGGTTGAAGTCAGTTGAGAAGATGTTAAACATCGCCCAATGCTCTGACCGGGAGAAGGTTCTATATGCTTCTGGTCATCTGACTGGTCCTGTTGCTGATTGGTGGGATTCTTATGTTGCTGTCCATGATGCTGCTGACACTATTACTTGGGCAGAATTCACCACACAGTTTAGAAACTACCACATTCCTGTAGGATTAATGAAGATCAAGAAGAAGGAGTTTCTGTCATTGAAGCAAGGCAACATGTCTGTCAGCGAGTACCGTGACAAATTCATTCAGCTGTCAAGATATGCTCCTGATGAGGTGGCGGGTGATGAAAGAAAGCAAGAGCACTTCACAGAAGGACTCAATGGGCCACTACAATATGCACTAGTTGCTCATACATTTCCATCATTTCAAAGGCTGCTTGATAAAGCTCTATCTATTGAACACAACCGTGTTCAACTAGGTGACATGAAGAGGAAGGCCATTGCCCAGGGGCAGGGTAGCAGCAGTATTCGTCCTTGCTACGTTCCGCCTCAGGGTACACCAGTTCGTCCAGGAGGTGGACCACGCCCAGCTCAGTATGCTCCACAAGGGACTCGCAGACACCCCACACTCGTCAGGCTGCCCCCACTGGCGCCCCGGTGAGGCCTACAGGACAGAAGACATGCCCTACATGCTTCAAGTGCAGTCAGATTGGGCACTATGCTAATGCTTGTCCAGTGGGGAGTTCCAGTGCACCAGCTCAGAACAAGCAACAGACTCTTGGCAAGGGATTCTCTATTGCCAGGGTTAATCAAGGCAGTGCTGATGCTAGTGCTAAAGGGGTTGGCATCGCACTTGGTATATTTTATATTAATGCAATTCATGCAACAATATTATTTGATTATGATGCTACACATTCCTTCATGTCTGCTCGATATGCCAACACAAATGAGTTACCACTGAAAAATATGAAAACACCAATGTTAGTAATTACACCTAAAGGGTCTGCTGAGGCAAATTATAAGACACATAGATTGACATTGACAATTATGGGAAGAGAATTCTGGGATACCCCTACAATATTAGAGGAAAGCAGTATAGATCTGATCCTTGGTATGTCATGGTTAAGAAAGGAAAAGGTCGTTATACAATGTGGCAGGGGTACTTGAAAGGGAAATAGGCTTACACCTTTTTCCTAAATGATTTTGGTGGTTGAATTGCCCAACACAAATAATTGAACTAACTAGTTTGCTCTAGATTATATGTTCTACAGGTTCCAAAGGTTCATCTACAAACTATACTAAATCGACTGTCTGGAATACCGTAGATTATTTCGGACAGGAGAAGCTTTTCGGAAAAATAGGCCAAGCGCGGACCGTCCGGGCCTTTGCGGCGGACCGTCCGTGACACCTAAATGACCCTCGGACAGAACAAATGCAAAAACACATGTCTCTACTGCGGACCGTTCGATGGAAGAGCAAGCACCGTCCGAGACCACGCGCGGACCGTCCGGCCTCAGGTGCGGACCGTTCGATAGGTGAGAAACCGAAAAACCCGAAGGTGACGAGTTCAGTAAAATGAATTATAGCGTCCTCACGGACCGTCCGGGGTGCATGACCAGACCGTCCGCGACTGCCTTTATCTGACATCTGACGGCGCATTAAATGCAATATAGCCGTTGATATAGCCGTTACTACTGACCGTTACGTTTTCAGCCGTTGATCTGCAGGGGCGGACCGTCCGGACCAGGGGCGAGGACCGTCCGCGGTCGGCAGAAAGGAGCAACGGCTAGGAAGTGGTTGGTGGCTATAAATACAACCCCAACCACCTCCATTCACTTCACCCAAGCATTCCAACCTTCAACATTCAATACAAGAGCTAGCAATCCATTCCAAGACACAATCAAAGCCTCCAATCTCTCCAAGTTCCACAATTGAGACAAGTGATCATTAGTGATTAGTGACTTGAGAGAGAGAGTGATCCGTGTGTTATTTGTCGCTCTTATCGCTTAGCTTTTGCAAATCGTGCTTTCTTCCTTCTCATTCTTATTCTCAAGGCACTTGTAATCAAAGCAAGAGACACTAAGTTTGTAGTGGTCCTTGTGGGGTCTAAGTGACCCGTTTGATTAAGGAGAAAGCTCACTCGGTCTAAGTGACCGTTTGAGAGAGGGAAAGGGTTGAAAGAGACCTGGTCTTTGTGACCACCTCAACGGGGAGTAGGTTTGCAAGAACCGAATCTCGGTAAAAACAAATCATCGTGTCACTCTTGCTATTTGCTTGTGATTTGTTTTTTCACCCTCTCCTTCGGACTCGATTATATTTCTAACGCTAACCCCGGCTTGTAGTTGTGCTTAAAGTTTGTAAATTTCAGATTCGCCCTATTCACCCCCCTCTAGGCGACTTTCAATTGGTATCAGAGCTGCTGCTTCATTAGAGCTTAACCGCTCGAAGTGATGTCGGGAGATCACGCCAAGAAGATGGTGATCGGCGGTGAGAAGTCCGCTACAAGCCACGGGAAGGCTCCATCAAGGGAGTCTGCCAACAACAAGAAGGATGGATCCCCATCACGCATTCGATCGCACAAGAGTGGCGAGAAGAAGAAGAAGATGAAGAAAGTGGTCTACTACGAGACCGACTCTTCCTCGCCCTCTACATCCGAATCCGACGCCGCGTCCGTCACTTCTAAGCGCCAAGAGCGCAAGAAGTATAGTAAGATCCCCCTACGCTATCCCTGCATTCCTAAGCATACTCCATTACTTTCCGTCCCATTAGGCAAACCACCGAAATTTGACGGTGAAGATTATTCTAGGTGGAGTGATATGATGAGATATCACCTAACCTCACTCCACAAAAGTATATGGGATGTTGTTGAGTTTGGTGTACAGGTACCATCCGTAGGGGATGAGGATTATGATGAGGACGAGGTGGCCCAAATCGTGCACTTCAACTCCCAAGCCACCACTATACTCCTCACCTCTCTAAGTCGAGAGGAGCATAACAAGGTGCAAGGATTGAAGAGCGCCAAGGAGATTTGGGACGTACTCAAGACCGCGCACGAAGGAGACGAGGTGACCAAAATCACCAAGCGGGAGACGATCGAGGGGGAGCTTGGTCGCTTCCGGCTACGCCAAGGGGAAGAGCCACAAGATATGTACAACTGGCTCAAGACCTTGGTGAACCAAGTGCGCAACCTCGGGAGCAAGAAATGGGATGACCATGAAATGGTCAAGGTTATTCTTAGATCACTCGTTTTTCTTAACCCTACGCAAGTACAATTAATACGTGGTGATCCTAGATATACACTAATGTCTCCCGAGGAAGTAATAGTAAAATTTGTGAGCATTGAATTGATGATCAAAGGCTCAAAGAAAATCATCGAGCAAGATACGCCCTCCACGTCCGAAGCACAACCGGTCGCATTCAAGGCGACGGAGGAGAAGAAGGAAGAGTCTACAACAAGTAGACTCCCCATCGACGCATCCAAGCTCGACAACGAGGAAATGGCGCTCATCATCAAGAGCTTCCGCCAAATCCTCAAGCAAAGGAGGGGGAAGGACTACAAATCTCGCTCCAAGAAAGTGTGCTACAAATGTGGTAAGCCCGGTCATTTTATTGCAAAATGTCCATTATCTAGTGATAGTGACAAGGGCGACGACAAGAAGGGAAAGAGGAGAGAAAAGAAGAGGTACCACAAGAAGAGGGGCGGCGATGCCCATGTGTGCCGTGAATGGGACTCCAACGAGAGCTCCACCGACTTCTCCTCCGACGAGGACGCCGCCAACATTGCCGTCACCAAAGGACTCCTCTTCCCCAACGTCGGCCACAAGTGCCTCATGGCAAAGGACGGTAAAAGGAAGAAGGTAAAATCAAGATCCTCCACTAAATATGCATCCTCTAGTGATGAAGATAATTCTAGTGAAAATGAGGAGGATGACTTGCACACACTTTTTGCCAACCTAAACATGCAACAAAAGGAAAAATTAAATGAATTAATTAGTGCTATTCATGAGAAGGATGAACTCTTGGACTCTCAAGAGGACTTCCTAATTAAAGAAAATAAGAAACATGTTAAGGTTAAAAATGCTTACGCTCTAGAAGTAGAAAAATGTGAAAAATTATCTAGTAAGCTAAGCACTTGCCATGATATTATTGCCAACCTTAGAAATGAAAATGCTAAAATAATTACTAAGGTTGATTCAAATGTTTGTGATGTTTCAATTCCGAATCTTAGAGATGATAATGTTAGTTTACTTGCTAAGATTGAAGAATTGAATGTCTCTCTTGCTAGCCTTAAGATTGAAAATGAAAAATTAATTGCTCAGGCTAAAGACTTAGATGTTTGCAATGTTACCATTTCTAACCTTAGAAGTGAAAATGACATATTACATGCTAAGGTTGTTGAATTAAAATCTTGCAAACCCTCTACATTTACCGTTGAGCATGTTTCCATCTGTACTAGATGTAGAGACATTAATGTTGATGCTATTCATGATCACCTAGCGTTAATTAAGAAACAAAATGATCACATAGCTCAACTTAATACCAAAATTAATGAGCATGACTTAGAAAATGAAAAATTTAAATTTGCTAGAAGCATGCTCTATAGTGGGAGACGCCCTGGCATCAAGAATGGGATTGGCTTCCAGAAGGGAGACAATGTCAAACTTAATGCCCCTCCTAAAAGATTGTCTAACTTTGTTAAGGGCAAGGCTCCCATGCCTCAGGATAACGAGGGTTACATTTTGTACCCTGCCGGTTATCCCGAGCATAAGATTAGGAGAATTCACTTTAGGAAGTCTCACTCTGGCCCTAATCATGCTTTTATGTATAAGGGTGAGACATCTAGCTCTAGGCAATCAACCCGTGCAAAATTGCCTAAGAAGAAATGTGACACCCCAGGTGTCAGTTTCGTGTTATGTCGGGAGATTTGTCCCTAACGAGAATGCTCAGTGAAAATTTCTATTTCTCGATCGTGTCTATCTCTGTCTATCAGGCTTTCTCATGGAAGTTCACCGAATTCGGAGTTAATCGATCACGAGAAACAACCAGTTTTGGAGCCTGTTAAAACTTTTTATTTCTCGGCTCGAATGCCAACTCGATATTCAATCTCGATTTATAAATCTCGTCTAAAGCTCATATTAATCAAATGCTCGACAGTTGCTGGTCGCGCTGTGTCCGAATCCAATTTCTCGATGTTCGATCGATGTCCGACTATTTTAATCTGACTCCGTACTCTCACACGGAATACTCAGTACGTCGTCCTCTAATTATTTCTTACTCGACTCGGCCAAATATCTCATGTCCAAACCGAATTCAAAACCCCGTATCGACAACAATTTTTTTAAATATCACGATTCGCCTTCTCCGACTAAAAATCCAAAGCCGATCGAATCTCAGGACGATTTATTTTCAAATCACGCGTAGGTAATTATTTTCGAGCGAAATCAAATTAGACTCTCGACCGAATTAATCGCTCAACCTTCCGTTCGTCCGAACTCTTTTCGCTCTGTTTCTCCGTAGCGACGAACTCCGCGAGAGCATTTTTATTCCGGAAAATAAATTAGCGCAGCCCGATAACGTGTTTTGGGCCAAGCCCATTCCAGCCCGATCCAGCCCATTAAGAAACCCTAACCCTAGCAATTTTCTATAAATAGAGGTGCTCCTTCCTTGCTTGGCTTTTATTCACCTACACCCCTAGCCGCCACTTTCCTTCTCCCTGGCTTATTCTCCCCACGCCATCCTCCTTCCTGCTCCTTCACGCACGCTAGGGCAGGGAGCCCTTCTCCTCACGGCTGCGCGCAGGAGCTGCTCCTCATGGCGCGCCTGCTCCCATGGCGCTCCTCCCCGCGTGCGCTGCGCTCAGCCCTGCCGAGCTCTCTTGCCGCGGCTCTTCCACAGCTCGGTTCTGCCCAGTTCGGCGCCCATCTCTCTGCTTCCCAGCCGAGCGTCTTCCCTGGTCGCCCAGCTCGGATTGCACCCAACTTCTAGCGCCGCGGTCGCCCTCTCTGCTCCAGCCCCTCCAGCCAGCAGGCACCCAGAAAATTCCAGGCCGCTCCCTCTGCTGTCCAGGGCGCAGGTGAACTTCTCTCGCCCCTGCTCTTCCCTGGCCGGACCGACCCCTAGCTCGAGCAAGGAGCTCATCGTCGCCCATGGCTGCCCCCCCTCTGCATAGCGACCACCACCCCCTGCAGCTTCCCCTTGCCGGCGCCCAACAACAGCACATCCCCATCCCCTTTCTCTGTTCTTGCCATGGCCGAGCTCCCAGCCGGTCTTTTTCCCCAACGCCGGCCTCCATGGATGCACGGCTCCCACTCCCATGGCGCCATGATTCTCTGCGCAGCGATGTCGGTCCAAAAACAGCAGCCTCGGATCCCCCGCATCGCGTGCTCGCTCGATCTGCGCAGTCCCGACCCGCTCCGTCGCGGTGGTGTTTGAGACAGCCCCATGCGACTCGTCGATCTGCGCCGCGCTTGTGAGTTGGCGTCAAAAATCCTTGGTGAGCCCCTCGCTAGTATTCCATTGTTTTTGGATCTCAAGTGCTTGATAAAAATGTTTGAACCATTGAGTGATGTTAATCGCAGCTAGATGTTGCCGCGGCGTCTCGCGCGATGCATGATTCGGTGAAGCACCTAAACCATGGACGCATGCGCGACTCGAATCCGAGATGACAGGTTGATGGATTTATAATTTACTATTGATGTGATTCGGTTAATGGCATGTATATAGATATGATGTATATTGGTGATTGAATATGCGTGACTGCGATAGTTCGTTTACGTGTCACGAGGGTAGTTCGCCGATATATTAATTGATTGTTAAAATGCTTCGTCGTAAAATAATGTGTTTGTGCGGCAAAGTTAATGAAGCGTAAAGCATACTTGGTGGGTCCCGCAATCGGCTAATGAGTTGGTCTAGGATAATTATATTTATGTATTCATCGTTGGTGTGGGTTAAATTAGGTGAAAATGTAAATTAAGTGACATTTAATTGGTGTCGGAAGGTGAGATAGGTTAATTTAGAAAGGTGAGTTATTAAACATGTGTATACCGGAGTGCATTATAGTGGTAATTGCGTTAAGTTAATTGGTAGTGTCTCGAGTGCACGCCATGATATGGTTGTATGCGAGACATAGTAAAATAAGGTGTGCTCGATGGGGATGATCAGTCGTTGTAGGTGGAAATCGTCTTGCTTGATTAGAGAGGTGGTGACATGCCAAGGTAGTCATCAATTCCTCTATGTTTATAAGTCGAGTCAAGTCGATGCGAAATTGGTGTTCGTTAAATTATGTTTTGCATATAGTGTAATGGAGTTAGTTGTTTTGGGATCATTATTAAAATGCTCTGTTCATATGATAAATATGTATGATTGCAGAAATGTTGAAGTGTATGTTGTGTCTCAGTCTGCGATCATAATAGGCAAGCCGACGTGTATGCTGATAGTGGGTTGTGTCGTTGCCCTAGTTAGTCGACTTGTTAGATGACTTGGTTTAGCTCGTAATCACGGTAAATTACTTGTTGTGGTCTAAATGTATATGGTTATGGTCGCGGGTAAAAAGTATTAGTGCTCAGGTGAGGTATAAGTTAAAATACAAATTATTGTGTGAACAACACTTCGATATCGATTATCGGGGGGAATGCGTTGTTAATTAAATATAGTACTTCTAGTGCTCATAATGACACGGATAAAATTTGTAAGTCTACTCGTTAGTGCTTATTTGATTAATTTAACTCTAACAAATGGTAAAGTGTTAGAATAACTCAAGTCTCTAAAACATGGCAATTCTTGACTTATATAGGAGCTGAAATTTAGTAATTGCTGTTTTGGACTGCACGCAGTGATTTGCTAGTGCTGTATGTTTGATGAACAAAATTGTATTTTCTGTAGATATGTGATATAGAAAAGTGGTAGATAACTTTATTATCTTGCTGGTGTTAAAATTTGACAGGCATAAGTCTGATCGTTTAGGAGTTATGATTTTTACAAATTCAGTAACTGAATCTGTCCAAATTCTGTACAGATTTCAGAAACTGCATTGTTTGCCTAATGTAATGTTATAATCAGTCCTTGTCGATTATAAGAAAGTTGTAGATGCTTTTCTCATCTTGCTTGTGTTAAAATTTCATAACCATAGGCCTGATAGTTCATGAGTTATGAATTTTACAAACTGGTTGCTGTGTTCTGTCCTCTGTCAGAACAGATTTCGAAAACTATAATGTTTGATTTGATTAAACCTGGAATCACTTCTTGGTGATTATAAAAGTTATGGAGTACTTTTGTCAAGCTTTCCAAAAAGTCTTGGATCACTCTTTTTGGTGATCTGAAGATTAAGTTATGGATGTTAAAAGTCTGAAGACTGAATCTGTCCAATTCTGGACAGCAAAGTCTTCTAGTGTATTTTAACCTTAGTAAAATATTGAATCAACTTGAGATGTTTATAAATGATATGTAGAAAATTTTATTATCTTTCCAGAAAGTCTAGAATCAATTTGTTTGGATGTCTGAATCTTCAGTTGTGAATTTTTGAAGTTGCAAGTCTGCATCTGTCCAAATCTGGACAGAACTGCTGTGTTTGCACAATTCAACCTTGCTAAGTGTTTAATCGTGCTGTGATGACAATACCAATGTTGTAGAGCACTTTGTAAGCTTTCCAGAAAGTCCTAGTTTGCTAGTTTTGGATTAATATTTGAAAAGTTATGATTAAAACAAGTGACTGCTGTATTGCTGTCCAAAACTTCTGCTAGTGCTTATTTGATTGTTGGTGCACCCTTTTGGCTAAAAATGGTTGGTTAGCACTAAATTAATATAGACTTGCCACGACTAGGCTTAATGATGCATGTGTGTCGTGTTTTGTATGTTGCTTGCTGTAGTTGATTGTGATAGAGGAGTCCATCGACATTGATACATCGGTCCTCTATTAAACTTGTGTTTGTGATGCTTTTGTATGATCACTAGAAGAACTAAAGAAAAGCCATAGCAAACTTATAGACTTAACTAATATAAGGTTAGGTAACTAATGGACAATTAAAGTGAACGTGGTAAATGCTTGTGCTCGTGATAACGTGTTTGTGTTGGGTAACTATAAGAAATATTTGTCGTCTTTTTATGGTGTTAGTATTGAACGCCGATAACGTGTAGATAACTAATACTAACGTGTGGTTGTCTACAGTGTCTACCAATTTAAATGTTTAGTTCGCCACTATGTCTTGTATATCTTGTGCTACTTTGTGCTACTTTCATTATATTCATCCATATGCATCTTGCATCTCATTTAGGACCGAGAGATGCTGATCGTACACGGGACGTGGTGCCAACCACAAGATGCCGTTGGTGGATGTACTGAAAGATGGTGGACTTAACTAGTGGATGCTCGCCGAGCGAGTACCTCCCCCAGCAAACACTATCTAAGTGTTAAAAATTAAAGGCAAGCCCCGGTTTTATGCATAACCGTTATATATGCTCTTTTACTGCACTTTATGTTTGTAGGCTTGTACCGTGCACTTAAGTGTAGGAGTTGAATGAAACCCTAGTTGCATGAACTCAGGATTCCCTTTGAGATGGATACTAGTATGCTAGGTCGAGTAGCTGCTTTGCTAATTAGGGATCTCGGTAGAAGTCGAGTGATTTTTCTAGCACTCGCGCGAGGTCAGGAATTGGTTGTATCCACTTTGATAACAGAATGGTGATGGTCTGTGGACACGGGTCCATGGGGACGCGTGGTCTACGAGATGAAATTGGAATAAGGATTAACGTGCGGATACCTGTGTCAAGCGTTTGAACGTACTAAACATATGCCGAGAAATATGGTAAATCGGTAAGCCTAGTACCTGATTGAACCTGGCAGTAGATTGCCCTCCTCACGCGACCTGAGACGTGGTCTCCCATTCCGGTTATGGTGGGTACAAGTGCGGTCACTGCACGACGGCAGTCGGGGTCAGTGAGGCATTGTACGCCAAGGCGGTGAGCCCCTCTCTGCTGACGGGGAATCGATGGGGACGGTTGATGTGTGTGGGGACGGAGTGCCTCGCCACGTCGTGTGTTTAGGTTTACCTTGCAAGGATAAAAACTCGATTCGAATCGTCTGCTTCTCGCAGCTAATGAGACTGCTTGATCCATTGTACTGCATTGAGTAATAAGTGGAAATGAGGTGACTGGCAACAAGATGTTGATTGCTTAAAAATGTTTGATATCATGTATGAGTAGCTAGGTACTCATCTAGTTTAAAAAGGATCATACTAAAACTTGAAAAGCTAAAACTTGATTTTAGACTCAGCTAGTGCTTTTGGCAAACCAAACCCCTCAGCCAACAGCTGCATGTCTAGAGGTAGAGGAGTAGACTCCTCACACCGGGTAAGTCTAGCTGAGTATTAGTATACTCAGCCTTGCTTGTGGCACAATTTTTGCAGGTACTTCTTAGGATGATTTGTTGCTGGTGTGACTTGGCCTCCATCCCTGCCACCAGGATAGATGGTCAAGTGGGTTACTGCTTCCGCAGGAGAGGACCAGGAGGAGTAGTGTGGCCATGCTTCGCCATGTTACTCGGTTCTTCTTCGTTAGTTATTTCCGCTGCATTAAAATTTATGGTTATTATTTCTGAAACTCCTATAATGTAATCACTATTGATGCTTATTAAACTTGTGGTATTATGCTTTATTGTATTTCTCTGTGCCTCACCTTCGAGTGAGCTAGTGGTATTCGATCCTGGATAAGTGGCTTTATCGGACTAGATCCGAGGGACTGACGGGTTATTCCGGTTTAAGTGTGTTGCTGCCTCTAAGGCGTGACTTGGGCACTTAAGTTGGAATAATTCGGGCGGTTCCGCCACAGTTGGTATCGGAGCGAATACCAGTACAGAGAAGTCAATAAGTCATAATTACCAACCTTTTCTAAAAGTAAAATTTGCTAGAAACCAATGTTGGATAGATGTCAGGACGATAAGGCTAGGCTTAGGACGCGAAGCCTTAGGAAATAGATGGGTAGCTAGGTGGCTAGTTATTTAGGCCATAAAGGCTACTACTACTACTAATAAGGATGCTGTAGAAGCATCCGATAAAGTAGTTAGGTTTGAGAAGACGTTTAGAATGAGCATGCATCATGATTGTCGCATTATAACTGTCTCTTGTGCATCAACATGCTTCTCTCACCTTTATTCCAATAATAATAACTTGTGAATAATGTGATGTACTGCTATGTTAGGAGCTATAAGAAGTGCCTTGTCCTGTGTTGTTCTGATAGTCTTGATTAGGTTGTGTTATGTGTTCTCCTTGCCGTGCTGTCTAGGAGGTACGATAACTATTTAATACATTTTGCCTCTAACCAATAAAAATTGTTGCCTGTTTTGCTCATAAAAGACCCCCTTCCCCAAATAATCTAGTGGTTACCTAGTGAAAACCAAAAAAAAAATCAAGTCACGTGCTTGTTTTGGTGTTTCTAGCCCTTGTGTGTTTTACACTTGAAATTGCACCTACCCAACTTGTAGATTCCCATAGCTTGACCCCTAAATCGGCTAAAGCTTCCTTGTGCACTTGTAGTGTCAAAACAAATTGTTGGTTTCTAGTTGCGCAAACCCTATCAAGGCCATGTTTCTTTCCATAAATCCTTGCCCCTAAAACTTCATAGCATTTCTGTCGATCGTCCTAGCTGACCCTGTTTGCCTACCTCTCCTTTTGCCTGGATCCGGTAATCATTTTCCTGGTGAATCATGTTGTGGCCTTATCATCCGAATCTCCAGATCCCTTATTGACTCTGCCCCGTTATCTGGTTATCTGCTATAACCTGTTCTCATGTATCGGGTGTTGATCTTGCCTAAATCTCTCATTTCTGATCATTCTCATACTCTTTCTCTAAGGATCATGACGCTTGTTTTATCAACTTATCTCTAAATGGCATATCCATTTGGTTCAATGGATTTGATTCTTGTCTTTAGTCTCTCATGTCTCTACAAGCTCTTCAATCTTGATCTCATGGTTGGTTCGTCCTCATATCAAATCTCGTGCTAATATCTGATCTGATAATCTCCATGTTGATCATCAAATGGTTCTCTGAGTTAAATAAAAAATTCTCATCTGATGCTCTTTTGCCAGCAATCTCTACTTCAACTTCGATCACATTCTTATTTTCTGAGCCATACTCTCATGGGCTCTATCTATTTATGTCACATGGATTTATCGTTGGGTGCGTCTTGTAATGGTGTTATGACTAAACGACTGATGGTGTCGCGACGAAACCGAGAGCCTACTATGGTGCACACATGGTTGAGCTGCTCGACACGCGCTGGTATCGTGGTTAATAGTCGTGGTCCATTACGAGACTATACTGCTATCTTTCATGGATATTCTCTCAAAGTGATCGCTGCATTTTGTCTCGATATGTCGCGATATTCTAACCAAATCTGTCTTCAGTATCTTGTCAGATACCCTCTCATGAATTTGCATCTATCTTCAGTCTGGGAGTTACATGCTTCTCCACCCTTAAATATCCTCATTCGAATCTCGGGACGAGATTCTTTTTAAGGGGGGAAGGCTGTGACACCCCAGGTGTCAGTTTCGTGTTATGTCGGGAGATTTGTCCCTAACGCGAATGCTAAGTGAAAATTTCTATTTCTCGATCGTGTCTATCTCTGTCTATCAGGCTTTCTCATGGAAGTTCACCGAATTTAGAGTTAATCGATCACGAGAAACAACCAGTTTTGGAGCCTGTTAAAACTTTTTATTTCTCGGCTCGAATGCCAACTCGATATTCAATCTCGATTTATAAATCTCGTCTAAAGCTCATATTAATCAAACGCTCGACAGTTGCTGGTCGCGCTGTGTCCGAATCCAATTTCTCGATGTTCGATCGATGTCCGACTATTTTAATCTGACTCCGTACTCTCACACGGAATACTCAGTACGTCGTCCTCTAATTATTTCTTACTCGACTCGGCCAAATATCTCATGTCCGAACCGAATTCAAAACCCCGTATCGACAGCAATTTTTTTAAATATCACGATTCGCCTTCTCCGACTAAAAATCCAAAGCCGATCGAATCTCAGGACGATTTATTTTCAAATCACGCGTAGGTAATTATTTTCGAGCGAAATCAAATTAGACTCTCGACCGAATTAATCGCTCAACCTTCCGTTCGTCCGAACTCTTTTCGCTCTTTTTCTCCGTAGCGACGAACTCCGCGAGAGCATTTTTATTCCGGAAAATAAATTAGCGCAGCCCGATAACGTGTTTTGGGCCAAGCCCATTCCAGCCCGATCCAGCCCATTAAGAAACCCTAACCCTAGCAATTTTCTATAAATAGAGGTGCTCCTTCCTTGCTTGGCTTTTATTCACCTACACCCCTAGCCGCCACTTTCCTTCTCCCTGGCTTATTCTCCCCACGCCATCCTCCTTCCTGCTCCTTCACGCACGCTAGGGCAGGGAGCCCTTCTCCTCACGGCTGCGCGCAGGAGCTGCTCCTCATGGCGCGCCTGCTTCCATGGCGCTCCTCCCCGCGTGCGCTGCGCTCAGCCCTGCCGAGCTCTCTTGCCGCGGCTCTTCCACAGCTCGGTTCTGCCCAGTTCGGCGCCCATCTCTCTGCTTCCCAGCCGAGCGTCTTCCCTGGTCGCCCAGCTCGGATTGCACCCAACTTCCAGCGCCGCGGTCGCCCTCTCTGCTCCAGCCCCTCCAGCCAGCAGGCGCCCAGAAAATTCCAGGCCGCTCCCTCTGCTGTCCAGGGCGCAGGTGAACTTCTCTCGCCCCTGCTCTTCCCTGGCCGGACCGACCCCTAGCTCGAGCAAGGAGCTCATCGTCGCCCATGGCTGCCCCCCCTCTGCACAACGACCGCCACCCCCTGCAGCTTCCCCTTGCCGGCGCCCAACAGCAGCACATCCCCATCCCCTTTCTCTGTTCTTGCCATGGCCGAGCTCCCAGCCGGTCTTTTTCCCCAACGCCGGCCTCCATGGATGCACGGCTCCCACTCCCATGGCGCCATGATTCTCTGCGCAGCGATGTCGGTCCACAAACAGCAGCCTCGGATCCCCCGCATCGCGTGCTCGCTCGATCTGCGCAGTCCCGACCCGCTCCGTCGCGGTGGTGTTTGAGACAGCCCCATGCGGCGTCGTCGATCTGCGCCGCGCTTGTGAGTTGGCGTCAAAAATCCTTGGTGAGCCCCTCGCTAGTATTCCATTGTTTTTGGATCTCAAGTGCTTGATAAAAATGTTTGAACCATTGAGTGATGTTAATCGCAGCTAGATGTTGTCGCGGCGTCTCGCGCGATGCATGATTCGGTGAAGCACCTAAACCATGGACGCATGCGTGACTCGAATCCGAGATGACAGGTTGATGGATTTATAATTTACTATTGATGTGATTCGGTTAATGGCATGTATATAGATATGATGTATATTGGTGATTGAATATGCGTGACTGCGATAGTTCGTTTACGTGTCGCGAGGGTAGTTCGCCGATATATTAATTGATTGTTAAAATGCTTCGTCGTAAAATAATGTGTTTGTGCGGCAAAGTTAATGAAGCGTAAAGCATACTTGGTGGGTTCCGCAATCGGCTAATGAGTTGGTCTAGGATAATTATATTTATGTATTCATCGTTGGTGTGGGTTAAATTAGGTGAAAATGTAAATTAAGTGACATTTAATTGGTGTCGGAAGGTGAGATAGGTTAATTTAGAAAGGTGAGTTATTAAACATGTGTATACCGGAGTGCATTATAGTGGTAATTGCGTTAAGTTAATTGGTAGTGTCTCGAGTGCACGCCATGATATGGTTGTATGCGAGACATAGTAAAATAAGGTGTGCTCGATGGGGATGATCAGTCGTTGTAGGTGGAAATCGTCTTGCTTGATTAGAGAGGTGGTGACATGCCAAGGTAGTCATCAATTCCTCTATGTTTATAAGTCGAGTCAAGTCGATGCGAAATTGGTGTTCTAAATTATGTTTTGCATATAGTGTAATGGAGTTAGTTGTTTTGGGATCATTATTAAAATGCTCTGTTCATATGATAAATATGTATGATTGCAGAAATATTGAAGTGTATGTTGTGTCTCAGTCTGCGATCATAATAGGCAAGCCGACGTGTATGCTGATAGTGGGTTGTGTCGTTGCCCTAGTTAGTCGACTTGTTAGATGACTTGGTTTAGCTCGTAATCACGGTAAATTACTTGTTGTGGTCTAAATGTATATGGTTATGGTCGCGGGTAAAAAGTATTAGTGCTCAGGTGAGGTATAAGTTAAAATACAAATTATTGTGTGAACAACACTTCGATATCGATTATCGGGGGGAATGCGTTGTTAATTAAATATAGTACTTCTAGTGCTCATAATGACACGGATAAAATTTGTAAGTCTACTCGTTAGTGCTTATTTGATTAATTTAACTCTAACAAATGGTAAAGTGTTAGAATAACTCAAGTCTCTAAAACATGGCAATTCTTGACTTATATAGGAGCTGAAATTTAGTAATTGCTGTTTTGGACTGCACGCAGTGATTTGCTAGTGCTGTATGTTTGATGAACAAAATTGTATTTTCTGTAGATATGTGATATAGAAAAGTGGTAGATAACTTTATTATCTTGCTGGTGTTAAAATTTGATAGGCATAAGTCTGATCGTTTAGGAGTTATGATTTTTACAAATTCAGTAACTGAATCTGTCCAAATTCTGTACAGATTTCAGAAACTGCATTGTTTGCCTAATGTAATGTTATAATCAGTCCTTGTCGATTATAAGAAAGTTGTAGATGCTTTTCTCATCTTGCTTGTGTTAAAATTTCATAACCATAGGCCTGATAGTTCAAGAGTTATGAATTTTACAAACTGGTTGCTGTGTTCTGTCCTCTGTCAGAACAGATTTCGAAAACTATAATGTTTGATTTGATTAAACCTGGAATCACTTCTTGGTGATTATAAAAGTTATGGAGTGCTTTTGTCAAGCTTTCCAAAAAGTCTTGGATCACTCTTTTTGGTGATCTGAAGATTAAGTTATGGATGTTAAAAGTCTGAAGACTGAATCTGTCCAATTCTGGACAGCAAAGTCTTCTAGTGTATTTTAACCTTAGTAAAATATTGAATCAACTTAAGATGTTTATAAATGATATGTAGAAAATTTTATTATCTTTCCAGAAAGTCTAGAATCAATTTGTTTGGATGTCTGAATCTTCAGTTGTGAATTTTTGAAGTTGCAAGTCTGCATCTGTCCAAATCTGGATAGAACTGCTGTGTTTGCACAATTCAACCTTGCTAAGTGTTTAATCGTGCTGTGATGACAATACCAATGTTGTAGAGCACTTTGTAAGCTTTCCAGAAAGTCCTAGTTTGCTAGTTTTGGATTAATATTTGAAAAGTTATGATTAAAACAAGTGACTGCTGTATTGCTGTCCAAAACTTCTGCTAGTGCTTATTTGATTGTTGGTGCACCCTTTTGGCTAAAAATGGTTGGTTAGCACTAAATTAATATAGACTTGCCACGACTAGGCTTAATGATGCACGTGTGTCGTGTTTTGTATGTTGCTTGCTGTAGTTGATTGTGATAGAGGAGTCCATCGACATTGATACATCGGTCCTCTATTAAACTTGTGTTTGTGATGCTTTTGTATGATCACTAGAAGAACTAAAGAAAAGCCGTAGCAAACTTATAGACTTAACTAATATAAGGTTAGGTAACTAATGGACAATTAAAGTGAACGTGGTAAATGCTTGTGCTCGTGATATCGTGTTTGTGTTGGGTAACTATAAGAAATATTTGTCGTCTTTTTATGGTGTTAGTATTGAACGCCGATAACGTGTAGATAACTAATACTAACGTGTGGTTGTCTACAGTGTCTACCAATTTAAATGTTTAGTTCGCCACTATGTCTTGTATATCTTGTGCTACTTTGTGCTACTTTCATTATATTCATCCATATGCATCTTGCATCTCATTTAGGACCGAGAGATGCTGATCGTACACGGGACGTGGTGCCAACCACAAGATGCCGTTGGTGGATGTACTGAAAGATGGTGGACTTAACTAGTGGATGCTCGCCGAGCGAGTACCTCCCCCAGCAAACACTATCTAAGTGTTAAAAATTAAAGGCAAGCCCCGGTTTTATGCATAACCGTTATATATGCTCTTTTACTGCACTTTATGTTTGTAGGCTTGTACCGTGCACTTAAGTGTAGGAGTTGAATGAAACCCTAGTTGCATGAACTCAGGATTCCCTTTGAGATGGATACTAGTATGCTAGGTCGAGTAGCTGCTTTGCTAATTAGGGATCTCGGTAGAAGTCGAGTGATTTTTCTAGCACTCGCGCGAGGTCAGGAATTGGTTGTATCCACTTTGATAACAGAATGGTGATGGTCTGTGGACACGGGTCCATGGGGACGCGTGGTCTACGAGATGAAATTGGAATAAGGATTAACGTGCGGATACCTGTGTCAAGCGTTTGAACGTACTAAACATATGCCGAGAAATATGGTAAATCGGTAAGCCTAGTACCTGATTGAACCTGGCAGTAGATTGCCCTCCTCACGCGACCTGAGACGTGGTCTCCCATTCCGGTTATGGTGGGTACAAGTGCGGTCACTGCACGACGGCAGTCGGGGTCAGTGAGGCATTGTACGCCAAGGCGGTGAGCCCCTCTCTGCTGACGGGGAATCGATGGGGACGGTTGATGTGTGTGGGGACGGAGTGCCTCGCCACGTCGTGTGTTTAGGTTTACCTTGCAAGGATAAAAACTCGATTCGAATCGTCTGCTTCTCGCAGCTAATGAGACTGCTTGATCCATTGTACTGCATTGAGTAATAAGTGGAAATGAGGTGACTGGCAACAAGATGTTGATTGCTTAAAAATGTTTGATATCATGTATGAGTAGCTAGGTACTCATCTAGTTTAAAAAGGATCATACTAAAACTTGAAAAGCTAAAACTTGATTTTAGACTCAGCTAGTGCTTTTGGCAAACCAAACCCCTCAGCCAAACAGTTGCATGTCTAGAGGTAGAGGAGTAGACTCCTCACACCGGGTAAGTCTAGCTGAGTATTAGTATACTCAGCCTTGCTTGTGGCACAATTTTTGCAGGTACTTCTTAGGATGATTTGTTGCTGGTGTGACTTGGCCTCCATCCCTGCCACCGGGATAGATGGTCAAGTGGGTTACTGCTTCCGCAGGAGAGGACCAGGAGGAGTAGTGTGGCCAGGCTTCGCCATGTTACTCGGTTCTTCTTCGTTAGTTATTTCCGCTGCATTAAAATTTATGGTTATTATTTCTGAAACTCCGATAATGTAATCACTATTGATGCTTATTAAACTTGTGGTATTATGCTTTATTGTATTTCTCTGTGCCTCACCTTCGAGTGAGCTAGTGGTATTCGATCCTGGATAAGTGGCTTTATCGGACTAGATCCGAGGGACTGACGGGTTATTCCGGTTTAAGTGTGTTGCTGCCTCTAAGGCGTGACTTGGGCACTTAAGTTGGAATAATTCGGGCGGTTCCGCCACAAGAAAACTCCTATTGCATCAAATGATTCTAACATTTCATTTAAGACTTTTGATGCATCTTATGTTTTAACTAACAAATCCGGCAAGGTAGTTGCCAAATATGTTGGGGCAAGCACAAGGGGTCAAAGACTTGTGTTTGGGTACCCAAAGTTCTTGTATCTAATGTCAAAGGACCCAAAACCATTTGGGTACCTAAAATCAAGAACTAAATTTGTTTTGTAGGTTTATGCATCCGGGGGCTCAAGTTGGATCATCGACAGCGGGTGCACAAACCACATGACAGGGGAGAAGAAGATGTTCTCCTCCTACGAGAAAAACCAAGATCCCCAACGAGCTATCACATTCGGGGATGGAAATCAAGGTTTGGTCAAAGGATTGGGTAAAATTGCTATATCACCTGACCATTCCATTTCAAATGTTTTTCTTGTAGATTCTTTAGATTACAACTTGCTTTCAGTTTCGCAATTACGTAAAATGGGTTACAACTGTCTTTTTACGGATACAAGTGTTACTGTCTTTATAAGAAGTGATGATTCAATAGCATTTAAGGGAGTGTTAGAGGGTCAGCTATACTTAGTAGATTTTGAGAGAGCTGAACTCGACACTTTCTTAATTGCTAAGACTAACATGGGCTGGCTCTCGCATCGCCGACTAGCACATGTTGGAATGAAGAATCTTCACAAGCTTCTAAAGGGAGAACACATTTTGGGACTAACAAATGTTCATTTTGAGAAAGACAGGATTTGTAGCGCATGTCAGGCAGGGAAGCAAGTTGGTATTCATCATCCACACAAGAACATCATGACAACTGACAGGCCACTCGAGCTCCTACACATGGACCTATTCGGCCCGATAGCTTACATAAGCATCGGCGGGAGTAAGTACTGTCTAGTTATTATGGATGATTATTCTTGCTTCACTTGGGTGTTCTTTTTGCAGGAAAAATCTCATACCCAAGAGACCTTAAAGGGATTCTTGAGATGGGCTCAAAATGAGTTCGGCTTAAGGATCAAGAAAATTAGAAGCGACAACGGGACGGAGTTCAAGAACTCACAAATCGAAGGCTTCCTTGAGGAGGAGGGCATCAAGCATGAGTTCTCTTCTCCCTACACGCCACAACAAAATGGTGTAGTGGAGAGGAAGAATAGAACTCTATTGGACATGGCAAGGACCATGCTTGATGAGTACAAGACTTCGGATCAGTTTTGGGTGGAGGCGGTCAACACCGCTTGCTACGCCATCAACCGGTTGTATCTACACCAAATCCTCAAGAAGACATCTTATGAACTCCTCACCGGCTGTAGAAGGCTTTTTACTTGGTTATGATTCAAACACAAGGGCATATAGAGTCTTTAACAAGTCCACTGGACTAGTTGAAGTTTCTTGTGACATTGTGTTTGATGAGACTAACGGCTCTCAAGTAAAGCAAGTTGATCTTGATGAATTAGATGATGAAGAGGCTCCGTGCATCGCGCTAAGGAACATGTCCATTGGGGATGTGTGTCCTAAGGAATCCGAAGAGCCTCCACAAGCACAAGATCAACCATCTTCCTCCACACAAGCATCTCCACCAACTCAAGACGAGGATGAGGCTCAAGATGATGAAGGAGAAGATCAAGAAGATGAGCCACCTCAAGAAGACGACAATGATCAAGAGGGAGATGCAAATGATCAAGACAAGGAGGATGAACAAGATCCAAGACCGCCACACCCAAGAGTCCACCAAGCAATTCAACGAGATCATCCCGTGAACACCATCCTCGGCGATATTCATAAGGGGGTAACCCCTCGATCTCGTGTTGCTCATTTTTGTGAACATTACTCCTTTGTGTCTTCTATTGAGCCACATAGGGTAGAAGACGCATTAAGGGATTCGGATTGGGTGTTGGCGATGCAAGAGGAGCTCAACAACTTCACAAGGAATGAGGTATGTCATTTAGTTCCATGTCCTAACCAAAATGTTGTAGGAACCAAGTGGGTCTTCCGCAACAAGCAAGATGAGCATGGTGTGGTGACAAGGAACAAAGCCCGACTTGTGGCCAAGGGGTATTCACATCGAAGGTTTGGATTTTGGTGAAACCTATGCACCCGTAGCTAGGCTTGAGTCAATTCATATATTACTTGCCTATGCTACTTACCATGGCTTTAAGCTTTACCAAATGGACGTGAAGAGTGCCTTCCTCAATGGACCAATCAAGGAAGAGGTCTATGTTGAGCAACCTCCTGGCTTTGAAGATAGTGAGTATCCTAACCATGTCTATAAACTCTCTAAGGCGCTTTATGGGCTCAAGCAAGCCCCGAGAGCATGGTATGAATGCTTAAGAGATTTCCTTATCACTAATAGCTTCAAAGTCGGCAAGGCCGATCCTACTCTCTTTACTAAAACTATTGAAAATGATTTGTTTGTATGCCAAATTTATGTTGATGATATCATATTTGGGTCTACTAACAAATCCATTTGTGAAGAGTTTAGTAGGATCATGACTCAGAAATTCGAGATGTCTATGATGGGGGAGTTGAAATATGTCTTAGGATTTCAAGTCAAGCAACTCCAAGAGGGTACCTTCATTAGCCAAACAAAGTACATTCAAGACATTCTTGCAAAGTTTGGGATGAAGGATGCCAAGCCCATCAAGACACCCATGGGAACCAATGGGTATCTCGACCTCGACACGGGAGGTAAATCCATAGATCAAAAGGTATACAGGTCGATGATAGGTTCTTTACTCTATTTATGTGCTTCATGACCGGACATTATGCTTTCCGTATGCATGTGTGCAAGATTCCAAGCCGACCCTAAGGAAGCTCACCTTACGGCCGTAAAACGAATCTTGAGATATGTAGTTTATACTCCTAAGTTTGGGCTTTGGTACCCTCAGGGATCCACATTTGATTTAACTGGTTATTTGGATGCCGATTGGGCGGGGTGTAAAATTAATAGAAAGAGCACGTCGGGGATTTGCCAGTTCTTGGGAAGGTCTTTGGTGTCTTGGGCTTCAAAGAAGCAAAATTCCGTAGCTCTTTCTACCGCCGAGGCCGAGTATATTGCCGCAGGCCATTGTTGCGCGCAATTGCTTTGGATGAGGCAAACCCTTAGGGACTATGGTTACAAATTAACCAAAGTTCCTCTTCTATGTGATAATGAGAGTGCAATTCGCATGGCGGATAATCCCGTTGAGCATAGCCGCACTAAACACATAGCCATTCGGTATCATTTCTTAAGGGATCACTAACAAAAGGGAGATATCGAGATTGCATATATTAGCACCAAAGAACAATTAGCCGATATCTTTACCAAGCCACTAGATGAACAAACATTTAACAAACTTAGGCATGAGCTAAATATTATTGATTCTCGGAATTTCTTTTGATGTCTTGCATACATAGCTCATTAATATACCTTTGATCATGTCTCTTTTATGCTATGACTAATGTGTTTTCAAGTGTATTTCAAACCAAGTCATAGATTGAAAGGGAATTGGAGTCTTCGGCGAAGACAAAGGCTTCCACTCCACTCCATCAAATTACTCATCCTTCGCCATCGCTCCGAGCCACTCTCCAACTTTGGTATAATCTTCACTCATATTTTGTTCGCCAAAGGGGGAGAAAGTAGTTAAAAGGGCTTATATTTCACTCAAGTATCCGTTTTTGGCGATTCATGCCAAAGGGGGAGAAAGTATTAGCCCAAAGCAAAAGGACCGCACCACCACCAATTTTCAAAAATTTGAGTTAAGAAAAGATTTCTCAATTGGTGATTTTCCATGACGATTTTCCAATTGGTATCTTATTTTTGATAGAATTTCAAATTGGTTCACCCTCTTCAAAACTAATATCTAAAACCCTCTTGAACACTAAGAGGAGGATTTTATTGAGGGGGAGTTTTGTTTAGTCAAAGGAAAAGCATTTGAAACAAGGGGAGAAAATTTCAAATCTTGAAAATGCTTCTCAAAATCTTATTCATTTACCTTTGACTATTTGCAAAGGACTTTGAAAAGAATTTACAAAAGAATTTGCAAAAACAAAACATGTGGTGCAAGTGGGGTCCAAAATGTTGAAAATGAAAAAGAAATTAATCCATGCATATCTTATGTGAATATTTATTGGTTCAATTCTTAGTAACCTTTGCACTTACATTATGCAAACTAGTCCAATTATACACTTCTATATTTGCTTTGGTTTGTGTTGGCATCAATCACCAAAAAGGGGGAGATTGAAAGGGAAATAGGCTTACATCTTTTTCCTAAATGATTTTGGTGGTTGAATTGCCCAACACAAATAATTGAACTAACTAGTTTGCTCTAGATTATATGTTGTACAGGTGCCAAAGGTTCATCTACAAACTACACTAAATCGACTGTCCGGAATACCGTAGATTATTCCGGACAGGAGAAGCTTTTCGGAAAAACAGGCCAAGCGCGGACCGTCCGGGCCTTTGCGGCGGACCGTCCGCGACACCTAAATGACCCTCGGACAGAACCAATGCAAAAACACATGTCTCTACTACGGACCGTCCGATGGAAGAGCAAGCACCGTCCGAGACCACGCGCATACCGTCCGACCTCAGGTGCGGACCGTCCGGTAGGTGAGAAATCGAAAAACCTGAAGGTGACGGGTTCGGTAAAATGAATTATAGCGTCCTCGCGGACCGTCCGGGGTGCACGACTGCCTTTATCTGACATCTGACGTCGCATTAAATGCAATATAGCCATTGATATAGCCGTTACTGCCGACCGTTACGTTTTCAGCCGTTGATCTGCAGGGGCGGACCGTACGGACCAGGGGCGCGGACCGTCCGCGGTCGGCAGAAAGGAGCAACGGCTAGGAAGTGGTTGGTGGCTATAAATACAACCTGAACCACCTCCATTCACTTCACCCAAGCATTCCAACCTTCAACATTCAATACAAGAGCTAGCAATCCATTCCAAGACACAATCAAAGCCTCCAATCTCTCCAAGTTCCACAATTGAGACAAGTGATCATTAGTGATTAGTGACTTGAGAGAGAGAGAGAGAGTGATCCATGTGTTATTTGTCGCTCTTGTCGCTTGGCTTTTGCAAATCGTGCTTTCTTCCTTCTCATTCTTATTCTCAAGGCACTTGTAATCAAAGCAAGAGACACTAAGTTTGTAGTGGTCCTTGTGGGGTCTAAGTGACCCGTTTGATTAAGGAGAAAGCTCACTCGGTCTAAGTGACCGTTTGAGAGAGGGAAAGGGTTGAAAGAGACCCGGTCTTTGTGACCACCTCAATGGGGAGTAGGTTTGCAAGAACCGAACCTCGGTAAAACAAATCATCGTGTCACTCTCGCTATTTGCTTGTGATTTGTTTTTTCACCCTCTCCTTCGGACTCGATTATATTTCTAACGCTAACCCCGGCTTGTAGTTGTGCTTAAAGTTTGTAAATTTCAGATTCGTCCTATTCACCCCCTCTAGGCGACTTTCAGTACTGTAGAACTCACCAGCCCTAAAGGAGAAAGATTCGAAGTTGAGATTACCGTAACTACTGTGGCGGAACCGCCCGAATTATTCCAACTTAAGTGCCTAAGTCCCACCTTAAAGGCTAGACCACACTTAAATAGGAATAACACGTCAGTCCCTCGGATCTAGTCCAGCGAGGCCACTAACAGGATCAAGTACCACATACTCACTCGATGGTGAGGCACAGAGCAAATACAATAAAGCATAAAACCATACATTAAGGAGTATTAAATTTATTACAACATCATCGGAGTTTTAGCAAAAGTAGTGATCATTGTTCGGAATGCAACAGAATAAAACTAATGATAAATAAATGGAGGGATGGGGAAGCCTGTCCCATCACTCCTCATGCTCCTCCTCAGCCGAGGTAGGGTCCCACTCGACTGTCCAACCCGGTGGCAAGATGGATGACCAAGTCACTCCAACAACCATGTCCTCCAAGGAACCTGTAAAATTATGCCACAAGCAAGGCTGAGTATACTAATACTCAGCTAGACTTACCCGGTGTGAGGAGTCTACTCCTCTACCTCTAGACATGCAGCTGTTTGGCTGAGGGGTTTGCTTGCCAAAAGCACTAGCTGAGTCTAAAAATCAAATTTTAGCTTTTTCAAGTTTTAGTGTGATTATCTTAAGACTAAATGTGTACCTATCTAATCATACATGGTATCAAACATTTAGCAATCAACAACTTTCTCCAAGTTATCACATTTCCACTTGTTACTCAATGCAATACAATGGGTCAAGCAGTCTCATTAGCTGCGAGAAGCAGACAATTTGAATCGAGTTTTTATCCTTGCAATGTAAACCCAAACACACGACGTGGCGAGGCACTCCGTCCCCACACATCAATCGTCCCCATCGATTCCCTAGCAACAGATCAGGGCTCACCGCCTTGACGTACAATGCCTCACTGACCCCGACTGCCGTCGTGCAGTGACCGCACTTGTACCCACCATAACCGGAATGGGAGACCACATCTCAGGTCGCGTGAGGGTAAAGTCTGCGGGCAGGTTCACTCAGGTACTAGGCTTACTGATTTACCATATTTCTCGGCATGTGTTTAGTACGTTCAAACGCTTGACACAGGTATCCGCACTTTAATCCTTATTCCAATTTTCCATCTCGTAGACAACCAATTCCCATGGATTGTTGTCCACAGACCAACATCATTATGATATGAAAGTGGGTACAACCAATTCCTGACCTCGCGCGAGTGCTAGAAAATCACTCGACTTCTACCGAGATCCCTAATTAGTAAAGCAGCTATTCGACCTAGCATACTAGTATCCATCTCAAAAGGATTCCTGAGTTCATGCAACTAGGGTTTCAATCAACTCCTACACTTAGTGCACATTACAAACCTACAAACATTAAGTGTAGTAAAATAGCATAATAAACGGTTATGCATAAAACCGGGGCTTGCCTTCCAAAGCTGGGGCTGCGGGGAGATCCTCGGTGGCAGGCTCTGGTGCTGGCTCCTGGACTCCTTCCCGATCAACTCCTTGCTCAGGGATGAGCACGTACTCTCTGTCAGCGAGGTTGCACTCTATCGAATGCAATGAATAAGATATATGTATGCTATGGTATGCAGAATTTAGTAACCATTATGCATAGTGAAGAAAAACTAAGTTAGTTGATAACTTAGGGTTTCCTTGTTATAAGAAGCTCTTAGTGGTTTATGCTTAGCAACCTAGGTTTGAGGTTTTGCTTAGAGGCAAACGTAGTGGATTAAAACTTGGATTGCCCCTTAAAGGTTTTAGTAGGTACTCAAGGGGTTTTGCTGGGTTGGTTAGGGTAACATTAATCTCCACTATTAATTCCTCTTTTCATTTTCTATTTATGCTTTTAAGGTGGGTTTGAACTACAACAGTGATTTCAAATTTTCCAAAACTTCTGTAAAAATTACAGTGGGTTAATATTGGTCACTGTAGTCTGTCCTATAAATTTGAGGTAAAAAATACATAGAATATGCCCTGGACAAAAATAATAAAAGTTGGGGCAGAGGGGTCACTTTGCACTACAACTCTTATCTAGGTGTGGGTTCTGTACTAAGAGTTATTTTTGCTGGTATCTATGGGTAATAACATGCTTCTGTGCCAAAAATCATAGAGGGTTACTTAGTGGTTATTTAGTTATGATTTTCTAAAGTTTAATGCCAAAAAGACACTTATAACTAAATTGCTATTTGAAAATTATCAAACAACAGAACTTGTATTTTTCCTAGGTTCTTCTTAGCACAAGAGCAGTCATTCCTAAGGTAGGGGTGTGTTGGAGACTTGTTCTCAAATGCTATGAATTAAGAACAAGGCAACATAAAATGTTAAATGTTAATGTCCTTCATCCAACGAAGCATTATTCCCTTGGGGATTAATGGACCTTGGACGAAGGTTGATGACAATACGATTACGAAGGTTAAATCTTCGTAATTGAATTTTAATAGATTGTAAAAGATAACATAAAATATAGAGTATCAAAGGTAAATGAATCATAAACGAACCATATTATATTTACTCAGTATATTTAATTATTGAATACAATTATACCTCTGCCTTGGCAAAGATTGGTTCCCGAATGATGCGATTGCAAATACTGGAATGCGTGAACAGTAAAGGAATACTGTTCACTATTTATAGGCACAGGACATAGCCTATGGGGAATTACAATTATGCCCCTTATAAGGGATTACAACAGCGACCCAAACATTTATGGACTAAAAGGTCATTCTACTTTTAAGTCGGTTTGTAATTCCGAAGCTTCATGAAGAGGATCCTTCGGTCATCTCATGCGGACAGCTTCAGCCGAAGCTGCTTCTTCCTACAAGACCTTCGGCGACGAAGCATAGTCCCAACAGTAGCCCCTTTCGCGGCGCTAGATCGTTTTTCGTAACGAGCTTGATCCGTGAAAAAAGTCTCTTAAGCTTCGGGAAGCCGAAGGTCCAAAAAACACCTTCCCTGAGCTCGTTGTCGAGAAACGATTCAGTTGCCGAGCGCGTAGCGGTCCCACCTTGCAGAGCTACTGTTTGGTCTCTGCGGTCCACCGTGCAGCGAGTGCAAGCGGCTGTCCGCCTGGTGTAAAAATCCTGGCGATTCACCTTCTTACCTGCATCACTATATAAACAGACGAGTAGGTGTGAAGTTACCACAGCATTCATTGCTATTTGCACTGTTTTGCTGCCAAAATTTTTAACCAAAGCCAAAGCTTGACTCTCAGAATCATACGAAGCTCCAGTTTGAAGCCTACTTCGTCAGAAGAAAAAGCTTCGGAAGAAAAAGCATTTAGTTCCCAAAAAATTCAGAGTTAAATGGCCAGAGTGCGTTCTACCGCTAGGGTTGAGCGTGAGGGAGGCGAAGCTGAAGGATCGGAGACTGTTCCCATCTCCGAAGCGATGCAACGATCCGGACTGGTAACCCCGGAAGAAATCCCCACTGCTGAGACAGAACAGGCGACTGCCGAAGCGGAAGAAGGAAACATTGAGGAAACTGATTCCGAAGATGATTATCGTATTGCCATGCCAAGTAAGCCCAGCCACTTGGACTTCAGAAAGTCGACTGTTTCGAAGGCTGATCTCTCCAAGATGGTGAAGTCGGGTTATTTCAGTGAAAGTCAGAAGAAGCTACTACGCTTTGGGGGGGGGGGGGAAGAAACTACCCCGAAGCCAGAGAAGGATGAAATAGTCATTTTCAAGAGCTTTCTAAAGGCTGGGTTGAGATTCCCCCTGCATGGGATTATTGCAGATGTATTGAAGAGGTTTGGGATCTACTTTCATCAGCTGACTCCTAACGCTATCGTTAGGCTTAGCGTCTATATCTAGGCCCTCCGAAGCCAGGCGGTGGAGCCGTTTGCCGACAGCTTTTGTCGAGTTCATGAGCTGCATTATCAGACGAAGGCTAGAAAAGATGGATTGCATGATAACTTTGGTTGCTATAATTTTGCCTATCGGAAAACCACAAAGTTTCCTGTCATCAGCTATCGAAGCAAGTGGCCGGCAGGCTGGAAATCAGAATGGTTCTACGTCAAGGTTGATGACGACAAGGAGAAGCTTGTGCAGAGTCCGCTTGAACTAATCTTCGGAGAAACCCGACCTCATTGCAACATGACACCAGAAGGTCCAACCCAAAAAGCGTTGGCTGAGTTTAAAATTATTTCAGAGCATATCAGCACAAGAGACCTGGTTCAAGAGTTTTTGGCTTTCAGGGTTTTTCCTACCTTAAAAGAATGGGAAATGCCGAAGCTAGAGGGGGAGAAGAAAGAAGGGGAACTTGTGCGGCTACCTTACTACTACAAGTTTAAGAAATATTTTAAAACACCTTGCCAAGAGTGTCTGGACACAATTGAAATAATGTGCAATGAAATACTCGGTAATTACTCCAAAAAAGAGGATTAGTTGATGACCGCGGCCTTCGGTACCCGTCCGAAGCGAAGACTGAATCGAGTGTTGGACGCCCTGGGTTTTGAATACCCTGACTACGAAAATCTGAATAAAGGTGTCGAAGGCCGGAAAAGGAAAAGGGTAGCCGAAGCTTTAAATGAAGATGAGAAAGAACCACCAAAAAAGAAGAATATTCCGAAGAAGAGGAAAGTATCATCTCCGAAGCAAAAAGTATCCGACGAAGAGGAGACTCCCGCATCACGCTCTGCCACTGACGTGGAAGAGATTTTGAAGGTAATGACTGAATCCCTGCCTGCGAAGCTAAGTCCATTGGGGCCTCATCTGACAAAGTTTTTTCAGAAGGAAAAGGGGCCCGAAAAAACGAAGAAAACAACTAAAACAAAGAGACAAAGAATCATCGCAGTGACAGAAGTCATTGACAAGACACCACCGAGAGCTTCAGCTCAGAAGATACCAGCGGCTGAGGAAATAACAAATATTGAAGTCACAGCTTCGGAGGTCGCGGCTACCGAAGCTACCTCAACTGAAGATTTGAATTTGGCAAGCACAATCGAACACATCGACAAAATGCTGCTAAACATGGCCACAGAAGAAGCCACTACTGCCGCCGAAGAGGCCATGGCCGCAGTGTCTGAGAAAGAAAAGGAAATTGCTGACGAAGCTTCAGAGGACGAAGCCTTCATGTTTCAAAATTTAGTTGGACAAGAATTGTCAAAAACCAAAATAGAAGAGCTTAAAGAATATGCCAAATCTTGCGGATATAAACCAGGAGCACTCCTCTTCGGGGGTATTGACGATGAAAAATTAGACTGTATCCGGGATCAAACTGGAGCTAAGGTTATCGGTACTCTATCAAAGAGTATCGATTTTCCGAAGCTGGAAACGGACATTAGCCGCTACCGACGACAACATATCGTTGGTAGTTTATTTTATTCCAATTTCAAGGTGAACTACTTTTCCCTTGACTTTTATTATTTTTAATAATGAAGACATGTCTAACGAAGGTTGTTTACGTGCAGAGTATGCTGTTGAGCAAGGCTTTGAAAATGCAGCAAGATCTAGAAGACAAAAAACACGAGGTTATAATTGAAAATTTAGAGAGCAAAATAAAAGAGCAATCAGCTACTATTGAAAAGAAAAACTTCGAGCTTCAGACAACTAAAAGCTTATTGGCAGAAGCCGAAGCTAAAGTAGCAGAATTGAATACGAAGCTTCTCTGCCAATCTGAACAGTTTGAAAAAGAAAAGCAAGAACTTAATACGAAACTTGAAGCCGAAGTCCAACAAAATTCAGATTTGAAAAAATTATTGGCAAGCCTTCAAGACAAATGTTTGGAGTTTAGCAATAAATGTATTCAACGACTGAGAAAAATCTTCCACTCAGTCGGGGCCAGCAGTGGGAAGTTCACCCCGTCAACTGAAGATTTACCAAAGACCTTCGAACATATTGAGGGTGAAATTGATGAGCTTGACGAAGTTATAGCCAGGCACGGTGACTTCTGTGCCTGGGTAGCCTCTCGGGGCACTGCTGCAGCTTTTCTGAAAGCTGGCTGCGACCATGGAAAAATTGTTAATAGGCCCAATTTCACTCTATCACCATCAATTTTAGATGATATTCCTGACCTCGCCCGAAGCATTTCTAATAGATTTGTAAAGATGATATGGACAAAAGGCAGGCGAGAAAAGACTGGAGACGAAGCTCGGAGTCATCTTGAACCAGTAAGAAATCATACCTTGTGCTTACCTTTTCCTTCAAGCTTGGTTTTGACCCACAACAACTTAATTCATGTAGGATGACAAAGCCGAAACCGATGCTTAAAGAGTATGACGCCGAAGCTGAGGCCTCATGAAGATCAGTAGGAGTAGACTGTAGACAAACTCAAGAAACTTTTGAAATAACTTTTGTAAATATGACTAAACTGTTCTTAATGAATTCTGTTCATACCTTGTAATATGCTCTTACCCTTCCATTAATGTATGAGAAACGCTTTGATGTGGACGAAATTATCTTTTTGAGCCGAAGGCGAAAAAACACCTTCCCTTCTTTTCGTACACAGCGAAGCATAAAAAACAACTTTTCCTTTTTTCTGAAGCTCTTCTTTTCGTACACGACGAAGTACAAAAGACAATTTTTTCCTTTTTGCCGAAGCAACCACTTATGCTATGATGATGGTTATCCTACATATGCCTGGATGAATGTTTATGAATGCAAATGTTATGATGTAATGTGATGTGCAAATGAATGTCCAAACACATATCCGAAGCCATAATCACAGCCATTATTTCCTTAGAAACAATCACATATCAGCGCTGACTTTTCGCTGTAAGCCTCCCTTAGGAGCTTCTTCGCCTTTTACTTCAGCGGAATCAGCGTTGACTTTTCGCTGTAAGCTCTGCATTCCCTTAGGAACGTCTTTGGAGCTTCTTCGCCTTTTACTTTCGGCGGAATCAGCGTTTATTTTTCGCTGTAAGCTCTGCATTCCCTTAGGAACGACTTTGGAGCTTCTTCCCTGTTTCTTTCCGGCACTCGATGGTGCGTTCTCAGCTTTTACATTTACATCTTTGGGGGATTCTGCTCTTATAGAGCTAAAAAAGGAAATTACATGTGATGGCCCCATTAAAAACCTTTCTCCCCCTTCAGAAAGGAAAAGGGTGCCATGAAAGAAAAAATAAAAAATATAAAAAATTACATCAAGTTATACATAATATCGCCGAAGCTCATCTGCATTCCAAGATCTAGGAATGTCGTTGCCGTCCATATCCTTCAATCTGTATGAACCGGGTCTTGACGAAGATACTACCAAAAAAGGTCCCTCCCATTTCAACTGCAACTTGCCCACTGTATCTGGGTTAGCCACTCTCCGAAGCACCAAATGTCCTGGCTCAATATTCTTTAGCCGAACCTTTCTATCACGCCATTTGATTGTTTCGGCTTGATATTTATTGATGTTCTCCACAGCTTGAAGCCTGATCCCTTCTATAGCATCTTTTTCCACAGAATGATCAGCTTCAGGATCTGATTCTGCTGAAGCTACTACTCTTATTGATCCAGTTTTAGCTTCTTCTGGGGTTATTGCTTCGTCACCAAACAATAATTTGAATGGAGTAAAGCCTGTTGACCTTGATGTTGTTGTGTTGTGGCTCCATACCACTTTGATTAATTGATCTGGCCACTTTCCCCTGGGTTGATTGAAGATTAACTTCATTATTCCTGTCATTATGATGCCATTGGCTCTTTCAACGAGTCCATTTGACTCCGGATGCCTGACTGATGCAAAATGGATCTTTGTGCCAATTTGATCACAGAATTCTCTGAAAGCTTCGGAGTCGAACTGTGTTCCATTATCTACAGTGATGGCCTTTGGTACTCCGAAACGACAAACAATATTCTGCCAGAAAAACTTTTGAATGGTGGCCGAAGTTATCATGGCTAAAGGCTTTGCCTCAATCCATTTAGAAAAATATTCCACAGCCACTACAACATATCTTAAGTTTCCTTGAGCCGGTGGTAACGGACCTAACAAGTCAAGGCCCCACCTTTGCAATGGCCAGATGGGTTGTATCAGCTGAGTTAGGGACGAAGGTTGTTTTTGATCTCTTGCACATTTCTGACAACCTTCGCACTTTTGAACTAATTCTGCTGCATCCGAAGCTGCCTTCGGCCAATAAAACCCTTGACGGAAAACTTTTCCAAGTAACGGCCTAGATCCAATGTGAGATCCACACAGGCCTGCATGTATTTCTTTCATCAATTCTATGCCTTCGGCTCTAGATAAACACTTGAGTAATGGAGCACAAACTCAATCACCAACACAGCGGCTGCTCCTGCTCCGAAGGTTCCCCAAGACCCATCGTAAAACACTATCCATACTTCGGCATCTTTATTTGTTTCTTCATCCTGAGCCCCTGGCGTCCAGTCAGCAATGAAATCTGCCAACGCTTGAGACTGGATCGAAGATCTATGCACATAATCAATGCAAAATTCATTGAGCTCTGCAGCCCATTTTCCAATCCGTCCAGTAGCTTCTCTATTTCTCATAATATCCTTCAACGGTTGTGAAGAAGGAACAACAATATTGTATGCTTGAAAGTAATGCCGAAGCTTCCTGGATGCCATCAAAACAGCATATAACACCTTCTCCAATTCTATATAGTTTTTCTTTGATATACTAAGAACTTCAGATACAAAATACACTGGGACCTGCTTCTTGACTTGGCCATCAAGCTTCTCCTGGACAAGTGCTGCACTTACCGCTGAATGCGAAGCTGCCACATATAATAACAAAGGAGCCCCTGGCGTTGGTGGAGTTAATGTTGTTAAATCTATCAAATATTGCTTCAGTTCCTCGAAGGCTTTTTGTTGGCTTGGTCCCCATTGAAAGACTTCGGCTGATTTCAGCACTTCGAAGAATGGTAAATTTCTCTCTGCTGATCTGGATATGAATCTATTGAGAGATGCCAGCCTCCCTGTCAATCTTTGGGCCCCCTTTTTTGTAGTTGGTGGCTCCATTCGAAGTATAGCTTCAATTTTACTTGGATTAGCTTCAATTCCCTTTGTTGAAACCAAGCATCCAAGAAATTTCCCCTTCTTTACTCCGAAGACACATTTTTCTGGATTCAACTTTAGACCAGCTTGTCTAAAACTGGCGAAGGTCTCCTGCAAATCAGCAATGTGATTTTCCTGTTTCGTGCTTTTTACAATGATATCATCAACATAAGTTAGCACATTTCTGCCTATCTGAGACTGGAGAACCTTCGCAGTCATTCTGCTGAAACTTCCTCCAGCGTTCTTGAGCCCCTCAGGCATCCGAAGGTAACAATATGTTCCACTAGGGGTTATGAAACTGGTCTTCGGCTCATCCTCCTTCTTCATCCAAATTTGATGATAGCCTGAATAACAATCGAGAAGACTCATAAGCTCTGACGAAGCTGCTGCATCAACTAAGGAGTCTATCCTTGGCAATGGGAATTCTTCTTTTGGACAGGCCTTGTTGAGATCCGTAAAATCGATACACATTCGCCATTTGCCATTGGCCTTTTTTTACCATAACAGTGTTAGCTAGCCATTCTGGGTACTTTACTTCCCTGATAACTCCTGCACTGAGGAGTCTTTTGACTTCATTCCGAGCGCCTTCGGCCTTGTCATCAGACATTTTCCGAAGCCTCTGCTTTCTGGGTCTGAAAGATGGGTCAACATTGAGCGAGTGTTCAATAACATCCCTGTTAACTCCGCAAAGATCATTGGCTGACCATGCAAAAACATCTTTGTTGTTGAACAAAAACCTTATCAAGGTTTTCTCCTGTTCTTCGGATAATTGAGAGCCCAACAGCACCTTCTGCTCTGCTATGTCCTCACATAAGAGCATGGGCTTCGGCTGATCTGCTGAAGCTGCTTTCTCCCTTCTGAATTTGTACTGTTCACAAGCTTCAGCTCCATCTATGTTATGGATTGCTTTTGAGTCAGTCCAGTTTCCCTCGGCCCTTCTGGCAGCTTCCTGACTTCCATGAATAGCAATGGGTCCTTGATCCGAAGGTATCTTCATGCAAAGGTAAGCAGGATGAAGAATTGCTTCGAAAGCATTGAGGGTGCCACGACCAATAATTGCATTGTAAGGGTATTCCATGTCAACAATGTCAAACACAACTTGCTCAGTTCTGGTGTTGTTGATGAAGCCGAAGGTCACTAGCATGGTGATCTTGCCCAGTGCTACAATCTGTCTTCCTCCGAAGCCACAGAGAGGGTGTGTAGCATCATGAATCTTGTCTTCTGGCTCTTGCATTTGTCTGAAGGCCTTAGCAAATATAATATCAGCTGCACTGCCTGTATCAACCAAAACATTGTGGACCAGAAATCCTTTGATAACGCAAGAAATAACCATAGCATCGTTATGAGGAAAATCCTTGAGCTGAAGATCCTCTTGGGAGAAGGTGATTGGAATGTGTGACCATCTTGACTTGATGAAGGGTCCCTGCACTCCAACATGTTGTACCCTTCTCTGCGCCTCTTTCTTCTGCTTTTTGTTGGCTGGTTCTGAGCACGAACCACCTGTTATCGGGAACACCAGCTTCGGGGCCGAAGCAGCTCCAGCTTGATCGTTAATCGAAGCCATCAGCTCAAAAAGTGGAAGTGAGTTGACCGGAGGTGGGCGCCAATGTTGGAGACTTGTTCTCAAATGCTATGAATTAAGAACAAGGCAACATAAAATGTTAAATGTTAATGTCCTTCGTCCAACGAAGCATTATTCCCTTGGGGATTAATGGACCTTGGACGAAGGTTGATGACAATACGATTACGAAGGTTAAATCTTCGTAATTGAATTTTAATAGATTGTAAAAGATAACATAAAATATAGAGTATCAAAGGTAAATGAATCATAAACGAACCATATTATATTTACTCAGTATATTTAATTATTGAATACAGTTATACCTCTGCCTTGGCAAAGATTGGTTCCCGAATGATGCGATTGCAAATACAGGAATGCGTGAACAGTAAAGGATTACTGTTCACTATTTATAGGCACAGGACACAGCCTGTGGGGAATTACAATTATGCCCCTTATAAGGGATTACAACAGCGACCCAAACATTTATGGACTAAAAGGTCATTCTACTTTTAATTCGGTTTGTAATTCCGAAGCTTCATGAAGAGGATCCTTCGGTCATCTCATGCGGACAGCTTCAGCCGAAGCTGCTTCTTCCTACAAGACCTTCGGCGACGAAGCATAGTCCCAACAGGGTGTTTTCTCCTTAGGATTATTTTCTTATGACTTTTCAAAGTTTTCTTTGTTTTCCATGAATAAATGTGAGTGCAATTTCTTTTCACTGGACTATGGTTCAACAGATTTTTCTTGTGAACTACATCACTTAGGCATGCTAGGAAAAGTATGGTTGCCCTCTGGTTTCCATTTTCAATCCCTTTTTTTCATTTTCCTAAGTTTGAGCATAAACAAGTTTTAGTGAATAAATCTTCCTTAACCTTGGATACTGGGGTGTTTATTAATTTTAAACAGTGTAACTACTAGGTTAGTGTCTCCACTATTTTTCTCAACCCTGGTCTAACAACATTTCTATCTTTCCCTTTATTATTAAGTTTTGGGCAGTTTTCTTATTTAAATCAAAACTCTAGAAAACATTATAGGAACCATGGAGTTTACTATTTTTGCTTGATAGTTTATATTTCACAAAGTCTAGCAAAATTGGTTTGACTAAATTTGGATGAGTATTCTTCAAGTTATATATTTATCAAGTTCTCTGCAGTATTTAAAAGAAAAGTAAATTCGAAATGGGAAAAGAAAAACAGATTTGCGCTGAAGTCCCTGGGTTTTCTTCCCCCTTTTCTCTCACAAATCAGCCCTCGGTCTACTATTCGCATGAGTCACTGACCTTACGCATAACCCCCTGAACTTATCCTATATCTAACCCGCGATCCTTGGCTGGCTGGAACAGTAACCGAGGCAAAGATCATGGTGGTGAGGCTCACCGGCGGCAGTAGAGCTCCGGTGGGGTGGTCGGTGACATCGGGGAGGTCACGGCGGTCACGTCGGTGTGCGGGTTGGCGTCGGAGGTGGCTGGAGCTGCTCTGGCCACGAGCGCAGGCGGCGGAGGTCGTCGGCGGCACCTGCTCTGGCCAAACCACGGTGGTAGGGTTCAATCAAAGTGCATGAGGAGCTCCTCTGGGTGATGTAGAGGATATGCACGCAAGGAATCGAGAAATGGTTCAGTGGGGTTACCCGGTCCACGTGCTTCGGCGGGGTTACGAACTCCGGCGAGCGTGATCGCACTGTTCCGGTGGGGCTGGTCCTCGGCTCAAGCTTGGGAAAGCTTCACGGCCTCTCGAGGAAGCTATTCGAGGGCTCGAATCGAGCGGAGATGGGCGGGAGTGGTTTGGCCACGGTGGGCGCCCTCGGGCGGCTCTGACGGGTCACGGGGAGGTCGCCGGAGCTGCGGACTGGCTCGGGAAAGCTAGGCGCGGTGCGGAGGGGGTGACAGGGAAGGTGGCCGTGCATGAGGGCGGGTTTTATAGCCACTCGTGGGCACGACACGGGTGTGGACGGGGGCGGCCGAGGGCGCACGAGGGCGCGCGTGCGGGCGTGCTCTGGGCGCGTTCCCGAGTGCTTACCCACGTCGAACACGTGGTGGTTTGGTTCTGCCGGTGTTCAAAGGCCTGTTTGGTCGCCTTAGCGTGTAGATCTCAGCAAAATCCCGTGTAAGGTCTCTTCTCTGCACCATATCCTATCTTTTCCATGTGAGTTCCAAGCAAAGATATGGTCGGGGTTGAGAGATATTGTGGTGTGAAGTTGGCTCTGTCTAGTTGTCCAGCCTGAGACAAAAACCATGTCAAGTCATGTCAAACGACTTAGGGTTAGGTTCAAATTTTTCCAAGGTGTTCTAGGGGTCTTTAGGCGCCATTTTGTTAATTGGGCCCTATGGTTTTGAGGTCTTGAAAAATGTGAACATGTTTGATCTTTGAAAGAGGGCTGGTTTTGAAATTGAGAAAAATCTGATTTTTCTTTTATGCCCTTCTCTTTGGTGACCTTTTTGGGGTTTTTTCTGAAGCCTTTTTGGGGTCACTCTCTTACTATTTTTTGTAGGGTATTAAGTGTACTACAACTTTTATAATTAGCCCAAGTCATGATAATGTGGTTTACATAGCCTTTTTGCTATACTCCCCTCTAGGGCTCCATTAGCCTAAAGGATTTGAATTAGGGTTTGAGCCATTCTCTCCTCTTTAGGTGCATGATAAGGCCAAAGCATGACTTCTAAGATGGGTTACACCTACTTAGGATCTTGACCCCCAAGTTTGGTGTCTTTTGCTCTAACTAAACCACATGTGATGATGGGTTCAATAGTGTAGGCTTGAGTGAAAACCCTAAGTAACACCTGGGGTGTTACAGCCCTCCCCCCTTAAAGGAATCTCGTCCCGAGATTTTGGGTAGGGGTCCTTTAGAGGTGGTACCAAGAAGGTGTGCTGGGGTGTTGCATTTTCCTTTATCCAAGTTTCTCTAGTTAACTGCTCTTCGAATGTCATTCTCTTTGCAACTTCAGAAGGAAGCCCTTTTAAAGTCATTTTCAAAGCTTACAATACCTTTAAGATCTAAGTTTTTCTTACATTTAGATTCAAAGGGCAGGTGGGGATGGGGTTTTTTTGGATTACGTACCGACTCCTTTGGGCAGAAAGTCGGGGAAGCGAGAACGTAGAAAATCCTCAGTCTCCCACGTAGCCTCTTCTACTGAATGGTGACTCCACTGAACTTTATACATCCTGATTGACCTTGCCCGCGTTGATTTCTCCTTTTGATCCAATATCTTGATGGGGTGCTCTCGATAGGACAAGTCGGGTTCTATCTCCAATTCTGGTTCAGATAGCACTTCTGTGGGTAAGCGGACACACTTTCGTAGCTGAGATACGTGGAATACATCATGAACTGCTGACATATGGGGTGGCAACTTCAATTGATATGCTACCGGCCCACAAGTTTCTTTGATCTCATAGGGTCCAATGTAGCGAGGAGCTAACTTGCCCTTGATTCCAAATCTCTGAACACCTTTGTTGGGTGACACCTTAAGATAAACATGATCTCCCACTTCAAACTGTAGAGGCTTCCTCCTCTTGTCATGATAGCTCTTTTGCCTGGCCTAAGCAGCTTCTAGGTTCTTCTTAATGACTCTGACCTTCTCCTCTGCTTCAAGTACCAAGTCAGGTCCAAATATTTCCCTCTCTCCAGCTTGAGACCAATTTAGCGGTGTCCTACACCTTCTCCCATACAAGGCCTCGAAAGGTGCCATCTTTAGACTGGACTAGTAGCTGTTGTTATATGAAAACTCTGCCAAGGAAAGGCACTTGTCCCAATTTTTACCATAGTGTAGCACACAGGCTCGCAACATGTCTTCGAGAATTTGATTCACTCTTTCTGTCTGACCATCTGTCTGAGGATGGTATGCTGAGCTTCTTATTACATGGGTCCCAAGTGACTTTTGGAGCTGCTCCCAAAAGCGTGCCACAAACAGTGCTCCTCTGTCAGATACAATAGTCTTCGGAATTCCATGCAAATGCACTATTTGATCAATATAAATTTCTGCATACTTCTCTGTCTTGTGGGTGGTATGCACTAGCAAGAAATGAGCTGTCTTGGTCAACCTATCCACGATGACCCAAATAGAATCATGGTGTCGGGAGGTATTGGGCAATCCCATGATAAAATCCATGCAAATCTCCTCCCATTTCCAAGATGGTATGGGAAGGGGCTGTAAGGTGCCTGCTACCTTCAAATGACTGGCCTTGACTCTCTGGCAAGTGTCGCATTCAGATATATACTTAGCAATTTCCCTTTTCATTCTGGTCCACCAGTACAAGGATCTGAGATCATGATACATCTTGTTACTGCCGGGGTGCATGGAAAATTTGGAAAGGTGAGCCTCATCCATTATTTTCTTTCTGAGCTCGGGGTTCTTGGGAACAACCAATCGGTCTCCAAACCATAGAATTCCTTTGCTGTCCTGACGGAAGCATTTGTATTTATCCACCTTTTGTTCGATCATTTCCTTAATGACTTGAACACCCTTGTCACCGATCTATGCCATGACTATCTGCTCATGTAAAGTGGGCTCCACTGAAATATAACTTAAGGCACTGGAGGAAACAACTTCTATTTTTAGCTTGCACAACTCATCACACAGGGTGGTGATTTTTGCATCCATATTGACATAGTTGCACTAGGCCTTCCGACTTAAGGCATCTGCCACAACATTGGCTTTGCCAGGATGGTAATGTACTTCCAAATCATAGTCTTTGATTAATTCTAACCATCTTCTCTGCCTCATATTAAGATCTGCCTGAGTAAAAATATACTTGAGACTCTTGTGATCAGTATAGATATTACAATGAGTTCCCATCAAGTAATGTCTCCAAATCTTGAGAGCATGAACTACGGCTGCTAACTCCAGATCATGTGTCGGGTAGTTCTGTTCATGGGGTCTGAGTGCTCTAGAAGCATAGGCAATGACTCTGTTGTCTTGCATCAAGACACATCCCAATCCAGTACCGGAAGCATCGCAACAAACCTCAAAGGGTTTGGTGCTATCAGGCTGAGCTAATACGAGTGCTGTCGTCAAATGTTGCCTTAGTGTATGAAAGGCATCCTCACATTTCTGGCTCCATTCATATTTGACTCCTTTCTTCAACAATTCAGTCATTGACTTGGCAATCTTGGAGAAATCCGGAATAAACCGTCGATAATACCCTACCAATCCCAGAAAACTACAGATCTGCCGTACAGTGGTAGGAGGTTTCCAATTCATCACTTCTTGGACTTTCTCAGGATCAATAGATACCCCATCCTAAGAAATGGTGTGGCCCAAGAACTTGATTTCCCTCAGCCAGAATTCACATTTGGACAATTTAGCATACAACTGATGGTCGCGCAGTCTCTGAAGTACGGTATGCAAATGCTTAGTGTGCTCGGCTTCATTCGTGGAATAAACCAGAATGTCATCAATGAAGACCACCACAAACTTGTCCAGCTCTAGCATGAATACTGAGTTCATCAAATACATGAAATATGCCGGGGCATTGGTCAGTCCGAAAGACATCACCAGGTACTCATAAAGCCCATATCTGGTAGAGAAGGCCGTCTTGGGAATATCACTGGCTCTGATTTTTATCTGATGATAGCCAGAGCGAAGATCTATCTTTGAAAATACCTGGGCTCCCACCAACTGATCAAACAACACATCAATGCGGGGCAATGGATACTTGTTCTTGATTGTCACTGCATTGAGAGGGCAGTAGTCGACACACAACCTCAAACTCTCATCTTTCTTCTTCACAAATAAGGCGGGACATCCCCATGGTGAAGTACTTGGGCAAATATATCCCTTGTCCAACAACTCTTGTATCTGCTTTTTCAACTCCGCCAACTCTGCTGGGGGCATCCTATAAGGTCTCTTGGATATAGGGGCAGTTCCGGGTTGTAATTCAATTGTGAACTCTATGTCTCTGTCGGGTGGCATCCCTGGCAATTCATCCGGAAAAACATCTGGGTAGTCACAGATCACTGGGATTCTCTCAACCGATGATTCTATCATGGTGAATGCACAGGAACGGGTACAACCCTGATCGGGCAAATATAATGTAATTTCACCACAAGTAGGTGAATGTATCTCAATGGCCCTTGCTGCGATGTCAATTAATGCCTGATGTCTTGTTAACCAGTCAGTTCCCAATATGATATCCACGCTATCCAAACCCAAAATGAGGAGGGTGGTTTTAATTATAAGACTACCAAACTTTATAGGCACATGCCTGTTGATTTGATAGGTGGCAACCCTGCCTCCTGGTGTTGAAATTGTAATACCCCCATTGGTGTGATGGAAAGGTAACTGGCATTTGGCACTAAATCTTGTACTGATAAAACTGTGTGATGCACCAGAATCAAAAATAATGATTGCAGGATAATTCAAAACGGAAAAGATACCAGTCATGACGGGCGCGCCCTCTGGAATGTCAGCCATGGTGGTGAAGTTCAGCTTGCCTTGCCTTACTTGCACCTTCTGCCTCTTGCCTTGATTTTGGTTGGAATTTTAGTTCGACCTACCATCCTCAAACCGATGGGAAGACTGAGAGGACCAACAAAGTACTAGAGGATATGTTAAGAGTTTGTGCTCTTAAACATGGTGGTAGTTGGGATAAGAGCTTACCATATGCGGAGTTCTCTTACAATAATAGCTACCAGGCCAGTTTGAAGATGTCCTCATTTGAGGCTTTATATGGCAAAAAGTGCAAGACTCCTCTATACTAGGATCAAACTAGAGAAAGGCAATTCTTTGGGCCTGAAATTATACAAGAGACAGAAGAATAAGTCCGGATGATAAGGGAGAATTTGAGAACTACGCAGTCAAGGCAGAAAAGTTATGCGGATACCCGGAGAAGACTGCTAGAGTTTAAGGTGGGTGATCACGTGTATCTGAAGGTGTCACCAGTCCGGGGTATGCGAAGATTTAAAGTTAAAGGGAAGTTGTCCCCTCGCTTTATTGGACCCTTCTTGATCTTAAAGCGAGTGGGAGAAGTTGCCTATCAACTAGAATTACCCGATCATCTTGCGGATGTACATGATGTCTTCCACGTATCTCAACTGAAGAAGTGCCTCAGGGTACCCGAAGAGCAGCTACCAATGGAGGATCTTAGTGTTCAAGATGATCTGACTTATACTGAGTATCCTATCAAGATTCTTGATACTCTGACTCATGTTACAAGGAGTAAAGTGATAAAGATGTATAAAGTGCAATGGAGTCACCATGGAGAAGATGAAGCTACATGGGAAAGAGAAGAAGAGCTACGCGTAGATTTTCCCCACCTCTTTCCTAGTCCTTCCTAATCTCGAGGACGAGATTCTTTGTAAGGGGGGTAGGATTTGTAACACCCAAATTATAAGACTTATAAAAGAGTAGATCTTCTTATGCGATTTGCCATCTACTTCTTGAGACATGTGACTAAACATAATTAAAAGAGAATAATTCTCTACTAAAACACAAAAAAGCCATGCATCATATTGAAGTTTCGTTTGTGCATTTAATACAATAATAACATGGATAAAAATATAATAATGAGTTGAGAATTTGGACTTAACCCAAAAAGTGCAAATTAGGAAAATTGGAATTAATATAGAAAGAGAGAAATACCATACAATACAAAATAAATTTATGAATAGAAAAATTTAGTCCATAATAATTTGTTCAAATCATACACTCAAAATTTGTGTACAAAATTTGCCACAGAATCTTGAATTCAAATTTGGAATCCAAAAGAATAAAATGAAAGGAAAACAAATATATAAAAGAAAAAAAGAAAGAAAATGAGAAAACTTGTGCCTGGCTGAATTTAACAGCTCAACCCATTTACTCTCTATCCCGCGCGGCCCAACGGTCAAACTGGCGCGCCGACCGGTGGGTCCGGATGGCAGCCTCCCTTGGCGCTGATGACACTAGGCGGCGGTCGCCCCTCGTCGGTTTCTTTCTTCCCCCTCTGAACTGGTCTTCCACGCGCCATGCTGCTCAACTAACTCCCCGCTTTGCCCACGTCAGCCCAGATATCGCGCCGTGTTCCGTCTACAGGGTCGCTGGTGGCTCGGGCTAAGGACGGCACCGCTAGCTCAACTACTTCCGCGGCCTTATATAACCCTAGGGCACTGCTATGTGTTTTTCTCTGCATCATCTACGTGGCGCTTTCGTCGGGATCGGCGCGGGCGGCGGTTCATCGCTGGACGTTGGCGGTCAGCGTAGTATGCCCTCGCCGGTGAGCCACTCTTCCTCTGCGATATCCGTGTATGCATCAGGTGTTCTGGGCAGGCGTTGATGGCATGGTAGGGCGGTCCTGGGAGGCCAGCGAACCGTCGGGATATCCCCGTAGGGTCTTGGGCGAGCGCTGGTTGGCCGGTAGTGGTGGGTGGGGTGATTAATGCGCGATCGGCTGAGCCTGGTGTCGTGAGGTTGAAAATGCCAGGGTAACCACAGATCATAGGATTGACGACTTAAATTGATCTGGTGCAACTGTTCAACAGTGATCCGATCCAGTCTGTTAATTATAGGTTTCCTGGGCGCAAGAAACAATTCGATCTGTCGATCATACCTCCTGGGCGATGGATTCGACCTCAGGGCAGTAAGCTAGCAGCCGTAAATCTCCAGCTCATAGTCTTTGATCAATTCCAGCCATCTTCGCTGCCTCATGTTTAACTCTGACTGAGTGAATATGTACTTGAGGCTCTTGTGGTCCGTGTAGATATCACACTTCTGCCCATAAAGATAATATCTCCAGGTCTTCATTGCATGAACCACTACTGCTAGCTCCAAATCATGAGTAGGATAGTTCTTCTCATGAATCTTTAACTGTTGGGATGAGTATGCCACTACTCTCCCTTCTTGTATCAACACACATCCCAGTCCGGTGTACGAAGCATCGCAATATACTAAGAATGGCTTGTGAACATCTGGCAGAACGAACACTGGCGCTGTTGTCAACTTCTGCTGCAACGTTTCAAATGATTCTTGGCACGCTGGGGTCCACTTGAACTCAACCTTCTTTGCTAGCAAGGCTGCCATTGGTCTGGCAATCTTGGAGAAACCTTCAATGAAGCGTCGATAATAACCGGCCATTCCAATGAAACTCTTGATTCCTCGGAAACCTTTTGGTGCTTTCTAGTCTAGAATCGCCGCTACCTTCTTTGGATCCACAGCTAGTCCATCTCGGTTTATAATATGACCCAAGAATAGAATTTCGCTGATCCAAAACTCACACTTGCTAAGCTTGGCATACAACTGGCAATCTCGTAGCCTTCAAAGTACTTTCCTCAAATGTTCCTCATGCTCTTGCTCATTTTGGGAATATATAAGAATATCATCTATGAACACCACTACAAACTTGTCGAGGTAGTCCATGAACACACTGTTCATCAGATACATGAAGTACGCTGGCGCATTCGTCAATCCGAATGACATAACCATGAACTCATATAGTCCATACTTGGTGATGAATGCTATCTTTGGTATGTCTAAGGGTCAGATTCTCAGCTGATGGTAACCTGACCTCAGATCTATCTTTGAGAAAACACAGGTTCCTCTCAACTGATCAAATAAGTCTTCAATTCTAGGTAGGGGGTACTTGTTCTTGACAGTAACTTCATTCAAAGCTCTATAATCGATGCACATCCTCTTCGTGCCATCCTTCTCCACAAACAACACCGGGGCTGCCCAAGGTGAGGTACTTGGCCTGATGTAACCTTTCTCTAACAACTCATCAATTTGCTTCTTGAGTTCCACCAACTCTGGTCTGGACACTCGATAAGCTCTCTTGGAAATAGGGGCGGTGCCTCGGATAAGCTCTATGGCAAACTCAACTTTCCTTTCAGGTGGCATGCCTGGTAACTCCTCAGAGAATACATCGGGGAATTCTGACACACTCCTAATTGTTTCAATCGGATTGGACTCCTTGTCATCTACTGATAAATGGTGACAGGCTCCTTCTTCTAGTTCAGGTAAGTACAACTTGGTTACTACTTCCTTTCTGGATGGGGACACCAACTTAACTGTTCTCTTGTCAGAACTGACAGTGGCTTGATTTCTTTGTAGCTAATTCATCCCTAGGATGACATCTAACCCTTGAGTTCCCATGACTACTAGGCTAGTGGGGAAGGCTATCCCCCTTATTTCAATCCTTAGATTCGGACAAATCCTATCGGACTGAACTTTTCCCCCAACCGAATTAACTCTCAAAGGTCGGATCATTGGTTCTATGGGGATGTTATGTGATTCTACCCAAGATGCAGAAACAAAAGAATGTGTGGCACCAGTAAAAAATAATACTTTTGCTGGGTAGGATTCGACTGGAAACATACCTACTGCCATGTCCTGAGCATCCTGGATTGCTTCGGCTTCTAGGTGATTCACCTTTCCACGGTTGTAGGCCTGACCACAGACTCCTGGTGCTTGCTGTGGCGCTCCTTGTCTTGCTGGGGCATTGACTGCTGGCGGTTGCTGGGCTGCTTTCTTTGGACAATTCTTCGCCCAGTGATTCTGTTCTCCACAATAGAAGCATGCACGACCTCCTACTTGTGCTGGGGCTGCTTGGCCATTCTGGTTGGTTGCTGGGGCAGGAAGACGAGCTGCCTGGTTGTTCTGACGCTGGTACTGATTTCCTTCCGGCTGAGTGTTCTGACGGTACTGCTGCTGCTACTGCTGAGAAAACTACCTCTGGTACTGGTGCTGGTGTTGACGCTGATGTTGGTGCTGGTGGCCTTGCTTGAATTGTTGTGGCGAGTTGCCTAAGTAGCGAGGATGACTGCTACTCCCGGCCTGAGGTCCACCAATCTTGCGCTTCCTATCCTCCATCTCCCGACGCTTCCTTTCAGTCATGATTGCTCTGTCTATCAAGTGCTGGAAGGTGGGGAAAGTGTGGTTCATGAGTTGGTAATGGAGGGGATCAACCAATCCTCTTAGAAAGCGGTAATACCTCTTAGCATCCGTGTTGACGTCTTCTGGGGCATAACGCGATAGCTGCAGAAACTTGTCCCTGTACTCACTGACGGACATGGGACCTTGCTTCAGGGCGAGAAATTCCTCCTGCCTCACTATCATCAGTCCCTTGGGCACATGGTAGCGACGAAAGTTATCCTTGAACTCCTCCCAAGTGATGGCTTCAGGGTTGGCATGGGTGGCGAGGTAGGACTCCCACCAAGACTATGCTGCTCCCCTTAGCTGTCGGGGACCATACAACACCTTCTCACGATCGTTGCACTAGGCAGGGTGCAACTCACGCTCCACGGTACGCAGCTAATCTTCCGCGTCCATGGGATAAGCAGAGTGAGCAAAGACAGGGGGATGGCCCCTCATGAACTCTGCCCGCTTGTCTCTGGGCACTTATGGCATCTGGACCTGCACTGGAGGCTGAGGTGGTGGTGGCTGCTGCTGAACCTACTGCATCGCTGCTAATGTCTGACCAATTGCCTGAACTGCCTGAGTCTACATCAAGAACATCTGCTCAATGGTCATCGGGGGTGGCGGTGGCAAATGCTGCTGCGGAGCTGCATCCTCTTGGGGTGCCTGCTGCTCTGGCTGAGCACGCCTCGCACCTCTGCGCCTGTTCTCAGATATCTGTAGAAATCACACACATATCAGATCTGACTCTGTAGTATTTTAGCAGAAGAAAAGATATACGGAAATCTTCACCGCACTGAACAATTGATCATCTTCACTGACAACTTCTCAGATAAAGAGGAAAGTGGAAACAAATGGATTGCCCAACTAAATAACTGACTTTATTAATAACTACACCAAGTTGCAGGGGATACCCACACCTTGGTGACAATCATTACAAAGATCCAGCTTCATTACATGTTCATCATGACAAGCATCCAACAAAAGATAATCAAACTAACTCTAACTAAGACTGACTGGACTAAGACACTAAATAAGCATTATTATAGACTCCGGCTGTGGCGGAACCGCCCGAATTATTCCAGCTTAAGTGCCCAAGTCACACCCTTAAGGGCAGCAACACACTTAAACAGGAATAACCCGTCAGTCCCTCGGATCTAGTCCGATAAAGCCACTTTACCAGGATCGAATACCACTAGCTCACTCGAAGGTGAGGCACAGAGAAATACAATAAATCATAATACCACAAATTTAAGAAGTACCATTAGTGATTACATTATCGGAATTTCAGAAATAATAATCATAAATTTTAATGCAACGGAAATAACTAACGGAGAAAACCGAGTAACATGGCGAAGCCTGGCCACGCTACTCCTCCTGGTCCTCTCCTGCGGAAGCAATAACCCACTAGATCGTCTATCCCGGTGGCAGGGATGGAGGCCAAGTCAAACCATCAACCAATTATCCTAAGGAGTACCTGCAAAAATTATGCCACAAGCAAGACTGAGTATACTAATACTCAGCTAGACTTACCCGGTGTGAGGAGTCTACTCCTCTACCTCTAGACATGCAGCTATTTGGCTGAGGGGTTTGGTTTGCCAAAAGCACTAGCTGAGTCTAAAATCAAGTTTTAGATTTTCAAGTTTTAGTATGATCCTTTTTAAACTAAATGTGTACCTAGCTATTCATATATGGTATCAAACATTTTTATCAATCAACATCTTTTGCCAGTCACCTCATTTCCACTTATTACTCAATGTAGCAGCATGGATCAAGCAGTCTCATTAGCTGCGAGAAGCAGACGATTCGAATCGAGTTTTTAAACCTTGCAAGGTAAACCTAAACACATGACGTGGCGAGGCACTCCGTCCCCACACACATCAACCGTCCCCATCGATTGACCGTTAGAAGATCAGGGCTCACCGCCTTGGCGTACAATGCCTCACTGACCCCGACTGCCGTCGTGCAGTGACCGCACTTGTACCCACCATAACCGGAATGGGAGACCACGTCTCAGGTCGCGTGAGGAGTAAAGTCTGCTGTCAGGTTCACTCAGGTACTAGGCTTACCGATTTACCATATTTCTCGGCATGTGCTTAGTACGTTCAAACGCTTGACACACGGTACCACACCTTAATCCTTATTCCAATTTCCGTCTTGTAGACAACGCATCCCCATGGACCGTTGTCCACAGACCATCATCATTACGGTATCAAAATGGATACAACCAATTCCTGACCTCGCGCGAGTGCTAGAAAAATCACTCGACTTCTACCGAGATCTCTAATTAGCAAAGCAGCTACTCGACCTAGCATACTAGTATCCATCTCAAAAGGATTCCTGAGATCATGCAACTAGGGTTTCAAACAACTCCTTCACTTAGTGCACATTACAAACCTACAAACATTAAGTGTAGTAATATAGCATAAATAACGGTTATGCATAAAACCGGGGCTTGTCTTTAATTTAACACTTAGATAGTGTTTGATGGGGGAGGTACTCGCTTGGCGAGCATCCACTGGTTATGTCCATTCTTCAGGTCGTCCACCAACGACATCTTGTGGTTGGCACCACACCACTTGCATGAGTGTCATCTCTCGGTCCTAAATGAGATGCAAGATGCATATGCATGAATATAATGACAGTAGCACAGAAGTAGCACAAGATATACAAGGACGCAGTGACGAACTAAACAATAAAACAGAAGACACCGTAACAATCACATGTTCGCTTTAGTTATCTACACACTATCGACGTTCAACATTAATACCATTAAAAGACAACAAATATTTTATATATTTACGCAACACCACTACGACACCACAAGTACACGCATTTTATTTATTTGGACACGGCTTTTCATTAGTTCTCCTATTGATCGCACAAAAGCATCACCGAGCACACAAGTTCAATAGAGGACATAGGCATCAATGTCTATGGAAACTCCTATATCACAATCAACTAGAGAAGAAACATATAAAACATGACACACATGCATTATTAAGCCTAATCATGGCAAGTCTATATTAATTTAGTGCTAACCAACCATTTTTAGCCAAAAGGGTGAACTAACAATCAAATAAGCACTAGCAGAATTTTTGGACAGCAATACAATAGTCACTTGTTTTAATCATAACTCTTCAATTATTAGTCCAAAAATATCAAACCAGGACTTTCTGGAAAGCTGAAAAAGTGAACTACAACTTTGGTATTTTCATCACAACATGATTCAACACTTAGCAAGGTTGAATTGTGAAAACACAGCAGCTCTGTCCAGATTTGGACAGATTCAGACTTGCAACATCAAAAATTCACAACTAAAGATTCAGACATCCAAACAAATTGATCCTAGACTTTCTGGAAAGGTAATGAAATTGTTTACATACCATTTATAAACATCTCAATGTGATTCAATATTTAACTAAGGATAAAATACACTAGAAGACTTTGCTGTTCAGAACTGGATAGATTCAGTCTTCTCACTTTAAACATTCATAACTTAATCTTCAGATCACCAAAAAGAGTGATCCAAGACTTTTTGGAAAGCTCAGAAAAAGCACTACATAACTTTTATAATCACTAAGAAGTGATTCCAGGTTTAACTAAATCAACCATTACAGTTTTCGAAATCTGTTCTGATAGTGGACAGAACACAACAACCAGTTTGTAAAATTCATAACTCTTAAACCGTCAGGCCTATAGTTATGAAATTTTAACACAAGCAAGATAAGAAAAAGCCTCTACAACTTTCTTATAATCGACAAGGACTGATTATAACATTAACTTAAGCAAACAATGCAACTTCTAAAATCTGTACAGAATTTGGACAGATTCAGTTACTGAATTTGTAAAAAGCATAACTCCTAAACTGTCAGACCTATGGCTGTCAAATTTTAACACAAGTAATATAATAGAGTTATCTACAACTTTCTTGTGACCACCAATAACTTATTTCAACATTAACTTAAGCAACCATTGCAATTTCTGAAATCTGTTCAGAAATTTGACAGATTCAGGTGCTGGGCTTGTGAAAAGCACAACTCCTAAACGATCAGGTTTATGGCTGTCAAATTTTAGTACAAGCAAGATAATTATGTTATCTACAACTCTTCTATATGAATTTTCTACAGAAATCATGATTTGGTTTATCAAACAAACAACACAACAAAAACAATGCGTGCAGCCCAAAACAGCAATCAATAAATGCCAGCTTCTATATAATTCAAGAATTGCCGCATTCTAGAGACTTGAATCATTCTAGCACTTTACCATTTCTTAGAGTTAAATTAATTAAATGAGGACTAGCAAGTAGACTTACAAATTTTATCCAAATCATTTAGTGCACTAAAATTACTACAACCAATTAACAACGCATTCTTCACGATAATCACCCAACAATTTGCGTTTTAAATTAGACATCACATGAGCACTACTACTTTTTACCCGCGATCATAACCATACGCATTTAGGCTACAACAAGTAATTCATCATAACTACGAGCTTAACCAAAGCCATCTAACAAGTTGATTAACCAAAGGAATGACATAGCCCGCCATACGACATGCACGTCGGCTTGCCTATTATTAACGCAGTCCGAGACACCACATGTATATATATCACAATCACTTACGCCATCGACTCTTACTTAACATGAGTTGGCTAACGCCGTATAAGACTTAGCAAACCATTTTAGACATTGTAACTCGAAACATGTGTTGAAGCAGGTTAATTAGTTTTTCTTAACCATTTCTCCACTCGAATTAGTTAACACACAAGTCACTTAAAACACCATATTTTAGAAGGTCTAACATAGAGACATTAAAACATGGCATAAAACTCCATAAGACTTACACTGGCTACTGAAAGATCTAAAGCACCCATGTGCATATGTTATCGAACTGTTCTTCAATTTTAGCAAGGATTGACTCATGAATGCTACTCGCCTCCAATAATTTTTGGGCTGCGATAACGCTCATATAAGACCTCTAATCGATCAACAAGACATTTATTTATCCAAAGGGAATGGAATGCAATAATTTATAAAGCTAAGCATCGATCTGTCATACAACAAAAATCATGACAACACTGACAGCTACTATCCGCTAACCGTTGAAAAACTAAACTTACTTCTCGCTTGCCACTACATCACTCCTTAATCACACAACCATCACGAGCATCCTTCACACGATTATATAATAGCGACCTAAGCGTCGTGTTACACAATACATGCATCTTTCCTCGTCGCGAGTATAACCATATTACGGCATATACCCGCACCCTCAAACGAATATCTTACGCCACCACTACTAAAATACACCACGATGAATACATAAAATATTTTTAACATAGACGAACATCTTAGCCGACTGCGGAAATTACCAAGCATGTTTTACGCTTTATTAATTTACCACAGCTAACACACTACTTTACGACGAAGTGTTTTTAACAAACAATTAATGCATCTGCGACCAATCCCTACGACGCACAATTGGACCATTACAGGCACACAAACACTTGTTGGTATTCCAATCGCAAACACATCTACGCGTACCACTTTCTCCTTCATGAATTTTAATTCGCATACAACATATTCACATACATATATTTATACATGACAATGACAAATGTGCAAGTAAGTCAATCACATGGATTCAACCTGAACGAGTCGGGATTTAGCCGCATGGACTGTCCACATGGCTCAACATTTCGTCGAACTGCAAGGCGCGGAGCGCGACTTTGACGGTGGCCGCGATAATACATGAGTTTAGGGACTTGGCATATCATCGACACCGTGGACATAAAAATAGCAAGGGTAGCGGGATGTCTCACCGAGGGTCGATGACGTCGCGAGTGGGTCTGCGCCAAAAACAGCAAACACCCAGCGAGCGTCACGGCGTGCTGCAAACACACATCTCCTTGACATTATGCCAAACACATGGCATGCACGCAGCAGTGGCAGCGAGACGAAACAAGATCGGCATAGGGTCTGCTGTTTTGTGGGGAAGAGGGGAGGAGCAGGGGCCTAAAGCTGGGCGGCATTGGCCTCTCACCATGGGTGGAGCTCGGATGGGGGAAAATGCTGCCATGGGAGAGGAGTTTGGTTGTCCTCCATGGCTGTCCAGATCTCAGGCGCAGTAGGGATTGTTCTAGGCGCTGAAACATGGACAGGAGCAGAGGAAGGAAGGGGGAAGATTGCAGGGCGCCATGGGAGGAAGAGGTGGACGAGCTGCTGCTCGCCGTGGAGCAGGGGAGGGGCGCTGCTGCTGGGCGGCCATGGAGCAGGAAGGTGGAGGTCGGCCAGAGGTGGAAGAAGGACGCCGAGCACAGGGGCTTTGGACGCCCTGGTTGCTGGCCGAGCAGGGAAGAACATGGGAAGGCGCCATGGGAGAAACTCGAGCTCGCTGCCATGGGGGAAAGCTTCTGCGCGCCGAGGAAGATGGAGCGTCCTGCTGCAGGGATGCCGAGCGCAGGGAGTAGAGGGCCGGCCAGGGGAGAGAGACCAGCGCCCTGGGAGGAGATCGACGGCATGGGAGCTTGGAGCTCGGCTCCCTGCCTGCTGCCGTGCCATGAGCAGAGAGGAGGACGGCGTGGGGGAGAAGAATGCTGGTGGCGGCTAGGGAAAAATGAGGGGTGGGAGTGAAAAAGTGCCAAGTGCAAGGGGAGAGGGATTTATATTTATAGATGAGCCCTAGGGTTAGGGTTTTCTTAGTGGGCCTATTGGGCCGGGCTGGGCTTGGCCCAAAACACGAAATCGGGTCGCGCTAAATTATTTTCCCAAATAAAAATGCTCCCGTGGAATTCGTTTCTACAGAGAATAGAGCGAATTAGAGTTTCGGCGAATGGACGATTGAGCGATTAATTCGGCCGAGAGTCTGATTTGATTTCGCTCGAAATAATTTTCCCTACTCGCGATTCAAAAATAAATCATCCTGAGATTTGATCGGCTTTGGATTTTAGTCGGAGAAGGCGAATCGTGATATTTTAAAATTGATGTCTATACGGGGTTTTGAGTTTGGTTCGGACATGAGATATTTGGCCGAGTCGGATAAATTTGATTAGAGGACGACATATTGAGCATTCCGTTTGAGAGTACGGAGTCGGATTAATTTTTGGATATAGATCGAACATCGAGAAATCGGAGTCGGACACAGCTCGACTAGCAGCTGTCGAGCGTTTGATTAAATGAGCTTTAGACGAGTTTGATAAATTGAGAATGATTATCGAGTTCGCATTTGTGCCGAGAAAAAAAAGTTTTAACAGGCTCCAAATTTGGCCGTTCTAGAGATTCTAATAAAATCAGAAATCGATGAAACCTTCACAAGTGACTTGATAAATGGATATAAACGCGATCGAGAAATAGAATTTTTCACTGAGCGTCCGAGATTAGGATAAATTTCCCGACATAACACGAATTAGACACCTGGGGTGTCACACCGACTCCATCGATCTATGGATCCAAATCTATGCGGGTCCTGCAGTCTGAGGTACCATAGTCGAAGCGACCACGGGGCGGTGAAAGGTAAGGGTGCTGAATCCCGACAGGGGCGGGAGAACCACCATCAAGATAGTGGCGTGCCACGCATTCAGCATGCAATTCCGCAACCTCCACCCGAACCTTGCCCAACTCGTCAAGGGCGTGGTCCAACTCTGTGTTGAGCACGACGACCAAGTTGACCATACTGCTCATCCTGGGATTGCCCTCACCAACTGGCGAGACAATCACACCTCCAGCACTGCCGGTCGAACGGCGAGGGTAGTACTTCAGGTCAAGTCCATCAGCTACCCCACTAAACAACGAGAAATACTGAGAAAGTGCCAGTCGTGCTACATCATGCATGGCTGCCTCGGCAGTGTCCCTCTCAGTGATAGAATAGTGCTCTGAGAAGGCTTCTGCGCCCTGGAGATCATCGTCCGGACGGCGCACCAAGCAAGTAGCCTCCCACTAGTCCGGGTATAGCCCGCAACGATGCTGGTAGACTACACAACGGTACTCAATAGACCAAGTGTGTCGGTTGAAAGCCCGATGCAACAGGGTATCGAGGGCATCGTGGAAGTGATACCCGCGAGCGGCGTCACGAGTGATGGGTCTAGCGATCCATCCCTTCGGCTCTGGCTCCTCCGAGCGCTTCATGCCGTGGCTTGAACTGCCACCGGCGTCGTCGTCGTCTCCGTCACCGTCAGGGTCTCCTCCAACAGCCGGGATGCCCTGAGGTGGTGCAGGGGGCATCTCTGGCTGAGGTGCAGGGGAAGGCGGTCTCCCAGACTCCACCTCCCGCTGAGGCGAGGGGGAAGAGTCCTGCTGCTCCTGCTCCTGCTCTTAGCATCGGCGCTCCTGCTCCTCGTGCAGGCAACGATGCAGTCTCTCCAGTTGGCTGGACTGACCTGACACCGTACGACGCAGTGGACGCTCCACCAGGCGAGAAGGCAAAAAGGGGATCACCGACTTACGTGCAGTGCACCTGAGACGAGCCATCTACAATAGACATCGTAAGCACAAGAGTAAGAACAAAACTATGAGACCAGAAAGTAAACAGAAAGGAAAGTGAGACGAAACTTTTTGAGATAAGTAAATAACATAGAGTTGGTCAAGATGACCAACTTTTGAAGAGACACTAAGGTCAAGGTAAGAGTAGAGGCCTATAGTCCTTAGGTCGACCATTCTAGTCTAGGTTAGCGGTCCTACAGTCAGCAAGGCTCTGATACCACTTATGTCACACCCGGTTTTGGAAGGTAAACTGAATGCAAACCATGTACGTGCCAGGATCAGAACTCACATACACAGCGATTACATAATTGGACATCATCACACAATGCTTGAATTAAATAGCGAAAAGGTACTTAGTTACATCAAGATGTCCAAGACATCCACAGAGTCTATTACATAAACATAGTGTTTAACATTAACATCAAAGTGCGGAGTATCGAAACGTAGAAGATAAGCCTACATAGGCAGCTGACTGGGGGTTTGCCAGTAAAGTAAACTGGAACTCGTTGTATTCCTGGAACTCCTCGAAGTCATCCATGTTGCCAACTTCACCTCCTGAGCACTGAGAACAGTGGGGGCAACCTGGGGTGGTGTGGTTTGTAAAGCAAGGGTGAGTACACATCAACGTACTCAGCAAATGTCCCGTTTGGCTAAAGTGGACTAGCTGTATGTGGAGTTAAGGTTAAGCAGTTGCTTTTAGTTGGTCAAGTTTTATTATTATAAGTATAGCCAAATTTTAGTAATAACCCAGTTATTACTCAGAGGCACTCCCTCCAAGAGGAAACACTAGAGATCAGGATTGTAATCACCATTGTTAATCATCATCATAAAAGTAACCATTGTTCTTCTAATCGAAGAGGATCCCAAGGCTGCTCATGACCGTGAGCACGGCTGATATACCAGTTTCTAACACTCTGCAGAGGTTGCACACTTTACCCACAAGCCGTGATTCCCATTCTGCCCAGGGTTCTAGCCTCCCCATTGATCACTACGAAGGTGACCTAGCAGGGTCTCACTACGTAGCCTTTACAAAGATTTCCCAGAGGTCATAGCCTCCCGTTAGGTTTCTCCAGTTTGATAAACACAGTACATCTCCCCAAAGGAAGGGTGACTATCAAAACCAAATCAAAGAACCTCTGCAACCAACCTCGGCAGAGCATGTACTGTGCCCGGACCCCATTGACGGCCCTACGGCAAAGCCAACTACTCCTCTGGTTCCTCTAATTAATCAGCTAAGGGCGTCCCATTCCACCCTCATGGTTGCACTGTTATCCCGGGTTGTCACTCCCCAAACAGGTCCTTACGGAGAGGTACTCAGGAAAGAGCATGAGCCCCCTAAAGTAATCACAAGGACCCCATCGGGATAACATCATCGTATCATAAAAGATCACATCATGTTCATTGATTAAGTTTAAAAAATAGCATAAGCTAACCATGATTAACCCAAAAAGGTAAACAAGGGTAAGGGAATACAAACTAGTCAATCCTTAAGTTTCGGTAATGTAATGCGGAATAGTGAATTATAAAGTATAGTAGGACATAGTAGGTCTGAGGACACTTGCCTTCACTAGGTTGTTGCTCAGGGAGGTCTCCAACAACACACTCAGGAACCTCGGACTGCTCGTTGTCTAAGTAAAGCGAGCATACATTCAATACATTTGGAAAAGTATAAATAAATAGCACATCAAACATTTACAATCATTGACACATAACTAAAAAAGGTACAATATTAAGTGTAGGGGAATGATATCAAGTTTACAAAGAAAGTGGAGTAATCCTAATTGGGTGAATTGATTACTCTCTAAATGTTTGGGACATAGTTCAAAAAGGTTAAGTAGTGATTAAAACAAAGGGAAGTTAGAATTATAATATAAACTACTCTCATTTAGGAATTTAATTATCCTTTAAATATTATCCATAATTACATACCTAATTTTCTTTATCACATTAGGCTCTAAAGGTTAAACCAAAAGTGAATCCATAAAATGCATAACACTAATCTCACAAAATTCAATATGTTTTAACTCCTAGGGCTTTCATTTTATTTATTTTATCAAATAAATAAACTAACATAAACATTAATCCTATATTCTAAGTGTAAAATTAAGGTATGCAAATTACAGTTGGTCATATTTTATTTGAACAGAGAATAATCTTGTGAACATTTTGCAATCTGAACCACTAAATTTAGAGTTCATAAGAAAAAGATATGAAATAAACAAGTTTTAAAGTTTGAAATATGAAATTAAGGCTAAATCTGTAATTAAATAAAAGTCCAGGGGCTATTCTAAAGAAACCAGGGACCTATGCGCTAAAACAGAGGACGGCGGGTTGATTTCCTAAAACCAGGGGGTTCTTAAGCAAAATAACCACGTGAAGGGGTACGGGGTAATCTCAGCCATCGGATCAGAAACCGACGACCCAGATTAGTTCGCAAGGGCACACGCGCGCGGACACGACTGACAAGCGGGGTCTGGGCGTCAACTAGCCAGGGCGGGCTGACCAGCCGGGCCCAGGGGCAGAGGCGCGGGTGAGGGGGAGAGAGGAGAGACAGTTGGATCTGGATCGGACGGCTACGATTAGATCCACTCGGGTTGGCTCTACACTGTCCGATCTCGGCCGAACGACCGAGATCTAACGACAAGGGGGCAGTCATGGGCGCGGTGGTGCTGCTCGGTCCCGCGGCGGAAACTCGCCGGAGACGAGCAGACCGGCCACGGCGGGGCACCAGAGGCTTGGGGGTTGGCCTAGGCGCGCACAGGGGGATCTGGCGGACTCAGCCGAGGGCACCACGCCGGCACGGGAGCACCAGAGGGCGCTACACACGGCGCGACGAGCTAACGGCGGCGCGGGGCAACTCCGGCGAGCAATTGCGCGCTAACCAGTGCAGTACATAGGGAAATAGGGGCGCGAGGAGGTTGCTCACCTTGCGGGGGAACGCTGGAGGCACGGGGCAACGACGGAGGCACAGGGACGCGACGGGGCGACGATGGCGGAGCTCCGGCTGCGCAAGAATCACTCCGGTGAGCGGGGGCCTGCTGAACCAAGGAGGGAACGGGCACACCGAAGGGTGTCCCGAGAAGCTGACGGCAAGGCGAAGCTCACCGTGGCACTTGATAGGGCGCGGGTGCAACGGCGGCCACAGAATAGGTGGTGGACGTCGGTGGGCGGTGGCGGAGATTCTCGGTTCGCGTGGGCCGAGCGAGAGAGAGAGCGAGAGAGCTGGGCAGAGGGCGCAAATGGAAGAGGGGAGGTGGGCGAGCAGGGCGCGGGGTTCAAAAGGGGCGCGGGGGCTCGGTCGTGGTCGGAGAACGCGTGGATGTGGGCGCGTCCACGACGGGGAGATCGTGGGCGAGAGGTTAGGGACGCGCTGACAAGTGGGGTCGGTGGGGCAGAGGGAGGGAGAGTGGGCGCGCGAGAGCAACAACGCCGATAGACCGGTCCCACGGAGTAGCGAGAGTGCGAGGGAGAGAGGACGCTCGGGTTTGCGCCGACAGGCGGGGTCCGCCTGTCAAACAGGGACGCGCGGGCGCGCGCTCGCGGGCTGGGCTTAATGGGCTGCCTTGGGCCGAATTGACTTTTCCTATTTTCCTGGAATTTCTATTGCCTTTTATATTTATTTTCTCTAGGGTTTTCAATTCAAATGCAAATCAAGTTTCAAATTCAAACCAAATCAAATGTGTGCAACATTTCAAAGAATAATTAGGCTCAATATGATGCAACATTCCATGACTCATATGTTTTGGGCAAAATAAAATAAATAATCCCTCACTAATACAACTAACACTAATTAAGAGAGAGAGAGAGAAAACTAGAGAGAGGGAAACTAGAGTGAGATAGAGAAGAGTAACACATGAATTTGGGTGATCATAAGAAAGAAATTTTATACCCCCAAATTTAGGGTGTTACAGCTCCTACTGCAAGTACTTAGGCCACCGCCGAAGCAAACACCGTGGCCGAGGCTGCAGCTGCCACCGAAGCTGCCAACCTGGAGAGTACCCTATCTGGAATTGATAAACTATTATTGGATATGGCCACAGAAGAAATGGTTGTAGCTGCGGAACAAGTCATGGCCCCAGAGCTTGACAAAGGAAAGAAAATTGCCGAAGCTACTTCGGCTGAAGAAGATTTTGAGCTTCGGAACCTGATCGGACAGGAACTATCTGAGGCTGAAAAGAAGGAGCTACAGGAATACGACATTTCCTGTAGCTACCAGCCAGGAGTCATGCTCTTTGGTGGAATTAATGAAGAGGCCTTGGGATGTGTTCGTGACTGTATCGGGGCGAAGGTAATTGGCACTCTATCGAAGAGTGTTGGTTTTCTGAAGCTTGAAGCCGATATTAGCAGCTACCGACGATAACATATCCTCGGTAGTTTATTTTATTCCAACTTTAAGGTAAGATTCTTAAAACAAAATTTTATTATTTGTTTCAATGAAGTTAGCTGATGGGGGTCTATTCTGTACAGAGTATGTTGCTGAGTAAAGCGCTGCAAATGCAACAGGACCTCGAAGATAAGAAGAATGAAATTATAATCGAGGGTCTGGAAAGCAAAATCAAAGAATACGAAGCCTCTCTTGAAAAGAAGGATTTCCTAATCCAAGCAGTAGAAGGTTCCCTTGCAGAAGCGCAGTCTGAGAATATTAGATTAAACAAGGAACTCCTGCAGAAATCAGAGAGCTTCGAACAGGAAAGGAAAAACTTGCAAGCAAAATCGAAGCTGAAGCTGCTGAAAATACGAAGCTGAAACAATCTTTGGAAGAGCTTCGAAACATGTGTCTGAATTTTGGCAGCCGCTGTGTACAGCAACTAAAGAAGGTTTTTAACTCGGTTGGGGCCAGCGCCGAAAAATTTACTCCTTCGGCCGAAAACATTTCCAGCACCTTCGAACATATCGAGGGCGAAGTAGAAGCACTCGACGAAGTAATAGCCGGGCACGGAGACTTCTGTGCCCTGCTAGCTTCTCGTGGTACAGCCGCAACATTTTTGAAGGCTCGCTATACACACGCAAAGATTTTAAATAGACCAAACTTTAGCCTATCTGCATCGGATTTGGTTGACATCCACAATATAGCCCGAAGCATAGGGAGCAGATTCATAATGCAAATTTGGGCGAAGGGTGGTCGAGAGTTGGCTAGCGACGAGGCCCGAAGCCTGCTCAAGCCGGAACGATACTTATACCTGTTGCTTGCTCTCTTGTAATTACTTTTTACCTTATACTGTGTTGCTGTGTACAGGATGATGATGCCGAAGGTCAATAGTACGAAGCTCTTCTCGAAGATTACTAAAGCTGCTGAACAAGGCTTAGAAATATTTGAAGCATCTTTGTAAAAGATATTGTAATTTAGGAATCAAACATTACTCTATAAATTTGTCCATACCTTGTAATATATTTTTACCTTTCCATCCGTGTGTGAATTGCTTTGATGTGGACAAAACTTGTATCTTTTGAGCTGAAGGCGAAAAACACCTTCCCTTCTTTTCGTACACAATGAAGCGTATCTTTGCTTCTTTATGCTCATCGAAGCATTGTCATCAAAGCCAAAGTAGCTGTCTGTGTTTTATGTTATGATGAGGATGATAATCCTACGGATGTCTACATGAATGTGTATGAATGCAATGAATGATGTAATGTAACATGCAAATGAATGCCCAAACACACACACACGAAGCCACATCCAGACTCTACATCTCCTTAGGAACTTCTTTTGAGTCTTAAGCTCTGCATCCCCTTAGGAACGACTTTTGAGCTTCTTCACCTTCTATTTCGGTGGTATAAGTTCTGCATCCCATTAGGAACGACTTTTGAACTTCTTCGCCTTATATTTCGGCGGTATAAGTTCTGCATCCCCTTAGAAACGACTTTTGAACTTCTTCCCCTTATATTTCGGTGGTATTTGGCTCTTCATTCCCTTTAGAACGACTTTTGAGAAGAAAACTTACGCTGCGCTCCCTTAGGAACGAATTTTTGTAGCTTCGTCATGCTCTGCATCCCCTTGGGGACGACTTTTGAGCTTCTCCCTGTTTCTCTTTTTGCACTCGATGGTGCAGGCTCAGATTTTACATGTTACATCTTTGGGGGATTGGCCCACATGGGGCTAAATAAGAATGAAAAATTACAAGCTATGGCCCATTAAAAACCTTTCTCCCCTCTTGAAAGGAAAAGGATGCCATAGAAAAAATGAAAAAGAAAAATTACATCAAATTACACATAATATCGTCGAAGCTCATCCACAATCCAAGATCTGGGTATGTCGTTGCCGTCCATATCCTTCAATCTATAATAATCGAGTCTTGACGAAGATACTACCAGAAAAGGACCTTCCCACTTTAGTTGCAACTTGCCCACTATGTCTGGGTTGGCCACTCTCCGAAGCACCAAATGCCCTGGCTTGATGTTTTTCATCTATCTTTTCTATCATGCCACTTTACTGTTTTGGCCTGGTATTTATTGATGTACTCTATAGCCTGAAGTCTGGTCCCTTCTATAGTATCTTTTGTTACTTGATAATCAGATTCGTCTTCTGCCGAAGCTGTTGTTCTTATTGATCCTGCTTTTGCTTCTTCTGGAGTTATAGCTTCGTCACCAAATAATAGCTTGAAGGGTGTAAATCCTGTTGATCTTGACGTAGTTGTATTGTGGCTCCACACCACTTTAATCAACTCGTCTAGCCACTTTCCTCTGGGCTGATTGAAGATTAGCTTCATTATTCCTGTCATTATAATGCCGTTTGCTCTTTCTACCAGCCCGTTTGACTCTGGATGCCTAACTGATGCAAAATGAATCTTCGTACCAATCTAGTCACAGAAATCCTTGAATGTCTCGACATCAAACTGTGTTCCATTGTCCACAGTTATTGCCTTCGGCACGCCGAAACGACAAACAATATTCTACCAGAAGAATTTTTGGACTGTGGCCGAAGTTATTGTAGCCAAGGTCTTTGCTTCAATCCACTTAGAAAAATATTCTACTGCCACCACAACATACTTCAAATTAACTTGCGCCGGTGGGAGTGGACCTAACAGATCCAGGCCCCATCTTTGCAATGGCCAAGTAGGCTGTATCAGCTGTGTGAGAGATGAAGGTTGCTTCTGGTCTCTTGCACATTTTTGACAATTCTCGCACTTTTGAACCAGCTCTGCTGCATCCAAAGCTGCCTTCGGCCAATAAAATCCTTGCCTAAAAACCTTTTCCAGTAGAGGCCTGGACCCGATGTGAGATCCACACAGACCTGCATGATATTCCCTCATTAGCTCTACACCTTCGGTTCTAGATAAGCACTTGAGGAGTGGAGAACACACTCCATGCTTGTAGAACTCCCCTTCTATCATGACATATGTTCTTGTCCTTGCTTCCATTATTTTATTATAAACTTCATCATCCGAAAGACAATTTCCTTAGAGGAAGGATATTATTTCAGTCCTCCAATCTTCAATATGTACATGTGATATTGTGAGGACTGCTCTCTCCATGAGTTCAACCAAAGGGGCTTTTATTGTCTCAAAGAATACTTCCAAAGGTAGAGGGAGCCCCTGTGCTGCTGATTTGGCCAGTAGGCCTGCATGCTCATTTTCTCCTCTTGGGATATTTTTTACAGAAAAACCTTCGAAAGAAGCCTCCAACCTTCGGACTGTGTTTAAATTTTTTTCAAGCTTCGGGTCCCTTGCCTTGCTGCTTTTATCCACATGGCCAGAGATGACTTGGGAGTCAGTTTTAAGAGTCTCCCTTCTTACTCCCATTGCCTTTAGCTTCCGAAGCCCCAACAGAAGGGCTTCGTATTCAGCAATGTTGTTTGTACAACTAAAGTCTAGTCTTGCTGCGTAGCATGTTCTGACTTTAGAGGGCGCTACTAAGACAGCAGCGGCTCCTGCGCCGAAGGTTCCCCAAGAACCATCACAGAAAACTGTCCAGGCTTCGACTTCCTTTGTGACTTCTTTTTGAGCCCCTGGCGTCCAATCGGTGACGAAATCTGCTAATGCCTGGGACTGAATTGAGGACCTATGCACATAATCTATAAAGAATTCATTAATCTCAGTGGCCCATTTTCTGATCCTCCCAGTAGCTTCTCTATTCCTCATTATGTCTTTAAAGGTTGCGACGAAGGAACAATTATATTGTATGCTTGAAAGTAATGCCGAAGCATCCTGGAGGCCATCAACACAGCATATAGCACCTTCTCCAATTCTGTGTAATTTTTCTTTGAAAAGCTTAAAACTTCGGAGACAAAATATACTGGTGCTTGTTTTTTGACTTGGCCATCTTGCTTCTCCTGTACAAGCGCCGCACTAACTGCAGAGTGCGAAGCTGCCACATATAAAAGCAATGGAGCCCCTAGCGAAGGTGAAGTTAGTGTTGTCAAATCGATCAAGTATTGCTTCAACTCTTCGAAAGCCTTCTGCTGAGCCGGACCCCACTGAAAAACTTCGGCTGACTTAAATACCTCAAAGAATGGGAGATTTCTTTCTGCTGATCTGGATATGAATCTATTCAATGATGCAGTCTTCCTGTCAGCCGTTGGGCCCCTTTTTTGTATTTGGCGGCTCCATTCGAAGGATAGCTTCGATCTTATTGGGGTTAGCTTCGATTCCCTTCGTTGATACCAGACAACCAAGAAACTTGCCCTTCTTTACTCCAAAAACACACTTTTCTGGATTTAATTTCAAACCAGCTTGCCTAAAATTGGCAAATGTTTCTTGCAAGTCAGCAATGTGATTCTCTTGCTTCGTGCTCTTTACTATGATATCATCAACATAAGTCAACACATTCCTGCCTATTTGAGAATGAAGGACCTTGGCTGTCATTCTGCTGAAGCTTCCTCCAACATTCTTGAGCCCCTCAGGCATCCGAAGGTAGCAATAAGTGCCACTAGGAGTTATGAAGCTAGTCTTTGGCTCATATTCCTTCTTCATCCATATTTGATGATAGCCTGAATAGCAGTCCAGTAGACTCATGAGCTCCAAAGAAGCCACTGCATCTACAAGGGAGTCTATTGTTGGTAATGGAAATTCGTCCTTTGGACATGCTTTGTTGAGATCTGTGAAGTCAATACACATTCTCTACTTGCCATTAGCCTTCTTCACCATAACAGTGTTAGCTAGCCATTCTAGATATGTTACTTCTCTGATAACACCAGCACTGAGAAGTCTCTTTACTTCGTTACGAGCACCTTCGGCTTTATCATCAGACATCTTTCAAAGTCTTTGCTTCCTTGGCCTTAAGATGGGTCCACATTAAGTGAATGCTCGATGACATCTCTGTTGACACCACAGAGATCATTAGCTGTCCAAGCGAAGACATCTTTGTTGTTGAACAAAAATCTTATCAAGGTTTTTTCCTGCTCATCAGATAACTGAGATCCCAGCAGTACCCTTTGATCTGCTATGTCTTCACATAAAATCATAGTCTTCGGCTGGTCTGCCGAAGCAGCCTTCTCTCTTTTGTGTTTGTATTGTTGACAAGCTTCAACTCCATCTATGTTATGTATTGCCTTTGAATCTGTCCAACTTCCTTCAGCCCTTCTAGCAGCTTCTTGACTTTCGTGGACAACAATGGACCCTTGTTCCAAAGGTATCTTTATGCATAAGTATGCTGGATGAAGTATTGCTTCGAAGGCATTAAGTGTCCCTCGACCAATGATTGCATTATATGGGTATTCCATGCACTACTAAAAAATAACCCTAATGCCACGACAGATATTGCAACAACAATATTTTTGTTGCATTAGATGTTATTTATTGCCACGACCTTTAAAAGTGGTTGCAATATATGGACCGTTTTGCCACTTTTTTTGTGCATTGCGATAACCATGACTTTCGTTGCAAGAGAAAGGTGTTATTGCGACCACTAGAACAGTTGTTGCAAAATCACCCTAATGCCACGATAGATATTGCAACAACAATATTTTTGTTGCATTAGATATTATTTATTGCCATGACCTTTAAAAGTGGTTGCAATATATGGACCGTTTCGCCACTTTTTTGTGCATTGCGATAACCATGACTTTCGTTGCAAGAGAAAGGTGTTATTGCGACCACTAGAACAGTTGTTGCAAAATTACTCTAGTGTCACACGGATATTGCAACAACAATAAAGTTGTAGCATTAGGTGTTACTTATTGCCACAACCTTTAAAAGTGGTTGCAATTTATGCACCTTTTTTGCCACTTTACTTGTGCGTTGCAATAATCATGAAGATGTTATTGCTACCACTAGAATAGTTGTTGTAAAATGTCCCTAGTGGCTCACCAGATATTACAACATCAGTAAAGTTGTAGCATTACGTGTTAGTTATTGCCACAACCTTTAAAAGTGGTTGCAAAATATGCACCTTTTTGCCACTTTATTTGTGCGTTGCAATAATCATGACTTTCGTTGCAAGAGAAAGATGTTACTGCTATCACTAGAACAGTTGTTGCAAAATGTTCCTAGTGGCTCACTGGATATTACAACATCAGTAAAGTGGTAGCATTAGTAGCAGTGTAAAGCGAGACGCGGCATGTGCGTAGAATTCTTTTTTCATCCAAACCGACCGGGCGTGCAGGGAGGGTGAGGCCACCCTATGTCATATACTCTCATGTCTGCGCAAGGCCAAGGAAATCGTAGTATATACGGACCTGCCGCGCGCAACATGTCTAAGCCATGATCCAACTTTGCGTTCTGTGTCTGGATCGCGATGGGAAATATATTCAATTTATTGATACGTTACAAGAAAAATACAAAGAACAATCTAGAAGTTTTTGTTCTCTCAGACACACATCAATAAAACACGCAGGTGAATAAAATACAAGGAAAAGGATCACAAGAATCTTCTAAAATCTGATATATAACCAACAATAGAAAAGAATACAAGGAAAAGGATCTCAAGAATCTTCTAAAATCTGATATATAACCAACAATACAAAAGAATACAAGGAAAAGGATCACAAGAATCTTCTAAAATCTGATATATAACCAAAAATAGAAAATAATACAAGGAAAATGATCACATGAATCATACAATTTCCAATTGTTGTCTGCATGCCTATACTACTACATATTACAGCCGCCACTACCTGCAGGGGACTCAAACTGCCGCCCGCCAGGACACACAACCATCAGCAGCCAGGGACTCCACGCCTGCCTTCAGCCTTCAGCCACCTGCCAGGACACACAACCATCAGCAGCCAGGGACTCCACGCCTGCCTTCAGCCTTCAGCCAGGGACTCTCATGCCTTCAGCCAGGGACTCAGCCTTCAGGTGATCCTTCTGACTTTGGCTAAGCAGTAGAAAAATCAGTATGCTAACCAGGTAGTGAACATTTTCTTTAGGAAAAAGAGGCAATAAGCAGTACAATGATAGCAACGTAGAAGTAGCCAAACTCGCTGACCCAGATAGAGGCGCGGTTCCTTGTCGAAATAGTAGAGAAAGTATATGTTGTAGGTATAAAAATAAAGGACCTAGTGAAGTATCCCCTCAGGATTGAACATGGTGACCTGGTGACCCAGATAGAGTCGCAGTTCCTTTGGTCGCTGAACCTGGTGACTTGGACGAAGGGGAAGCTATCCCCTCAGGATTGAAGAATCCAGAGCTGCTTGTGAAACTTTTTTTTGTTTTCTCCCACCTAGAGGCACTGCGTGAGGGGGTCTTAGATGGTTATTACTGTCAAGTGTAACTGACAACAAGAATCATTGAGATGTGCACATTGCTTCAAACAAATGCCTGAGGAAATGGACTCACCTGAAATCCTATAACAATAACAACGGATAATAATGGAGCTTGCTCATTTTAAGGTGAACTAACAAAATAAAAGTAATAAAAAGGGAAAAAGGAATATTCTTAGCATAAAATCTCTATAATCAGTAAATTATTCATATAAACAAAGTAAAGGAGAACGTTACTTAATTTGATGGACAATATGAAGTGTGTTACAACAACTTTAGCGTATGATATACCACAGTTTGCAAGGGTGGGAGGAAATACTCAAAAGAGACTTGTAAGGGTGGAAGTATTTATTTTATCAGTTCTATTTTAATTGTTGAATATATATCCCTTTTGTTTTAGCAGATCAAACAATAGCAGTAAAAAAATCAGTATGATAAGCAGATAGTGAACATTTTCTTTAGGAAAAAGAGGCAATAAGCAGTACAATGATAGCAACATAGAAGTAGCCAAACTCGCTGACCCAGATAGAGGCGCAGTTCTTTGTCGAAATAGTAGAGAAAGTATATGTTGTAGGTATAAAAATAAAGGACCTAAAATGAAGTGAGGAAAATTGAGTGCGGAATATTCTCAAAGGGAAACTGAGGAAGAGAAGGTTACCGGAGGAGCGATGCAAGGAGCCGGATTCGCTGAACCTGGTGACCTGGACGAAGGCGAAGCTGTCCCCTCAGGATTGAAGTATCCAGAGCTGCCTGTGAACCTTTTTTTGTTTTCTCCCACCTAGAGGCACTGCGTGAGGGGGTCTTAGATGGTTATTACTGTCAAGTGTAACTGACAACAAGAATCATTGAGATGTGCACATTGCTTCAAACAAATGCTTGAGGAAATGCACTCACTTGAAATCTTATAACAATAACAACCGATAATAATGGAGCTTGCTCATTTTAAGGTGAACTAACAAAATAAAAGTAATAAAAAGGGAAAAAGGAATATTCTTAGCATAAAATCTCTATAATCAGTAAATTATTCATATAAACAAAGTAAAGGAGAACGTTACTTAATTTGATGGACGATATGAAGCGTGTTACAACAACTTTAGCGTATGATATACCACAGTTTGCAAGGGTGGGAGGAAATACTCAAAAGAGACTTGTGAGGGTGGAAGTATTTATTTTATCAGTTCTATTTTAATTGTTGAATATATATCCCTTTTGTTTTAGCAGATCAAACAATAGCAGTAAAAAAATCAGTATGATAAGCAGGTAGTGAACATTTTCTTTAGGAAAAAGAAGCAATAAGCAGTACAATGATAGCAACATAGAAGTAGCCAAACTCGCTGACCCAGATAGAGGCGCAGTTCCTTGTCGAAATAGTAGAGAAAGTATATGTTGTAGGTATAAAAATAAAGGACCTAAAATGAAGTGAGGAAAATTGAGTGTGGAATATTCTCAAAGGGAAACTGAGGAAGAGAAGGTTACCGGAGGAGCGATGCAAGGAGCCGGATTCGCTGAACCTGGTGACCTGGACGAAGGCGAAGCTGTCCCCTCAGGATTGAAGTATCCAGAGCTGCCTATGAACCTTTTTTTGTTTTCTCCCACCTAGAGGCACTGCGTGAGGGGGTCTTAGATGGTTATTACTGTCAAGTGTAACTGACAGCAAGAATCATTGAGATGTGCACATTGCTTCAAACAAATGTCTATGCAACATAATTGTAGAGATGTGTTATTTTCAGGACTGCGCTTAAAGAAAAGATATGACCCCCAACTACAAATGATAATAACTAATTGAGCAATAATTTAACACCATAACACAATCTAATAAAAGGGTGAAAACGTACAAAGAAAAACTAACTGAAGCCATGGAATCAACATCATTTGTTGTTCATGTTTGGCGTTTTTCTGGAATCATTTTCATCATTTTCAAACTCAACATAAGGCATTCATATTACTTAACCGCACCAAACATGTATTCCAGCTTTAACAGCAACAAAAAACCGACATAAGGCATTCATATTACTTAGTGGTTGGCTGCTACTGACTTACTGAGTGGAACAACCAAGCAGCAGCACTGCCTTGCTATCCTAAACTCCTAGTAGCTTATTTGCAAATCTAACTAGACTTTATTGCTGATTTGTAGGTTCAAGCAATAGCCAAAGAGCCAACAAGTCATCAACATATATATGGAGTTCTAGGTAAGTTCAGACATCTGCGTGTTGTTGAGTATTGAGAATGGTTATTACTGATTTACTGTTGTTGACATTAGTGCCAGTTCAGAACAACTTATGTCCTAATCTTAATTCTTCTATATTTTCAATGTTTTAGCATGTATGATATGCCAAAATAATATTCATGGACATGGAGTATCACTTTCCTTTCCCCTTAAACAGTTATGCAAGTGTCTTAGATGTAACCCCCCATCCTTTTTGTATTCTGAAAATCATATTCATGAAGTCTTATATTAAGTTTTATGCAGTTTTATGTTAGCATTCGATAGTAAGTTCTGCACTTCGATGTTTTGTTCAATGTTCAGGATTAGGAATTCACAATGCCACACATCAAAGGTACATTGCAGTCATGAATCATGTACCTTGGTAAAGAAGCATGCTCTCTTTGCAATGTAGAACCTCTTTCTCCTTCTCACTATAATTCTCCTCAAGATGTGCAAACTGCCTTTTGAACTGTGAACTCCACTGCACAAAGATATTGGTATTAACTGTATTTTTTTAAAAAAATGGATGTGAAACTGTGATTTCTGAAAATGTGATGCAAAGGGCAAATTCTGAAATTGTTATTAGCATCAGCACCAAAATGATTTTAGGCATGTCGGCACCAAAATGTTTTCAAGTGTGACTGACAGCAAGAATCATTGAGATGTGCACATTGCTTCAAACAAATGCCTATGCACAACACACTTAATTCTTTTCTCTCAATGCAATTCAGCACATGTTACTTCAAACAAATGGCTGTTCACATTCCAGTTTTATTAGTATGGCTAAGAAAGCCGCACAAAAGAGCCAAGCATGTTGCATGAATTAGTAACTTATCATTAAACTTTAAAGATCAATACTGATTATGACTGAAAATCTATTTAACTTTGATTTGTTTTGTTATAGGGCTCGACTGGTGATTTGAATCATTGACTAGAAGGCCATGTCTCAGAATAATAGCAGTTGGATGCGCATGCACTTCACGACAAATGAGTGGCAAACAAATTTCAGAAAGTTCATACAAACTACATTTGGTGGCACTACTAGAGGAGAAACTGCACCATGCCCATGTTCAAGATGTCGATGCATGTCCTACAGAACACAATCTCAGGTTCAGAGTCACTTGGTTATTAGAGGGTTTGATGAGAGCTTCATCGAAGAAGGAAACCAAGCAAATGATTCAGATGAGGGCAATGCTGCAGCAGTTGTCAATGATGATGAAACAGGTGACAGTGGTTCTGTGACCAAACTAGTTTCAACGCTAATTAGTGGTGCTATACACGAAGACATCATAGGAAAAATTAATGAAGAGCCAAATGCAAAAGCAAAGGCATTCTTTAATCTATTAACAGAGGCAAAGAAGGAATTGTATCCAGGTTGCAAGGAGGTCACTAAGGTATCTTTTATAGTAAGGCTCTTTCAGATTAAATGCATGTTTGGTCTTAGTAAAAGTGCATTAGCGGCCGTACTTCAGTTGTTTCGGCTTGTTCTCCCAGAAGGCCACTGTGTTCCGGACACATTGGATAAAGTACAAAAGGTTATTCATGATCTTGGCCTTGACTACCAAAAGATACATGCATGTGTCAATGATTGTTTGTTGTTTCGGAAAGAATATGCAGCCATGGATACATGTCCAACATGTGGTGAGTCTAGATGGCAACCAACGATTTCTGGGCATCATGAGGAGGCAACCAACAAGCGTGCCCCGCGGAAAATCCTAAGATATTTCCCAGTTATTCCTCGATTGCAAAGGTTGTATATGAATTCGACCACATCTGAATATATGCGTTGGCACAAGGAGGGCTTAGTCCAAGATAACAAAATGAGGCACCCTGCTGACTCTAAGGCATGGAAGCATGTAGATAACATATACAAAGATTTTGCTACTGATCCTCGTAACATTCGGTTGGGTCTTGCATCTGATGGCTTCAATCCATTTGGGATGGTCAATGTTGCGTACACTATATGGCCTGTCATTTTAATCCCTTACAACTTGCCACCTTGGTTGTGTTTGAAACAACCTTTCTGGATGTTGTCAATGTTGATACCCGGTAAAAACTCTCCAGGAAACAATATTGATGTATATTTGCAGCCTCTGATTGATGAGCTCAAAGACCTTTGGGAAAAAGGTGTTGAGACATGGGATGCCAAGGAGAAGAAGAACTTTAATTTGAGAGCAATTCTTCTCTGGACAATTAATGACTTCCCAGCATATGGGATGTTATCTGGCTGGAGCACAAAAGGCAAGTTTGCATGTCCATACTGCCACAAGGATACCGACTTCTTATGGTTGAAATGTGGATCCAAGCATTGCTACATGGGACATCGTCGGTTTCTGCCTATGGATCATAGGTGGCGCAAGAACAAGGCCAGTTTCAACAATACTGTGGAAACAAGGGAGCCTCCAGTGCCATTGAGTGGTGAAGGGGTTCTGCAACAGTATGAAAGTTTTGAGCAAATCACTTTTGGGAAGTCTACAAGGAAAAGGAAGCAGCGTGAGGAAGAAACTAGATGGCACAATTGGAGGAAAAAGAGTATTTTTTTTGAACTACAATACTGGGAAAAATTGCTCGTAAGGCATAATTTGGATGTGATGCACATTGAGAAAAACATTTGTGACAGCATATTGGGGACTTTGCTAGGTATGGAAGGGAAATCTAAGGATGGCGAGAAGGCTCGACTTGACATGGAGCATTTAGGCATCAGGAAGGATCAACACATTGTGCTCGGGAATGGAAAATACACCTTGCCATCAGCACTTTACACATTGGGTAAGGATGAGATGATATGGTTATGCCAATTCCTAGAAGGCGTGAAGATGCCTGATGGTTATGCCTCTAACATAAAGAGGAGTGTGGATGTGAACAAGTGTAAGGTGTCTGGTCTAAAAACTCATGACTGTCATGTTATTTTTCAAAAACTATTACCCATTGCAGTTCGCAATGTTTTGCCAGAAAATGTTGCTCTTCCATTGATTCAGCTTAGTAGGTACTTTAATGCAATATGTTCAAAGGAGTTGAGTGCTGAAGATTTAGAGCAGTTGAGCACCTCGATTCCTGAAACCCTTTGTCGGCTTGAGATGATTTTCCCACCAGCCTTTTTTGATATAATGATTCATTTGTCAATTCATCTAGCTGAAGAGGCTAAACTTGGTGGACCCGTGTGCTATAGATGGATGTATCCAATTGAGAGATATCTACGTACTCTTAAAGCCTATGTACGGAACAAAGCGCACCCTGAAGGCTCGATAGCTGAGGGATATATATTAGAGGAGTGCATGACATTTTGCAGTCGCTTCTTGCAAGACGTGGAAACCAAGCTTAATCATGCAGACCGTCATGAAGCTGCTGCTGTGAATGAACCACCATCTGGCTTAAGTGTATTTGCCAACATTGACTACACTAAGAAAGGATTCACTGTCGAGTCACTTTCTAGGAGTGAGCTGCAACGAATGAGGCACTACATATTACAAAACTGTGATGAGGCTACTCCATGGATAAAGTAAGATCTTATTTCAAAATCTATATTTTGATACTATGCATTGGCATGTTTCATAGAATTTGAATTACCTGAAGCCCTCTTTTAAAATATTGTAGCGAGCATATGGACGAACTAAAAAAATTAAGTACACGGAATGTTGATCAAAGGCACAAGGAACAATTTGTAGGCTGGTTCGAGCGAAAGGTGGGTTATGAGTAATTTGTTTTATTTGTAATGCCATCCACTAACTGCTGCTCAGTATTATATTTGCAAATAACTTAAACATGTTTTGTTGGCTGCAGATCAGCAAACTAAATCAACAAGGGAAGACAAGTGACCTGCTCTACACACTTTCACAAGGACCAGACCATCGGGCTCGTGTTTTCAACAGATGCTTCATCAATGGATTTCTTTTTCGTACAGAAAAGATAGAGCAGAACCTATGCACACAAAATAGTGGTGTTGTTGTGAAAGGAGATGAAAGCTCTGGTAATATTGACTGGTATGGTGTGATTAAAAAAATTATTGCACTAGATTTTCCTCAAGGTAAGGAAGTTTTCCTCTTTCAGTGCAACTGGTTCCATGTTCCTACTGCCAAGAACAAAGGACGAGGCTACCAAAGGGATCAGTATGGAATTATTGATATTGATAAAACTCGGTTGTGCTATTTAGATGAGCCTTATATTCTTGGTTCACAAGCTGAGCAGGTGTTTTATGTCAATGGTACAAAGAAAAAAGATTGGTGCACTATTGTAAGAATGAATCCCCGAAATCTGTTCGCCATGCCAGAATCTGAAAATTCAGAAATTGATCTTGATTCGCTGCACGTGGGATTCGAAGGCATGAGTGTTTCAAGCAGCGATGAAGTATTGGTGAAGTGGAGAAGGTCTGACATGGAAGGTGTAATCGGTGATGCTTGTGTCATTGAGAAAGCACTTGCTGAATTTGTGGAAGAATCACATGATATTGGGTTAGCAGATGAGGAGGACGAAGAAGACAACACATACATTGATGATGGATATGTAGCACCTGTGGACTCGTCACGCGACGCAAACGATGATGATTTTTTTGTTTAAAAGAAAAGTCACAGACTATTGGATACGAGAAAGATGTTATCCGAGGTTGGCACACACTGAATTGAGGCAAACGCGTACAATCGCGTAACTATTACATATCCAGTTCTGATCAGTAGATTTTGGTTGTCATGACTTTAGTATATATTCAATAATGCCCAACTACTGAGGTATATATCACAGTGCAAACAATACAAAGCTTTAATATGCTACTGAGCGTTGTGTAATGCATTTGTATGATGCACTAGCTTACTGAGCGTTGTGTAATGCATTTGTATGCGTTGTGTGATGCTATATATACGGATATCGCTTCAAAGCAAGCGCTCACTGTTGTACACATTCAATGCTTGACAGGAAAATTTCAATATGTAGTTAAAAGATCACATTGTTGTTGTTGTTGGCATTTAACCAGAAATTTTGTTCTTCTGGTATTATTATTTCTGTGCACGTGTTTTTGTTTCTTATTACGAATTTAAATTAATATTTATGTGCATCTATCATGCTTTTTATGTATAACATTTTCGTAGAGTCTCAATACTCTCAAACTCTTGAAATGGGCTACCTGACTAAATAGTCCATAAGTAAAATTTATAGCACCTCGCTATTTTTTCATGATCATTCATCAACAGGTTCAAGCAAGAACCCTTACGCATCCGAAAAGAAACTACCAAAAAAACTTCCCAAAACTAGATATTGCCTTCTAGGCTTCTACATGAACACTCTATGAAGTTCTAAGGTGCTTATTTTATGCACACGGTATAATTATGGATGTATTCATGTTTAACCTTAGAAGAAATTGTGTAAATATAAGAAACTAATTTCAGAAGATGAAAAAGACAGAATTAGCCCCTTCTCTACCTTTGTAAAATGTGTATGAACAGCTTACTGAATTATCTCTACAATTGCAAAATGTGTATGCACATCTTCTAAACGACATAATACTGTAATTATCATTTACATTACGTTTTTTATCCATGTACACTTTTTATCCATGCGTGCAATTTTTTATCCACGCACGCGAGGCGCGCAACCGTTACTAGTTATTGCAAAAGACAATGATACGTATGCTCCTGCCCCTCTAAGGGACGGGCGGAGGGATAGGGTTCGGGGACTTGCCTGGACCCTGGAGAGAGGAAGCCGACGATGGGACGTCGAGCTCGGCAGGCGAGTTGTGTCGCATCAGGTGGACCTGCACCTTGAGGACGGCGGAGGGATAGGGTTCGGGGACTAGCAACTGAAGGCACATTCAAATCTCCAAAAAAAAGAAGAGCCAGATTAGCAGACTACACAAGCAACATCGGCTTTGGGGGTTCTGAGGGGGAGCAGCGATACTCACGGAGCTGGTGACGGCTAGGACGACGAGGGTGATGCGCGCCTATTCAGCTCCGTCGCTGGCACCGAGCTGAGCGAGTCTGGTGATTCGTCAGCCGAGGAAGCCGGATCGGACGAAGACGAGGAGTCCGCTCCTCCAAAGCCGCCCCCCAAGCTCCGCCGCTGACCAAACCCTAAGGGGGGAGATGCTGGCGGCAGCGACGGGGGCTCCTTGCTGCCCTCCGCGCTGGAGGCCTTCGCTGAAGAAGGGGATTTGGGAGGGGCGGCGACTCTCTACTGCAGGAAGAAGGGCAGAGGGCTGATGGCAAGAAATTCCAGAGAGCTGGAGATGGGTGCGGTGGATAAGTCTGAAAGCCTGGTCGACATGAGACAAGGAGAAAAGGGCAGTGGAGAAAAAGAAAAAAATGGCTTTTTCCTCTTCAAGTTTTGCTTTTAACAATAGCAAATATATTATTAGACAATCTAAATTATTTTAGTGGATTATATAATCTGAGGAGTCTTATTTGTTTACCTAGATTATTTGAGTTGGTGGTTGCTGCTGATGGTGCCACGAATGAACGCCGCAGCCTGGCGTCGACTGTTCCGAGCCACCGCGACACGAGACGGCCTCTGACGGCGGCGATTCATGGGGTTCGGAGTCCATGATTATTGGGCGGCGGTGGCAGTTCCTAAGTGTGGCGGCAGCAGTTCTTGAGGGAGGCGTCGAGTGTGTATGGTGAGACGGCGTCGGGGGATGGAAACAAAAGGATAGTGATTCGTATATATCATCAACTTAAGGTGATTTCACTATTTGCTACGTTTTTCATATAAGTCTTGTCAGACTATCATGTGAAGATGGTTCCATATTTATAAGTGTCTAGTATACTCACTAACATCTACAATGTTTCTTATAGTCTAGACGACTTCATATGATATAAGACACTTCTATAAAATATACTTATATTAGTCTTTAATGGTGTGTCTTAAATAGTCATATATGTAGTAGTGATTGTTGCACGTATACACATATATACTCTCTCGTTCCCATCGTTTAATTTTTCTAAACAAATGCCATATAGTATTTGAACATGTACCATTAACAATTATTCACCTGAGGCTTCTAATTAAGGCTTCTAAGGCATGCATGTTCGTTATGGCAAACCTCTTTTTGTACTATGAACAATTATTCACATTGGCGGATCCAGAATTGATCAAGAGGGGACTACTAAGCTAAGGCTATAAATTTTTTACCGAAGAGCAGAGGGTCAGCGAGGAGCTGAGGAGCGACATCTTGTTCCTTCGTCAGCAAGGAGGTGAGGAGCCAAGTAAGTCAAACATTCTGTAATGAGTAGCATCGTTTAATTTTCCCCATTCCTGGCGCCCAATGTCCCTTCAGACAGTATGCACTATGTTTGTAAAATTCCCATTCACTTCAGATGCTGAACTTGCATGGTTCTTTGACGAGGATACATGACTAGCATCGTTTAATCACAGCATTATTATTCTGTTCTTAGATGGTGACAGTCAGGGGCGGAGCCAGAACTATGATATAAGGGGGGCCGATCAATTGATAAAAATATTATATAATGTTACTAATTTTAAGCACTCGCTATGAAATAAGAATTCTAAACCTTTATAAATTATCTTAGTCCATGAGTCTCTTTTATAGCTAATTAATATATTGAACTAAAGTTGTGACGCAAGAACAATACCAAAAAAATAAAGACGATAAAACGATGAATATGTGACCGATGAGATTCAACTTTTATATAATGATCGTATTCATGAGGCAGCTAACAAATTTATGAGAGAGTTCAAAAATCCAACTAGACTCGAGAATCCATGAAAATTCGTCAACCTACATAGGTACATGTCAAATTTGTTGTGTACACACCAACTATCAGGTGACAACTTTAGTTGAAATTTATAGGTTTTATTATCCATGAGATCTAATGTAGTATGTATATAAGTTGCTGGCACTCATTCTACTGCTTCGTGTGATCACCTTCTTTGGACTTTGGTTGTGAGGCTATGGCAGTGGCAAGTCAAGTGGTCAGCGGCAATCGGCGGCTGCCTAGCGAAATGATAGGATGAATCATAAGTGGGTGAGGTTCAGATATCAGCGTCTGCAAGCGAATTAGGTTTGACGTTTCATGCATCGATTGGTCGTTCAACGAATATTTTATCTTATATTCTTTGTCTCTTTTAGACTTCGGTTGGCATACTACAACAGAGTTATGGATCATATATTACCAACCACTATATTAAACCTTTGATTAATTATGCTGCTTAAATTTTAGAGTATATAGATTTAAACACACAAAATTTAGACTATATATACTCTTGTCTATGTGGCAGCCTTGGGAGGGGCCATGGCCCCTGCCGGCCCCCCCTTGGCTCCGCCCCTGGTGACTAGGGATGAAAGTAGGATGGGAAAATCCCATACCAACCGTTATCGTATAACCGATTTTGTTAGTTTTGTCCCGGTCATTTTCGAACCCGTCTAAAAAACAAAAACGGTACGAAAACGGGATATACAAAACGGTAAACGAAAACGGAAACGGTAGAGTTGTTTTTCCGACCGTTTAACCGGGATCCTGTTTTTAATCGGGATGATCCCGTTTTTCTTACCGTATTTTTAGTTCGGGAATAATTCAATAGAGCCTGCTCCAGAGTCCAGACATCAGTGCAACTTTGAGGCCCAGTCCATCTAAGCGCCGGCCACAGGGCCACGGGCTAATTGGCTAAAGCGTCCAGAAACCTAGCGCTCACTCCTCTGACTTCTCCACGCCGCCGCTGCCAGAGTCCAAAATCCTGCTTCTCCTTCCTCCGTCCGACTAGCCGAATCGTGCTTCCTCCGTCCGGCCGTCCCTCGACAACTCTTCGCTGCGCGGCTGAGCCACCCTCGACACCGGCCGTGGGTCGCCCGAGGCCCGACCATATCCACGCGCGTACGGCGTACGCGCCCGACCAATCACCAGTTCACCATCGCGTCCGCCGCGGCGCCTCTGGCCTCCCGAGTCCTGACACTGCAGTTGAGCTGTTCACGTCACCAATCACCACCGCTTCGGGCTACTGTACGCCTGCTCTCCACGCTGCGCGCCCTCCCCACGTTCACCAATCACCACCGCTTCAAGCTGGCTTGCTTTTTACTGCTGCTGCACTTCGTATTATTCTACATGAGCATATGCAGAGAATATGATGCTAGTACTTCGTATTATTCTACATGAGCAACAGTGCTATTGTACTTGGTATTATTCTACATGGCGTGCATGATGCTAGTGTGTCTTCATTATACTTAGAAAATTCTAGTGCATTACTACTCGAGCTTGTGAACACAACCAAGGTGGCAAGTTGTAAGTGATTATTTGATCATTAACAGTTAGCTAGAACCACAGCAAAATGACAGCTCCAGCAAATATAAATATATATATATAATTATATTCAGAATATTGGTGAGAAGCTGTAACAAGCAAATAGCCTTGAAAACTAAATCAGAGTCATACTTTCTGCGTGTTCCACCAGGATGACGACTCAAGGAGGTTTGCAGCCGACAAGCAATGAAGCTAATATGTGCACCAACGACAATGGTAGCCAACTTGGTACACGGATTGTGGACGAGATTATGGCCGGGAAGAACGTCTTCTTTGATCTTCCTGACAAGTAAAAATCTATCTACCCATATTGTTCTCTACTGCTTTGGCCTTGGCGCAGATCATAATTATAGTATATTGTTTTCATACCTCTTAATTGTTGAATGAAATCTTTTTACAACACTATTTTAGTCATTGTTTGCATAAAATATATTTGTGTGGCAGGTTGACTGGTGAGATATGGACCTTGAAATTCCATTGCATTGGAGCACAACCTGGAAAAGAAATTGTCACAGTAAATATTGATAAAGCTTATGTTGCCTTTTACAACGTGGTGTACATAAAATCGAAACTTGGATATTCTGGGAGGGACTTCTTGTTTTACAAGAAACGATGTGGCATTGATCGATCCAGGCTATTGGCACTTGATTACATCCACCAAGAAGAGGCCATGCTGTCTGATAACATGGATGAGAGAAAAATAAGTTTTGTGCTCACAAAAGATCCACCCAGTGATCTAGAGGTAAGCATAACTCCCATCAAGCGTCCAAGACAGCGAACAAATGTTGATGAAGAAACTATAGAAGTGTCGATTGATGCATATAAGGAGTGGCTTGCAATACTACAACATGATAATCCAGAAACGGGTAAGTTAAGATGTCAAACTCATTACATTAAATACATGATATGTTATAGTTTCCACAGTTAAACTTACATATTGTTTAAGTGCAGATTTAATGGATGACTTCAGGGAGGATACGATCAAAACATATAAAGAATGGTTAAGGCATCAAGGCGATCTTCCAGATATCTGTAATTTCTTTTATTTACAGCCTACTAACATATAGTCTATATTTTCGCAAATTGTTAGAGATGTAACTGATGCCTATGCTATCCGCAGTATTGTATGAACGACAAAGCAATGATGACCTAATATTATCAGATGAAGAAATTCATGGCAGCAGCAAACCTACTACTAATTGGCCATCTCATGCTAGACGTCATAGGAAAAGAGATCCTGGTATTTTTTACTAAGAGTGTTTTTTATTCAAATGTTGCAATCTTCTACTTTGAATATTTCTACCCATTCAGATGTTATTGGTATATATGTAGATAACGATGGAGTCTTTAAAAAGGAGGGGCGTGGTACCCTTAAGGGTATAGCAGCAGCCACCAAGCGGATCAAGAACGGTGATCACAAACTTAAGATTGAATTTTCATCTAAGCTTGGAGGTCCTGTAGGACCAAACGCTCGCACTTTTGTGGATGAAATCGTATTGTTTACAAAGAAAAAGGCACCACTCATTGGAGTGAAAAAGTGGAAAGATATAGAGCTCAATGTTAGATCTTCTATAGCCTCTGACGTACTGGTATGTGAAATTTCTTTACTTGAGCCCTAACAGTTAGCTAGAACTATTAGTGGTCTACTATTCCCAAATTACTAGACAATTAACCTTCTCTTTATATCAAAACTGAAACAGCGAAGGTGGGAGTTTCTAACCAATGAGGACGCGCATGAAAAGATCTGGTCTATTGCTAAGGAGAGATACAAAGGATGGCGATCAACGTTAAGCTCAACATACAAGGCATACAATAGTTATGCTGAAAGGATGAAAAACAAGCCTGAAGATGTAGACATCGTCGAGTGGCATTACATGGTGTTGTATTTTGGATCTGAGAAATTCCAGGTTTGCTATTTCATTTCCTTTACTTTAACGATTGGCACTTGCATAATATGGATGATTCTAGCGATTTATTTATTAATTCATTTCCAACTATTATTATTTTCTAGAAAATAAGCAGCCGGAACTCGGAAAACCGTCAGAAACAAAGAACGAAGCATATAATGGGTTCTAGAACTTTTTCCCAAATAAGCTTTCAACAGGTAATGATATGACCACTACTTTATTTTCCATGATTAATGACAAACTTGTATGATACATTCTTCACATTACAGAGAGATCCAGAAACTGGTATAGAACCAACCGATCTATCCCTTTGGATGATTACTCATTGTAAAAATGATGAATGGTCGGAAGAGGCTTCACGTGGCATTTATGTGAGTAAATCACAAAGCTTACTACTAAAACATACTTTAAAATACTCGGCATCAATTCTTATTTGAATTGAGCTAACTTGAACTATATTGTTCTTTTCAGGAGAACGCAGCTGAGAAAATTGCTGAGAAAATATATCAAACAGAAAAATTTTATCTAACAAGAGAAGAGGAAAATGCTATTTTCCAAACAACATTCAAGGAAACAACAGGATGTAAGGCAAACAGACTTCATGGTCATGGGTACCTATCAAGATATCCAACAAGAAGTCAAGTGATGGAATCAAAGTTCCTCGAACAAGCTCGTGCCACGGTTGCAACCAACCAAAAAAACATTGAACTCGAAAGTCAGGTCCAGTTGTTAAATGAAAAACTTGCGTGTGAGGTTGCAGAACGAGAAAGAATACTCCAGGAAAAAATGCAAGCACTGCAAGAAGAAGAAGAAAAAAAAAGACAAGTGCTTAGAGAAGAAATGAGGCAAGAAATGGTTGCTGCCCTTGCTGTTGTAGCACAACAGGTATAAAATTTGATATTTGTATTTTTACCATCATTGCTATTAGAAACTTTTGCAACATAAATTGTTTGATCAATTGTTTAATGCAGAGCAACCGTGAAAGCACCACTCCAATCGATCCTTCTTCCGTTGTCCCTACTAAACCTCCTGAATTCATCCCAGCTGATTCTCCTGCACCTGCACCAAGTAGTGCAAACAACGTTCGTACACCAGACACAAACAATAAGAAAGACAATATGCCAGCAAACTATATTAGCTCTTACACTCTAAGGAATGCTGTGACAAGACGTGTGCAGGCAAGGGGCAACAAAAGAAGCGAATGTGTATGGAATGCAAATGTTCTTGTATTATGATCATATAAACTGTTTTACAACATTTTTTTGATAGTTTTGTTTTTGTAATCCTGGATATGATAATAGGTACAATCCGCAAGTGCAAGCGAGAAGCAAGGTAGATCAACTTAAGAAGCTCTATCAAAGTGTGTTTAAGGTATGTCCACAATCTTTTTTTATTTCTTTTGTAGTTGTGCATGCAATGGATTTTAGTAGCCTAAACAGATTTTAGTTAACCATATGAGCAGTACACATGTTTGTGGCTCTGTGCAGCATGCTTATTTGGTAGCCTGTTTTCGCTCTTGTTAGGCTGGTGCTGCAGCTGCCTTCTCTGGTAGAGATAGAGTAGAACGCTTGCTGCTGCGTGCTTCCTGTTTGCTGCGTGCTACTGTTTGTTGCTTGCCGCTGCTAGCTGCGTGCTGCTGCGTGTTGTTGTTGCTGCTTGTTGCATGCTGCGTGTTGCTACTTGCTGCTTGCTGATGGTTGCTACTGTTTGTTGCTTGCCGCTGCTAGCTGCGTGCTGCTACATGTTGTTGCTGTTGCATGCTGCATGTTGCTGCTTGCTGCTTGCTGCTGCTGATGCTGCTTGCTAGGAGTTGTGCTGTAGCTGTAGCTGTAGGCACTACAGTTGTAGTCTTTCACTAATGATTAACCAAGTTATTGTAGCTTTACTAATTATTGTTTTTAACACTTCCAACAGGTTCCTTGTCGTCGTGATATCGTCGTCAGCCTAGCTAACCATCGCTTGCATCAATGGAGGGGATGGAGGGGTACACGATGACAAAAAAAACTTCCAATAATTTGCTAGTCCTGAGTAGTTTATTATCTATGTTATCACAACCAAGCTAGTATGAGGATGTTATGACTGTGAGCTATGTTATCAAATTAATTTGTATTTGGCCACTATTTATTTGGTGCAACCTATTTGTTACAACTTATGGTATGGATGTAGTTAATATATGAGATAAGAGACAAATATTATGGTTGTCAATTTTGGTTCTTACGTTACTGATGTAAAATATAATTCTTTTGCATAACATTTTCTACCCAATACAAATGCAAAATGCATTGTCGTATAAATTGTGGGTTTGAATATATGTAAATGCAACGGTTTTATTGGTTGTTGTATGGTTCAGTTGCAATGATTTTTTTGTTGCAATAAGATGTAATTACCATGGATCTATTTCGTTGGGACTTCGGTAGTCGCAACCTTTTCTTCTTGTTGCAACATCATTTGTTACGATATTTTTTGTTGTTATATCGGTTGTTACCACAGATAATTTTATAGCAAAAAGGTCATGTAGCCACGAGACACATTATGTTGCAAAATGATCAAATGCAACGAAATTATTTGCATGGCAATACATCTTGTTGCCACGAGTCACTGGTGTGGCACTAGTGTTTTGTTGCCACACAGCATCTTGTGGTAACAAAGCCATTTGCAACAGATTTAAACGTGGCATTAACACTTATTACCATGAAATATGTTGTGGCAATAGAGTTTTTGGCAACTATCGTAATAGTTGCAATATAACTTATTGCAACAGAATAGTCCATTGTAACAACGAACTGCTGCAACACTTGAATACGTTGCAAAAGATGTAGTAATTGCAACAGAACGTAAAATTGTTGCTATAGCCTATTGCCACTCTGTTCTGCAAGAGCAGGCAACGACAGTTGTTCTATCGCAATTGGTGCCTATCGCAACGATTTATGGTCTATCGCAACGATTTTTGCCCATTGCAAGAAGGTGATTTTTTAGTAGTGATGTCAACAATGTCAAAAATGACTTGCTCAGTTCTTGTGTTGTGGACATAGCCGAAGGTAACTGGCATTGTGATTTTGCCAAGTGCCACAATCTGCCGTCCTCCGAAGCCACAAAGAGGGTGTGTAGAATCATGGATCTTGTCCTCTGGTTCTTGCATCTGCTTGAAGGCCTTTGCAAATATAATGTCTGCTGCACTGCCTGTGTCAACCAGAACATTGTGGACCAGAAAACCCTTGATGGCACAAGATATGACCATAGCATCATTGTGAGGATAATCTTTTAGCTGAAGATCCTCTTGGGAGAAGGTGATTGGAATGTGGGACCACTTGGACCTGATGAAGGGTCCTTGCACCCCAACATGCTGCAATCTTCTCTGTGCTTCCTTCTTCTGCTTCTTGTTAGCTGGCTCTGAACTTGAACCACCCATGATTGGGAGCACCAGCTTCGTAGCCGAAGGTGTTATGACTTGGTTGTTGAACGAAGCCATCAACTCAACAGTGGAAGTGAGTTCACCGGAGGTGGGCGCCAATGTTGGGGACTTGTTCTCAAATGCTATGAATTAAGAACAAGGCAACACAAAATATTAATGGTTAAAGACCTTCGTCCTTCGAAGCATTATCTCCCTTAGGATAAATGATCTTCAGATGAAGGTTATGAAGGACATACCTTCATAATCTCAGTAAATAATGAGAAGCATCATGAATAATCATATGACATCATTAATATAGCATCGAGAATGAATATAAACAATATTGAATTACATTTATACCTTCGGCTTGATAGAAGACAAAAATCCAAGTGTGACGTGCAAGTGAATACAAGTCAGCGTGAACAGTACGTGGTTACTGTTAATCTATTTATAGACACGGGACGCAGCCCGGTCGAAATTACATTCATGCCCTCGACAAGTGACTACAAACATGACACAAACTATCATGGACCGATCAGTTTTTTCCTTTTTAGGTCGGTGCAACCCTTCGTCTCAAGGCATATCATTATGCCGAAGCTCCCTGGATCGTAGCTTCGGTCTGTACCTTCATGCTATGTCTGCTTGTGCCAACTTGCTTAGAGGACCTTCGGTGACGAAGCAGGTCCCCAACAAGGGGTAAACAAGGTGTGAAGATGACCAAACTAGGGTGACCTATTGGGTCCCATCAAAATTAAGCCTTTGCATGATAAAATGATTATAGAGGACATTATTGGGTAAATAAAAGTGATTAAGGGCACAACTTGCCTGGGACTCGAGATTCTAGGTACCAACTTGCTCTTCAGGTGACTCGTGACCTCGCTGCTAAACGTAGCAATACAAACAAACATGGTATAGGCAAAACTAACATCACATCAAAACACAAGTACAAACTGCATAAAAATATTCTGCGTGTTGCTACGAGATCGTGGGTTCGAGAATCACTAAAATCAGAGTTATAATGAATAATTTATGGATAAAATGATATTTTAGGCATAATAAATCTAATAGATAGGATCTAACAGATATCCACGTTTTAAACTAAGCAACTATTAAATCTAAATATTAATCACTTTAACAATAATTTATAAAAAATAACAGATTAGAATTTAAAATTAGTTTTAATTTAAAGCCATTTTAATAACCATTGGTTAAACAATTAGTTTAAAACATGTCTCATAATTAAAACTATATTATTATTATTATGTAGGAAAAATTAATATGAACCTGACGCAATTTGAATGGAATAAATCAGACGTCTAATGCAAAATATATCATATGTTTAATAAATTAGTAGGGCTGCACAGAAATAAGTAACATGACACGATTTGATGTGGTCAGATCGGGCACATAAAAAATTATGGGGTAAATAGACCTAATATATGGGATCTAGGTGTGACCATCTTCTACCTTCTCTTCTTCCTCTTCTATCTCCTCGATGGCTTGTTGTGACTCAGAGAGTACATGTAGCTAACTCCGATAAGCCCTTGCCGAATGTAGAGATACCAGATCAACCGAAATAACCACATTCACTCTCATACCTTGAGGCAGCACGTGCTGGTGATGCCTCGGCTCAGCAGACATGGCGACGTCGTCGAACTTTGGTGGTGCTCCAAGCGTCGAGGTCCGGTGGCCTTCTCTCTGCGTGCAACTGTGGCTAAGGGGCGAGGCTCAAGCATATATAGGCCGAAACTAAGGGAATCGCATTGGCGCTCACATGGGGTGGTTGCAACAGACTCCACGTTTTATGGCTTCTGTTACGATCCTGTGACCAGCTCGTAATGAATACGTGAAGGAAATGCAGACGTCAACACGACTAATTTGCATGATGATATATACGTGCAGCTTTGTGAATAAATAAATAGAAAAAGGGAAACAAAAACAAAAACAAAGCACCCGCTGAGCATGTGACCACAGTAAGGCAATTTGCTGCTGGGCCCAAACAAGGTGAGGCCAGGGAAGGAGGGCGAGCGGACTAGTTTCTTTTTTTTATTTTCCTTTTTCTTTCTTTTCTATTTTCTGAAATTCAAATCTCAATTCAGATTTTTGTTTGAACTTTCAAATCAAGCTATATGCACAAAAAAGTCCAACATGCTATGCAAAGTTATATATATATATATTCATTTAGATAAAGGCTTGTACGTATATAATCCATGAAAGTAATAATGCATATAAAATAACTTCACCACATTATTTATTTAAGAGAATAGTTTTAAATATATAACTAGATTTAGAAGAGCAATTAGTTCAATATATTTTTACATATTTGGTTTAACCTAATGTAAATTTTTTATTAAGAGATAGTTAACTTAATACTTTAGAGATTAGGTCTTAAATATATATAGTTTAAGAAAGGATAAACTAATTCATATTAGAATCTTTTATCAGAAAACACATTTATTTTCGGAGATGTAAATTCAAAGGTAACAAGAAAAATTTATTAAAAGATATTTTAATTCAAAACCTTGGATAATTCCATTAAATTCCCAAAATAAAATTTTGGGTGTTACAAATTCTACCCCCTTAAAAATAATCTCGTCATCGAGATTGGTTAGAAAAAGGGATATAGAGAGATTGGTATGTAAATTAGCTTTTAGTTTCTCATTAGTTCAAAATTAAGAGTCCACTCTTTTTTTGTTTATAATAATCCTTAATGGGTGATCAAGAGAGTATAGGTATCTAGCCACTTATTATGTTGGATAACAGATAGACAGGTTGGGATAGTCCAGATTATGGTATGGAAAGACTCCATCATGGACAGTGGATCTTGATTCATCTGGCGATCCAGCTTGATCTTTGAAGACTTGAGTTGGTGCTTATCCTTCCTTGATGAGGTTGGTTATCTTCAGTCTTCAATCTTGTAGTTAGGGAGATCTAGTTAAGATATATTGTAGGTAGATAGTAGATAAGTAGCATAGGCTGAGTGTATTATTGAAAGATCTGGTTTGGTTGCTTCGTGTTAGGTTGGACCAGATAGTTTATGCAATCCTCTATCTAGGTTAAGTTGTTGGGATAACAAATGTGGTTGCACGGGGTAGGTAGGTTAAACATAGTTTTACTTTGCTTTTAGGATAGAAGAACTAGGCAACCTGGGGTGTAGGTTAGGTCGTTGGTTACGGACGAGTTGGTCTAAGACATTAATTTAGATTAAGATATGTTTGTGGGAGCGGTGTCTAACCCGTAACACCAGATTAACTAACCTATTTAATAACTCACTTTAGATTGGATCATATTAGATTAGATAGGATCTAGATTAGATTGGATATGACTAGATTAGACTAGTTTAGGTTAGATAGAACTACTAGGGTAGGATAAATGTTATTAGGATATGTTAGAATCTTTTGAGATAGGATGGATTTATGATGTAGGTATGCCAGAATCTCTGATAGGTTAAAACATAGGGGTTATGCAACCATCTGATGGTTAAGGTAGTTGCATATGGTCGAGTTGGTATGTCGTTCTTAATTTAGTATATAGTGAACTAAGTTAAAACATGTTCTATCGGAGTAGAGTCACATTTATTTCATTCGTATTATCCTTCTTGTTAAGCAACTTACATTAGATTAGCTCAACTTGAGGTTAATCTTCGTTAGGTTAGATTAATCTATCACATTAGATCAGATCTAGGTTATATTTGGTATGACTAGCTTCGACTAGAAAAGATCCAATTAATTGGGGTTAGATCATGATCATGGTGGGATAAGTCAAGTGGTTTGAATAATATGAATCCTTCAAGATAAGACGAATCTATTAAGATAAGAGAAAACATTTTTAAGATAAGATGGATCTATTAAGCTAGATATATTTTTAATGGGGAATATTTTTAGTTGATCTAGCTATTTTATAAACACATTATTTTATATATATGTATATGTAGATGCAATTATGGACATTAGTCCACAACTCATCACACTCAATCAAAGAATCGAATCAAGCAATTATCACAAGAACAAACACTCAAGCATACAATTATTTACAAAAATAGTTTTGATTTTGTCCCTAAGATTAGGTTTCCTATTCCTAAAAGTCACTTTAGGTACAAGAATTCAAAGTGTGAAATCCACTTTTGACTTTAGAGATGAAGAGGTAAGAATAATTAGAGTAAAGCGAAAATAGATGAGAAAAGATTAAAAAAAGTTTAGAAAGAATCAGAGTAGCAAAGATAAGTAATGGTTGTCCAGTTCTATCTAGGTTTCGTCCTACAGTCAACATTCCTATGATACCACTTCTGTCACACCCGGGTTTTAGGGGCACCAAGACCCGGGCACGAACATAATCACCAGGTGTGCTAGGACCAAGTCTTACACATATGATTACTCATGGTACAGAAATGAATGTCACATCTTTACTATATAATCGAAGTTCTGTACAAAATAAATAAATAATTACATCATATGAAGACAACGATCCAGCATCCCAAAGTTGACTGGGAGATGATGGCCTAGACCTCTCACGAACACATCACAACATCCTTCATGCGCCTCATCCCGCGGTACCTGTTCTTGACCTGTGGGGGGGGGGGGGTTTGAGACAGCAAGGGTGAGCTCACATATGTTCATCGCTCAACAAGTTGTGGGGAATAATGTGCATGAACTCGTCAAAGGTGGGAGCTCAGGTGAAGTGTAAGGCTTTACCAAAGAGGATGGTTAAAACTGAGCATTGCTTTTAAAGTTGGTCAAAATTTTATTAGCAATTACTAAGTATAAGTAGATACCAAACCAGAGTAATAATAGATCAAAATTGATAACAACACCCGTGATGCAATGCATATGACAAATTGAATTTAGTTTCATAAATTAATCATGCGAGAGTCCTGAGCTACTCATGACCGCGAGCACAGCTAGTATACCAGTTTTACACTCTGTAGAGGTTGTACCCTGTACCCACAAGTCGTGTATCCCATGTCGCCAAGGTTTGCAAGGCCCTTAGACACTTCCGAGGTGAATGGCTAGGGATCCACTACGAGGCCTTTACAAAGTTCCACTAGCTTTCGAAAACCCGCTACAGTTCTAGGAAGAGCAATGTAGGAATCCCCCTTCTGACCGCCATCGCAGCAAAATCAACCTGGGAACCTCCCTACACACCTACTCCCCTACTGCCCTTGCCCCTTTCGGGTAAGGTAGTCTTCCACTAGCTTTCCTAATTAGTCAGCCAAGGGCGTCCCATTCCACCCTTGTGGTGGCACGTGTTTCTCAAGTTAAGCTCCATGTTCCAATTAATATAATGATTTTGTCATGAACAATATGTAAAACAACAGTATAATTGGAACATAATCATAATGTAATATTAATCCCAAAACCATATAGAGTAATAGCAAAAACTACCCAAATAGTTCAGGGGTAAACAATGTGTAAAGATGACCAAACTAGGGTGACCTATTGGGTCCCATCAAAATTAAGCCTGTGCATGATAAAATGATTATAGAGAACATTATTGGGTAAGTAAAAGTGATAAATGATACAACTTGCCTAGGACTCGAGATTCCAGGTACCAACTAGCTCTTCAGGTGACTCGTGACCTCACTGCTAAACGTAGCAATACAAATGTCGGTGTTTCGACCCCGGGGGGTCCCTGGACCGACGAGTAAAATTGTCGCTGCGTGTCCCAGCCCAGATGGGTTGGTGCGAGATGGAACACAAGGGGGGAAAACCGCGGCTTCGTGTTATCCTGCGCCAGGGGGGATGCGCTTGCAGTAGGGGTTACAAGCGTTTGCGAGGGAGAGAGAGAGTGTGCGAGCCTATTCGTCAGCCCGTCCTCCCGCGCGACCACCCTCTCGCATGAGGGCCCTGGACCTTCCTTTTATAGATGCAAGGAGAGGGTCCAGGTGTACGATGGGGGTGTAGCTATGCGCTAACGTGTCTGGCAGAGAGGTGCCAGAGCCCTATGTACATGCCAACGTGGCTGTCGGAGAGGTGCTAGAGCCCTGTGTGTGCGGTGTCGTGGCCATCGGAGGAGTGCTTGAGCCCTGTAGAAGCACAGCTGTCGGGGCTGCCGGGACCTTGCTGACGTCTCCTTGCTTCCGTAGGGGACTTGAGAACCACCGTCGTCATGGACGCACATGGGGAGCCATCATTACTTGTTATCGGGGCGAGCCTGGATGGGATGCCGGTCTTGTTCCCCCGTAGCCTGAGCTAGCTAGGGGTAGGGTAATGATGTATCCCTTGTGGCATGGTCGGTCCAAGCCCAAGGTCGGGCGAGGCGGAGACTCCTCCTGAGGCCGAGGCCGGGGTCGGGCGAGGACGCGATTCCTCCCGAGGTCGAGGTTGAGGCCGAGCCCTGGGGTCGGGCGAGGCGGAGACCACCTTCCGAGGTCGAGGTTGAGGCCGAGCCCTGGGGTCAGGCGAGGCGGAGACCACCTTCCGAGGCCGAGGCGGGGGCCGAGCCCTGGGGTAGGGCGAGGCAGAGACCTCCTCCTGAGGCCGAGGCCCAAGGTCGGGCGAGGCGGAGACCACCTACCGAGGTCGAGGTTAAGGCTGAGCCCTGGGGTCGGGCGAGGCGGAGACCACCTTCCGAGGCTGAGGCGGGGGCCGAGCCCTGGGGTCGGGCAAGGCCGAGACCTCCTCCTGAGGCCGAGGCCCAAGGTCGGGCGAGGCGGAGCTTCCTGTTGCGCCTGAGGCGGGACTCAGCCGTTGTCAGCCTCACCCTGGCGGGTGGCACAGCAGTCGGAGAGGGGCGAGCGGCGCTGTTTTCCTGTCAGGTCGATCAGTGGAAGGGCGAAGAGACTGCGGTCACTTCGACCTTGCCGACTGAGGCGCGTGTGTCAGGATAAGGTGTCAGGCGATCCTTGCATTGAATGCGCCTGCGATACGGTCGGTTGGTGAGGTGATCTTGCCAAGGTTGCTTCACTGCGAAGTCTGCCCGAGCTGGGCCTCGGGCGAGTCGAGGGTGTGCCCGTTGCTTGAGGAGGCCCTCGGGCGAGGCGTGAATTCGCCTGGACTACTGTTCCCGCCCAAGGCTGGGCTCGGGCGAGGCGAGATTGCATCCCTTGAGTAGACTAAACCTTGACCTGAGTTGCGCCCATCAGTCTCTTCAGCTTGTGCTGATGGTGTTTATCAGCCGTGTTTACCAGCCGTGTTGGGGGTACCCCTAATTATGGTACCTGACAGTAGCCTCCGGGCCTCAAAGGGAGTGTTGGTACTCCCTTGGAGGCTTTGTCGCACTTTTTTGCAAGGGGACCGGCCTTTCTCGGTTATATTTTGTTCCGGTGGGTGCGCTCGAGCACACCCGCCGGGTGTAGCCCCCGAGGCCTCGGAGAAGTGGTTTGACTCCTCTGAGGTCTTAATGCCTTTCGTGATGCCTCGGCCGGTCTGGTTGTTCCCTCATGCGATATGATCGTAGCTCGGGTGCATGGTTAGGTTTCAAGTTCTCAGGCTGGTTTGTTGATGCTGTCAACGGTTTGGCCATAGCCAGGTTTGCGAGAGCAGCCCCCGAGCCTCTGCACGGAGCGAGAGGACGATCAAGGACTGACTCGACTTTTATCATATGCCCCTTTGTCGCCTTTCCGCAAGGAGGAAGGGGGGGAAAGCGCCATGTTGCCCTCGGAGGGCGCCGAACATGGTGTCTCCAATGAGTTGCTAACGGGTGATCCGAGTGGACGCCCATGCCCCGTTCGATAAGGGTCGACTAGTGGACTAGAGGCGCGCTCCAAAAGTACCTGCAGGTGATTTGCCGGACCCGGTCCCGTTCGATAGGGTCCGAGGGCTCGATGCCTCCCTCTGGTGGGATTCCGTTACAAAATCCCTCCTGCTGGTCTCGGAAATGTCCTAGGGTATCTCGGGAGCGTAGCCCGAGCCTCAGCCATGTATCGGACGTACCCAGAGTCATCCCTCGCTCTGTGTGCTCTAGGGCGGCTGTCGAACCCTTCGAGGGGCCAGCCTTCGAACCCCAGATCAGTAGTGGGCGCGGAGCCCGAGTGCTCTGAGGCGGCTGTCGAACCCTTCCGAGGGGCCAACCTTCGAACCTCTGATCAGTAATGAGCATGAAGCCCGAGTGCTCTGGGGCGGCTATCGAACCCTTCCGAGGGGCCAGCCTTCGAACCCCTGATCAGTAGGAGGGCTCGGGGCCCGCTTCCTTCGCGGAGAAGGATCCCTTTCGGAGTATCCCCTTTCCCGGTCCCTGTAGCAAGAGAGAGAAAGGGGAAGATGAAAAGGATATGAATTTAAACGGCGTGGCACACCTTTTTTGACGCAGTCATCATGGCGGAGGTGAAACATCGCCCGCTTCGCCTACCAAGGGTGTCGCTTGCCCTGCCGTGGAGTTAATGCGATGGGACGGGTGGTTCACGGGGCGGTCGTTGCGCGAGCCGTTCGAGGAACGGGCGTTTCGCCTTCGAGTTTGAATTTCACGGCGGGTTCGGGCGAAGTGTTGAACGGGTCACGCCCGAGCCTTTATATACCCCGAAGAGGGGCCGACGGTGGTTCTTTACTCTGTTGCTCGCCTTCTGCTTTGGTTGCCGCAACCTACAGAATAGCCAGAGAAAAGGAAACCACATACCTTTTTTGCTCCGCCTCCACCCCCTTCGTTCGGCGATGGCCGACAAGGTGACCGTCGTTCCGCCGCGCGATCCGTGGCCTTTCTTCACCGTCACGGTGGGCGATCTAGAGGCCCTCGTCGCCGATGGTTTGCTCCGTCCCCTCTCCAGTGACCCTGTTGGAACTTGCTCTCCCGAGCAAGTTGATCCAACGGGGGAGTGGGGGCAACGTAAACAAGGTTTCAATTCGAGATGGCAAAAGTTCTGTTAATGTAGCCTCTCAAGGGCACTGTGCGGGGGTATTTATAGGTATCTGAGTGCCCAGCGTCCTGAGTTAAGGACGCATGTGCCCTCAGGCGCCTAGGTTATCCCCGAAATATTCCATAAAGCAGGGTTACCGACTATAATTACAGGGAGACCTTTACAAATTAGGCCCGTAATGCGCAGCGGCCACGCAGGGCCTGTTACACTGGGCCGGATCACACGTGGGCCTCCATGTTGGATGAGGTCGCGAGATGAGACGACCTCGTCACAGGTCTTCGTCCGGCGACGCGTGGGACGAAGGGTAAGTCTGCTAGTAGTCTTGTCTCCATTGGTGCAGCGAGGTTGGTGAAGGCATCGAGCGAAGGGTGGCGTCTTCGCCTTCGCCCCAACATTTGCCCTCCGAGGGACCAGTTCGACTAAGTCATCTGGTGCCGAAGACGTCGCTAGATGGTGGAGACACTGCCCTCGCTCGAAGTGGTTCCGCGGGGTTTTTTGACATGACCGTTGATTGACGCCGTACTGTTGGATTGCGGGTTTCCCGAAGCGCCGTGCCCTGTGTATAAAAGGGGGCGGGGGGCGGCGCGTTTTGAACATTATCTTTCCGCGCTCCGCAAAAACCCTAACTTCCTTCTCAAACTGCTCGCTGCTCGTCTGCCCTCCTTGCTCTTGCTCGTCGAAGATCTAGCCCGTGTGAAGCAAACCGCCCGCCGCCGCCGACGGTACGTAGCCATGCCGTCCTCTTCCTCTTCTGCTACCGATACACCGCCGGCCGGCGCGTCGTCCGAGGAGACGCTGAGCAATGTGGCGGAGGAGGAGTTGTGCACCTGCGACACAGTGGAATTCGGCGTGGCGCGGATGTCCTTGGTCCATGTGCAAGACATGCAACAACTTGGGTATTTTGGCGGCGGAGTGGCCCGTGTCCCGGGGGCAGAGGAGGTCCCCGAGCCGGAAGGCGAGTTGGTCGTCTTCGAGGCTTTTTTCGCCGCTGGCCTTCGTCTGCCTGCGCATCGATTTGTGGGAGAAGTTCTGCGTAAATTCGAAGTCCAGGTCCACCAGCTGACACCGAATGCCGTGGTGGCCCTGGCGAAATATGTCTGGGCGACGACTTCGTACGGCGGGTAGCCTTCGGTCGAAGTCTTCGTGAAGTATTATTGTCTGCATTGGCAGAAAAGGAAAATCGGAAATAAGATTGCTCAATTTGGATCTTGCACATTTACGCCGAAGACCGGCAAGACTTCGATGGAAGTCGTTGAGTTGGTTCCCTGCGCCCGCAATAAATGGGGCAACTGGTGGGAATTTTGGTTCTACGTTGCCGACGGCACAGTCGAAGACCATCCTGGGCTCCCTGTGGCCATCATGTGTTCGCATTATTACTCAGCGTACCCGCAGTTTGAGGTAGCGGAGGAGGATGGAGACGAAGGGGCCTTTCGGTGCGCGACCCGCATGAGTAGCGGACGCGATCTGGTTGAGGAGTTTGTCGGGTATGGGGTATGGCCCTTGGCGCGTGGCTGGGCACTGGGCGAAGTATGCCCTCACCAGATGCCTTCCCGTGGCGGGAAGCTGGTGCGGAGTCCCGCCTTCACACTGGATTTGCATGGCCGAGATCCCGCCGCATTCGTGCGTGAGGCAGAGGATGGGGCGGTGCGAATTGTTGGTCGTTACGTGCCAAGGATGGAGGCCCAGCGGAGTTGGGATATACGTGGATCCAACGACCGCATGAATAGGGTCTTCGAGTTGAATTGTTTGCCGTATGGCGGTTATCCCGGGCAAGACGTTGTCGACCACCGCGGGAAAAAACCGGTGGTTGAGACTGAAGACGACCCCGCGCCGAAGGCCGCCCCATCCACTAAGAAGAGGAAGCTAGGTACTGCGATGGGAGAACTGGGGGTCTCCGATAGTTTTGCTATGAAATTGATGGGGACATGTGCGGCCCCTGGGGGAAGGATGTCTTTGCCCGAGCTCCGGGAGTCTTCGACGCTGATGCTGGAGGTTACCGGGGGTCGATGGCCTAAGAACGTTCCTATCCCCCGCGCGGCCGGCGAAGACTTCTTTATGTCTCGCATGGTTCGTGACTTGAGAGTGTTTCCTTATGGACAGAATATTGCTGCTGTTGTGTCAGCAGTGATGAACAAGGATCGCCAGGAAGCTGCGCAGAAGTGCCGGGCGGTCATCAGGCTCCCCGAAGCTAGGCCGAAGAGGGCGCGGGGGACTGCGAAGGCTACCGTCCTCGGCGGTAGCCAGCCTATGCTGCCGGCGAAGTCGGCCGCCCCTGGGTCCGGCAAGGTGCCGGAGAGCGTGAAGGCGGCCGGCGCCGGCGAAACCAAGTCTACCCCGGACGGGGCTGCGAAGGTCCAGGAATTGCCTTCGCCGGGGAAACGCGTTCCCGACTACGGCACAAATATTAGCGTGGATGACTATCTCGTTGGTAAGTTTTTTTTAACTGGTGATACGCTGCAGGATCGGGCGAGGGGCAACTTGCTGTTGTTTCGCCTGTGGTGGCGACCATGGTGTGTGCCGCGGTGCCTGGGGTGAAGGGTAGCGCTCTCAGCGCTGGCGGTGAGATTTCGGCGGTCACTGCTGTCAAGGACGAAGCGGGCACTGTGTCCCGCTGGCTGAGGGAGGCGTCGTAGTGGCTGAGTCAAGTAAGTTGAGCTAGACTTCGGTGTTTGCCGCTTCCATGGGGATTGTGGTCTCATGTGTGTCTGTTAGGCGGCCGACTTCGCAGACCGCGTGGCGTCGGGGGCCCTTACTGCAGATGTGTCTGCCGAAGTCGAGAGACTTCGGGCACAGCATGCTGACGCCGTCCGGGAAAAGTCGGCCGCGGACAGCAAGTGCCGCAAGCTGGCGGAGAAGGTGGCCGCCCTAGAGGGCGAGAGGATGGACCTCCGGCGCCAGCTGGCGGAGGAGAGGAGGGAGGCTAACCAGGCCATCGCCAAGGCGCAGGCGGCGCAAGCGGAGGCCAACTTGGCGCGGGTGGAGGGTAGTCTCGCCAACCAGCACGCCGAGGAATGGGAGGCGAGGTACAACGCTCTGCAGGCCCGCATGGAGAGGGTCGAGGCCTCTACGTGCTCGGAAGTTGAGCGGACGCGCAAACAGCTCGTGGACTCATACCGCGAGCTGGGCGCGCGGACTGCTGACTTCGAAGTGCCCGACCAGGAGGCGGGCCTTCGCTTCCTCGAGTGGCTGCAAGAGGAACTGTTGGCGCTCCCGACCATTGTGGAGGGACTTATGTCCTTTGCGTCCCTCGTCACCTGCGAAGGGGCGATGAACGCGCTGTCCCGCGAGGGGTGCAGTCACTATGAGGTCTTCGACCGATCTGATGAAGATTTTGGGCGCGAGATTTTCAAGGTCGAAGACCCTGTGGTGAAGGACTCCGCGGGTGCCCTCTTTGACCGGATGTGGGGCCCTCACGGTCGGGAGGTGGTGAGGGAGCGGTCCGACCGGGCGAGGGATCAGGTAAAGTTTGTCTTTTGTTTGGTGTTGTTTGAATGTGGGGTATGTGTGGGCTTGCTAAATCGGTGTGCTGTGTTGTAGGCGGCGCGTGCCGAGGACGTGGAGGACTTCGGACCCCTGAACAGCGTGCGGCCCGAAGCGGAGGCCAACCCGGTGGTGGCCGAGGCTGAGGTCGACCCGGCACCGCCCCCGGAAACCGGTGAAGGCTCCCTTGCTGCCCCTGCGGCTACTGTGTCCGGTGGTGGCTCGTCGCCAACCGCTGTGCCGAGGGTGGAGGATCCCCCGAAGGCGGCGACGGAGCCGGTAGCGGAGGATCCCATGGCGGCGGCTGGGTCTTCGCAGGTGGCTTAGTGGGTGTGGGGTAGTTAGAGAATTTTGTGTATGTTGCTGAACCTTGGTTGCTGCGCAGGTTCAGGATTTTGGGCCTGCGCACGCAACCACTACTGCTAATTTTGTGGCGGCTTCGACCGTGGATGCTGGGAATGAATCGGATGAGTCTGCGTCTAAGTTTTATGATTTCGGTGACTCTAGGAGTTCGATTGAGTGGACGGAAGAGTCTTCGGATGAGGACTTGGATTACTTTGCGGCCTTGGATGTGGATGCGGCAGAGGCTTCCCCGCGTGTTGCGGATGCTGAAGTTGTGCCTGGTCCGAGTGCTGGGCGTAGGCGGCGAAGGGCGGTGGCGAAGCGTAGAGTGGGTGAAGTGGACGGCGGTCGGCTTCGTGTGGGCAGGGCTGGCAAGCAGGAATTGTTGTCCTCGCCGGCTGGGGCGAGTGTAGGTGAGGGGGAGTTGCGAAGTCTTTTTGAGGGTGAGGAGCTTAGGATAATGCTATTTAACTATAGGGAGATGGGAATCATTCCGAAAGTTGAACCAATGTAAGGCGTGATGCCCTCGCTGTACGTGTGTTACTATAGTTTGTATGATGAGGCTGTGCGCCTTCGCGCATCCAGCTATGTCCATAGGGGCGTTGCACGCTTGGTCTGCCACATTTATTATGTTGGTCCGGCTGCGCCTGTAGTTGGTCTGTGCGCGGATAGTTTCTTGGTGTAGACTTTTGCATGGATGTAATGCGCTTGCGTTTTGGCGCGCTTGTTGAATTAGTCCGGCTGCACCCTTAGGCGACTTTTGCACGGATAGTCTTTTGAGGAAGACTTCGATTTTGTGCACTTGTTGTGCTAGTCCGGCTGCACCCTTAGGCGGCTTTTGCACGGATAGTCTTTTGAAGAAGACCTCGATTTTGCGCACTTGTTGTGCTAGTCCGGCTTCACCCTTAGGCGACTTTTGCTCGGATAGTCTTTTGAAGAAGACTTCGATTTTGCGCACTTGTTGTGCTAGTCCGGCTGCACCCTTAGGCGACGTTTGCTCGTATTGTCGCACGCGAGGGTAGCTAGCGCTGCCCCTCGCGGTGACTTTGTATTGGTCGAATGTCGAAGACCGTCAATGCGGTCTTTTTTTGACGTAGATTTTGCGGGGGATTTTTTGCTGGTATATTACATGGCTCCGCCTCGTTAAAAACCTCACCCCCGGGAGGAAAAGAGTGCGGGCCAGAATAAAATTGTTTTGCGAATTACAAGGGCGAGCTGGCCCTGAGGAGTCAAACAAAAAATTTGCGGAGATTATCAATGTTCCAAGAATGCTCCAGGTCCTCGTCGGATGGCGTTGTGAGCCTGTACGAGCTGGGGGACGCCTTCGTCTTGATGATGAAAGGGCCCTCCCATTTGGGCTCCAGCTTGCCCCTAGACTCTGTCCGAGCTGTCCGGACGAGTACGAGGTCTTCTTCGCTGAATTCCCTCGGGATGACTGTGTGGTCGCGCCATGCTTTTGTTTGGGCTTGGTATTTGTTTAAAGCCTGTAGGGCGAAGACGCGGTCTCCGTCGATGAGGTCCTTTGAAGTGGGCTCGTCCACGTCGGGGACGGCTGACGGGACTGTCCGTGGTGACCCATGTTCTATTTCTTGCGGGGTCATGGCCTCCGATCCATATAGGAGGCGGAAAGGGGTGAAACCAGTCGCCCTGCACTCAGTCGTGTTTAATGCTCAGACCGCTTCAGGTAACAAATCGGCCCACTTGCCCTTTTTATCGTCGAGGAGCATCTTCTTGACAGCTGTGAAAATTTTGCCATTTGCACGTTCCACAACTCCGTTGGATTGCGGGTGGTATACTGAGGCGAAGGCAAGCTTGGTGCCAATGGAGAAGCAGAAATCCTTGAAGTCTTGGCTGTCAAATTGCTTGCCATTGTCGACTGCGAGTTCGGACGGGACTCCGAAGCGGCAAACAATGTTTTGCCAGAAGAATTTCTGGGCAGTCTTCGATGTTATTGTGGATACAGCCCTCGCCTCGATCCATTTGGTAAAGTATTCGACAGCGACGAAGGTGAACTTGAGGTTCCCCTGGGCCGTGGGTAGGGGCCCGACGATGTCCAGGCCCCAGCGCTAAAGAGGCCATGTGTGGGCGATGAGCTTCGTGAACTGCGAAGGGCTGCCCGATCGTGGAGAAAATTTCTGGCAGGCTTCGCAGGACCTTGTGACCCATTTGCGGTGCAGATCATGGCGGGCCAGTAAAAACCTTGACGGATTCCTTTTGCGGCTAGTGCCCTAGGCCCTGCGTGAGAGCCACAGGTCCCGCTGTGGACTTCGCGCAGAATTTGGACGCCTTCGGTCTCGGTGACACACTTAAGCATGGGTTGACTGACCCCCCTTCTTGTAAAGCTGTCCATCGATTAGTGCGAAGTCCTGGCTTCGATGTTTGAGGCGCTTGGCTTTATTGATGTCGGTTGGATGATAGTACCCCTGCAGGAACAGGGTTATTGGTGCCCGCCAGTCTTCGGTCATGATAAGGTTGACTATGCGGTGGCCCTCGCTGTCATTGGTTATTTGGAGCCCCTCTGGGCTGCGGACGGCTGGCATACCTATGACATGGTAGAATACGTCGGAGTGCAGGGCCTCGCCTCTGGCGGCTGCCTTGGCCAACGCGTCGGCCTCCTCATTCTTGGCACGGTCCACATGCTGCAAGGTGAAACCTTTGAAATGCCTCTCGAGACTACGGATAGCTGCGAGGTACTGCATGAGTGCGGGGTCCTTCGCTGCGTAGTCTTTCTCGACTTGGCCGGTGACTACCTTGGAGTCCGTTCTGATGATGCAGGTGGTGACACCAAGGGCCCTTAGCTTGTGAAGGCCGAGGATGACAGCTTCATATTCTGCTATGTTGTTAGTGCATCTGTCAGACTCCAAGGCAAAGCTGAGGCGTGATGCGTATCTATGCTTGACCCCTGTGGGTGAAGTAATGACTGCAGCGGCGCCTACCCCCGCATGGCACCATGCGCCGTCGCAATGGATTGTCCATACCTTTTCTGTAGACGGGTCTGGCTGTGTTGTTGGCCCAGTCCAGTCGACGACGAAGTCAGCCAGGACTTGTGACTTGATGGCTGTCCTGGGTTCAAATGTGATGTGGTAGCTGGAAAGTTCGGCTGCCCATTTAGCGATTCACACTGATGCCTCCGGGTTTCTAAACAATTCGCCGAGTCCCCTATCTGAGGTGACCCAGACCTTGAATGCCTCGAAATAGTGGCGTAATTTGCGTGAAGCCATAATAACTACATAGGCAATCTTTTCCAGTTCCGTCATATTACATTTTGATGGTGTGAGCACTTCGGAGACATAATAAACTGGACATTGCCTGATCGTGCCCTCTATGGTCTGCTCTTGAACCAGTGCTGCGCTAACCGCATGTGGCGAAGCCGCAACATAGAGCAACAGGGGTAGCGAGGAGTCGGGGCTTGTAAGAATCGCCAATTCCGACAGGTACTGCTTCAATGAGGCGAAGGCCGCCGCCTGCTCTGGTCCCCAAGCGAAGTCTTTTGCGCCGCGGAGAGTTTTGAGGAAGGGGAGACTTCGCTCTGCGGATTTGGAGATGAATCTGTTGAGGGCGGCCAATCTGCCTGTCAGACGTTGGACGTCTCTGGCTGACTGCGGGGGCGTCATGTTGATGATGGCCTGAATTTTGGTTGGGTTGGCCTCGATTCCGCGGTGTGACACCAAGTAGCCCAATATTTTCCCCTAGCGAACGCCGAAGACGCACTTTTCGGGGTTTAGGCGAAGTCGTGCGTCCCGCATGTTCGCAAACGTTTCGGCGAGGTCAGCAAGATGGTCCTCCTTGCTTCTGCTGGCGATGACGATGTTGTCCACATACGTGAATATATTTCTGCAGACTTGTCCCTCGAGCACCGTTTTGGTGAGCCGAGAGAAAGTGGACCCGACGTTCTTGAGTCCCTCCGGCATTCTGATGAAGCAATACGTGCCGAAGGGTGTTATGAAGCTAGTGCTTGCCTTGTCCTCCTCCTTCATATATATTTGATGGTAGCCGGAGAAGCAATCGAGGAGTGACATGACCTCGCACCCAGCCGCACTATCGACAATTTTGTCGATCCGAGGCAGCGGGAAGTTGTCCTTGGGGCAGGCCGTGTTAAGACTGGTGAAATCGATGCACATCCGCCACTTGCCGCTCTTCTTCTGCACCATTACTACGTTGGCGAGCCATGTGGGGTAGGCGACTGGCTCGATAAATTTGGCCTCAAGCAGGCGATGTACCTCGGCCTTGGCGGCTTCTGTCTTCTCGTCAGACATCTTACGCAGCCGCTGCTTCTTCAGCCTCACCGAAGGGTCGATTCCTAGACCGTGCTCGATGATGGAGCGACTGACTCCGACTAGGTCGAGGGCGGACCAGGCGAAGACGTCTTTATTCTTGGACAGGCAGCAGAGGAGTCTCTCCTCATCGTGCGAAGTGAGGTCTTCGCTGATGGTGACCGTCTGCTTGGGCATGGCCTGGTCGAGGGGAACGGTCTTGGTCCCATCGTTGCTCTGCAGCTGTGCTTTGTCGTGTTCTTTGTCAGTTGGGCTGGCAGACGCGGGGACCTCACGCTGGGCTGTGAGGCAGTGCACGTTTCTTTGTCCGGGGACGAAGTCTCATTCTATGTTACGCGCAGCCTGCTAGTTGCCGTAGACCGTGATGGCGCCTTGCGGACCTGGTATCTTCATGCACAGGTAAAGTCCGTGAATGGCTGCCTCAAACTTGTTGATGGAGCCCCGGCCCATTATGGCATTGTACGGGTACACCATGTCGACGATGTCGAATGTGACTTGCTCACTTTGGGCATTGGGTGCTACACCGAAGGAGAGAGGTAACTCTATTTTGCCGACAGGAAAGGTGCCCTTGTCGCCGAAGCTGTATAGCGGGTTGTCCGAAGGATTGAGCAGACTGTGGCTTATGCCCATGCAATCGAAGGCATGGAGGAAGATGATATCTGCCTGGCTGCCATTGTCGACTAAGACTTTGTGCAGATCCCATCCTGCCACGCTGCAGTTGATGACCATGGCATCGATGTGTGGTGCACTGCGCAGGTCGACGTCGCGGGCGTCGAAGGTTAATGGTACATGGGACCACTTTGTCTGGACGACTGGGCCTGTGACGGCAACGTGGTTGACGCTGTGGTAATGGTCCCTCTTCTGCCGCTTTGTGTCGAAGTCAGCGCTGGAGCCCCCAGTGATCATATGAATGACTCCGCGATACGGCTGATCGGTGAAGTCCTCTTGCTTTGGGGCGTGGGTGTGGTGGATGTTTTGTTGTTGCTGGTGTGGAGGTGGGGGTGGGGGAGGTACGATTTGTACCTCCTGGTGGTGCTGGTATGCGTGGTGTGGTGGATGCGGAGCGGGGCCGTGGATGTATGGTGGAGGGGGTTGCTGATATGTGTGCGCGACAACTCTAGGGTTGTCGGCTGGTTGCGCCCGTGCCATCCTGTCTCTGGTGGCCTTCGTCTCTGGGCAGTCTCTGGTAGGGTGGGCGCAGTCTTCGCCATGGAACAGACAGTAAAATCTGCGCGGCTGCTGCGCACGTCCCCGGCCCCGACCACGAGTTCCATTCCCGCGGCCCTGGGGGGGATACTCCTGGTGGCGAGGGGCCTCGCCAGCTGGGTGCTGGTTGGCGATGTTGTGCACCTGCTGCTGATTGCGGCCGTCCCGACCGGAGTCTGGCTGCGAAGGCCTCGTCCACGTGCGGCTGGACTGTGGAGTGTCTTTGGGTTTCCTCTGAGACTCGACCTTGCGCTGGTGGAGCTCTTCGGATCTGGCATATTTCTCAAATAGCTGATACAACTCCTGGAGATTCTTGGGCGGATCCCTGATGCAGTGGCTGTAAAGGACGCCGGCCCGAAGGCCACTGATGGCGTAGTGGATGGCGATTTGGTCATCGACTGAAGGCAGTTGTGACTTGAGGGTTAGAAACTTGTGGTAGTACTCTCGCAGAGTCTCTTTTTCCAGCTGCTTGCAGAGTGAAAGTTCGGCCAAGGCGTCGGTGTCCGGGCGGTACCCTTCGAAGTTGAGCAAGAATTTGTCCCGGAGACTTCTCCAGGAGTCTATGGACAATGGCGGCAACCTGGTGTACCAGGTGAGGGCTAGGCCTTCGAGGGCGATGATGAATGACTTGGCCATCATGGCGTCGTCCCCTCCGGATGATGCAACGGCGACCTGATAACTCATGATGTACTGTGCTGGGTCAGTGCTGCCGTTGTACTTGGGATAGGTCCCTGCCCTGAAGTTGGCGGGCCATGGTGACACCTGCAGGTGAGGCGCCAGGGGACTTCGCTCGTCAAGATAGTTGACGCCTTGGAATGCCGCGGCATGCGGGACGGCGTATCTGCGCTGAGGGATGAACAAGTCTTCGATTTGTGCGCGCTGTTGGAGGGGTGGGCCGTGTTGCAGGTCGATTTGGCCTTCGCTCTGCATGAGGGCGATCTCTTGTTCAAGCTCCTGAGCCTTCTGCTCTTCGTCGCGTATCATCTTTCGCACCTTGGCTTGTGCGGACACGCGTTGGCGCTTGGCCTCGAGGATCTCTTTTTGCTTCTGGAGGTTGTGGTTCTTGATGCGCAAGGCGCACAGTTGTAGCTGTTCTTCTGCCGAAACGCCGATGACTTCGCCGTCCTCGGTGGCGTCCACGCCCTCTGGTGGAGCGAAGCCTGGGGGAAGTTGTGGTTGTCCTCCAGAGCTGCAGGTGCGGAGACTGCCTTTGGGAGTGGGTTGCTCGTTGCGCTGCCTCTTGCTGAGTGCGTTGTCTTTGCAGGTCTCTTGGTGGGTGGTGTCGACAAGGGCCTTGCCCTTTTTCTCGGCCAGCAGTGCTGCCTTCGCAGCCTCGTCAGCCTTCGAGGTAGCTCTCTTGGGTGCCATCGCGGGTGGTTTTTTCGTAGTACGAACGGTGGGCGCCAAATGTTGGAACTTGCTCTCCCGAGCAAGTTGATCCAACGGGGGAGTGGGGGCAACGTAAACAAGGTTTCAATTCGAGATGGCAAAAGTTCAGTTAATCTAGCCTCTCAAGGGCACTGTGCGGGGGTATTTATAGGTATCTGAGTGCCTAGCGTCCTGAGTTAAGGACGCATGTGCCCTCAGGCGCCTAGGTTATCCCCAGAATATTCCCATAAAGCAGGGTTACAGACTGTAATTACAGGGAGACCTTTACAAATTAGGCCCGTAATGCGCAGCGGCCACGCAGGGCCTGTTACACTGGGCCGGATCACACGTGGGCCTCCATGTTGGACGAGGCCGCGAGATGAGACGACCTCGTCACAGGTCTTCGTCCGGCGACGCGTGGGACGAAGGGTAAGTCTGCCAGTCGTCTTGTCTCCGTTGGTGCAGCGAGGTTGGCGAAGGCATCGAGCGAAGGGTGGCGTCTTCGCCTTCGCCCCAACAGACCCACAGCCGGAGTGGATGGCCCCCACGAGCGAGGCTGACCCGGCTCCGCCACCGGGGTATGTGGTCAGTTTTGTCTCCTTCCACGAGCGTGGATTTGGAGTGCCAGCGAGCCGTTTCATGCAGGCACTCCTGCACTACTACGGGGTGGAGCTGCACAACTTCAACCACAACTCCATTGCGCAAGCGGCCATCTTCGCGGCGGTTTGCGAGGGTTTTTTGGGGATTGACCCCCACTGGGATCTGTGGATCCATCTCTTCTCCGCGGAGCTTTTTGACTTGACGACGGGGGAAAGGAAGGTCCGCATGGCAGTGCGGGCCGGTGGCTGCACCCTCCAGTTGAGGCAGGGGCGTGCACAGCAGTACATCCCCGCCATCCTTGTGTCTTCGAACAAGGGGTGGCAGCGCCGGTGGTTTTACCTCCAGAACGACGACGGAAGGCTCCCGTGGTTTTCTCAACGAGTGGTGACCGCCGCCGGCAGCAACTTGCGTTGGGGGGCCACGCTCGAGAAACAAGAGAATCTCCAGCCTCTTCTGGAGGCCTTGCAGCGGTTACGAGATGGGGGGCTCACCGCTGCGGGGGTGGTCACCGCCATCCATCGCCGGAGGGTGCTCCCTTTGGCAGAGCGGCGGTTGCCGCTTTCGGAGATGAAGCCGGGGGTTGATTTGGAGGGCTCGCAGATGTCCTCGGCTCCCCTTTCCGCCGACGACCTTCGCAGGCGGATAGCGGGCATGGTAGGGAGGCTGGATGCTGGCGCCCTTACCCAGCCCGTGATGCATCCCGAGCATGGGTACGTGTCCCTGGTGAGTGTCCGCTCCTTCTCCTATTCTGCGCTGAGTTGCCTTTGATTCTCACTGTCGGGATTTCCGTTCGTCTCCAGGGGTTGGAGTTTCACAAGCCCTCCCTGCCACGGGTCCCAGAGGACGCGGTGGACCGAGCCGCGCGGAGGGTCGCCGTGGAGAAGAGAAAGGAGAAGAAGGACGCAGAAAAGGCCCGAGCCCATGAGTGGATGCGGGCTCGGGACGCCTTGGAGAAGCGCCGTCGAAGGCAGGAGAGGGACGGGCTCCCGAGGGAGCCGTCGCTAGAGACGCCTGACGACGATGACGATGACAATGACAACGAGGACGATGACATGACGACCCGTCTTGGCCTTAGCCCGGATCTGAGGCTGGGCCAGGGGTCGTCGAGCCAGCCTCCAAGTGGGCTGGCGCCGTCGGTATCTGGGGTCGGGACATCAAGGTCCCGGTCCGAGGAGCTGGGACAGGCCGAGGGGGTACTTGACCCCTTGGCCGAGGTAGTTGAGGTGACTTCGGGGAGTCAGGTCGATTCGCCTGTCCCCCAAGAGCAGTTGCCCGTGCCGGCTGTACAGGAGGTGGATCCTCGTGCCGTCGTGACGGCGTCTGGGCAGGCCATCCCTTCGGCGCCTCGAGCGCCCGAGGCGGGAATGGTGCCGAAGCCGGCAGCAGGGCAATCCTCGGCGGTGCCTGCGGGGACCGAGGCCCGAGGGGCCTCCCCGCAGGCACGATTGGCCTTGGTCCGGAGCGGGTAAGTATCCGGGGATACCTCTGTCTTGGCTCTTTCTTTGTGTGCCCTGATCCTGCTTTATCTCTTCTTTTCAGCAAACGGAGGCAAGGCTCGGCCGGCCTGGCCCCCGGAAGGCCCTTAAGACAGTGCCGGCTTCTGCGGCCGGTGCCGCAGCATGCCACGCCGGTTGGCCGACCTCTGCAAAAGACGCCCTCGAGTGGGGGGCTCAGGCGGCACGAGTTGCCATGAGGCAAGCCTCCCAGGCTGACCCCTCCATCGAGGCGGCCATCGTGCCGGGGGAGGCTGCTGGCGTGTCCGCCGCCCCGAGCCCACCTAACGTGCTGCCGGCGCTAGCTCCTGCCGAGGCCGTCGCTGTTTTGCCCGTGGAGCCACCCGTAGCCGCTGATGCTGGGATGGCTGAGGTGCCGCTGCTCGAGGTTGGTGATCGGAAGCCCGCCTCCTTAGCCGAGAGGAGGCCCAGTACATCGCCAGCGATGGTATCCGATGCGTCGACTGCAGGGGGTCCCGACGCCTTGGTGGAGGGTCGCGCAGATCCGCGGCCCGTCTTGGGGATCGGTGACCTTATCCCCGCGCGGCGCGATCCCAATGAGTGGCGTGGGCAGGCGCTCCAGTTCTGGACCCGCGGTGCCTCGAAACCCCTTTTCGTCCTTGATGATGAGCGGGACGAGCAGTCTCGGGATGAGCTCCGTGAGTATGCCAAGGCAGCGATGGGGTCGCTTCGGTCGACCATGGAGATCCTTTCCAGAGACGTTCCTAGGGTCCTCCAGGTAAGGATTTCAGGCGTACCTTTCGCGTGACCAGGGCATTCTTTGTAACACCCTGCTTCCCTTCCTCGGGAACTAACGGATCTGAGCACCGCCAAGTCGCTGTTCATCCGCCGCGAGACCGACGTCTGGGGTTCGCTGCGGTTCCTGAGGGCTGCGCTTGCCGAGGCTACTGAACGCCTCGCCCAACGGAGCACAGAGGTGGCAGACCTTCGGTTGCTCTGTGATGAGCTGGAGGTGGAGGCAGCGACGGCGCGGGCGGAGGCGGCGTTGGCACGGACGGAGGCGCAACAACGACAGCTGGAGCTTGGCCATGTTATTGGCGAGCGGGACCAATCTCGAAGCCAGGCTGCCGAGGCTGTAGGCCGGGCTGAGGCCCTTGGAGGTCAGCTAGCCGAGGCGTCTGCTCGGGCCGGAGCCCTTGCGGAGGACCTGGCCGTGGCCGTCGGGTCGGCTCAGTCCACCCAAGCTGCAGCCTTGGAGCAGTGTGCCCAGGCTGAAGGTATGTTTCCGCCGCTTTATGACTTCGATTCAGCTTCACTCTTCAATTTGTGTCTGAAGAAATATGTTTGGCTGTCTGCAGAGTTCGAGACAGCCCTCAACGAGTCCGTCAAGGCACTTGCCCAGGCAGCTGAGCAGAAGGAGGCCGACCGCGTGGCCATGTCCGAAGCTATCTCGGCCTTCTGCCAAGCCTTTGGCCTCGATGACATCCCCTCGGGCAGCTCCCCCTAGAGTCGCCTGCGGGCCTTGGGCGGCCATGTGCGCAGCAGACTCCGCGAGGCGCTGCATCACGGCGTTAGGTGGGCCTTTGCCGTGCTTGCTTCCCACTACGACGTGGATTTGGAGCGGCTCAGCGAGGGGTACTGTCTACCCGACGAAGACGAGGCTGCCTTAGCCGAGGTTCAGAGGCTTGACGCGGCCGTCGCGGGCCCAAGCGCGGTGCTGGCGTCCTCCTTCGAGGTGGAGATCCTTCCGCTCGCGCCACCGTCCGGGGCCGGGCCAGATCTCGCCGAGGGTGGAGACAGCGCCGAGGGTGGATACGAAGCTGAGGGTGCCGCTCCTCGCCCAGGCGATGCCTGATTCTGCCGGAGCAGTCTGTTTGGAGCATGCGTGTGTTTTTCGCGGCCGCTGAGGCCTAAACACTTTGTTGTCATGTTATAAAGTTGTGTTTCTTTTCCTCTCATTTCGAGTATCCGGACTTTGTCCGTCAGTAGCAGAATCGCTTATCCGAGTAAGAGTTACTTTTCGCGGGAGGTGACGAGTGAGGTATCCGTATCCCGGAGGCGTAGGAGTCCCTCGGCTCGGTCGGCCTTGCCACTTACGTGCACTCTTACTCGTTTTGCAGGATTCTGTTATCGACATAGTCGGAAAGCACGAAAGTCGTTTTGGTAGAAAACTTTTCCGAGGAAAATTTTGAAGCAGAGGGGGTTCCCCCCTTCTAGCCCCCGAGGGAGGGTCGGGCTTTGCCGAGGCAAGGCTGACCCTTCCTTGATGGTTAGACTTTATTTTTGTATGTATAGAAAACGAAGTATATGAACGACTTGAAAACATCTTAAGGTTAAAAGCGACGTAGCTGTCGGATGTTCTAAGCGTTGCTGTAGACCTCGCTTTGATTGTTGGTCAGCTTGTATGTTCCGGGCTTCAAAATCTTGGCGATGATGAATGTCCCTTCCCAGGGAGGAGTAAGCTTGTGGTGCCCTCGGGCGTCCTGCCACAGCCGAAGTACCAAGTCTCCCACTTGGAAGTCTCGGGGTCGAACCCCTCGGGCGTGGTAGCGTCGTAGAGACTGCTGATACCGCACCGAGTGTAGTAAGGCCATGTCCCGAGCCTCTTCCAGCTGGTCCAGCGAGTCTTCTCGGCTGGTCTGGTTGCTTTGGTCGTCGTACGCCCTCGTCCTCGAGGAACCGTATTCTAAGTCTGTGGGCAAGATAGCCTTGACCCCAAAGATTAGAAAGAACGGCGAGAAGCCCATGGCACGGCTTGGCGTCGTCCTCAGACTCCAGACCACTGAGGGTAGTTCCTTCATCCACCGCTTGCCGAACTTGTTGAGGTCGTTGTAGATCCTCGGTTTAAGTCCCTGCAGAAGCATACCGTTGGCACACTCTACCTGCCCATTCATCATGGGGTGAGCTACGGCGGCCCAGTCCACCCGGATGTGGTGGTCCTCGCAGAAGTCCAAGAACTTATTGCCAGTGAACTGGGTGCCATTGTCGGTGATGATGGAGTTCGGGACCCCAAAGCGATGGATGATGTTGGTGAAGAACGCGACCGCCTGCTCGGACCTGATGTTGGTTAGGGGTCGGACCTCGATCCACTTGGAGAATTTGTCGATGGGGACCAGCAGGTGCGAGAAGCCCCCGGGTGCCTTCTGCAAGGGACCAACGAGGTCCAGACCCCACACAGCGAACGACCAGGTGATGGGTATTATCTGCAAGGCTTGAGCGGGCAGGTGCGTCTGTCTCGTGTAGAATTGACACCCCTGGCAGGAGCGTACAATCCTAGTGGTGTCGGCCACCGCGGTCGGCCAGTAGAAGCCTTGTCGGAAAGCGTTCCCAACGAGGGCTCGAGGTGCTGCGTGGTGACCGCAAGCCCCCGAGTGTATTTCTTGCAATAGCTCCTGACCTTCGGTGATGGATATGCATCGTTGGAGGATGCCTGAGGGGCTGCGGTGGTAGAGCTCCTTTTCATCCCCCAGTAAGACGAACGACTTGGCGCGCCGCGCCAGTCACCGAGCTTCAACTTTGTCGAGGGGATGCTCTCCTCGGTGGAGATATTGCAGGTACGGGGTCTGCCGGTTTTGATTAGGCGTGACCCCATCCCGCTCTCCCTCGACGCACAGTGCCTCACCCTCGGCGGCCGAGGATACCTCGGGCTGGGCCGAGGCCTCCTCAGGCTCGGGCGTGTCGTTAGTCTTGATAGAGGGTTGATGTAGGTCTCTAGAGAAGACATCCGAGGGAACCGTTGTCCTCCCCGAGGCTATTTTAGCCAGCTCATCCGCAGTCTCGTTGTACCGTCGAGCGACGTGATTGAGCTCGAGCCCGTAGAACTTGTCTTCTAGGCGCCGAACCTCGTCACAGTAGGCCTCCATCTTCCAGTCGCGGCAGTGAGAGTTCTTCATGACTTGGTCAATGACAAGCTGCGAGTCGCCACGAGCGTCGAGGCGTCGAACCCCTAGCTCGATGGTGATGTGCAACCCGTTAACCAGAGCCTCGTACTCGGCCACGTTGTTTGACGTCGGGAAATGGAGGCGCAACACGTAGCGGAGGTGCTTCCCGAGGGGTGAGATGAAGAGCAGGCCCGTGCCTGCTCCTATTTTCATCAGCGACCCATCGAAGTACATGGTCCAGAGTTTCGGTTGGATCGGAGCCGTTGGTAGCTGGGTGTCGACCCATTCAGCCACGAAGTCCGCCAAGACTTGGGATTTGATGGCCTTCCGAGGAGCAAACGAGATTGTCTCGCCCATGATCTCCACCGCCCACTTTGCTATCCTACACGAGGCCTCTCGACACTGGATGATCTCCCCAAGGGGGAAGGATGACACCACAGTCACTGGATGAGACTCGAAGTAGTGTCGCAACTTTCGCCGCGTCAGAATTACTGCGTACAGTAGCTTCTGAATTTGCGGGTAGCGGATCTTGGTCTCGGATAGCACTTCACTGATGAAGTGGACCGGCCTCTGGATGAGCAATGCATGCCCTTCTTCTCGTCTCTCGACCATGATCGTGGCGCTGACCACCTGAGTGGTTGTGGCTATGTAGATCAAGAGGGCTTCTCCTGCAGCGGAGGCACCAAGATGGGCGCGTTTGAAAGGAGCGCCTTTAAGTTTCCGAGGGCTTCCTCGGCCTCGGGGGTCCAAGTGAAGCGCTCGGTCTTCCTTAAGAGGCGGTACAAGGGTAGGCCTTTTTCGCCAAGGCGCGAGATGAAGCGGCTCAGAGCCGTAAGGCATCCCATGACCCTCTGTACTCCTTTCAAGTCTTTGATAGGCCCCATGTTGGTGATGGCCGCGATTTTCTCCGGGTTGGCCTCGATGCCCCGCTCGGAGACGATGAACCCTAGGAGCATGCCTCGGGGGACTCCGAAGACACACTTCTCGGGATTGAGTTTCACGCCTTTCGTCCTCAGACACTTGAATGTCGTTTCAAGGTCAGAGAGGAGGTCGAAGGCTTTCCTCGTCTGGACTACAATGTCATCGACGTAAGCCTCGACCGTTCGGTCGATGTGCTCTTCGAACACGTGGTTCATGCACCTTTGGTATGTCGCACCTGCATTCCTTAAACCAAATGGCATAGTAATATAGCAGTACATGCCAAAAGGTGTGATGAAAGAAGTCGCGAGCTAGTCGGACTCTTTCATCTTGATTTGGTGATAACCTGAGTAGGCATCGAGGAATGACAGGGTTTCGCACCTAGCAGTGGAATCCACGATTTGATCTATGCGAGGCAGAGGGTAGGGAACCTTCGGACATGCTTTGTTTAGACCAGTGTAGTCTACGCACATCCTACATTTCCCACCTTTCTTTTTCACAAGCACAGGGTTGGCTAGCCATTCGGGATGGAATACCTCTTTGATGAACTCGGCAGGCATCAGCTTGTGGATCTCCTCGCCTATGGCTTTGCACTTTTCTTCGTCGAATCGGCGCAGAGGCTGCTTCACGGGTCGGGCTCCAGCTCGGATATCCAGCGAGTGCTCGGCAACATCCCTTGGTATGCCAGGCATGTTCGAGGGACTCCATGCAAAAACCTCGGCGTTCGCGCGGATAAAGTCGACGAGCACTGCTTCCTATTTGGGGTCGAGCTCGGAGCTGATCCGGACTTGCTTGCAGGCGTCGTTGCTAGGGTCGAGAGGGACGGACTTAACCGCCTCTGTTGGCTCGAAGTTGTCGGCGTGGCGCTTCGCATCAGGCACCTCCTTGGAGAGGCACTCCAGGTCGGCGATGAGGGCCTCGGATTCGGCGAGGGCCTTAGCGTACTCCACGCACTCCACGTCGCATTCGTACGCATGTCAGTACATGGATCTGACGGTGATGACCCCGTTGGGGCCCGGCATCTTGAGCTTGAGGTAGGTGTAGTTGGGGACGACCATGAACTTGGCGTAGCATGGCCTCCCTAACACCGCGTGGTAGGTTCCTCGGAACCCGACCACCTCGAACGTGAGGGTTTCCTTTCGGAAATTGGAGGGAGTCCCGAAGCAGACGGGTAGATCGAGTTGTCCAAGGGGCTGGACGCGCTTTCCAGGGATGATCCCGTGAAAAGGCGCCGCACCGGCCCGGATCATGGACAGATCGATTTCCAAGAGCCCGAGGGTCTCAGTGTAGATGATGTTGAGGCTGCTGCCTCCGTCCATGAGGACCTTTGTGAGCCTGACGTTGCCGATGACGGGGTCGACGACGAGCAGGCACTTTCCTGGGCTCGGCACGCAGTCGGGGTGGTCGCCTTAGTCGAAGGTGATGGGCTTGTCGGACCAGTCTAGGTAGATTGGCGCCGCCACCTTTACCGAGCAGACCTCCCGGCGCTCCTGCTTGCGGTGCCGAGTCGAGGCGTTCGCCACATGCCCACCATATATCATGAAACAGCCATGGACCTCGGGGAACTCCTCTACCTTGTCGCCCTCCTTCTTGTCGTTGTCCTGGCCTTTGCCACCTTCCGCTGGGGGCCCGGCCTTATGGAAGTAGCGCCGAAGCATGACACACTCCTCAAGGGTGTGCTTGACGGGACCCTGGTGATAGGGGCACGACTCCTTGAGCATCTTGTCGAACAGGTTAGCCCCTTCGGGAGGCTTCCGAGGGTTCCAGTGCTCGGCGGCAGCGACAAGATCTGCGTCGGCGGCGTCACGCTTTGCTTGCGACTTCTTCTTGGCCTTCTTCTTCGTGCCGCGCTGGGCAGACGCCTCGGGGATGTCTTCCTGCTGGCATCCCTGAGGCTGCTTGTCCTTCGGGAAGATGGCTTCGACCGCCTCCTGACCAGAGGCGAACTTGGTGGCGATGTCCATCAACTCGCTCACCTTGGTGGGAGTCTTGCGACCCAGCTTGCTCACTAGGTTGCGGCAAGTGGTGCCGGCGAGGAACACCCCGATGGCATCTGAGTCGGTGATGTTGGGTAGCTCGGTGCGCTGCTCCGAAAACCGCCGGATGTACTCCCGCAGGGATTCCCCTGGCTGCTGGTGGCAGCTTCGGAGATCCCAAGAGTTCCCAGGGCGCATGTATGTGCCCTGGAAGTTTCCAGCGAAGGCTTTGACCAGGTCGTCCCAGTTGGAGATCTGCGCAGGGGGAAGATGCTCTAGCCAGGCACGGGCGGCGTCGGAGAGGACCAGGGGGAGGTTGTGGATGATGAGGTTGTCATCGTCCGTTCCTCCCAGCTAGCAGGCCAGTCGGTAGTCCGCAAGCCACAGTTCCGGTCTCGTTTCCCCTGAGTACTTAGTGATAGTAGTCGGGGCTCGGAACCAGGTCGGGAACGGCGCCCGTCGTATAGCCCGGTTGAAGGCTTGCAGACCTGGTGGTTCGGGCGAGGGGCTCCGATCCTCCCCGCTGTCGTAGCGTCCCCCACGCCTGGGGTGGTAGCCTCGGTGCACCTTCTCGTCGAGGCGGGCTCGACGATCGCGGTGGTGGTGCTGTTGCCGAGGCGACCCGGTGTGGACCGAGGCTTCTCGCATGAATCGGGAAGCTGCCGCGCGATGCTCCGGGGGGCACCCTTGCCTTCGGGAGGCAGATCTCTCGGCCCGTCGGACCGCGACATCCTCCAGGAGATTCTTGAGTTCTCCTTGGATACGCCGCCCCTCGGTGGTGGATGGTTCCGGCATCACTCGGAGTAGTATTGCCGCTGCAGCCAGATTCTAGCCGACCCCACTGGAGGCCGGGGGCAGCCTTGCCCTGGCATCGTCAGCGATACGGTGCTGGATGTCCCGGGCCTGATGACGCGCTTCTCCGGCTAGTGCTTAGCTTGCCCACTCCTACTCGATGTTTTGCCGGAGCTGCACAAGTTGTCCTGCTTCCTCGTCGAGCTTCGCCTGCATCTCGCGGATTTGCTCAAGCTGTGTGTCCTAACCCCCCGCAAGGAGTGGGACCACAGCTAGCTCCCGCAGGATGTCAACGTGAGACGCATGCCTAGGGGGATCATCGTCCTCCGGCATACCAAGGTAGTTGCCTTCGTCGTAACCCCCTAGATCGACGTGGAAACATTCGCGACTCGGGCCACAGCCCTCGTTGTCAAGGCTGTGGCCATCATCGGAGCAATCGGAGAGGCAGTAGTCACACGCGGTCATGAAGTCTCGCATGGCACTGGGATTACCAAGCCCGGAGAAGTCCCAACCAGAGTTGGGCTCATCTTCTTCCTCAGAACCCGGGGGCCAGTAGGTCGAGACGACCGTCAGTCGGTCCTAGGTTGACCACATATGGTACCCCGGAAGGTTAGGATATGCCTTTATGAAAGCGCTCACCGAAGTGGGGTCGCTTGGTGGATCGAAGCTGAATTTAAAAGGCACAGGGTGGAAAACGGACGGTACCTCTCGATCGATGGACGGTGACGAAGTCGCGTCGGGGACGGACCGCACCATTATCTCAGGTACGAGGCTAACTCCCAGCAAGCCCTCCACGAGAGTGCTGGCGTCATCAGTCCGCTTGGGGTTGGCACGTTGCGGGGAAACGACACTCGCCTTCGTCTCAGGCGCGAGGTCAACGACCCGACATGTCCCCCACTGGGGTGCCAGCATCGTCGACTCGCTCGACAGCCGACGAGGTGCCGCCTCCTGCTTGGCCACGGTTGCCCCGCCTCCTCCTCCTGCGGCGAGGAAGGTGGCGGGATAGACCCGGATGCTGCTCCTCCGCCACGGGGGGAAGACGTCGTCGAGTCCGCTGCCGCCGGGCGGGCTGATGGCCGTTGTTGTCGCTGCCGCGCTGCAGGGGAAGGAGTACCATGTCGTAGCTGCCATCGAGGGACATGAACTCGAGACTCCCAAAACGGAGCAGCGTCCCGGGTTGAAGAGGTTGCTGGAGACTACCCATCTGGAGCTCAACGGGAAGTTGTTCGTCAACACGCAGCAGGACCCTACCTGGCGCGCCAACTGTCGGTGTTTCGACCCCGGGGGGTCCCTGGACCGACGAGTAAAATTGTCGCTACGTGTCCTAGCCCAGATGGGTTGGCGCGAGATGGAACACAAGGGGGGAAAACCGCGGCTTCGTGTTATCCTGCGCCAGGGGGGATGCGCTTGCAGTAGGGGTTACAAGCGTTCGCGAGGGAGAGAGAGAGTGTGCGAGCCTATTCGTCAGCCCGTCCTCCCGCGCGACCACCCTCTCGCATGAGGGCCCTGGACCTTCCTTTTATAGATGCATGGAGAGGGTCCAGGTGTACAATGGGGGTGTAGCTATGCGCTAACGTGTCTGGCAGAGAGGTGCCAGAGCCCTATGTACATGCCAACGTGGCTGTCGGAGAGGTGCTAGAGCCCTGTGTGCGCGGTGTCGTGGCCATCGGAGGAGTGCTTGAGCCCTGTAGAAGCACAGCTGTCGGGGCTGCCGGGACCTTGCTGACGTCTCCTTGCTTCCGTAGGGGGCTTGAGAACCACAGTCGTCATGGACGCACGCGGGGAGCCATCATTACTTGTTACCGGGGCGAGCCTGGATGGGACGCCAGTCTTGTTCCCCCGTAGCCTGAGCTAGCTAGGGGTAGGGTAATGATGTATCCCCTGTGGCGTGGTCGGTCCGAGCCCAAGGTCGAGCGATGCAGAGACTCCTCCTGAGGCCGAGGCCGGGGTCGGGCGAGGACACGATTCCTCCCGAGGTCGAGGTTGAGGCCGAGCCCTGGGGTCGGGTCAGGCGGAGACCACCTTCCGAGGTCGAGGTTGAGGCCGAGCCCTGGGGTCGGGCGAGGCGGAGACCACCTTCCGAGGCCGAGGCAGGGGCCGAGCCCTGGGGTCGGGCGAGGCGTAGACCTCCTCCTGAGGCCGAGGCCCAAGGTCGGGCGAGGCGGAGACCACCTTCCGAGGTCGAGGTGGAGGCCGAGCCCTGGGGTCGGGCGAGGCAGAGACCACCTTCCGAGGTCGAGGTCGAGGCCGAGCCCTGGGGTCGGGCGAGGCGGAGACCACCTTCCGAGGCCGAGGCGGGGGCCGAGCCCTGGGGTCGGGCGAGGCGGAGCTTCCTGTTGCGCCTGAGGCGGGACTCAGCCGTTGTAAGCCTCACCCTGGCGGGTGGCACAACAGTCAGAGAGGGGCGAGCGACACTGTTTTCCTGTCAGGTCGGTCAGTGGAAGGGCGAAGTGACTGCAGTCACTTCGACCTTGCCGACTGAGGCGCGTTTGTCAGGATAAGGTGTTAGGCGATCCTCGCATTGAATGCGCCTGCGACACGGTCGGTTGGTGAGGCGATCTTGCCAAGGTTGCTTCACTGCGAAGTCTGCCCGAGCTGGGCCTCGGGCGAGTCGAGGGTGCGCCTGTTGCTTGAGGAGGCCCTCGGGCGAGGCGTGAATTCGCCTGGACTACTGTTCCCGCCTGAGGCTGGGCTCGGGCGAGGCGAGATCGCGTCCCTTGAGTAGACGAAACCTTAACCTGAGTTGCGCCCATCAGTCTCTTCAGCTTGTGCTGATGGTGTTTACCAGCCGTGTTTAGGAGTGTTGGAGGTACCCCTAATTATGGTACCCGACAACAAACAAACATGGTATATGCAAAATTAACATCACATCAACACACAAGTACAAACTGCATAAAAATATTCTACGTGTTGCTACGAGATCGTGGGTTCGGGAATCACTAAAATCATAGTTATAATGAATAATTTATGGATAAAATGATATTTTAGGCATAATAAATCTAATAGATAGGATCTAACATATATCACGTTTTAAACTAAGCAACTATTAAATCTAAATATTAATCACTTTAATAGTAATTTATAAAAAAGCACAGATTAAAATTTAAAATTAGTTTTAATTTAAAAGCCATTTTAATAACCATTGGTTAAACAATTAGTTTAAAACACGTTTCATAACTAAAACTATATTATTATTATGTAGGAAAAATTAATACGAACGTAACGCAATTTGAATGGAATAAACCAGACATCTAACACAAAATATATCATATGTTTAATAAATTAGTAGGGCTGCACAGAAATAGGTAACATGACACGATTTGATGTGGTCAGATCGGGATCACATAAAGAATTACGGGGTAAATAGACCTAATATATGGGATCTAGATGTGACCATCTTCTACCTTCTCTTCTTCCTCTTCTATCTCCCTGATGGCTTGCTGTGACTCAGAGAGTACACGTAGCTAACTCTGATGAGCCCTTGCCGAATGTAGAGATACCGAATCAACTGAAATAACCACATTCACTCTCATACCTTGAGGCAGCACGTGCTAGTGATGCCTCGGCTCAGCAGACATGGCGGCGTCGTCAAACTTTGGTGGTGCTCCAAGCGTCGAGGTTCGGTGGCCTTCTCTCTGCACTTGTGTAATGGCGGCTCTCTGCGTGCAGCTATGGCTAAGGGGCGAGGCTCAAGAATATATAGGCCGAAGCTAAGGGAATCGTGTTGGCGCTCGCATTGGGTAGTTGTAACAGACTCCACATTTTATGGCTTCTGTTACGGTCCTGTGACCAGCTCGTAATGAATACGTGAAGGAAATGCAGACGTCAACACGACTAATTTGCATAACTAATTTGCATGATGATATATACGTGCAGCTTTGTGAATAAATAAATAGAAAAAGGAAAACAAAAACAAAAACAAAGCACCCGATGGGATTGTGGCCGCGGCAACGCAATTTGCTGCTGGGCTCAAATGAGGGTGAGGCCAGGGAAGGGAGGGCGAGCGGACTAGTTTCTTTTTTTGTTTTCCTTTTTCTTTCTTTTCTATTTTCTAAAATTTCGATCTCAATTCAGATTTTTGTTTGAACTTTCAAATCAAACTATATGCACATAAAAGTCCAACATGCTATGCAAAGTTATATATATATATATATATTCATTTAGATAAAGGCTTGTACGTATATAATCCATGAAAGTAATAATGCATATAAAATAACTTCACCACATTATTTATTTAAGAGAATAGTTTTAAATACATAACTAGATTTAGAAGTGCAGTTAGTTCAATATATTTTCACATAATTGGTTTAATCTAATGCAATTTTTTATTAAGAGATAGTTAACTTAATACTTTAGAGATTAGGTCTTAAATATATATAGTTTAAGAAAGGATAAATCAATTCATATTACAATCTTTTATCAGAAAACACATTTATTTTGGGAGATGTAAATTCAAAGGTAACAAGACAAATTTATTAAAAGATATTTTAATTCAAAACCTTGGAGAATTCCACTAAATTCCCAAAATAAGATTTTGGGTGTTACAGTGCGCCTTTGCCGCGGCGTGGGGTAGGTATGCACATTAAATGCGGGTGTTCCCTTCCTGTTTTCGGGGCGCTTTTTTCTTATCTGCCTGGGATTAGCTCGAGTGAGACGGATGGAGCGGTGGCGACCTCGGGCAAGGCGGAGTTCTACCCGAGGTGGGAGATCCTCGGGGAGAGGCCTCGGTTTAAGGGGTACCTCGCTGTTTCCCCTCGGAGGTTTCGTCCTTACTTCTCCGAGTGTGTTCTTCGGTGGAATAATTTGGGTATCCCTAATTATCACCCCCGATAGTAGCCCCCGAGCTTTCCAAGGAAGTACTTTTGGTACTTGCTTTGGAGGCTCTGTTGCTTGCCCGCGGGCGTGCCGCATCTTCTTGAAGAGTAGGACGTCTAATTTCCAATGGGTGTGCGCGAGCGCACCCGTCGGGTGTAGCCCCCGAGGCCCCAAAGGAGTAGTTGACTCCTTCGGGGGCTTTTTGTTCTTTGATAGGTTTTGTTCGATCTTCGGTCAATCTGTTGGAACCTTTGGCGTGGTTTGCGAGGACAGGCCCCAAGACTTTGCACTATGCAAGGGGTCGATCGAGGGAGGTCTCGACTTTTGGTTCATACACCCCTTCATTGCTTCTCCACGAGGAGGAAGGGGGAATGCGTCATGCTACCTTCGATGGGCGACGAGCGAGCAAGACGTTTCCTTTGAGCTGTTATCGGGTAATCCGAGCGGGGGTCCGAGCTCCTTTTGATTAGAGTCGGCTAGTGGTCCAGAGACACGCCCCAAAAGTTACTTGCAGGTGATTCGCCTGGTCCCTAACCCGTTTGATGGGGTCCGAGGGCTCGATGCCTTCCTACAATGGGATACCACCACAAATCACTCCCGGGGGTCTCGGATATGTCTTAAGGTACCTCGGGTCGCAACCCAAGCTAGGGCCATGTACGGGCGTACCCATATTCATCTCTGACTCTGTGCTCTAGGCGGTTATGGAGCCCTTCTGAGGGGCCAACCTTCGAACCCCTGATCAGTATTGGGCTTGGAGCCCTTGGTGTCCTAAGGCGGTTTTCCCAAACCTTGCCGAGGGCCGAACCTTCTAACCTCTAAACAGTATTCTTCCTAGCCTTTTTCCTCCCAAGATGAGATGCCCGAGGCAGAAGTTGACTTTCTTCTAGTTTGCTGCTTCCTTTTTGAGGTGAGTTGCCCGAGGCAGAAGACGCCTTCTTCCGGTTAACTACTGAGAGGATAAAGGGCGGAGAGGCAGAGGGCGAAGGGCGTACCTTTTGAGGAGGAATGTGGAATGACACTCAACGTGTTTTTCTCGGAGGGGCACGACCATTTAATGTGATGCTACATCCTATCGATCAGCCGACCATTTGCGGCGCGTGTGCGAGCGGGATACAAAAGGACCACCGTCAAGCCGTTACGATTCGCTCCACGGTGGCTTCACCCGTTCCTATATAAAGTCGACCGAGTCGGAGGCTTCAGACCGTTACCTATGCCGCTTTAGCCTTCTCGCTTCCATACGTCGTTTTCACCTCTTGCAAAAAGAGCCTTTCGTCTTCCCCTCGCCTTCTTCCTCCGTTCCGATGGCTAAGAAGATCAACATTCTTCCTCCTTGTGACCCATGGCCCATCTCCTCTGTTACCGTCGAGGATTTGGAGGCGTTGGTCGAGGCTAGTCTGCTCCACCCCCACTCCTCCAGCTTGCAGCCTGAGTGGTTTGCACTGAGCGATGAGCAGATGTCGAATCCTCCCGCGGGCTATATAGTGAGCTTCACCTAGTTCCACGAACGAGGGTTTGGAGTTCCGGCGAGGTACTTCATGTAGGCTCTACCGCACTACTATGGGTGGAGCTGCACAACTTCAACCCCAACTCCATCGCCGAGGCGGCCATCTTCACCGCTCTGCGAGGGGTACATGGGGATTGAGCCCCATTGGGACCTATGGCTCCACCTCTTCTATGTAGAGCCCTTCTCTCTCTCCAGTGAGGTGAGGAGGGTGCACCACGCCGTCCGGGCCGGCGGCTGCATGCTTCAGCTATGCTCGGACCTGGCGCAACTTTACATCCCTGCCACCCTTACTTCGTCGAATAAGGGGTGGTAGAGTCAGTGGTTTTACCTCCGCAACGACGACAGGCGGCTGGCGGCGTTCACGCATCGCATCGTCCTTAGAGCGAAGGAGCGATGGAGGTGGGGCCTTCCTCGAGAGCTCCAGACCCCACCTAAAGCTGCTGTTGGAGGCCCTGCAGAAGCTTTAGGATCGCGGTCTCACCGTGGCCAGAGTTGTCGCGGCCTCCCACAGGCGTCGGGTTCTGCCGCTGGCCGACTGTCAGCTCCACCTTGATGAGATTACACCCGAGGCCTCTGTGGAAAGCTCCTGGATGGCCTCGGCTGCCCTCCCCATCAATGAACTTCTCTGGCGGGTGAAGGGAACAGTGGGGAAGGCTGTGATGGAACCTCCCAAGTTATTAGGCCCACCTACAGTTGTCCTTGTCCAACAGACCTTGGACAACCCTGTAGATGCACATAATCACTTGATTAGTTCGGTACATGTATCCTTATGTCCTCGCCCAAGAGCATTTCACCCGTTGCGCAGATATTACAACACATAGAAGGAACGAATAAGCGGAAGCGAATTATAATAACTCAATTTACATTTATCAAAATATAGAGAGCGTGTAATTATTACATTACCAGGTTATAAGAGTGCATAGAGTAATATTATTACAGACTTGGGAGGCAAAAACCTCTCCCACATAAAAGTATATTGTTTTTCAAAGGGAGGCCAACATCCTCCCGCAACCACTTCATTGTTGAGGTTTGTCCTTGGGCACCACCTTAGAGCAAAAACAGCAAAAGTCTGCTGTTTCATCACCTACAACAACATGGGTTTGAAAAACCTGAGTACGGAGTGTACTTTCGCAAGTCTTACCCGTCAAAAGAAAAGACTCTCAAGGATATGCTGGTTTGAGGGAGTCAAGGTAAGGCTGATCAAGTATCAAAGACTCTGTTTTGTGGAAATGCTTACTAAAAGTGGATCCTTAAAAATCCAGTTTTATTAGCAAGTTAAGTCATTACCTGTCACTAGAGTTCTTTCTACCCTAGTTCAAGCACTTGACCTACACTAGCCGTCTTTTATCAACCCTTTTTGTTTACTGGAATGCTACGTGTAAGTCAGTGACCAAGTCTTCATGTTCGAGAAGTAACGGCGATCCGAATCGATTAATACCCAGCTGGGGATCTCCAATCACACGACATATGTAGCACTTGACCCTTGCATATGTTAACTCGCCACCGGGTTTCTTAAGACCAGACCGAGTTCACGCCAATTGAGAGCACAGATACACCATCGTCCAGCCTCTTGCCACGGAGGGTACACGCTACTCTCACCATCTCTCCACTCCCATTGCGTGTTGGCCTTTCTGGTATTAGTCTGCCCGCGACAAAGCTTACCCATGATGAGGCATGTGACCATTTAAAAGGTCCTCGATCATCAGGCCTACATCGACACGGTCCTTAATTGACTCAGATGGAGACACTACACCGAGACTCTCTTCTCGTGCAAGTCACCCGCCCGGTCTCAGCTTTATCATTTAAAAACCCAAAGTCTGGTACCTGGCAGAGGTACATCTTTTCTGATGTTGAACCCATCATGGCCATGATGGATCCACCATCAAGTTTTATTTTTGAAAACATCCCATCCACTGTGAAGCATCACTTTTTGTTTTAAAACAAAACATTTTGCTTTTCTAAAGCAAGGCTAAGCATCATAAAAATCCTTTAATTAAACAGGTAATCAAGGAATGGTAAACAGTTCCAAGGAAGGAAATGCAGCAATTGGTTTAGCACACAACTCTTATCACCTAATGTATCATAAAAGGTGATAAAAATTTAAAACAGCAAGCAGGTGGCAAATGCAGCGGGGTTTGCCTTGTGTTGTAGAGGAGTCGGGCTCCGTTCCACAAATATTAAAATAGAAACAGTTCCCGGTAGGTGGATTTTCTGTTGATGGAGCAGTCTCCTCTTCTTCAACAGCTACTTCTTCTTCGTTTTCTATACATAACCATATATAACCATCAATGCTCATGTGATGCTTATGAATATGCAAAGATAGTAGAGGTACATTAAGTTGTATCTTGAATACAACTTTCCTTCACGGTGCACCAGGGAACTAGGGTTTTTGGAGTTAGTACTTTATTTTCATAAAGCAGATACTACCTAGAAAACTAGGGTTTTGGGTTTAGGAATTGTTGGAGACTTGTTCTCAATTGCTATGAGTTAAGAACAAGGCAACACAAAAATGTTAATTGTAACACCCAAAAATTTCAATCCTGATTTTGGGACTAAAAAAATCAAATAAGATGCCCTTTAAGAATAATTAAACTTTGGAATTCACCCTTTCTAATATAAAGGGTCATACTAAAAAAATGTTAGTTAAATTGTATCTTAATAAAGATTAGGCAGTGGAAAATATTTTCTATAAAAACAAAGGGATATTAACTTTTGAATATACTTGTAATACAACTACACACTCAAAATAATGTTTTCTTAAGCGAATAATATGTGTGTTTGAGTAATTGCAACATTTGTGTAGGAGAATGAGTAAAGAATTTACTATAAAAATATATTGCATCATTCTGGGATTATACTTGTTGTTGCATATAAACTGGGCTTTGAAATTCAAACAGATTTGAATTAGTGACTCATTTAAATTTAAAATAGTTAAAACAAATGGAAATTTAAATCAGAAAAGGAAAAAGAGAAGGAAACCTGCGCCTGGGCCAAATCTGTCCCTGGCCGGCCCAACTCCCTTCCCCGCCAGCCCACTTATGTGCCCTGCTTTACTTTACTGCCATGTGGGCCACAAATGTCAGCCTCCCGGCCGCCCGCTTGTGGAGGATTACTGCCTGGGCCGCGCTCCAGCTTTCCTTCCGTGCGCGTTGGTTTGCTCTGCTGACGCTGTCACCCGGGCCCACTTGTCATCTTCTTCGTCCACGCCGCATGCTTGAATGAACTCGCGTGAACCGCACGCTGTTACAAACCGACCGCGCCTGCTGGCCTCCCGATCCGGACTCTGCCAGGGCGCTATAAAAACGTGAGCCGCTACCCCCCCTCGCCATCCTTATAGCTGGGAAACAGAAGAAGAGATCAAGGGAGAAAGAGAAAGCGGGTAGAGACGACGTCGTGACCTCGACACCACGCCTCCTTCGGTGCGCGTCCATCCATATTGCCGCCGCCGCGGGGCTCCGCTGCCGGCCATCATCGTCCTCGCCTGGGCCGCCAAGGGGGGGGGATCTCGCAGACACCGGAGTGGTCGCTCATCGTAGGCATGCATCTCGGTGTCGCCCTCCATGGTAAGGTCACCTCCATGCCATGTGCCTCATCACTTTTAATCGTGTAGCGACCGGATAAGTAGAAGATAGGTCACCTGTCTGCGTACGTGCGCGCCTCCGGAGAAGCCACAGCCACCGCCGCGCTAGCCTGGGCGCTGCTGTGTCCGTGCTGGCTGCTGGAGGAAGAAGAACGGTGTGGGCCGTTGATTATGTTTTTAGCGGTCAAGATTAGAACCGTGTACCCCTTCACCTGTATTGAACTCAGACCGTTAGATTTGGATCCAGTGATCCAGAGCAGATCACATTAACTTAAAAGCATAGCCATTGATCAGAGATCCGATGGCTAATATCACCTAGCGATTCGATTCTAATCTACGCCATTGATCTCGCATTCAACGGTGCTCTTGGGCTGATACCCCTTCGCGTGGCATATTTTGTAAAGAGCCCTTAGAGAATATAGAATTCAACCCGCCGTCCAGAGCCATATAGAAAGTATCGCAAGACAGTCCTATTATTTACAAATTAAACCCTGAACTCTTCTGAAATAGTGTCCCCAGTCCACTGTACTCGAATTAAGTAAAATAATTATGAGAAAATGATTTTTAGGGTAAAAACAAATCTAGAATCTTGATTAATTCATAAGTAATTAATGTTAACTCCGTTTTGATCCATTCTTGTTGCATTAGTCTCACAATAATATTTATTATCATCTGGTAACTTTATTTTGTCATGAAATATAGGTTAAAATGTTGCACTAAGTCTATTCTATATTTAAACACGTGGATCTTCGGAAAATCATAACTCGGTAACCGTAGTTCCGAATTTAGTAATTCTTGTTCCCACGATCTCGTAGCATCACGTAGATCATTATTATTCAGTTTGTACTTATGTTTGATGTGATGTTAATTTTGCCTATACCATGTTTGTCTGTATTGCTACGACTAGCGTGAGGTCACGAGTCATCTGGAGATCATCCTGGTACTTGGAATCTCAAGTCCCAGGCAAGTTATGCCCTTGATCACATCTTTTTACCCACTCATGTTCTAATTAATCATAATGATCTGCATAGGTTAATTTTGATGGGACCCAATAGGTTACCCTAGTTTGTCTATCTTTATACCTTGTTTACCACTGAACTTTTTGGGTAGTACTTGCTAGTGCTTTATGTGGTTTTGGGTATGAAGATACATTATTCATGATCACACTGTTAGTATCTGTTTATTATTACTGTTCATGATAAGATCATTATGTTAATTGGAACATGGAGCGACCACCCGGGAAAACAGTGCTACCACAAGGGTTTATGGACGCCCTTGGCTGATTAATTAAGAAAGCTAGTGGAGGACTACCTTACCCGAAAGGGGCAAGGGCAGTAGGGGAGTGGTCAGTGTAGGGAGGTCCTTGGTTGATTTTGCTGCGATGGCGGTCAGGCAAGGGATCCCTGCATTGGAGCTTCCTATAAACTGTAGCGGGTTTTCTGAAGCTAGTGGAACTTTGTAAAGGCCCCGTAGTGTTACCCTGCCTCGCCTCCTCGATAGAGGTGTATGGGAAGTCGTGATCCCTTGGCAGATGGGTAACATGACTTGTGGGTAAAGATGCGCAACCTCTGCAGAGTGTAAAACTGGTATACTAGCCGTGCTCACGGTCATGAGCAGCTCGGACCCTCACATGATTAAATTATGGAACTAAATTCAATTTGTCATATGCATTGCATCGCAGGTGATGTTGTTACTTCTGTTCTACTATTTAATTGGGTTGGTATTTAATTATACTTAGTAATTGCTAATAAAATTTTGACCAACTTTAAAAGCAATGCTCAGCTCTAACCATCCTCTTTGGTAAGCCTTACACTTCACGTGAGCTCCCACCTTTGGCGAGTTCATGCACATTATTCCCCACAACTTGTTGAGCGATGAACGTATGTGAGCTCACTCTTGGTGTCTCACACCCCCCACAGGTCAAGAACAGGTACCACAGGATGAGGCGCATGGAGGATGCTGTGACAAGTTCGTGAGAGGTCTAGGCCGTCGTCTCCCAGTCAACTTTTGGTTGCTAGACCGTTGTCTCCTTATAATGTAATTATTTATTTATTTTGTATAGAACTCCTATTATATAGTAAAGATGTGACATTCGATCCTGTGCCATGATTCATCATATGTGTGAGACTTGGTCCCAGCACACCTGGTGATTATGTTCGCGCCCGGGTCTTGGTGCCCCGAAACCCGGGTGTGACAGAAGTGGTATCAGAGGAATGTTGACTGTAGGACGAAACCTAGATAGAACTGGATAACCCTTATCTACTTACCTTTACTACTCTGATTCTTTCTAAACTTTTCTTAAATCTTTTCTCATCTAATTCCGCTTTACTCTGATTATTCTTATCTTTTCTTTTCTAAAGACAAATGTGGATTTCACACTTTGAAATCCAGTGCCTAAAGTGACCTTTAGGAATAGGAGACCTACTCTTAGTAACAAAAATAAAACTATTTTTTATGGGTATCTATGCGCTTGAGTGTTTGTTCTTATGATATTTGTCTGATTTGGATCTTTGATTGAGTGTGATGAGTTGTAGAGTAATATCCACAATTACATCTGCATATATATCTAGGCATAAAGGATAGTGTTTATAAAATAACTAGATAAACTAGATTATCCCTCATTAAAGTATCTAGCCTAACAATATTCATCTCATCTTAAAATATTCGTATTCTACACCCATAGATCCATTCTATCTCAAAAGATTCTACCTTATCTTTATGGATTCATCATGCCCTAATTAGCATATTTATCCCACTCTAGAATAACAACCATGATCTAATCCAAAGTAATTAGATATTATCTAGTCTAATCTAGTCATACCAATCTAATCTAGATCCCATCTAATCTAATATGGTCCAATCTAAAGTGAGTTACTTAATGGACTAGTTAATACTAGTGAAATAGATTAGACCCTGCTGGCCATGTTTTAACTTAAATTAGTACATCAGACCAAACCACCCATGAACAAATAACTTACCAGCATATTCATGGTGACCATCCCTCCTATCCTAGATGTTGCCATAATACACTTATCTTATGCCACCATCCTGTTAACCATCTGTCCTTACCTACAAGTTATCCTAACTACATGTCCCTAATTCGGATAAAGACTTCAAGAACGAAGATCGAAGATGATTGCCATCATCCAATCAAGGAAGGATAAGATTCAAGCCAGATCTTCAAAGGAATCAGGATCCACAATCTTGGATGGAGTCTTTCCTTACCATACTCTTTCTTACATAAACCTCTCTATGCTTTAAAGACATCTTTTACCATACACAATAAAATGGATGTACATACTCAAGCTTTCCTAATCATCTTCTAATTTTTGTTATAAAACTTAAAAAAATCATTTTCAATTAAAACCACTTAAAAAAACTGAAACATAGACTGCAAACCAAACTTATTGCAACATCTTTTCTTACAAATCTCGAGGATGAGATTTCTGTTAAGGGGGGTAGGATTTCTAACACCCAAAAATTTCAATCCTGATTTTGGGACTAAAAAAATTCAAATAAGATGCCCTTTAAGAATAATTAAACTTTGGAATTCACCCTTTCTAATATAAACGGTCATACTAAAAAAATGTTAGTTAAATTGTATCTTAATAAAGATTAGACAGTGGAAAATATTTTCTATAAAAACAAAGGGATATTAACTTTTGAATATACTTGTAATACAACTACACACTCAAAATAATGTTTTCTTAAGCGAATAATATGTGTGTTTGCGTAATTGCAACATTTGTGTAGGAGAATGAGTAAATAATTTACTATAAAAATATATTGCATCATTCTGGGATTATACTTGTTGTTGCATATAAACTGGGCTTTGAAATTCAAACAGATTTGAATTCGTGACTCATTTAAATTTAAAATAGTTAAAACAAATGGAAATTTAAATCAGAAAAGGAAAAAGAGAAGGAAACCTGCGCTTGGGCCAAATCTGTCTCTGGCCGGCCCAACTCCCTACCCCGCCAGCCCACTTATGCGCCCTGCTTTACTTTACTGCCATGTGGGCCGTAAATGTCAGCCTCCCGGTCGCCCGCTTGTGGAGGATTACTGCCTAGGCCGCGCTCCAGCTTTCCTTCCGTGCGCGTTGGTTTGCTCTGCTGACGCTGTCACCTGGGCCCACTTGTCATCTTCTTCGTCCACGTTGCATGCTTGAACGAACTCGCGTGAACCGCGCGCTGTTACAAACTGACCGCGCCTGCTGGCCTCCTAATCCGGACTCTGCCAGGGCGCTATAAAAACGTGAGCCGCTACCCCCCCTCGCCATCCTTATAGCTGGGAAACAGAAGAAGAGATAGAGGGAGAAAGAGAAAGCGGGTAGAGACGACGCCGTGACCTCGACACCACGCCTCCTTCGGTGCGCGTGCATCCATATTGCCGCCGCCGCGGGGCTCTGCTGCCGGCCATCATCGTCCTCGCCCGGGCCGCCAAGGGGGGGATCTCGCAGACACCGGAGTGGTCGCTCGTCGTAGGCATGCATCTCGGTGTCGCCCTCCATGGTAAGGTCACCTCCATGCCGTGTGCCTTATCCCTTTTAATCGTGTAGCGCCCGGATAAGTAGAAGATAGGTCACCTGTCTGCATACGCGCGCGCCTCTGGAGAAGCCACAGCCACCGCCACGCTAGCCTGGGCGCTGATGTGTCCGTGCTGGCTGCTAGAGGAAGAAGAACGATGTGGGCCGTTGATTCTGTTTTTAGCGGTCAAGATTAGAACCGTGTACCCCTTCACCTGTATTGAAATCAGACCGTTAGATTTGGATCCAGTGATCTAGGGCAGATCACATTAACTTAAAAGCATAGCCATTGATCAGAGATCCGATGGCTAATATCACCTAGCGATTCGATTCTAATCTACGCCATTGATCTCGCATTCAACGGTGCTCTTGGGCTGATACCCCTTCGCGTGGCATATTTTGTAAAGAGCCCTTAGAGAATATAGAATTCAACCCGCCGTCCAGAGCCATATAGAAAGTATCGCAAGACAGTCCTGTTATTTACAAATTAAACCCTGAACTCTTCTGAAATAGTGTCCCCAGTCCACAGTACTCGAATTAAGTAAAATAATTATGAGAAAATGATTTTTAGGGTAAAAAAAATCTAGAATCTTGATTAATTCATAAGTAATTAATGTTAACTCCGTTTTGATCCATTCTTGTTGCATTAGTCTCACAATAATATTTATTATCATCTGGTAACTTTGTTTTGTCATGAAATATAGGTTAAAATGTTGCACTAAGTCTATTCTATATTTAACCACGTGGATCTTCGGAAAATCATAACTCGGTAACCGTAGTTCCCAATTTAGTAATTCTTGTTCCCACGATCTCGTAGCATCGCGTAGATCATTATTATTCAGTTTGTACTTATGTTTGATGTGATGTTAATTTTGCCTATACCATGTTTGTCTGTATTGCTACGACTAGCGTGAGGTCACGAGTCATCTGGAGATCATCCTGGTACTTGGAATCTCAAGTCCCAGGCAAGTTATGCCCTTGATCACATCTTTTTACCCACTCATGTTCTAATTAATCATAATGATCTGCATAGGTTAATTTTGATGGGACCCAATAGGTTACCCTAGTTTGTCTATCTTTATACCTTGTTTACCACTGAACTTTTTGGGTAGTACTTGCTAGTGCTTTATGTGGTTTTGGGTATGAAGATACATTATTCATGATCACACTGTTAGTATCTGTTTATTATTACTGTTCATGATAATATCATTATGTTAATTGGAACATGGAGCGACCACCCAGGAAAACAGTGCTACCACAAGGGTTTATGGACGCCCTTAGCTGATTAATTAGGGAAGCTAGTGGAGGACTACCTTACCCGAAAGGGGCAAGGGCAGTAGGAGAGTGGTCAGTGTAGGGAGGTCCTTGGTTGATTTTGCTGCGATGGCGGTCAGGCAAGGGATCCCTGCATTTGAGCTTCCTATAAACTGTAGCGGGTTTTCTGAAGCTAGTGGAACTTTGTAAAGGCCTCGTAGTGTTGCCCTGCCTCGCCTCCTCGGTAGAGGTGTATGGGAAGTCGCGATCCCTTGGCAGATGGGTAACATGACTTGTGGGTAAAGATGCGCAACCTCTGCAGAGTGTAAAACTGGTATACTAGTCGTGCTCACGGTCATGAGCAGCTCGGACCCTCACATGATTAAATTATGAAACTAAATTCAATTTGTCATATGCATTGCATCGCAGGTGATGTTGTTACTTCTGTTCTACTATTTAATTGGGTTGGTATTTACTTATACTTAGTAATTGCTAATAAAATTTTGACCAACTTTAAAAGCAATGCTCAGCTCTAACCATCCTCTTTGGTAAGCCTTACACTTCATGTGAGCTCCCACCTTTGGCGAGTTCATGCACATTATTCCCCACAACTTGTTGAGCGATGAACGTATGTGAGCTCACTCTTGCTGTCTCACACCCCCCACAGGACAAGAACAGGTACCACAGGATGAGGCGCATGGAGGATGCTGTGACGAGTTCGTGAGAGGTCTAGGTCGTCGTCTCCCAGTTAACTTTGGGTTGCTGGACCATTGTCTCCTTATAATGTAATTATTTATTTATTTTGTATAGAACTCCTATTATATAGTAAAGATGTGACATTCAATCCTGTGCCATGATTCATCATATGTGTGAGACTTGGTCCCAGCACACCTGGTGATTATGTTCGTGCCCGGGTCTTGGTGCCCCGAAACCCGGGTGTGACATTAATGGTTAGAAACCTTCTTCCTCCGAAGCATTATCTCCCTTAGGATATAATGATCTTCAGATGAAGGTTATGAATGACGTACCTTCATCATCTCAATGTATAACAATGAAAGTAAAAGCATATGAAACATGGGAAATAACATGAATAATCATATGCCGTTATCAGAATATCTTTATTATATGATCCTGAATAAACATGAACAATATCGAATTACATTTATACCTTCGGCTTGACAGAAGGTGAAAATCCAAGTGTGACGTGCGAGTAAATACAAGTCAGCGTGAATAGTACGGTGCTACTGTTCATCTATTTATAGGCAGAGGACGCAGCCTGCGTAAAATTACATCCATGCCCTTGACATTTACTATTGACTTAGGAATAACCTATCAAGGACTAGATAGCCTTTTCCCCTTTAAGTCGGTTTCATTTTCCATCACTAAGCCAAAGCTTTTCCACGGGTAGCTTTGGAACTGGTTCATCCTTCTCTCGAACCACGCCTTTCATATCATGTACGACTTCATCCCGTGTCCAAAGATTCCTGTATATATATTATACTTGGAAAACATGTTAGTTGTGTTTTTGAGGACCTTCGGAAGACAAAGGCCCCCATCAGTAGCCCCTCGCAATATTAATTTGTTATAATAATAAATTCAGACTCCGATGTGAACGAAGGCCTTAAGCCGAAGGTCCGAAAAAACACCTTCCCTTCGCTAGAATAGCGAAAGTCAATGACAAATGGGCCCCGCCAAGTTGCAAAGCACTAGGCATATAAATAAGAACCCACAGCGGCAGCATTTGATACGCCATTTCTGCTGTTTGCCTTATTTTCTCAAATTTTTAGCTCTTGCTTACCAGCTCTTGCTTGATTTTCGAGCTTCGGTTTAAGGACATGCTTACTCCATGTCTGACGAGAAGAAGATGACCGAGGAAAAGATGACTGAGGAGAAGAAGTTTACTGAGGAGAAGAAGCTATATGAAGAGAAGAAAGTTGTGGATCCTTTCATCGCTGGGTTTTATGAGTCTATGGCAAAAATGAATACAGAGAAAATTACTAAAGATATAATGGAGGGTTTGTCTGAAGATTCTGATGACAATGATAGTTATGATGCAGAGAGTGGAGATGAAGATTCTGAGGATCGGCCCTGGCGGCCAAGCCATACTATATTTGGAAAATCGACCATCAAACAAAGTCATATTGACGCCATGAGGGGGGAGATATTTTCGCGACATGTCTATTGTCAGGGTTGGAGGAGACAGCACTGCCCCTGCTCCTGAGGAAAACGAAGTTGTTGTTTACTGAAGCTTCCTGAAGGCAGGCCTTCGGTTCCCGCTGAGCAAATTTGTGGTTGAGGTATTGAAGATATTCCAGATCTTTTATCATCAGATTACCCCCGAAGCTATAATTAGGATGGGGATGTTTGTCTGGGCTGTGAGAAGCCAGGGGCTGGAGCCAAGCGCAAAGTGCTTCTGCAATATGCACGAGCTTTTATACGAGACGAAGGCTATCGGCAAAGAACAATACCACAACAACTTCGGTTGTTACGGGTTCATTGCCCGCTCAAATGCAAGTTACCCGGTGCCGACGTACCGGAAAAGGTGGCCCGGGGCCTGAATGGAGGAGTGGTTTTATGTTAAAAATGATCTAATTAAAAGGGAAGACATCAAGGAGATTATCCAGCGCCCCATCTGGTCTCGCTTCGGCCTTCGAAGGCCGAAGGTCACTATTGAAAGTGATGTCGAAGCATGCTAGAAGGCATTTAGCAATGTTTGCGCTTTCATTGGCACAAGAGATATAGTCCAGGAGCACATAGCCTATAGCGTGTGGCCACTTGTGGAGATCTGGGATATGCCGAAGGAGACTACTGCTGAATCCAGTGAAAATGGCTTAGTTCGATTGAAGTATACCTTCAGATTTAGAGAGAAGTTTGATGAACCAAATGATGACAGGTTGAAATGCATTGAAGCTACCAGCGACGATCTACTCGGGACATATTCCAAGGTCGAAGATGATGCCTTGTCCGTAGCCTTCGGGGACCGGGGGAAGAAAAGATTGAACAAGGTATTTGATGCAATCGACTTTGTATACCCTTATTATCACTACCCGCTGCGAAGGCAAGGAAAGAAGAGAAAAATTGTTGCTTCAGCCACCACTGCTGTGCTGAAGGGCAAGAAAATGAAGGTTCTAACCCACCGGCCGCGATATATTGAACCGGCCGTAGTGCCTGAATTTGGCGAAGGGACCTCTTCAACTGCCGAAGCAAAACAAGCTGCTTCCATCATGCAGAGCGCTAAAGAGTGTATTGTAATGCCGAAGGTGCCTACAGTCGGGCGAGCCGAAGCTAAGGATGATACGGTCGAAGAGCCAAAAGTGGAAGAAACAGTAAAAATGCCAAAAATTCTAAGCCCACCGGCAGAGGCAAATTTGCTGAAGATGCAAAAAGGTCCTGCCGCAACTCCCAAGAGGAGGAGGATGGCCAGCGTTCTAGACACTGTTATGGAGACGACAAAGGCCTTGACCCCTGCTCCTATTAAGACAATTGCCGAAGTTGCCAAGGTCCAGGCCGAAGCCGAAGATGGGCCTGTAGTGCCCATTGAGACGAAGGATGTCGCGCCTGAAGACAAAGCTGATCAACAAACTTCAGATACCGACTTGGCAGCAGGGCAGGGTATGGCAGAAAAAGCAAAATCCACTGCCCCCGAAGCTTCAGTCGAAGATGTTGATTACATTTTTCGACATGCTTCAGGGAAAAATTATTCGAAGAAGAAATCCTGGAAGCCAGACACTATGCCCAAAAACTAAAATATCCGAAAGGGGCCTTAGTGTTTAATGGCACTAACAAAGATGATTTCCTATACTGTCTCCCGGACAACAAAGAAATATCCGTTTGCCGAGAGATAGCTAAAAGTATGGGATTTCCGAAGCTTGAGGAAGGCCTTTCGGTTATGTCGAAGGATGATGTTGCTGATAGCCTCGCGTACAATAGTATAAAGGTATAGAAGTTAACTTTGAAGTTGGAAATGAAGTATCTTATTGTCATGCTCAATTATTTCTTCTTCTTTGCAGGGCTTGATTCTTAGTAATGCCTTGAGGGCACAAAAGAGCGCCGAAGACGAAGGCTGTACAATAGCTCTCAGCAACCTTCGCTCAGAGGTGATTGAACTGAGAAATGAAGGTCTAGAGAAAGACAAAATTTTGATTTCATTGGTGAGTAAAATAAAAGAAGACGAAGCTAAGCACAATGCTCAGGCCGAAGCCCAAAAAGCCGAGGTTGAAGACCTTCGGAGACAACTGGCCGAAGCTAATGAGAACTGCGCGCTCGCATAGGCTAACCAAGAGATTAGTGAATATTGGAAGAATAAGCTAGAGAAAAATGTTGAAGAACTTCGTGAATCCAAGGAAAAGTGTTTTGAAAAATCCTTGGATTGCGTGAAGAAATTAAAAACTAGCTTCTCCAAAGTGGGCGCCTACTCTTCTGAAGAAAATTTTATCCGAGGCGACCCCGAAGGCATTATTGAATGGATAAGTGGACAAGCCGAAGCCTTCGAGGAAATATTGAATGATCGCGGGGATATTTGTGCTTTTTCCGGCGCTCGGGGAATCGCAGCTATTCTGGAGAAGGCCGGATGTGATCACATTAAGGCTATAGCCCAGGCCGAAGCTGCCTTCTCCATAGACGATACGAAGGATCCTTCAGCCAAAGCAACTTACGGGAAGTTTTATTCTGATGTCTGGGTGAACGGTAGCCAAGAGCTGGCCAACAAAATTATAAAAAAGAATGAAAAAGACACCCACGACGCCCGAGAAGAAGCAAAGCGAGCTGAAGAGGCTGCTGAACGCGAAAGGCGCATAGGTATTGTTTTTGATTTTTTTGGCTTCAATACTTGCTTTGTGGCTTCGAATTAACAGTTTACCTACTACAGCTGGACTATCCCCGCCACCGGAGTCGTACAATCCCCTAGCTGATCCAGAGATTAAGGAAGCACTGGATATTATAAGCATGGTGAACTCCATTATCGATGATGTCGTCGATATACTATTGAACGAAGTCGCAGAAAAAGTCCTTAGAGAAGAATAAATTTTATTGTAATAATATTTCGAAATGGTTGATGTATGGAACAATTGAAGGAATATTAAGCGTCTATTGTAACAAAACTATGTAACATTTGATGTATGTAACATTGAATCGAATATGTAAGTTGTTGTAATTTATTTCTTCGCGATGCATGAAACATACACACATACCGCTTTTTGAGCCTTCGGCGAAAAAACACCTTCCCTTCTTTTCATGCTTCGTAAAGAAGGAAGCCCCTTCTAGGGCAGATCTGATAGAATTGTCACCCGAAGCTTGCTTCGTGCCTTAGCACATTTTCATTCAATCAAAGTATTTCCAAAGATTTGCTTCGTATTCAGTCTTTCTGTGGATGCGATATGATGTGATGCTATGCTAAATGATGCGATGATATGATGCAATATGATGATGCTTTAACACCCACACATACACCCACACTGGTACACGGAAGACTCTGCATCCCCTTAGGAACGTCTTTTGAGTCTAAGCTCTGCATCCCCTTAGGAACGACTTTTGAGCTTCTTCACCTTCTATTTCGGTGGTATAAGTTCTGCATCCCCTCAGGAACGACTTTTGAACTTCTTCGCCTTATATTTCGGCGGTATTTGGCTCCGCATTCCCTTTGGAACGACTTTTGAGCAGAAAACTTACACTGTGCTCCCTTAGGAACGACTTTTTGTAGCTTCGTCAATTTTGGCTCTGCATTCCCTTAGGAACGACTTTTGAGCAGAAAACTTAGGCTGCGCTCCCTTAGGAACGACTTTTTGTAACTTCGTCAATTTTCGGCTCTGCATTCCCTTAGGAACGACTTTTGAGCTTCAAAATCTACTTCGTTCGCTTAGAGTCATCTTTCGAGCTTCGTAAATCTATGAAGAAGATATATTTCATTCTGGTGTAGGCAAATTATTACAAGAAATTGAAACTAAGTTTTTCATTACTTGTTTCTCATACAGAAAGTAAAATGGCATAAAAGATAAAGGTACATCAAAAGTAGGATATTCCTCACTATATATGCTTCGATTCTAGTACAGTGTTGTTGACTATACGAGCTTCAGACTCCTCCCTGGAGTCGCGCTGCTGTTGGGCGTGCTGGTGCCCTTCTAGCTGCTGGCTTCGAGTATGAGTAGGTGACAATGGTGGTGGCAATGGAAGTTGGGGCCAGGAAGCTTGTGAATGGCCGAAGCAATAGAAACTACAGGTCGATTGCCCACGTATTCTGGTATATAGGGAGAATAGCACGAAGCAGTATGTAAAACCTGCTTTAGCTGATCCTGCCGTGCTTCAGCTTCAGCAATCTCTTTTTGCTTCTGAATGGTGACCTGGCATGTTCTTGTAGTGTGGCCCTTGTCCTCACCACAAAATAAGTAGTAGATTTCCTGGGCTGATCCCCATATCTTCCTCCGAAGCCCCTGCCACCCCTGCCCCTTGGAGCTGGTGGCCTGAAAGAGCTCTGCTGCTACCCTGAAGATTATGAGCTATGCTGTGGCCTCTGAAACTAGCTTCCTCTATCCTCACTCTGTCTAGAGTTGTGGATTGATCTGACATGCCTAGGGTGGATTCGCCCTCTGAAGCCCCTAGTCATCTCAGAAAACCTATAAGCTTCCTCCCTTGTTTGGCGGAAATCATTGTCGGCCCGGATGTACTCATCCATTTTCTGAAGCAGCTTCTCCAGAGTCTGAGGGGGTTTCCTGGTGAAGTATTGAGCCATAGGTCCTGGCCGGAGACCCTTGATCATGGCCTCAATAAAGATTTCATTGGGCACTGTGGGCGCTTGTGCTCTCAGTCACAAGAACCTTCGGACATATGCCTGGAGGTATTCTTCATGGTCTTGCGTACACTGGAACAAAGCTTGTGCAGTAACCGGCTTCGTCTGAAACCCTTGGAAACTGGTGATAAGCATGTCCTTCAGCTTCTACCATGATGTGATTGTTCCTGGCCGAAGAGAGGAGTACCAAGTTTGGGCAACATTCTTGACCGCCATGACGAAGGATTTCGCCATGACTGCGGTATTGCCCCCATACGAAGATATGGTTGTTTCGTAGCTCGTCAGGAACTACTTCGGATCTAAGTGCCCATCAAACATGGGGAGCTGGGGTGGCTTGTATGTTGGAGCCATGGGGTAGCCTGCAGTTCTGCTGACAAAGAAGAAGCATCATCGAAAGCGAAATTTCCATGATGGAAATCATCATACCACTCATCATCATCATAGGAATTGTCCTGACGAAGTTCTCTGCGTTGAGGTCGTTGGTCCTGGTCATCCTGAGTGAGATGACGCATTTCCTCAGTAGCTTCGTTGATCTTCTTCTATAGATCGGAGAGGCGAAGCATCTTCTCCTCCTTCTTTCTCTGGACCTGTTGATGAATGGCTTCGAGGTCCATTATTTCTTGGTCTAGCTCCTCCTCCTAAGGCGTTGGACTTGTAGCCTTCCTTTTTTGAGTTATGCCTTCACGCAGTATTTCCTGGTTGACGTCCAGTGGCTGCAATGTAGCCCCTAGTCCTGAAGAAGCTTTCTTCGGCGACATGACGAAGGTCACGTCTTGCCGAAGGTGGTCGAATGTGGTCAAATGAGTTCACCGGAGGTGGGCGCCAATGTTGGAGACTTGTTCTCAAATGCTATGAGTTAAGAACAAGGCAACACAAAACTGTTAATGGTTAGAAACCTTCGTCCTTCGAAGCATTATCTCCCTTAGGATATAATGATCTTCAGACGAAGGTTATGAAGGACGTATCTTCATCATCTCAGTGTATAATAATGAAAGTAAAAGCATATGAAACATGGGAAATAACATGAATAATCATATGGCGTTATCAGAATATCTTTATTATATCATCCTGAATAAACATGAACAATATCGAATTACATTTATACCTTCGGCTTGATAGAAGGTGAAAATCCAAGTGTGACGTGCGAGTAAATACAAGTCAGCGTGAATAGTACGGTGCTTCTGTTCATCTATTTATAGGCACATGACGCAACCTGTGTAAAATTACATCCATGCCCTTGACATTTACTATTGACTTAGGAATAATCTATCAAGGACTAGATAGCCTTTTCCCCTTTAAGTCGGTTTCATTTTCCATCACTAAGTCAAAGCTTTTCCACGGGTAGCTTCGAAACTGGTTCATCCTTCTACCAAGCCGCGCTTTTCATATCATGTACAACTTCATCCCGTGTCCGAAGATTCCTGTATATATATTATACTTGGAAAACATGTTAGTTGTGTTTTTGAAGACCTTCGAAAGACGAAGGCCCCCATCAGGAATCAAAACATGTCCAAAATAAGTCAAACTTCACTCATGGGATCTAAATATTATATTATGCTTATCCAAAAAGTTTGGTGATTTTAGGAGTTATTAAATGATTTCTAAAATTCCAAAAGTCTAGGTTTTGGACTTCATAAATACTAAATAATTCCTGGTTTGGGCTAAAAATCTTGGAAATATTTTTATTAAATACTAGAGGAATTTAGGAACCTAGAATAATTGGTCTCATATTTTTAGCATTTTTCTAGAATTTTCTATGATTTCTCTAACCCTGGCAGAAAAAGAAAAAGAGAAATGGTGAACAGTGGTGGGCTGAAACTGGCCCGAGTCGGCCCACACACCGGTGAAAGCGCGCCCACGCGCGCCCGTGGTGTCAGGTTTACACAGAAGACCCTGGGTATTTGAAAAACCTTTAAAGAGGCCATGGCACTATTTCTCTGTGTCACTGACAATCGCATATAAACCCTCCCCTTTCTATTCCTTCGCAAGGTTTGGTCCCCGACCATGGATGGCGGAGCAGCGGCTCCGGTGAGCCTGTACCGGCCGGATAACGCAATGACCGGCGCTCCGGTGTGACTGACACCTAATTCCACCTATAACGACCATAACCTCTCACTCAATTGCAAGGTTCTAGCTCACAATCGCTCTGTCCACGGTGGCGATGGAAACCGAAGATAACTCAACGGGTTCTGGGTGATTCAAGGCAGTCTAGTTCAATCAGGTGATTCTGTGAGCAACAGGGAACATGAGGGAGGCTAGAACATCCCATAGAAGAGCATGAGCTACCTGTAGATGTCTAGCCACAGCGAGGTGTTCACGGGTGCGGAAAACCGATTTGGGGGAAAAGAGGAATTAGAGTGCTATGGTGGCTAATCGGAGGCAGGAGCGGGTGCTCTAGCTTCGTGATTACCTAAAGGAGCTAGCGGTGTGCTCAATTTATAGTATCCCAGAGTGGTGGCTCCTAATTTTGGGATGGCGCGCTGGCGGCCGGAGAGAAAGAAGATCACTAGCGCAAGGGATGCGTGGCTTTCACCCTGGCAAGCTTACCGGCGATGAACTAGCTATCTAAAGCGGCTTACTGCGACGTGGTAAGCTTCAAGGCACGTGGCCATCGCGCGGCAGGATGCCAACTCCGGCGAGGCTATCTGGACCCGCCGAGAGGCAAGTGGGTACGGCGGTGAGCCCATGGTCTCATCCGCGGTGAAGATCTTTTCACCCCGAGGCGTTATCCGGACACCAGTGGGCACGAATCGCATCGCTGGCGCCAATCCAGGCACGGGGGTCGCTGGCGGCAAGGTGCACTGCACCTGTGATCTCATTCAGTTCATTGTACCATCAGAAATCCTGCCTAACAAAGCGGTTTGTAGTGCCCAGATCTCAAATTTTCCTATAATAACTTGCTAATCCACCTTTAACAAAGTTGTGGTCCTATAATCCAGCTTTAATCTTGCTATAGCCACCATACTCCAATTCTCACTAAATCATACTCAAAATAGCTCTCAAACTTGGTCCTAGTTCACTGTCTATCCAGTTTCAGAGTTGTAATCGACTGATAGACCAACTTCAGGTATGTTTTTCTCCTACTTTCATGTGACACTAGGACTTACTTACTTAATAAAACTTGTTCTCCTTACATGGCTCTACAAGTTTGCTATATTGACCAAGAGCAAAATCCTCAAGAATTCTGAGATATAGAGCTCTAAAGTTGACCCATTCAACTAAATTCAGACTTAAGCATATGGGGTTCATGTGGTACTTTTTGCAAATAAGTCCAAATCCCACTTTTTAACTTGCAAATCCTCCAATGTGAAAAACACATGATTTGTGGTGTTCTATTACTTTGATATTTGCACTTGGGTCCAAAAGTGAACAAAATTTACAATTAACCCCCTAGGGTTTCAATTAGGGTTTCTAGGGTTTGTTTTTAGGGTTTTGGGCACATTAGAGTTTTGGTGCCACCAAAGTCCATCAAATTTGATACCTTACAGTCATTTCTCATGTCTTTTGAGGTTTTAACTTATTTGGGCTTCACTTACATCCATAAGCCCAATTTAGGGTTAAGCAGTCTACCATAGGGTTAACCACACATCAAATCATAACATCACAACTTGTTTGAGATTTTACCTAGTGAATGCATTCTAGGTGTAACAAACATATGAAATGTCAATGGACATGATGTTATGCTCAAGTTTTAGAAGGATGTAACACCAGGGGTGTTACATCCTTCCCCTCATAAAAGAATCTCGTCCTGAGATTTAAGGTCCCAGGGTCAGTAGTGGAAAAGGAAACACATCACATCTTTACTCCCTTAACTGTGGTTGGGGACTTTTTCTCAAATGCTATAAATTGAGAACAAGGCAACACAAAAATAGGTTATTTGTTAATGCCCTTCGTCCTTCGGAACATTATTTCCCTAAGGATATAATGATCTTCGAACGAAGGTCATGAAGGACATACCTTCATCATCGCAACATATATATATAAACATATCAAGGGCGGATGAAGCATGTAAAACATAAGGGATAATGTGAATAAACATATAACATCATCATACACATTTCTTATTATATAATCATAAATGAACAAATGAATAATGACAATATTGAATTACATTTGTACCTTCGGCTTGACAGAAAATTAAAGTACAAGCGTGACGCAAAGATGAGTACAAGTCAGCGTGAACAGTACGGGGGTACTGTTCATCTATTTATAGGCACGAGACACAACCCGTGTTAAATTACATCCATGCCCTTCACATTTGCTAATGACTTTAAGGTAGTCCACCGAGGTCTATATAGCCTTTTCCCTTTTAAGTCGGTTCCCTTTTTTGCCATTATGCCGAAGCTCACTTGCGTGTAGCTTCGGCGTTGTGTCAACCTTTGTATTGTTCGTGCTTTTCACACTGTGGTTCTGATCCGAGTCTGAAGGCGCATGTTCATATATTACACTCGGGAAACATTGTTAAATCATGTTTTTGAGGACCTTCGGAAGACGAAGGCCCCCAATAGTAGCCCCTCGCAATATTAATTTGTTAGAATGACGAATTCAGATTGCGACATGGACGAAGGCCCTAAGCCGAAGGTCCCAAAAAAACCTTCCCTTTGCTAGAATAGCAATAGTCAATGACAGACGGGGCCCTGCAACTTGGAGCGGACTGGGTGTATAAATAGGAACTCACACCGACTGCGCTTGACACTGCTTGTGCCATTTGCTTTATTTTCTCAATTTTATAACTTGTGCTTACTAGCGCTTGATAGCTCTCAAGCTTTTGAGCTTCGGTTTGAAGGACATGTTTTCGTCATTTCCGAAGAGAAGATGTCTCAAGACAAGAAGACAGTTGCTGAGATGAAGCTAACCGAAGAGGAGAAGCTCCTTGAGGAGAAGACTGCTGGATTCGTTGAGTCAATAGCAAAAACAAATACAGAGAAGATTACTAAAGAGATATTGGAAGGCTTGTCTGAAGACACTGATGATAGTGACAGCTATGATGTGGAGAGTGGAGGCGAAGACTCTGAAGATAGACCCTGGCGACCAAGTCATGTAGTCTTCGGGAAATCAACTATCAAACAGAGTCATCTTGATAATATGAGAGGAAGGTATTTTCGAGATATGTCTATTGTGAGGGCTGACATAGACATGGCCGTTCCTGCTCTCGAAGAAAACGAAGTTGTGATCTTCCGAAGCTTCTTCAAAGCTGGACTTCGGTTCCCGTTGAGCAGATTTGTGGTTGAAGTTTTAAAGACATACCAGATTTTCCTTCACCAGATCACTCCCGAAGCAGTTATTAGAATGGGGATCTTCGTCTGGGATGTGAGAAGTCAAGGTCTAGAGCCAAGTGCAAGATGTTTTTACAGTATGCATGAACTTCCGTATGAGACAAAGGCCTGGGGTAAAGAACAATATCATAACAATTTCGGTTATTATAGCTTCGTTGCTCGCTCTGGCGCAAGCTACCCAGTACCTACGTTTCGGAAGAGATGGCCCGGGGACTAGATGGAAGAGTGGTTTTATGTGAAAAATGATTTGAAGGCAAGAGAAGACATTAAATAGATCATTATGCGCCCCATCTGGTCCCGCTTCGGCCTCCGAAAGCTGAAGGTAGAAATTGACGAGGCAGCCGGAGCATGCCGAAGGGCCTTCAGCACAGTTTGCTCTTTTATTAGGACAAGAGACTTACTTCAAGAACATATAGCCTACAGGATATGGCCACATATAGACAGCTGGGAAATGCCAAAAGAAACCATCACTAACCCTAGCGAAGGCGGCCTGGTTCGATTGAAATACACCTTCAGGTTTGGGGACAAGTTTGTCGAACCAGATGATGACTAGCTGAAGTGTATTGAAAATACTAGCGATGAGTTACTTGGAGCATATTCCAAGTCCGAAGATAATGCACTATCTGCGGCCTTTAGGAGCCGAAAAAGAAAAGATTAAATATGGTTTTTGAAGCTATTGGATTTGTGTACCCTTACTATCGCTACCCGCCACGGTGGCAGAAAAGAAAGGGTGCAACTTCTGGAAAGGTTGCTGCTTCGGCTGCTCCAAGCGAGCCTACGCCGAAGAGTAAAAAGTTGAAGGTCCTTACCCACCGGCCGCGTTATATTGAACCGGCCGTGGTACCTGAGCTTGGCGAGAAGATTTCTTCAGCTGCTGAATCAAAGGAGCCCATTCTTCCTACGCAGAAAACTGAAGAACCGACTACCATGCCGAAGGCACCCTCAACCGAGCAAACTAAGGCAAAGACTGGTAAAGATAAGGCCGAAGAGCCAAAAACTGAAAAAATGTTAGGAATTTTAAGCCCTTCGGCAGAAGTAACAGTGCCGAAGATAGAAAAGGTCTTGCGGCAACTCCCAAAAGAAGAAGAATGGCAAATGTACTAGATGTGCTATAATCAGTAAAGGCTTCAAGCTCTACTCCTTCAGGGAAAATTGCCGAGGCTTCGAAAATACAAATCGAAGCTGAAACAAAACCGGCCGAAGTTGAAACTGCTGTGAGCCAGGCTAGTGCCGAAGCTGGGCCTTCAGAGCCTGCTGAGAAAAAACCCTCGGAAATTGAAGAGAAGGCAGCAGAGGAAGAGGCTATAGAACAGACTTTGCCTGAAAAAGTTGCCGCTCCTGCTCCCGAAGCTTTAAAAGAAAGCATTGAATATAGCATCCATCATGCTTCGGGAAAAAGACTCTCTAAAGAAGAAGAACGAGAAGCTCAACATTATGCCCAGAAGCTGAAATATCCGAAGGGGGCATTAGTGTTTAACGGCAGCGGAGAAGAAGATTTTTTGTACTGTCTCCCGAATAGCAAAGAGATATCTGTTTGCCGGGAGATGGGTAGAAGCTTCGGGTTCCCAACATTAGAAGATGGCCTCTCAGTACTGTCGAAGGATGAATTGGCCGACAGTTTGGCATATAATAGTACAAAGGTGCAAAAATCAATTTTGTATTTAAAAACAAATTATTTCACTTGTTTATACTTAATACTATACTCCTTTGGCAGGGCTTGATCCTTAGCAATGCCCTCAGGGCATAGAAAAATATCGAAGATGAAGGGTGCACAATGGCTCTGAACAACCTTCGTTCAGAGGTGATTGAACTAAGGAACGAAGGCTTTGAAAAGGATAAAGTATTAATTTCATTGGTAAACAAGATAAAAGAAGACGAAGCTAGTTCCAAAGTTCAAGCTGACGCCTAGAAAAGTGAAATTGAAGACCTTCAAAAACAGTTAGCCGAGGCCAAATTAAAATGCGCTGTTGCCGAAGTTGATCGAGATGCCAGCGAATACTGGAAAAATTATTTTGAAAAAATAGTTGCAGAGCTTCGCGCATCCAAAGAAAGATGCTTTGAAAAATCTGTGGAGTGTGTGAAAAAGATAAAGGCTAGCTTCGCCAACGTGGGCGCGTACTCAAACGAAGACAACTTCATACGGGGCGACCCTGAGGGCGTCATCGAGTGGATCAGTAGTGAAGCCGAAGCTTTTGAGGAGATTTTGAGTGACCGCGGGGACGTCTGTGCATTCTCTAGTGCTAGGGGAGTTGCAGCCATTTTGGAGAAGGCAGGTTGCGAACATGTTAAAACATTGGCCCAGGCCGAAGCTGCCTTCTCTGTTGACGATACGAAGGACCCCTCGGCCGAAGCGAGTTTAATAGGCGGAAATTTTTTACTGATATCTGGGAAAATGGCGGCCGAGGGATGGCTCATGAAATAATGAAGAAGAGCGAAAAAGATATTCATGACGCTCGAGAAGCAACAAAAGAAGCTAAAAAAGCTGCGAAACTCGAAAGACGGATATGTATTACTTAATGGCTTTTAGCTTTGTTGTTTATTTTTGTGATTTCGAACTAATTTATGTCTTCTACCGCAGCTGAGCTATCTCCTCCCCCAGAGCCATTTGACCCACTGGCCGACCCAGAGACAAAGAAAGCAATAGAAATTATTAATATGGCTGAAGCTTTTGTAGACGAAGTTGTTACCAAACTGCTAACCGAAGCTACAGAAAAAGTTCTGAAGGAAGAAGAGTAGCTATTGTAAAACATTTCTAGAATATTAATGTAACATTTGCTGAACTATGTTTGTAATATTTGGTGCTTATAGATTTGAATGTAATATATGAATTATTCGTAATTCAGTTCTTTGCAATGCTTGGAACTTTATGTACATACCGTTTTTGAGCCTTCGGCGAAAAACACCTACCCTTCTTTTCATGCTTCGTAAAGAAAAGTTTTTATGCCTCGTAAGAATCATCCACATTTTGTAAAATCATCAATACTTCATAAACAATAAATTCCTCTTTCCACATCAGAACTGATAAACAATAAATTCCTCTTTCCACATCAGAACTGATGAAGCTGTAATTCTCAGCTTACTTTGTGCCTTGGCATCTTTCCATTTTTTGTAAAGCATTCTCCGAAGATTGGCCTCGTTTCCAATTGATGTCATTGATGTGATATGATGTATGATGTGATGCTATGCCATATGATGCGATGATATGATGCAAAGAATGATGCTAATGCCGAAGACACATACCCACGCTGAAACACAATATCTGCGTCCCCTTAGGAACCATCAAAAATCTCTTTGCCGTTTATTTTTCGGCTTCACCGCTTATTTTTCGGTGTAAGTTCCGCATCCCCTTAGGAACGTCTTTTGAACTTCTTCGCCTTCTATTTTGGCGGTATTTGCGTTGACTTTTTGCGCTTCGCCTTATATTTCGGTAGTATTCCCGTTGACTTTTCGCGCTTCGCCTTATATTTCGGCGGTATTTGGCTCTGCATTCCCTTTGGAACGACTTTTGAGCAGAAAACTTACACTGCGCTCCCTTAGGAACGACTTTTTGTAGCTTCGGCAACTTACACTACGCTCCTTAGGAATGACTTTTTGTAGCTTCGGTGAGACTTGCAATGCGATTTTTAACTCTGCATTCCCTTAGGAACGACTTTTGAACTTCAGTATTCAGCAATTTTTGAGCTTCGTGAGTTTGTGGAGAAGATATATTTCACTATGACAAGAACAAAGCTATTACAAGAAATTAAAAATGGCAAAGAAACTAAGTTTACATCGATTGTTCCTTATTAAAAAGAAGATGACAATGAATATAAAAATGCTTCGGAGGTAGGATATCTCTTAATAGATGTGTTTTGATTCCGGCACAGTACTGTTGACTGTGCGGGCTTCGGATTCCTCCCTGAAATCTCGCTGCTGATGGGTCTGCTGGCTCCCTTCTGGTTGCTGAGCTCGTGAATAAGCAGGTTGTAGTAGTGGTGGAGGTGGAAGCTGTGGCCAAGAAGCCTGTGGCTGACTAGCCGAAGCAACCGAAGCTGCAGGATGATTACCCACATATTCTGGTATGTAGGGTGAATGACACGAAGCAGTGTGCAGGACCTGCTTCGGTTGACTTTCCCTAGCTTTGGCTTCTGCGATTTCCTTCTGCTTTTGGATGGTGATTTGGCACATTCTTGTAGTATGGCCCTTGTCTTCGCCACAAAATAGGCAGTAGATCTTCCTAGGCTGATCCCCATATCTTCCTCCGAAGCCCCTGGCGCCTCTGCCTCTTGGAGCTGGTGGCCGGAAAGAGCTTTGCTGCTGCCCCGAAGATTGTGAAGTATAATGTGGCTTCTGCAGCTGACTTCCTCTGTCATCACTCTGAGTGGAGTGAATTGACCTGACATGCCTTGGGTGGATTCTTCCTCTGAAGCCCTTTGTCATCTCATAGAACCTGTAGGCTTCCTCCCTTCTTTGGCGAAAGTCATTGTCAGCCCGGATGTATTCATCCATCTTTTGAAGCAGCTTCTCCAGAGTCTGTGGAAGCTTTCTAGCAAAATACTGGGCAGTGGGTCCTGGACGAAGCCCCTTGATCATGGCCTCGATGACAATTTCATTGGGCACTGTAGGCGCTTGTGCTCCCAGACGCAAGAACCTTCGGACATACGCCTGGAGATACTCCTCATGATCTTGCGTGCATTGAAACAGTGCCTGAGCTGTGACTGGCTTCGTCTGGAAGCCTTGGAAACTTGTCACTAGCATATCCTTAAGCTTCTGCCATGAAGTAATAGTCCCTGGCCGAAGAGAAGAATACCATGTTTGTGCCACATTCTTAATTTCCATGATGAAGGATTTGGCCATGACAGCTGCATTGCCTCCGTATGAAGATATAGTCGCTTCATAACTCAACAAGAACTGCTTCGGATCTGAATGCCCATCATACATGGGGAGCTGAGGTGGCTTGTATGATGGAGGCCATGGGATAGCCTGCAGTTCTGCTGCCAAGGGAGAAGCATCATCAAAGGTAAAGGTATCATGATTAAAATCATCATACCATCCATCCTCGTTGAATAAGCCTTCTTGGTGAAGCTCCCTATGCTGGGGCCTTCGTTCTTGTTCGTCTTGAGCAAGATGGCGTACTTCTTCAGTAGCTTCATCGATATGCCTTTGAAGATCAGCTAGTCGGGCCATCTTCTCCTTCTTCCGTTGTACTTGCTGATGGATTATCTCCATGTTTCTGATCTCCTGGTCCAACTCCTCCTCCTGGAGTGTTGGACTGGTGGCCTTTCTTTTTTGGCTTTGGGCCTCTTGAAGAGATAGGGTCTCCAGATTTGGGTCCAGTGGCTGAAGTGCGGCAGCCCCTGGCGCTGAAGCTTTCTTCGGCGGCATGATGAAGGTCGGTGCTTGCCGAAGGTGGTCAAAAAAGGGTTCACCGGAGGTGGGCGCCAATGTTGGGGACTTGTTCTCACATGCTATAAATTGAGAACAAGGCAGCACAAAAACAGGTTATTTGTTAATGCCCTTCGTCCTTCGAAACATTATTTCCCTAAGGATATAATGATCTTCGGACGAAAGTCATGAAGGACATACCTTCATCATCTCAACATATATATATATAAACATATCAAGGGCGGATGAAGCATGTAAAACATAAGGGATAATGTGAATAAACATATAACATCATCATACACATTTCTTATTATATAATCATAAATGAACAAATGAATAATGATAATATTGAATTACATTTGTACCTTCGGCTTGACAGAAAATGAAAGTACAAGCGTGACGCAAAGATGAGTACAAGTCAGCGTGAACAGTACGGGGGGTACTGTTCATCTATTTATAGGCACGGGACACAGCCCGTGTAAAATTACATCCATGCCCTTCACATTTGCTAATGACTTTAAGGTAGTCCACCAAGGTCTAAATAGCCTTTTCCCTTTTAAGTCGGTTCCCTTTTTTGCCATTTTGCCGAAGCTCCCTTGCGCGTAGCTTCGGCGCTGTGTCAACCTTCGTATTGTTCGTGCTTTTCACAGTGTGGTTCTGATCCGAGTCCGAAGGCCCCTGTTCATATATTACACTCGGGAAACATTGTTAAATCATGTTTTTGAGGACCTTCGGAAGACGAAGGCCCCCAACAACTGTCTTACAAAGCAGGGGGTGGTATGGGGTCTATTCCATTTTTACAAACAAATGTACCTATCTCACAAGTTACATGAAGCTAAAAACCTAGGAAAATTCTTTTCCAAGAAGTCTTGAGTCTCCCAGGTAGCTTCATCTTTAGTATGTTGGTTCCGTTGTACCTTATAGAATTTAAGAGTTCTTCTTCGGGTGATCATGTCCTTTTGATCCAGGACTCGAATGGGACGTTCTGAATATGTTAAGTCTGGTTCCAAGGTAACATCCAACACCTCAATGGTTTGATTAGGAACCCGAAGACACTTCTTTAATTGGGATACAAGGAACACATTGTGCACCGCAGACAATGTTTTGAGTAATTGGAGTCGGTATGCCACTGGTCCACACTGTTCAAGAATAGGAAACAGACCAATGTATCAGGGTGCAAGCTTTCCTTTTACACCGAAACGGGTCACACCCTTCATTGGTGATACTTTCAGGTACACATAGTCTTTGACTTGAAAGTACAAGGGTTGGCGTCGTTTGTCTGCATAACTCTTTTGTCGAGCTTGTGCCTTTTTCAAATTATGTATGATTCATTGAACCTTTTCTTCCACCTCATTAACCATGTCAGGCCTAAAAACCACCTTTCTCCTGGTTCAGACCAATTCAAGGGGGTACGACACCGTCGTCCATACAATGCTTCAAATGGTGCCATCTTAATACTTTCTTGATAACTATTGTTATACGAAAACTCTGCCAATGGTAAACATTCATCCCATTTTTGTGGGAATTCCAGAACGCATGCCCGCAACATGTCTTCAAGTATTTGATTCACTCTCTCAGTCTGTCCACTTGTTTGAGGATGATATGCCGAACTATGGAGCAACTTAGTACCCAGGGACTTATGTAGTTCTTCCCAAAACTTGGATACGAATTGCGGTCCGCGGTCCTACACTATGGTCTTTGGAATTCCGTGCAATCTGAGAATACGAACAATATATATCTGGGCATAGGTAAGGACCAGATAAGATGTCTTAACTGTTAGAAAATGGGCTATTTTTGTAAGTCGATCAATTATTACCCAGATAGAGTCAAAACCTTTAGCCGTCCTGGGTAATCCCACAATGAACTCCATGCTAATGTCCTCCCATTTCCAAGTTGGGATGGGCAAGGATTGCAGTGGACCAGCAGTCTTCATATGTATGGCTTTGACACGTCTACAGGTGTCACATCTCGCCACATAACGTGCAATGTCAATCTTCATTTTTGTCCACCAATAATGTTGCTTTAAATCTTGGTACATCTTAGTGCTTCCGAGATGAATGGCATATCGACTAAGATGAGCTTCATCCAAAATTTGCTGGCGGACTTCCACATCCTTAGGCACAACTATGCGATCATTAAACCATACTATGCCTTGATCATCCTTTCTAAAGCAATTAGCTTTGCCGGCTTCTATCTTCTCATGAATATGTTTCATACCCTTGTCATTTCTTTGGGCATCAACAATCTTTTGCAAAAGAACTGCCTCAAGCTTTAATTGGGTCAAGGTTCTGAAAGGGAAATGTGCCCTTGGGCCATTTCTAAGTATTTTAGTGATTGAGTGCCAACACAAGTGATTAAATGTGAATCTATGCCCATGGATGGACAAAGTGCAAATCAAGATTAAAGGTATGTTTCTAAGCTTTAGTACATTGGTTTTGTGTACTAATATACTTGTCTAAGTGTTAGAAACAGAAAGAAGAAGAAAAGAAAGGAGGTGAAAAAGGCTTGGCTGTGTACAGCCAAGACTCAGTTCGGTCTGGAGCACCGGACTGTCCGGTGGTGCACCGGACAGTGTCCGGTGCGCCAGACCAGCGCTGAGTGAACTGGCCGCTCTCGGGAATTTACCGGCGACGTACGGCTAAAATTCACCGGACTGTCTGGTGAGCCAACGGTCGGCCGGGCCAACGGTCGGCCGCGCGATCTGCGCAGGACACGTGGCCGAGCCAACGGTCGGAAGGGGGCACCGGACTGTCCGGTGTGCACCGGACATGTCCGGTGCGCCAACGGCTCCCAGATCTGCAACGGTCGGCTGCACCATTTAAGGAAAGAAATCGGGCATCGGACAGTGTCCGGTGTACACCGGACTGTCCGGTGCGCCAGTCGACAGAAGGCAAGATCAGCCTTCCTGGATTGCTCTCAACGGCTCCTAGCTGTCTTGGGGCTATAAAAGGGACCCCTAGGCGCATGAACGGCTCCTAGCTGTCTTGCTCTCAACGGCTCCGCTTGAGAGGGGTTGATTGCAACCCTCGTCCGTTGGGACGCCACAACGTGGAGTAGGCAAGCGTTGGTCTTGGCCGAACCACGGGATAACCACTGTGTCATCTCTGTGTTTGATCTCTTGTGGTATTGTGTTTTGTTGAGACTCCTCTCTAGCCACTTGACGATTATTGTGCTAACACTTAACAAGTTTTTGTGGCTATAAGTTTAAGTTTCACAGGATCACCTATTCACCCCCCCCCCTCTAGGTGCTCTCAATTGGTATCGGAGCCGTTCTCTTCAAGAAAGGGACTAACCGCCCGAAGAGATGGATCCTAAGGGGAAGGGAATCATGATCAACGATAAGGAGAAGGAGTCCTTCGTCAACGAGCCCAAAGATGACAAGCCTACCGACACCGGCTCGGGCCATAGACGGAAGGAAGGGAAGAAGAAGAAGACAAGGCGCATCAAGGAGATCGTCTACTACGACGACAGCGACGAATCTTCCTCTTCCCAAAAGGACAACGACGACAACGACTATGATAAACAAAAGACGGTTAACTCAAACTTCTCTTTTGATTATTCGCGCATTCCGCATAGCTCAAATGCTCATTTGCTCCCCATTCCACTTGGCAAGCCTCCTCACTTTGATGGAGAGGACTACGGATTTTGGAGTCACAAAATGCGTACTCACCTATTTTCTCTCCATCCAAGCATTTGGGAGATTGTGGAAAGTGGAATGAAATTTGATAGCTCAGATAGCCCTTCGTTTATTAATGAACAGATCCATAAAAATGCACAAGCTACTACTGTGTTGCTAGCCTCTTTGTGGAGGGACGAGTATCACAAGGTGAGCGGCTTGGACAATGCCAAGCAGATTTGGGACACCCTCAAGATCTCTCATGAGGGGAATGATGTCACCTTACTCACCAAGATGGAGTTGGTGGAGGGCGAGCTCGGACGATTCGCAATGATAAGGGGCGAGGAGCCGACACAAACATACAACCGGCTCAAGATCCTTATCAACAAAATAAGGAGCTACGGAAGCACGCGATGGACGGATCACGTCGTCGTCCGCCTAATGCTAAGGTCATTTACCGTTCTTGATCCTCACTTGGTAAACAATATTCGTGAAAATCCTAGGTATATCAAGATGTCGCCCGAAGAAATTCTTGGAAAATTTGTAAGCGGGCGAATGATGATCAAGGAGGCAAGGTACGTGGACGACGCATTGAATGGCCCAATCCATGAGCCTCAACCCATTGCTCTCAAGGCAACAAGGAGCAAGGAGGCGCTACCCAGCAAGGTGGCGCAAATTGAGGCGGCCGGTCTTAATGATGAAGAGATGGCCCTCATCATCAAAAGATTCAAGACGGCGCTAAAGGGTCGAAAGGGACAGCCAAGCAAGACTAAGACCAAGGGAAAGCGATCATGCTTCAAATGCGGTAAGCTTGGTCATTTTATTGCTAACTGTCCCGACAATGATAGTGACCAGGAACACGGGAGCAAGAGGGAAAAGAAGAAGCATTACAGGAAGGCCAAGGGCGAGGCACATATCGGAAAGGAGTGGGATTCGGATTGCTCCTCCTCCGACTCCGACAATGAAGGACTCGCCGCCACTGCCTTCAACAAGTCATCCCTCTTCCCCAACGAACGTCACACATGCCTTATGGCAAGGGAGAAGAAGGTATGTAATCAAAACAATATCACTTATGATTCTTCTAGTGATGATGAGTCTAGTGATGATGAAATAGATTACTCTAGTTTGTTCAAGGGATTGGATAGAACTAAAGTAGATAAAATTAATGAATTGATTGATGCCTTGAATGAAAAAGATAGACTCTTAGAAAAACAAGAGGATCTTTTGTATGAAGAGCATGACAAATTTGTAGACGCACAAAAATCTTATGCTTTAGAAGTTAAAAGAAATGAAGTGCTTTCTCGTGAACTATCTTCGTGTCATGAAACCATTGCTACTTTAAAGAGTGTTAATGATGACTTAAATGCTAAACTAGAAGTAGCTAGTAAATCTAATTCTTGTGTAGAACATGTTGAGATTTGCACTAGGTGTAAAGATTTCGATGTTGATGCTTGTAGTGATCATTTAGTTTCAATTTCCAAATTAACTGAGGAATTGGCTAGTCTTAATGCCCAACTTAGGACTAGCAAGAATGAATTTGATAAACTAAAATTTGCAAGGGATGCCTACACGATCGGTAGACACCCCTCAATTAAGGATGGACTTGGCTTCAAGAGGGAAGCCAAGAACTTAACAAGCCATAAGGCTCCCATTCCTGCTAAGGAGAAAGGGAAGGCCCCTATGGCTACTAGTGCTAAAAGGAACCATGCCTTTTTGTATCATGATAGGAGACAAACTAGAAATGCTTATAGGAGTTATAATGCTTACGATGATTTTTCTCATGCTATGTTTGCTTCTAGTTCTTCATATGTGCATGATAAGAATGTTGGTAGAAGGAATGTTGTTCATATTATGCCTAGGAGAAATGTTGTTAATATTCCTAGGAAAGTTAATGAGCCTTCTACAATATATCATGCTTTGAATGCTTCCTTTGCAATTTGTAGAAAGGATAGAAAGGTAATTGCTAGAAAGTTAGGGGCAAAATGCAAGGTTGATAAAACTTGCATTTGGGTCCCTAAGGAAATTGTGACTAACCTTGTAGGACCCAACAAGAGTTGGGTACCTAAGTCCCAAGCCTAAATTTGCCTTGCAGGTTTATGCATCCGGGGGTTCAAGCTAGATTATTGATAGCGGATGCACAAACCATATGACGGGGGAGAAGAAGATGTTCACCTCCTACATCAAGAATAAGGATTCCCAAGATTCAATTATATTCGGTGATGGGAATCAAGGCAAGGTAAAAGGGTTAGGTAAAATTGCAATTTCTAATGAGCACTCTATCTCTAATGTGTTTTTAGTAGAGTCTCTTGGATATAATTTGCTATCTGTTAGTCAATTATGCAACATGGGGTATAACTGTCTATTTACAAATGTAGATGTGTCTGTCTTTAGAAGAAGTGATGGTTCACTAGCTTTTAAGGGTGTATTAGACGGCAAACTTTATTTAGTTGATTTTGCAAAAGAAGAGGCCGGTCTAGATGCATGCTTAATAGCTAAGACTAGCATGGGCTGGCTGTGGCATCGCCGCTTAGCACATGTGGGGATGAAGAACCTTCACAAGCTTCTAAAGGGAGAACACGTGATAGGTTTGACTAACGTGCAATTCGAAAAAGATAGACCTTGTGCAGCTTGTCAAGCAGGTAAACAAGTGGGAGGAGCGCATCACAGCAAGAATGTGATGACCACTTCAAGACCCCTGGAGCTGCTGCATATGGACCTCTTCGGACCCGTCGCCTATCTGAGCATAGGAGGGAGTAAGTATGGTCTAGTTATTGTTGATGACTTTTCCCGCTTCACTTGGGTGTTCTTTTTGCAGGATAAGTCTGAAACCCAAGGGACCCTCAAGCGCTTCCTCAGGAGAGCTCAAAATGAGTTTGAGCTCAAGGTGAAGAAGATAAGGAGCGACAACGGGTCCGAGTTCAAGAACCTTCAAGTAGAGGAGTTCCTTGAGGAGGAAGGGATCAAGCACGAGTTCTCCGCTCCCTACACACCACAGCAAAATGGTGTGGTAGAGAGGAAGAACAGGACGCTAATCGATATGGCGAGGACTATGCTTGGAGAGTTCAAGACCCCCGAGCGATTTTGGTCGGAAGCCGTGAACACGGCTTGCCACGCCATCAACAGGGTCTACCTTCACCGCCTCCTCAAGAAGACGTCATATGAGCTACTAACCGGTAACAAACCCAATGTATCGTACTTTCGTGTATTTGGGAGTAAATGCTACATCTTAGTGAAGAAGGGTAGAAACTCTAAATTTGCTCCCAAAGCTGTAGAAGGGTTTTTGTTAGGTTATGATTCAAATACAAAGGCGTATAGGGTCTTCAACAAATCATCGGGATTGGTTGAAGTCTCAAGCGACGTTGTATTTGATGAGACTAATGGCTCTCCAAGAGAGCAAGTTGTTGATCTTGATGATGTAGATGAAGAAGACGTTCCAACGGCCGCTATGCGCACCATGGCGATTGGTGAAGTGCGACCACAGGAATAATTGGAGCAAGATCAACCTTCTTCCTCAACCATGGTGTATCCCCCAACTCAAGACGAACAGGTTCATCAAAAGGAGGCGTGTGATCAAGGGGGAGCACAAGATAATCATGTGTTGGAGGAAGAAGCGCAACCGGCACCTCCAACCCAAGTTCGAGCGATGATTCAAAGGGATCATCCCGTCGACCAAATTCTGGGTGACATTAGCAAGGGAGTAACTACTCGATCTCGATTAGTTAATTTTTGTGAGCATTACTCCTTTGTCTCTTCTATTGAGCCTTTCAGGGTAGAGGAGGCCTTGCTAGATCTGGACTGGGTGTTGGCCATGCAGGAGGAGCTCAACAACTTCAAGCGCAATGAAGTTTGGACACTGGTGCCTCGTCCGAAGCAAAATGTTGTGGGAACCAAGTGGGTGTTCCGCAACAAACAGGACGAGCACGGGGTGGTGACGAGGAACAAGGCTCGACTTGTGGCAAAAGGTTATGCCCAAGTCGCAGGTTTGGATTTCGAGGAGACTTTTGCTCCTGTGGCTAGGCTAGAATCAATTCGTATCTTGCTAGCATATACCGCTCACCATTCTTTCAGGTTGTACCAAATGGATGTGAAGAGCGCTTTCCTCAACGGGCCAATCAAGGAGGAGGTGTACGTGGAGCAACCCCCTGGTTTCGAGGATGAACGGTACCCCGACCATGTGTGTAAGCTCTCTAAGGCGCTCTATGGACTTAAGCAAGCCCCAAGAGCATGGTATGAATGCCTTAGAGACTTTCTAATTGTTAATGCTTTCAAGGTTGGGAAAGCCGATCCAACTCTTTTTACAAAGACATGTGATGGTGATTTGTTTGTGTGCCAAATTTATGTCGATGACATAATATTTGGTTCTACTAACCAAAAGTCTTGTGAAGAGTTTAGCAGGGTGATGATGCAGAAATTCGAGATGTCGATGATGGGCGAGTTGAACTACTTCCTTGGGTTCCAAGTGAAGCAACTCAAGGACGGCACCTTCATCTCCCAAACGAAGTACACGCAAGATCTGCTAAAGCGGTTTGGGATGAAGGACGCCAAGCCCGCAAAGACTCCGATGGGAACCGACGGACACACCGACCTCAACAAAGGAGGTAAGTCCGTTGATCAAAAAGCATACCGGTCCATGATAGGTTCTTTGCTTTATTTATGTGCTAGTAGACCGGATATTATGCTTAGCGTATGCATGTGTGCTAGATTTCAATCCGATCCTAAGGAGTGTCACTTAGTGGCGGTGAAGCGAATTCTTAGAAATTTAGTCGCTACGCCTTGCTTCGGGCTCTGGTATCCAAAGGGGTCTACCTTTGACTTAGTTGGATACTCAGATTCCGGCTATGCTGGATGTAAGGTCGATAGGAAGAGTACATCAGGGACGTGCCAATTCTTAGGAAGGTCCCTGGTGTCGTGGAACTCTAAGAAACAAACCTCCGTTGCCCTATCCACCGCTGAGGCCGAGTACGTTGCCGCAGGACAGTGTTGCGCGCAACTAATTTGGATGAGGCAAACCCTCAGGGACTTTGGCTACAATCTGAGCAAAGTCCCACTCCTATGTGACAATGAGAGTGCTATCTGCATGGCGGAAAATCCTGTTGAACACAGCCGCACAAAGCACATTGACATCCGGCATCACTTTTTGAGAGATCACCAGCAAAAGGGAGATATCGAAGTGTTTCATGTTAGCACCGAGAACCAGCTAGCCGATATCTTTACCAAGCCTCTAGATGAGAAGACCTTTTGCAGGCTGCGTAGTGAGCTCAATATCTTAGATTCTCGGAACTTGGATTGAAATGTAGCATACACGTGTTTATGCTTTTGATCATGTTCATTCTGCATTTTGTTGCTTACTGTGGTGCTCAAGTTGTACAAACACTCCCTGGACCTCACAAGTCCTGTTTGCAAGTGATGCACATATTTAGGGGGAGCTGTGCTACAACTTGACCCTTTGAGACTAACCATGTACTTGAGTTTGGTTGTTTTAGTCTCCATGGAGAATTGAAAGGGAAAAAGGTGGACTTGGACCATGAAAGACTTCCACTGCACTCCGATGAGAGGGTAACTTATTCCCAGTTCATCTTTTAACTCTTATTGTCTATTTGCTCTTAATTGAAGATTTTGGTGAGGCAATGGGGTTAAAGGGCCAAGATTGATCCCGTTTTGGTGCTTGATGCCAAAGGGGGAGAAAATAAAGGCCAAAGCGATAAATGGATCAGCTACCACTTGAGAAATTTTGAAACTTGAGAAATTTTGAAAATAGTAGAATAGAGCTTTTTGTTTTGACAAAACTCTTTTATTGTCTCTCTTGTCAAAAGTTGGCTTCTTGTGGGAGAAGTATTGATTATGGGAAAAAGGGGGAGTTTTTGAAATCTTGAATCAAATACTCTTGGAATGACTCTCTTTATGCTTCAACATGTGTGTTTGACTTAGAGATAGAGATTTGAGTTTGATGTGCAAAAACAAACCAAGTGGTGGCAAAGGATGATCCATATATGCCAAGATTGAATCAAAATAATTTTGAGTTTTATTTGAAGTGATTTTGCACTTGTTCTAGTGGCTTTATGTTGTGTTGGCATAAATCACCAAAAAGGGGGAGATTGAAAGGGAAATGTGCCCTTGGGCCATTTCTAAGTATTTTAGTGATTGAGTGCCAACACAAGTGATTAAATGTGAATCTATGCCCATGGATGGACAAAGTGCAAATCAAGATTAAAGGTATGTTTCTAAGCTTTAGTACATTGGTTTTGTGTACTAATATACTTGTATAAGTGTTAGAAACAGAAAGAAGAAGAAAAGAAAGGAGGTGAAAAAGGCTTGGCTGTGTACAGCCAAGACTCAGTTCGGTCTGGAGCACCGGACTGTCCGGTGGTGCACCGGACAGTGTCCGGTGCGCCAGACCAGCGCTGAGTGAACTGGCCGCTCTTGGGAATTTACCGGCGACGTACGGCTAAAATTCACCGGACTGTCCGGTGTGCACCGAACTGTCCGGTGAGCCAACGGTCGGCCGGGCCAACGGTCGGCCGCGCGATCTGCGCTGGACACGTGGCCGAGCCAACGGTCGGAAGGGGGCACCGGACTGTCCGGTGTGCACCAGACATGTCCGGTGCGCCAACGGCTCCCAGATCTGCAACGGTCGGCTGCGCCGTTTAAGGAAAGAAATCGGGCACCGGACAGTGTCCGGTGTACACCGGACTGTCCGGTGCGCCAGTCGACAGAAGGCAAGATCAGCCTTCCTGGATTGCTCTCAACGGCTCCTAGCTGTCTTGGGGCTATAAAAGGGACCCCTAGGCGCATGAAGGAGTACATCAAGCATTCCTACAACATTCCTAAGCACCAAGACATCGATTCCACGCATTTGGTTCATTGTGATAGCATCTATAGCTCTTGTTGAGTTGTGAACTCATTGAGTTGTGTTGCGAGCTCTTGTTGCGACTTGTGTGCGTGTTGTTGCTCTGATTTTGAGTCTTGTGTGCGTTGCTAGTTTCTCCCTTACTCCGTATTTCTTTGTGAATCTTAAGTGTAAGGGCGAGAGGCTCCTAGTTGTGGAGATTCCTCGCAAACGGGATATTGAAAGGCAAAGCAAAACACCGTGGTATTCAAGTTGGTCTTTGGACCGCTTGAGAGGGGTTGATTGCAACCCTCGTCCGTTGGGACGCCACAACGTGGAGTAGGCAAGCGTTGGTCTTGGCCGAACCACGGGATAACCACTGTGTCATCTCTGTGTTTGATCTCTTGTGGTATTGTGTTTTGTTGAGACTCCTCTCTAGCCACTTGGCGATTATTGTGCTAACACTTAACAAGTTTTTGTGGCTATAAGTTTAAGTTTCACAGGATCACCTATTCACCCCCCCCCCCTCTAGGTGCTCTCAGGTTCCATATTGTATCATTCCCAGATTTAACTTCTCCATTTCTTGACATAATGTGATGTCAGGGGTTTTGACTGTAATACAATGGCAAGAAGCTTTGCGACTTAGCGCATCTACCACCACATTGGCCTTTCCTGGGTGATAGTTGATTTCTAAATCGTAATCCTTTATCAGCTCAAGCCATCTTCTCTGCCTCATGTTTAGTTCTGACTGGGTAAAAATATACTTTAGACTTTTATGATCTGTATATATGGTAGATATTTCCCAGAAGATAATGATGCCATATTTTAAGGGCATGAACCACATCAGCTAATTCCAAGTCATGAGTTGGATAATGCTCCTCATGCCAGCTCGACTGTCTTCAAGCATATGCTATAACTTGGCCCTCCTGCATTAAGACACATCCGAGGCCACTTCCCGATGCGTCACAGTACACATCAAAAGGCTTTTCAATGTCTGTTGAGCCAATACCGGAGCAGTGGTCAACAATACCTTTAGCTGCTCGAAGGCTTCGTTGCATCTTGAGGACCAGTTAAATTTTGTATTATTCTTCAATAGACTTGTGATTGGTTTCACAATCTTGGAGAAATCCGGAATAAATCTGCGGTAATAGCCAGCCAGTCCAAGGAAACTTCGAACTTGATGTACAGTGGTTGGTGGTTTCCATTCTAAAATATCCTTGACCTTGCTGGGATCAACCGCAATCCCATTTGCAGACAATACATGCCCCAAAAATTGGATTTCCTCCAACCAAAACGCGCATTTGCTGAATTTAGCATATAATTGGTGTTCCCTTAGGCGCGTTAATACGATCCGTAAATGTTTAGCATGCTACTCTTCATTCTTGGAATAGATCAAAATATCATCGATGAAGACCACCACAAATTTATCCAACTTGGGCATAAATACCGAGTTCATTAGATACGTGAAGTGGGCTAGAGCATTTGTCAATCCGAAGGACATAACCAAATATTCAAATAATCCATACCGCGTAGTAAATGCGGTCTTGGGTATATCTTCGGGTCGAATACGGATCTGATGGTAACCCGATCTGAGGTCAATCATGGAGAATACCCGAGCTCCAGTAAGTTGATCGAATAAGATATTGATCTGGGGAAGAGGGTACTTGTTCTTAATATTGACCTCATTAAGGGGTCTGTAGTCCACGCACATTCGAAGGGTTTGATCCTTCTTCTTGACAAAAATTGCGGGACATCCCCAAGGTGATGAACTGGGCCAAATGAATACCTTCTCAAGCAAGGCTTGTAATTGAGTCTTGAGCTCTACTAATTCATTTGGTGGCAACCGGTACGACCTTCTAGAAATAGGAGTTGTACCGGGCTTCAGTTCGATCACAAACTCTACATCCCTTTCTAGAGGCAATCCAGACAAATCTTCAGGAAAGACATCCGGGAATTCACATACTACCGGAATATCCTAGAGTTTTGGCACGACAGCTTCATAGACCCGTCCAAATGGTTTGGCTGGAATAGCTACAGGGATGGACAAGAGAACCTCTTCATGGCCATGGCTCAACTTGATAGTCCTTAAGTTAGTGTTGAGGATAGCTTTATGCTAGGCTAACCAATTCATGCGCAGAATTACATCTATGTCTTGGCTCTTTAAAACAATCATGTTGGTGGGAAATTCCTGTTCAGCCAATGTTACTGGCACATGGAAGGCTACTTCCTTAGTAAATATTTGCCCCCCAGGTGAATGGAAATAAATCCTTCCATTGATTCAGTGCAAATAATGCAATGCTTTTCCACAAATTTCTTGCTTATGAAAGTATGTGAAGCACCAGAATGAAAGAGAATAACTGTTGGGTGATTGGCCACAAGGAACGTACCCATCATTGCCGGCTCTCCTTCCGGTGTAGTGTCCACTTGAGTATAATAAATACGCCCAGTTTTCTTGACATTTTTGCCCACTGAATTATTAGCCATGTTTCCTTTACCTTGATTGGAGCTCCCAGAGTTCTGTTGATTGTTGAACTTATTCTGCTTCAGATATGGATAGTCTTTTATAAAATGACCAGTTGAAGCAGCCAGTAGAAGAACTAGGGAGAGCGGGGAAATGAGCACTAGGGGCACTCGATTGATTTGTAGAAGTGGGGGCGGTGGTAGGGCGAATGAAAACAGGCTGTTTAAACGGATAGGAGGGTGGACGAGGCGAAGAATGGTTCTGGTTAAAAGGTCGGATTACCAACCTGGGTCGCTTCTCAGGTCCCTGATTAGACCTGTCACCTCCAAAACCCTTTGATTTTCCCTGGCCTGTGTTCTTGGCTTCTACTGCCAGCGCCGTGCTGATAGCTCTACTATAAGTAAGATCCAGACAGGTGGCCATTTTCTGTTGGAGCCAGTCGTTGAGTCCCCTCATGAAGCAATTCTTTTTCTTTAGGTCAGTGTTCACTTGGTTTATAGCATATTGGGATAAATGGTTAAACTTGTTGAGATACTGCATTACAGTATCCCCTCCTTGCTTTAGTCGAATAAATTCCTCTTGTTTCATGTGAAGCACTCCCTCTGGAACTTAGTGTTCACGGAATGCTATCTTGAATTCTTCCCAAGTGATCTGGTGTCCGGCTGGTTGAACTGCTACAAAATTCCCCCAGCATGTACTCGCAGGGCCTCTCAGTTGTTAGGCAGCAAATAACGACTTTTGTGTTTCTGTGCAACGGACTAATCCGAACTTTTGCTCCATTACCCTTATCCACTCATCAGTTTCAAGAGGGTCTTCTGCTTTAATAAAAAGTGGAGGATGCGTCTCAGAGAATTCCAGGTACGAGGTTTCATGCAATCCTTGTGGAGGAACTCTCCCGCCATGCTGCTGGAATTGATTACCTGCCATCTCATGCAAGAAGCGGGTATTATCTACAGTAGCATTGACCAAGGCAGCGATGGCCTCGGCCAGTGTTGGTGGTACAGGCGGTGGGTTGGGTGTATCTTCCTGACCACAGGAAGTCCCCGCGCCGTCGTGCGCACGAGTTCGTGATGGCATCTGAGGTAAAGAAATATTTAGGAAAAATATAACATGCCAATACACACCATCATTTTACATTACCAAAATGTAATTATACAGACTCATGCATACAACATGACTTCATTACTTATTTTACATAAGTATAACATCTAAACTATACTATTCTAGTCTTCGTCATCCTTGGTTTCTTCATTTCCTGCTGCAGGAGACGGATCGTCAGCCAGGTTCATGGAAGGAGGAGGCCGAAAAAGGTCTAACTCCCCATCAGATCCTTCACCTGCTGTCCCTGATGGTCTGGCTCCCATTGCAACAGGGTCGGCAGGCACGTTCGGGTGCAGTCGCGCATAAAGTACATGTACTACCTCATGTAAAGTATTGTAGTACACCTGCAAGTTGTCGAGGGCCGCACTAAGCTCTGCCACACGAGCACTAGCTTTGGCTTCACGGTCCCAAGCAACCGAACGTGAGTTGACGGCCCAATCGACCGCCAAATTGTAACACCCCAGGTGTTACCCAGGGCCCTAGCTCAATACATGCACTTATGGTCTATTATCACATGTGTTTAAGTGGGGGAGAAGGGTGCACCAAAACCTTAGAAACCATGGATAGATTAAGGAATGATCATGACAAAAGAAATACCCAAGATTTTCATACATCTTCACCTTGGAAAAAGTGGCTCAAACCCTAGACCCCTTCTTGAGCTATTAGACCCCCAAACACTGGATTAATGGAAAGGATAAGCAAATGAACATTTCATGACTTAAACCCTTTACCAAAGTTTAAGTACATTAATATATCTACAAAATACAGTAAGGAAAATATTACAAAAAGACCCCTCAAAGACCCCAAATCAGCCCCCAAGTGGAGGACACTATAGAGTAACCCACATTTTCTCTAAGTCAAAAATCAACCCTAATCTAGAGATCAGAAGTGTTCACCTAATTGATGGTGCCAAAACCACATGGTCTAAATAACAAAAAGTAGCCAAACTACCCAAGGCACACCCCTAAGAAATTTGAAACTAAACCAGGATTGTTTGACATGGTTTGGCATATGTTTTGTCGCGAGATGAACAGTGCAGACAGACAAGACTTGGCACCACCATATCTTCTAAGCCAGACCCGATCTCCCCTTGGAACTCACATGAACTAGGTAGCTCTAGGTGCAGGGAAGAAATCTTACACAAGCCATATGGCAAGATTCGCACGTCTGGGTGCTCAGCAGGCGCAAGAACTTGGGCAGAATAACACAGCCACGTGTTCGACACGCCCTAGCAACGCCAGAGCACGCCCCGGTGCTCGGCCCCGCGTGAGCCACGCCGCGCCAAGCCAGACCCGTGCCTAAGCCCACGCCCGCGCCTATAAAGCCGACTGAGGCCTCGACCGTACGCGCCCGCTCGCTCTCAACATCGTCGGAGCGCAAGATCACCGGCGATCGCTCTACGCTCGGCGTGCCAGCGGCCGCCCGAGACCCGACCACCATAGACCAGCCATCCTAGTAATTCCCCGCCCCGTCCGACCCTCGAGATAGCCTCTGCGTGCCTCGGTGAAGCTTCCAGAGCTAGGAATCGAGCTCTACCTCGCCGGAGACACCGGATCGACGTCGCCGGACTTCACCCGACCACCGGCGCACGTAGACCGAGCTCCACAGTGAGTCTTCCTTTGATTCCTTGCACGGGTAGTTTCCTTAGCACCCCGTGAAGCTCCCTGTGCCCTTGGATTGAACTCTACCGCCATGAGCAGGCCGGAGCACACGCCGTCGACGAGTCCGCCGGCCTGCGCACATGGCCCGACCGATTCCGACCATCACCGTCGACGAGCCGAACCTCAACGTGACCGCCAGGACCTCCCAGAGCTAACCCCGCCCTTCGCCGGACCTCCCTCACCGCCGGTAAGCCGCGCCACCCTGTTTACTTCCGCGGTTACTGTTTCAAAGGGGGGAGGGATCTCAGGGAGAAAGAACAAAAAGCCGGGGGGTTTTTGAATAGTCAAAGACTCAGGTGAATAGTTCCGTAGGGGCATAAGATGAAAACTTGGTTTAGGAAAAGCCCAGGGGTCTTGGTGTAAACTGGTTTTTCATAAAACCTTTTTAACATTATTCATTTAAATGTAAACAGAGCTTGTAAAATTCATAACTTCAGGTTTATTCAACCAAATTTAGTCAAACCAATTTTGCTAGGTTCTAAATAATATGAACTACTTAGGAAAAAATACAAAACACCCTAAGTATTGCAGAAGATTTTAAAGTTTAGATTTAATTAGTAAACTGAACAAAGGATAAATAAAGAAGGGAAAAATAGCTACACTTTTAGTTAGACTGGGGTTAAGAAAAATTAGAGAGGTACTTAACCATTCCCTAGCCTGTTTAAAAATAATACACCCCTCAGTACACCAAATTAAGGAAGGGTTTACCATTTAAACTCATTTTGGCTTAAAGTTAAAGAAAATAGAAAAAGGAGTTTAAAATAAGAACCAGGGGCAACCACATTTTTGATAGCTCACTTATTTAACATAGTTCACTGGAAAATTTTGTTAGACCCTCTGTTAGTACAAAAGAAATGCACTACCTTTTATTTCGTAAAAACAATGAAAACTTAGAAAAACCTTAGAAAAATAATCTTGAGGAGAACCCACCCCAAACCTTAGGATAATTAATAATAGGTTATTATGAATCTAGGAAAAATATAAGTTCTGTTGTTTGAAAAATTTCAAATAACAAGTTAGTTATAAGTACCTTTTTGACATTAAACTTTAGAAAATCACAACTAAATATCCAGTAGGTCTTTTTCTGTGATTTTTAACACAAAGTCCTATTATCCCCTAGGAATCTTGGCCAAAAATAAATGTTGACCCAGAAACCTCACATAAATTAGGGCTATAGTGTAAAGTGCCCTTTAACCCTTACTTTTGTTAATTTTGCACAAAGAGTATCTGAATTAATTTCAACCTCAAATTGTTTGGATAACCCACAGAGGTCAATGTTTACCGACTGTAAGTTTTATAACATTTTTGAAAAATGTTAACTTGCCATGATAGTTCAAAAGTACTTAATAAGAAGCACAATAGGAAGAAAAAGGAGAATTTTGGGAGAACTAGATAATGTACAACTAAAACCTTCTAAGAATCTCATGAAACCTAAAGATGTAATTAAAGATTGTAAGTTCATTCAAAACCCCAAAAATGAAGGTATAAAACCCTTAAGGATAACCCAAGGAAACCCTAGAGTACCACTAAATTTAGTACTGTTTTACAATGCATAGCCTTTACAAATTGCCATATCATTAATATGCATATATCTTATTCATTGCATTCAATAGACTGTAATCTCGCTGACGGGGAATACATCCTCGATCCGAAGCAAGGAGTTGCTCAGGAGGTAGCCCAGGAGCCAGCACCAGAGCCTGCCATCGAGGATCTACCTGCCCCAGCTTTGGAAGGCAAGCCCCGGTTTTATGCATAACCTATTCTATATGCTATTTTACTGCACTTAATGTTTGTAGGTTTGTACTGTGCACTTAAGTATAGGAGTTGACTAAAACCTTAGTTGCATGAACTCAGGTTTTCCCTTGTGATGGATACTAGTATGCTAGGTCGAGTAGCTGCTTTGCTAATTAGGGATCTCAGTAGAAGTCGAGTGATTTTCTAGCACTCGCGCGAGGTCAGGAATTGATTGTATCCACCTTGATAACAGAATGATGATGGTCTGTGGACACGGATCCATGGGGATGCGTGATCTATGAGATGAAATTGGAATAAGGATTAATGTGCGGATACCTGTGTCAAGCGTTTGAACGTACTGAGCACATATCGAGAAATATGGTAAATCGGTAAGCCTAGTACCTGAGTGAACCTGCCCGCAGACTTTACCCCTCACGCGACCTGAGACGTGGTCTCCCATTCCTGTTATGGTGGGTACAAGTGCGGTCACTGCACGACGGCAGTCGGGGTCAGTGAGGCATTATACGCCAAGGCGGTGAGCCCTGATCTGTTGCCAGGGAATCGATGGGGACGGTTGATGTGTGTGGGGATGGAGTGCCTCGCCACGTCGTGTGTTTAGGTTTACCTTGCAAGGATAAAAACTCGGTTCGAATCGTCTGCTTCTCGCAGCTAATGAGACTGCTTGATCCATTGTACTGAATTGAGTAACCAGTGGAAATGTGTTTGGCAAAAGATATTGGTTGCTAAATGTTTGATACCATGTATGATTAGCTAGGTACACATTTAGTCTTAAGAGAGTAACACTAAAACTTGAATAGCTAAAACTTGATTTTAGACTCAGCTAGTGCTTTTTGGCAAACCAAACCCCTCAGCTAAACAACTGCATGTCTAGAGGTAGAGGAGTAGACTCCTCACACCGGGTAAGTCTAGCTGAGTATTAGTATACTCAGCCTTGCTTGTGGCATAATTTTTACAGGTTCTCTGGAGGACATGGTTGCTGGAGTGACTTGGCCGTCCATCTTGCCACCGGGTTGGACAGTCGAGTGGGACCCTACCTCGGCAGAGGAGGAGCATGAGGAGTGATGGGACAGGCTTCCCCATCCCTCTGTTTATTTACCGTTAGTTATATTCCGCTGCATTCTGAACAATGATCACTACTTTTGATAAACTCCGATGATGTTGTAATAAATTAAATACTCCTTAATGTACGGTTTATGCTTTATTGTATTTGCTCTATGCCTCACCTTCGAGTGAGTACGTGGTACTTGATCCTATTAGTGGCCTCGTTGGACTAGATCTGAGGGACTGACGTTTTATTCCTATTTAAGTGTGGTCTAGCCTTTAAGGTGGGACTTAGGCACTTAAGTTGGAATAATTCGGGCGGTTCCTCCACTGAGCTGGTATCGGAGCTTGTACCACCCCAGAGGAATCAATAAACCGTAATTACCATTCTTTTCAAAAAGTAAAACTTGTTAGAAACCAATGTTGGATAGATCGGTAAGGCGATAGGGATGGACATAGAGCGTGAAGCCTTAGGATACTAGATGGGTAGCTAGGTGGCTATTTGAATGTGCCCTACAGGCTACTATAAGGGATGGGGATTTCTCTATTCCCTATAGGTTGATGTGAGGTCGCTTAGGACGAGCATGCATGCATCATCTTAATCAAACTACTTAGTAAGTGGTCAAAAACTCTAAAAGCTATGCGACCCGGTAATAAAAGATTAAATTTATCTCCCAGATCTCCACATAACCCTGGGAAAGCCAAGCCCCAATCCACTTTTGTTTTGTTAATTATTTTTCTTTTTTGCTTACGCTTACCCTTACACAGATGACTTCTCACGAGTCCTCGGAAGGAGGGAACACACATTCCCACACGGACGGACTTGCGCGAGAGGGTTTTCCCCGCATTTTGTGGTAGGTGCTGCAGGGAGCCGGTTATACGACGCCTCCCCAGTACGCGGTGCAGTTGTTCGAGGAGCACCGGGTACCCCACTGTAGGGTGAGGATGACCTTGGAGCCTCATCCCTTGCAGCCAGGCTAGCGTTCGTTGGACTTTGAGTCTTTCGGATACCGGACTGAAGACACTATCAAGGCCATTGCTCTCCACGGGCTGACGACCTTTTGTGGCTTTCACCCCTTGGAGCTGTCCACTCATCCCATTGGCTTGTTCCCCGCTGAAAAGGAGGACGAACCAATGTGGAAGGATCAAGTGGAACATGCCAAGGATGTGTGGGCACTTTACCTAGGGCAGACTGCTCACCTGATGGTGCGATGCATGAATGCCCTGTACCGTCTGCAAGCAGTGCGAGGAGAGGCAATGTCCCAGCTGATGGGCCTGGTGGAGGCTACCAAGATCACCCTAGATAACAAGGAGGACCTTGTGGTAGACCTGTCCACTAAGCTAGTGGAGAAGGACCTCCAGGTGGAGCAGATGGCCACCCAGATCCAAGAGCTTGAGGAGCAAGTAAGAGCCAGGGAGAACACCATCGAGGTCCTCGAGGATCAGCTCTTGAACACTCAGCAGCAACTTGAGGAAGTCAACCAGCTCCTGGATATGCACCATCAGGAAATCCAAGACATGGAGGCCGAAGGGGTCGACGAGGATGTTGACATCGAGGGAGGAGAGGAGCCGGAGCCTGCATCCAGCTTGGACACTGCTGGCTCGGGAAGACCACCTTCCCCCGAGTCTAGTATTGCCTCGTTTGCCCATTAGGTTTCAGAAGTTGGGATAGAAGAGTGCGACAGTAGAACTCCTCGAAGCTAGCTTAGCTTTTGCACCTTTGGGGTACTAGGCTAAAAGAGTTGAGTCTTTTGAACACTGATGTAACTATTAGAAAACTCTTTTGGATTGATGAAGGATGGATGATCTCTAATTAAGTTATGAAGAAAGTTTTATGTCATTTGGTATCTTTTATGAAAAATGCAAGGAAATGTTTGGCATTTTACAAACTTTGTCCTTTCAAATCTTTTACCATGTACGAACCCTAATGTCAAAAGTATGATATTAAGAGCATCCTAAATTTTTAGACGGAAGGAAGAGCGCGCCGTGGGCAGAATGAGCGCATTCCTCCACCACCACCGCCGCCTCCTACCATGCAAGAACTGATGGCTCAGCAGAATGAGATTCTGCGACAGTTGGCTCAGCGTCAGCCACCACCTCAGCACTATGGTGGAGGCCACCTATCAGGAGTTCCTCAGCACTCAGCCATCGTTGTTCACTCGGGCAGAGGATCCCCTTGATGCTTGATGTATGGCTCAAAGTGGTGGAATCCAAATTCCCACTACTTAATGGAGTTTGTTCAGATGTGGCTAAGGTCCATTTCGCCACCCAGCAGCTTCGCGGACCAGCGAGGACATGGTGGGATCACTTCCTTGCTATGCAGCCAGTTGACCACGTGGTGGAATGGGGAGAGTTGAAGGCAGCATTCAGAGGGCATCACAAACCGGCAAGCATCATGGACTGCAAGCTCAATGAGTTTCTGGCACTTACTCAGGGGAATCGTACTGTGTTGCAGTACGCTCAGGCCTTCAATGACCTGTGTCAGTATGCAGGCTATCATGCTGACACAGATGAGAAGAAGAGGGACAGGTTCATGAGGGGCCTCAGTACTAAGCTCCGCGACCGTCTCAACACAGTCAGGGCCAACAGCTACAATGAGTTAGTTAACATGGCCATTTCTTAGGAAGACTGCATCACAGCCCGCCAGGCAGAAAAGAAGAGGAAGACCCCTATGGCAGGACCTTCAGCTCAGCCTCAGCGCTTCAAGATTGTGTCCGACACTCAGAGTAGGGGACCTCAGCAGCAAGGACGGTGGGTGATCCGACCACAACAACAGCAGCAGACACCCAACCGCTCTCAGCCCCTAGTTCAGAGGAACAACAACCAGCCACAGCAGCAGAACCGTCAGGCCAATGACAACAGATGTTTCACTTGTGGTAGCACTGGACACTACACCAAGAATTGCCCCAAGAACCAGCATGGGCAGGGGGAAAATTCCAATCAAAACCAAGGCAAGACGCAGAAGGTGCAAGTGAGGCAAGGCAGGCTGAACTTCACCACTATGGCTGACATTCCAGAGGGAGCACCCGTCATGACTGGTATCTTTTCCATTTTGAATTATCCTGCAGTCATTCTTTTTGATTCTGGTGCATCACACAGTTTTATCAGTGCAAAATGCCAGTTACCTTTCCATCACACAAATGGGGGCATTACAATTTCAACACCAGGAGGCAGGGTTGCCACCTATCAAATCAACAGGCATGTGCCTATAAAATTTGGTAGTCTTGTAATTAAAACCACCCTCCTTATCTTGGGATTGGATAGTGTGGATATCATTTTAGGAACTGACTGGTTATCAAGGCATCAGACAGTGATTGATATCGCAACAAGTGCCATTGAGATACACTCACCTACTTGTGGTGAAATTACGTTATATTTGCCTAACCAGGGTTGTACCCGTTCATGTGCCTTCACCATGATAGAGTCACCCGTTGAAAGAATTCCAGTGGTCTGTGAGTACCCAGATGTTTTTCCAGATAAATTGTCAGGGATGCCACCTGACAGAGACATAGAGTTTGCGATTGAGCTGCAACCCGGAACTGCACCTATATCCAAGAGACCCTATAGGATGCCTCCAGTAGAATTGGCAGAATTGAAAAAGCAGTTACAAGAATTGTTGGACAAGGGATTCATTCGCCCAAGTACTTCACCATGGGGATGTCCAGCCTTGTTTGTGAAGAAGAAAGATGAGAGTCTAAGGTTGTGTGTTGATTACCGCCTTCTCAATGCAGTGACAATCAAAAATAAGTATCCGTTGCCCCGCATTGATGTATTATTTGATCAGTTGGTGGGAGCCAAGGTGTTTTCCAAGATAGACATTCGCTCTGGCTATCATCAGATCAAGATCAGGACCAGTGATATCCCGAAGACGGCTTTCTCTACCAGATATGGACTCTATGAGTACTTGGTGATGTCTTTCGGGCTGACCAATGCCCCAGCCTATTTCATGTATTTGATGTACTCAGTATTTATGCCAGAGCTGGATAAGTTTGTAGTGGTCTTCATTGACGATATCTTGGTATACTCAAAGAATGAAGACGATCATATCAAGCACTTGCATACAGTACTTCAGAGACTGCGCGATCATCGTTTATATGCTAAGTTGTCCAAATGTGATTTCTGGCTAAAGGAAATAAAATTTTTGGGTCACACCATTTCTCAGGATGGGGTATCAGTTGATCGTGAGAAAGTGCAAGAAGTGATGGATTGGAAGCCCCCTACCACTGTACGGTAGATTCAGAGTTTTCTGGGATTGGCAGGGTATTATCGGTGATTTATTCTGGATTTCTCTAGGATTGCAAAGCCAATGACTGAATTGTTGAAGAAAGGAGTAAAGTATGAATGGAGTCAGAAATGTGAAGATGTCTTTCATACATTGAGGCAACATCTGACAACAGCACCCGTGCTAGCACAGCCTGACAACACCAAATCTTTTGATGTTTATTGCGATGCTTCAGGCACTGGTTTGGGATGTGTCTTGATGCAAGACCACAGAGTTATTGCCTATGCATCCCGAGCACTCATGCCTCATGAGCAGAACTACCCCACACATGATCTGGAGTTAGCAGCCGTAGTTCATGCTCTGAATATATGGCGACATTATTTGATGGGAGCTCATTGTAATATCTATACCGATCACAAGAGTCTCAAGTATATTTTCACTCAGGGCCGATCTTAATATGAGGCAGAGAAGATGGTTCGAATTAATCAAAGACTATGATTTGGAAGTGCATTACCATCCGGGCAAGGCCAATGTGGTAGCAGATGCCTTAAGTCTGAAGGCCCAGTGCAACTGTGTAACTATGGACTCCAAGGTCGCCACTCTGTGTGACGAGTTATGCAACCTGAACATGGAAGTTGTTTCCTCAGGTACCTTGAGTTATATCTCAGTGGAGCCCACTTTACATGAGCAAATAGTCATGGCACAGATCGGTCACAAGGGTGTTCAAGTCAACAAGGATATGCTCGAACAAAAGGTTGATAAGTACAAATGCTTTCGTCAGGACAACAAGAGAGTTCTATGGTTTTAAGACCGATTGGTTGTTCCTAAGAATTCCGAACTCAAGAACAAAATATTGGATGAAGCTCATCTTTCCAAATTTTCCATGAACCCCGGCAGTAACAAGATGTATCATGATCTCAGATCTTTGTATTGGTGGACCAGGATGAAGAGGGAAATTGCTAAGTATATATCTGAATGCGACACTTGCCAAAGAGTCAAGGCCAGTCATTTGAAGGTAGCAGGCACCTTACAACCCCTTCCCATACCATCTTGGAAATGAGAGGATGTTTGCATGGATTTTATTGTGGGATTGCCCAATACCTCCCGACACCATGATTCTATTTGGGTCATTGTGGACAGATTAACCAAGGTAGCTCACTTCTTGCTGGTACATACTACCCACAAGGCAGAGAAATATGCAGAGATCTATATTGACCAAATAGTGTGTTTGCATGGAATTCCGAGAACTATTGTATCTGATAGGGGAGCACTGTTTGTGGCACGTTTTTGGGAGCAGCTCCAAAGGTCACTGGGAACCACTATGATTAGAAGCTCAACGTACCATCCTCAGACAGATGGTCAGACGGAGAGAGTGAATCAAATTCTCGAGGACATGTTGCGAGCCTATGTGCTACACTATGGGAAGAATTGGGACAAGTGCCTTTCGTTGGCAGAATTCTCTTATAACAACAGCTACCAGTCCAGCCTAAAGATGGCACCGTTCGAGGCCTTCTATGGGAGAAGGTGTAGAACACCGCTAAATTGGTCACAAGCTGGAGAGAGGGAAATATTTGGACCTGACCTAGTACTTGAAGCTGAGGAGAAAGTTAGAGTCATTGAGAAGAACCTGGAAGCTGCTCAGGCTAGACAAAAGAGCTATCATGACAAGAGGAGGAAGCCTCTACAATTTGAAGTGGGAGATCATGTTTATCTTAAGGTGTCACCCACCAAAGGTGTTTAGAGATTTGGAATCAAGGGCAAGTTAGCTCCTCGCTATATTGGGCCCTATGAAATCAAAGAGACTTGTGGACCTGTAGCATATCAATTGAAGTTGCCACCTCATATGTCAGCAATCCATGATGTATTCCATGTATCTCAGTTACGAAAGTGTGTCCGCTTACCCACGAAAGTGCTACCTGAACCAGAATTGGAGATCGAACCAGACTTGTCTTATCAAGAGCACCCCGTCAAGGTATTGGACCAAAAGGAAAGATCAACTCGAGCAAGATCAATTAGAATGTATAAGATTCAGTGGAGCAACCACACAGAAGAAGATGCTACGTGGGAGACTGAGGATTTTCTATGATCTCGCTTCCCCAACTTTCTGCCTAAAGGAGTCGGTACGTAACCCAAAACACCCACCCCACCTGCCCTTTGAATCTAAATATAAGAAAAACCTAGTTATTAAGAGTAGAGTAAGATGTGGAAATAAATCTAGAAGGACTTCCTTCTGAAGTTGCAAAGAGAATAATGACATTCGAAGAGCAGTTAATTAGAGAAACTTGGTTAAAGGAAACTGCAACACACCAACTTACACCTTCTTGGTACCCCACTAAAGGATTCCTACCCAATCTCGAGATGAGATTCCTTTAAGGGGGGAGGGCTGTAACACCCCAGGTGTTACACAGGGCCCTGGCTCAATACATGCACTTATGGTCTATTATCACATGTGTTTAAGTGGGGGAGAAGGGTGCACCAAAACCTTAGAAACCATGGATTGATTATGGAATGATCATGACAAAAGAAATACCCAAGATTTTCATACATCTTCACCTTGGAAAAAGTGGCTCAAACCCTAGACCCCCTCTTGAGCCATTAGACCCCCAAACACTGGATTAATGGAAAGGATAAGCAAATGAACATTTCATGACTTAAACCCTTTACCAAAGTTTAAGTACATTAATATATCTACAAAATACAGTAAGGGAAATATTACAAAAAGACCCCTCAAAGACCCCAAATCAGCCCCCAAGTGGAGGACACTATAGAGTAACCCACATTTTCCCTAAGTCAAAAATCAACCCTAATCTAGAGATCAGAAGTGTTCACCTATTTGATGGCGCCAAAACCACATGGTCTAAATAACAAAAAGTAGCCAAACTACCTAAGGCACACCCCTGAGAAGTTTGAAACCAAACCAGGATTGTTTGACATGGTTTGGCATCTTTTTTGTCGCGAGATGAACAGTGCAGACATATAAGACTTGGCGCCACCATATCTTCTAAGCCAGACCCGATCTCCCCTTGGAACTCACATGAACTAGGTAGCTCTAGGTGTAGGGAAGAAATCTTACACAAGCCATATGGCAAGATTCGCACGTTTGGGTGCTCAGCAGGCGCAAGAACGTGGGCAGAATAACACCGCCACGTGTTCGACGCGCCCTGGCGACGCCAGAGCACGCCCCGGCGCTCGGCTCCGCGCGCGCCGCGCCGCACCAAGATAGACCCATGCCCACGCCCGCGCCCGCGCCTATAAAGCCGAGTGAGGCCTCGACCGTACGCCCCCGCTTGCTCTCAACCTCGCCGGAGCGCAAGATCACTGGCGATCGCTCTGCGCACGGCGTGCCAGCGGCCGCCCGAGACCTAACCACCGTAGACCGGCCACCCTAGCCATTCCCCGCCCCGTCCGACCCTCGAGATAGCCTTTGCGTGCCTCGGTGAAGCTTCCACAGCCAGGAATCGAGCTCTACCTCGCCGGAGACACCGGATCGACGTCGCCGGACTTCACCCGACCGCCGGCGCATGTAGATTGAGCTCCACGGTGAGTCTTCCTTCGATTCCTTGCACGGGTAGTTTCCTTAGCACCCTGTGAAGCTCCCTGTGCCCTTGGATTGAACTCTATCACTGTGAGCAGGCCGGAGCACACGCCGTCGATGAGCCCGCCCGCCTACGCACGTGGCCCGACCGATTCCGGCCATCACCGTCGATGAGTCGTACCTCAACGTGACCGCCAGGACCTCCTAGAGCTAACCCCGCCCTTCGTCGGACCTCCCTCGCCGCCGGTAAGCCGCGCCGCCCTATTTACTTTCGCTGTTACTGTTTCAAAGAGGGGAGGGATCTCGGGGAGAAAGAAGAAAAAGTCGGGGGGGGTTGAATAGTCAGAGACTCAGGTGAATAGTTTCGCAGGGGCATAAGTTGAAGACTTGGTTTAGGAAAAGCCAAGGGGTCTCGGTGTAAACTGGTTTTTCATAAAACCTTTTAAACATTATTCATTTAAATGTAAACAGAGCTTGTAAAATTCATAACTTCAGTTTTATTCAACCAAATTTAGTCAAACCAATTTTGCTAGGTTCTAAATAATATGAACTACTTAGGAAAAATACAAAACACTCTAAGTATTGCAGAAGATTTTAAAGTTTAGATTTAATTAGTAAACTGATCAAAGGATACATAAAGAAGGGAAAAATAGCTACACTTTTAGACTGGGGTTAAGAAAAATTAGAGAGGTACTTAACCACTCCCTAGCCTGTTTAAAAATAATACACCCCTCAGTACACCAAATTAAGAAAGGGTTTACAATTTAAACTCATTTTGACTCAAAGTTAAAGAAAATAGAAAAGGGAGTTTAAAATAAGAACCAGGGGCAACCACATTTTTGCTAGCTCACTTATTTAACATAGTTCACTAGAAAATTTTGTTAGACCCTCTGTTAGTACAAAAGAAATGCGCTACCTTTTATTTCATGAAAACAGTGAAAACTTAGAAAAAGATTAGAAAAATAATCCTGAGGAGAACCCACCCCAAACCTTGGGATAACTAATAACAAGTTATTATGAATCTAGGAAAAATATAAGTTCTGTTGTTTGACATTTTTCAAATAACATGTTAGTTATAAGTACCTTTTTGGTATTAAACTTTAGAAAATCAGAACTAAATATCCAGTAGGTCTTTTTCTGTGATTTTTAACACAAAAACCTATTATCCCCTAGGAATCTTGGCCAAAAATAAATTAACCCAGAAACCTCACAGAAATTAGGGATATAGTGTAAAGTGCCCTTTTACCCTTACTTTTGTTAATTTTTCACAAAGAGAATCTGAATTAATTTCAACCTCAAATTTTTAGGATAATGCACAGAAGTCAATTTTTACCCACTTTAATTTTTATAACATTTTTGGAAAATGTTAACTTGCCATGATAGTTCAAAAATACTTAATAAGAAGCACAATATGAAGAAAAAGGGGAATTTTGGGAGAACTAGATAATGTACAACTAAAACCTTCTAAGAATCTCATGAAACCTAAAGATGTAATTAAAGATTGTAAGTTCATTCAAAACCCCAAAAATGAAGGTATAAAACCCTTAAGGATAACCCAAGGAAACCCTAGAGTACCACTAAATTTAGTACTGTTTTACTATGCATAGCCTTTACAAATTGCCATATCATTAATATGCATATATCTTATTCATTGCATTCAATAGACTGTAATCTCGCTGATAGGGAATACATCCTCGATCCGGAGCAAGGAGTTGCTCAGGAGGTAGCCCAGGAGCCAGCACCAGAGCCTGCCATCGAAGATCTACCTGCCCCAGCTTTGGAAGGCAAGCCCCGGTTTTATGCATAACCTATTCTATGTGCTATTTAATTGCACTTAATGTTTGTAGGTTTGTACTGTGCACTTAAGTATAGGAGTTGACTGAAACCTTAGTTGCATGAACTCAGGTTTTTCCCTTGTGATGGATACTAGTATGCTAGGTCGAGTAGCTGCTTTGCTAATTAGGGATCTCGGTAGAAGTCGAGTGATTTTCTAGCACTCGCGCGAGGTTAGGAATTGATTGTATCCACCTTGATAACAGAATGATGATGGTCTGTGGACATGGATCCATGGGGATGTGTGATCTACGAGATGAAATTGGAATAAGGATTAACGTGCGGATACCTGTGTCAAGCGTTTGAACGTACTGAGCACATATCGAGAAATATGGTAAATCGGTAAGCCTAGTACTTGAGTGAACCTGCCCGCAGACTTTACCCCTCACGCGACTTGAGACATGGTCTCCCATTCTGGTTATAGTGGGTACAAGTCCGGTCACTACACGACGGCAGTCGGGGTCAGTGAGGCATTGTACGCCAAGGCGGTGAGCCCTGATCTGTTGCCAGGGACTCGATGGGGACGGTTGATGTGTGTGGGGACGGAGTGCCTCGCCATGTCGTGTGTTTAGGTTTACCTTGCAAGGATAAAAACTCGATTCGAATCGTCTGCTTCTCATAGCTAATGAGACTGCTTGATCCATTGTACTACATTGAGTAACCAGTGGAAATGTGTTTGGCAAAAGAAATTGATTGCTAAATGTTTGATACCATGTATGATTAGCTAGGTACACATTTAGTCTTAAGAGAGTCACACTAAAACTTGAAAAGCTAAAACTTGATTTTAGACTTAGCTAGTGCTTTTTGGCAAACCAAACCCTTCAGTCAAACAGCTGCATGTCTAGAGGTAGAGGAGTAGACTCCTCACACCGGGTAAGTCTAGCTGAGTATTAGTATACTCAGCCTTGCTTGTGGCATAATTTTTATAGGTTCTCTGGAGGACATGGTTGCTGGAGTAACTTGGTCGTCCATCTTGCCACCGGGTTGGACAGTCGAGTGGGACCCTACCTCGGCAGAGGAGGAGCATGAGGAGTGATGGGACAGGCTTCCCCATCCCTCTGTTTATTTACCGTTAGTTATATTCCGCTGCATTCCAAACAATGATCACTACTTTTGATAAACTCCGATGATGTTGTAATAAATTAAATACTCCTTAATGTATGGTTTATGCTTTATTGTATTTGCTCTGTGCCTCACCTTCGAGTGAGTATGTGGTACTTGATCCTGTTAGTGGCCTCGTCGGACTAGATCCGAGGGACTGACGTTTTATTCCTATTTAAGTGTAGTCTAGCCTTTAAGGTGCGACTTAGGCACTTAAGTTGGAATAATTTGGGCAGTTCCGCCACACAAATCCCGTTCAGCAAGCTCATCTTGCAGGCGTCTGACGTCAGCTGCCAACTCAGCAATACGCTGACCGTCTTGTGCCCACACCCTGTTTCGGTGACGTAGCTCCGTCCGAAGCTGTTCCACTTGGGCTTCCAAGTCTCCAATTGGATCGTTGCTGCCGCTACTGCTTCCTTCATGTCTTGGAGCCAACTGATGAAGAGGCACGCCAATAGGTCCAGTGGACTTGCGTGCAGTTTTCCTCATATGTGGCATATCTCCATAAGAGGGGAAGATTTATTAGTATAATTTTTAAACATGATGCATGCATAACCCAATAATTACGGAATCAACCCCCATTGATTCCCAACTTCTTATATATTGCACTCTATTACCTGGTCTCATAAGATGAGAGCTTCCAAAAAGTGGCAAGGTAAGAAGGAAAGAAATATTTCTTGGATAAGTATTTGAAAATTCTTTTTGAAATGCTTCGTAATATCTGAAGAGATGGGCTTCGCTCCGATACCAGCTATAACGGAACCTCCCAAGTTATTGGGCCCACCTACAGTTGTCCTTGTCCAACAGACCTTGGACAACCCTGTAGATGCATATAATCACTTGATAAGTTCGGTATATGTATCCTTATTTCCTCGCCCAAGAGCGTTTCACCCGTTACGCAGATATTACAACACATCGGAGGAACCAATAAGTGGAAGCGAATTACAATAACTCAATTTACATTTATCAAAATATAGAGAGCATGTAATTATTACATTACCAGGTTATAAGAGTGCATAGAGTAATATTGTTACAGACTTGGGAGGCAAAAACCTCTCCCGCATAAAAGTATATTGTTTTTCAAAGGGAGGCCAACATCCTCCCGCAACCACTTCACTGTTGAGGTTTGTCCTTGGGCACCACCTTGGATCAAAAACAACAAAAGTCTGCTGTTTCCTCACCTACAACAACATGGGTTTGAAAACCCTGAGTACGGAGTGTACTTTCACAAGTCTTACCCATCAAAAGAAAAGACTCTCAAGGATATGCTGGTTTGAGGGAGTCAAGGTAAGGCTGATCAAGTATCAAAGACTCTGTTTTGCGGAAATGCTTACTAAAAGTGGATCCTTAAAAATCTAGTTTTATTAGCAAGTTAAGTCATTACCTGTCACTAGAGTTCTTTCTACCCTAGTTCAAGCACTTGACCTGCACTAGTCGTCTTTTATCAACACTTTTTGTTTACTGGAATGCTACGTGTAAGTCAGTGACTAAGTCTTCATGTTCGAGAAGTAACGGCGATCTGAATTGATTAATACCTAGCTGGGGATCTCTAATCACACGACATATGTAGCATTTGACCCTGGCATATGTCAACTCGCCACCAGGTTTCTTAAGACCAGACCGGGTTCACACCAACCGAGAGCACAGATACACCGCCGTCGAGCCTCTTGCCACGGAGGGTACATGCTACTCTCGCCATCTCTCCACTCCCATTGTGTGTTGGCCTTTCTGGTATTAGTCTACCCGAGGCAAATCTTACCAATGATGAGGCATGTGACCAGTTAAAAGGTCCTCGATCATCAGGCCTACATCGACACGGTCCTTAATCGACTCAGACGGAGACACTACACATAGACTCTCTTCTCGTGCAAGTCACCCACCCGGTCTCAGCTTTATCATTTAAAAACTCAAAGTCTGGTATCTGGCAGAGGTACATCTTTTCTAATGTTGAACCCATCATGGCCATAATGGATCCACCATCAAGTTTTATTTTTGAAAACATCCCATCCACTGTGAAGCATCACTTTTTGTTTTAAAACAAAACATTTTGCTTTTCTAAAGCAAGGCTAAGGATCATAAAAATCCTTTAATTAAACAGGTAATCAAGGAATGGTAAACAGTTCCAAGGAAGGAAATGCAGCAATTGGTTTAGCACACAACTCCTATCACCTAATGCATCATAAAAGGTGATAAAAATTTAAAACAGCAAGGAGGTGGCAAATGCACCGGGGCTTGCCTTGTGTTGTAGAGGAGTCAGGCTCCGTTCCACAAATATCAAAATAGAAACAGTTCCCGAAAGGTGGATTTTCTATTGATGGAGCAGTCTCCTCTTCTTCAACAACTACTTCTTCTTTGTTTTCGATACATAACCATATATAACAATGAATGCTCATGTGATGCTTATGAATATGCAAAGATAGTAGAGGTACATTAAGTTGTATCTTGAATACAACTTTCCTTCACGGTGCACCAGGGAACTAGGGTTTTTGGAGTCAGTACTTTATTTTCATAAAGCAGATACTACCTAGAAAACTAGGGTTTTGGGTTTAGGAAACAAACAATGTCCAAAATAAGTCAAACTTCACTCATGGGATCTAAATATTATATTAGGCTTATCCAAAAAGTTTGGTTATTTTTGGAGTCATTAAATGATTTCTAAAATTCCAAAAGTCTAGGTTTTGGCCTTCATAAATACTAAATAATTCCTGGTTTGGGCTACAAATCTTGGAACTATTTTTATTAAATACTAGAGGAATTTAGAAACCTAGAAAATTTGGTCTCACATTTTTAGCATTTTTCTAGAGTTTTCTATGATTTCTCTAATCCTGACAGAAAAAGAAAAAGAGAAATGGTGAACAGTGGTGGCTGAAACTGGCCCGAGTCGGCCCACACACCAGTGAAAGCGCGCCCGCGCGCGCCCGTGGTGTCAGGTTTACACAGAAGACCCTGTGTATTTGAAAAACCTTTAAAGAGGCCATTGCACTATTTCTCTGTGTCACTAACAATCGTAGATAAACCCTCCCCTTTCTATTCCTTCGCAAGGTGAGGTCCCCGTCCATGGATGGCAGAGCAGTGGCTTCGGCTAGCCTGTACCGGCCGGATAACGCAATGACCGACGCTTCGGTGCGACTGACACCTACTTCCACCTATAACGACCATAACTCCTCACTCAATTGCAAGGTTCTAGCTCACAATCGCTCTGTCCACGGTGGCGATGGAAACCGAAGATAACTCAACGTGTTCTGGGTGATTCAAGGCGGTCTAGTTCAATCAGATGGTTCTGTGAGCAACAGGGAACATGAGGGAGGCTAGAACATCCCATAGAAGAGCATGAGCTAACCTGTAGACGTCTGGCCACGGCGAGGTGTTCACTTGTGCGGAAAACCGATTTTGGGGAATAGAGAAATTAGAGAGCTATGGTGGCTAATCGGAGGCAGGAGCGGGTGCTATGGCTTCATGATTACCTAACGGAGCTAGCGATGTGCTCAATTTATAGTATCCCAGAGCGGTGGCTCCTAATTTTGTGATGGCGCGCTGGTGGCCGGAGAGAAAGAAGATCACTACCGCAAGGGATGCATGGCTTTCACCGTGGCAGGCTTACTAGCGACAAACCAGCTATCTAAAGTGGCTTACTGTGACGTGGTAAAGCTTCAAGGCACGTGACCATCATGCGGTAGGCGGCCAACTCCGGCGAGGCTATCTGGACCGGCCATGAGGCAAGTTGGTATGGCGGCTAGCCCATGGTCTCATCCGCGGTGAAGATCTTTTCACCCTGAGGTGTTATCCAGACACCAGTGGGCACAAATCGCATCGCCAGCGCGAATCCAGGCGTGGGGGTCACCGGCGGCAAGGTGCACTGCACCTGTGATCTCATTCACTTCACTGTACCATCAGAAATCCTGCCTGACAGAGCGGTTTGCAGTGCCCATATCTCAAATTTTCCTGTAATAACTTGCTAATCCACCTTTAACAAAGTTGTGGTCCTATAACCCAGGTTTAATCTTGCTATAGCCACCATACTTCAATTCTCACTAAATCATACTCAAAATAGCTCTCAAACTTGGTCCTAGTTCAGTGTTAGTCCAGTTTCAGAGTTGTACTCGACTGATAGACCAACTTCAGGACTATTTTTCTCCTACTTTCATGTGACACTAGGACTTACTTACTTAATAAAATTTGTTCTCCTTACATGGCTCTACAAGTTTGCTATATTGACCAAGAGCAAAATCCTCAAGAATTCTGAGATATAGAGCTCTAAAGTTGACCCCATTCAACTGAATTCAGACTTAAGCATATGGGGTTCATGTGGTACTTTTTGCAAATAAGTCCAAATCCCACTTTTTAACTTGCAAATCCTCCAATGTGAAAAACACATGATTTGTGGTGTTCTATTACTTTGATATTTGCACTTGGGTCCAAAAGTGCACAAAATTTACAATTAACCCCCTAGGGTTTCAATTAGGGTTTCTAGGGTTTGTTTTTAGGGTTTTGGGCACATTAGAGTTTTGGTGCCACCAAAGTCCATCAAATGTGATACCTTATGGTCATTTCTCATGTCTTTTGAGGTTTTAACTTATTTGGGCTTCATTTACATCCATAAGCCAAATTTAGGGTTAAGCACTCCACCCTTGGGTTAACCACACATCAAATCATAACATCACAACTTGTTTGAGATTTTACCTAGTGAATGCATTCTAGGTGTAACAAACATATGAAATGTCAATGCACATGATGTTATGCTCAAGTTTTAGTACCAGTAACACCAGGGGTGTTACAAAGGCGGATTACTCCGTCATGGTGCTAATGCACCCCGAGCAGGGCTATGTGTCCCAAGTGAGTCCCCTATTTTTGTCTATGTTTTCAGTCTTTTCCCTCATCTCGTCTTACTTACTCATCTCCTCTACAGGGGCTATGGGGTTTCTGGACCGCCAGACCCCGATCCCAGAGGACGCGGCTGCCAGGGAGGTGCGCCAACTAGCGACCGAGGAGAAAAAGAGGAAGAAGGACAAAGAGAAGAAGCGGGCCCGCATGAAGATGTTGGCCAGCGATTCACTGGAAAAGTGCCACAGAGCGCAGGCAAGGGAGGGGCTTCTGATCGAGGCCTCTCCCAGCACTAAGGAGGAGGAGGACGACGATGATGATGATGGGACGGAGGGTCAGCATGGGCTTTAGCCCCGAGGTCAGGCTTGGGCTCGGGTCGGTGCCGGCCTCGGTGGGTCCCTCTGGCGGCACGGTCCCATCCACGCAGGGGCCCACAACGTCCCTGTCCGGGGCACGGGCGTCAGCCGAGCCTGCCCCCATCCCTACCTCGGTGGAAGAGGTAGGGGCCGTGGAGGGGGAAGTCGCCGCCCTCCCCGAGTAAACCAGCGTGGCGCCTGCGGGTGCGCAGCCCGGAACCCCCCAGCAGGCGCCCGCTGCGGGGGACATGGAGGAGGGACCGTCACCCCCCTCATGCAGTCGTTCTGGGGCCTGTAGTGGCCCCGACTACCGTTCCACCCACGGCCCCTGCGCTGGGGCTTGTAGAAGAGAGGGCCACTGCTCCGCCGCCTACATCTATGGCAGGGCAGCAAGGGCCAGGGAGCCAGAGGCTGCGGCCTTCTGCCATGCCTATCGCTGGGTAAGTTACTAAAATAAGAGTATGTCTCACGTGTAAGGCTTTTTCTCTAACTATCGTTTTGTCCTTAGCTCCATACGTCGAGCCAACACACCGATCTTTACTGCCATCAAGGCGGTGAAGCGCGGCGCCGGGACTTCCTCGGGGGCCTCGTCCCGCCCCCTTCTACCCAGGAGACACCTCAGGGGGTGCTGAGGTGGCTGTGCCTGCCCTAGGGTGCCAGTCGAGCCCGGCACCGCCGCGACCGAGGTGGCTCCCGCGCGCCCTACATCACTGGCGGATGCAATCATCGTGTCCTCCGAGGATGAGGCAGATGCGGGTAATGTTGCGCCGGGTACAATGTCACCCACGGTCTCCGACCTCCTATGCTCCATCCCCAACACCCTCAAAGTTGCGCCGAGCTCGGGGGTAGCGCACGCCGAGGAGGTCAGTTCCTCGGAGCCGCCCAGGATGGTACTCGGTGGGGGAATTCTCAGCGACGAGATCATAATCGAGGCCCCTCTCTCAGGGGGTAGCGATGACCTTGTCCACGTCGTGCCGGACCCCTCGATATGGGGGTGGGGGACCGACCCTGGCGTGGATGTCCACCGGGGGTGGTCCGTACTTCGTCCTCGACAACCTTGAGGAGTGGGAGTTCTGGGACGAGTTGAGAGTGGTGATCACGTAAGGGCGTTGCTTCCTTTCATTGTAGGAATTCTTTGTCCCTTAGCAATGTGATGACAAGAGTTTTGCTCGTCCTGTAGGAGCTGATGATGAGGTCGATGTCTAAGTCCATCTTTGTTCACCGTGAATGGGATGTATTGAAAGGGAAATGTGCCCTTGGGCCATTTCTAAGTATTTTGGTGATTTAGTGTCTAACACAAGTGCTTAAATGTAAAATGGAGGACAAAGTACAAACCAAGGATAAAGGTATGTTTCTCAGTCTTAGTACATTGTTTTATGGACTAATGTATTGTGTCTAAGTGCTGGAAACAGGAAAAATCCAATTGAAAATGTCTTGGCTCGAGCAGCCAAGAATCTGCTCAGTCTGGGAGCACCGGACTGTCTAGTGGTGCACCGGACAGTGTCCGGTGCGCCAGGCTGGTTCAAGCGAAGTGGCCGCTCTCGGGAATTCACCGGCGACGTACGACTATAATTCACCGGACAGTCCGGTGTGCACCGGACTGTCCGGTGAGCCAACGGTCGGCCGGGCCAACGGTCGGCCGTGCGATCTGCGCGGGACACGTGGCTGAGCCAACGGCTAGAAGGGGGCACCGGACTGTCCGGTGTGCACCGGACATGTCCGGTGCGCCAATGGCTCTCTGGCTGCCAACGGTCGGCTGCGCCAGTTAAGGAAAGAAATCGGGCACCGGACAGTGTCCGGTGTGCACCGGACTGTCCGGTGCGCCACGCGACAGAAGGCAAGAATTGCCTTCCCAGATTGCTCTCAACGGCTCCTAGCTGCCTTGGGGCTATAAAAGGGACCCCTAGGCACATGGAGGAGAATACCAAGCATTCCTAGAGCACTCTTGATCACTCACACTCCAATCTTGCGCACTTGTTCGACATTCTAGTGATTTGAGCTCCATTCTAGTGTGCTAGTCTCTTGAGCTCAAGTCTGGGTCTTGTGTGTGCGTATTTGTTGTGATCTTTGTGTCTTGTGTGAGTTGCTAATCCCTCCCTTGCTCCGTGCTTCTTTGTGAACATCTTTGTAAGGGCGAGAGACTCCAAGTTGTGGAGATTCCTCGCAAACGGGATTAAGAAAAGCAAAGCAAAACACCGTGGTATTCAAGTGGGTCTTTGGACCGCTTGAGAGGGGTTGATTGCAACCCTTGTCCGTTGGGACGCCACAACGTGGAGTAGGCAAGCGTTGGTCTTGGCCGAACCACGGGATAAACCACTGTACCATCTCTGTGATTGATATCTTTGTGGTTGTGTTTTGTTGAGACTCCTCTCTTGCCACTTGGTGATTATTGTGCTAACACTTAACCAAGTTTTGTGGCTTAAGTTTTAAGTTTTACAGGATCACCTATTCACCCCCCTCTAGGTGCTCTCAATTGGTATCAGAGCCGTTCTCTTCAAGAAGGGACTAATCGCCCGAAGAGATGGATCCTAAGGGAAAGGGGATGGTGATCAACAACAACGAGAAGGAGTCTATCTTCAACGAGCCGAAGGATGACAAGCCTACCGACTCGGGCTCGAGCCACAAGCGCAAGGACGGGAAGAAGAAGAAGACAAGGCGCATCAAGGAGATCGTCTACTACGACAGCGACGAATCTTCCTCTTCCCAAAAGGACGACAACGACTACGAGAAAAAGAAAACGGTCAATTCGAACTTTTCTTTTGATTACTCTTGTATTCCTCAAAATACAAATGCTCATTTATTATCTATTCCACTTGGTATACCTCCTCATTTTAATGGAGAGGACTACGGATTTTGGAGTCACAAAATGCGTAGTCACTTGTTCTCTCTCCATCCTAGTATATGGGAGATTGTAGAGAGTGGAATGCACTTTCATAGCACGGATAGTCCCATGTTCATTAATGAGCAAATTCATAAAAATGCACAAGCTACTACTGTTCTTCTAGCTTCATTGTGCAGGGATGAATATCACAAAGTGAGCGGCTTGGATAACGCCAAGCAAATTTGGGACACCCTCAAGATCTCTCATGAGGGGAACGACGTCACAATGCTCACCAAGATGGAGTTGGTGGAGGGCGAACTCGGGAGATTCGCGATGATAAGGGGAGAAGAGCCAACCCAAACGTACAACCGGCTCAAGACCCTTGTCAACAAGATAAGAAGCTATGGAAGCACGCGATGGACGGATCACGACGTCGTCCGCCTAATGCTGAGGTCTTTTACTGTCCTTGATCCTCATCTTGTGAACAATATTCGTGAGAATCCTAGGTACACCAAGATGACGCTCGAGGAGATACTTGGAAAGTTCGTGAGCGGGCGAATGATGATCAAGGAAGCAAGATACGTGGATGACGCATTGAATGGTCCAATCAATGAGCCTCAACCCCTTGCTCTCAAGGCAACAAGAAGGAAGGAGACGCTACCTAGCAAGGTGGCACAAATTGAGGCGGCCGGACTTAATGATGAAGAGATGGCCCTCATCATCAAGAGATTCAAGACGGCGCTAAAAGGTCGCAAGGAGCACCCCAACAAGAACAAGATGAAGGGGAAGCGCTCCTGCTTCAAATGTGGTAAGATTGGTCATTTTATAGCTAATTGTCCCGACAATGATAGTGACCAGGAAAAGAAGAAAAACTACAAGAAGGCGAAGGGCGAGGCACATCTTGGAAGAAGGACTCCGACAATGAAGGACTCGCCGCCACCGCCTTCAACAAGTCATCCCTCTTCCCCAACGAGCGTCACACATGCCTTATGGCAAGGGAGAAGAAGGTATGTACTCGAAACTCTACTTATGCTTCTTCAAGTGAGGACGAATCTAGTGATGAGGATGAATTAGATTATTCATGTCTATTCAAGGGCCTAGATAGAACCAAGGTAGATAAAATTAATGAATTAATTGATGCCTTGAATGATAAGAATAGGTTATTAGAAAAGCAAGAGGATTTGTTGTATGAAGAACATGACAAATTTGTAGAAGCACAAAAATCTCATGCTTTAGAAGTTAAAAGAAATGAAATGCTTTCTTGTGAACTATCTACTTGCCATGAGACAATTTCTAGCTTAAGGAGCATAAATGATGATTTGAATGCTAAGTTAGAAAAAGCGAGTAAATCAACAACTTGTGTAGAAAATGTTGTTATTTGCAATAGATGTAAAGATTTTGATATTAATGCTTGTAGTGAACACATAGCTTCTATTGCTAAATTAAATGACGAAGTGGCTAGTCTTAATACCCAACTTAAGACTAGCAAGAGTGATTTTGATAAACTAAAATTTGCTAGGGATGCCTACACGGTTGGTAGACACCCCTCTATTAAGGATGGACTTGGCTTCAAGAGAGAAGCCAAGAACTTAACAAACCATAAGGCTCCCATCTTCGCCAAGGAGAAAGGGAAGAGCCCTATGGCTAGTAGTGCTAAAAAGAACCATGCTTTTATGTATCATGATAGAAGACAGTCTCATAGGAGTTGTAATGCTTATAATGCTTTTGATGCACATGCCTATGATTCTTATGCTATGTTTGCTTCTAGTTCTTCCTATATGCATGGTAGAGATTTGCCTAGGAAAAATATTGTTCATGTTCCTAGGAAAATTGTGAATGGACCCTCTACAATTTATCATGCTTTAAATGCTTCCTTTGCTATTTATAGAAAGGATAGGAAAATAGTTGCTAGGAAATTAGGGGCAAGATGCAAGGGTGATAAAACTTGCATTTGGGTCCCTAAGACAATTGTGACTAACCTTGTAGGACCCAACAAGAGTTGGGTACCTAAGTCCCAAGCCTAAATTTGCCTTGCAGGTTTATGCATCCGGGGGTTCAAGCTGGATTATCGACAGCGGATGCACAAACCACATGACGGGGGAGAAGAAGATGTTTACCTCCTACGTCAAGAACAAGGATTCCCAAGATTCAATAATATTCGGTGATGGGAATCAAGGCAAGGTAAAAGGATTAGGTAAAATTGCTATTTCAAATGAGCACTCTATCTCTAATGTGTTTTTAGTTGAGTCTCTTGGATATAACTTGCTATCTGTTAGTCAATTATGCAATATGGGATATAATTGTCTATTTACAAATGTAGATGTGTCTGTCTTTAGAAGATGTGATGGTTCACTAGCTTTTAAGGGTGTATTAGATGGCAAACTTTATTTAGTTGATTTTGCAAAAGAGGAGGCCGGTGTAGATGCATGCTTAATTGCTAAGACTAGCATGGGCTGGCTGTGGCATCGCCGCTTAGCACATGTGGGGATGAAGAACTTACACAAGCTTCTAAAGGGAGAACACGTGATAGGTCTAACCAATGTTACTTTTGAAAAAGATAGACCTTGTGCAGCTTGTCAAGCAGGTAAACAAGTGGGAGGAGCGCATCACAGCAAGAATGTGATGACCACATCAAGACCCCTGGAGCTGCTACATATGGACCTCTTCGGACCCGTCGCCTATCTAAGCATAGGAGGAAGTAAGTATGGTCTAGTTATTGTTGATGACTTTTCCCGCTTCACTTGGGTGTTCTTTTTGCAGGATAAGTCTGAAACCCAAGGGACCCTCAAGCGCTTCCTAAGGAGAGCTCAAAACGAGTTTGAGCTCAAGGTGAAAAAGATAAGGAGCGACAATGGGTCCGAGTTCAAGAACCTTCAAGTGGAGGAGTACCTTGAGGAGGAAGGGATCAAGCACGAGTTCTCCGCTCCCTACACACCACAGCAAAACGGTGTGGTAGAGAGGAAGAACAGGACGCTCATCGATATGGCAAGGACGATGCTTGGAGAGTTCAAGACCCCCGAGTGCTTTTGGTCGGAAGCCGTAAACATGGCTTGCCACGCCATCAATAGGGTTGTTGGGGACTTGTTCTCAAATGCTATGGGTTAAGAACAAGGCAACACAGAAGATGTTAATTGTTAAAGTCCTTCGTCCTTCGAAACATTATTTCCCTTAGGGTATAATAGTTTGCTGACGAAGGTCATGAAGGGGATACCTTCATAGATTCATTATATAATGACGAAGGATGAAATGTAAGAAATATAAATGACAACATGCGCAATTATGCATTATTATTAAGCATAAACAGGAGTATCGTTGAATTACAAGTGTACCTTCAACTGGAAGGAAATGATAGTACAAGCGTGACGCAAAAAGCGAATGCCAAGTCAGCGTGAACAGTACGAGAGTACTGTTCACCTATTTATAGGCGCGGGACACAACCCATACAAAATTACATTCATGCCCTTTACAGTTGATAATAATTCTATAGTAATCTGTTGAGGTCTAAATAGCCTTTTCATCTTTAAGTCGGTTCCACTTTCTGCTGTCACGCCGAAGCTTTCCTGCTTACACCTTCGGCGCTGTACCGACCTTCGTATTATTCTGGTCTGCTGTGATGCCGACCTGAGTCCGAAGATACCTGTTCACACATTATACTCCAGAAATACTGTTAAATCTTGTTTTTGAGGACCTTCGGATGCCGAAGGTCCCCAACAGTAGCCCCTTGCAATATTAATTTGTTTGAAATAAAAAATTTAGATTGCGACATGGACGAAGGCTTTACGCCGAAGGTCCGAAAAAACACCTTCCCTTTGCTAGAATAGCAACATTCACTGACAAGCGGGGTCTTTCAATTTTCAACGCTCTTGGCGTATAAATACAGTCATACCGCAAACTCATTTGACACGCTCTCTGGCCAATTGCTCCTGCTCACTCAATTTTTAGCTCTTGTGCACTAAAATTTGTTAAGCCTTTAGTTTTGAAGCTTCGGTTTTGAAAATAGTTTTTAGTGTCTCCGAAGATGTCTGAGGATAAGAAGACTGCTGCTGAGATGAAGCTGAGCCTGGACGAAGAGAAAAACTTGGGGTTTCTTATAGCGATGTCAAAGACCAATACAGAAAAAATCACCAAGGAGATTCTGGAAGGTTTGTCTGAAGATACTGGTGACAGTGACAGCTATGATGTGGACAGTGGTGGTGAGGACTCCGAAGATCGTCCTTGGCGACCAAGCCATTCAGTTTATGGTAAATCAACTATCAAAGAGAATCATCTTGTCAACATGAGAGGAAGGTATTTCCGGGATTTATCCATTGTGAGGGCCGACGAAGGGGAAAAACGTGCCCACACCCTGAAGAAAATGAAGTCGTAGTGTACCGAAGCTTTTTGAAAGCTGGACTGCGATTTCCTTTGAGCAGCTTCGTCGTGGAGGTGCTGAAAATCTTCGAAGTCTATCTTCACCAACTTACCCCCGAAGTAATCATAAAGCTGAATATCTTCGTGTGGCCCGTGAGAAGCCAAGGTCTGCAGCCTGATGCAAAAAGCTTCTGCAATATACACGAATTATTATACGAAACAAAACCTTGGGGTAAGGAACAGTATCACAATAATTTTGGTTGCTACAGTTTCGTTTCCCGGTCCGGGTCAAGCTGCCCCGTGCCAACCTTTCGGAAGAGATGGCCCGGAGATTGGATGACAGAATGGTTTTATGTGAAGAATGATCTGACAGTACGAGAAGATATCAAAGGTATAATCATGCGCCCTATTTGGCAAAGCTTCGGCCTTCGGAGGCCGAAGGTTGAAATGAATGAAGCTGCCGAAGAATGCCAGAGGGCCTTCAGCGCAGTCTGCTCTTTCATTGGAACGAGAGACTTAGTACAAGAGCATATTGCCTTCAGGGTATGGCCGCTCGCGGAGAAATGGGAAATGCCACAAGAAACCGTAAAAGAGGCCGACGAAGGTGGACTTATCAGGTTGAAGTACACTTTTAAATTTGGAGATAAATTCGTTGAGCCAGATGATGACTGGTTAAAAAGTATTGAAAATTTAAGTGATGAACTGCTTGGGGCTTACTCGAAGGCCGAAGACACTGCAATGTCAGCAGCCTTCGGAGGCCGAAAAAAGAAGAGGCTGAATCGGGTATTTGATGCAATCGGGTTTGTCTACCCTGACTATTGCTATCCCATTCGAAGGCAGAAAAGAAAAAACACAACCTCTGCAAAAGAAGAAGCTGCAACTGCTCCTAGCGAGCCAGAACCGAAAAGAAAGAAGATAAAGGTCCTAACACATCGGCCGCGCTATATTGAACCAGCTTCGGTGCCTGAGTTTACCGGAGAAACTTCTTCGGCCACCGAAGCTAAAAAGCCAGCCGAGCCAACCTTGCTGCCAGAAGTCGCAGAAACGGCCGAAGTGCCAATAAAGATAGAATTGGAAAAATCAAAGACTTTGTTATCAGAAACGAAAGAGAAGGCCGAAACGCCGTCTACAGAAAAAATGGAAGAGGTAAAAGAAGCAACTGAGGGATCCAAAACATCAGAAGTTTTGAGTCCTGCAGCAAACATTGAGACGGCAAAAAATCAAAAAGTGCCAGCAGTGACTCCAAAAAGAAAGAGAATGGCTAATGTGCTGGATGTACTGGAAACGATTAAATCTTCAAGCACACCTCCGCAGAGGGCTGCTGTCATTCCTGAAACAACAACTGAAATTTCGGATTCTAAAGCTCCAGGGCAAGAGACTGAAACCGAAGCTGGGCCCCCAGAGCCTGCAAAGATAAAATCCTTGGAAACTGAGGCAGAAAAAATAACAAAGCCAACTTTTGTTGAAGAAACCGGTGTCATTGCCCCCGAAGCATCCCCCAAAATTCGTGATTATATTGTTCGTCATGCTTCGGGGAAAAAACTGTCAGAAAAAGAAGAGCAAGAGGCCCAGCACTACGCCCAAAAACTGAAATATCCAAAAGGGGCGTTAATATTCAATGGCAGTGGAGAAGAAGACTTCTTGTATTGTCTCCCCGACAGCAAGGAGATTTCTGTCTGTCGGGAGATGAGCAAGAGCTTCAGATTCCCAACTTTAGAAGACGGGCTCTCGGTGCTGTCGAAGAACGATCTGGCCGACAGCCTGGCTTACAATAGCTTAAAGGTGCGACAAATGAAATCCTTGTATTTTTGTTGAGTCCAAAATCTTTCGCTTGTTTAAATCTATTGACGCACACATATTTCTCTTTGCAGGGCCTGATACTTAGCAATGCCCTCAGGGCACAGAAAGATGCTGAAGACGAAGGGTGTTCTATAGCCCTGAGCAACCTTCGTTCCGAAGTTATTGAACTGAGGAACGAAGGTCTCGAGAAAGATAAAATATTACACTCATTGATAAATAAAATAAAGGCAGACGAATCTGCTTTTAAAGGTCAAGCTGAAGCTCAGAAACGCGAAATTGAAGATCTTCGGAAACAACTGGCCAGAGCCAAGGAAGAACGCATACTTGAAGAGACAAAGCGAGAACTCAGCGACCAATGGGCAGATCACCTAGAAGGAACTGTTGAAGAGCTTCGGTCGTCCAAAAAGAGATGTTATAACAAATCTATAGAATGTGTTAAAAAGCTGAAGACTAGCTTCGCCAAGGTCGGCGCATTTTCAAGTGAGGAAAACTTTACGAGAGGCAATCCCGAAGGTCCCATCGAGTGGATTGACCACGAAGCTGAAGCCTTCGAAGAAATTTTAAATAGCCGTGGAGATATATGTGCCTTCTCTGGCGCCAGAGGACTTGCCACCATCTTAGAGAAGAAAGGCTGTGAACATGTAAAAATTTTAGCACAATCCGAAGCTGCTTTGTCTTTTGAAGATGCAAGAGATCCTTCGGCCGAAGCTAGTATAATTGGTGGAAAATTTTTTACCGATATTTGGGATAATGGTGGCCGAGAAATGGTCGGGGAAATTATTAGAAGAAGTGAAAAGGGAATTCACGATGCTAGAGAAGTAGCTGAGGCTGCTGAAAGGAGCGCAGAGGCCGAAGGTCAATTAGGTATTAACTGATAGTTTTATTGTGTTGTAATCTTAGACTTTAAGATTTGTTTGCGATTTGTAATAGCACTGTATCCGTATCCTATTTTACTTCAGATCCTGCTAACGCGTCTTCGGGCCCTCAGCCGAAAGGAGACGACGAAATTAAAAAGATGGCTGAAGATATTATGGACGAAGTCGTCGATCGGCTCCTGAACGAGGCTGCCGAAGTCGTTTTGAGAGAAGATTAAGTATTTTTGTAAAAAACTTCGGAAATGTAATATACTGTAACATTTTGTAACCTCAAATGTAATATACCTATTTTTGTTAGTCAATTCTTTACGATGCATGAAACTTTACACGTACCGCTTTTGAGTCTTTGACGAAAAAACACCTTCCCTTCTTTTCATGCTTCGTGAAGAAAAATTTATCTTTGTCACAACAATATCCAATGTTCTGATGAATAATATCCAGGCTTCGTGAAAATATTTTCCGAAGCTACACTTCCGAAGATCAATGATGTATCTTTTTTGTGACTGATTTCTCCCTTTTTTCAAAGCGTTCTTCTGTAGATTGATAATGTGTCTACCTCTTGTGCCATGTGCAAAATGATGTATGATGCTTATGCTATGCGAAATGATGCGATGATGTTATGTTATGTGAGATGATGTTTATTCCGAAGATACATACGCATCCCTGCAATAAAACACAATCTTTTATAAGCCTCCCTTAGGAGCTTCTTCGCCTTTTACTTCAGCGGAATCAGCGTTTATTTTTCGCTGTAAGCCTCCCTTAGGAGCTTCTTCGCCTTTTACTTTCAGCGGTATTCGCGTTGACTTTTCGCGCTTCGCCTTTTACTTAGGCGGTATCAGCGTTGACTTTTCGCTGTATGCTCTGCATTCCTTTTGGAACGACTTTGGAGAAGAAAACTTACACTGCGCTCCCTTTGGAACGACTTTTTGTGACTTCGGCAAACTTACTCTGCGTTCCTTAGAACGACTTTTTATTGCTTCGAAGAATTTTCGATAGTTCGAAGGTCCTCTTTGTTATCAATATAAGCTTGTAAAGAAAATATATTTTCCTTGTAGGGATCAACGAAACTAATTACATGAAGCCTAAACAATGTCCTTTATTACAGAAAATAAAACTGAATGAAAAAGATTGCTATTAAGGTAGGATATTTGTCAATAGATGTGCTTTGACTCTGGCACAGTGCTATTAACTGTACGAGCTTCGGACTGCTCTCTGAAGTCCCTCTGGTGTGGAGCATACTGGCTCCCTTCTGGCTGCTGGCCTTGTTGCAACGGAGGTGGAGGCGGAGGCTGTTGCCAAGAAGCTTGGGGCTGACTCGCCGAAGCAACAGAAACTGCAGGATGATTGCCCACATATTCTGGAATATAGGGCGAATGATACGAAGCTGTATGCATGACCTGCTTCGGCTGAGCTTGTTGTGCTGCTGCTTCAGCTATTTCCTTTTGCTTCTGAATAGTAACATGGCACATCCTGGTAGTATGGCCTTTGTTCTCACCGCAGAATAAGCAAAAGATTTTTCTCGGTTGATCGCCAAATCTTCCTCCAAAGCCCCTGGCGCCTCTACCTCTTGGAGCTGGTGGTCTGAAGGAGCTTTGGTGTTGCCCCGAAGCCTGTGAGGAACATTGTGGCCTTTGTTGTTGGCTGCCTCTATCATCATTTTGTGTAGAGTTATGAATTGATCTCACGTGCCTCGGGTAGAACCTCCCTCCGAAGCCCCTGGTCATTTCAGAAAACCTGAAAGCTTCCTCCCTTCTTTGGCGAAAATCATTATCGGCTCGAATGTACTCGTCCATCTTCTGGAGCAGCTTCTCCAAAGTTTGAGGAGGCTTCCGAGCGAAATACTGAGCTGACGGTCCTGGCCGAAGCCCCTTGATCATGGCCTCAATGACAATTTCATTGGGCACCGTTGGTGCCTGTGCCCTCAAACGCAAGAACCTTCGGACATATGCCTGAAGGTATTCTTCGTGATCTTGGGTGCACTGGAACAGAGCCTGAGCAGTGACCGGCTTCGTCTGAAATCCTTGAAAGCTAGTTAACAACAAATCCTTCAGCTTCTGCCATGAAGTGATCGTTCCTGGTCGAAGGGAGGAATACCAGGTTTGAGCCACACTCCTGACAGCCATAACGAAAGATTTGGCCATGACTGAAGCATTGCCACCATACGAAGATACTGTTGCTTCGTAGCTCATCAAAAACTGCTTCGGGTCTGAGTGGCCATCGAATACGGGAAGCTGGGGCGGCTTGTAGGACGGAGGCCAAGGTGTAGCCTGCAGCTCAGCGGACAGAGGAGAAGCATCATCAAAAACAAAATTCCCATGATGGAAATTGTCATACCAGTCATCCTCGTTGGGGAAACCCTCCTGATGGAGATCTTGGTGTTGAGGCCTTCGGTGCTGCTCATCCTGGGCAAGGTGACGAACTTCTTCAGAGGCTTCGTCTATCTGCCTCTGCAGCTCAGCTAGCCTGGCCATCTTTTCTTTCTTCCTCTGTACTTGTTGATGAAGCATCTCCATATTTCTGATTTCTTGATCTATCTCGTCCTCTGGTGGTGTCGGGCTGACAACCTTCCTTTTCTGGCTTCGAGCCTCCCGCAGGGAGACTGTCTCCTGATTGTGGTCCAGTGGTTGCAGAGCTGCAGCTCCAGTTGCTGAAGCCTTCTTCGGCGCCATAACGAAGGTTTATGATCGCCGAAGGTGTTCAAAAAACTTAGAGTGGAAGTGAGTTCACCGGAGGTGGGCGCCAATGTTGGGGACTTGTTCTCAAATGCTATGGGTTAAGAACAAGGCAACACAGAAGATGTTAATTGTTAAAGTCCTTCGTCCTTCGAAACATTATTTCCCTTAGGGTATAATAGTTTGCGGACGAAGGTCATGAAGGGGATACCTTCATAGATTCATTATATAATGACGAAGGATGAAATGTAAGAAATATAAATGACAACATGCGCAATTATGCATTATTATTAAGCATAAACAGGAGTATCGTTGAATTACAAGTGTACCTTCAACTGGAAGGAAATGATAGTACAAGCGTGACGCAAAAAGCGAATGCCAAGTCAGCGTGAACAGTACGAGAGTACTGTTCACCTATTTATAGGCGCGGGACACAACCCATACAAAATTACATTCATGCCCTTTACAGTTGATAATAATTCTATAGTAATCTGTTGAGGTCTAAATAGCCTTTTCATCTTTAAGTCGGTTCCACTTTCTGCTGTCACGCCGAAGCTTTCCTGCTTACACCTTCGGCGCTGTACCGACCTTCGTATTATTCTGGTCTGCTGTGATGCCGAACTGAGTCCGAAGATACCTGTTCACACATTATACTCCAGAAATACTGTTAAATCCTGTTTTTGAGGACCTTCGGATGCCGAAGGTCCCCAACAAGGGTCTACCTTCATCGCCTCCTCAAGAAGACGTCGTATGAGCTGCTAACCGGTAACAAACCCAATGTATCGTACTTTCGTGTATTTAGGAGCAAATGTTACATTCTAGTGAAGAAGGGTAGAAATTCTAAGTTTGCTCCCAAAGCTGTAGAAGGGTTTTTGTTAGGTTATGATTCAAATACAAAGGCGTATAGAGTCTTCAACAAATCATCAGGTTTGGTTGAAGTCTCTAGTGACTTTGTATTTGATGAGACTAATGGCTCTCCAAGAGAGCAAGTTGTTGATTGTGATGATGTAGATGAAGAAGATATTCCGACGGCCGCAATACGCACCATGGCGATTGGAGATGTGCGGCCACAGGAACAAAAGCAGCAAGATCAACCTTCTTCCTCAACTATGGTGCACCCCTCAATTCAAGATGATGATCAGGTTCATCAACAAGAGGCGTGTGATCAAGGGGGAGCACAAGATGATCATGTGATGGAGGAAGAAGCGCAACCGGCACCTCCAACCCAAGTTCGAGCGATGATTCAAAGGGATCATCCCGTCGACCAAATTCTGGGTGATATTAGCAAGGGAGTAACTACTCAATCTTGATTAGTTAATTTTTGTGAGCATTACTCCTTTGTCTCTTCTATTGAGCCTTTCAGGGTAGAAGAGGCCTTGCTAGATCCGGACTGGGTGTTGGCCATGCAAGAGGAGCTCAACAACTTCAAGCGCAATGAAGTTTGGACACTGGTGCCTCGTCCCAAGCAAAACGTTGTGGGAACCAAGTGGGTGTTCCGCAACAAACAGGACGAACACGGGATGGTGACGAGGAACAAGGCTCGACTTGTGGCAAAAGGTTATGCCCAAGTCGCAGGTTTGGACTTTGAGGAGACTTTTGCTAGAGTCCATTTGTATTTTGCTAGCATATGCCGCTCACCATTCTTTCAGGTTGTTCCAAATGGATGTGAAGAGCGCTTTCCTCAACGGGCCAATCAAGGAGGAGGTGTACGTGGAGCAACCCCCTGGCTTCGAGGATGAACGGTACCCCGACCACGTGTGTAAGCTCTCTAAGGCGCTCTATGGACTTAAGCAAGCCCCAAGAGCATGGTATGAATGCCTTAGAGATTTCTTAATTTCTTAATTGTTTGTGTGCCAAATTTATGTCGATGACATAATATTTGGTTCTACTAATAAAATGTCTTGTGAAGAGTTTAGAAGGGTGATGACGCAGAAATTCGAGATGTCAATGATGGGCGAGTTGAACTACTTCCTTGGGTTCCAAGTGAAGCAACTCAAGGATGGCACCTTCATCTCTCAAACGAAGTACACGCAAGACTTGCTGAAGCGGTTTGGGATGAAGGATGCCAAGCCCGCAAAGACTCCGATGGGGACCGACGGACACACTGATCTCAACAAAGGAGGTAAGTCCGTTGATCAAAAGGCATACCGGTCAATGATAGGGTCGCTACTTTACTTATGTGCTAGTAGACCGGATATTATGCTTAGCGTATGCATGTGTGCTAGATTTCAATCCGATCCTAAGGAGTGTCACTTAGTGGCAGTGAAGCAAATCCTTAGATATTTAGTTGCTACGCCTTGCTTCGGGATCTGGTATCCAAAGGGGTCTACCTTTGACTTAATTGGATATTTAGATTCCGACTATGTTGGATGTAAGGTCGATAGGAAGAGTACATCGGGGACGTGCCAATTCTTAGGAAGGTCCCTGGTGTCATGGAATTCTAAGAAACAAACCTCCGTTGCCCTATCCACCGCTGAGGCCGAGTACGTTGCCGCAGGACAGTGTTGCGCGCAACTACTTTGGATGAGGCAAACCCTCAGGGACTTTGGCTACAATCTGAGCAAAGTCCCACTCCTATGTGATAATGAGAGTGCCATCCGCATGGCGGAAAATCCTGTTGAGCACAGCCGCACAAAGCACATAGACATCCGGCATCACTTTTTGAGAGACCACCAGCAAAAGGGAGATATCGAAGTGTTTCATGTTAGCACCGAGAACTAGCTAGCCGATATCTTTACCAAGCCTCTAGATGAGAAGACCTTTTGCAGGTTGCGTAGTGAGCTAAATGTCTTAGATTCGCGGAACCTGGATTGATTTATAGCATACATGTATTTATGCCTTTGATCATGTTCCTTATGCATTTTGTTGCTTACTTATGGTGCTCAAGTTGTACAAACTCCCCGGACCTCACAAGTCCTTTTTGCAAGTGATGCACATATTTAGGGGGAGCTGTGCTACAACTTGACCCTTTGAGACTAACCATGTGCTTGAGTTTGCTTGTTTTAAGTCCCAAAGGAGGTTTGAAAGGGAAAAGGTGGACTTGGACCATGAAAGACTTCCACTGCACTCCGATGAGAGGGTAACTTATTCCAAGTTCATCTCATGCACTCTTATTGCCTTTGTATTCTTATTGAAGATTTTGGTGAGGCAATGGGGTTCTAGGGCCAAGATTAATCCCATTTTGGTGCTTGATGCCAAAGGGGGAGAAAATAAAGGCCAAAGCGATAAATGGATCAGCTACCACTTGAGAGATTTTGAAAATAGTAGAATAGAGCTTTTGGTTTGTCAAAACTCTTTTTGTCTCTCTTGTCAAAAGTTGGCTTCTTGTGGGGAGAAGTGTTGATTATGGGAAAAAGGGGAGTTTTTTTGACATCTTGAATCAATTTCTCTTGGAATGACTCTCTTTATGTCTTAACATGTGTGTTTGACTTAGAGATAGAAATTTGAGTTTGATTTGCAAAAAACAAACCAAGTGGTGGCAAAGGGTGATCCATATATGTCAAAATTGAATCAAAACAACTTGAGTTCTTATTTGAATTGATTTTGTATTTGTCCTACTTGCTTTATATTGTGTTGGCATAAATCACCAAAAAGGGGGAGATTGAAAGGGAAATGTGCCCTTGGGCCATTTCTAAGTATTTTGGTGATTTAGTGTCTAACACAAGTGCTTAAATGTAAAATGGAGGACAAAGTACAAACCAAGGATAAAGGTATGTTTCTCAGACTTAGTACATTGTTTTATGGACTAATGTATTGTGTCTAAGTGCTGGAAACAGGAAAAATCCAATTGAAAATGTCTTGGCTCGAGCAGCCAAGAATCTGCTCAGTCTGGGAGCACCGGACAGTGTCCGGTGCGCCAGGCTGGTTCGAGCAAAGTGGCCGCTCTCGGGAATTCACCGGCGACGTACGGCTATAATTCACCGGACTGTCTGGTGTGCACCGGACTGTCCGGTGAGCCAACGGTCGGCCGCGCGATCTGCGCGGGACACGTGGCCAAGCCAACGGCTAGAAGGGGGCACCGGACTATCCGGTGTGCACCGGACATGTCCGGTGCGCCAACGGCTCTCTGGCTGCCAACGGTCGGCTGTGCCAGTTAAGGAAAGAAATCGGGCACCGGACAGTGTCCGGTGTGCACCGGACTGTCCGGTGCGCCACGCGACAGAAGGCAAGAATTGCCTTCCTAGATTGCTCTCAACGGCTCCTAGCTGCCTTGGGGCTATAAAAGGGACCCCTAGGCGCATGGAGGAGAATACCAAGCATTCCTAGAGCACTCTTGATCACTCACACTCCAATCTTGCGCACTTGTTCGACATTCTAGTGATTTGAGCTCCATTCTAGTGTGCTAGTCTCTTGAGCTCAAGTCTGGGTCTTGTGTGTGCGTATTTGCTGTGATCTTTGTGTCTTGTGTGAGTTGCTAATCCCTCCCTTGCTCCGTGCTTCTTTGTGAACATCTTTGTAAGGGCGAGAGACTCCAAGTTGTGGAGATTCCTCGCAAACGAGATTAAGAAATGCAAAGCAAAACACCGTGGTATTCAAGTGGGTCTTTGGACCGCTTGAGAGGGATTGATTGCAACCCTCGTCCGTTGGGACGCCACAACGTGGAGTAGGCAAGCGTTGGTCTTGGCCGAACCACGGGATAAACCACTGTGCCATCTCTGTGATTGATATCTTTGTGGTTGTGTTTTGTTGAGACTCCTCTCTAGCCACTTGGTGATTATTGTGCTAACACTTAACCAAGTTTTGTGGCTTAAGTTTTAAGTTTTACAGGATCACCTATTCACCCCCCTCTAGGTGCTCTCACTAGGCCACGATGCAGCGCCATCGAGCCGCTCTGCTTCGGTCCAACGAGCAGCTGGCACGGAGGAGCATCAAAGTGGTGGGCCTGACGTCCCGGTGTGAGGGGCTGAAAAAAGAGGGTGAGGGCGAACGCGAGGAGGTCCGTCGGCTGAGGTACAAAGTCCACGGCCTAAAGGTAGAGGTGGACCGTCATGAGGAGGAACTATGGCAGGTAAAGGAGAGCCTTCAGGTGGTGACTGTAGAGTGGGACGATGCTTCCCTCCGTGCTGACTCCCTCTCCAAGTCCCTGGACGACGAACCGTCCGAGGGCCGGGCTCTGAAGGCCCGGATAGGAGGTATTTCATCAAAGCCTCGTTTCACTTTTTGGGTTCGGTCTTTTTTCTTAGCCATGGCTTGACGCCCTCATCCACTTTCTAGGCTTTGAGAAGGATCTAGAGGCTGCAGCCTAGGCCTCTCTGACCCTATCCCAAACCGTGGAGTAGAAGGGGAGCGAGTTGAGGGAGTTGTCCGACGCGGTGGCAGACCTGTTACGGGACCTTGACATGGTGGACGTCCCTCGGAGTGGACCCCCGTGGCCCCGTATGCAAGCCCTGAGTGGCTATGTACGAGGTGAGCTCCACGACGCCGTCCACCTCGGGGTGAAGCGAGCCCTGGCCATGGTTGCCTCGCACTACGAGATCAATCTCAAGCGGGTGTTTGATGGCTACGTACTCCCTAACGAGCCCAAGCTTGCCACCGCCGAGATGCGGAGGCTGAACGACGTAGTCAAGGGACCGGGGACTTCGCTGGCCCGCCGCTTCAAGGTCGAGGTGGTTCCTCCTCCCCTGTCACCAACCGCTGCCGCATCCCCTGCCGGACCTCCTCCGACTGCGTGAACCTGGTCATCGCCCTACAGGGAATTTTTGAATTTTTGTAATACATGCTAAGAACTCAGTTGACACTGCATGTCAACTTTTTGTGATTTGTTGTGTGGTTTTTTTCCGCTGTTTTGTGCCTGTTGCTTTAGTCCTACTACGGTGTCCCCATCGGAACGTGAGTTACCCTTTGGGGAGGGAATAGTGAGTGAGGAAACCATATCCCTGAGGCTTAGGTGTTCCTGCGGCTCGACTATTTTTCCTTAGTTGGGATGTTCTCTGTTCCTAAGGGTTTTCGCGTTACAACTAGGGCGAGGCTATGAAATGTGTTCGTTTTTCAAAACTGTGAGGAAACAAGACAACACAGAGGAGGGGTTCCACCTCCTGGCCCCGAGGGAGGCTCGATTTTGAAAGCAAGGCCGAGCCTCTCTTGAGAGCTATTCTTTATTGAATATAGAGAACATAGTACAAATGGGCATGTATGCCTAAGGATAAAAGCAACATAGTTGTTCTATATTCCACGTGTTGTCGTTGACTTATCCTTCTTTGTTACTGAGCTTGTATGTTCCTGGATTCAGCACCTTGGCCATGATGAAGGGTCCTTCCCAAGGGGGAGTGAGCTTGTGGTGCCCTCGGTTGTCTTGTCGTAACTGAAGCACCAGGTCGCCTTCTTGGAACCCTCTTGGTCGGACAAGCCTTTCGTGGTAGCGCCGAAGGGACTGTTGGTATTTTGTCGAATGAAGGAGTGCTACGTCCGGAGCTTCCTCCAGCTGGTCAAGTGAATCTTCATGGCTGACTTGGTTGTTGCGTTCGCTATATGCCTGCAGCCTCGGGGAACCATACTCTAGGTCGGTGGGTAAGACAGCTTTGGCCCCATAGACCCGGAAGAACGGTGTGAATCCCGTGACTCGGCTCTGTGGCAGAACCGCCCGAATTATTCCAGCTTAAGTGCCTAAGTCACGCCTTAGGGGCCGTAACACACTTAAATCGGAATAACCCGTCAGTCCCTCAGATCTAGTCTGATGAAGCCACTTAACCAGGATCAAATCCCACAATCTCACTCGAAGGTGAGTCACAGAAGAAATACAATAAAACAGGAAACCTCAAATTAAGTACGGAGTTATTACATAAATCGGAGTTTTTGAGTAGCAAATAAAGTTCATAAATTAAAGTGCAGCGGATAATCGATGTCGTCGGTATTGAGGAAATGGGCAAGGCCTAGCCCACTACTCCTCATGCTCCTCTCCTGCCGGAGCAACATCCCACTCGACCGTCCAACCCGGTGGCAGGGTGGTAGGCCAAGTCACACCATCAACCAATTCCTGCATGGTACCTGCAAAAATTGTGCCACAAGCAAGGCTGAGTATACTAATACTCAGCTAGACTTAACCGGTGTGAGGAGTCTACTCCTCTACCTCTAGACTATGCAGCTGTTTGGCTGAGGGGTTTGGTTTGTCAAAAGCACTAGCTGTTTCTAAAGTCAATTTTAGCTTTTCAAATTCTGCCATCATTAACTTAGCTAGATTTGCTCCTTCTAAGCATACATGGTAACAATCAATTAGTTCAATCAACAAGTTATCTCATATAACCACATTTCACTTCTTACTCGATGCAGTACAAGGAATCAAGCAGTCTCATTAGCTGCGAGAAGCAGACAATTCGAATCGAGTTTTTAAAACCTTGCAAGGTAAACCTAAACACACGGCATGTCAGGGTACTCCGACCCCACACATGACAATCGTCCCCATCGATTCCCCGTTCGCGTCCAGGCCTCACCGCCTTGGCATACAATGCTCCACTGACCCCGGCTGCCGCCGTGCAGTGACCGCACTTGTACCCACCATAGCTAGCATGGGAGACCCAGTCTCAGGTCGCATGAGGGATAAAGTCCGCGCCCGGCTTCACTCAGGTACTAGGTTTACCGGTTACCATTTTTCCCGGCATGTGCTTAGTACGTTCAAAAGCTTGACTCAGGTATCCACACATTAATCCTTAATTCATTTTTCCCGTCTCGTGGACAAGGCATCCTCCCTAGATCCAAGTCCATAGACCAACATAAATACCATTATCAAGATGAATACAATCAATTCCTGACCTCGCGCGAGTGCTAGAAAAATCACTCGACTTCTACCGAGATCCTGATTAGCAAGCAGCTACTCGACCTAGCATACTAGTATTCATCTCAAAAAGGAATCCTAAGTTCATGCAACTAGAGGTTTCAAGCAACTCCTACACTTAAGTGCACACTGCAATCCTACAAGCATTAAGTGTAGTAAAGTAGCATATAATAACATGGTTATGCATAAGACCGGGGCTTGCCTTCAATTGCTGGGGCTGCGGGGAGATCCTCAATAGCAGCCTCTGAAGCCTGCTCCTGGTCCTCCTCTTGGACAGGTCCTTGCTCGGGGATGAGCACGTACTCTCCGTCGGCAAGATTACAATCTAATGAATGCAATGCGTAAGATATATGCATGATATGATATGTGCTTTTAGAAATTACAACTTTAAAGGGGTATGATCTTTTGAGTTTAAACAAGTTAACTTTACTTATGTAAAACCCTTGGGTGGTATACTTGGTAAATTGGGTTAAACTTAGCTAAGGTAAGTGGTAGGTTTATTTTTTTTGGGGTTCCACTGAATTATTTTTAAGTCTTAGGGAGAATTGGTAAGTTCTCAAGTTAGACTCATTGGGATGAGGTTCATTCCTTCCTTTTATTCTTTTAATGTTTTGGAGTAGGTTTGAACTACAAGTTGCTTTTATAAAATTCCAAAAATTCTGCAAAAATTACAGTGGCTTGTTACTGGTGTATGATTCTCTGTCACAAAATTTGGGGGTCAGAAGGTGAATGGTTTTCTCTGGACAAAATTACCAAATTTTAGGGCAGAAGGGGGTGCTTTGAACTACAACTATTATTTAACAGTGGGTAATTCTTTAAAACTCATTTTTGCTGACTTTTAGGTGTCATAACATGACTTGATACAAATTTTTAGCCATTAATACCTTTTAATTATTTTCTTATGGTTTTCTCAAGTTTCTAGCCAAATAGGTGCTTTCTACTACCACTATATTTGAAAAACATCAAACAACAGAGTTCTTATTTTTCTTGGTTATTATTTTGTGCAAGAGCAATCATTCTGAAGTTTGGCTTCTTTTTGCTTAAGGGAAGGGGTGGTTTGCATTATTTGAATTAAGTGGTCTTTCTCTTTAATCACTAGCAAAAGGTATGAGTTTACTACTTCTTCATGGGTTTGCATTTTTCTCTGGTGGATTGTCTCCTCAGGGACTTAGCTAATTTTTGGTTGCCCATTATCACATCAATAGGGGTTGTTCATGATTTATTTGGAAAATGCCTTATTATCACTTTGCATTTAATTTCCTTCTTTAAAGAGTTGGGCTGGGGTGCTCTGTATTTTTGTAGTGGGGCTCTGGTGGTTATAAGTTCACTGGATTTTTATTAATCACTTTGGTTATAGTTTTGCAATTCTAATAATTGATTTTCAGTCTATATAAGGCTAATTAAAGCATCTTAATTAAAAACTGGTCCAAATTAATGGTCTCTGCATTTTTCCTAGGTTCTCTGTTGCATAAGTAAACTAGGAAAAATATTATTAATCACTGTTCATTAATTTCTAAGGCCTTTCTGATTTTCTCTAAGTTTTGGACAAAATAGCTTTAAATGAATAACTACATCATATTTTCCAATGCTGGGGTTCCCACTATTTTTAAACAGTGTCTAAACAAGGTATAAACATCTACAAATTTTCTTAAGCTCAGCACAAAAGAAAAACTAATTTTCCTTAATTAAACAAGGTTTAGGGGGTTTCTGTTTTTAATTTTAAACTCTATAATTTAGAACAGAAAGCATAGGGTTCACTATTTTTAAATGACAGATTACAATATTCCAGAGCTAGCAAAATTGGTTTGACAACTTTTTATTAAGATTTCATCAAGTTATGGATTTTCTAAGTTCTCTGGTCATTTTAAAAAGAATAACAGAATTGATTAATGGAAATCCACTTTGCACTGGGGTCCCTGGCGGTTTTCTAAGTTTTCCTCGCGAATCAGTCCTTAGGTTACTATTCACATGAGTCGCTGACATTACAGAAAACCCCTCGGGTTCTACAGAACCTAACCCGAGGTCCTTCTTCTACCTTAAACAGTAGCCGCGGCGAAGAAAAGGTCGGAGGGGCTTACCGGCGGCGAGACTGTTCCGGTGAAGTGGTCGAGGATGAAGGGGAGGTCGCGGGGATCACAACGGTGTGCGGAACGCCGTAGGAGATGGCCGGAGTCGGTCGGTCCACGCGCGCAGGCGGGGATGCTCGTCGGCGGTGAGGAGACCGGCCTGGTCACGGCGAGGTAGTTCAATTAAATAGGTCAGGGAGGTCCACGGGATGCCAGAGAAGACATGAGCGAAAGGAATTGGGCGGAAACTCACTGGATAGCTCGGTCCACGCGCGGCGGTGTAAGACCAAAGTCCGGTGAGGTTGATCTCGGGCCTCCGGTGAAGTCCGGTCGGGTCCGAGGGCTTGGCAAGCTTCACGGGCTACTGGCGGAGCTAGCCGAAGCACTGGCTTGCCCGGAAGATGGCTGGGGTAGGCTGGCCACGGTGGCCGAAGCTCTGGCGGCAATGGCGGGCGGAATTAAGCTCGCCGGAGCTAAGGGGAAGTGGCTGGCCGGTGAGGGTGAGTGCGGGGCGAAGTGGGGCGCGCTTGGGAAGGCTTTATAGGCGCGGCGCGGTGCACGGGCGGTCGTGGACCGGCGAGTGCGCGCGGGCGTGCACGGGGAAGGCGCGGTGCGCGAACGGGCGTGAACCAGGGGTGTCAGCCGCGGTCGAACACGTGTTCCCGTTGCCTCTGCCCCTGTTCAAGCGCCGATTGGGAGCAAATATTCGCGAATTTGGGCAAGATCACTGCAAGGGATTTGTTCACCAGACCAAGCTTTGTCTTTTGTGTATGGACAACGTGCGGTTTTAGGCTAGGGACAGGGAGTTGTAGCGTCACCAAGGTGCCAGTGTCAGAATGCCTGGTCCCGAGGTTGAGCTGCGCCAAAACCGTGTCAAATGGATTTGGTTTGAGTTCAAACTTTCCCAGAATGTGTTCAAGGTAATTTGGCACGACTTTGATATTTGGATCTTCTGGCTTCGAGTTTGGAAAAGCAGAGAACACAGATGATCTTTGAGAAGAGGTCTGAAATTCAGAAATTCAGAAATCTGAATTTCTCTAAGGGTTCATTGATTAAGGGCTGATTTGGGGATTTATTTGAGTTATTTGGGCTAAGCCTTCTTAATCTTTCTTGTTGCTTAACAAATATACTTTAACTTATATAATTGGCTCAACTCAAAATTTTAAACTTTTCATTCCCTTTTCACATCTTCTTGAATTTTGTTCATGGGGTTTACTTAGGGTTTTGAATTAGGGTTGCACATTCTTATCTTTCAAAAGTCTCAATGGTTTTGATCATGACACTTTTAAGTATATACTTGGTGAATTCTTTCTCACTTAATTTGTTTTGTTGTTCATGCTTACTTTGGTTCACATAAAATGATGGTTCTTGGTTTGGCATTTGAGAAAAACCCTGAGTGACACTGGGGTGTCACAGCCTTCCCCCTTAAAGGAATCTCGTCCCGAGATTCGGGCCAGAGTCCTCCCGGGGTGAAGCGAAGGGTGAGACTGATAGGGAAAAGTGTGATGATTGTTATTATTAGGGCAAAACTGCTCTTCGAATGACATTCTCTTTGCAACTTCAGAAGGAAGTCTTTTTAAGTTTTACTTTATAGTTACTTCATTCTGGATTAAGATCATATTTTTGGAAATTAGATTCGAAAGGCAGGGGAAGGGGTTGGGGGTGATTACGTACCAGCTTCCTTAGGTAGGCAATCGGGGAAGTTGGATCTTAAGAATTCCTCGGTTTCCCAAGTAGCTTCCTCCTCTGAGTGATTACTCCACTGGACCTTGAACATCTTGATTGATTTAGCCCGAGTTGATCTTTCTTTGCAATCCAGAACCTTGGAGGGGTACTCTTGGTACGAGAGATCTGGCTCTATCTCCAATTCTGGCTCTGCTATGATCTCAGTCGGCAATCGAACACACTTCTTCAGCTGAGATACATGGAATACACTGTGAATGGCAGACATCCTTGAAGGTAACTTCAGCTTGTATGCCACGGGTCCACATGCTTTTATGATCTCATAAGGTCCAATGTAACGAGGGGCTAGCTTGCCTTTGATCCCAAACCTCTGCACTCCCTTGGTGGGTGATACCTTGAGGTATACAAAACTTCCCACCTCGAATTGGAGAGGTTTCCTTCTTCTATCATGATAGCTCTTCTGCCTGGCCTGAGCAGCTTCTAGATTCTTCCTGATTAGCTTGACCTTCCTTTCGGCTTCAGCCACTAAGTCAGGTCCAAAAACTTCTCTTTCACCAGGCTGAGACCAATTGAGTGGTGTCCTGCACCTTCTTCCATAGAGAGCTTCAAAAGGTGCCATCTTTAGGCTGGATTGATAACTATTGTTATAAGCAAACTCTGCCAAGGAGAGGTGCTTATCCCAGTTCTTTCCACAATCGATCGCACAAGCTCTCAGCATATCCTCCAGAATCTGGTTTACCCTTTCCGTCTGACCATCAGTCTGTGGGTGGTAAGCTGAACTCCTGATTAGCTTGGTTCCCAAAGACTCTTGCAATTGTTCCCAAAATCTGGCAACAAATTGGGCTCCTCGGTCAGAAACAATGGTCCGAGGTAATCCATGCAAACACACGATCCGGTCAATATACAATTCTGCATATTTCTGAGCCTTATCAGTGGTGTGCACAGGAAGGAAATGTGCTACTTTCGTCCATCGGTCCACAATAACCCAAATCGAATCATGATGACGAGAGGTGTTGGGCAGACCCACAATGAAATCCATGCTGATGTCGTCCCACTTCCACGAAGGTACGGACAGTGGTTGCAAGGCTCCAGCGGACTTCAAGTGGCTTGCCTTAATCCTCTGACAGGTATCACTCTCTGATACATACTGGGCTATCTCCCTCTTCATTCTGGTCCACCAGTACAAAAGCTTCAAATCATGGTACATCTTGGTGCTTCCCGGATGCATAGAGAATTTGGAGAGATGAGCCTCATCCAAAATTTTCCTCTTGAGATCCCGGTCCTTAGGAATCACCAATCTGCTTTTGAACCATAACACACCTTTCTCATCCTGGCGGAAACAATTATACTTCTCAACCTTCTGATGGAGATTCTTCTTAATAATCTGCACTCCCTTGTCACTGAGCTGGGCCATGATAATCTGGTCTTGCAAAGCTGGCTCAACAGCCATTTGAGACAAAGAACCAGAAGAAATCACTTCAATTTGCATCTTGCTCAACTCATCACACAAGGTGTTAATGCGAGAATCCATCAGAATACAATTGCATTGCAACTTCCGACTCAAGGCATCTGCTACCACATTAGCTTTCCCTGGGTGATAATGTACCTCCAGGTCATAATCCTTGATCAGCTCTAGCCATCTTCTCTGCCTCATGTTGAGATCAGCCTGAGTAAAAATGTACTTAAGGCTCTTATGATCAGTGAAGATGTTGCAGTGGGTTCCCATTAGATAGTGCCTCCACATCTTCAATGCATGAACCACTGCTGCTAACTCAAGGTCATGAGTGGGATAATTTTGCTCATGAGGCCAGAGTGCTCTTGAGGCATAAGCAATGACTCGGTTCTCTTGCATCAAGACACAACCTAGCCCGGTGCCAGAGGCATCACAATATACATCAAAAGGCTTGCTGATGTCGGGTTGCGCTAATACTGGTGCTGTGGTCAGATGCTGCCTTAATGCATGGAAGGCTTCTTCGCACTTCTGACTCCACACAAATTTGACTTCTTTCTTCAGCAACTCAGTAATAGGCTTCGCAATTCGAGAGAAGTCCGGAATAAATCTTCGGTAATAACCAGCCAATCCCAGAAAACTCCGAATCTGGCGAACAGTCGTTGGTGGCCTCCAGTTCATCACCTCTTGCACTTTGTCAGGATCAACAGCTATTCCAGCCTGAGAGATAGTGTGACCCAAGAATTTGATTTCCTTTAGCCAAAAATCACACTTGGATAGCTTGGCATAAAGGTGGTGCTCTCGCAGACGTTGAAGCACTACATGCAAATGCCCGGCATGTTCTTCTTCGTTCTTTGAGTACACCAGGATATCATCGATGAAAACCACCACGAACTTGTCCAATTCCAGCATAAAAACAGAATTCATCAGATACATGAAATATGCTGGTGCATTTGTCAGCCCGAATGACATCACCAAGAATTCATATAGCCCATATCTGGTTGAGAATGCCGTCTTCGGAATATCACTTGCTCGTATTTTGATCTGATGGTAGCCAGAGCGAAGGTCTATCTTGGAAAACACCTTGGCTCCGACCAACTGGTCAAAGAGAACATCAATACGAGGCAAAGGATACTTGTTCTTGATAGTTACCGCATTAAGAGGGCGGTAGTCTATACACAGCCTCAAGCTTTCATCCTTCTTCTTCACAAACAGTGCTGGACATCCCCAAGGCGAAGTGCTTGGGCGAATGAATCCCTTATCCAGCAACTCTTGCAACTGCTTCTTCAACTCTGCCAACTCAGCGGGTGACATTCGGTAGGGCCTCTTGGAAATTGGGGCCGTTCCCGGTTGCAACTCGATGGCGAATTCAATATCCCGGTCCGGTGGCATTCCCGGCAATTCATCAGGAAAGACATCTGCATACTCACAGACCATTGGGATCTTCTTCAGGGGTAACTCCGTCATAGAGAAAGCACATGACTGAGAAGAACCCTGACTAGGCAGAATCAAAGTGAAATTCCCGCAGAAAGGAGAATTAACTTCCACGGTACGACTGGCTACATCAAGCACAACTTGGTGCAAGGTCATCCAATTTGCTCCTAGAATAATGTCCACATTTTCCAATCCCAATACAAGAAGAGTGGTTTTGATAATGTGGCTTCCCATTTGAATAGGCACACTTTGGTTTAATTGATTAGTTGCAATTTTACCCCCAGGTGTGACTATCACGAATGACCCTTTTGAGTGAGAGAATGGCAGTTTGCAATTAGCACTGAACTTTTGGCTAATGAAACTATGAGATGCACCAGAATCAAACAGAATTAAAGCAGGTTGATTATAAACTGAAAAGGTACCGGTCATGATAGGAGCTCCTTCTGGCACTTCCTCTAGAGCAGTGAAGTTGAGCTTCCCTTGCCTGACTTGCACCTTCTGCTTTCTTCCCTTGTCTTGATTTGGTGCTGGCATCTGCCTCTGCTGGTTCCTGGGACAATTCTTGGCATAGTGGCCCACATTGCCACAAGTGAAACACTTGTTCCCATTGCCCTGGCGGAACTGCTGCTGCTGCGGAGGCTGATTGTTCCTTGGGGCGGGAGCTGGATAGCGGTTGGGTGCCGGCTGCTGCTGCTGCTGAGGTGGCCTGATCACCCATCTGCCTGCCTGCTGCTGAAAACCCCTGCTCTGATTGTGAGAAACAATCCAGAACCTCTGAGCCTGAGCGGATGGTGCTGCCATTGGTGCCTTTCTCTTCTTCTCTGCCCGGTGAGCAACAATGCAATCCTCCTGAGAGATGGCCATGTTGACCAACTCATTGAAGCTATCAGTCCCGACAGTGTTGAGTCGTTCCCGCAGCTTGGTATTGAGACCCCTGCGGAAGCGATCCCTCTTCTTTTCATCAGAATCAGCATGATACCCTGCATACTGGCATAAGTCGTTGAAGGCTTGCGCATACTGCAGTACCGTGCGGGTTCCTTGATTAAGGGCCAGAAATTCATTCAACTTCCGATCAAGAATGCCAGCTGGAATGTGGTGTCCTCTGAAGGCAGTCTTGAATTCCTCCCAAGATACTTCACGATCAGCGGGGAGCATAGCACGGAAGTGGTCCCACCAAGTCCGAGCAGGGCCGCGAAGCTGCTGTGCGGCGAAGCGAGCCTTGGCCTCATCAGGGCAGTCTCCTGTGAGGAGGGGAAACTTGGACTCGACGACGCGAAGCCATACGTCGGCGTCCAACGGATCCTCTGCCTTGGTGAACAAGGGCGGCTGCGTGCTCAGAAACTCCTGGTATGTTGCCATAGCCGGAGGTCGCTGATGCTGGCCTCCACCATGATGCTGAGGGTGGGGCTGGCGCTGCAAGAGCTGTCGCAGAATCTCATTCTGCTGGGCCATCAGCTCCTGCACTGTGGGAGCTGGGGGAGGTGGCGGGGGAGCTTGCTCATTCTGCCCGCGACGCTGCCTAGCTGCCATCTGAAAACAGAGATTGTCGCCATTGTTATCCCAACTCACATTTCCGAACGACAAGATATCATCTCATATGGAAGGAAAATGCCATAATCATAATATTAGGTTCGAAATGAAGATAACACGGTGACAAGGATCCCACAGATATCAAAAGTTTACAGGGTTACATTAATCAGGGGAAGGTACCCACAAGCCTAGTCCAAAATGTGATACTACTAAGCTCGCATAGGTTTCTATCCGCCTAAAAACGTCGAAGCGACTGCTTAACCCTGAGCGGTGGAAGCGACACTGGATACGGGTGAAGGAGGCATCGCGGAGGTAGTCCCATTGGCACCAGGGGCTGGTCCTAGCTCCTCGGGAGCCTCTTCTCCCTCGCTTCCTGCTTCATTGGCCTCCATCTCCAGGTGGTGCATGTCCAAGTGGTCATTGGCTTCCTCGAGTTCCCTCTGCACATCGTGAAGCTGGTTCTCCAAGACATCAATAGTGTTGTCTCGGATCTCCACTTGCTGCTCCAGGGTAGCGATACGCTGGCTCAGCCTTTCCACTTGCAGATCCTTCTCCACCAACTCTGTGGATAGGTCGACCACAAAATCTTCCCGACTGTCGAGAGTGAGCTTGGCAGTCTGAGCGGTGTTAGCAAGAAGTGTCATAGCATCGCTCTGAAGGGCCTGAAGGCTGTACAGCGCACTCATGCACTGAACAGTGACCCTCCCAACCAAGTCAGGATACATTGCCCACACATTCTTCACATGGCTCACGCGGTTACACCACATGGGATCATCCTTCTTCTCAGCAGGGAAGAGTCCCAAGGGGTGCATCACCATCTCCAGGGGATGGTAGCCACAGAAAGTCGTCAGAGTCTTCATGGCTGCTGCCTCAACGGTATCGTCCGTCCTGAGTCCAATCGTCTCAGAGTCAAGAGAACGCCAACCCGGCTGAAGGGGATGAGCCTCCAAAGTTAGCCAGACCCGACAACGAGGTACCCGATGCTCCTCATACAACTGCACTGTGTACAAAGGGGGCGTAGGGTAACAGGCGGAGTTAAGCACTTCCCACAAGATGGAGGGAAAGCCATCGCGAGAAAGGAAGTCAGAAATGAAACGAGAGTCTCCTCCACTGGTGGGGGTGGGTGAATTCATCTGCGGAAGGGAATCAAAGATAAAGATTATGGTGGAAGGAAAAAGAAAAAGAGAGCTCGGATGATTTTAAAGAAAAGGGGTTAGCTCAGATTTTAATTCCTCTTTGTGTTTTATAATGCATGCATGCTGTAAGAAACGTTGCCTCTCAAAAGAAAATAGGGTGCCTTTTTAGGGCATCCTTAAAAATATAAGTATTGGCCCACAGGGCCTACTTAATTAGCCACCTATTTCTCCCTCTATGCCTAAGGCCTTTCGTCCTAGGTCTAGCGATCTAGTCCTGACGATCCGTAGTAGTTTCTAGGCAAGTTTTAGATTTTGAAAATCGGTATTCATGGTTTATTGTCCTTCTCTGTGGTGGAATTTGCTCCGATACCAGATGTGGCAGAACCGCCCGAATTATTCCAGCTTAAGTGCCTAAGTCACGCCTCAGGGGCCGTAACACACTTAAATCGGAATAACCCGTCAGTCCCTCAGATCTAGTCTGATGAAGCCACTTAACCAGGATCAAATCCCACAATCTCACTCGAAGGTGAGTCACAGAAGAAATACAATAAAACAGGAAACCTCAAATTAAGTACGGAGTTATTACATAAATCGGAGTTTTTGAGTAGCAAATAAAGTTCATAAATTAAAGTGCAGCGGATAATCGATGTCGTCGGTACTGAGGAAATGGGCAAGGCCTAGCCCACTACTCCTCATGCTCCTCTCCTGCCGGAGCAACATCCCACTCGACCGTCCAACCCGGTGGCAGGGTGGTAGGCCAAGTCACACCATCAACCAATTCCTGCATGGTACCTGCAAAAATTGTGCCACAAGCAAGGCTGAGTATACTAATACTCAGCTAGACATAACCGGTGTGAGGAGTCTACTCCTCTACCTCTAGACTATGCAGCTGTTTGGCTGAGGGGTTTGGTTTGTCAAAAGCACTAGCTGTTTCTAAAGTCAATTTTAGCTTTTCAAATTCTGCCATCATTAACTTAGCTAGATTTGCTCCTTCTAAGCATACATGGTAACAATCAATTAGTTCAATCAACAAGTTATCTCATATAACCACATTTCACTTCTTACTCGATGCAGTACAAGGAATCAAGCAGTCTCATTAGCTGCGAGAAGCAGACGATTCGAATCGAGTTTTTAAAACCTTGCAAGGTAAACCTAAACACACGGCATGTCAGGGTACTCCGACCCCACACATGACAACCGTCCCCATCGATTCCCCGTTCGCGTCCAGGCCTCACCGCCTTGGCATACAATGCTCCACTGACCCCGGCTGCCGCCGTGCAGTGACTGCACTTGTACCCACCATAGCTAGCATGGGAGACCCAGTCTCAGGTCGCATGAGGGATAAAGTCCGTGCCCGGCTTCACTCAGGTACTAGGTTTACCGGTTACCATTTTTCCCGGCATGTGCTTAGTACGTTCAAAAGCTTGACTCAGGTATCCACACATTAATCCTTAATTCATTTTTCCCGTCTCATGGACAAGGCATCCTCCCTAGATCCAAGTCCATAGACCAACATAAATCCCATTATCAAGATGAATACAATCAATTCCTGACCTCGCGCGAGTGCTAGAAAAATCACTCGACTTCTACCGAGATCCTGATTAGCAAGCAGCTACTCGACCTAGCATACTAGTATTCATCTCAAAAAGGAATCCTAAGTTCATGCAACTAGAGGTTTCAAGCAACTCCTACACTTAAGTGCACACTGCAATCCTACAAGCATTAAGTGTAGTAAAGTAGCATATAATAACATGGTTATGCATAAGACCGGGGCTTGCCTTCAATTGCTGGGGCTGCGGGGAGATCCTCAATAGCAGCCTCTGAAGCCTGCTCCTGGTCCTCCTCTTGGACAGGTCCTTGCTCGGGGATGAGCACGTACTCTCCGTCGGCAAGATTACAATCTAATGAATGCAATGCGTAAGATATATGCATGATATGATATGTGCTTTTAGAAATTACAACTTTAAAGGGGTATGATCTTTTGAGTTTAAACAAGTTAACTTTACTTATGTAAAACCCTTGGGTGGTATACTTGGTAAATTGGGTTAAACTTAGCTAAGGTAAGTGGTAGTTTTATTTTTTTTGGGGTTCCACTGAATTATTTTTAAGTCTTAGGGAGAATTGGTAAGTTCTCAAGTTAGACTCATTGGGATGAGGTTCATTCCTTCCTTTTATTCTTTTAATGTTTTGGAGTAGGTTTGAACTACAAGTTGCTTTTATAAAATTCCAAAAATTCTGCAAAAATTACAGTGGCTTGTTACTGGTGTATGATTCTCTGTCACAAAATTTGGGGGTCAGAAGGTGAATGGTTTTCTCTGGACAAAATTACCAAATTTTAGGGCAGAAGGGGGTGCTTTGAACTACAACTATTATTTAACAGTGGGTAATTCTTTAAAACTCATTTTTGCTGACTTTTAGGTGTCATAACATTACTTGATACAAATTTTTAGCCATTAATACCTTTTAATTATTTTCTTATGGTTTTCTCAAGTTTCTAGCCAAATAGGTGCTTTCTACTACCACTATATTTGAAAAACATCAAACAACAGAGTTCTTATTTTTCTTGGTTATTATTTTGTGCAAGAGCAATCATTCTGAAGTTTGGCTTCTTTTTGCTTAAGGGAAGGGGTGGTTTGCATTATTTGAATTAAGTGGTCTTTCTCTTTAATCACTAGCAAAAGGTATGAGTTTACTACTTCTTCATGGGTTTGCATTTTTCTCTGGTGGATTGTCTCCTCAGGGACTTAGCTAATTTTTGGTTGCCCATTATCACATCAATAGGGGTTGTTCATGATTTATTTGGAAAATGCCTTATTATCACTTTGCATTTAATTTCCTTCTTTAAAGAGTTGGGCTGGGGTGCTCTGTATTTTTGTAGTGGGGCTCTGGTGGTTATAAGTTCACTGGATTTTTATTAATCACTTTGGTTATAGTTTTGCAATTCTAATAATTGATTTTCAGTCTATATAAGGCTAATTAAAGCATCTTAATTAAAAACTGGTCCAAATTAATGGTCTCTGCATTTTTCCTAGGTTCTCTGTTGCATAAGTAAACTAGGAAAAATATTATTAATCACTGTTCATTAATTTCTAAGGCCTTTCTGATTTTCTCTAAGTTTTGGACAAAATAGCTTTAAATGAATAACTACATCATATTTTCCAATGCTGGGGTTCCCACTATTTTTAAACAGTGTCTAAACAAGGTATAAACATCTACAAATTTTCTTAAGCTCAGCACAAAAGAAAAACTAATTTTCCTTAATTAAACAAGGTTTAGGGGGTTTCTGTTTTTAATTTTAAACTCTATAATTTAGAACAGAAAGCATAGGGTTCACTATTTTTAAATGACAGATTACAATATTCCAGAGCTAGCAAAATTGGTTTGACAACTTTTTATTAAGATTTCATCAAGTTATGGATTTTCTAAGTTCTCTGGTCATTTTAAAAAGAATAACAGAATTGATTAATGGAAATCCACTTTGCACTGGGGTCCCTGGCGGTTTTCTAAGTTTTCCTCGCGAATCAGTCCTTAGGTTACTATTCACATGAGTCGCTGACATTACAGAAAACCCCTCGGGTTCTACAGAACCTAACCCGAGGTCCTTCTTCTACCTTAAACAGTAGCCGCGGCGAAGAAAAGGGCGGAGGGGCTTACCGGCGGCGAGACTGTTCTGGTGAAGTGGTCGAGGATGAAGGGGAGGTCGCGGGGATCACAACGGTGTGCGGAACGCCGTCGGAGATGGCCGGAGTCGGTCGGTCCACGCGCGCAGGCGGGGATGCTCGTCGGCGGTGAGGAGACCGGCCTGGTCACGGCGAGGTAGTTCAATTAAATAGGTCAGGGAGGTCCACGGGATGCCAGAGAAGACATGAGCGAAAGGAATTGGGCAGAAACTCACTGGATAGCTCGGTCCACGCGCGGCGGTGTAAGACCGAAGTCCGGTGAGGTTGATCTCGGGCCTCCGGTGAAGTCCGGTCGGGTCCGAGGGCTTGGCAAGCTTCACGGGCTACTGGCGGAGCTAGCCGAAGCACTGGCTTGCCCGGAAGATGGCTGGGGTGGGCTGGCCACGGTGGCCGAAGCTCTGGCGGCAATGGCGGGCGGAATTAAGCTCGCCGGAGCTAAGGGGAAGTGGCTGGCCGGTGAGGGTGAGTGCGGGGCGAAGTGGGGCGCGCTTGGGAAGGCTTTATAGGCGCGGCGCGGTGCACGGGCGGTCGTGGACCGGCGAGTGCGCGCGGGCGTGCACGGGGAAGGCACGGTGCGCGAACGGGCGTGAACCAGGGGTGTCAGCCGCGGTCGAACACGTGTTCCCGTTGCCTCTGCCCCTGTTCAAGCGCCGATTGGGAGCAAATCTTCGCGAATTTGGGCAAGATCACTGCAAGGGATTTGTTCACCAGACCAAGCTTTGTCTTTTGTGTATGGACGACGTGCGGTTTTAGGCTAGGGACAGGGAGTTGTAGCGTCACCAAGGTGCCAGTGTCAGAATGCCTGGTCCCGAGGTTGAGCTGCGCCAAAACCGTGTCAAATGGATTTGGTTTGAGTTCAAACTTTCCCAGAATGTGTTCAAGGTAATTTGGCACGACTTTGATATTTGGATCTTCTGGCTTCGAGTTTGGAAAAGCAGAGAACACAGATGATCTTTGAGAAGAGGTCTGAAATTCAGAAATTCAGAAATCTGAATTTCTCTAAGGGTTCATTGATTAAGGGCTGATTTGGGGATTTATTTGAGTTATTTGGGCTAAGCCTTCTTAATCTTTCTTGTTGCTTAACAAATATACTTTAACTTATATAATTGGCTCAACTCAAAATTTTAAACTTTTCATTCCCTTTTCACATCTTCTTGAATTTTGTTCATGGGGTTTACTTAGGGTTTTGAATTAGGGTTGCACATTCTTATCTTTCAAAAGTCTCAATGGTTTTGATCATGACACTTTTAAGTATATACTTGGTGAATTCTTTCTCACTTAATTTGTTTTGTTGTTCATGCTTACTTTGGTTCACATAAAATGATGGTTCTTGGTTTGGCATTTGAGAAAAACCCTGAGTGACACTGGGGTGTCACAGGCTCAGAGTAGTTCTTAGGCTCCAGATCACTAAGGGGAGCTCGGTGAGCCACCATTTGCTGAACTTGTTCAGATCATTGAAGATCCTCGGCTTCAGGCCCTGCAGGATCATGACGTTGGCATGTTCCACCTGCCCGTTGGACCTCGGATGAGCCACTACCGACCAATCTACATGGATGTAATGGTCACTACAGAGGCTGAAGAACTTTTTCCCTGTGAACTGGATGCCGTTGTCAGTGATGATTGAATTGGGGACCCCGAAGCGATGAATGATATCCGTGAAGAATGCGACCACCTGCTTGGATTTAATATTGGCGAGGGGCCAGACCTCGATTCACTTAGAGAATTTGTCGATGGTGACCATCAGGTGCGTAAATGTGCCTTTTGCAGAGAACCAACGAGGTCTAACCCCCACACCGCGAACGACCACATTATTGGGATCATCTTTAGGGCTTGAGCTGGCATGTGTGTTTGCTTCGCATAGAACTGGCACCTTCAGTAGGACCGCACGATCTTGATAGCGTCTGCTACCGCGGATGGCCAGTAAAACCCTTGCCTGAAGGCATTGCTAACGAGGGTCCGGGGCACCGCGTGGTGCCCGCAAGCCCCTGAGTGAATTTCTCCTAGCAACTCCTACCCTTGGCTAATAGGTATACATAGTTGGAGTATTCCCGAAGGGTTGTGTTGGTACATCTCTTTCTCATCTCCTATCAGCACAAAGGTTTTCGCTCAGCGGGTGAGGCATTGGGCCTCGGCCTTCCCTAGAGGGAGCTCTCCTCGGAGGAGGTACTCTAGGTAAGGCGTCCTCCAGTCCGAGGCTGGGGTGGCCCTGTCACTATCTCCGTCGATCTGCATAGCCTCGGGCCATCGGTCGAGGACGTTTCGTCGTGCGGGGCAAGCTCGGACGCCTCCGTACGCATCACCGAGGGCTTGTAGATGCCCCTGGAAAAAACGTTCAGGGGGGTCATGGTCCACCCCGAGGCGATCTTCACCAGTTCGTCTGCTACCTCATTGTAGCGGCGTGCGACGTGGTTGAGCTCTAGGCCAAAGAATTCATCTTCGAGGCGTCGAACTTCCTCGTAGTAGGCTTCCATCCTTGTGTCATGGCAGCTCGAATTCTTCATCACCTGGTCAATGACGAGCTGGGAGTCCCCTCGGACGTCGAGGCGCCTCACTCCTAGATCGATGGTGATGCACAGACATTGACCAGGACTTCATACTCAGTGACGTTGTTGGACATGGCGAAGTGGTGCCGCACGACATACCGCAGATGTAAGCTGAGGGGCGAGATGAAGAGCTATCCAGTGCCCGACCCGGTTTTCAATAATGACCCATCAAAGTACATGGTCCATAGCTTGGCCTGGATTGGAGTTGTTGGTAACTGGGTAACGGTCCATTCGGCCAGAAAGTCAGCCAGGGCCTGGGATTTAATGGCCTTCTTGGGGGCGAACGAGAGAGTTTCTCCCATGAGCTTGACCGCCCACTTGGCTACCCTGTCCGAGGCTTCCCTACTCTGTACGATTTCCCCCAGAGGGAAGGATGACACCACCGTCACAGGATGAGACTTGAAATAGTGACACAACTTTCTTCGAGCTAGTACCACCGCGTACAACAGCTTCTGGACTTGTGGGTAGCATATTTTTGTCTAGGACACTATCTAGCTGATGAAGTACACAGGCCTCTGAACTAGCAAGGCATGTCGTTCCTCCTTTCTCTCTACTACGATAGCGGCGCTGACCACCTGGGTGGTTGCGGCTATGCAGAGTAAGAGGGGCTCCCTTCGGCATGGGCACCAGGATGGGCACGTTGGAGAGGAGCTTCTTGAGGTTGTCAAGGGCTTCTTCAGCCTCGAGCGTCCAATTGAAGCGCTCAATCTTCCTCAAGAGACGATATAGGGGCAGACCCTTCTCGACGAGGCGTGAGATGAAGCGGCTCAGGGCCGCAAGACATCCCATGACCTGCTGAGCTCCCTTGATATCTTTTATGGGCCCCATGCTTGTGACCACCGGGACCTTCTCGGGGTTGGCCTTGATTCCTCGCTCTGAGACGATGAATCCTAAAAGCATGCCTCAGGGGACTCTAAAGACACTTCTCGGGGTTAAGCCTGACATTTTTAGCTCAGAGACACGCAAAGGCAGTTTCCAGGTCGATGACGAGGTTGTCGGCCTTCCTGGTTTTAACCACTATATCATCAACATAGGCCTCAACCATTGAGCCTATGTGGTCGTCGAACACGTGGTTCATGCAACGTTGATATGTGGCCCCTGCATTGCGCAACCCAAAGGACATGGTTGTGTAGTAGTACATGCTCTACAGGGTGATGAAAGAAGTCGCGAGCTGGTCGCACTCTTTCATCCGGATATGATGGTAGCCTGAATACGCATCAAGGAAGGAAAGGGTTTCACATCCTGCAGTGGATTCTACAATTTGATCTATTCAAGGAAGAGGGTAAGGAACTTTCGGACATGATTTATTTAAACCAATGTAGTCTACACACATCCTCCATTTCCCTCCCTTTTTCCTAACTAGTACAGGGTTAGCTAACCATTAAGAATGGAACACCTCCTTGATGAATTCGGCCACCAAGAGCTTGTGGATCTCCTCCTCGATGACCCTGCGCTTTTCCTCGTCGAATCGGCGTAGGTGCTGCCTCACTGGCCTGGAGTTGGCTCGGATGTCCAAGAAATGCTCGACGACTTCCCTCGGTATGCCTGGCATGTCTGAGGGACTCCACGCAAATACCTCGGTGTTCGCGTGGAGGAAGTTGACGAGCACTGCTTCTTATTTGGGCTCGAGCTGAGAGCCAATCCGCAACACCTTCTCGCTGTAGTCATTAGGGTCGAGGGGGATGGTCTTCGTAGCCTCGGCCGGCTCGAAGTTGCCAGCGTGCTTCTTGGGGTCGGGTACCTCTATAGCGAGGTTCTCCAAATCGGCGATGAGTGCCTCAGAGTTGACGACCGCCTCGGCATATTCCACACACTCGATGTCGCACTCATATGCATGACGGTACGTGGGGCCAATGGTGATGGCGCCCGCTAGCCCTGACATTTTCAGCTTCATGTACATATAGTTTGGAATGACCATGAAGTTGGCGTAACATGGCCGCTTGAGCACAGCGTGGTATGTGCCCCGGAAATCCACCACTTCGAACGTGAGGGTTTCCTTTCAAAAATTGGCGATGGTCCCGAAGCAGACATGAAGGTCGATTTGCCCGAGGGGATGCACACTTTTGTCGGGGGTGATCCCATGGAATGGTGCGACCCTAGACAAGATCTGGGACCGCCTGACTCCTAGAAGATCCAAAGTGTCTGCATAGATGATATTGAGGCTGCTGCCTCCATCCATGAGCACCTTCGTGAGGCACATTTGCCGATGATGGGATCAACAACAAGTGGATATCTCCTTGGGTTTGGGATATGGTCCGGGTGGTCATCTCGGTCGAAGGTGATGGTGCGGTCCGACCAGTCTTGGTAGACTGAGGTCGCTACCTCAACCGAGAAAACCTCCTGATGTTCTTGATTGTGCTGCCTCGAAGAGAGGTTGATGGTGTCCCCCCGAAGATCATGTAACAATTATGCACATCGGGGAAGCCATTGCTCTATCGTCTTCTCCGCTATCAGGAGCCTTCTTATTTTCCCCTCCTGCCGATGGACCGGGCTTGTTGTAGAAGCGACGTAGCATGTCGCACTAGCCGAGGGAGTGTTTGTCTGGGCCCTTGTGGTAAGGGCACGACTCCTTCAGCATCTTGTCGAAGACTGTAACACCCCAGGTGTTACTAGGGTTTCTGCTTGGCACCTTCACTAGCTTTACCCTCACAAGTAGGGTGAGACAACAATAAGTGAAGCCATACTCAGGAACTAGGACCTTAAGTAAATGCTAAGTTTTCATGAGTTGTCACCAAAAATCTTCCTATGATCATCAGCAAGGTAAGGTGAACCAAAAACCCTAAAATGTCATACCTTGAGCAAAAGAAAATCAAATGAGGAAAACTAAATGAGCCCTACTATCATGACATGGACCAGTGACTTGATAAGGCAACACACCAAATTGTTTCCTGCAAGATAGACTATAAATCATCACCAAAAATAATGGTTGAAGTTTCCCTAAACAAACCACAAAAGGGGAGAAACAAAGAACAAGTTCAACACACTATTTTTCTGAAATTTCAGACCCGAGTTAGAGCTTCCCCGTGTTCATCACGAAATCAACCTCAAATCCAATCACTCCAATTGACAATGTTGTGTCAAATTAACTAGCCTAATCCCTGTCAAAAGATGGCATTGGGACTCCACGCCTCGATAAAACAAAACATGAGTTTGCCTCGGTTCGACCTTCTTTGACAAACCCGATTTGGACCAAAGATAACTTAGAGTCCCTGACATGGAACCCTTTGGATTCTGCACCTTTCATCAGAGGGAAGTGATGGGAGAAGATCACACAAAGAGATTTTGCCCAAATTCGGTCGGATTCACGACCTATAGGCGTTTGAAAGTGACAAAACGCCACCAGCCAACCCGTTCGACCCATGGTCTGAGCGGCAGAGCTTGTCATCGGCCGCTCCATGTGCGCCAACCAGAGTCGAGCTACAACCGCGCACTAGGGCCGGGAACCGCAGCATCGTGCGTTGAAGCGTCCCCAATCCTCTGGGACTCAAATGTGATACAATTACTAGTCCTAGGAGGCTAGTAAACACATTTATACATCAGATGATTTCAGATCTGCTTAAACGAGACAAACCTATAAAGGTGGCGATCAACTTTAAGAGTTGGTCCACAACTCGGGACATATCATCAGAGTGGGGCTGAAGCAGCCCGATATACGCAGCGAAGCAAATCAACGGTCCAACAGCCACATGCAAGGTTGGGAACAGTCGTAACTCTTACCCGATCTCCTTTTTCTGAAAAACAACAAATAAGCAAGGGTGAGTACAAACGTACTCAGTAGCCCACCTTCACCCGCGGAATGGGGAAATCAGATATAATGCATGGAATATGTGGAGCTCAGGATATTTTGCAGAAACAACAATATTTTATGCAGAGTTGTTTTGAAAAACATTTTGTATTTTTGCAAAGCGCATCCTCTCCAAAAGGAGCAAGAAGTTTTTCAGTATTATAACAAAATCCCCTGGACTAAACCATCCAGGTATCTCAGCAGTTCCCACTGGTTTTCATTTTCAAAAACAGCTACTGGACTTCCCGTCCACCATAGCTCACGGCTCAACCGCCGAACCTTTTAAAAACCACTTTTCTCAAACCATCTCTTTTTTTGGAAAACAAAACATTAATTGCCATACCATACCAGACTCGTCCATTCCTGTGGACACAGACTATTCGAATAGGTTTGAACTCTGCGCAGAGGGGTACACTTTACCCACTAGTTCGGCTCTGCGATCCCATGGCCAATGAGACCCGAATCCGACTCTCTTTCTTTCCTCGCACGTCCTAACCTTAACGGTTATCCGGAAGGAGTCAGGCCACCACCATGTCCAAACCGGACAAAACTTTCCCCCTCCTTATCCTCCCGGTGCTCCCCAGCCTTCATAACCCTGGGGTTGGACCGTACGAATTCAGATTGAGTGACTGCCCACACAGTCTCGAGTGGTTGTACTATTAAAGAGTACAGGTAGTGAAGATGACAAACCGGTCCTTATATGAGGGGACAATCCTTCTGCTCACGCCTAAACCAGCTGAGCCATCACCTTAAGCCCTCCCCTAAACCAGGGAGTCCCTGATTATCCCACTCACAAGGTGATAAGGGTGAAAACCCTTCATCACACACATTTTGAAAAGCATTTTCTTTTGAAAACTCACACCTGTTCTCAAATCATTTGGAACATATATATCAGGGATTGATTGCGGCAAGCGGCTGGGTGGCCATAATAACTTGTCTCAAAATCATATCATGCATAAAATAACAGGCTGAGGGTTGTGGTTGAAAAATCATAGGTAATTTATGCATCAAAGGGATCCAGTGAGCTTGCCGTGCTTATTCGGCGAAGGGGGAAGGGGAGCTCGCGGAACTGGCTTCTGGCTCCACCGCCTGGTGTAGACTTGCAGATCTGGCCTCCACGAGACGGTCACGAACGCTCCGATAACTATGCAACATGAACAAGCAAACATACAAACCAGCAAGTATACCAACAAATATTTAGTATAGTGGTCAAAATAGCGATACATGGATGGGTAGAGTCTTGAGTAGAATATGTGTCATGTGGTGTTGAGATACTACTAGTGGTGGAGCAGAGGTGCTTACCAGGAGGGTGGACTGGAGGCGAAGCGACACTATGCGTGTAGCCGGCAGAGCAGAGTAACTGAGTGGGTGGGGTGTTTGCCTTGGCTGAGGGTGTTGAGTGTGTGTGGAGAGGGAGAGGGTAGCTAGGTGTATTTATAGCTGAGTGTATGTGGTGTAGCACAGTGAAGTTCACTGCTGGTGAGAATAGTGACGAATGAATCGTCTGACTTAGTATGAACAGGAGAGTTATAGGCAGAATATGGGACAAGAGTATTTTGGGAGTTTTCTGGAATATGGACCAGGAATAAGGGATGACATGGTTGGATAGGGAATAATTCGATAAGAATCTAGAAACAAGAATTATTGGAATCGGAGTTTGGAAGCCTGGTTCAAAGGAATCTCAAACTTAAGCGTGTTCAACTTGGAGAAACCTGGGATGGGTGACCAGATGGGAAGTTCCCACTGGAAGGAAAATCACAGTCACCGGAGTTCGTATGACTGGAATATGGGTCTGGCTGGTCTTAGGTGGACTGGATAGCATGATGTATGAGTAGTTGAAATTTGGGGTGATCGGCTAATCGATGAATAGTAACGATGAATAGTGACGACGAAAAAGTTACTAGATATCATCGATGAGTAGTAACGATGATGAATAGTAACGATGATGAATAGTAACACTGAATAGTAACGATGGTGAATAGTGTCAGTGAATAGTAACGGTGCATATTGATGGTGAATCGTCGTATGAACGAACGATGAACGATGAATAGGAACTATGAACGAACGATGAACGATGAATAGGAACTATGAACGAACGGACGAACGATCGAATGATCGGACGAACGATCGGAATTTCGGCAGCATAACGGCAGGACAAAGATTATCTGGAAGAACGATGAATAGGGACCATGAACGAACGATGAACGATGAATAGGAACTATGAACGAACGATGAACGATCGAATGATCGAACGAACGAACGATCGGAATTTCGGCAGCATAACGGCAGGACAAAGATTATTTGGATGAACGAACGGACGAACGATCAAACGATCGGACGAACGGACGAATGAACCATGAACGATCGGACGAACGATCGAACGATCGGACGAACGAACAAACAAACTAAGAACAGGGGACGAACGATCGAAGAACGATCGAACGATCCTTGTGCTAGTGTGTGTTTGTGTGGAACATGGAGTGGGTGTGTGTGGGGGGGGGGGGAATAGTTTCCATGAAATGGCTTGGGGTGGGATGAGAGGAGGCCCTTGCCCCTCTATTTATAGCCATGGTGGGGGGATTAGGGGGAGGGATGAGAGGATTAGTGGGAGGATGAGATGATTAGTGGGAGATTAGCATGTATTTGTCTTGTATAACTGAGATTAGCTTGTAGAGCTCACCGTATGACACTGGAGGCATACGTATACGTATGAGCATGAGGAAAGTTATGAAGAAAATATTTATAGGGACTTGAAAAATGATTCTGAAGGTATTTCTCAAGAGGAAAATACTTGGAGATATATCGGTGGAATATTTGGACAGTATTTCTGGAAAGAACTTGAAGGGGATCACTAGCGAAATATCTGGGCAGTATTTCTGGAAAGAATTTGAAGGGTATTGCTGGGAAAATATTTGTAGGATATTTTGAGGAGGATTTTAGAGAGAATATAGACCACTATATTTTATTTGCTGATGTCAACTTGCAAACAAACATTTTGAAATGAAATTTGAAATTCATTTTGAATTTAGAGCGAGTTTGAGAAAATTTCAGGATTTGAATTTTTGGGATGCTACAAATCTACCCCACTTAAAAGGAATCTCGTCCTCGAGATTCGGCTTAGAAGGGTTATGGGTATAGCTTTACTTCAGCTACATATCTTCACTTTGCAACTCTTCGAGGAGATGGAACTTCAACAAAATCCGGCCTTTTAGGAGCATCTGGTTGCTGACTGCAAACGCTGATTTTGGCTACTCAAGGATCATCTTCAGGCTTCTAGCTTTTGCTTGGCAGCTAGCTTATTGAAGAAGCATTGATGCCGACACGCAAACCTTTCTCTTGCGAACTCCCACATGGATTCCTTCCTTGATTGGTCTTCTGGTGCTTCATCAACAAAACTTGGGTGACCACTTCTCATCTAGAAACTTATATGCTTTGATGATCTGGTCCTCCACAAGCTTGCTACATGCCTTCTTCTTTTTCTCCACAGCAGGAACCTTACTGGAACACTACCCCACTTAAAAAGAATGAGGGTAGAACTCTTGAATCTTGGGGATTTGAACTCCTTGAAGTACCACATAACAAGGGTGTTACGGGTCCTTCTGCTGCTGTTCCTGCTTGAGCAGGCTGCGGAGGGATGACTGGCACAGGGTTGATTCTGGGAGAACCTTCTTCTTATCTTCTCTTCACTTATCTTCTTTTCTCTTCTCACTTTTCACTGCCTCTATCTTTCTCTTTGCTCTTCCCACTGGAGGATTCTATCGATGAGTATTACCATCATACAGAGGAGGAAACCAAAGGCTATGAACCATGTGCAACAGTCTTCAACCCAAGAATCACCAAGCATTGTGATCTTAGGGGCGAGGGAGTGGAAAATGGAGTTGCTTGCGATTTGGCAGAGGGGATTTATCTGGAGCATGCTTTGAGCGAGTTGGGAGTTGAGGGAGCTGGTGGGGGGATTTATAGGCGAGCGGTATGTGAGGTGGTGCTCGAGTGCGGAGTGGTGGTGATGGAGCAGGTGCCACGTGGCAGCGGATGCGACGGAGGGGAAAGGGGGGCCTGGTGTTGCCGGCGATGATGGTGGCGGTGGGTGCGCTGCAAAGGTGGCGTGGGCGGCGGTAGTGCGCTGCAAAGGGGGGCGTGGGGCGGTGGTAGTGCGCATGGAGGCAGGCACGCGTGCAAGGGGCACGAGTGAGTGGTGGGGTCGATGACCCTGATGTTTGTGGTCTCTGGTTCCAAGAATCTTTTCCTCTCTGTATGGTAATAACTCCTTTTGTCCTCTTTTCCTGTTTACTTTGACTCGGGGTAGTGCTTTGATTCTCACGGTCGGTCCTTTTGACTGAGCGGTTGGACTAGTTCCTTCTGTAGCTTATTCCATGCTTCAAGGGTAAGCTTCCCGGTATCTTCTTGGGTAAGGCACTTTTCTCTTGAGATGGGTTAAGATGAGAATGGAAGCATAAGGTGAGGATTAGATCTAATTTGTGATCTATGTTTTTAGAGAAAACCTTTCTTAAAAAAAATAAAACACACAAGCTCAGCAATGATAAGCACAAACAAATCGAATGTTTTGAATAAGGGAAGAATAGAGTTTTTCCAAAGCACGGACTACTCAGATTCGAGGCTAAACATAACTACTATTGCTTGGCTCCTGAATTGAGAACTATGCTAAATGCAACTTATGAGCACTAACGTTAAAGCATCACATATGCACTCAAAAGAGGAGAAAACATCAAGCGAAATTCATTTTGAAATGCCCTAGGGGGCCACACAATTAGAGTTTTTGAAAACACGAGGCTACACGATTACCTCTCATACATGCAGGGCTCTAGCCAAAGTGAAGAAAAACTTCACTACCCAATGCATGCAGAGGACTGGGCATAACTAACTCAGATCTGGCAGCTTCTCTTCTGGCAAGGCTGACGCACAACTTCAATCTGAGATATCTCCTGGATGGGTCAAGAGGGAGCTGATGTTGATGACTTCTTCTGGCGGCGACTGAGATGGCAAGACGCGGTCGAACTCTTCTTCAAGCTGGACTGGCTCTTGTAGCTCCTCAGAGGCGGTGGTGCTGGCGGGGTGCTTGCAGCTTCTTCCTTGACCTCAAGGGACGGTGCTAGAATCTTCTTCATGGTGAGGGGCTCAAACAACTCTGGCGGGGGATCTTGGGAGGATTCAAGGTGCTCTTGCTTATCCATAGCCTTAGGGGAGACTGGAATTCCTTCCAAGACTATGGCTCCTTCCGGGAGTTCCCAAGCCTTCTTTTCTCCTCTGGTAGAGACCGGCTGACCTTCAAGAATCTGGGGGTCTTCTACTCTCCTGGGTTGAACTGGGTTGGATGAAGCGGGCTCTTGGATCCGCAGGGCTCTACGTTGGTTATGGGTTACCAAGTAGGCCTCCATCAACTTCTAGACGTGCTCATCCTTGGCTTGCTTCAGGGCTTCAACAGCAATGACTTCACGACTCTCCAAGGCAGTTGCACGGGCTTGAGTTGTGGTGAGGTCCACATGCAGCTGACGGTTGCGCTTCTCTGCATCTTCTGCTCGGGCAATCATCTGACGGTGGTGCCGAGCCAAGAAATCATACTGTGTATCAAGGGTGAGCAGGTATGCAGTGAGGTACACGACTGTGGGGTCGTCCTCAAGCAGCTGCTGCTCCTCCGATGCACGCATCCTAGCCATCCAAGCGGGACGGTCTCTCTGAAAGGGCGGAAAGAATCTGAGCGGGGTGTCGGCCACTTCTTCTTCATAGATCTGACACAGGGCCCTCAATGCCTTGCGAGCGACGACTTGGCAGGTGTCTTTGAATCTGTGTCCAGCAGCAGTGACACTCCATTCCACATGGTGCGGACTGGATCCAATGTATACAGTCACGACACACTTCTCTGTGCCATGCTCGACGAATTCACGACCATCATACTCTGGCTGACTCCTGATTCTGAGGCGAACTGTGCATGCTCTCAGCAACTTGGGGAAACCATCTTCCTTCTAGCAAAAGCTGGTTTGGCAGCAAACCTCCATCTGACTTCTGAGAGAAGGAAAGGGGAAAAGCATTTTTGAAATGAAGGGATGAGAGCAAGAATTTTTTTAAGAAAATAGTTTTGACTCAAAAACTTTTGATCAGGCTAAGGGTTACGTCCTGCGGCCAACCTAACAGCTCTGATACCACCTGAAGCGTCCCCAATCCTCTGGGACTCAAATGTGATACAATTACTAGTCCCAGGAGGCTAGTAAACACATTTATACATCAGATGATTTCAGATCTGCTTAAACAAGACAAACCTATAAAGGTGGCGATCAACTTTAAGAGTTGGTCCACAACTCGGGACATATCATCAGAGTGGGGCTGAAGCAGCCCGATATATGCAGCGAAGCAAATCAGCGGTCCAACAGCCACAGGCAAGGTTGGGAACAGTCGTAACTCTTACCCGATCTCCTTTTTCTGAAAAACAACAAATAAGCAAGGGTGAGTACAAACGTACTCAGCAGCCCACCTTCACCCGCGGAATGGGGAAATCAGATATAATGCATGGAATATGTGGAGCTCAGGATAATTTGCAGAAACAGCAATATTTTATGCAGAGTTGTTTTGAAAAACATTTTGTATTTTTGCAAAGCGCATCCTCTCCAAAAGGAGCAGGAAGTTTTTCAGTATTATAACAAAATCCCCTGGACTAAACCATCCAGGTATCTCAGCATTTCCCACTGGTTTTCATTTTCAAAAACAGCTAATGGACTTCCCGTCCACCATAGCTCACGGCTCAACCGCCGAACCTTTTAAAAACCACTTTTCTCAAACCATCTCTTTTTTTGGAAAACAAAACATTAATTGTCATACCATACCAGACTCGTCCATTCCTATGGACACAGACTATTTGAATAGGTTTGAACTCTGCGCAGAGGGGTACACTTTACCCACTAGTTCGGCTCTGCGATCCCATGGCCAATGAGACCCGAATCCGACTCTCTTTCTTTCCCCGCACGTCCTAACCTTAACGGTTATCCGGAAGGAGTCAGGCCACCACCATGTCCAAACCGGACAAAACATTCCCCCTCCTTATCCTCCCGGTGCTCCCCAGCCTTCATAACCCTGGGGTTGGACTGTACGAGTTCAGATTGAGTGACTGCCCACACAGTCTCGAGTGGTTGTACTATTAAAGAGTACAGGTAGTGAAGATGACAAACCGGTCCTTATATGAGGGGACAATCCTTCTGCTCACGCCTAAACCAGCTGAGCCATCACCTTAGGCCCTCCCCTAAACCAGGGAGTCCCTGATTATCCCACTCACAAGGTGATAAGGGTGAAAACCCTTCATCACACACATTTTGAAAAGCATTTTCTTTTGAAAACTCACACCTGTTCTCAAATCATTTGGAACATATATATCAGGGATTGATTGCGGCAAGCGGCTGGGTGGCCATAATAACTTGTCTCAAAATCATATCATGCATAAAATAACAGGCTGAGGGTTGTGGTTGAAAAATCATAGGTAATTTATGCATCAAAGGGATCCAGTGAGCTTGCCGTGCTTATTCGGCGAAGGGGGAAGGGGAGCTCGCGGAACTGGCTTCTGGCTCCACCGCCTGGTGTAGACTTGCAGATCTGGCCTCCACGAGACGGTCACGAACGCTCCGATAACTATGCAACATGAACAAGCAAACATACAAACCAGCAAGTATACCAACAAATATTTAGTATAGTGGTCAAAATAGCGATACATGGATGGGTAGAGTCTTGAGTAGAATATGTGTCATGTGGTGTTGAGATACTACTAGTGGTGGAGCAGAGGTGCTTACCAGGAGGGTGGACTGGAGGCGAAGCGACACTATGCGTGTAGCCGGCAGAGCAGAGTAACTGAGTGGGTGGGGTGTTTGCCTTGGCTGAGGGTGTTGAGTGTGTGTGGAGAGGGAGAGGGTAGCTAGGTGTATTTATAGCTGAGTGTATGTGGTGTAGCACAGTGAAGTTCACTGCTGGTGAGAATAGTGACGAATGAATCGTCTGACTTAGTATGAACAGGAGAGTTATAGGCAGAATATGGGACAAGAGTATTTTGGGAGTTTTCTGGAATATGGACCAGGATTAAGGGATGACATGGTTGGATAGGGAATAATTCGATAAGAATCTAGAAACAAGAATTATTGGAATCAGAGTTTGGAAGCCTGGTTCAAAGGAATCTCAAAGTTAAGCGTGCTCAACTTGGAGAAACCTGGGATGGGTGACCAGATGGGAAGTTCCCACTGGAAGGAAAATCACAGTCACCGGAGTTCGTATGACTGGAATATGGGTCTGGCTGGTCTTAGGTGGACTGGACAGCATGATGTATGAGTAGTTGAAATTTGTGGTGATCGGCTAATCGATGAATAGTAACGATGAATAGTGACGACGAAAAAGTTACTAGATATCATCGATGAGTAGTAACGATAATGAATAGTAACGATGATGAATAGTAACACTGAATAGTAACGATGGTGAATAGTGTCAGTGAATAGTAATGATGAATAGTAACGGTGCATATTGATGGTGAATAGTCGTATGAACGAACGATGACCGATGAATAGGAACTATGAACGAACGATGAACGATGAATAGGAACTATGAACGAACGGACGAACGATCGAATGATCGGACGAACGAACGATCGGAATTTCAGCAGCATAACGGCAGGACAAAGATTATCTGGAAGAACGATGAATAGGTACCATGAACGAACGATGAACGATGAATAGGAACTATGAACGAACGATGAACGATCGAATGATCGAACGAACGAACGATCGGAATTTCGGCAGCATAAAGGCAGGACAAAGATTATTTGGATGAACGAACGGACGAACGATCGAACGATCGGACGAACGGACGAACGAACCATGAACGATCGGACGAACGATCGGACGAACGAACGAACAAACTAAGAAAAGGGGACGAACGATCGAAGAATGATCGAACGATCCTTGTGCTAGTGTGTGCTTGTGTGGAACATGGAGTGGGTGTGTGTGGGGGGGGGGAGAGAGTTGCCATGAAATGGCTTGGGGTGGGATGAGAGGAGGCCCTTGCCCCTCTATTTATAGCCATGGTGGGGGGATTAGGGGGAGGGATGAGAGGATTAGTGGGAGGATGAAATGATTAGTGGGAGATTAGCATGTATTTGTCTTGTATAAGTGAGATTAGCTTGTAGAGCTCACCGTATGACACTGGAGGCATACGTATACGTATGAGCATGAGGAAAGTTATGAAGAAAATATTTATAGGGACTTGAAAAATGATTCTGAAGGTATTTCTCAAGAGGAAAATACTTGGAGATATATCGGTGGAATATTTGGACAGTATTTCTGGAAAGAACTTGAAGGGGATCACTAGGGAAATATCTGGGCAGTATTTCTGAAAAGAATTTGAAGGGGATTACTGGGAAAATATTTGTAGGATATTTTGAGGAGGATTTTAGAGAGAATATAGACCACTATATTTTATTTGCTGATGTCAACTCGCAAACAAACATTTTGAAATGAAATTTGAAATTCATTTTGAATTTAGAGCGAGTTTGAGAAAATTTCAGGATTTGAATTTTTGGGATGCTACACGCGTGCGCTCGCGCCTATAAAGAACGCCCCATTCCCCGCCCTTCCTTCACCTCGTTGCTCGGTTGGTTCCTCACTGGAGACTCACTGAGAGCACGAGCACCGTCGGTGCCATTGCTACCAAGGTTCGGTCACGGTGAACCACCGTACCCAGACACACTTCCCGTCGAGTATTGTTCTGTTGAAGAAAGGATCTCGGGTTTAGATTCCAGAAAGCCAGGGGGTTTTCTGTTAAGCCTAAGACTCAGAGGAATAGAGTCTAGAGGACCTTCCGGTAATTACAAAAAGGAGGAAAACCAGGGACACCAACGCTAAATGGTCATTTCCGAAATCCTTTAGAAAATTTAATTCAAATCTGCAGAGAACTTGTAAAATTCATAGTTGGAGAAATATTTGGGCAAATTCAACCAAACAAATTTTATTGGGTTCTGCCTGAGTTGAACTTTAGAGGAAAAATAGGAAAACCCCTAGTCCAGTACTGTTTCTGGAATTTATTATTTAATTTAGATCTTAAGTATTTAAGTGAAGATAATGGTAAAAATAGTAGGACTTATGCACTAAGGTGAAGAAAATTTTGGTAACTACTTGACCATTGATAAACCACTACAAAAATACTAACTACCTCAGAACACCAAGGTAAGTGGGATAAACAAATGAATCTAGGCTTTTGCAATTATCTTTAGAAAATAAAAAGATATGCTAAAGGTGGGAAACATTGAACAACCTTATTTTTCCCTGAACATCTAAGTTATACACTATGGGAGAAAAATACAAAAATGATATAGTTGCATAGAAAATCATGCCCCACCCCTGCCCCATGAGAAATTATGTAAAATTTTGAGAAATCATACAACCCATACCCTATGAGTAAAAATGACCAAATTTAGGAATGATTGCTCTTGCGCAAAGAAGAAACTAGAAAAATTGGGAAATCTGTTGTTTGACATTTTTCAAAAGGAGTGTCAGTTGTAAGCACCTACTAACCCCCAAATTTAGAAAATCACCATTTAATAACTACTAGGTTTCCTTGAGTAAAATTTGGCACAGAGGCATATTATTACACATAAACATCAGGAAAAATGAGCCTTAGGGCAGAAACCACTTCTACACAAGGGTTGTAGTACAAAGTGCCCTCTCTGCTCTAGACCTTGTCATTTTTGTACAAGATAAACCCCTTCTACTCTACTTCCCAAATTTTTAGAGAAACTTAATCAAGTCAGTAGAAAGCCACTGTAATTTTCTTAGAATTTTTGGGAACTTCTAGAGCAGAGGCATAGTTCAACCTGCCCTTAAAAGCCTTTTAATTTAAGGGAAGAAAGGATTAAGTAGCCCTCGGTTAAGGAAAGGAGATCCATACCCATCTAACACCCTCCAGTTCCATTCCTAACTCAACATAGTTAAGAACCTCCCCAAGCTAACCAAGAAAGGAACTTTACAAACCATCTATCTAAAAAGAAGCTTTAATTCCTAGCATGCACAAAGGTACATATATTGCATACATTCTTATGCATTTGCATTCATTAGATTGCAATCTCGTGGATGGAGAGTACGTGTTGATTCAAGAGCAAGATGCTCAGCAGGAACAAGCCCGATAACCAGCTCCCGAGCCCGTCGCCGAGGAACCTTCCACCGCACTCGCATTTGAAGGCAAGCCCGGTTTTATTCATAACTGTTATATATATGCTATTCTACTACACTTAATGTTTGTAGGTTTGTACCATTAACTTAAGTGTAGGAATTGCTTGAAACCCTAGTTGCATGAACTCAGGATTCCTTTTGAGATGGATACTAGTATGCTAGGTCGAGTAGCTCCTATTTACTAATTCAGGATCTCAGTAGAAGTCGAGTGATTTTTTCAGCACTCGCGGGAGGTCAAGAATTGGTTGTATCCACTTTGATACTATAACTATGATTTATGTGGACACAGATCCATGGGGATGCCCTATCTACGAGACAGAAATTCGAATAAGGATTAACGTGTGGTACCGTGTGTCAAGCGTTTGAACATACTAAACACATGTCGAGAAATATGGTAACCGATAAGCTTAGTACCTGATTGAACCTGCCCGCATACTTTACTCGTCATTGGACCTGAGACAGAGTCTCCCATGCTAGCTATGTTGGGTACAAGTGCGGTCATTGCACAACGACAGCCAGAGTCAGTGAAGCATTGTATGCCAAGGTTGTGAGCCCTGTTCTGTTGCCAGGGAATCAATGGGGACGGTTGACGTGTGTGGGGATGAAGTGCTCCTACATGTCGTGTGTTTAGGTTTCCCTTGCAAGGTTAAAACTCGATTCAAATCGTCTGCTTCTCGCAGCTAATGAGACTGCTTGATCCATGCTGCTGCATCGAGTAAGAAGTGAAATGAAGTTTTGTGAGATATTATGTTGTTTGCACTAAATGATTGTAACCATGTATGCTTAGACAGGAGCAAACCTAGTGTTAAAGAATATTATAGAACTTGAGAAGCTAAAACTTGTTTTAGACTCAGTTAGTCCTTTTGGCAAACCAAACTCGCTCAGCCAAACAACTTCATTGTCTAGAGGTAGAGGAGTAGACTCCTCACACCGGATAAGTCTGGCTGAGTATTAGTATACTCAGCCTTGCTTGTGGCACTATTTTTACAGGTTTACTTCAAGACATGGTTGATGGTGTGACTTGGCCATCCATCCTGCCACCAGGTTGGACGGTCGATTGGGATGCTGCCTCGGCAAGAGAGGAACAGGAGGAATAGTGGGCCAGGCCTTGCCTTATTCCTCATTATCGACGTTATTTATCATCCGCTGCAACGTTAATAACAATGTTATCTTTTATCAAAACTCTGATTTATGTAATAACTCAAGTACTTTAATTTGTGGTTTCATGTTTATTGCATTCTCTCTGAGTCTCACCATCGTGTGAGCTAATGGTACTCGATCCTTGGTAAGTGGCTTATTTGGACTAGATCTGAGGAATTGACAGGTTATTCTGATTTAAGTGTGTTGCTGCCTTCAAGGCTTGACTCGGGCACTTAAGCTGGGATAATCTGGGTGGTTCCGCCATAAAGACCCCCAACCCGCTTTGAGGAGCTGGGGGTTGAGCTTCTCGGCTGCGGCGATGAGCTCAGCAGCGAGGGCCTTGGCAGACTCTGGTACGTCTTGTTCTTCTTGCCCTTCTTCAGATTGTGTTGGGTGGATGCCTCGGGGGCGCCCTCCTTCCGCTTCCCGTCACCCTTGTCCTTGTGGAAGAGGGCCACGACCGCCTCCTGCCCCAAAGCAAACTTTGTGGTGATGTCTGTAACACCCCTGGTGTTACTATCACTAAAACTTGAGCATAACTTCATGAGCAATGGCATATCATGTGTTTGATAGACCTAGAGTGCATTCACTAGGCAAAAATTTCAAACAAGTTGTGATGTTATGATTTGATGTGTGGTTACCCTAGGATAGGGTACTTAACCCTAAGTTAGGGCTCATGAAGGAAAGTGAAGCCTAAATGAGTAAAATCTCAAACGTCATTAGAAATGTTCATAAGATATCAAAGTTAATGGACTTTAGTGGCACAAAATCCATAAAGCACTCAAAACCCTAAAAACAAACCCTAGAAACCCTAATTGAAACCCTAGGGGGGTAGATGTAAATTTGGTGCCCTTTTGGACCAAAGTGCAAATACCAAAGAAATAGAACACCACATATCATGTGTTTTCACATTTGTGAATTTGCAAGCTAAATAGTGGAATTTGGACTTATTTGCAAAAAGCACCCCATGAACTCAATGAGTCTGAATTAAGTTAAATGGGTCAACTTTAGAGCTCTATATCTTAGAATTCTTGAGGATTTTGCTCCTCATCAATATAGCAAACTTGAAGAGCTATGTTAGGAGTACAAGTTTTATTAAGTGACTAAGCATTGGTGTTGTATAGAAATTGGAGTAAAATGGACCAAAAGATTAGCTATCAGTCAAGACAGAAGGCTGAATTGTGACTGACAGTGAACACTGAAAAACTTTGGAGAGGATTTGTGTTTAACCCAGTAAGCAAATGGCCAGGGTTTCTATAGTCGAATTGCAGCTGGATTATAGGATAAGAACTTTGTTACAGAGGGATTAACGAGTTGCCACATAGAAATTAGAGATTAATGCCCTGCAAATTGCTCTGTCAGGCAGACTGAATAAGATACTGATGGTACAGTGAACAAAAAATCTTCAGATGCAAAGGATGTGCCACCGGTGAGCTTCGCGCCGTGATCGTCGTGGACGCCGTGATTCGTGCCCGGCGGAGTGCAGATAACCATCGGGGTACAAAATATCACGTCGGGGATGAGCTCGGGACATTGTTTCGCCCTGGCCACCGTACCCCCTTTGCCTTACGGCCTGTGGCGGAACTGCCCGAATTATTCCAAGTTAAGTGCCTGAGCCCTGCCTTAGAGGCTAGACCACACTTAAATGGGAATAATCCGTCAATCCCTCGGATCTAGTCCGACACGGCCATTGACAGGATCAAGTACCACAATCTCACTCGAAGGTGAGTCACAGAGCAAATACAATAAAGCATAAAACCATACATGTAGGAGTATTAAATTATTACATCATCATCGGAGTTTTGCAAAAGTAGTCATCATTGTTCGAAGTGCAGCGGAATAAAACTAACGATAATTAAACAGAGAGATGGGGAAGCCTGTCCCATCACTCCTCATGCTCCTCCTCAGCCGAGGCAGGGTCCCACTCGACAGTCCAACCCGGTGGCAAGATGGACGGCCAAGTCACTCCAGCAACCATTTCCTCCAGAGAACCTGTAAAAATTATGCCACAAGCAAGGCTGAGTATACTAATACTCAGCTAGACTTACCCGGTGTGAGGAGTCTACTCCTCTACCTCTAGACATGCAGTTATTTAGCTGTGGGGTTTGGTTGCCAAAAGCACTAGCTGAGTTCCTAAATCAAGTTTTTAACTTTGTCAAAATTAAGTGTGACTCTCTTAAGGCTAAAGATGTACTATCTATTCATACATAGTAGCAAACATTTTTAGCAATCAACATCTTGTATCATCTCAACACAATTCCACTTGTTACTCATTGTAGCAGCATGGATCAAGCAGTCTCATTAGCTGCGAGAAGCAGACGATCCGAATCGAGTTTTTAAACCTTGCAAGGTAAACCTAAACACACGACATGTAGGGGCACTCCGTCCCCACACTTATCAACCGTCCCCAACGATTCCCTGGCAACAGAAAGGGGCTCACCGCCTTGGCGTACAATGCCTCACTGACCCCGACTGCCGTCGTGCAGTGACCGCACTTGTACCCACCATAACCGGAATGGGAGACCACGTCTCAGGTCGCGTGAGGAGGGCAATCTGCGGGTAGGTTCACTCAGGTACTAGGCTTACCGATTTACCATATTTCTCGGTATGTGTTTAGTACGTTCAAACGCTTGACACAAGGTACCACACCTTAATCCTTATTCCAATTTTTATCTCGTGGACAACCAATCCCCATGGATTGTTGTCCACAAACCAGCACCATTATGATAGAAAGTGGATACAACCAATTTCGTGACCTCGCGCGAGTGCTAGAAAAATCACTCGACTTCTACCGAGATCCTACTTAAGAAAGCAGCTACTCGACCTAGTATACTAGTATTCATCTCAACAGGATTCCTGAGATCATGCAACTAGGGTTTCAAACAACTCCTACACTTAAGTGCACATTCAATCCTACAATCAATAAGTGCAGTAAAATAGCATAAATAACAGGTTATGCATAAAACCGGGGCTTGCCTTCCAAAGTAGTGGCAGGCAGGTCCTCTGGTGCAGACTCTGGTGCTCGATCCGGGGCTACCTCCTGAGCAGCTCCTTGCTCCGGCACGAGGACGTACTCTCCGTCAGCAAGGTTACAGTCTATCGAATGCAATGAACATGTATGTCATGATTATGCAGGATTTAATAACATCATGCTAAGAAGAAAACTAAGTCAAGGAGTGACTTAGGGTTTCTTAATCATGCGGGGCTTCCAGTGGGTTATGCTTACTACCTTTCAGGCTTAGGTTTTTATTGAGGATAAACATAGTGGATTTGTATTGTCTTTATACATTTCAGTGGGTAATTTACAAGGGTTTTAGGATGACACTAATTACCATTATTCATTTTCCTTTTCTTAATTTCTACTTATGGTTTCTAGTGTAGATTTGAACTATGACAGTGGTTTAATATTTTCCAAAAATTCTGTAAAAATTACAGTGGGTTGCCCTTTGCTATTCTAGCCTGTTTTAAGAATTTGAGGCTCCACAAATAAAGGCTAAGCTTAGGACAAAAAGAATAAAAATTTGGGTAAATGGGCCACTTTGTACTACAACTCTTAATTAGAGGTGGGGTCTGTCCTAAGGGTTATTTTTGTTGGCATCTAACAGTAATAATAGGCTGCTGTGTCAAAAATCACAGAAAGCTAAGGGGTGGTTATTTAGTTATGATTTTCTAAAGTTTAAATGGCAAGAAGGCACTTCCTACTACATTATTATTTGAAAAATGTCAAACAGCAGATTTCATATTTTTCCTAAGTTCTTATTAATAAAACATTAGTTATCCCAAGGGTTGGAGTGTTTTCACCTTGGGGTTATTTTTGTAGAGTTTTTCTAAGTTTCCCTTGTTTTATTAAAATAAATGGTATCCTACTTATTTTATACTAAAACAGGGTGTGATATATTTTTCCAGTGAACTACCTTAAATAAGTATCCTAACAAAAATAGGGGTGCCCTCTGGTTCATTATTTAAATCACATTTTCTATTTTTCTTAACCTTGAGCATATTGTAAAATAAGGGGCAAAAACTAACTTAATGGGGTGGAAAGAGAGGTTTAGCATTTTTAATTGGGTCAGTAGGTAGATATAAACTTCTCCAAATTTTGCTAACCCTAGTCAAACAATATTTCTATTTTTCCTTCTAATATTAAGTTTTGAGCAGTTTTCTTATTTAATTTGAAACTTCAGAAAAGAATACAGAAACTATGGGTTTTACTATTTTTATCTGATAGTTCATAATTCCCAGAGTCTAGCAAAATTGGTTTGAACATTTTTGGATGATTATTCTTCAAGTTATGCATTTATTAAGTTATCTGCCATAACAAAAGAAAATAAATTCGAAAATGGAAAAGAAAACAGGTTTGCGCTGAGGCCCCTGGGTTTTATCTCCTTCTTTTCTCTCAAAACAGTCCTCGGTCTACTATTGGCATGGGTCACTGACATTGCACAAAACCCCCTGGACCTAACCGAAATCTAACCCGCGCTCCCTGACTGACTTAAACAGTACTCGCGGCATAGATTACGGCGGCGAGGCTTACCGGCGGCAGTAGAGCTCCGGCGGGGTGGTCAGTGACGTTCGGGAGGTCACGACAGTCACGTCGATGTGCGGGTCGGCGTCGGAGGTGGTCGGAGCTACCCTGGCCACAAGCACAGGCGGCGGGGGTCGTCGACGGCTCCTGTTCCGGCCAAACCACGGTGGTATAGTTCAATTAAGGTGCACGAGGAGCTCCACAGGGTGATGTAGAGGCCATGCGCGCAACGAATTGGAAAATGGTGCAGAGGCTTACCCGGTCCACGTGCGCCGGCGGGTTCTTGAACTCCGGTGAGCACGATTGAGCTATTCCGGTGACGCGGGTCCCCGGTTCAAGCTTGAGCAAGCCTCACGGCCTCACCAGGAAGCTATCTGAGGGCTTGGATCGAACGGAGGAGGACGGGAAAGGGGCTGGCCACGGTGGTTGCTCTCGGGCGGCACTGGCGGGTCGCGGGGAGGTCGCCGGAGCTAATGGCTGGCTCGGGTAAGTCAGGCGAGGTACGGAGGAGGCAACGGGGAAGGCAGCCGAGCACTGGGGCGTGCTTTATAGCCGTGGCGCGGGCGTGGTCACGGGCGGCCGCGGGCGCGCGGGGGTTCGCGCACGGGCGTGCTCTGAGCGCGCCCCCGGATGTCAGCTCGCGTCGAACACGTGGAAGCTTGCTTCTGCCATGGTTCAACGGCGGATTAGAGCACCATAGCGTGCGTATATTGGCAAAGTCACTGTGTACGGTCGCTTCTCTGCTCCATATCCTACCTTTTTGCTGTGAGTTCCAAGCCAAGATATGGTCGGGGTAGGGAGATAGAGGGGGGAGAAGTTGGCTGTGTCAGCTGGGTCCAAGCCGAGACAAAAATGGTGTCAAGTCGTGTCTAGCGCCCTAGGGTAGGCGTCATCTCTTTCCAGGGTGTTCTAGGGTTAATTTGGCGCCACTTTTTCAATTGGGTCGAAGGGTTTTGAAATTTGGATTAAGGTGAACATGTGGAATCTTTGTTCAAGGGTTAGTTTTTATACTTAGGCAAGAACTGAATTCTCCCTTGTGCTGAACCTTAGGTGAACTTTTTAGGACTTTTCTGAAAACTTTTTGGGGGTACTTCCTTACTATTAATTGTAGGTTATGAAGTATATTACAACTTTTATATTTGGCCCAAACCATGATCATAAGGTTTACATGATCTTTTGATCATAGCTTCAATTAGGGTTCCTATTGCCCATGAGGGGGTTTGCTTTAGGGTTTTGGGAAATTCCCACTTAGATGTGCATGACAAGCTAGGGCATGATATCCAAGATAGCTTGCACTTGATTAGGGCCTTGAATTCCAAGTTTGAGGTACCTTGCCCATATAAATCTTCATGTGATAATGGGTTAAAAGGGGTAGCCCTGGGGTGGACACCCTGAGTAACACCTGGGGTGTTACACGGCCGGTCCAGATAACCTCGCCGGAGTTGGCCGCCTGCCGCTCGGGCACCACGTGCCTAGATGCTCTCTTGCATCGCAGTAACTCGCCTTAGCATGTCCGGTCATCACCGGTGGTTAGGCCACGGTGAAAGCCACGAATCACTTGCGTCAGTGACCTCCCTTCTTTACGGTCGCCGTGCTTCTTCTCAAAATTAGCCACCACCGTCGATGGAACCTATAAATTGCCGCCCCAGTGAGCTCCGCTAAGTAATTGTGCGCCCAGTGAACCAGCCCTTACCTCCAATCGTCCCCCACAGCTCCCTAATTTGGGATTTCCCCCAAATCAGTCAAGAACACCGCCGTGTGTGAGCTCACCGTGGCTAGCTCTCTATAGGTCCATTCACGGCCTCCTCGTTCTCGTTTCAACATCCCTGTGTGCTATAGATGCTTATCAGCACGACCAATTGACCTAGACCACCTTAGATCGTCGGGACACCTCGGTTCATCCACAGTTCACGCCATCACCGTGGACAGAGTGATTACGGGCTAGAACTTCGTAATTGAGTAAGGGATTAGTGTCACCGAGGGTAGAATTAGGCGTTGAGCAACGGAGAGGCATAGTCATTGTGTTTTCCGGCCGGTCTTGGCTCGCCGGAGCTACTGCTCCACCGCCGTGGTCGGGGATCTCGACTTGTGAAGAAATAGAAAAGGGAAGGGCCTCGACGCAAATGTCAGTGACACATAGGAATAGTGCACAAGAGTCTTTACGAGTTATTTAAAAGAGCAGGGTCCTCTGCGCAAAGTGAACACCGCGGGCGCACGCGGACGCGCGTTTCCCTGGACTCGGGCCGACTTGGGTCAGTTTCAGCCCATTACTATTCACCTTTTTCCTTTTTTCTTTTTCTACAAGACTTAGGAAATTCATTGGAAATTATAGAAAAATGCTAAAAATGTAAGACCAAATTTTCTAGGTTCCTAAATTCCTCTAGAGTTTAATAAAAATGGTTTCAAGATTTTTAGCCCAAACCAGGAATTGTTTAGTATTTAAGAAGGCCAAAACCTAGTCTATTGGAATTTTAGAAATTATTTAATAACTCCAAAAATCACCAAACTTTTTGGATAAGCCTAATATGATATTTCGATCACATGAGTGAAGTTTGACTTGCTTTGGACATTGTTTAATTCCTAAACCCAAAACCCTAGCTCCTTAGGGTAAAATTGTCTAACCCTACTAGGGTATTGACCTAGAAGACCATAGTTTCCCTCATGCACCATAAAGGAAAGTTGTATTCAAGATACAACTTGATGTATCTCTTCTATAATTGCATTTTCATAAGCATTACATGGGCATTCATGGTTATATATGGTTATGTATAGAGAACGAGGAAGAAAAAACTGTTGAAGAAGAGGAGGCTGCTCCATCAACAGAAAATCCACCTGTCGGGAACAGTTTTTATTTTGATATTTGTGGAGCAGAGCCCGACTCCCCTACAACACAAGGCAAGCCCCGACAAACTGAATCTTTTCTTGGTTTGTGTTGAACCTCATGCACCTGAGAAAAATGATATCTAGATAAACTAGTTAGTCCACGTGGTTTGTGTTGTACGTCAGCCACCAAAATCGATTATAGGAAATGGTTAACCCTATTTCCCTTTCAATACCCCCTTTTGGTGATTGATGCCAACACAAACCAAAGCATATATGAAGTGTAGAAATGTAACTAGTTTGCAATTGAGATAGATGTGCATAGGTTACTTAGAATTAAACAAATGAAAGACTTTATGTATATGTCTAAGAATTAATGGATTGCTTTTCTTTTATTAACATTTTGGACCACATTTACACCACATGTTTATTTTTGCAAATCTTTTGGAAAAATCTTTTCAAAATCTTTTGCAAATCGTCAAAGGTATAGGAATAAGATTGCAAGAAGCATTTTTAAGATTTGAAATTCCTCCCCCTGTTTCAAATGCTTTTCCTTTGATTAAATGTAAGCTCTCCTTGAATGAATTCTCCCCTTAGCTTTCAAGAGGGTTTTTGAAATGATTTTCCCTTTTGAAATGGATACCAAAAACTAATTGAAATTTTTGCATACTATTGAGAGGTTTTAAAGATACCAATTTGAAAGATAATTTTGGAACTCCAAATGAGATATCAATTGAAAATTAACTCATGGATACCAATTGAAAATTCATTTGAGGCTAACTCAAATACCAATTGAAATAAACATTTTTGAAAATTTTGAAATCGTGGTGCGGTCCTTTTGCTTTGGGCTTAATACTTTCTCCCCCTTTGGCATTAATCGCCAGAAATGAAGAACTTGTGATCCCTTTTGTATCTTATCCCCCTTTGGAGCCTAATATTTTCTCCCAAATGGTTAAGTAAATATGAGTGAAGGGTCATACCATTGAGAGTTACATGAGTAACGACAAAGGATAAATTATACCGTCAGAGTTGGAGTGGAAGCCTTGTCTTTGCCGAATACTCAAATTCCCTTTCAATCTAAGACTAAGGATAGAAATACACTTGAAAGCTCATTAGTCTTAGCCTTGGCACAAGAAGAATAAGAAATATGCATTTGTACCAAATGAAAGAGACATGATCAAAGGTATATGAAATAGCTATGTGTGCAATGTTTCAATCAAAATTCCGAGAATCAAGTATATTTAGCTCATTCCTAAGTTTGCTAAAAGTTTTCTCATCTAGTGGCTTGGTAAAGATATCGGCTAATTGGTTGTGGGTATTGACATAAGCAATTTCGATATCCCCCTTTTGTTGGTGATCTCTTAGAAAGTGATACCGAATATTTATGTGCTTAGTGCGGCTGTGCTCAACGGGATTATCCGCCATGCGGGTTGCACTCTCATTATAACATAGGAGAGGAACTTTGCTCAATTTGTAGCCATAGTCCCTAAGGTTTTGCCTCATCTAAAATAATTGCGCACAACAATGACCTGCGGCAATGTACTCGGCTTCGGCGGTAGAGAGAGCTACAGAGTTTTGTTTCTTTGAAGCCCAAGACACCAGGGATCTCCCTAGAAACTGACAAGTCCCTAATGTGCTCTTTCTATCTATTTTACACCCTGCATAATCGGCATCGGAATATCCAATTAAATCAAATGTAGATCCCTTGGGGTACCAAAGCCCAAACTTAGGAGTGTAAACTAAATATCTCATGATTCTTTTCACGGCCCTAAGGTGAACTTCCTTAGGATTTGCCTGGAACCTTGCACACATGCATACAGAAAGCAAAATGTCTAGTCGAGATGCACATAAGTAGAGTAAAGATCCTATCATCGACCAATATACCTTTTGATCTACAGATTTACCTTATGTGTCGAGGTTGAGATGCCCATTTATTCCCATGGGTGTTTTGATGGGTTTGCCATTCTTCATTACAAACTTCTTAACTATGTCTTGAATGTACATAGTTTGGCTGATGAAGGTGCCCTCTTGGAGATGCTTGATTTGAAATCCAAGAAAATGCTTCAAATCCCCCATCATAGACATCTTGATTTTCTGTATCATAATCCTACTAAACTCTTCACAAGAGGACTTGTTAGTAGACCCAAATATAATATCATCAACATAAATTTGGCATATAAACAAGTCTTTTGCAATTGTTTTAGTGAAGAGAGTAGGATCGGCCTTTCCGACTTTGAATCCATTAGTGATAAGGAAGTCTCTTAGGCATTCATACCATGCTCTTGGAGCTTGCTTGAGCCCATAGAGCGCCTTTGAGAGCTTATAAACATGGTTAGGATACTCACTATCTTCAAAGCTAATAGGTTGCTCAACATAGACCTCTTCCTTGATAGGTCCATTGAGGAAGGCACTTTTCACGTCCATTTGATAAAGCTTAAAGCCATGGTAAGTAGCATAGGCAAGTAGTATCCGAATTGACTCAAGCCTAGCTACGGGTGCATAGGTTTCATCGAAATCCAAACCTTTGACTTGTGAATAACCTTTGGCCACAAGTCGGGCTTTGTTCCTTGTCACCACACCATGCTCATCTTGCTTGTTGTGGAATACCCACTTGGTACCTACAAAATTTTGGTTAGGATGTTGAACTAAATGACATACCTCATTCCTCGTGAAGTTGTTGAGCTCCTCTTGCATTGCCACCACCCAATCCGGATCTCTTAGTGCATCCTCTATCCTGTATGGATCAATAGAAGACACAAAAGAGTAATGTTCACAAAAATGTGCAACTCGAGATCTAGTGGTTACCCCTTGTGAATGTCACCAAGATGGAGTTGACGGGGTGATCGCTTTGAATTGCTTGGTGGACTCTTGGGTGTGGTGGTCTTTGATCCTGAATCTCTTGTTCATCTTCCTTGTTTTCATTATCATCATCTCCCCGTTGATCAACGTCCTCCTCTTGAGGTGGCTCATTGTCTTGATCTTTGTCTTCATCTTCTTGAGCCTGGTCCTCATCTTGGGTGGGTGGAGATGCTTGCATGGAAGATGATGGTTGATCTTGTGCTTGTGGAGGCTCTTCGGATTCCTTAGGACACACATCCCCAATGGACATGTTCCTTAGCGCGATGCACGGAGCCTCTTCATCATCTAGTTCATCAAGATCAACTTTCTCCCCTTGGGAGCCATTAGTCTCATCAAACACAATGTCACAAGAAACTTCAACTAATCCAGTGGACTTGTTGAAGACTCTATATGCCCTTGTGTTTCAGTCATAACCTAGTAAAAAGCCTTCTACTGCTTTTGGAGCAAATTTAGAACTTCTACCTCTTTTAATAAGAATAAAGCATTTGCTCCCAAAAACTCTAAAGTATGAAACATTGGGATTTTTACCAGTGAGGAGTTCATAAGATGTCTTATTGAGGATTCAGTGAAGATATAACCGGTTGTTGGAGTAGCAGGCGGTGTTAATCGCCTCGGTTCAAAACCGGTCTGATGTCTTGTACTCATCAAGCATGGTTCTTGCCTTGTACAATAGAGTTATATTCTTCCTTTCCACTACACCATTTTGTTGAGGTGTGTAGGGAGAAGATAACTCATGCTTGATGCCCTCCTCCTCAAGAAATCCTTCGATTTGTTAGTTCTTGAACTCCGTTCCATTATCGCTTCTAATCTTCTTGATTCTCAATCCGAACTCATTTTGAGCCCGTCTCAAGAATCTCTTTAGGGTCTCTTGGGTTTGAGATTTTTCCTGCAAAAAGAATACCCAAGTGAAGCGAGAATAGTCATCCACAATAACTAGACAGTACTTACTCCCGCTGATGCTTATGTAAGCTATCGGGCCGAATAGATCCATTTGAAGTAGCTCGAGCAACCTGTCAGTCGTCATGATGTTCTTATGTGGATGATGGATTCCAACTTGCTTTTCTGCTTGGCATGCGCTACAAATCCTATCTTTCTCAAAATGAACATTTGTTAGTCCTAAAATGTGTTCTCCCTTTAGAAGCTTATGAAGATTCTTCATCCCAACATGGGCAAGTCGGCGATGCCAGAGCCAATCCATATTAGTCTTAGCATTAAGCAAATGTCTAGTTCAGCTTTGTTATCATTAAAATCAACTAAATATAGTTGACCATCTAACACTCCCTTAAATGCTATTGAATCATCACTTCTTCTAAAGACAGTAACACTTATATCAGTAAAAAGACAGTTGTAGCCCATTTTGCATAATTGAGAGTCAGAAAGCAAATTGTAATCTAAGGAATCTATGAGAAAAACATTAGAAATGGAATGGTTAGGAGATATAACAATTTTACCCAAACCTTTGACCAAACCTTGATTTCCATCCCCGAATGTAATAACTCTTTGGGGATCTTCATTTTTCTCATATGAGGAGAACATCATTTTCTCCCCTGTCATGTGGTTTGTGCACCCGCTATCGATTATCCAACTTGATCCACCGGATGCATAAACCTACAAAACAATTTTAGGCCTTGTTCTTAGGTACCCAAACGGTCTTGGATCCTTTTACATTAGAAACAAGCACCTTGGGTACCCAAACATAAGTCTTTAGACTCTTGTGTTGGCCCCCAACATATTTGGCAACTACTTTGCCTGATTTGTTAGTAAGCACATCAGAAGCATCAAAAGTTTCAAATGAAATGTTATGCTCATTTGATGCATTTGGAATTTTATTCTTAGGCATTTTAACATTAGTGGTATGCCTAGAACTAGAAGCTTCATTTTTATACATAAATGCATGATGAGAGACAGTGTGAGGTTTCCTAGCATGAATTTTCCTAATTTATGCTCAGGATAGTTTGCAGGATATAAAATATAACCCTCTCTATCCTGAACCATGGGAGCCTTACCCTTAACAAAATTAGACAATTTCTTGGGGGCATTAAGCTTGACATTGTTTTGGTTCCCTTGTTGGAACCCAATGCCATCCTTAATGCTAGGGCATCTCCCATTATAGAGCATGCTTCTAGCAAATTTAAAATTTTCATTTTCTAGCTCATGCTCGGCAATTTTAGCATTTAATGTAGCTATGTGATCATTTTGTTGTTTAATCATGGCAAGGTGATCATCAATAGCTTCAACATTAACATCTCTACATCTAGTGCAAATAGTGACATGCTCAATAGTAGATGTAGAGGGCATGCAAACATTCAGTTCATTAATCTTAACATTTAGACTAGCAATCTCATCTCTAAGACATGAAATTCGATCATTGCATATGCTAAGCTCCTTAGACAAATTTTCGCATTTTTCTACTTCTAAAGCATAAGCATTCTTGAACTTAACAAATTTTTTATTTTCTTTAACGGGCAAGTCCTCTTGGCATTCCAAGAGATCATCCTTCTCGTTAATAGTTTCAATTAATTAATTCAATTTTTCTTTAGGTCCATGTTATGGTTGGCAAAGAGAGAAATTAAATCATCTTCATTATCACTAGAGCTACCCTCATCATCGGATGTAGTATATTTAGGGGTGGCTCTAGAGTATACCTTCTTCTTCTTGTCGTCCTTAGCCATGAGACACTTATGGCCGACATTGGGGAAGAGAAGTACCTTATTGACGGCGATGTTGGTGGCGTCCTCGTCGGAGGAGGATTCGGTGGAGCTCTCGTCGGACTCCCATTCCCGCCCCATGTGCGCCTCGCCGCTCTTCTTCTTGTAGTACTTCTTCTCCTTCTTCTTCCCCTTTTTGTCTTCGTCCCTGTCACTTTCACTAGAGTATGGACGTTTAGCAATAAAGTGACTGGACTAACCACATCGGTAGCAAACCCTTTTGGAATGGGGCTTGTAGTCTTTCGCCCTCCTTCGCTTGAGGATCTTGCGAAAGCTCTTGATGTGAGAGCCATCTCCTCGTTGTCGAGCTTGGAGGCATCAATTGGAAGCCTACTTGGTGTAGACTCCTCCTTCTTTTCTTCCGTTGCTTTGAATGCAATGGGTTGCACCTCGGGTGTTGAGGTGGCGCCTTGCTCCAAGTTGACAATGTGTTTGGAGTCTTCGATCGTAAGTTCAAAGCTCACAAACTTGCCAACAACCTCCTCGGGAGACATCTGTTTATATCTAGGGTCTCCACGAATTAGTTGCACTTGAGTGGGATTACAAAAAACAAGTGATCTAAGAATAACCTTGACCATTTCATGGTCATCGCACTTTGTGCTCTCGAGGTTGTGCACTTGATTTACCATTGTTTTAAGCCGGTTGTACATGGCTTGCGGCTCTTCTCCTTTGTTGAGGATGAACCAATTGAGTTCTCCCTCGACTGTTTTGTGTTTGGTGATCTTGGTCATCTCGTCCCCTTCGTGCGCCATTTTGAGGACGTCCCAAATTTCTTTGGCATTCTTCAACCCTTGCACCTTATTATACTCCTCACGACACAAGGAGGCGAGGAGTATAGAAGTTGCTTGGGAGTTGAAGTGCCTAATTTGGGTGGCCTCGTCCAAGTCGTAGTCCTCGTCCCCCACTTGAGGTGCCTGCGCTCCAAACTCAACAATATCTCAAATACTTTCGTGGAGTGAGGTTAGATGGTGCCTCATTTTATCACTCCACATGCAATAATCTTCACCATCAAAATATGGTGGCTTGCCTAAGGGAACGGAAAGTAGAGGAGCACGCTTGGAAATGCGGGGATAGCGTAGGGCATCTTACTATACTTCTTGCGCTCATGGTGCTTAGAAGTAGTGGACGACTCGATGTCGGACGTGGAGGGTGATGAAGAGTCGGTCTCGTAGTAGACCACCTTCTTCATTTTCTTCTTCTTCTTGTCACCCCTCCGATGTGACTTGATGGAGGAAGAGGATTCCTCCTTGTACTTGTTGTCGGACTCTCTTGAGAGAGTCTTCCCCGAGCCCGTGGGCTTTCGCCGGTCATGATCTTCCTCTTGGCGTGATCTACAGACATCACTTTGAGTTGGTTAGACTCTTAATGAAGCACTAGCTCTAATACCAATTGAAAGTCACCTAGAGGGGGGTGAATAGGCAAAACCTGAAATTTATAAACTCAAACAAGCACTAAGGCCGGGGTTAGTGTTAGAATTAAATTCAAGTCCGAAAGATTGTTTCTCTTGCTAAGAGTTGCTCAAAGGATGCAGATGACGTATGGGAGCAAACTGAAATCAATACTAGCAAGGAAACGTTAGAGAGAGGAAAGAGGGCAAACAAATCAAGCAAGAATCAAAGTGAGTAGACACGGTGATTTGTTTTACCGAGGTTCGGTTCCAAAGAACCTAGTCCCCGTTGAGGAGGCCACAAAGGCCGGGTCCATTTCAACATTTCCCTCTCTCTCAAACGATCACTTAGACTGAGTGAGCCTTCTCTTAATCACACGGGTCACTAAGACCCCGCAAGGACCACCACACACTTGGTGTCTCTTGCTTAGCTTTACAAAGCACTTAAGAATTGGAATGAGAAATGAAGAAGGCAATCTAAGCAACAAGAGCGCAAATGAACACAAAAACTCTCTCTCAAGTCACTAAGTGCTGGAGTTGATTTTGGGAGTTGGAGAGGATTTTGATCTATTGAATGTGTCTTGGATTGGAGTCTTTTGCTCTTGTATTGAATATTGAATTCAAAACACTTGGATGACTTTGAATGAGGTGGTTGGGGGTATTTATAGCCCCCAACCACTTCCTAGCCGATGGCAAAATCTGCTGGCGATGGGCGCACCGGAAAGTCACTGTTCACTGTCCGATGCGCGCCACGTCAGTGCATCCGTTAGGGTTTGGAGCTGTTGACCGTTGGAGCCGTTTGTCTTTTTCCTGCACCGGACAGTCTGGTGCCACACCGGACAGTCCAATGACCTCTGACTTCTGCGCTCTGACTTTTGTCGCGGCACTGTTCATCATTGTTCATCTGAGCAGTCGACCATTGGCGCGCAGGGAGCCGTTGCTCCGCTAGCTCACCGGACAGTCCGGTAGCACACCGGACAGTCCGGTGAATTATAGTGGAGCGCGTCTGGAAGAAACCCGAGAGTGGCGAGTTTGCTGCTAACTAGCCTGGTGCACCGGACTGTCCGGTGCACACCGGACACGGTCTGGTGTGCCAAATATCAGCACACTCTAAGTCCTTTGCTCCAAATTTGATTGTGTCCCCAACTGAATTTCTTTCTTGGTTTGCGTTGAACCTCATGCACCTCAGAAATATAATATCTAAACAAACTAGTTAGTCCATGTGTTTGTGTTGTACGTCAACCACCAAAATCGATTATAGGAAATGGTTAACCCTATTTCCTTCGGCTTGCTCGAAGGCGAGGATGCAAGAGAGTAATAGTACAATCTAGCCTGAACAGTATGGTGTTACTGATCATCTATTTATAGGCACAGGACGCAGCCCGAGCAAAAGTACATTTATGTCCTTAATGTTTACACATGATCATAATTCATATTATAAGGGACTAAGTAGTCTTTTCCTCCTTCGGCCATTATCAACATTTCTCTGCTTCGTTGCGAGCTGAAGCTTTTGACTGGTGATAGCTTCAGCGTTTACTCTTATCATCTTTGGATCTATCTTCATCCTGTTTGTCCTTCATCATAAAAAAGAGGCTTATCTCCAAGAGACGAAGCTTCCTGTAATAGCTTATGCTAAAAACAAATGGTTAATTATGTTTTTGAGGACCAACGAAAGGAGAAGGCCCCCAACAGCAGCCCCTCGCAGTGTTAATTTGTTTCTTTGTAACAAATTTAGACTACGACGTGAACGAAGGCCTTTAGCCGAAGGTCTAAAAAACACATTCCCTTCGCTAGAATAGCGAATGACACTGACATGCAGGACCCACCAAACCGTGGGGTGCTAGGCATATAAATAGGAGTCCGCATTGAAAACATTTTTTGTGCCATTCCAGTTGCTTACACTAGCTTGTTATTTTAAACTTTCTTGCTTTGTCGGGTTTAATTGGATTTTAAGCTTCGGCATTTCAACGTCCTTCGGTTTGATGGCTGACGGGAAGAAGATTATCGACCCAGCGTTGTCCTGGTTTTACGAAGCTATGGAGAGAACCAACGCACAGAAGATTGCTCATGAGACGTTAGCTAGGATATCTGAGTGTTCTAGTGATAGTGAAGGTTTTGATGTAGAAAGCGAGAATGAAGATGTCGAAGATCGGCCCTCGAGACCAAGCCATGTTGTCTTCGGGTAGTCAACCATCAAGCAAGGGCAAATTGATGCTATGAGGGGAAGTTACTTCCGCGATATCTCTATTGTGAGGGCTGGAGGGGAAAATAATGTTCCTCTGCTTGAAGCTGACGAGGTGGTAGTTTATAGAAGCTTCATGAAGGCAGGGCATCAGTTCCCTTTAGATAAATTACTAGTCAAAGTTTTAAAGACTTTCGAAATTTACCTTCATCAGCTTACCCCCGAGGCTATTATCAAGATGGGGATCTTTATTTGGGCCATGAGGAGCCAGGGGCTAGAACCAAATGCAAAATGCTTCTGCAACATGCACGAACTGTCCTATGAGACGAAGGCTACCGGAAAGGAGCAATATCACAACAACTTCGGTTGCTATAGCTTCATGCCTCGCTCTGAGGTGATCTACCCAGTTCTGACATTTCGGAAGAGATGGCTTGGGGCCTGGATGCAGGAATGGTTTTATGTGAAGAACGACCTGGCTGAAAGGGAAGATATTAAGGGGATTATTCAATGCCCTATCTGGTCTCGTTTTGGCATTAGGAGACCATCCACTGCCCTTGGGAACGACATACAAGCATACCAAATGGCCTTTAATATAGTATGTACTTACATAGGCACAAGGGGCTTAGTGCAGGAGCATATCGCTTATAGGGTGTGGCCACTTGCAAGTGGATGGGAAATGACGAAGGAAGCTGCTGCTGAATCTAGCCAAGGCGGTCTAGTTTACATGAAGTACACCTTCAGGTACAGGAATCAATTTGATGAACTGAATGATGACTGGCTAGATGCCATCGAAGCAACCAGTGATGAATTGCTTGGTGCCTACTCGAAGGCTAAAGATGATGCTATGACAACGGCCTTCGGGGGTCGAGGCAAAAAGAGATTGAATAGAGTTTTTGATGTCATTGGGTTTGTATACCATTATTGTTATCCATCGTGAAAGCAAGGAAAGAAAAGAAAGACTGCTGCTTCGGTGATTTCTAGCACACCGAAGCCGAAAAATGTTAAGGTTTTAACACAGCGCCCCAAGCGCGTTGAAACAGCCAAGGTGTCGAGGCTATTGAGGGGTCTTCTTCCATATCTGAGCCAAGTCGCTCTCCTCCTGCCGAAGTTGGGACAGAATCGGCCAAAGAGCCAAACCTGAAGATGGCATCAGAGCAACCGAAGGCTTTGAGTCTGTTGCGAGAGACAGAGCTACCAAGGGCATCAAAGATTCCTGCAGCAACTCCAAGGAGGAGGAGAATGGCCAGCGTACTAGACGCTGTCATGGAACCTGTGAAGGCACAAACTCCTGCTTCTGCACCTGACACAGAGGGCGAAGCCTTAAAGAAATCTAACGAAGTTTGTATGGTGCAGGCTACTTCTGAAGCTGGACCCTCAGCTCCCGCCGAAGTACATCTTCGGGGGCCGCTCCTCTAATCGAGGAAAGAGAAAATGCCCCTGAGAAACTTATATCTCCTGCTCCCGAAGCACCTACCGAAGAGCTGGATTTTATCGTGCGACATGCTTCAGGGAAGCAATTGTCGGAAGAACGGATTGCCAAAGCTAGACAATATGCCAGGGATCTGAAGTATCCACAGGGATCCTTGGTATACAACGACACTGATGAAGATGATTTTTTGTATTGCCTTCTGGACAATAAGAAGATATATGTTTGCTGGGAGATGATGAGGAACATGGGATTCCCAAAGCTTGAGCTCGGTCTATCTGCAATGGCAAAGGATGATCTTGCAGATAGTCTTGCTTATAATAGCTTGAAGGTATATATACTTTTGCTGTGAAATAAACTATGTTTGTAGGTTTTCTTGTTATCGTTATGTTCTTACATATATATTTTTTATCTTTAGGGATTAATTCTAAGTAAAGCTTTAAGGGCTCAAAAGGAAGAAGATGACGAGAGCTACCAGATAGCTCTTGGAAATCTTCGATCTGAGGTCATCATGCTAAGGAACGAAGCTCTTGAAAAAGATAAGATAATGTTTTCCTTAGTGGACAAGCTAAAAACTTGTGAAGCCAAGCTTAGTGCTCAAAACGAAGCCCATAAAGCTGAAGTCAAAGATTTGAAGAAAAAACTTGCATAATTGAATGAAAATTTTGAAGTTGCAAAGGCTAAGTAAGAAATAAGTGAAATGTAAAGATCCAGGGTGCAAAGAATGTTGAAGAGCTTCGGGATTCCAAGGAGAGATGCTATGAAACATCCATAGAATGCACGAAGAAACTAAAAGATAGTTTTGCAAAGGTGGCAGCATACTCTTCGAAACAAAAATTTATTCGCGGTGATCCCAAATGGGTTGTCCAGTGGATCAGCGAAGAGACTGAAGCCTTTGATGAAATACTCAGCGATTGTGGTGATTTCTGCGCTTTCGCCGGTGCACGAGGGGTGGCGGCCATTTTGGAGAAAACCGGGTGTGAACATGTTAAGGCTGCAGCCCAGGCAGAAGCTATCTTTTCAGCTGACGACACCAAGGACCCTTCGGCCGAAGCTTCTTTGCTGGGCAGGAAGTTCTACTCTAATGTTTGGATGAAGGGCAGCCGTGAGATGGCCGATGAAGCCATTAAAAAGAATGAAAAAGAATCTCACGACGCCCAAGAAGAGGCAAAACAAGCTGAAGAAGCTGTTGAACATGCTATGATTATATGTTCTTTTATTTAAAGTTTTGCTTCAATGTTTGTTTCTAGGTTCGAAGTTCACCAACATATTATTTATTGCAGCTGGGCTTTCACTACCACTGGAGCCGTACAACTCTGAAGTCGACCTGGTTATGAAAGAAGCCTTGGATATAATGAAGATTGCTAACGAAGTCATTGACGAAGTCGTCGACAAACTATAACATGAAGCTGCTGAAAAAATACTAAAGGACGATTAAATTGTTGTATGCTCGGAAATGAAATGCTTGTGTATGGTTGCCGCTTTGTGTAAGAAACAAACATCAAACATTTGTTTGTACATTAATGTAATATATCTCTTTGTGATGCATGAAATCTTCGTATATACCGTTTTTGAGCATAGCGAAAAAACACCTTCCCTTCTTTTCATGCTTTGCAAAGAAAAGAATTTCTCTTATGTCATTGTTGATGAAGGTTAGCTTCGTGTAATACAATATATCCGCCGAAGGTATGTGTTGTGCTATAGCACGTTCTTTCATGATCCGTCAAGTATTTCCGAAGGAGCAATTTCCCTTCTTCTCCATAGCTTTTCTGCTGATGCAAAATGATGTATGATGCGATGCTATGTGATATGATATGATGATATGATGCAAAATGATGTTTATGCCAAAGGTAAAAATCCACGTGGACGTACACCCAGACTCTGCATCCCCTTAGGAACGACTTTGGAGTCTTTTCACCTTTTACTTAGGTGGTATTATAGCTCTGCATCCCCTTAGGAATGACTTTGGAGCTAAGCTCTGCATCCCCTTAGGAACGACTTTGGAGCTTCTTCACCTTTGACTTAGGTAGGTGGCATCTTAGCTCTGCATTCCCTTAGGAACGACTTTTGAGCTTCAGAACTTACTCTGCGCTCCCTTAGGAACGTCTTTGTAGCTTCGAAGCTTGGTTTTGTCACACTCGATGGTGTAACCAAAAGTTTATTACATCGAGTTGAAGGTTAAACCTTCCTGTATTGTCTTTTGTAACAGAAATATAAAAGTAGAAAATAGTAGAAATGGAACAAATTGGAGCTTTCTTTTGGCCAAAACATTGTGTCATCTTCAGTAGATATGCCTGGACTCGGGCATAGTGCTATTAACTGTGCGAGCTTCAGACTGCTCCCGAAGGTCACGTTGTTGTTGAGGCCGAAGGTCCCTTCTGGATGCTGATCATGATTCAGGGCAGGCACCATTGGTGGGGGCGGTGCTAATTGAGCCCAAGAAGCTTGTGAGTGACTTGCTGAGGCTACAGAAGCCGTAGGTTGTTGATTGCCTACATATTCTGGGATGTATGGAGAGTAGCACGAAGCAGTATGAAGGACCTGCTTCGGCTGATTCTGTCGTGCCTCAGCTTCAGCAATTTCCTTTTGTTTCTGGATCGTGACCTAGCACGTCCTTGTTGTGTGACCCTTGTCCTCACCACAAAAAAGGCAGAACAACTTCCTGGGTTGATTACCGAACCTTCCTCCACTGAAGCTTCTTCCTCCCCTGCCTCTCGGAGCTGGTGGTCTATAAGAAGTCTGTTGCATGCCCGAAGACTGTGAGCTATGATGGTTGTTCTGAGCATTGTTAGCCCTATCATCGTTGGCATTGGAGTTATGGATTGACTTGACATGATTGGGATGAAGTCTTCCTCCGAAGCCCCTGGCCATTTCAGAAAACATGTATGCTTTTTCCCTTCTTTGGCGGAAATCATTATCTGCCTGGATGTACTCATCTATCTTCTGAAGGAGCTTCTCCAGGGTTTGTGGGGGCTTCCTGGCAAAATATTGGGTTGTAGGTCCTGGCCGAAGCCCTTTGATCATGGCCTCAATAACAATTTCATTGGGCACTGTAGGCGCTTGTGCTCTCAAACGCAGGAACCTTCGGACGTACTGAAAGTCGCCTAGAGGGGGTGGATAGGCGGAAACTGAAATTTACAACTTTAAACACACTACAAGCCGGGGTTAGCGTTAAAATAAAATCCGAGTCCGAGAGTGTCAGTGTTTGGGACCCGACCGCGCACCCGGGGTTACCCCTCGAGGTGCTTTTGGGTAGGACGGTGTTGTTGATTGTAGCTTGATGGTTCGTGCAAGTCGCACGAGAGACGATAGACAATTTTCTGTAGGTTTGGGCCGCTTGGAGAGGCGTAATACCCTACTTCCTGGTGTGGATCTTTATGTGGTGGGTTACAGGGGAATTCTCTAGTATGAAGAATGCTAGAGAACTGAGTAGATGGCTCATGAATGACCTGCCTTCGATGAGGTGCCCCCTAGGCCTTATATATCCGACCGTAGGGCACTTACATGCATGTACGATAACTATGTATGCCTAAGTAATAGTAAACCGACCAAACTTATCTTCCTACAATCTTGCCGACTTATTCTCACTTAGTTCCGATGTCCGAGGTGGTCGCGCGGGAGAATCGGATCAAAGCTGTGGATAATGCTCAAAACCCCACGAGCCACCTTGGCCCGCGTTTGCTCATTCCCTATGTCGGCCTATTCTGCCAGTAGTTCTCCCCTAGCCCATGAAGGGACGGCCTTGCGAGACAATAGGCCCAAAGCCGTTCACGAGGCCTTCTAGCCTTCTAGTGGACCCGGGGGATATCTGTCCCCCACAAGCCCCCAATCTTTGAGTTGATTTTGAAATAATCTGCCCAAAGATTCTAGGTCCAGCTTGCAGTTTTGATTTCCATTTTGGTGATGGGTGCTTGGAGGGTGCACCTATTGAACGTTGCTTCTGAACTCTGAGTGACTTCAGTAAAAAAACAATCTTATGTTATCCTCCTTTGGTACATTCAATGATCTTCGTCTTATGCTTCAGAAATCGGCACTCTGTCATCAGCTTATGCTTTAAAGATCAGCATTCTGTCCTTTGGGGTTAAGGATTCATTGGGTGCACCAGAGGTGCACCCAATGGGTGTAGCCCCCGAGCTTTGAGTGGATTATTGAAAATAATCCGCTCAAAGATCTTCATCTCATGCTTTAGAAATCAACATGTTGTCTTCATCTCATGCTTTAGAAACCAGCATTTTATCTTCAGCTTATGCTTTAGAGATCAGCATTTTGTCCTTTGGGGTTAAGAATTCATTGGGTGCATCAGGGTGTAGCCCCGAGCTTTGAGTGGATTATTGAAAATAATCCACTCAAAGATCTTCATCTCATGCTCTAGAAATCAGCATGTTGTCTTCATCTCATGCTTTAGAAACCAGCATTTTATCTTCGTCTCATGCTTTAGAAATTAGCATTTTATCATCAGCTTATGCTTTAGAGATCAGCATATTGTCTTCATCTCCTGCTTTAGAAACCAGCAACATGGTCTGCCCATGTCCTGTTAGGTTTGAAATTTATTTTATCGGCGACATATTTGGCTTTCCTTTGATCTCTATCGATATCTTCCTTTTGTCTTAATACATTCATTGTGTATACTGTATGGATGTGACTGCATCAGAAAATCTATTGAAAATTTCTGGTCGTCCCCCACCCAATGGGTGTTCTCTAATGGGTGTGACCAAGGGACATTTTTGGTATGCAGAGCGTTTAGCACATTGTCCTGGAGTAGTAACTTGACGTGACTACGGGGCGTAATCATATTGCCCAAGCGGTTGACCTTAGTCCAAATGGTGTCGTGTTATGTGAAGCGGCGTCTGCTGCCTGACTTGCCTTCAGGTGATTTGAATTTCTTATTGGATACTTGCGACTGTTCGGTGAGCGTGGTAGGAGATGAACAGTTGCTACCGGCCTCTATAAATAGCCTGCTTGCCCCGTTGTTGTTTTCACACATCCTCTGATCATCTGTTGTTTCTTTCTCAACCCCCTCTTCTCTTCCATCTAGCCATGGGCAAGGACAAGAAGGGTCAGGGCTCGCCGCGTCGCTCCGGCGACAAACGGAAGCGTGAATCAAGTCCTTCGTCGGAGGCTTCGGTGACTCCGAGTACTCGGAGGAGGAGTTCTCCTTCGAGTTTGAGGGGTCTCCGGTCTACGCTTCTCCCCCGGCGTCGTCTGACGACTCGGACGATTCCTAGGAGATAGCCGTCGAGGTGTGGACGTACATTCGGTCCGTCGAGTGCGCCGGGCTCGAGGGTTCGGATTAGTCGGAGGTCTCCTTGGACGAGGAGAACTCTTCCGATTCGTCCAAGGAAGGGAGCAGCGGCGATGGTGACGACGAGGGCGACGGCGGCGATGGCGGTGACGGTGGTGATGACGGCGATGACGACGGCAAGGGTGGCGGAGGCGACGGCAGCGGCAAGGGCGGTGACGACGGCAAGGGCGGCAGCAGTAGCAGCAGCAAGGCCAGTGGTAAAGCGCCACTGGCTTAAATATTAGTATAGATAATTAGTAGTAGCAGTAGTAGTAGTGAAATAATGTAGTAGTGGTTAGTAGTATAGTGTAATGTGAGTAATGTAGTAATGTAATGTAGTAAAAAAGGGAAAAAAGGCTGATTCATAATGGGTCAGTCTTTGAGTTTGCGAAGGACCCTTCCACTATGTAATGAAGAAGTTTCAGTTATTCCGAGCAAACTTTTGTTTTTCGCCGCTTCTCCTTTATAATCATTTGATAGTTCATCTTTGTGCCTCCACTGCCGGTGTTTTTAGAAATAATCACCGAGCGATAACTGATGATACTGGCATTTTAGAGGTAACAGCCTAGTGGTGCTTGACACTATCGGTGTTTAGAGGTAACGACCGAGTTACGCTTGACACTATCGGCATTTTAGAGGTAACGGTCGTGTTATGTCTGAAGTCTCATTTTCTCGAGTGTTGACATGGCACTTTTTAGAAATGGCGCCCAACCCGGGAAAACCCCATTTATACTCATGTCGACGTGTGCTTTTGATTTCTAAGCCCTAACCTCACATTTCCGCCTCGAACCACTCCCCTGTTTTCCTTAGATTTCGCTATTGTTCGTTCCGCCGGCGAAATTGCGATGTCTCCGAAACGGAAGAAACAGAGCTCTGCTGTGGTCATCATCCCTCCAATTGACCCCAACAGTCAGTTGCCATTCGTGGGTAACCATATGTCTGTAATTTCAGAGTTTGATCTTCTGTGCCTTGTGGATGTCGGGGTTTTACCTCCAAAAGAACTCTGTTCTTGGCGGATTTGCCGCGGAGTTACTGTTCCGACGGAAGACACTCATGAGTTCGTCGTCTATGTTCCCTTTCTTATCTGTGGTCTCGCTCTTTCCGTTTCTCCTTTCTTCCGCGGTCTCCTTGACTTTTACAATCTGAACTTGACCCACTTGAACCCTAATTCTATCTTGCAAGTTTCCATTTTTATTCATCTGTGTGAGGCCTATCTCGGGATTCTTCCCCATTTCGGCCTTTGGAAGTATTTGTATCATTGTCGGCCCGGGATGGCTCGGGGACAGTACCAAATTGTTGGCGGCGCCAGTCTGGAACTACGTCGCAGGAGGAAGTCAGAGTACCTTGATATCTCTCTGAAGGATAGCATCAAGGGGTGGTGCCTCGAGTGGTTCATCATGGAGAATCACTGCAAGTCCCTCCCCCCTCAGTCGGGGAGACAGCTAGATGTCCGTACTCCAAACTGGGTAGAATCTCTGACCCCTTCGGAGGTAACAGAGGTGAAAGTGTTGCTTGCTGAGATCTGCTTATTGAAAGCTAGAGGTTTGACTACTGAAGTTGTGGTCGCTGACTCCGTCTTCAAGAATATTCAACCTTTGAAAGACAGGGCATACCCGGCTTATTTGTACAGTGGTATCAATGACTCTACCCGGGTCACCAACAAGAGAATTCCTACTGAGGATCTGGTGAGCCGACTGGACATGATTCTGAGGGGCAGAGAGTCAAATGTTGGTGCTCCTGTTGCTTATTCTGCCTGGAATATGCCACCTCATAGGTCATTTTCTGAATTTGTGTCCAACCCTCCTACTAGTGATGGTGGTCTGGGTCTTAGAGTGCGACCCTCTCTCGAGGACATTGAGGCTCTGATTGCCCCTCTTCGGAGTCTTCCCAATGATGAGAAGCAAATTCATTTTGAGATGCCAGCTAGCCCAGACGATGTAGAGATAGATGTTGTGCTTAGTATGTTGGCTGGGGAATCTTCCGACTCAATCCATGCTGAGCCGATGGCTATCACGGCTGGACAAGAGATTGACAAAATAGTAGAGACTCGGAAGCCTGAGGGTGCTCGCCCAAAGCGTCCTCGCCAAGTTAGCCGCCCGACTGCACCTATTGAGGAAAAGAAGAAGAAGAAGAAGAAGAAGAAGAGGCGGCTTCGGCGACTGTCATGCTTGGACCAGGATGCAGGTCCTTCTACTCCGGTTCATGATGAAGTGCTAGCAAAGGTACTTCCTGAGGTTGATCCCAATGGGTGTGACCGTCCTGAAGTTGATCCCAATGGGTGTGACCGTCCTAAAGTTGATCCCAATGGGTGTGACCTTCCTGAAGTTGATCCCAATGGGTGTGACCGTCCTAAAGTTGATCCCAATGGGTGTGACCGTCCTGAAGTTGATCCCAATGGTTGTGACCGTGCACCGGCTGTTGTCTGTATATTTGATGAAGATGATGAAGAAGAAGAAGTCATGTTGGTTCATAAGAACAGCCGACATTACAGAGGTAGTGAGGGGGGAGTGATATTCATTCTCCAGCTCTGTCAGCTCTTATCAGCCTTTAGGAACTGTCAATATCGGATTTTGATCAGGCCCTTGAGGAGGTCGTCCCTAAGGATATGCTATTAGAGCCAGCTGCTGATGACGTGATGGCTGTTTGTTCAGGAATTCCAGACGTGGGATCGGAGGTATCCCGAGCAGTGTCTCATGCTTCGTCGACTCTGGAAGGCAGTCTTCAAAGCCGAGACGTTGGTCCGAGTTGCCTGACTCCCATGGAGGTGACAGGGGAGCCTTCAGCCTTAGAGGTGGCTGCTGTAGAAAACCCAGCCCCCCAGGGTGGTGTTGCCAGTTACCCAGCCCCCGAGGATGTCACCAGTAGTGATCCGGCTCTGGTAGGTAGCGCAAGCTGCAACCCAGCCCCCGAGGGTGTCGCCGGTAGTGATTCAGCTCTGGTGGGTAGCGCAAGCTGCAACCTAGCCCCCGAGGGTGTCCAGGTGAGCTCTCCTTCCCACACCTACATGGATGTCCATGTTGGGTCATCTCCACCTCGATTCGATGAGGCGACGATGATGCATGCTTCTACGGCTTCAAACAAGCAAGTCGCCTTGGATGTCGGTGAGCTAGTTGCGAGAAGTCTGGTATCCGCTAGTGGGGCTGAGCTCACCCCTGACAACGTTCTTCAAATTGTTCTGATTAATCTTCCTCCGTCAAGCCATGATATAGCTCCCCCTGACTTGGGTTTACCATCATTCCTCTCCAATCTTCAGGTGAGTCAGCTACTTGCCTTTTATCGTTCTTCTTGGTAAATTATCTTTCCCATACTCATTTGTCTTCGACCACAGGCTTTGGTTGACGGAATGTCTGCTCAGCTGAGGTCGCATGGTGCCACTGTCCCGGAAGGAGCTCTGTCTCTAATGCAGTGGAACTCATTGCTGCTTCAGAAACATATTGCTGACTTGTTCTCAAATGCTCTGAATCAAGAACAAGGCAACATAAAATGTTAAATGTTAGTGCCCTTCGTCCAACGAAGCATTATTCCCTTGAGGATTAATGAACTTTGGACGAAGGTTAAAGATAATATGATTACGAAGGTTAAATCTTCGTAATTGAATTCTAATAGATTGAATAAAGTAATATAAAATATGAAACGTCAAAGGTGAATAAATTATAAACGAACAACATTACTTTCATATTATATCTATTTAATATATTTAAGCATTGGATACAGTAATACCTCTGCCTTGGCAAAAGGTTGATTCCCGAATGGTGCGATCACTATTACCGGAATGCGTGAACAGTAAAGGAATATTGTTCACTATTTATAGACACGGGACACAGCCTGTGAGGAATTACAATTATGCCCCTCATAAGGGATTACAATAGCGACTCAAACATTTATGGACTAAAAGGTCATTCTACATTTATGTCGGTTTGTAATTCCGAAGCTTCATGAAGAGGAACCTTCGGTCATCACATGCAGACAGCTTCAGCCGTAGCTGTTTCTTCCTACAAGACCTTCGGCGACGAAGCATAGTCCCAATAGGCGTCGAACACTGGTTAGTGACCTCGTTTCTTCCTTAGTTGTTTCGATTGATCATCCTGGTTTTAATCATGTACCCCCTTTCAGCTGCATTGTCAGATATGGCTGGGCGGTGCTCTGAGCTTGAGGAAAAATACCTTCGAAGTCAGACTGACTTAGCCCGGCGAGACTCTAATCTTGAGGAGAAGTATTCTCAAGGTCAAGCTGACCTAGCCCAATTTTCTGCTTCTCTAGATTATGCGCGCTCTTTGAACTCTTCTCTCAATGCTTAGCTTGACTTAGAAAGGACGGCATATGAGGTAAACTCCCTTAGTTGATTTTGCCATGCTTATTGTTGACTGGGTGCTGAATGTTGATTCTTGTTTGTAGGAGGAAGGACGAGCTCTTGTGGCTTCCCATGATAATCTGGACAGGTTATACCATGATGCTAGCACTTCCTTGACTATTTTGGAAAGGAGCCACCGCTTCACTATGTTGGACCTGGATCATCATCGTCATGAGCTGCAAGTATCTCAGGATGAAGTTCAGCGGCTTGGACAGTAGTTATCGGCCAAGGATTTGACCATTAAAGATCTTCATGCTTCGAAGAAACTCGCCGCACAGGAGCTAGAGACTGCTCGACTGGCTATTGAAGCTTCAGAGGATAACTGCACCGTTCTGAAGGCTCAGCGTGACAAGGCTATGGACAAAGCCATTCGTGTGGAGCGGATCTTGATGAGGAGGCCTGGCGTAGTGGTTCCTGATGACATTGTCGCTGACGTCAAGGCTGCACCTGATGCCTCAAGTCGACTTTCTTCCTCGATTGCTCCTATGAAAAACATTGCCAACAGAGAGATTTCGATGCAGTGACATCCTGCGAAACACTGAATGTACTATGAATTCTATGTGCTTGTGATGGTTGAGAATATTTTGTGGATAGGGCATTAGAAAGTGTCCTTGGTGTTGACGAGTATAACATTCTGTTGTCCTGGAGTACTGATTGTTTTTGTTGTTAGGGTATAACAGTCATCCTGAACAATTATGAAAGTACATGTGGCGTGCTGGTTTTTGGAACTTTTTATAATCTTAGGCCAATTGCTTGGGTGGTAAGGCCTAGTGGTCGCCTTAAGATAGGTAGGTGTGATCGTATCGTGCTGACTTGAGTCGATTGCCCCGCTAGTAGGGTATAGTGGTTCCCCTAAGCTGACTCAGTGTGAACATGTAGCATCGTCTTAGGTCTTCGCCAACTACTCCGTTAGTAGCGTATAGTGATCACCCAAAGCCAAGTAAGGGCGAGCATGTTGCACCGTCTTAAGTCGTCGCCGACTTAAGTCGATTGCTCCGTTAGTAGGGTATAGTGGTCACCCTAAGTCGAGTAAGCACGAGCATGTTGCACCGTCTTAAGTCGTCGCCGACTTAAACCGATTGCTTCATTAGTAGGGTATAGTGGTCACCCTAAGTCAAGTAAGCGCGAGCATGTTGCACCGTCTTAATTCATCGCCGACTTAAGTCGATTGCTCCGTTAGTAGGGTATAGTGGTCATACTAAGTTTAGTAAGCGCGAGCATGTTGCACCGTCTTAAGTCGTTGCTGACTTAAGCCGATTGCTCCGTTAGTAGGGTATAGTGGTCACCCTAAGTCGAGTAAGTGTGTTGATTCCAAGTCCAATCGAATCAAAGTTAGTTGATAGTTAACAGTTTGAATGCCTTTGAAAATGAAAACTTTATTGATGACGTATTCTCCAATTATAGAGTACAATGTTGCTCTGATAGCTTTTGAGGCCTTGCAAAGGGTAAAACTTTCTAAGATGCTCTATGTTGCATGAATTCCCTACTTCCGCACCATCCATTTGAGTAAGCCGGTATGATCCTGGCCGGGTGACCTCTGACACAATGAATAGCCCTTCCCATAGTGGTGACAACTTGTGTCATCCTTCCCCCGTTAGAATTCGGCAAAGGACCAGGTCTCCCACTACAAAGGACTGGTGTCGTATGGCTTTATCATGATAGCGCCTCAAGGTCTGTTGGTATCTGGACGACTGAATTATTGTGTTCAATCGCTCTTCCTCTAGCACATCAATATCCTCTAGCCTGGTAGCTTCAGCTTCAGCTATGCTTTCGAATACCAGCCTTGGTGCCCCAAGCCTGAGGTCGGCAGGTAGCATTGCCTCCGAACCATAGACCATGAAGAACGGGGTATTTCCATGCAGAGCTCGACTAGGTTGAGTTCTCAAGCTCCAAACCACATACGGCAGCTCCCTGATCCACTTTCCTGTAAATTTTTCATTTTTGTCGAACACCTTCTTCCTAAGTGCTTCCAATATCATTCCATTGACCCTTTCCACCTGACCATTAGCTCTTGGATGTGCTACTAATGCGTACTTGATCTGGATACTCCGTTGTTGGGGTCCTTCATCTTTTGAAGGTCCTCAAAAACATGATTAACAATGTTTCCCAAGTGTAATATAAGTACAGGAACCTTCGGACTCGGGATGAAGCTGTACACAATATGGAAAGCCGGGTCGGAACGAAGGTTGAACCAGCGCCAAAGCTGCGCGCAAGGGAGCTTCGGCTCAGTAGCAGAAAAAGGAACCGACTTAAGAATGAAAAGGCTATCTAGTCCTCGATAGATTGTTATTAAGTCAATAGTGAACATGAAGGGCATGAATGTAATTTCACAAAGGCTGCGCCCTGTGCCTATAAATAGATGAACAGTACCCCCGTACTGTTCACGCTGACTTGTACTCGCTCGTGCATCACGCTTGTACTTTTGCCTTCTATTAAGCCGAAGGTACAAATGTAATTCAATATTATTCTTATTCATCCATGATTATATAATAAGGACATATAAATAATGTTATATGATTATTCATGTTATTTCTAATGTTTCATATGCTTCTTCTTTCATCAATGTAAACTGTGATGATGAAGGTATGTCCTTCATGACCTTCGTCCGAAGATCATTATATCCTAAGGGAAATAATGCTTCGAAGGACGAAGGATATTAACCATTAACTTCTTTCTCTGTTGCCTTGTTCTTAATTCATAGCATTTGAGAACAAGTCCCCAACATTGGCACCCACCTCTGGTGTACTCACTTCCACAATCTTCGGCAAAGCATCAACCTTCGTCATGCCGCCAAAGAAGATAATAGCGCCAGGGGCTGCACTGCAGCCACTAGACACAAACCAGGAGACTCTCTCTCTCTCCGAGAGGCTAGAAGCCAAAAGAGAAAGGCCACCAGTCCAACACTTCAGGAGGAAGAGTTGGACCAGGAGATTAGGAACATGGAGATCATCCACCAGCAGGTGCAAAGGAAAAAAGAGAAGATGGCTCGGCTGGCCGACCTTCAGAGGAAGATCGATGAAGCTACTGAGGAAGTGTGTCATCTTACTCAAGATGATCATGACCGAAGGCCTCAACACAGGGAGCTTCGTCAAGAGGGCTCATTCAACAAAGACGAATGGTACAATGATTTTAATAATGGTACCTTTACTTTTGATGATGCGTCTCCTCTGGCAGCAGAATTGTAGGCTATTCCATGGCCACAATCCAACAAGCCACCCCAGCTACACATGTACGATGGGCACTCAGACCCAAAGAAATTCTTGATGAGCTATGAGGCAACAATATCCTCATATGGAGGCAATGCAGCTGTCATGGCAAAGTCCTTCGTCATGGCAGTCCGAAATGTGGCCCAGACATGGTATTCTTCTCTTTGGCCAGGGACAATCACGTCACGGCAGAAGCTCAAAGACATGCTGGTTACCAGTTTTCAGGGCTTTCAGACGAAGTCAGTCATAGCTTAGTCCTTGTTCCAGTGCACACAAGACCATGAGGAATACCTTCAGGCGTATGTCCGAAGGTTCTTGCGACTGAGAGCACAAGTGCCCACAATGCCCAATGAAATTGTTATTGAGGCCATGATCAAGGGTCTTCGGCCAGGACCTACGGCCCAGTACGTTGCTAGGAAACCTCCTCAAACTCTGGAGAAGCTGCTTCAGAAAATGGATGAATACATCCGGGCTGACAGTGACTTCTGACAAAGAAGGAAGGAAGCCTACAGATTTTCTAAGATAACTAGGGGCTTCGGAGGGGGAATCCACCCTAGGCATGTCAGATCAATCCACAGCTCCAGTCAGAATGATGACAAAGGAAGCCAGCTTCAGAGACCACAGCACACCTCACAATCATCGGGACAGCAGCAAAGCTCCTTCAGGCCGCCAGCTCCAAGGGGCAGATGAGGCAGGGGCTTCAGAGGAAGATATGGGGATCAGCCTAGGAAAATTTATTGCTTGTTCTGTGGTGAGGACAAAGTCCACACTACAAGAACCTGCCAGATCACTATTCTGAAGCAAAAGGAGATTGCTGAAGCAGAAGCTCGGCACAATCAGCCGAAGCAAGTCCTACATACTGCTTCGTGCCACTCTCACTACATACCCGAATATGTGGGCAACCAACCTGTAGTTTCTGTTGCTTCGGCAAGCCATTCACAGGCTTCCTGGCCTCAGCTCCCACCGCCACCACCACTGTAGCCTACATATTCCCGAAGCCAGCAGCCAGAAGGGTGCCAGCACTCCCAACAACAACGTGACTTCAGGGAAGAGTCCGAAGCTCGTACAGTCAATAGTACTGTACCAGAATCAAAGCATATATACTGAGCAATATCCTAAATGTTTTTATATTCTAGGTTATTTTGTTTTTTAATAAGGAACAAGAAATGAAAACTTAGTTTTATTTTTCTTGTAATGATTTTGCTTTTATCAGAATGAAATATATCTTCTTCACAGACTAACAAAGCTCAAAAGTTACGAAGCTCAAAAGCCGCTCCTAAGGGAATGCAGAGCTTAAATTCCGAAGCTACAAAAATCGTTCCTAAGGGAGCGCAGCGTAAGTTTTGTGCTCAAAAGATGTTCCTAAGGGAATGCAGAGATAAAATTGCCGAAGCTACAAAAAGTCGTTCCTAAGGGAGCGCAGCGTAAGTTTTCTGCTCAAAAGTCGTTCCAAAGGGAATGCAGAGCCAAATACCGCTGAAATATAAGGCGAAGAAGTTCAAAAGTTGTTCCTAAGGAGATGCAGAACTTATACCGCCGAAATAGAAGGCGAAGAAGTTCAAAATATGTTCCTAAGGGGATGCAGAACTTATATCACCGAAATAAAAGGTGAAGAAGCTCAAAAGACATTCCTAAGGGGATGCAGAGCTTGTGTGTTCCGGTGTGGGCATGTGGGTGTGTGTCTTCGGCATCCTCATCATTTTGCATCATATCATTACATCATTTCGCATAACATTACATCATACATCATATTGCATCAGTGACATAAGAATTGAATACGAAGTTGATCTTCGGCAAATGCTTCGTCAAAATAAAAAGGTGCCAAGGCACAAACTAAGTTTCGGGAAATAAAGTTTTATCAACCTTGGCACAAAGAAGAGATCTCTCTTTATGAAATATGGATATCTTTCTCAACGAAGCATTGATCTTTTTCTTTACGAAGCATGAAAAGAAGGGAAGGTGTTTTTTCGCCGAAGGCTCAAAAACGGTATGTGTGTAAATTTCATACATCGCAAAGAAATAAACTGCAATAATTTACATATTCAATTCAACATTACATACTCCAAATATTACATAGTTTTTGTCACAATATACATCAAGCTTTTTAAGATGTTTATTACAATTCGACTTTAAGGACCTTCTCTGCAACTTCGTTCAGCAATTTGTTCACGACTTCGTCGACAATGGATTCAACCATGTTTATAATGTCCAGCGCTTCCTTCATTTCTGGATCGGCTAGGGGATCGAATGGTTCCAGCAGCGGAGATAATTCAGCTGAAGTAGGAAAAGTTAATCAGTCTGAAGCCACAAAAACAAATGTCGAAGCTAAAAGCCAAAAAAACAATACCTATACGCTTTTCGCGCTCTGCAGCTTCTTTAGCTCGCGTTGCTTCTGCTCGGGCGTCATGGGTATCCTTTTCACTTTTCTTTATAATTTCATGGGCCATCTCTCGGCCACCATTCACCCAAACATCATTGTAAAATTTTCCGCCCATCAAGGTCGCTTCAGCTGAAGGATCCTTCGTATCATCTACGGAGAAGGCAGCTTCAGCCTAGGCCACGGCTTTAATGTGATCACATCCCGCCTTCTCCAAGATGGCTGAAATTCCCCGTGCACCGGAAAACGCGCAAACATCCCCGCAATCACTTAAAATTTCTTCGAAGGTCTCGGCCTCTCCACTTATCCATTCAACAACGCCTTCGGGGTCGCCTCTTATGAAATTTTCTTCAGTAGAACAGGCACCCACTTTGGCAAAGCTTGCATTTATTTTCTTTACGCAATCCAAAGACTTCTCAAAGCACCTTTCCTTGGATGTGCGAAGTTCTTCAACATTTTTCTCTAGATAATTCTTCCAATATTCGCTGATTTCTTGATTAGTTTGAGCGACTGCGCATTTTTCCTTAGCTTCGGCCAGTTGCCTCCGAAGATCTTCAATTTCCGTTTTCTGGGCTTCGGCCTGAGCTTTATAGTTAGCTTCGTCTTCCTTTATTTTATTTACCAATGAGATTAAGATTTTGTCTTTTTCTAGACCTTCGTTTCTCAATTCAATAACTTCAGAATGAAGGTTATTCAGAACCATTGTATAGCTTTCGTCTTCAATATTCTTCTGTGCCCTCAGGGCATTACTAAAAATCAAGCCCTGTAAAAAAAGAAAGAATTAAGTATGACAATGAAATATGCTAGTTTCTAACTTAAAAGTAAACTTTTATACCTTTATACTATTGTATGCTAGGCTGTCAACAAGTTCATCCTTCGATAAAATCGAAAGGCCGTCTTCCAGCTTCGGGAATCCTATGCTCTTACCTATCTCCCGGCAAACGGATATTTCTTTGTTATCCGGGAGACAGTACAGAAAATCTTCTACATTACTACCATTGAACACTAACGCCCCTTTTGGATATTTCAATTTTTGGGCGTAGTGTCGTGCTTCTAGCATTTCCTCTTGGGATAGTTCTTTTCCTGAAGCATGACGAATGATGTAGTCAGTGCTTTTGTTTGAAGCTTCGAGAGCAGGTGCTTCGATCTTTTCAGATGCAATCCGCTCTGTCATTTTTTCCATGGGCTCAGCAGGCTCCATCTCGGTGGGCACTGAAGGCCCAGCTTCGGCTTCAATTTGAGCTTGCGTAGTTTCGGTTTCTGCTTGCCTAGTTTTGGCTTCGGCCTACGTTTTTGTAGATTCAGCAACTTTCTTTGTAGCAGCAGGGCTTAAGACCTTCATAGTTTCCAGCATAGCATCCAGCACGTTGGCCATTCTCCTCCTCTTGGGAGTTGCAGCAGAAGCCTTTTGCACCTTCGATAGTTTTGTCTCTGTCGGAGGGCTCAGAATTTTTGGCACTTTTATTATTTCTTCAATCTTTGACTCTTCAGCCTTACCAACCTTAGCCTCGACTGACTCGGCTATGGGTACCTTCGGCATTACGGTCGCCTCTTCAGTGCTCTGTGCAATCGGAGCAGTTTCTATTGCTTCGGCTGTTGAGGAGGACCTTGCGCCGAATTTAGGCACAACGGCCGATTCAATATAATGCGGTCGGTGGGTCAGAACCTTCACCCTTTTGCTCTTCGACACAGGCTCAGCTGGGATGACCGAAGCAGCAATCTTCCTCTTTTTCTCTTGCCCTCGCAGCGGGTAGCGATAATCGGGGTATATGAAGTCGATCGCATCAAAAACTCTGTTCAGTCTTTTCTTCCCCGACCTCCGAAGGCTGCGGACAAAGCGTTATCTTCGGCCTTGGAGTAAGCTCCAAGCAGCTCATCGCTGGTAGCTTCAATACACTTCAGCCAATCGTCGTTTGGCTCATCAAACTTCTCCCTAAATCTAAAGGTATATTTCAGTCGGACCAGACCACTATCACTAGAATCAGTGGTGGTCTCCTTCGACATTTCCCAGCTTTCCACAAGTGGCCATACCCTGAAGGCTATATGCTCTTGAATCAAATCCCTTGTGCCAATGAAGGCACACACGGTGATAAAAACCCTTTGGCATGCCTCGACATTGCTATCAATTTCCACCTTCGGCCTTTGGAGGCCGAAGCGAGACCAGATAGGGCGCTGGATGATCTCTTTAATGTCTTCCCTTGCCTTTAAATCATTCTTCACATAAAACCATTCTTCCATCCAGGCTCTGGGCCATCTCTTCCGGAATGTTGGCACCGAGTGGTTAGCGTTGGGGCGAGCGATAAATCCGTAGCAACCGAAGTTGTTGTGATACTGTTCTTTGCCAGTGGCTTTCGTCTCATATAAAAGCTCGCGCTTGGCTCCAGCCCCTGGTTTCTTACAGCCCAGACAAAAATCCCCATCCTAATAATAGCTTCAAGGGTAATCTAATGAATGAAGATTTGGTATATCTTCAGCACTTCAACCACAAACTTGCTTAGAGGGAACCGAAGACCAGCCTTAAAGAAGCTTCGGTAGATAACAACTTCGTTTTCCTCAGGAGCAGGAACGTTGTTGTCTCTGCTAGCCCTCACGAAAGACATGTCCCGAAAGTACCTTCCTCTCATGTTATCAAGATGACTCTGTTTAATGGACAATTTTCCGAAGACAGCATGGCTTGGTCGCCAGGACCGATCTTCAGAATCTTCATCCCCACTTTCCACATCATAGCTATTGCTGTCACCAGTATCTTCAGATAAACCTTCCAGTATCTCTTTAGTAATCTTCTCTGTGTTTGTTTTTGCCATGGACTCATTAAATCCAGCAATATAAGGATCTGCAACCTTCTTCTTCTCAAACAGCTTCATCTCTTCAGTCAACTTCACCTTCTCAGTCATTTTTCCCCAGACATGGTGAAAACGCGTCTTTTAACCGAAGCTCAAAAAGCTTCAAAATCTAGCGAGCACTAGTGAGCAAGAGCTAAAAGTTTGAAAAAATAATGCAAATGGCAGAAACAGCGTATCAAATGATGCCGGTGTGAGTTCATATTTATACGCCTAGCACGCTGCAACTTGGAGGGCCCCGACTGTCATTGATTGTTGCTATTCTAGCAAAGGAAAGGTGTTTTTTGGACCTTCGGCTTAAGGCCTTCGTTCACGTCGCAGTCTGAATTCGTTGTTATAACAAATTCATACTATGAGGGGCTACTGTTGGGGGCATTCGCCTTTCGAAGGTCCTCAAAAACATGATTAACAATGTTTCCCAAGTGTAATATAAGTACAGGAACCTTCAGACTCGGGATGAAGTTGTACACAATATGGAAAGCAGGGTCGGAACGAAGGTTGAACTAGCGCCGAAACTGCGCGCAAGGGAGCTTCGGCTCAGTAGCAGAAAAAGGAACCGACTTAAGGAGGAAAAGGCTATCTAGTCCTCGATAGATTGTTATTAAGTAAATAGTGAACATGAAGGGCATGAATGTAATTTCACACAGGCTGCGCCCTATGACTATAAATAGATGAACAGTACCCTCGTACTGTTCACGCTGACTTGTACTCGCTCGTGCATCACGCTTGTACTTTTGCCTTCTGTTAAGCCGAAGGTACAAATGTAATTCAATTATATTCTTATGCATCCATGATTATATAATAAGGACATATAAATAATGTTATATGATTATTCATCTTATTTCTCATGTTTCATATGCTTCTTCTTTCATCAATGTAAACTGTGATGATGAAGGTATGTCCTTCATGACCTTCGTCCGAAGATCATTATATCTGTTGGGGGCCTTCGTTTTCCGAAGGTCCTCAAAAACATGATTTAACAATGTTTTCCATGTGTAACATATGAACAGGTACCTTCGGACTCGGATTAAAACTATATACGATGGGAAAAGCATGGTCGTGACGAAGGCTGATGTTGCTTCGAAGCTACGCGCAAGGCAGCTTCGGCTCAATGGCGGAAAAAGGAACCAACTTAAAGGGGAAAAGGCTATCTAGTCCTTGTTGGATTGTCCATAAGTCAATAGTAAATATGAAGGGCATGAATGTAAATTTACACATGCTGCGCCCTGTGCCTATAAATAGATGAACAGTACCCCCGTACTATTCACGCTGACTTGTACTTGCTCGTGCGTCACGCTTGTACTTTCACCTTCTGTCAGGCCGAAAGTACAAATGTAATCATATGTTGTTCTTATTCATTCATGATTATATAATAAAAGATATATTATGATGTCATATGATTGTCCATGTTATTTCTCATGTTTTATATACTTCGTCTTCCATTGACATATGCTGTGATTATGAAGGTATGTCCTTCATAACCTTCGTCCAAAGATCGTTATATCCTTAGGGAAATAATGCTTCGAAGGACGAAGGGCATTAACCATTAACCTATTCTTGTGTTTCCTTGTTCTTAACTCATAGCATTTGAGAACAAGTCCCCAACATTGGCGCCCACCTCCGGTGAACTCATTCGACCACCTTCGGCAAGCTCTGACCTTCGTCATGCCGCCGAAGAAAGCTTTAGGGCTAGGGGTGCTGCACTACAGCCACTGGACACAAACCAGGAGACTCTCTCTCTCCGAGAGGCTCGAAGCTAGAAGAGAAAGGCCACTAGTCCAACACTCCAGGAGGAGGAGTTGGACCAAGAGATCAGGGACATGGAAATCATCCATCAACAAGTGCAAAGGAAAAAGGAGAAGATGGCTCGGCTGGCCGATCTTCAAAGGAAGATCGACGAAGCTACTGAATAAGTGTGTCATCTTGCTCAAGATGAACAAGACCGAAGGCCCCAACACAGGGAGCTTCGTTAGGAAGGCTTATTCAATGAAGATGGATGGTATGATGATTTTATTCATGATACCTTTACTTTTGATGATGCTTCTCCCTTGGCAGCAGAATTGCAGGCTATCCCATGCCATAATCTTACAAGTCACCCCAGCTACCCATGTATGATGGGCACTCAGACCCAAAACAATTTCTGATGAGCTATGAGGCATCAATATCCTCATACGGAGGCAATGCAGCTGTCATGGCTAAGTCCTTTGTCATGGCAGTCCGGAACGTGGCCCAGACATGGTATTCTTCCCTTCGGCCAGGGATAATCACGTCGTGGTAGAAGCTCAAGGACATGCTGGTGACCAGTTTCCAAGGCTTCCAGACGAAGCCAGTCACGGCTCAGGCCTTGTTCCAGTGCACGCAAGATCATGATGAATACCTTCAGGCGTATGTCCAAAGGTTCTTGCGACTGAGGGCACAAGCCCCCACATTGCCCAATGAAATTGTCATTGAGGCCATGATTAAGGGTCTTCGGCCAGGACCTACGGCTCAGTACTTCGCTGGGAAGCCCCCACAAACTCTAGAGAAGCTGCTTCAGAAGATGGATGAGTACATCCGGGCTGACAACAACTTCCGCCAAAGAAGGGAGGAAGCTTACAGATTCTCAGAAATGACCAGGGGCTTCGAAGGAAGAATCCACCTGAGGCATTTCAGGTCAATCCACAACTCCAGTCAGAATGACGACAAAGGAAGCCAGCTTCAGAGGCCATAGTACACCTCACAATCTTCGGGGCAACAGCAAAGCTCTTTCAGGCCGCCAGCTCCAAGGGGCAGAGGCGCCAGGGGCTTCGGAGGAAGATATGGGGATCAGCCCACGAAGATCTATTGCTTATTTTGTGGTGAGGACAAGGGCCATACTACAAGAATGTGTCAAATCACCATTCTAAAGCAAAAGGAGATCGCAGAAGCCGAAGCTCGGCAGAATCAGTCGAAGCAGGTCTTGCACACTGCTTTGTGCCATTCTCCCTACATACCAGAATATGTGGGCAATCATCCTGCAGCTTCTGTTGCTTCGGCTAGCCATTCACAGGCTTCCTGGCCACAACTCCCACCCCCACCACCACTTCAACCTACCTATTCCCGAAGCCAGCAGCCAGAAGGGCGCCAACACTCCCAACAACAACATGAATTCAGGGAGGAATCCAAAGCTCGCACAGTCAATAGTACTGTGCCAGAATCAAAGCACATCTATTGAGCGATATCCTACCTCTAAAATACTTTTATGTTCTATGTCATTTTGTTTTTCAATAAGGAACAAGCAATGTAAATCTAGTTTTAATTCCTTGTAATAATTCTGCTTCTATCAGAATCAAATATATCTTCTTCACAGACTTACGAAGCTCAAAAATTGCCGAAGCTCAAAAGTCGTTAATGCAGAGCTAAAAATTGTCGAAACTACAAAAAAGTCGTTCCTAAGGGAGCGCAGCGTAAGTTTTGCCGAAGCTACAAAAAAGTCGTTCCTACGGGAGCACAGTGTAAGTTTTCTGCTCAAAAGTCGTTCCAAAGGGAATGCAAAGCCAAATACCGCTGAAATATAAGGCGAAGGAGTTCAAAAGTCGTTCCTAACGGGATGCAGAACTTATACCGCCGAAATAGAAGGCGAAGAAGTTCAAAAGACGTTCCTAAGGGGATGCAGAACTTACACCGAAAAATAAGCGGTGAAGCCGAAAAATAAACGTCAAAGAGATTTCAGTCGTTCCTAAGGGAATGCACATATTGTGTTCCAGTGTGGGAGTGTGAGTGTGTGCCTTCGGCATCAGCATCATTTTGCATCATGACATCACATCATCCCGCATAACATCACATCATACATCATATCGCACCAATGGCACGAATCGAATACGAAGTCGATCTTCGGAGAATGCTTCATAAATATGAAAATGTGCTAAGGCACAAAATAAGCTTTGAGAAATACAGCTTCATCAGCCCTGTTACAAAAGAAGGGATCCCTTGTTTACAAAGCTTGGATATTTTTACGAAGCTAGGATCTTTTTCTTCACGACGCATGAAAAGAAGGGAGGGTGTTTTTTTTGCCGAAGGCTCAAAAACGGTATGTAAGTAAGTTTCATGCATCGTAAAGAAACAAATTATAATAATTTACATATTCGATCCAAAGTTATACACATCAAATGTTACACCTTCGTTACAATAAAAAAGCACAATGTCCACTCTAGTGTCTCTTACATCGACCATTTAAAAATGTTTTTACAATAAGTGCTAGTCTTCTTTCAAGATTTTCTCCGCAAGTTCATTTAGCAATTTATTGACAACTTCATCAACAATAGATTTAGCCATATTAATGATCTCCATTGCTTCCTTCGTTTTTGGATCGGCCAGGGGGTCAAACGGTTCCGGTGGCGGAGATAATTCAGCTGAAGTGGAAAAAATAATCAGTCTGAAGCCACAGAAACAAATGCCGAAGCTGAACATCAACAGATATTACCTATATGTTTTTCGCGCTTCGCGGCTTCTTCAGCTTGCCTTGCTTTTACTTGGGCGTCATGGATGTCTTTTTCACTTTTCTTCATAATTTCATGAGCCATCTCTCGGCCACCATTCACCCAGACATCATTATAGAATTTTCCGCCCATCAAGGTTGCTTCAGCTGAAGGATCCTTCGTGACATCTGCGGAGAAGGCAGCTTCAGTCTGGGCCATGGTCTTGATATGGTCGCATCCCGCCTTCTCCAAGATGGCTGAAATTCCCCGCGCACCGGAAAACGCGCAGACATCCCCGCGGTCACTTAAAATCTCTTCGAAGGCTTCGACCTCTCCACTTATCCATTCAATAACGCCTTCGAGGTCGCCTCGTATGAAGTTTTCTTCAGAAGAGTAGGCGCCCACATTGGTGAAACTAGTTTTTATTTTCTTCACACAGTCCAAGGATTTTTCAAAGCATCTTTCCTTGGATGTGCGAAGTTCTTCAACGTTTTTCTCTAAATGATTTTTCCAATATTCGCTGATTTCTCGGTTAGCCTCTATGAGTGTGCATTTTTCTTTAGCTTCGGCCAGTTGCCTCCGAAGGTCTTCCATTTCAATTTTTTAGGCTTCGGCCTAGGCTTTGAAGCTAGCTTCATCTTCTTTGACCTTGTTAACCAGAGGGAATAAGATTTTATCTATTTCAAGACCTTCATTTCTCAATTCAATTACCTCTGAACGAAGGTTGTTCAGGGCCATTGTATAGCCTTCGTCCTCTATATTTTTCTGTGCCCTAAGGGCATTACTAAGAATCAAGCCCTGCAAGTGGAGGAAAGAATAAGTATGACAAATAAAATACCTCATTTTCAAATTTAGAGTTAGTTTTTATACCTTTATGCTATTATATGACAGGCTGTCAGCAAGTTCATCCTTCGATAAAATCGAAAGAGCATCTTCCAGCTTCGGGAATCCGATGCTTTTACCTATCTCCTGGCAAACGGATATTTCTTTGTTATCCGGGAGACAGTACAAAAAATCTTCTTTGCCACTTCCATTGAACACTAACGCCCCCTTCGGATATTTCAATTTTTGGGCATAGTGTTGCGCTTCTAACATTTCTTCTTGGGACAGTACCTTTCTCGAAGCATGACGAATAATGTAGTCAATACTTTTGTTCGACGCTTCTGGACCAGGAGCTTCGATTTTTTCAGTTGCAATCTTCTCTGTTGATTTCTCCTCAGGGTCAGCATGTTCCATCTCGGTGGGCATTGAAGGCCTAGCTTCGCTCTCAGCCTGAATTGTTGCAGCTTCGACGTCCACCTGCCTAGTATCAGCTTCGAGTTGCGCCTTGGAAGCTTCGGCAACTTTCCTTGTAAGAGCAGGACTCAAGGTTTTTGTTGTTTCTAACACAACATCCAGCACATTTGCCATCCTTCTCCTCTTAGGAGTTTCAGCAGAACCCATTTGTACCTTCGATACTGTTGCCTCTGTTGGAGGGTTCAAAATCTCTGGCATCTTCATTATTTCTTCAATTTTTGGCTCTTCGGCCTTATCAACCTTCGTTTCAACCAGCTTGACTGTAGGCACCTTCGGCATTACAGCCGGCTCTTCAGTGCTCTGCGTAGTCGGGACAGTTTCTTTTATTTCGATAGCAGAAGAGGTCCCTGCGCTAAACTCAGGCACCACGACCGGTTCAATGTAACACGGCCGGTGGGTAAGAACCTTCACCTTTTTGCCCTTCGGCACAGGCTCAACTGGGGTGGCCGGAGCAGCAGTTTTCCTCTTTTTCCCCTGTCCCGCAGCGGGAAGCGGTAATCGGGGTAGACGAAGCCGATGGCGTCAAAAACTCTGTTCAGTCTCTTTTTTCCCCGACCTCCGAAGGCTGCGTACAGTGCATTATCTTCCGCCTTGGAATATGCTCCAAGCAGTTCATCACTTGTAGCTTCGATACATTTCAGCCAGTCGTCGTTCGGCTCATCAAACTTCTCCCTGAATCTGAAGGTATACTTCAGCCGGACCAGACCACCTTCGCTAGAATCGGTGGTGGTCTCCTTTGGCATTTCCCAGCTGTCTATAAGTGGCCATATCCTGAAGGCTATATGTTCTTGAATTAAATCTCTTGTCCCAATAAAAGAGCAAACAGTGTTGAAGGCCCTCTGACACGCTTCAATTGTCTCGTCAATTTCTATCTTCAGCCTTCGAAGGCCGAAGTGGGACCAAATGGGGCGCATGATGACTTCCTTAATGTCTTCCCTCGCTTTCAAATCATTCTTCACATAAAACCATTCTTCCATCCAAGCTCTGGGTCATCTCTTCCGAAATGTTGGCACCGGGTGGCTTGCGTTGGGGCGAGTGATAAATCCATAACAACCGAAGTTGTTGTGGTACTGTTCTTTACCCATGGCCTTCGTCTCATATAGAAGTTCATGCATACTGCAGAAGCACTTCGCGCTTGGCTCTAGCCCTTGACTCCTTACTACCCATACAAAAATCCCCATCCTTATTATAGCTTCGGGGGTAATCTGATGGAGGAAGATCTGGTAGGTTTTCAACACTTCAACTACAAACTTGCTCAAAGGAAACCGAAGCCCAGCCTTGAAGAAGCTTCGGTAAATTACAACTTCGTTTTCCTCAGGGGCAGGGACGTTGTTGTATCCACCAGCCCTCACAATAGACATGTCCCGAAAGTACCTTCCTCTCATGTTCTCAAGATGACTCTATTTGATGGTTGATTTTCCGAAGATTGAATGACTTGGCCGCCAAGGCCGATCCTCAGAATCCTCATCCCCACTTTCCACATCATAGCTATCGTTGTCACCAGTATCTTCAGATAAACCTTCCAGTATCTCTTTAGTAATTTTCTCTGTGTTTGTTTTTGCCATCGACTAACCAAATCCAGCAATATAAGGATCCACAACCTTCTTCTCCTCAAACAGCTTTGCCTCTTCAGTCAGCTTCGTCTCCGCAACAACCTTCTTTTCATGAGACATTTTTTCTCCAGATATGGTGAAAACACGTCTTTTAAACCGAAGCTCAGAGAGCTTGAAAATCCAGCAAGCGCTAGTGTGCAAGAGCTATAAGATTGAGAAAATAATGCAAATGGCAGAAACAACGTATCAAATGCAACTGGTGTGAGTTCCTATTTATACGCCCAGTGCGCTGCAAAATGGAGGGCCCCATCTGTCATTGTTTATTGCTATTCTAGCAAAGGGAAGGTGTTTTTTCGGACCTTCGGCTTAAGGCCTTCGTCCATGTCACAATCTGAATTCGTTATCTTAACAAATTAATAATGCGAGGGGCTACTATTGGGGGCCTTCGTCTTTCGAAGTTCCTCAAAAACATGATTTAACAATGTTTTCCAAGTGTAACATATGAACAGGTACCTTTGGACTCGGATTAAAACCATATACGATGGGAAAAGCATGGTTGTGACGAAGGCTGATGTTGCTCCGAAGCTACGTGCAAGGGAGCTTCGGCTCAATGGCGGAAAAAGGAACCGACTTAAAGGGGAAAAGGCTATCTAGTCCCCGTTGGATTGTCCATAAGTCAATAGTAAATATGAAGGGCATGAATGTAAATTTACACAGGCTACGCCCTGTGCCTATAAATAGATGAACAGTACCCCCGTACTGTTCACGCTGACTTGTACTTGCTCGTGTGTCACGCTTGTACTTTCACCTTCTGTCAGGCCGAAGGTACAAATGTAATCCTATGTTGTTCTTATTCATTCATAATTATATAATAAAAGATATATTATGATGTCATATGATTGTCCATGTTATTTATCATGTTTTATATACTTCGTCTTCCATTGACATATGCTATGATTATGAAGGTATGTCCTTCATAACCTTCGTCCGAAGATCATTATATCCTTAGGGAAATAATGCTTCGAAGGACAAAAGGCATTAACCATTAACCTATTCTTGTGTTGCCTTGTTCTTAACTCATAGCATTTGAGAACAAGTCCCCAACAATATCCTAAGGGAAATAATGCTTCGAAGGACGAAGGATATTAACCATTAACTTCTTTCTGTGTTGCCTTGTTCTTAATTCATAGCATTTGAGAACAAGTCCCCAACATCCGTTGTTCGCAGAAATCAAAAATTTTAGAGCTAGTGAAGTTGGATCCCAGGTTATGATGCTATTCGGTATCCCAAACCTGAATATTATGTCTTGTATGAACTCCACTGTCTTGGTTGAGGTTAAAGAAGCAATAGGCTTGTACTCTATCCATTTGGTGAACTTGTCAATGGCAACCAGCACGTGAGTATAGCCTCCCTGAGCTTTCTTGAAGGGTCCAATCATGTCCAATCCCAAGCATGCAAATGGCCATGTTACAGGTATGGTCTATAGCTGCTGTGCCGGTAATGTTGTTGTTTTGACAAGAATTGGCAAGCTTCACATCTCTGGACTAACTCGGCTGCATCACTCTTTGTTGTTGGCCAATAGAAACTAGACCTAAAAACTTTCCCAACCAGAGTTCTGGATTCTGCATGTATTCCACACTGTCCGGCGTGGATCTCATCTAATAGTTGCTTCCCATTAGTCGAGGAAATGCACTTCATGAGGACTCTTGTCGCACCCCTTCTGTATAGTATGCCCCCTATGAGGGTGTACTGGGCAACTGTCTCGCTATGCGTTCTGCCGCAGTTTTATCATCTAATTCTTCTTCATTCTTTATGTACCTGATGATAGGCTCTCTCTAGTCATTAGGGTCCGATTCTGGTTGGCTCAAGGTGTTGCATTCTTCCGCCTGATCTGAGGGAATACTTGGACGTGATACTTCCTAGAAGAAAACTCCGGATGGGACATGGGCCCGACTGGATCCTAGCTTCAACAACCCGTCTGTTGGGGACTTGTTCTCAAATGCTCTGCCTTGGCAAAAGTTGAATTCCAAGTTATGTGATTGCAATTACTAGAATCCGTGAACAGCAACGGAATACTATTCACTATTTATAGGCACAGGACGCAGCCTGTGAGGAATTACAAGTATGCCCCTTATAAAAACTTACAACATTGACTCAGACCTTTATGGACTAAAAAGTCATTCTATCTTTAAGTCGGTTTATACTGTCGAAGCTTCATGGAGAGGAACCTTCGGCCATCTCAAACAGCTTCAGCCGAAAGCCGCTTTTCCCTTGAAGACCTTCGGCGACGAAGCATAGACCCAACAGTAGCCCCTTTCGCGGTGCTAGATCGTTTTTCGTAACGAGCTTGATCCGTGAAAAAAGTCTCTTAAGCTTCGGGGAGCCGAAGGTCCAAAAAACACCTTCCCTGAGCTCGTTGCCGAGAAACGATTAAATTTCCCAGCACGTAGCGGTCCCACGTTGCAGAGTTTACTGTTTGTCCCTGCGGTCCACCGCGCAGCGAGCGCAAGCGGGTGTCCGCCTGGTGTAAAAATTCTGGCGCTTCGCCTTCTTACCTGCAGCACTATATAAACAGACGAGTAGGTGTGAAGTTACCACAGCATTCATTGCTATTTGCACTGTTTTCCTGCCAAAATTTTCAACCATCGCCGAAGCTTGTCTGTCGGAATCGAACGAAGCTCCAGTTTGAAACCTGCTTCGGAGGAAGAAAATATTAAAGTTTCACAAGTTCATATTTAAATGGCCAGAGTCCGCTCTACCACCAGGGTTGAGCGCGAGGGGGAGGAAACTGAAGCTTCGGAGACTCTCCCTATCTCCGAAGCCATGCAACGATCGGGGCTAGTGATTTCGGAAAAGATCCCTCATGATGATGCAGAACAAGCAGAACAAGCAATCGCTGAAGCAGAGGAAGAAGATATTGAGGAAACTAATTCCGAAGATGATTATCGCATTGCCATGCCAAGCAAGCCGAGCCACTTGGACTTCGGGAAATCTACTGTTTCGAAGGCTGATCTGTCCAAGATGGTAAAATCGGGCTTTTTCACTGAAAATCAGAAGAAGCTTTTGCGCTTCGGGGGAGAAGAAACTACCCCAAAACCGGAGAAAGATGAAATTGTTATTTTCAAGAGCTTTTTAAAGGCTGGATTAAGATTCCCCCTACATGGGATCATTGCAGAGGTGCTGAATAGGTTCGGTATCTATTTTCATCAGCTGACCCCTAACGCTATCGTTAGGCTTATTGTTTATATCTGGGCACTCCGAAGCCAAGCAGTGGAACCATTTGCGGACAGCTTCTGCCGGGTTCACGAGTTGCATTATCAAACAAAGGCTAGAAAAGATGGATTGCACGATAATTTTGGTTGCTATAACTTCGCCTATCGGAAAACTACAAAGTTTCCTGTAATTAGCTACCGAAGCAAGTGGGCAGCAGGCTGGAAATCAGAGTGGTTCTATGTCAAGGTTGATGACGACAAGGAAAAGCTTGTACAAAGCCCGCTGGAATTAATCTTCGGAGAAACCCGACCTCGCTGCAACATGACACCCGAAGGTCCAACACAACAAGCAATGAGTGAATTCAGAATTATTGCAGAGCATATCAGCACAAGGGACCTGGTTCAAGAGTTTTTAGCATTCAAAGTTTTTCCCAGTTTGAAAGAATGGGAAATGCCGAAGCTACAGGGGGAAAAGAAAGAAGGTGAACTCGTACGTTTACCTTACTATTTCAAGTTTAAGAAGTACTTTAAAGCACCTTGCCAAGAGTGGCTAGATACGATTGAAGCAATGTGTAATGAAATACTTGGCAATTATTCCAAAAAAGAAGATCAATTGATGACCGCAGCCTTCGGCACCCGTCCGAAGCGAAGGCTAAATCGAGTGTTGGTCGCCTTGGGCTTTGATTACCCTGATTATGAAAATCTGAACAAGGGTGCTGGGGGCCAAAAAAGAAAAAGGATAACTGAGGCCATGAATGAAGAAAAAGAACCATTAAAAAAGAAAATTCCGAAGAAGAAGAAAGCTTCTTCTCCGAAGCAACAAATGTCCGAAGCAGAAGAAACCCCCGCATCACCTTCTGCTGCTGTCGTTGAGGAAATTCTGAAGGTAATGACCGAATCCTTACCTGCGAAGCTAAGTCCACTGGGCCCTCAACTGACAAAGTTTTTTCAGAAGGACAAGGAGCCCGAAAAATCGAAGAAAACAATCAAGGCGAAGAAACAAAGAATTATTACCGTGACAGAGGTGATCGACAAGACGCCGCCAAGAGCTTCAGCCCAGAAAATACCATCGGCTGCAGAGGGGACAGATATTGAAATTGCACCTTCGGAGGCAGCAGCTGCTGAAGCTGCCTCAGCTGAAGATCTGAACCTGGAGAGCACAATTAAACACATTGACCAAATACTGCTAGACATGGCTGCAGAAGAGGCTACGACCGCCGCCGAAGAGACCGTGACCGCAGCGTCGGGGAAAGGAAAAGAAATCGCTGATGAAGCTTCAGAAAACGAAGCCTTCATATTCCAGAATTTAGTTGGAGAACAACTATCAAAAGCTGAAATAGAAGAGCTTAGAGAGTATGCTAAATCCTGTGGATACAAACCTGGGGCACTCCTCTTCGGAGGCGTTGATGATGAAAATTTGGATTGTATTCGAGATCAAATAGGAGCCAAAGTTATCAGTACTCTGTCCAAGAGTATCGGCTTTCCGAAGCTAGAAACAGACATCAGCCGCTACCGACGACAACATATCGTCGGTAGTTTATTTTACTCCAACTTCAAGGTGAACTACTTTTACCTTAACTCTTATTGTTTCTAATAATGGAAACATGTCTGACGAAGGTTGTTCTTGTACAGAGTATGTTGTTGAGCAAAGCCTTGCAAATGCAGCAAGATTTTGAAGATAAGAAGCACGAAGTTATAATTGAAAATCTGGAAAACAGAATAAAGGAGCAATCGGATGTTATTGAGAAGAAGAACTTTGAGCTCCAGGCAGCCGAAGGTTCGTTGGCGGAAGCTGAAGCAAAAATAACAGAACTGAACACGAAGCTTCTCCGCCAGTCTGAACAGTTCGAGCGAGAAAAGCTAGAGCTTACTGCAAAACTTGAAGCCGAAGCTCAACAAAATTCAGATTTGAGAAAACTACTGACAAGTCTTCAAGAAAAATGCTTGGAATTTAGCAATAAATGCATTCAACGATTAAGAAAGATTTTTTACTCAGTTGGAGCCAGCAGTGAAAAATTCACCCCCTCAGCTGAAGATCTACCGAAAACCTTCGAACATATTGAGGGGGAGATTGACGAGCTCGACGAAGTCATAGCTGGGCATGGTGACTTCTGTGCCTGGGTGGCTTCTCGAGGCACTGCTGCAGCTTTCCTGAAGGCTGGCTGCGATCATGCAAAGATTGTCAATAGGCCAAATTTCACCTTATCACCATCAATCCTGGATGATATTCCTGATCTCGCCCGGAGTATCTCGAATAGATTTGTAAAAATGATATGGACAAAAGGTGGGCGAGAAAAGGCTGGAGACGAAGCTCGTAGCCATCTTGAACCAGTAAGAAACCATACCTTGTGCTTACCTCTTCCTGTAAACTTGATTTTGACTTAGAACGACCTTAATTTTATAGGATGACGAAGCCGAAGCCGAATCTCAAAAATGACGCCGAAGCCGAAGCTCCTTGGAGATTAGATAGTAGACTGTAGACAGTACTTGAGGAACTTTTGAGATAACTTTTGTAACTAAAACTTTTGAGATAACTCCTGTTCATACCTTGTTATATATCCTTATCCTTCCATTGATGTATGAGAAATGCTTTGATGTGGACGAAATTTTCTTTTGAGCCGAAGGCGAAAAAACACCTTCCCTTCTTTTCGTACGCCGCAAAGCATAAAAAACAATTTTTTTCCTTTTTTCCGAAGCTTTCCTTTTTGTACACGAAGCTCTTTCTTCCTCTTCCTTTTCTTCTTTTTGCCGAAACAACCATTTATGCCATGAAGATGATTATCCTACAGATGCCTAGATGAATGTTTATGAATGCAAATGCTATGATGTAATGTGATGTGCAAATGAATGGCCAAACACGTATCCGAAGCCATATTCATAGCCACTATTTTCTTAAAAACAATCACACCTCAGCTCTGCATTCCCTTAGGAACGACTTTGGAGCTTCTTCGCCTTTACTTTTGGCGGAATCAGCGTTGACTTTTCGCTGTAAGCTCTGCATTCCCTTAGGAACGACTTTGGAGCTTCTTCGCCTTTACTTTTGGCGGAATCAGCGTTGACTTTTCGCTGTAAGCTCTGCATTCCCTTAGGAACGACTTTGGAGCTTCTTCGCCTTTACTTTTGGCGGAATCAGCGTTGACTTTTCGCTGTAAGCTCTGCATTCCCTTAGGAACGACTTTGGAGCTTCTTCGCCTTTACTTTTGGCACTCGATGGTGCGTTCTCAGCTTTTACATTTACATTCCTTGGGGGATTTTGCTCTTATAGAACTAAAAAAGGAAATTACATATGCTGGCCCCATTAAAAACCTTTCTCCCCCTTTGGAAAGGAAAAGGGTGCCATGAAAGAAAAAATAAAAAATATGAAAAATTACATCAAGTTATACATAATATCGCCGAAGCTCATCCGCATTCCAAGACCTAGGAATGTTATTGCCGTCCATATCCTTCAATCTGTACGAACCGGGTCTTGACGAAGATGCTACTAAGAAAGGTCCGTCCCATTTCAACTGCAATTTGCCCACTGTTTCTGGATTGGCCACTCTCCGAAGCACCAAGTGCCCTGGCTCAATATTTTTTAGCCGAACCTTTCTGTCCCGCCATTTGACTGTTTCGGCTTGATATTTATTGATATTCTCCACAGCTTGCAGTCTGATCCCTTCTAAAGCATCTTTTTCTATAGAATAAATAGCTTCGGAATCTGATTCTACCGAAGCTAATATCCTTATTGATCCGGCTTTAGCTTCCTCCGGAGTTATTGCTTCGTCACCGAATAACAACTTAAATGGAGTAAAACCTGTAGACCTTGATGTTGTTGTGTTGTGGCCCCACACCACTTTGGTTAACTGATCTGGCCATTTTCCCCTGGGTTGGTTGAAGATTAACTTCATTATTCCTGTCATTATAATGCCGTTGGCTCTTTCAACGAGTCCATTTGACTCCGGGTGCCTAACTGATGCAAAATGGATCTTCGTACCAATTTGGTCACAGAAATCCCTGAAAGCTTCGGAGTCAAACTGTGTCCCATTATCCACAGTTATAGCCTTTGGCACCCCGAAACGACAAACAATATTCTGCCAGAAAAACTTTTGGACGGTGGCCGAAGTTACTGTGGCCAAAGGCTTCGCCTCAATCCATTTAGAAAAATATTCCACAGCTACTATAACATATCTCAGGTTTCCTTGGGCCGGTGGTAACGGACCTAACAAGTCAAGGCCCCACCTTTGCAATGGCCAAGTGGGTTGTATGAGCTGTGTTAAAGACGAAGGTTGTTTTTGATCTTTTGCACATTTCTGACAACCTTCGCACTTTTGAACCAATTCTGCTGCATCCGAAGCTGCCTTCGGCCAATAAAATCCTTGGCGGAAAATTTTTCCAAGTAACGGCCTAGATCCGATGTGAGATCCACACAGGCCTGCATGTATTTCTTTCATTAACTCTATACCTTCGGCTCTGGATAAACATTTGAGTAGCGGAGCACAAACTCCATGCTTGTACAACTCCCCTTCTATTATGACATATGGACGAGCTCTTGCCTCTATCCTCTTGTTATAAGCTTCGTCATCTGAAAGGAATTTACCCTGAAGGTAAGAGATGATCTCAGTTCTCCAATCTTCGCTAAAAGCAGGAGATATATTAAGGACTGCTCTTTCAAGAAGTTCCACCGAAGGTGCTTTTATTGTTTCGAAGAACACATCCGAAGGTAAAGGCAGCCCCTGTGCTGCTGACTTAGCTAGCAAATCAGCATGCTCATTCTGTCCTCGAGGGATATTTTTGACAGAAAACCCTTCGAAGGAGGCTTCAATTCTTCGAACCATATCCAGATATTTTTCAAGCTTCGGATCCTTAGCCTTGCAACTCTTGTCAATATGACCCGAAACAACCTGGGAATCAGTTTTAAGTATGGCCCTTCTGATTCCCATTGCTTTTAACTTCCGAAGGCCTAGAACCAATGCTTCGTACTCAGCAATGTTATTTGTGCAACTAAAATCAAGCTTAGCCGCATAACAAGTTTTGATTTTGGAAGGTGAAACTAACACAGCAGCCGCTCCTGCTCCGAAGGTTCCCCAAGATCCATCACAAAACACTGTCCAGGCTTCGTTGTCTTTATTCGTTTCCTCCTCCTGAGCCCCTGGCGTCCAGTCAGCAATGAAGTCTGCCAACGCCTGGGACTGAATCGAAGATCTATGAACATATTCAATACAAAATTCATTGAGCTCTGCAGCCCATTTTCCAATCCTTCCAGTAGCTTCTCGGTTCCTCATAATATCCTTCAGAGGTTGTGAAGAAGGAACAATTATGTTGTAAGCTTGGAAATAGTGCCGAAGCTTCCTGGAGGCCATCAAGACAGCATACAGTACCTTCTCCAACTCTGTATAATTTTTCTTTGATAAACTAAGAACCTCGGAAACAAAATATATTGGGGCCTGCCTCTTGAGTTGACCATCAATCTTCTCCTGGACAAGCGCCGCACTTACCGCTGAGTGCGAAGCTGCCATATATAATAATAAAGGAGCCCCTGGCATTGGTGGAGTCAATGTTGTTAGATCTATCAAATACTGTTTCAGTTCTTCGAAAGCCTTCTGCTGGATTGGTCCCCATTGAAAGACTTCGGCTGACTTCAGCACTTCGAAGAATGGTAAGTTTCTCTCTGCTGATCTAGATATGAATCTATTGAGAGATGCCAATCTTCCTGTCAATCTTTGAGCCCCCTTCTTTGTAGTTGGTGGCTCCATCCGAAGTATAGCTTCAATTTTACTTGGATTAGCTTCAATTCCCTTTGTTGAAACCAAGCATCCAAGAAATTTCCCCTTCTTCACTCCGAAGACGCATTTTTCTGGATTTAACTTTAAGCCAGCTTGCCTGAAACTGGCGAAGGTCTCCTGCAGATCAGCAATATGATTCTCCTGCTTCGTGCTTTTTACAATGATGTCATCAACATAAGTTAGCACATTTCTACCTATTTGAGATTGGAGAACCTTCGCAGTCATTCGGCTGAAACTTCCTCCAGCGTTTTTGAGCCCTTCAGGCATCCGAAGATAGCAATATGTGCCACTTGGAGTTATGAAGCTAGTCTTTGGCTCATCTTCCTTCTTCATCCAAATTTGGTGGTAGCCTGAATAACAGTCTAACAGACTCATGAGCTCTGAAGAAGCTGCTGCATCAACTAAAGAGTCTATCCTTGGTAATGGGAATTCATCCTTCGGACAAGCCTTGTTAAGATCTGTAAAATCGATGCACATTCGCCACTTGCCATTGGCCTTTTTTACCATAACAGTGTTAGCTAGCCATTCTGGGTACTTCACTTCTCTGATAACTCCTGCACTGAGGAGTCTTTTGACTTCGTTGCGAGCACCTTCGGCCTTATCATCTGACATTTTCCGAAGCCTTTGCTTTCTGGGTCTAAAGGATGGATCGACATTGAGCGAGTGCTCAATAACATCTCTATTAACTCCACAGAGATCATTGGCTGACCATGCAAAAACATCTTTGTTATTGAACAAAAACCTTATCAAGGTTTTCTCCTGCTCTTCGGATAATTGAGAGCCTAACAGCACCTTCTGCTCTGCTATGTCCTCACATAAGAGCATAGGCTTCGGCTGATCTGCTGAAGCTGCTTTCTCCCTTCTGAATTTGTACTGTTCACAAGCTTCAGCTCCATCTATGTTATGGATTGCTTTTGAGTCAGTCCAATTGCCTTCGGCCCTTCTTGCAGCTTCCTGACTTCCATGGATAGCAATGGGTCCCTGATCCGAAGGTATCTTCATGCAAAGATAGGCAGGATGAAGGATTGCTTCGAAGGCATTGAGGGTACCACGACCAATAATTGCATTGTAAGGGTATTCCATGTCAACAATGTCAAACACAACTTGCTCAGTTCTAGTGTTGTTGATGAACCCGAAGGTCACTGACATGGTGATCTTGCCCAATGCTACAATCTGCCTTCCTCCGAAGCCACAGAGAGGATGTGTAGCATCATGAATCTTATCTTCTGGCTCTTGCATTTGTCTGAAGGCCTTAGCAAATATGATGTCAGCTGCACTGCCTGTGTCAACCAAGACATTGTGGACCAGAAATCCTTTGATAACACAAGAGATAACCATGGCATCGTTGTGCGGGTAATCTTTGAGCTGAAGGTCCTCTTGGGAGAAGGTAATAGGAATGTGAGACCATCTTGACTTGATGAAGGGTCCTTGCACCCCAACATGTTGTACCCTTCTCTGTGCTTCCTTCTTTTGTTTCTTGTTAGCTGGCTCTGAGGACGAGCCACCTGTGATCGGGAGCACCAGCTTCGGGTCCGAAGCAGCGCCAGCTTGGTCGTTGAACGAAGCCATCAGCTCAAAAAGTGGAAGTGAGTTCACCGGAGGTGGGCGCCAATGTTGGGGACTTGTTCTCAAATGCTCTGCCTTGGCAAAAGTTGAATTCCAAGTTATGCGATTGCAATTACTAGAATCCGTGAACAGCAACGGAATACTGTTCACTATTTATAGGCACAGGACGCGGCCTGTGAGGAATTACAAGTATGCCCCTTATAAAAACTTACAACATTGACTCAGACCTTTATGGACTAAAAAGTCATTCTATCTTTAAGTCGGTTTATACTGTCGAAGCTTCATGGAGAGGAACCTTCGGCCATCTCAAACAGCTTCAGCCGAAAGCCGCTTTTCCCTTGAAGACCTTCGGCGACGAAGCATAGACCCAACACCGTCTGCTGCTGCGTTGCGGTCTCTTTCCACGTGATGGAATTCCAACCCTTCAAACTTGTCTTCTAATTTCCGGACGACTATACAGTACTTGCCCATAGAATCAGTCGAGCAATCCCAATCTTTATTTATTTGGCTTATGACCACTAGTGAATCTCTGTATACCATCAACCTCTTAACGCCCAGTGATATGGCGATGTTCAACCCATGGATCAGTGCCTCGTATTTGTTGCAATATTTGATGCTGGGAATAATAGCTGAAGAGCGTACTTGAGTTGTTCACCTCCAGGGGCAATGAAGAGGATCCCGGTGTCTGCTCCCTACAGCTTCAGCGAGCCATCGAAATACATTCGTCGTACTTCAGTAGCCTTCGGGTTGTCGGGGACTTGTTGTTCAGTCCACTCGGATACGAAGTCAACTAGTGCTTGGGTCTTTACTGCTGTGCGAGGCCAGAACTCTATGTCATGAGCTCCCAGCTCGTAGGCCCACTTGGCTATTCTTCCGATGGCTTCTTTGTTGTGAAGGATATCCCCTATTGGAAACCTAGTGACTACTATGACTTTGTGGTCATCAAAGTAGTGACGGAGTTTGCGAGCGGTTAGAAGTACCGCATACAGTAGTTTTTGAACTTGAGGATACTTCTTTTTAGAGGGTCCCAGAACTTCGCCGATGAAGTAGATCGGATGTTGTACTGGATATGTGTGTCCTTCTTCTGCCCGCTCGACTACTAACACGGTGCTCACCACGTGAGTCGTGCAGGAGATGTATAACAATAGATCTTCTGCCGACTGATTTGGTGTGGCTCGGCGTGGTGGCTTCAGTACTAGTGGCGTGGTCAAGAACTTTTTCAATGCTTCAAGAGCTTCCTGTGCTTCTGCGGTCCACTGAAACTTGTCCACCTTCTTGAGCAATTTGTAAAATTGTAGGCCCTTTTCGCCTAGCCTCGATATAAACCTGCTCAAGGCTACCATGCATCCAGTAAGTCTTTGCACTTTCTTCTGTCATCGCGGCGCTTCCATTCTCATGATGGCCTCGACTTTTTTTGGGTTTGCTTCGATTCCTTGGTGGCTGACAATGAATCCGAGTAACTTCCCTATTGATACTCCGAAAACACAGTTTTCTGGGTTGAGCTTCCACTGGTAATGCCTCAGGCTGTTGAAGACCAGCTGCAAATCTTCGATGAAGTTTTCTGAGTTTTCTGTTTTGATCACCACATCATCAACATAAGCTTCTACCCGCTTGCCCCAGTGATCGACTAAGCATGTTTGAATAGCTCTCTGATAAGTCGCTCTTGCGTTCTAGAGGCCGAACGGCATGGAGGTATAGCAGAAAGCTCTAAACGGGGTAATGAATGCAGTCTTTTCCTCATCTTCTTTTGCTAAGCTGATCTGATGGTATCCAGAATAGCAGTCCAGGAAGGACAACATAGAACATCCAGCGGTCGAACCAACCACCTGATCTATCCTAGGGAGTCCGAAGGGATCCTTCGGACAGTGTTTGTTGAGATCTATATAGTCGACGCACATGCGCCAATCCACTTTATTCTTTTTTAGTACAAGAACAGGATTTGTTAGCCACTCAGGGTGAAGTACTTCTCTAATGAACCCTGCCGTGACTAAGCGAGCTAACTCGGCGCGAATAGCCTCTCTTTTGTCAGGCGTGAAACGATGCAGCTTTTGTCGGATTGGCCTTGCTTGGGGATAAACCTTCAGTTTGTGCTCGGCCAGTTCTCTTGGGACTCCCGACATATCTGCAGGCTGCCATGCGAATATGTCTCGGTTATCTTGCAGGAACTGGACGAGCGTGCTTTCCTATTTGTCGTCCAGGTTAGTGGTTCAGTAGTGAGGGCTGCCTGGATGGCTACTCGGAAACATTCCGCTGCGCGTTGGAAGTTAGCGCACAAGGTGATGATTCCTTGTGGCCCTGGTATCTTCAATATCATGTACGAATAGTGCGTAATGGCCACGAATTTTGCCAATCCCGGCCTGCCGATGATGGCATTGTATCCGTAGTCAAAGCTTGCCACCTCGAACCTCAGGAACTCGGTTCTGTAGTTTTCTGGAGTTCCAAAGGTAACGGGCATGTAGATGTGTCCGAGCGGGTATTCTCCTTCGGTCGGCACAATGCCGAAGAAAGGAGTGTCCGACTTGTGGAGCTCTTTGAGTGCAACCCCCAAGCCTATGAGCGTTCGGGGGAAGGTGACGTTGATGCTGCTTCCCCTGTCCACTAATACTTTCTTTACCCTACTCTCTTGGATCACCGGATCGACGAGGAGCGGGTACTTGCCCGGATGATCGAAGTTGAGCCATTGATCCGCTCGGGTAAAGGTGATCGGGCATTCTGACCACCGATACGGGGCGGGTGCACTGGTGGTTGCCACTAGTATCTGCCGGTCGTTGAGCTTCAGTTGCCTTTTGTCCTCCTGTGACCCGTGTCCTCTGATGATGATGTTGACCTCCCCGTCGACGCGTGGGAATGCTCCACCTCCTCCCCCTTCCTGTTGTTGAGGTCGCCGTGGCTCGCCGGGTCCCCCTCGCGGTGGGGGAGGTGGTAGAGGTTGGAACGGTCAGCCATTCCCGATGGAATGCTTGAAGTCTCTATAGTTCCACAATGTGTGGCGCATATCCTTGTGATACGGGCACTAGGCATCAAGGATGTCATCCAGTGTCCGCTCGCCCCCGTGGGGTGCCCCTCGAGCACGAGAGACAGGTGGTCCAGCAGCATGAACCTCTTCACGAGGCCTCTTCTCCCAACGCTTGTCGTGTTGCTGGTTCACGTCACGCCGCAGTGCAGACGGAGCAGGCTTCACTCCCCCGATGAGGTACTGAGCCCGTTCACCGGCGGTGATGTAGAGGTCCACTTCCCGGAACAGCTGCTCGGAGGTGGTCAGCGCTTTTTGCAGTATGGCTCGGACGAAGGCCGAGTCATTAGACCCTCGGTAGAAGTCCTCAATCACTGCTGCTTCGGCGACCCCAAGGATGCGATTTCTCATGGTCTGAAACCTCTTGAGGTACGACCAAAGCGTTTCATCCTCCCGGCGCCTGATGGATTTGAGGTCCCACAGCTGCGCTGGCTTGTTGGAGAGGGATTGGAAGTTGGCGATAAAGCACCGACTGAAGTCGCTCGAATCATCGATGCAGTGTCGCGGTAGGTGTCGTAGCCATAGCAATGCATCTTGCCCGAGGACGATGGGCAAGTACGCAGTCATTACGTCTTCAGTTGCACCAGTGGCCCGGGCAGCGGTTGTATAGACGGCCAACCAGCCTCTAGGGTCCTGCTTGGGTTCGTATTTGTCGACGTTGGAGACTTTGAAGTTTGGGGCCACTAGATGGCCCTAAGACATGGAGTAAGCGCAGATACTCCGCACGTGTCCTCCTGTCGACGATTGTGATGTCGATCCCGAGGAGGGGAGTCGCTGATGTGCTGTCTCGACCGTCCTCGGGTTGTGCCACCAGTTGAAGCTGTTGCCGACTCAACTCTTGTGGCATGACTTCGTGCCGGGACGCTGTGGTCTTGATCATACTCCTCTCGGCGCCGTATCTCATTCTCATGTCGTCGTTCGCGCGAAGCGTTGATGGAACTCTGTGCATCTCGGTGACTGTTGATGGCGTGCCACAGATCGCTCGGGGGATGAGCGAGGGGTAGAAGATGATTAGCCGCCCGAGTGAGCAGTCGTCGATAGCCTTCAGCGTCTGGAGTCCAGGGGAGGCCATCAGGTATCCGAGCCAATACTCCCCCGACCTCACTCGGTGTGTTCATTGCACGGGCGAAGTCAGGGTTCAGGTTTCACGCAAAAAGAGGGTTCTCTCGGCGTAACCTCGCATCCTGCTCAGCTTGCTCTTGAGCTTGCCGATGATCACATCGGCGAGAGTTCCTCCTTTCTCTGAAGAATCGCTCGTCAGGAGTTTCTCCTACCTCTGAGACTTCATCTCGGGACACAGGTTGCGTCGGGTCCCATTCCCCAGCTTCATGATGTCGCCGTATATTTCGGTGACGGTTTCTCCGTCGGCGAGCTTCTTGCTGAGGAGGTTCTTCCCCAGGCATGGTTGGCTCGTCGTCGGAGATGGGAGACGATTCCACTCTCCCCCCCCCGATGAAGAGGACGTCGGGTAGAAAGGAGTTGTTGTGGTGACGATCTTCTTTATGTCCTTCTTTGAGGGCGAAGGTGTCGGAAGAGCAGCTTGACGGGCCTCTATCCCGCTTGCTTTGTTTTTCCTTGTAATCCGTGTCCACTCTTCTGTGGACGAGGTGGACAACGGGTTCCTTTAGGTAAATGAATTCCTGGCTCCTGACTTGCAGGAGGCAGTCTTAGCTCGGGGCGCTGGAGGTTGCGCTATCTACTGCCTTGTTCCGGCTTTCTCAGAGATTTTTGGGGAAGGCTTCTTCTCCGGTGGATCCGCTATGCGATGTAGAATTCCATCTTCATCTGCCACAGACAAGATAGTCCCGAAGCAGAACACGGATCCAGGGCGGGGAGCGATCATGTACTAGAAAATGATGGCCATTGAGCTAGCTTGGATCAACGACACACCCCCTACCTGGCGCGCCAGCTATCGGTGTTTGAGACCCGACCATGCACCCAGGGTTACCCCTCGAGGTGCTTTTGGGTAGGTCGGTGTTGTTGATAGTAGCTCGATGGTTCGTGCAAGTCACACGAGAGACGATAGACAATTTTCTGCAAGTTCGGCCCGCTTGGAGAGGCGTAATACCCTACAAGGGAATTCTCTATGTGGTGGGTTAGAGGGGAATTCTCTAGTATGAAGAATGCTAGAGAACCGAGTAGATGGTTGATGAATGACCTGCCTTTGATGGGGTGCCCCCTAGGCCTTATATATCCGACCGTGGGGCACTTACATGCGTGTACGATAACTATGTATGCCTATGTAATAGTGAACCGACCGAACTTATCTTCCTACAATCTTGCCGACTTATTCTCACTTAGTTCCGATGTCCGAGGTGGTCGCGCGGGAGAATCGGATCAGAGCTGTGGATAATGCTCACAACCCCACGAGCCGCTTTGGCTTGCGTTTGCTCATTCCCTACGTCGGCCCATTCTGCCAGCAGTTCTACCCTGGCCCACGAAGGGACGGCCTTGCGAGACAATAGGCCCAAAGCCGTACGCGAGGACTTATAGCCTTCTAGTGGACCCGGGGGATATCTGTCCCCCACAGGGAGAGAGGGGAAAACAAATCAACCAAGAATATAAAGAGGATGACACTGTGATTTGTTTTACCGAGGTTCGGTTCCAAAGAACCTAGTCCCCGTTGAGGTGGTCACAAAGACTGAGTCTCTTTCAACCCTTTCCCTCTCTCAAACGGTCACTTAGACCGAGTGAGCTTTCTTCCTTGATTTCCCGGGTCACATAGACACCGCAAGGACCACCACACAATTGGTGTCTCTTGCTTCGCTTACAAGGCTTTGAGTGTAAGAATGAGAGAAAGAAGAAAGCCAACCAAGCAACAAGGAAACAAAAAACGATCTTCTCACAAGTCCTAAAATACTAGAGTTGAATTGTGGACTTTAATTGGATCGGAGGCTTTGATTTGTGTTTTGGAGTGTTGTGTATTGCTCTTGTATTGAATGCACTATTGTGAATGCTTGGATGGTTGGAGTGGAGGTGGTTGTGGGGTATTTATAGCCCCCAACCACCAATTCAACCATTGGGGGTGGCTACTGTCGATGGGTTCACCGGACAGTCCGGTGCGCCAGCCACGTCACCCAACCGTTAGGGTTCTGACGGTTTCGACCGTTGGAGCTTTGTCTCCATGTGGCACCGGACAGTCCGGTGCCGCACCGGACAGGTACTGTTCACTGTCCGGTGCGCCTTCTGCGGTTGCTCTTACTCTGCGCGAACTGTCCATGCACTGTAGCATTTTTGCAGGTGTCTGTTGTAGTCGATCATTGCACTGGAGTTGTTGCTCTGCTGGTGCATTGGACAGTCCCGTGGCACACCGGACAGTCCGGTGAATTATAGTGGAGCGGCGCTTCTGAAACCCAAAGGTGGCAAGTTTGAAGTCGTACGGCCTTGGCACACCGGACACTGTCCGGTGGCACGCCGGACTGTCCGGTGTGCCAGACCAGCGTTCCCTTCGGTTTCTTTTGCTCCTTTCTTTTGAACCCTAACTTGATCTTTATATTGGTTTGTGTTGAACCTTTAGCACCTATAGAATATATAATCTAGAGCAAACTAGTTAGTCCAATTATTTGGGTTGGACATTTCAACCACCAAAATCATTTATAGGAAAAGGTTAATCCCTATTTCCCTTTCAATCTACCCCTTTTTGGTGATTGATGCCAACACAAACCCAAGCAAATATATAAGTGCAGAATTGAACTAGTTTGCATAAGGTAAGTGTAAAGGTTGCTTGGAATTAAACCAATTGTTACTCTTAATAGATATGCATGGTTGCTTTCTTTTATTTAACATTTTGGACCACGCTTGCACCACTTGTTTTGTTTTTGCAAATTCTTTTGGAAAATCTTTTCAAAGTCTTTTTGCAAATAGTCAAAGGTATATGAATAAGATTGAGAAGCATTTTCAAGATTTGAAATTTTCTTCCCCTGTTTCAAATGCTTTTCCTTTGACTTAAACAAAACTCCCCCTAAATGTAATGCTCCTCTTAGTGTTCAAGAGGGTTTTACCAATTTTTTGTAAATACCAAATAAGATCAAATGCATTTAGATACCAACTTGAAAAATTCTTGAAAATTTTGAAATTAAATTGGTGGTGGTGAGGTGCTTTTGCTTTGGGCTTAATATTTCTCCCCCTATTTCAAATGATTTTCCTTTGACTTAAACAAAACTCCCCCTGAATGAAATGCTCCTCTTAGTGTTCAAGAGGGTTTTACCAATTTTTTTGTAAATACCAAATAAGATTAAATGCATTTAGATACCAATTTGAAAAATTCTTGAAAATTTTGAAATTAAATTGGTGGTGGTGCGGTCCTTTTGCTTTGGGCTTAATATTTCTCCCCTTTGGCATTAATCGCCAAAAACAGAGACTTTTGAGAGCCCTTTTTCTCTCCCATTGGTACAAGTAAATATGAGTGAAGATTATACCAATTTGAGAGTGATGTGGAGTGATGGCGAAGGGTAAATGACACCGAGAGAATGGAGTGGAAGCCTTGTCTTCGCCAAAGACTCCATTTCCCTTTCAATCTACGACTTAGCATAGAAATACACTTGAAAACACATTAGTCGTAGACATAAAAGAGATATGATCAAAGGTATATAAATGAGCTATGTGTGCAAAGTGTCAATCAAAGTTCCGAGAATCAAGAATGTTTAGCTCATTCCTAAGTTTGGTAAAGGTTTTCTAATCTAATGGCTTGGTAAAGATATCAGCTAATTGTTCTTTGGTGCTAACATAAGCTATCTCGATATCCCCCCTTTGTTGGTGATCCCTTAGAAAGTGATATCGAATGTCTATGTGCTTAGTGCGGCTGTGTTCAACGGGATTATCCGCCATGCGGATTGCACTCTCATTATCACATAGGAGAGGGACTTTGCTCAATTTGTAGCCATAGTCCCTGAGGGTTTGCCTTATCCAAAGTAATTGCACACAACAATGGCATGCGGCAATATACTCGGCTTCGGTAGTCGAAAGAGCTACTGAGTTTTGTTTCTTTGAAGCCCAAGACACCAGGGATCTTCCTAGAAACTAACAAGTCCCTGATGTGCTCTTCCTATCAATTTTACACCCTACCCAATCAGCATCTGAGTAACCTATTAAATCAAAGGTGGATCCCTTAGGGTACCAAAGTCCAAACTTAGGAGTATAAACTAAATATCTCATGATTCTTTTGACGGCCCTAAGGTGAACTTCCTTAGGATGGGCTTGGAACCTTGCACACATGCATACAGAAAGCATAATATCCAGTCGAGATGCACATAAATAGAGTAGAGATCCTATCATCGACCGGTATCCGTTTGATCTACGGATTTATCTCCTGTGTCGAGGTCGAGATGCCCATTTGTTCCGATGGGTGTCTTGATGGGCTTGGAATCCTTCATTCCAAACTTGTTAAGTATGTCTTGAATGTACTTTGTTTGGCTGATGAAGGTGCCCTCTTGGAGTTGCTTGACTTGAAATCCAAGGAAATACTTCAACTCCCCCATCATAGACATCTCGAATTTTTGAATCATGATCCTACTAAACTCTTCACAAGGTGATTTGTTAGTAGACCCAAATTTGATATCATCAACATAAATTTGGCATAAAACAAATCTTTTGCAATAGTTTTAGTAAAGAGAGTAGGATCGACTTTACCGACTTTGAAACCATTAGTGATTAGAAAGTCACGCAGGCATTCATACCATGCTCTTGTGGCTTGCTTGAGCTCATAAAGTGCCTTTGAGAGTTTATAAACACGGTTAGGGTACTCACTATCTTCAAAGCCGGGAGGTTGCTCAACATAGACCTCTTCCTTGATTGGTCCATTGAGGAAGGAACTTTTCACGTCCATTTGGTAAAGCTTAAAGCCATGGTAAGTAGCATAGGCAAGTAATATAAGAATTGACTCAAGCCTAGCTACGGGTGCATAGGTTTCACCGAAATCCAAACCTTCGACTTGTGAATAACCCTTGGCCACAAGTTGGGCTTTGTTCCTTGTCACCACACCATGCTCATCTTGCTTGTTGCAGAACACCCACTTGGTTCCTACAACATTTTGGTTAGGACGTGGAACTAAATGCCATACCTCATTCCTCGTGAAGTTGTTGAGTTCCTCTTGCATTGCCAACACCCAATCCGAATCTCTTAGTGCATCCTCCACCCTATATGGCTCAATAGAGGACACAAAAGAGTAATGTTCACAAAAATGAGCAACTCGAGATCTAGTGGTTACCCCCTTATGAATGTCGCCGAGAATGGAGTTCACGGGGTGATCTCGTTGTATTGCTTGGTGGACTCTTGGGTGTGGCGGTCTTTGACCCTGATCATCTTCCTTGTCTTGATCAACTTCATCTCCCCCTTGATCATTGTCTTCCTCTTGAGGTGGCTCATCTTCTTGATCTTCACCTTCATTGTCTTGAGCCTGATCCTCATCTTGGGTTGGTGGAGATGCTTGCACGGAAGATGACGGTTGATCTTGTTCTTGTATAGGCTCTTCGGGTTCCTTAGGACACACATCCCCAATGGACATGTTCCTTAGCGCGATGCACGGAGCCTCTTCATCATCTAGCTCATCAAGATCAACTTGCTCCACTTGGGAGCCATTAGTCTCATCAAACACAATGTCACAAGAAACATCAACTAATCTAGTGGATTTGTTGAAGACTCTATATGCCCTTGTATTTGAGTCATAACCTAGTAAAAAGCCTTCTACAGCCTTAGGTGCAAATTTAGATTTTCTAGCTCTTTTAACAAGAATAAAGCATTTGCTACCAAAGACTCTAAAATATGAAACATTAGGCTTTTTACCAGTGAGGAGTTCATACGATGTTTTCTTGAGGATTCGGTGAAGGTAGAGCCGGTTGATGGAGTAGTAGGCGGTGTTAATCGCCTCAGCCCAAAACCGGTCCGGAGTCTTGTACCATCAATCATGGTCCTCGCCATGTCTAGTAGAGTTCTATTCTTCCTTTCCACTACACCATTTTGTTGAGGTGTGTAGGGAGAAGAGAACTCATGCTTGATGCCCTCCTCCTCAAGAAAGCCTTCAATTTGAGAGTTCTTGAACTCCGTCCCATTATCGCTTCTTATCTTTTTTATCATTAATCTGAACTCATTTTGAGCCCGTCTCAAGAATCCCTTTAAAGTATCTTGGGTTTGAGATTTTTCCTGTAAAAAGAATAACCAAGTGAAGCGAGAATAATCATCCACAATTACTAGACAGTACTTACTCTCGCCGATGCTTATGTAAGCTATCGGGCTGAATAGATCCATGTGGAGTAGTTCCAGTGGCCTGTCCGTTGTCATGATGTTCTTATGTGGATGGTGGGTACCAACTTGCTTCCCTGCTTGACATGCGCTACAAACCCTGTCTTTCTCAAAATGAACATTTGTTAGTCCCAAAATGTGTTCTCCCTTTAGAAGTTTGTGAAGATTATTCATTCCAACATGGGCTAGTCGGCGATGCCAGAGCCAACCCATATTAGTCTTAGCAATTAAGCAAGTATCGAGTTCAGCTCTATTGAAATCAACTAAGTATAGCTGACCCTCTAATACTCCCTTAAATGCTACTGAATCATCACTTCTTCTAAAGACGGTAACACCTATATCCGTAAAAAGACAGTTGTAACCCATTTTGCATAATTGAGAAACTAAAAGCAAGTTATAATCTAAAGAATCTACAAGAAAAACATTGGAAATGGAATGGTTAGGTGATATAGCAATTTTACCAAGTCCTTTGACCAAACCTTGATTTCCAGCCCCGAATGTGATACCTCTTTGGGGATCTTTGTTTTTCTCATAGGAGGAGAACATCATTTTCTCCCCTGTCATGTGGTTTGTGCATCCGCTATCAATAATCCAACTTGAGCCCCCGGATGCATAAACCTACAAAACAAGTTTAGGCCTTGTTCTTAGGTACCCAAACGTTCTTGGGCCCTTTCGCATTAGAAACAAGCACCTTGGGTACCCAAACACAAGTCTTGGAGCCCTTGTGTTTACCCCCAACATATTTGGCAACTACTTTGCCTGATTTGTTAGTTAAAACATAAGATGCATCAAAGGTTTTGAATGAAACATTATGATCATTTGATGCAGTAGGAGTTTTCTTTTTAGGCATTTTAACTTGGGTAGAATGCCTAGAGCTAGATGCCTCATTCTTGTACATAAAAGCATGATGGGAAACAGAATGAGACTTCCTAGCATGAATTCTCCTAATCTTGTGCTCAGGATAACCAGTAGTTTATAAAATGTAACCCTTGTTATTCTGAGCCATGGGAGCCTTGCCCTAAACAAAATTAGACAATCTTTTGGGGGAATTAAGTTTGACATTGCTTCCCTGTTGGAAACCAATGCCATCCTTGATGCCAGGGCCTCTCCCACTATAGAGCATGCTTCTAGCAAATTTAAATTATTTATTCTCTATCTCATGCTCATTAATTTTAGCAGTAAGTTGAGCTATATGATCATTTTGTTGTTTAATTAGAGCAAGGTGATCATTAATAGCATCAACATTAATGTCTCTACATCTAGTACAAATAGCAACATGTTCAATAGTAGATGTAGAGGGTTTGCAAGCATTTAATTCATCAATCTTAGCATGTAAAATAGCATTCTCATTTCTAAGATTGGAAATAGAAACATTGCAAACATTCAAATCTTTAGCCTTAGAAATTAACTAGCATTATCATTTTTAAGATTGACAATTGAATTATGACAAACATTTGATTTTTCAACCTTAGCAATCAAATTAACATTCTCGGTTCTAAGGTTGGAAATGGTGTCATGGCAAATGCTAAGCTCCTTAGTCAAATTTTCATTTTTCTCCATTTCCTGAGCATAAGCATTCTTCACCTTAACATGCTTTTTGTTTTCCTTAATAAGGAATTCCTATTGGCTATCCAAGAGTTCATCCTTCTCATGAATAGCACCTATTAATTCATTTATTTTTTTCCTTTTGTTGCATGTTAAGGTTGGCAAAAAGACTAAGCAAGTCATATTCATTATCACTAGATCTACTCTTATCACTAGATGTAGTATACTTAGGAGTGGTTCTAGCTTGTACCTTCTTTTTCTTGCTGTCCTTTGCCATGAAGCATTTGTGGCCGACGTTGGGGAAGAGAAGTCCCTTGTTGACGACGATGTTGGCGGCATCCTCGTTGGAGGAGGAGTCGGTGGAGCTCATGTTGGAGTCCCATTCCCGACACACGTGGGCATCGCCGCCCTTCTTCTTGTAGTATTTCTTCTTTTCCTTCTTCCTCCCCTTCTTGTCATTGTCCCTGTCACTATCACTAGACATAGGGAATTTAGCGATAAAATGATCAGCCTTACCATACTTGTAGCACACTGTCGGTACCCTGAATCAGGGGTACCCCCTACTACAGTATGAAGACGCGGTGCCCGTACGGCGTCTCTAGCCGCACGATAAACAGCACCCGTCCCCCACCACGTGGACGGCTCAAGGGGCACCACGTGACGAGAAAAGATGATACATCCCAGGATGTATCAGTTGGACCGGACCACCGCAAGAAAGCACCGGACCCCTGTACGCACAACCCGGACCCCCGATTACAGTCCGAGACTCCCAAGTAAGCATGTTGGGTCCCTTGGATGGGGTCCAGATCCCTCCGAGTAAGGTCCGGGCCACAACGAGGTCCCGGGACAGGGGATACCCTGGCATAAGCAAGGGTCCGGTACTGACACGTGACAGGCCTTATCATGTGCGCTTGCGCTCCCCGCTCAGGCAGAGACCCGCTGCTGCCGCGTGGCTTGTAGCCTGTGACATAAGCCAGCGGGCGGAGCATGACGTAAGGCCTCTAAGCCGCGCAGTCTCTGCATTTATTGCGGAGAGGACGTGCCGCCTGCCCTCCCAGCTGACAGGCGATGTGCACCCTCAGCATTTAATGTGTCCTATCCACTCCGCTGGCAGGCGGCGCTAGGGCCATCCTGCAGACGGCGCACCTGTCCAGTCCATTGTCAAACAGTGCGCATGTGTCGCGCGGCACACTATGTCCATCATCCCTTATACGAGAAGCTTCCCCTGCACGCCGATGCTACGCAGATCTCGGATGTCAGGGCACAAGAACATTGCTCCAGCAGCAAACATTAGTAGTTCCAAGTACTACATTCGTGATGTTCCTAGGCCCACATGTCGGGGCTCAGTTCCCTTGTACATGCCCCCCTTAGCTATAAAAGGGGAGGCATGCAACGTTACGGGGGGAGAAAAACTCAGACAGAGACTCTCAACTCTCAAGCTTCCACAACAATCCATCATATAGTGGAGTAGGGTATTACGCTCCAGCGGCCCAAACCACTCTAAATCCTCGCGTGTTCATGTGCTCGGTGATCGCTTAGCAAGACAGGCAAAACGCTTAAGCCCCTTCCTCATCTTAGGATTTAGGGCAGGTGCATTCCGCCACCCGGCCAGAGAATTCCCTCTCCGACATTTGGCGCGCCAGGTAGGGGCAGGGCATTAGGTTTTTGCTTGTTTCCTCGCTCAGCATGATGGTGCAAATCGTTGAGCATCGCGCCAAGACTTCGACGGATTTCCTGGTGGAGGAAGAAGTTGTTTCTTCCACGCCACAAGTTCCCAACCGCCCAGTGCCGGGCACTGCTGCTGTGCATGCTGCACGGCAGCATACATCCCAGACTCCGTCAAGTGCGGCTCCGGGAGCATTATCAGTAGCCAGGGAGTTGCTGCATCACCCTCCAAGCTCCATGGCCTCACCGGGGGCCATGAAGCAGTGGTGGGACAACGTCGACCGACTGCTCGGCATGGCACATTCTACCTCGACTAGGTCGAGGCCACGATCATCCCGGCGCCAACATGAGGCGTCGGCATCTGTGCGCTCACCCTCAGTGAGGGGTGCACAGACCAACGACCTCCAGGCAGAACTCAACCGTAGGCGTGCGGGAGAGGATGCTCGGGTCTCTTTGGAAAGGGCACGCGAGCACCGCCAAAACATCGAGGGTCGCAACCTCGATCAAGACTTCGCTGCGGTAGCACCGCAGGCCCCAATGGGCACCTGGTCCCAAGCGGGTGTCCCCTTGGCCGGCGTAGGCTGCGCCGCTCTTGCGGATCATCTCCGCGCGGCGTCATGGCCATCCAAGTTTCGGCCACACCTGCCGGAAAAGTACGACGGTACGTCAAACCCGTCGGAGTTCCTACAGGTGTATGTCACTGCTATCATAGCAGCAGGTGGAAACACCGCTGTAATGGCGACATATTTTCATGTCGCCTTGTCTGGACCTACCCGGACTTGGCTCATGAACCTCGCCCCAGGTTCAATCTACTCCTGGGAAGAGCTCTGTGCGTAGTTTGTTGTGAACTTCGCCAGCGCTTACCAGCAGCACGGTGTGGAGGCCCACCTCCACGCGGTAAGGCAAGAGCCCGGGGAGACTCTCCGGACGTTCATCTCCCGCTTCACCAAGTTGCGAGGTACTATACCTCGCATTTCCGATGCTTCCATCATCAAGTTTAGGGTTTAGGGAGTACGTGATGAGAAAATGTTGGAGAAGTTGGCCACGCATGACGTGGAGGTTGTCCCCACACTCTTCGCTCTGGCCGACAAATGCGCCAGAGCCACCGAGGGCCGTGCATGGCACTCGGCCCCACAAACCGAGGCTGCCCAGTCGGGTGGCTCAGGTGCGTCCCCCAGGATGGTAAGAAGTCGCGGTCCACCGCTCTAGTCGTTGCAGCCGCGACCGGGGGCCGGGGCAACCGCAACAAACGCCCACGGTCGTAGAGGGGTAACAGCGGCTCATGCCCTGTGCACCACAACGATCGCCACAACGCCGCGGAGTGTCACGAGATCATTGACCTTGCGAAACGCGTCAACGAGCAGCGCGAGCAGTCTTCCAAGGACGGCTCCCCACCTCATCACTGTCCTTGCAAAGAAAAGGTCGACGACGGCGAGGTGGCCACGGCTGAACGGGACCTCAGGTATCAGTCACCCGAGGGGGACCTGAAGGATGGCTTCACCGGAGGCTCCTACTTCGGTGGTGATGTAGCTGAGGTGCCTGATCTTTCGGCGAGTAGAGATAATTCCGATTTGGCGGAAGATGACCCTTGCGATCCGACTACGACGAGCAAGCCCGAGGCGCCAATGCAATCGCTGAACCAACTCCCTGTGGTTACCGACCTTGCTGATGCGAGATCGGCCTGATCACGAAGATTGTTTCCTGTGCGCAATCAAAGAACGAACAAGAAAAAGATGCGAGCAATCTAATCTATTACTCGAGGGTGGAGTTCTGAATACACGAAGACAGCGCAGATTTGCGCGTGTTCGAGAGTAGCTAAGGCTAACGTAAAACAAAACTCGAAAATAAAGGAGGCGCAGCTCCTGGATAAATAGAGGGGGCGCAGCCCCTAGGGGCGGCCAACCCTAGGTCGTCCACTATGGGCCGCAGTTGGGCTGGTCGTCTATTCTTCTGGGCCCTCATTCTTCAGTAGCATGACGAAGGTAAGATCTCTAGCACGGGCCCGAGTGATTGGCCCAGCTAATGAAGGAAGTGGCGCTTAATGTGGAGGTGTTGCTGGTGTAGTCGTACTCATAGTGATGTCCTCATCATCCTCCCCTTCTTGAAGTGAAGTCGTCCTCGACGACAACTCCTCATCCTCGGCCATATATGGTTTCAAATCTGCAACATTAAAACTAGTGGAAACACCAAATTCCGTAGGCAGGTCAAGGATATAAGCATTATCATTAATCTTTGTTAGCACCTTAAAAGGACCAGCAGCACGAGGCATTAATTTAGAACGGCGCAAAGTAGGAAACCGATCCTTTCTCAAGTGCAACCAAACCATATCACCTGGCTCAAAAGTAACATGTTTTCTTCCTTTACTACCAGCAACCTGATTTTTTGCATTAGTAGCAGCAATGTTTTGTTTCGTTTGTTCATGTATGGTAATCATTTGTTCAACATGTGCAGCAGCATCTACATGTGGGGCGTTCGCAGCATTAAGTGAAATCAAATCAATAGGTGCCCTAGGGATGTAACCATAAACAATCTGGAAAGGGCACATCTTTGTAGAAGAATGCGTGGCATGATTGTAAGCAAATTCAACATGAGGCAAGCAATCCTCCCAACATCTCAAATTCTTGTCTAAAACAGCCCTAAGCATGGTAGATAAAGTTCTATTTACTACCTCAGTTTGTCCATCAGTCTGAGGGTGACAAGTAGTGCTAAACAACAATTTAGTTCCCAATTTATTCCAAAGAGATCTCCAAAAATGGCTTAGAAACTTAGCATCGCGATCAGAGACTATTGTTTTTGGAATACCATGTAAACGAATAATTTCTCTAAAGAACAATTCAGCAACAATGCTAGCATCATCAGTTTTATGACAAGGTATAAAGTGAGCCATTTTAGAGAATCTATCAACAACCACAAAAATATTATTCCTCCCCTTCTTAGTTCTAGGCAAGCCCAAAACAAAGTCCATAGAGATATCAAGCCAAGGAGAAGAAGGGACAGGCAAAGGCATATACAAACCATGGTTGTTCAACCGTGACTTAGCTTTCTGACAAGTAGTGCAGCGTGCAACAAGGCGCTCAACATCAGCGCGCATCCGAGGCCAAAAGAAGTGGGCAGCCAACACCTCATGCGTTTTGTAGACGCCAAAATGCCCCATGAGACCGCCTCCATGCGCCTCCTGTAACAACAAAAGACGAACCGAACTAGCTGGAACACACAGCTTGTTAGCGCGAAACAGGAACCCATCCTGTATGTGAAATTTGCCCCATGGTATCTCATTAATACAATGGCCGAAAGCATCTTTAAAATCAGCATCGTCAACATATTGATCCTTCACAGTGTCCAAACCAAAGATTTTAAAATCTAATTGTGACAGCATGGTATAGCGACGAGACAAAGCATCAGCAATAACATTGTCCTTCCCGTTCTTGTGTTTAATAATGTAAGGAAAGGACTCAATGAATTCGACCCATTTAGCATGACGACGGTTCAGATTTGTTTGGGTACGAATATGTTTTAAAGCCTCATGATTAGAATGAATTATGAACTCACGATGCCAAAGATAGTGCTGCCATGTATGCAAAGTGCGCACTAAAGCGTAAAGCTCCTTATCATAAGTAGAATATTTCAGACTAGCACCGCTTAATTTTTCACTAAAATAAGCAACTGGTTTTCCTTCTTGTAACAAAACAGCATCTAGCCCAATACCGCTAGCATCGCATTCAAGCTCAAAAACTTTATTAAAATCAGGCAATTGCAAGAGGGGAGCTTGGGTTAACTTATCTTTCAAAGTGCTGAATGCTACCTCCTGCGAATCACTCCAAGCAAACGGCACATCTTTCTTTGTAAGCTCATGTAGAGGCGCTGCAATGGAGCTAAAATCACGAACAAATTTGCGGTAGAAACCGGCAAGTCCAAGAAAGCTCTGAATTTGTGTGACCGTCGTTGGTGTAGGCCACTCCCGAATGGCAGCAATCTTGCTGCTATCCACCTCAATGCCCTGCGGAGTAACCACATAACCAAGAAACGAGACACGTTGTGTGCAAAATGTGCACTTTTCCATGTTACCAAACAAGCGAGCAGCACGCAAAGCATCAAAAACAGCACGCAAATGTTCTAAATGCTCCTCTATAGACTTGCTGTAAATAAGGATATCATCGAAATAAACAACAACAAACAAACCTATGAAGGCCTGTAGAACTTCGTTCATTAAACGCATAAAGGTGCTAGGAGCATTAGTCAATCCAAATGGCATAACCAACCATTCATATAAACCAAATTTCATTTTAAAAGCCGTTTTCCATTCATCACCGAGTTTCATTCTAATCTGATGGTAACCGCTACGCAAATCAACCTTAGAGAAAATAACAGCACCACTAAGCTCATCTAACATATCATCAAGGCGTGGAATAGGATATCGATAACGAACTGTGATGTTATTAATAGCACGACAATCTACGCACATACGCCATGACCCATCTTTCTTTGGAACGAGTAAAACAGGAACCGAGCAAGGGCTAAGAGACTCACGAATGTAACCCTTATCAAGCAGCGTCTGCACCTGGCGCTGGATCTCCTTCGTCTCCTCTGGATTTGTACGGTACGGGGCGCGGTTCGGAAGAGAAGCGCCGGGGATGAGATCGATCTAATGCTCAATGCCACGGAGGGGAGGAAGACCCGGTGGTAAGTCCGTAGGATAAACATCAGCATACTCCTGCAAAAGGTTAACAACAGCAGGGGGTATATCCAAAGACGGTGCATCATCAAGCGGAACAAGCATGCACGAGCATACAAGTGCATAACAGGGCATATGAGCTTCATGGAGATCATCAAAATCAGCACGTGTAGCAAGTAAAACAGGAGAGTGCAACTTGATTTCAGATTTAATAGGTGTGGCTGATGTCGATTTGACTTGTTGTGCAGTTTTAGCAGCCCTAGTAAGATCATCTTTCAAAATTTGGTCAGGGGTCATTGGATGTATAATTATTTTCTGGCCTTTAAACATGAAAGAATAATGATTTGAACGACCATGATGTAAACTATCAGTATCATATTGCCAAGGTCGACCCAATAACAAAGAGCATGCTTCCATAGGAATAACATCGCAATCAGCATAATCAGAATAAGAACCCAGCGAAAAGGGGACACGTACCGAACGTGTTACCTTTATTTTACCACCATCATTAAGCCATTGAATGTGATACGGATGTGGATGTGTGCGAGTGGGCAAGGATAATTTCTCTACCAACGTTGTACTTGCCAAATTGTTACAGCTGCCACTGTCGATGATGATGTGAATCGACCGTTCGTGCACGACGCCCTTGGTATGGAATAGAGTGTGTCGCTGATTTTTTTTGGCCTGGGCAACCTGTGTGCTGAGAACACGCTGCACAACAAGACTCTCATACCTATCGGCGTCGATGGGATCAACGTGGACTTCCTCATTTTCTGCATGGTTAGTGGCAATCATAGCATGACTAGTTTCCTCAGAATCACTGGCTGAAGAGTACTCACTATTGTCACGTATAAGCAAGGTACGCTTGTTTGGGCAGTCCCGAATCATGTGCCCAAACCCTCTGCAACGATGGCACTGAATATCCCGTGTACGTCCTGTGGAAGAAGCGGCGCCTTTGGCAGGGGGCGCCACTGGCTTGGTCGTCCCTGTGCGCGATGTAGTGCTAGGCGTAGAAGGTGCAGGGCTGGAAGGAGTTGAGCTGTGTGTTGGACCCCGGCCTGCAAAAGAGTTAGTATATGTCTTTGATCGTCGTCCCTGCACTTCACGTTCAGCTTTGCAAGCATATTCAAACAATGTGGTTATATCAAAATAATCCTTATAATCAAGTATATCCTGAATTTCCATGTTCAAACCACCACGAAAACGCGCCATAGCAGCGTCATCCGACTCAACCAAACCACAACGAAGCATACCCTTTTGTAACTCCGGGTAATATTCCTCAACAGATAGTGAACCTTGTTGAAAACGCTGCATTTTGTTAAGCAAATCACGAGCATAATAGGAAGGAACAAATTTGTGGCGCATGGCAGTTTTTAATTGGGTCCAAGTAATGACACTGTTAATGGGAAGTTTTTGTTTATACTCACGCCACCAAATTAAAGCAAAATCAGTAAATTCACTAATGGCAGCCTTCACTTGGCTATTAGCAGGAATATCATGGCATGAAAATTTCTGTTCTACCTCCAATTCCCAATCAAGATATGCAGCAGGATCATATTTACCATTAAAAGATGGAATTTTAAATTTAATCTTAGAAAATAAGTCATTAGGGGGATGACGAACCACACGACGTGCACGACCACGGCGATCTCCATTGTCCTGCTCAGTGTCACCGCCGTATTCCTGCTCCATCTTTGTGGTCAATGCATCAAGGCGTGCCAGGATGGTGTCGAGTGTGGTGCGAGTCGCCGTTTGAGCAAGGTCAAGTTGGTTGAAACGCTCAGTCGTCGAAGTGATCGTTGAATCAAGCCGTTCATGCATCGTCCTAATGTCAGCAGCAAGTCCATCAACTTGTCCCCGTACTTCCTGCAACTGGGCATCCACCATGTCGTGTGCTCCTGCCATAGTTAGCGCAAACACCAAAAGGAGAAAAACCAACGAAAAAAACAGGGGTGTACTGCTCACAAGGCGCTCACACTAGTGCTGTTATCAAGTTCTTATCCGTTCTTACCAAGCCACAGTGGTGAACTGCAACCAACAGGTGGAACCGGTGAAAGATTGGATGAGCGATTGCCTGGAGAAACAGAAACCTTCTCGTCGTAGAAATATATGGAGTTTTGGGTAGGCTGCACTCAAGTCAAGGATTAGCACGATCAAACAATAATGCAAAGTTGAATTATAGTGCAAAACACGAAACTATATTGCTGGCCACAAGTGCAAAGGACGGATGGAACTAGCAGAATGGCAGTACCGTAAATATTGTACTAGCGAGGCCACTAGTAGGAATCACAATTGATTTTGTTTTTCTTTTTTGTATGATTTTTTTGATATTTTTCTCAGCACAAGAAGCAACAAAATAGGAGCTACACGAAGTTTCACCTAAAACAGAAATCAGATGTGGTCTATAGAAAATCAGGAAGTTCTCTGAAAAGCGTGCGAGAACTTTGACGAATTTTTTCTTTATTTTTCTGAATTTTTTTGACAATTTTGTCGAACCCCAAACAGACCGTAGGTGTGTTTGGCCGGCCTCAGAATGGTGTCAACAAGCTCCTGTAAAAATTTCAGATTTTTTGGACAACCGAGCGAAAAGTTATGCCCGTTTTACGGAAGGTACCTCAAGTTATGTTTGAAAAACGACCGGGATGAAACAACCGTATCCTTTCTCCTTCGTTTTCTTTTTTTTGTTTCTGTTTTTTTTTAGTAACCGAAGGAGAAAAACAAAGAAGCGGTCGTTGACTCGGTTTGTTTTTTTTCTGTTTTTTTTCGTAACCGAAGGAGAAAAACAAGGAAACGGCCGTTGACTCGGTTTGTTTTTTCTGTTTTTTTTTTGACGTAACCGAAGGAGAAAAACAAGGAGACGATGTTGACTCGGTTTGTGGCGTGATTAAACGGGAGATAGTGGCGGCGCTAGGGTTTGAATGGTGGAAGAACACAATGCAACCAGCAACAAGGAAACGCGAAAGCACACAAATTCAACAATGCAGATTATTGAAAGAAAGTGCGAGGCTCAAAAGGGTGCTGGGATAAGATCTAACCTGAATTTTTATGTGGTTTTGTGGACTGTAGGAAAAAAAACGCTCGATAAACTCACCGATCAACCTCGAAATCTGATACCAATTGATGTAGCTGAGGTGCCCGATCTTTCGGCGAGTAGAGATAATTCCGATTTGGCGGAAGATGACCCTTGCGATCCGACTACGACGAGCAAGCCCGAGGCGCCAATGCAATCGCTGAACCAACTCCCTGTGGTTACCGACCTTGCTGATGCGAGATCGGCCTGATCACGAAGATCGTTTCCTGTGCGCAATCGAAGAACGAACAAGAAAAAGATGCGAGCAATCTAATCTATTACTCGAGGGTGGAGTTCTAAATACACGAAGACAGCGCAGATTTGCGCGTGTTTGAGAGTAGCTAAGGCTAACGTAAAACAAAACTCGAAAATAAAGGAGGCGCAGCTCCTGGATAAATAGAGGGGGCGCAGCCCCTAGGGGCGACCAACCCTAGGTCGTCCACTATGGGCCGCAGTTGGGCTGGTCGTCTATTCTTCTGGGCCCTCATTCTTCAGTAGCATGACGAAGGTAAGATCTCTAGCACGGGCCCGAGTGATTGGCCCAGCTAATGAAGGAAGTGGCGCTTGATGTGGAGGTGCTGCTGGTGTAGTCGTACTCATAGTGATGTCCTCATTAGGTGGGGACAACTAGATGGACCCCTAGAGGGACCCCGTGCTCCCCGGTCTACGGGGCCGAAGCCTGCCTTATCCCGGAAACCCTTCTATACTCCCCACGGGTCCTGGCTTCTATCAAGTCCATGCATAAATGGCTACAGCACAAGGACGAGGACTCCCTCATCAAACACAGACGGGAACCCAGGGTCGGGACCTAGTCCTACGGCAAGTACCAAGCCAAGAAGGGCTCTGCAACTCTCCCCCAGCTGGGAAGGACCCTTCAAGGTGACGGGAATACGCCGACCCGGGGGTGACTATCTTGCTATGACTGAAGGAGTACCTCTTCCTGTCCACCGGAGCATCTCTGTAAATTCTATCCATAGGAGCAAATCTGAGGGGTCGAATTCTTCTCCCTTTTCGTAACTAGGTAACGCATACGTGAACGCCAACCCGGTGAGGTCCGCCCTCATAAGCCCGGCCTGTTGGTCTGCACCCATGCATGACAGGTTATAAAGAAAAGATTTACCCCCTCAGATGTGCCTCTATGATAGTTTTATCCTACTGCTCCATGGTCTTACCTTGCAGTTTTCCGGATGTTATTTTATCTAACCCACCCGAACAGTTCCCTTTCCATCAGACATAATGACATCCGAATTGAACAGCCAGGCTTGAAGTTTAGGACCTCTCTGTGAAAGCAAGAGGGCTCGACAGCCTGGGGGCCGGTTCTAAAGAACGGAAGCCCATTCCATGGAGTGGTCTGGAGCCTGTGTGGTCGCTTAGCCTGGTCCCGTACCCGAAAGCCTACACACTCCACCGCTCCGTGATGGGTACCCTAGTATTTGGGGCTATAAGTCCTGTGGGTCCGGCAACCTGGGGTCCGGAACTAGAGAATGGGCACTTGTCTCTTGTGGTGGTCCAGAGCCCGTGTAGCCGCTCAGCCTGGTTCCGTACCGTGGGCCTGCACGCTCCACCACTCTGTGATAAGTGTCCTAGTACCTAGAACCACCATCCAGGGGGTCCGGATGCACAACTTGGCCTCCCAGACTAGACCCTGCAGGTCCCGAGCATGTATCAAAGGATGGCGAGTGTCAGATGGCGAGTCCTGTGGGTGTACTACTAATGCTCCCTAGCCGAAGCTGTGTGCAGGCCCAGGTCCCAGTTGAGGCTACCTCCTGGGGGCCATCGCCAACTCTTTCTTAGGTATGCTGGTCTGCAGCCTCAACAAATCGAGCCTACATCCCAAGGGGGCCAGGTACCAAGGAAGAATCAGTTACACCACACACAACAGGGACAAGTAGTACACAGATAAGTGCTAATACTGCTTGATAAATAGTACTAAAAAAGTACCTTACAAAAAGCAAAAGTATTACATCCGCCTTCTAGTGGAGTCCTAGCTCCATATTTACTCTACAGGTATGAACTACCTCCACACCAGTAGGGCCGCGTGGGTAGCTAGCTCCGAGCGGCTCGCCAGCGGAGGCGACCACCTCTGCATCGACGGCTCGCCAGCGGCGACGACTACCTCAGCTCCGAGCGGCTCGCCAGCAGAGGCAACCACCTCTGCAATGGGCAGCCTCACCAGCGGTGGCGACCACCTCTGCGCCGGGCAGCCTCCCCAGCGGTGGTGACCACCTCAGCGTGCGCGCCATGGCGAAGAGGTCCTCGCCTCCGTCCCCCTACGGGGGTGAGGACAAGACCATCCAAGCCATGGAGCTGGGAGCATGGTGGAAGGTGGTGCTTGCGGTTTGGCCGGGACCGCGTAGCCGAAGTTCGCCTCCTTCACAAGGCTGGTGATCATCCTTTTCCTCCGAATGCTGGAGGAAGAGGCGGGCACCAGCCCATGTGGGAGGCGAAGCCGCGGCTCAGCTCGCTCCCCACCACCGTGAGGCTAATGAACATCCTTGAAGCCCAGCACCGGTGGAAGAGCGCCGCTCCCACAAGGTCGCGCACCTCCAGCAAAGGGAAGACAAGACCGGTAGCACCGGCCCGCTAGGGAGGACAAAAGGCACGAACTCTCTAGCGGCAAGCTCATCGGAGTGGATGACGCCGGCGCAAATCCTTCCACCGAGCGTCGGCGCATTCCATCTAAGCAGGCGGTATACCATTTCGAGCACTCACTCAGTCCGGGCGTGCTCGGGATGAAGTCACAAGGCCATGGCAAACTACGGCAACGTGAAGCAGAGACCTTGAAGGCAAAAGGGCACAGAGAGCTCGGAGGCGAAAGGATGCCGCGAGTAGGAGAGAAGCAAGACATGGCTGCTACTCGAGGGGTGAACCCCTTTTTAAAGGCAGATTTCCCCGCTCGCGCCCCGAAGCGTCACGGGCAAGGTCTCCCCCGATGCGCACCAGGGTTCCCATCCTATGACACGGGGGCCAGGCCTCACATGTCATACAAGCTGGCCCGAAGCGCGAAGAAGGCGAATCGTCGCACAAGGAGCATGACACCGCCCCGCGGTAGTACGCCCCTTCATCTTCGCCGCAACCAGCAGTCAAGAAGGCGAACCGCCGCACAAGGAGCGCGCAACCGCCCCGCGGTTGTGCGCCCCCTCGGCTTCGCTGCAGCCAACGGTCCAACCTCTGGCATGGGGGCCCAGGCCCTAATGTCATGCACCCGGCACACCGGTTTCTGGGTGCAAAGAAGTCGCACCGTCGCTCGCGCCAATACCATGTCTCCTCGGGGCCATCGCAGAAGACTGAGAAGATAAATTTTCAAAACCAATGCAGCGACTCGAGGCACCCCGCGCATGGCCCAACAAAGACATTAAGTGCGGACGTCACGGGTCAGTCAGCCGCGGGGACAGGCGTGGCAGGGCTGGCCAGCAGTAATTGCATCAACGGGCACGCAGGGGCAGCGAGCCAATCGCTAATCAGACTTTGGCCCCACCTGCAGGCTCGTATCCTCCCCTGAGGCGGGCCCGGGGGCCACTGTCGGTACCCTGAATCAGGGGTACCCCCTACTACACTATGAAGACGCGGTGCCCGTACGGCGTCTATAGCCGCACGGTAAACAGCACCCGTCCCCACCACGTGGACGGCTCAAGGGGCACCACGTGACGAGAAAAGATGATACATCCCAGGATGTATCAGTTGGACCGGACCTCCACAAGAAAGCACCGGACCCCTGTATGCACAACCCGGACCCCCGATTACGGTCCGGGACTCCCAAGTAAGCATGTCGGGTCCCTTGGATGGGGTCCAGATCCCTCCGAGTAAGGTCCAGGCCACAACGAGGTCCCGGGACAGGGGATACCCTGGCATAAGCAAGGGTCCGGTACTGACACGTGTCAAGCCTTATCCTGTGCGCTTGCGCTCCCCGCTCAGGCGGAGACCCGCTGCTACCGCGTGTCTTGTAGCCCGTGACATAAGCCAGCGGGTGGAGCCTGACGTAAGGCCTCTAAGCCGCGTGGTCTCTGCATTTATTGCGGAGAGGACGTGTCGCCTGCCCACCCTGCTGATAGGCGATGTGCCCCCTCAGCATTTAATGCGTCCTGTCCACTCCGCTGGCAGGCGGCGCCAAGGCCATCCTGTAGACGGCGCACCTGTCCAGTCCATTGTCAAACAGTGCGCCAGTGCCGCGCGACGCACTGTGTACATCATCCCTTATACGAGAAGCTTCCCCTGCACGCCGATGCTACGCAGATCTCAGATGTCAGGGCACAAGAAGATTGCTCCTGCAGCAAACATTAGTAGCTCCAAGTACTACATCTGTGATGTTCCTGGGCCCACATGTCGGGGCTCAGTTCCCTTGTACATGCCCCCCTTAGCTATAAAAGGGGAGGCATGCAACGTTACGGGGGAGAAAAACTCAGACAGAGACTCTCAACTCTCAAGCTTCCATAACAATCCATCATACACTGGAGTAGGGTATTACGCTCCGGCGGCCCGAACCACTCTAAATCCTCGCGTGTTCATGTGCTCGATGATCTCTTAGCAAGATAGGCAAAACGCTTAAGCCCCTTCCTCATCTTAGGATTTAGGGCGGGTGCATTCTGCCACCCGGCCGGAGAATTCCCTCTCCGACACGCACCCTTTTGGAGCAGGGTTTGTATTCCTTCCCCCTCCTTTGCATGAGGATTTGTCGAAAGCTCTTGATAATAAGCGCCATTTCCTTGTTGTCGAGCTTGGAGGCGTCAATGGGGAGCCTACTTGATGTAGACTCTTCTTTCTTCTCCTCCGTTGCTTTGAATGCTATGGGTTGCACCTCGGGTGTGGAGGTGCCGCCTTGCTCGACGATTTGTTTGGAGCCTTTGATCATCAACTCAAAGCTCACAAATTTTCCTATCACTTCCTCGGGAGACATTAGCTTATATCTAGGATCACCACGTATTAATTGAACTTGAGTAGGATTACAAAATACGAGTGATCTAAGAATAACCTTGACCATTTCATGGTCATCCCATTTTGTGCTCCTGAGGTTGCGCACTTGATTCACCAATGTCTTGAGCCGGTTGTACATAGCTTGTGGCTCCTCTCCTTGGTTAAGGACGAATCGACCGACCTCCCCCTCGATTGTCTCCCGCTTGGTGATCTTGGTCACCTCATCTCCCTCGTGTGCGGTCTTGAGCACGTCCCAAATCTCCTTGGCACTCTTCAACCCTTGCACCTTATTATACTCCTCTTGACATAGAGAGGCGAGAAGTATAGTAGTGGCTTGGGAGTTGAAGTGCTGGATTTGGGCGACCTCGTCCGAGTCGTAGCCCTCATCCCCTACGAATGATACCTACGCTCCAAACTCAACAATGTCCCATATGCTAGCGTGGAGTGAGGTTAGGTGATGCCTCATTTCATCACTCCACATACAATAATCTTCACCATAAAAAACCGGTGGTTTGCCTAATGGAATGAAAAGTAAAGGAGTGTGTTTAGAAATGCGGGGATAGTGTAAGGGGATCTTACTAAACTTCTTGCGCTCATGGCGCTTAGAAGTGACGGACGGAGCATCGGAGCCAGAGGTGGATGGCGACGAAGAGTCGGTCTCGTAGTAGATCACTTTCTTCATATTTTTCTTCTTATCACCACTCCGATGCGACTTGAAGCGGGGAGGTGATTCCTCCCTTCCTTTGGTGTCGGACTCCTTTGATGGAGCCTTCCCATGGCTTCGAGTGGTTAGACTCTAATGAAGTACCAGGCTCTAATACCAATTGAAAGTCGCCTAGAGGGGGTGGATAGGCAAAAACTGAAATTTACAACTTTAAACACACTACAAGTCGGGGTTAGCGTTAGAATAAAATCTGAGTCCGAGAGAGAGGGGAAAACAAATCAACCAAGAATATAAAGCGGATGACACGGTGATTTGTTTTACCGAGGTTCGGTTCCAAAGAACCTAATCCCCGTTGAGGTGTCACAAAGTCCGGGTCTCTTTCAAGCCTTTCCCTCTCTCAAACGGTCACTTAGACCGAGTGAGCTTTCTTCCTTGATTTCCCGGGTCACTTAGACACCACAAGGACCACCACACAATTGGTGTCTCTTGCTTCGCTTACAAGGCTTTGAGAGTAAGAATGAGAGAAAGAAGAAAGCCAACCAAGCAACAAGAGCAACAAGGAAACACAAAACGATCTTCTCACAAGTCCTAAAATACTACAGTTGAATTGTGGACTTTGATTGGATCGAAGGCTTTGATTTGTGTCTTGGAGTGTTGTGTATTGCTCTTGTATTGAATGCACTGTTGTGAATGCTTGGATGGTTGGAGTGGAGGTGGTTGTGGGATATTTATAGCCTCCAACCACCAATTCAACAGTTGGGGGTGGCTGCTGTCGATGGCGCACCGGACAGTCCGGTGCGCCACCGTACAGTGTCCGGTGCGCTAGCCACGTCACCCAACCGTTAGGGTTCTGACGGTTTCGACCGTTGGAGCTTTGTCTCCATGTTGCACCGGACAGTCCGGTGCCACACTGGACAGGTACTGTTCATTGTCCGGTGCGCCTTCTGCGGCTGCTCTAACTCTGCGCGAACTCTCCGCGCACTGTACCACTTTTGCAGGTGTCCGTTGTAGTCGACCATTGCGCTGGAGCCGTTGCTCCGCTGGTGCACCGGACAGTTCGGTGGCACACCGAATAGTCCGGTGAATTATAGCGGAGCGGCGCTTCTGAAACCCGAAGGTGGCAAGTTTGAAGTCGTATGGCCCTGGGGCACCGGACAGTCCGGTGCGCCAGACCAGGGTTACCTTCGGTTTATTTTGCTCCTTTCTTTTGAACCCTAACTTGATCTTTATATTGGTTTGTGTTGAACCTTTAGCACCTGTAGAATATATAATCTAGAGCAAACTAGTTAGTCCAATTGTTTTTGTTGGGCAATTCAACCACCAAAATCATTTATAGGAAAAGGTTAATCCCTATTTCCCTTTCACGTACGCGTGAAGGTACTCCTTATGGTGTTGTGTGCATTGAAATAAGGCCTGAGCAGTGACTGGCTTCGTCTAGAAGCCCTGGAAGCTGGTCACTATCATGTCCTTGAACTTCTGCCATGATGTGATTGTCCCTGGCCGAAGGGAGGAATACCATATCTAGGCCACGCTTCTGACTGCCATAACGAAGGACTTTGCCATGACAGCAGCGTTGCCCCCCACACGAGGATATTGTTGCCTCGTAGCTCATCAGAAATTGCTTCGGATCCGAGTGCCCATCATACATGGGTAACTGAGGTGGCTTGTAGGATTATGGTCATGGGGTAGCCTGCAATTCTGCTGCTAGAGGAGAAGCATCATCAAAAGTAAAGTTACCATGATGGAAGTTGTCGTACCATTTGTCTTCGTTGAATGAGCTTTCCTAACGAAGCTCCTTGTGCTGAGGCCTTCGGTCCTGGTCATCTTGAGTAAGATGACGCATTTCCTCAGCGGCTTCATCAATCTTCTTCTGAAGATCAGCCAGATGGAGCATTTTCTCCTTTTTTTCCTTTGTACTTGTTGGTGGATTGCTTCTAAATCCCTGATTTCCTAGTCAAGTTGTTCCTCCTGAAGAGTTGGGCTTGTGGCCTTTCTCTTTTGGCTCCTAGCCTCTCGTAGGGAGAGTGCGTCCTGATTTGTGTCCAGCGGCTGCAGGGCAGCCCCTGGCACCATTGCCTTCTTCGACGGCATGTCGAATGTGAGTGCTTGCCGAAGGTTGTGGAAGTGAGTTCACCGGAGGTGGGCGCCAATGTTGGTCACTCGTTCTCAAATGTTGTGGATCAAGAACAAGGCAACACAATTGTTAATTGTAAGAGACTTTCGTCCTCCAAAGCATTATCTCCCCATGGGTATAATACTCATCAGACGAAGGTCTAGAAGGACATACCTTCATCATTCAATAAGTAAACATGAAATACAAAGGAATAAATATGATGATAGTATCTTGATAATTCATTTATTATTGTATTTCATGAAACATATAAGAATATCATAAAATTACATTGATACCTTCGGCTTGCTCGAAGGCGAGGATGCGAGAGTAACAGTACAATCCAGCCTAAACAATACAATTTTACTGTTTATCTATTTATAGGCACGGGACGCAGCCCGATCGAAAGTACATTTATGTCCTTAATATTTACACATGATCGTAATTCAAATTATAAGGGACTAAGTAGTCTTTTCCTCCTTCGGCCATTATCAACATTCCTCTGCTTTGTTGCGAGCCGAAGCTTTTCCGTCTGGTGATAACTTCGGCGTTTACTCTTATCTTCTTTATATCTATCTTCAGCATGTGTGTCCTTCGTCATAAGAAAGAGGCTTATCTCCTGGAGACGAAGCTTCCTGTAATAGCTTATGCTAAAAACAAATGGTTAATTATATTTTTGAGGACCTTTGAAAGGAGAAGGCCCCCAACAGAGCGGGTGCTGGGCAGCTAGAAAAAGGCCAGGGTGGGGACAAGCGCGACCTCGACATGCGTCGTGGGTGCGGAGTCCATGGCGACGCGCAGGTTGTGCGCTAGCGATTCGGAGGGGAAGGGTCCGACAGACGGGACTCACCGGTCAGCGAGGATGAACGAGTGAACGGGCAGCCAGGCTGGCAAGCGGGACCCCGCGGGACAGTGAGAGAAGTTGCGCAGATGAGGTTGGCACCAACAGGTCGGCCTCACTAGGCACCAGGCGAGAGAGGAGAGCGCGCGGGCGCGAGCTGGCGCCGACAGGCAGGGTCCGCCTATCAGGGGCGGCGGGTGCGCGGGCGCACGCGGGGCTGGGCCTGATGGGCTGGTTTGGGCCGAAATGGATTTTCCTTTTTCTAGGGATTTTCCAATGCCTTTTCTATTTTATTTTCTCTAGGGTTTTCAATTCAAATTCAAACTAATTCAAACATGTGCAACAATTCAAAGAATATTTAAGCTCAGCGTGATGCAACATTTCATGACTCATTGTTTTGACAAAAATAACTAATAAATCCCTCACTAATTAAGTTAAATCTACTTAAAAGAAAAAGAGAGAGAGAGGGACTGGTCATCGACTCCTGTGCAGTACAATTTTTGCGAGCCAGGAAACTTTCTACAGTGGATTAAACCACGTGTATTGGGTCACATCCCTGCTGATAACAGCCTAACCGAACATAGGATAATCTAGTATTGACCACAATTTACATGTGTTGAGGTAGATTGGGATATAATTTAAACTAGTTTACACTCCAATACACCTCAACGCAAGTAGATTGAAGTCAATACTAGAGTACCCAAACTAGACCTCAATTCCTTACTAGACCTCAATTCCTTGGTTCTAATCAAGAAAACCTACGCTGTAGTTAATCGGAGAACTCTGCATACTTCCATCGTTAGAAAGGGAAAATGAACTGTCGCATTAGAGAAGTCACATCACGGACGACGAAGATGCATAGTTTCCTGAGTCGTGTGCGAGCGAACGGCGAACAGGAATTCCTGTGAGACTAATCAATAATCACGCCAAGCTATTGGCGTTCCAATTTATCAATTTTGGCAACAAAAGTATCCAAATTCATAGCAGTTTATGACCCGCTATTACATTTCTTTCGGCTGCATTTGGTCAATGTTTACATTTACATACAACTGGGATCGCACCAATAAACGCACTAGCACAAAGCTGGCCATCGATACAATGCCCCTGTCAAGTCCTAAACGATGAAGTTCAGTATGACGCAAAACAGTATATAACATAAATGACCTACGACAAATTAAATCGCTGCACCTCCAGAACCCCTGAGAAAGGCCTACAAAAAATAAAGAGTGTCTAGGAAATGGCAACAAAGGCAAAGGCGGTTGGCTTGTGTGTGTGTGTTGGGACTTACCATCTTCGTTGCTTTAACACACTGACTCTGCCTTTCCCTCTTTTCGCGCTGGCATTCACCACACCAGCTCGGAAAATCCTTCTGGTATTTCTTCATCTCTCTGAACACAGAGCTTGACATAGGAAGAACTCATTCAGTTGCCACATTTCACAATACATTTCAAGGCGCATAACACTTCAATAAACTTCTGAGGATGCACAAGATTGGCAAGCCTTTTCACTATGATCGAAGGTAACACCACAGAAATAACATGGTAATGCAACATGTAGTAGCACACTAGCAGCAAAGTGCAAGCACAGAAAAGATAAGCCAGCCATCCAGCCATGTGATACTATACTTTAAGCATAACGAACAGAACATTTTGGGCATGATTGATAAACTGCATTCTATCCAATCAGGCTCCCTAGATGCAAACTGCCCTTGATTGCCAGACTGAAGCGGCACCTGTGCCTGGACCACCTGGTGCAAAAGCGCTGCCCCAGACCGGCAAAAAATATGCGCTTCTGCGGGAACTGGCTGGCATGGCGCATGGTGCAGCATGAGGATGCAGGCTGTGCAGCGTGAGTGAGCAAGCATGCGGGCTGTGCAGCTTGAGTGAGCAAGCATGCGCGTGCAAACGGATTGACATGGCTGCGTGCATATGGCAGCCTATCAGACTCCTGTGGGTGCACCAATCCTGGTCAGCAAAGATGTGGCGTAAACTAGGCTAGGCTGGCAAGGAACCATTTTGAGTGTCTGCAGGTTTGGCATGGCATCAGGTGGGACCATGTATGTTCTTATATATCTCATAAAAGCTGACGACAATCTGTACAAAATCGAGGGCTCTTTGCAGATTTAAATGCTAAGACTCAACTAACTTGGCCAATTTGAAGCATAACTTTGTTCAAATGGGCCTGTATCCTTATACCATACGTTTTGGATTCCATTGGTCTGCTGCATGGAGGCAGAACCAGCCCCGTGTCGTGCACATTTGGATGCCTGCATAAGTGTCAGCATGTTCCCACTGGTGCAAAAAGCAAACCCACAGCTTACATACGTGGCAGGCCCGTGGCATGGGCATAGGGCACCAACTAATGACCAGATTAGCTTATGGTTGGTGTATATTAAATGATATGAACATATTTCGAAGGATATTAATATTTAATAAGATAAAGTAAGAACAAGTATATTTTTCCAGAAATAAATGTCAATAACAAATGTTTGTCCACTTTCATCTTATGCGCTATATCTTTGTGCGAGCAACCAAACACTCTTCTGAGACAAGCTAAATATATACACCAATCAAACGTAATAAGTGCTCAGCCTGTCCTGTGGGAGCCTAGCACCACGATACATGCCAGGCCAGGTCGCACAGGCCCATTGTGAGTCACATGAGTATGAGCCCCAAAGAATGCACTCAAGAGAAAAGGCAAGAACAGAAAGACACAACAACAAATGCACTAACAGAAGCAGGGGATTACCACCTAAACTGCATCAACACTTCCAATAAAATGATAATAACATCAGAAGTATTAAAACAAATCTGCACATCAATATATCAAATGATCTCAAAACTCAGGCATCAGTGCATTGAAATCTGCAAATACATATTGATAGCAAAGCAATGCACTCATGAAGATAAAGAAAACTGCAGGAAAATGCATGTATACCTCCGGCACCACAAAAGCAGATTTATTCTGAGACCAGATGAAGTAGCTCGAGCACCATGCCTGTGTCGACCATGGTGGAGTACAGCCCAACCAGGAATATGTGTGTAGTCATACATTTCCTGCGCAGATGATTAGACAAAGAAGAATATATGAAGACGACACTTGAAGGTAACTACAAACTGCATGTCACCAAGAAAGAAGTCACATGGCTAAAAGTTATATTAGTTGAGACAAAAAATATTTCTAATAAAAACTTTGAATAAATGTGTTGATGTTATTATTGGAAACTCTAACCCTAGAGTAGGGAGGGGATATGTATTAATAGAGTCGGTGTTGGGACTGGCCCATTACAGTACACAGGGGAGACCCCAAACCCTAATACAAGTCTAACACCTCCCCGCATTCGCAACTCTATCATGTACAGATGTTGAAACTAGACCGAAAGTCAAGGAATACGCTCGTTGGTAACCCCTTGGTGAAGATGTCGGCGAACTGCAGCGTGGTGGGAACGTTGAGAACCCGAACGTCACCTGCAGCGACACGCTCGCGGACGAAGTGCAGGTCGATCTCCACATGCTTCGTGCGCTGATGCTGCACGGGATTGGTCGAGAGGTAGACAGCGCTGACGTTGTCGCAGTAGACGAGGGTGGCGCGCTAGAGGGGGCTGTGGAGCTCGTGGAGGAGTTGGCGCATCCAGGAGGCCTCCGCCACGCCGTTGGCCACAGCGCGGTACTCAACCTCTACTCTATAGCGGGAGACGACGGGCTGCCGCTTGGCGGCCCAGGAGACGAGGTTGGCACCCAGGAATACAGCATAGCCAGAAGTGGATCGGTGTGTGTCGGGGCAGCCGGCCCAGACTGCGTCGGTGTAGACCACGAGCTCCGACGTCGGGGATGGTCGGAGGAGCAAACCGAAGTCGTGGGAGCCGCGGAGGTAGCGCAGGATCCACTTGAGAGCGGTGAGATGGGGCTCCCGTGGGGTGTGCATGTGGAGGCACACCTGCTGGACGGCGTAGGCGATGTCGGGTCGGGTGAAGGTGAGATACTGAAGCGCGCCGGCCAGGATCCAATAAGACGTCGCGTCGGCGACAGGGGCCCCTCGTCCTCAGAGAGCTTCGCCTAAGTGTCGACAGGTATGGAGCAGGGCAGTCGGACATGCCAGTCCGCTCGAGAATGTCGATGGCGTACTGGCGCTGGTGCAGGAAGAGACCCTGGGGCCGATGTTCGGCGGTGATGCAAAGGAAGTGATGGAGAAGTCCCAAGTCCTTCATTGCAAACTCCCTCTGGAGGGCGATGATCGTGCGTTGTAGTAGATCGGCGGTGGATGTCGTGAGCACGATGTCGTCGACGTAGAGGAGGTAGACGATGTCATCGCCACGTCAGTAGATGAAGAGGGACGTGTCCGACTTGGCCTCAACAAAGCCGAGAGAGGCCAAGTGGGTGGCGAAGCGGCTGTACCAGGCCCATGACGCCTGCTTGAGGCCGTAGAGGGAGCAGTTCAGCCGGCAGACATGATCCGGGTGAGTGGCGTCGATGAAACCAGTGGGCTGGCTGCAGTAGGCAGTCTCCGTCAGAGTGCCATGAAGGAAGGCGTTCTTGACGTCGAGCTTATGGATTGCCCAGTTCCGGGAGAGGGTGAGGACAACGCGAACAGTGGCGAACTTGACGATGGGGCTAAAAGTCTCGTCGTAGTCCACTCCGGGGCGCTGGGTGAAGCCCCGAAGGACCCAGCGGTCGAGGGAGCCGTCCGAAGTCAACTTGTGGCGAAAGAGACACTTGCCGTTGACCACATTGGTGCCAGGAGGACGCGGCACAAGGTCCCAGGTGTGGTTGGCCAGCAAAGCCGCGTACTCCATGGCCCGACGCCAATGAGGGTCAGCGAGGGCGGTGCGAACGAAGGAGGGGACCAGGGAGGAGTTCGGTGGAGTGGTGGTAGTGTCAGCGACCAGGATCAGCCTGTCGACTAGCCGAAGGACGCCTGCGGCACGGCGAGTAAGAGCCACTTGTCAGTGACCACATTGGTGCCAGGAGGACGCGGCACAAGGTCCCAGTGTGGTTGGCCAGCAGGGCTGCGTACTCCTCCATGGCCCGACGCCAGTGAGGGTCAGCGAGGGCGGTGCGAACGAAGGAGGGAACCAAGGAGGCGTCCGGTGGAGTAGTGGTCGTGTCAGTGGCCAGGATCAACCTGTCTACTAGCCGGTCACCATCGGATGGATGTGCCTGGGATCGCGATGAATGGTGACCGGGTGGTACACCGACGACTCAGAGCGAGGCGCCGGGACGACAGGGGCCGCTATCGAGGCCGGCTCGCGGTGATGATAGACAACCGAGGGGTCAGTGAAACGGACCACGCTCGCAGAGGGGCCCGGGTCCATGGGCACCTAGGGAGGAGCATTCCCGCGGCGGCGGTAGATGAGGGTGGGGTCAGCGAAGCGAGTCCCGCTCGTGGACGGAGCCGGGACGTGGCGCAGGCGAGGTCGACGGAGCCGCGCGTGGCGCCGGGGCCGCTCGTGGAGCGGGTAGAAGTGCGAGCGGGGTCGTCGGAGCCGCGTGTGGCAGGAGCTGTGTCGACGGTGCCGCACGCGAGGATGGGGAAGCCGTGAGGGGTGCGGGCATTGATGCGAAGCGAGGTGACGGGGGGAATGGATAGTCGGATCAGACTCAAGGAGAGAGTCGAGATCGGTGGGTGGGGAGGAGCCAGCAAGGGGGAACACAGCTTCGTCGAAAACGACGTGACTAGAGATGATGATTTAGTGGAATGTGAGGTCAAGACAGCGATACCCCTTATGGTTAGGAGAGTAGCCAAGGAAGAGGCAATGAGTGGAGCGTGGAGAGAGCTTATGAGGGGCAGTAGCGAAAATGTTGGGATAGCAGGCACAGCCAAACCCGCGGAGGTGGTTGTAGGAGGGGGCTGTGCCGTACAGGGCGAAGTAGGGGTGGGGTGGCTCACCGCCTTCGATGGGAGGCGGTTGAGGAGGTGGGTGGCGGTGTGCAGGGCCTCTACCCAGTAGCTGGCAGGGAGAGACGCCTGGAAGAGAAGGCAACGTATCATGTTGGTGGTGGTGCGAATCATGCGCTAGGCCCGACCGTTCCGGGCAGAGGTGTAGGGGCACGAGAGACGTAGCTGAACGCCACTAGTGAGGAGGAATGATCGAGCGGCGTGGTTATCGAACTCGCGGCTGTTGTCACACTGCAGTGCATGGACCGGACGATGGAACTGGGTGGAGACCCAGGCGAAGAAGTGAGTGAGGGTGGTAAAAGTGTTAGACTTCAACCGAAGAGGAAAAGTCCATAGAAAATGGGAAAAATCATCCAAAATTACTAAATAATATTTGTATCCAGAGAGACTGAGTACAGGGGAGATCCAGAGACCACAATGGTGGCCTGCTTAGCCCTAGAGGAAGATGTAGGAAAAGGGAGACGAGTATGGCGGCCAAGCTGACAAGCATGACAGAGGCCCTCAAAATGACCCCTAATACAAGGATCTAAAGTGCTGGAAAGCTTTGTCATGACGTCATGTCCTGGGTGGCCGAGACGGCGATGCCAAGTGGTGGAGGTGGTGGTGGAGACCAGGACGGGAGGCGGAGACGCGCCGGTGGAAGAAAGCCGGAGCGTATCGAGGGGCCCGACGTTGTCACATCGGGTGAGTGGGGTCCTAGAGGCCAGATCCTTCACAGAAAACCAGAAGGGTCAAACTCAATGGAATAAGAATTGTCGGTAGTGAACCGACGGACGGAAAGAAGATTGTGAGTAACGTGAGGGGCTACGAGAACGTCGTTGAGATAGAACGGTCCAGGGAGTACCGAGGCACCTACTGAGGTGACCGGAAGAGTGGAATCGTTTCCAACGACTTTTGAGGTAGGGTGTGTGGAAGGGGATGAGTGTGAGCGAGATAGCATGCCTGTGGTGGGGGTGGTGTGGTAGGCTGCACAGGAGTCGATGACCAGTCAAAGGGTGGTGGAGCCAACGCCGTAGTGTTGTAGGCGACGGCGAGAGAGGTTAGGTCCCAGCCTCTAGCGAACGGGGACCCGAGGGTGTCGGTGTGGGGGTCCCCATAGGCGGGAGCTGAGGCGGGGTCGTCGGGGGTGCACCGCACGGAGGCATGCCGTAGGCAGGTGCCGGAGGCGTTAGGAGAGCTGGCGCCGGCGCCGAAGGACAAAAGGCATGGGGGGCCTGACCTGGACACATGGAGATAGTGTCGGTCCAGGGGTTGTAGAACGACGGCCAGCCCTGGCCGCCACCCTGGCCGGTGGAACCTCCACGGTTGGAGCTGCCGCCCCCACGTCCAACCTTGCGGGGGCGATGGCCGTCGTCGGCGGTGGAAGCCGGACGAGGGGCCACAGGTGTCGCGGCAGGGGGCCGAGCGAGGGCCCCGGTCGACGGAGTGAGGGGGGCTTGTCCCCCGGAAGGCACCTGAGCACCAGAGGAGGTGTTGTAGAGTGCTGGGGCCGGAGTGGGAGCCTTTATCGTCATGGTGAGCTCCTCGAGGACAAGCTCATTCCGCACAGCATGGAAGGTGGGAAAAGGCACGGTCCGCTTGATGAGAGCCTTCATGTGGCCGTAGCGGGGGTTGAGGCCACGCAGAAGGTTTAACACCAGGGTACGGTCCGCCACCGGCTCGCCGAGGTCCCGGAGGGAGTCCACCAGGCCCTTAATCTGGAGGTAGTACTCCCCCACGGAAAGGTTCCCCTAGGAGAACTGGTGGAACTAGGCGTCGAGGTGGAGGGCCCGAGCGTCCCGGTTCCCGAGAAAATGTTTCTCGAGAGCGGGCCACACCTGGCGGCCCGTGTGCGCCTGGTCACGGATGATGTTCTGGAGCTCGACCATGATGGTGCCGTGGAGCCACAAGAGCACCATGGTGTTCATTAGGGACCAAGCCGGGGACAGCGAGGTGATGATGTCGTCGAGAACGTGGTCGACGAGAGCATAGCGTCGCAGGGTGAGGAGGACCTGCCCTCGCCAGCGAGGGTAGTGGGAGGACGTCGGGTCCAGCACAATGGATACCAGGGACCGGATGTTGTGGAGACCGGTGGCCTGGGTATGGAGAGCGGCGATGTGGTCGGCGTCGAGTCCAGAGGCGTGGGGAGCCTCTGGGGTGGGCGGCGGTGTCTCATGAGCGACCGAAGGGGGGCCGATGAGGAGACGCTGTGCAGTGGCCATCTGGGCAGTCAGAGCGGCTCCCAAAGTACGCTCCTGCTCCAATGCACGGGACGCAGCGCGCTCGCGCTCCTGTGAGACCGCCAAGGCAGACTGAATGGTGGCGATGGCAGATGCCAGCGCAGAGTCGGTAGGAGTTGCGGAAGCCCAGGTGGTGTCGGTAGCGAGCGGACAAGTGGTGGACAACCCAGGGGACGGCTGCCTGGGGAGGCGGGTTGGCGATAGGAGACCGATAAGGGCGTTTGTGCACGCCGAGTAGCCCGGTAGGCCAAGCCCGAAGGGGACGAGACCGGCGGCGCGAGCACTGTCTTAAGTAGTATAGATATAGAAGTAAGATAAAAAAATGTATGATTTTTTTAGAATTTTTATAAACTTTGTTAGTTTAAACATACTTACATGTACTAAAATCTCATATGCACAAGATATATACCATTTTCCAAAGCCCTCGCTCAGCACACCGCTACGTTGATAACGGCCACACACACCACAGACCACACCGCTCTTCTCCCGGACTCCATGCCACAGATCTCGCCGCTTTTCACTCTTTTGTCTCTCCGTACTCCCCCCCCCCCCCCCGCAGGTCGCATCTATGGCGGAGGACGCACACAACGCAGCCGCCGAGGGTAGCCAGCCCGCTCCTCCTGAGGGATCCGCTGATGCCGCCCCGTCGGCTACTACGGGCGCCAAGGCCGCGGAGGTGCTGCTCCTGTCGCTCAGCATCTGGCCGCCGTCGCAGCGCACGCGCGACGTCGTGGTGCGCCGCCTCGTGTAGACGCTCGCGACGCCCAGCGTCCTCTCCCAGCGCTACGGCGCCGTCCCGGAGCCCGAGGCCGAGGGCTTCGCGGCCGCCTCCAAGTCCTCCGCCGCTGAGTCCCCGGCCTCTATCGAGGAGGGATTGAGGTGCTCCAGGTGCATCGGATAGATCAAGGCATTCAGTGAGCTTGCAGCATTCAGTGAGCTTGCGTGGCCCATGGTGCAAGGCAGAAGAGAGGAGTGCGAGCAAGGATGGAAGGGGCGCGCATGTATCGTTGGAGCACAGAAAAGGATGGAAAGGATGCAGGGAGGAGTATGGAAGGGGCGGGCTAGGATCGAAGGGAGGCGGAGGCGGGGGAGGAGGATGATGGTCGGGTTTACCGGCGGGGATCACGGTCAGGGGGGCGAGGGAAGGGGGTCACAGAGGCAGGGGCGGGCGTGGAGGGGCAGAACCGTGCACCGTGTGGACGCGTACACTACTGTCTTAAGAAGTCGTATAGATAGGTAGAGGGATAATAGTACAAGTTCAACATAAACCAACATAATACACTTAAAATCTAACATAACTAATAGATGGTAGTAGAAGATTAGGAAAAAATGATTACTTAACTAATGGATTTACTGGTTTAATAGAGAAGTAAAAAGAAAAGCAAAAATAAAAGAGATTAAAGACATGGGCCACGAGCTTGCTGTTTCCCGGCCCAGCCTACTTCTTAACCTAATCTTCCCCGTTCCCAGCTGACCCTACCGCATCCTCCCTCCCCTCAGCCACCACCCTGCAGCATCCTCCCTCAGCCGCCACCTTGCAGCTGCCAGAAAGGAGAGAGAGGAGGAGAGTCGCCGCCAAAGGGAGGGGAGGTCGCGAACCGCCCACATGAGAGAGGGAGGATGCGCGCGACGCCGCAACCCGCAACGCCGCTGCGACCCACGCTGTCGACCCCTCTTCCCTGCGTCGTCGACGCCTCTTCCCCGCGTCGTCGACGCCTCCTACCCCCACCTTACTCTTGCGGCAAGGCGACAGCCATGGTTTTTAAAGTGGTAAGGCGGTCCAAGGCGTTGGAGCACCGCCTGGGCGCCTAGGCGATGTAGGGAGGCAAGGCGCCTAGGCGTTAGACCACCGCTCGGACGCCTAGGCGTCGCCTAGGTGACGCCTTAAGAACAGAGGCGACAGCATGCCTTGCCCCCTCCTGGTCGCCTTACCGCTTAGGCGTCGCTACTCCTTAATAACTATGGTGACTAGGCTCAATTATAAGATTTGAAAACATTGTTGTAGCATAGCATCAATTAGCCAACAACTCTAGAATCTAACAGTCTTTTGGTTCATGCCAAACATTGCCACATCACATGTTACTCATGCCACGGTTTCTATTTTTTCGAAAACATAGGAAAGCATGCCACACATTCTTAGGCAGTTGTTTGCACAACTATGGCACGTCAAACTTTCTAAGCACCTTGTCCCACATGTCAGACTTGCTTTCTTACCAAACTTCGCCACAAGTGAGTTGAATTTTGTTTGCCATACTTTCTATGGCACAAACATTTTTTTCCAAGATAAGGTGTGGCAAACTTAGGCACAAACCAACAGGATCTAAATAAAGAATTAGCAGGGTACGAGGAGCATAATCAAAATCAATCAATGGTGCATGGCTTACCATGCATGGGTAGATAAGAAAGTTGTTGAAGTAAAATGAGAAGTCACCTCATGTTGTGTCTCTGAATTCACATGATTCTCACACCGAATACCTCGAAAGTATAATTCACCACCAAAGAATTGTTTTCCAAGGCAAACATTTAATGTAACTTCTGAATCATCAACATGAAAACCTACAAAAGAAAATACTAACAGTTTAGAAACAATCCCACTTGTTCAAATATATGTTCATCTCGATATTACAAAGAAAAGCAACGGAACTATTGAATAATGTAAAAACCCTAACCCTTGAGTGGGTTGGGTATTCCATATATATGTCAGGTTACATGGGTTGGGCTCTAGGCCCATTACATTTTGACAAGAAAGACAATCTAACAGCCCCCTTCTGTAGGCGAAACTCTAGCCACAACATATGTTGAGACTAGACCAAAACTCTGAGAATGAGAGAAGACCCTTAATAAAAATGTCAGAAAATTGTGAGCTCGTCCAGACTTGATGAACGTGGACATCCCTTACAGCAACGCACTCACGAACAAAGTGACCTTGATCTCAACATGATTCGTGTGCTGATGCTAGACAGGGTTGATGGAGAGGTAGACGTAGAGATGGCAACGGGTATGTACCCGTAGGATAGTATCATCCCATACCTATACCCGTAAAAAAAATCTTACCCGTCGGGTTACCCGTATAAGGTCACGGGTATAAAATCTTACTCATACCCATACTCGCGCGAATAATTTTACCCGTACCCGCTAGAAAAGTCTAAAATACTAATGTGCCAATCACTCAAAATGTCAAACAAACACATAAAATGATGAAGGGGGTTGTGGAGCTCTGGTGCATCACTCCATCCACCCCATTAGCGACAACCTAGTACTCCGCCTCAGCAACGGAGGGCACCTGTCCCAGTTATCATAGACAACCAGCTTAGGTGTGCAGGAGCGCCAAAGATGAACCTCATATTCGATAGTACCCTAGAGGTACCGAAGGATCCACTTGACCGCACTCAGGTGTGGCTCCCGGGGATCATGCATGTAAAGACAGAGCTAGCGGACAACATACGCGATGTTGAGCCGGGTGAAGGTGAGACACTGAAGATTGCTGGCAAGACTACAGTAGGCAGTGGGATCGCAGACACGAGAACCGTCGCTAGAGACTTTGGCCTGTGTGTCCACCAGTGTCGCGCATGGCTTGCAATCCAACATACCAGCATGCTCCAGGACATCCAGGGTGGCCATTTGGATGACGCTCAATAGCAATCCTTAGAAAATGATGAAGAGGATCCAAGTCCTTCGTTGCGAACTCGTGCTGAAGGGGGGGGGGGGTAATGATCCAATGCAGCAAGCCCAATAAAGAGGCAGTGAGAACAATGTCATCAACATACATAAGAAGGTACACAATGTCATTGTAGCACCAATAGATGAAATAGGTAAGTTTAAGACAGCCTCAGTAAAGCTCAGGGAGCGCATATATGTGGCAAACCTGTTGTACCAAGCACGGGGGGCTGCTTCAGACCATAAAGGGACTTGTTGAGCATGCAAACCATGTCTGAATGAGTTGAGTCAACAAATTGGCAGACTGAGACTATCTCCAACAGCTTACTCATCCTCTTCCCCTATTTTAAACTTCACTCTATGAACAGTGGAGCCTACAGCGCAAAACAGTGTTTTGCACGGCCATATGTACGCTCCGTTGGGCATAGCCTAACTACAATAGACGATCTTCGTGAGAGTCCCATGGAAAAAGGTATTCTCGATGTCCAACTGATGAATGGGCCAAGAACGAGAGAGAGCCAGTGAGAGAACAGTTTGGACAGTGGCAGGCTTCGCTACTAGACTGAACGACTCATCGTAGTCAACCTCAGGACGTTGAACGAATCCCCGAAGAACCCAGCAAGCCTTGTACCAACCTAGAGAGCCATCAACCTTCTGCTTGTGTGTCTAGACCCACTTGCCAGTCACCACATTGTTGCCTAGTGAACGGAGCACCAAATCCTAGGTGTGATTGTCAAGGTGGGTCTAGTACTCTTCCTCCATAGTGTGATGCAAGTGAGGTTCGACGAGGGCGCTATGAATAGAAGACGACATGCGGGAGACCAGCGTGGAGGTCCCGGAGAGAACAAGACTATCAACAAGCCGAAGAACCCCAGCAGCCTAGCAAGTCACCATTGGTGGACGTGGCGAAGGTCACGCTGAAGAAGAGGGGTGATACAACGTCGGCTCGGTCCGGAAGCGAGGCGGTGCATGCACTCGCACGACCACGCACGTCACTGATAGACATGCACATGGTTGGCATAGCGAGGAGGGGCCGCTACCGAGGAGGGCACCAGGGAGGACCCCAATGGTCTGGACAAGGTAAGCGAAGTCATGGGAAAAAGGGGTCAACAGAGCTGCCAACGATCCGGCGAAGATCGAGTAGGAGACATACAGACTGACTGGGGCTATAGGGCAGCCTAGAGGGAGTCTAGAGGCACGCGAGCCAAAAGAGGCATCGGTGCCATAGGCAGGAACGGTGTGGGGTAAACCTACAGGAGGGAAAAAGACGATGACTAACCAGATGGAGACACGGGTTCAGGATCAAGAAGAAAGTCCAACTCGGGAAGGGAGTCAGTGGTGAACTGGGAGGGATGCGAGAAGGGGAAATCTGTCTCGGCAAAGATAACGAGACGGGAGATGTGTAGTGAGATCAAGAGACTGATACCCTTTGTGATCAGAGGAGTAACCGAGGAAGACATGACGGGTGGAGCGAGGGACAAGCAGCAAGCTTATGGAGAGTAGTGGCAGAAAGGTTGGGGTAGCATGCGGACCCAAAAACATGAAGATGGTCGTAGAAGGAAATGGTATCGAAAAGAACAAAGTGGGTGTGGGGGCACGAATCGTCGTAGTAGAAAGACACATGAGGTAGGTGGCGGTATCGAGGCTCTCAGCCTAGAGCGAGTAGAAACGGATGCCTGAAAGAGCAAGGAGCGCATGATGTTGTTAGTAGTGTGAATAATGCGCTCAACCTTGCCATTCTGAGAAGTGTAGGGGCAGGACATCTAGAGTTGAACACCATGGGAGGAGAACGACCGAGATAAGTTATCAAACTCACGATCATTGTCACACTGGACGGTCTTAATTGCACGACCAAAGTGAGTGGAAACCCATGCAAAGGACAGAAGAGCCACAAAAGTATCAAACTTTGAATGCAAGGAGAGGTCCACAAATCCCAATATATAAAAAAAACTCGACCTGTGGGGGTAAGATCGCCCCCACAGCATTATATTAAGAAGACCTCACGCAGATCGAGAAAACCACCGAACCCCTGCCCCACCCATACACAGCGGCACTGTAGCCCATGTGAGAACGACCGCGACTAGGACCGGGCCTTAGACCTGTGCTTTGGCGTGGGATAGACGAGGAGATTTTTTAACCACAGCCTACAAATTCGCTCCCACGGAGGAGTCGAACCCAAGACCTGAGGAGTGCTACTCAGACCACCTAACCAACTCGGCTAGAGACCCTTTCACCAAATCCCAATATATGATATCACAATTGAGCATAACCTAAGAGGTGATAGTGAAAGGGAGTCGAACCTAACGACCTATCTACAAGGTGTGGCATAGATGGTCATAGGTGCCCCTAGTACAAGAAATAACTGAACTACTACACAACTTACACAACACATCAGGGCTAGGATGACCGAGTCGATGATGCCAAGTGCTAGATGTAGTGGAAGCAGTCAGGGCGTGTGGCTGCAGCGAGGACGAAGGCGATGATGTAGGAGAAGCAGGATAAGGAGAGTCGGACATAGGCAGTCGCAGGCTATACAGGGGCTAGAGCTATCACAACAGGCGAGAAAGCTCTAGATATTCACGGACAAGCCAAAAGTATCAAGCTCAATGGAGCAAGAATTATTGATGGTAAACTAACAAACCGATAAAAGATTTTGAATGATATGTGGGACAACAAGAACATTACGAAGATGAAAGGGCCCGAGAAGAACCAAATCACCTACAGAGGAACCGATCGTTTTCTAGAAAATTAAAAACCGAGAATTTCAGTTTCGGGCTTTTGCTTTGGTTTTTCGGTAAAACCGAACACCAAACTTATACTCAAGATAACACATACAACAAGTTTACATGATAGATTACAGAGCTTGAAAAAGTAAAAATTATATAGGTACAAATATTTAGAGATACAACATACATCACATAAAATTAGGTCAATAACAATTTAATTGCATCAAACATTTAGTTCGCATAATCAAATAGTCAAATTTTAGAAATGATAAAGTTTTGTATTCGATTTTTTTGGTATTTCGTTTCGGTATATGGTAAACCGATTACGATACCGAACACCGAATTTTTTAGATACAAAAACTGAAACCAAAACCAAACTACCGAAAAACCAAAATTTCAGTTCGGTTTGGTTTACGGTAAAAAAGTGTCCACCTCTAGATGGAGCGGGCGAGAGAGATGGGTGGGAGGAAGAAAGTATACTAACGTCTGGAGTTGTGATAGGAGGCACCGGAATTAGCAAAACAGACACACACAGTGTGTCACTTAATGGTTCTTAGCCCATGTAGTTGGATATATATTAATATATCCCCTACCCAATTGGGGTTAGGGTTTTCAGCTTCTAATATGGTACCAAGCCTTTCTCATCTTCCCTCCCTCCCGCCCTGTTTATCCTAGAAAGTGCAGCCGACGGACACCCTGAAAGGGAAATAGGCTTACACCTTTTCCTAATTGATTTTGGTGGTTGAATTGCCCAACACAAATAATTGGACTAACTAGTTTGCTCTAGGTTATAAGTTTTACAGGTGTCAAAGGTTCACATCAAACCAATAAAAAGACCAAGAAAGGGTTTAAACAAAGAGAGCAAAAGACAACCCAAAGGCAGCCCTGGTCTGGCGCACCGGACTGTCCGGTGCGCCACCGGACAGTGTCCGGTGCGCCAGGGAACCCAACTCCAAACTTGCCACCTTCGGGAATTCTGGGAGCCGCTACGCTATAATTCACCGAACAATCCGGTGTAGCACCGGACTGTCCGGTGTGCCAGCGGAGTAACGGCTACACAGCGCCAACGGTCGTCTGCAACGGAACAGTAAAAGTGAACAGTGCGCGCCTGCGCGCGAAGAAGTCAGAGCAGCGCCAGAAGGCGCACCGGACAGTGAATAGTGACTGTCCGGTGCACCACCGGACTGTCCGGTGGCCCAGTTGTCAGAAGCTCCAACGGTCGGAACCCAACGGCCTGGTGACGTGGCTGGCGCACCGGACAGTGTTCGTTGGCGCACCGGACTGTCTGGTGCGCCATACGACAGAAGCCCTCACCAACGGTTCTTTTGGTGGTTGGGGCTATAAATACCCCCCCCCCAACCACCACACTTCAATGCATCCAAGTTTTCAGCCTTCAAACCTCATACAAGAGCTCTAGACTTCATTCAAAGACACAAACAAGAGATCAAATCCTCTCCCAAGTCCAAAGATCATTCCAATCAAATAGTGACTAGTGAGAGAGACAATTGTGTTCATTTGAGTTCTTGCGCTTGGATTGCTTTTCTTCTTCCTTCTTTCTTGTTTCCAACTCAATTGTAACCAAGACAAGAGACACCAATTGTGTGGTGGTCCTTGTGGGGACTTAGTGTCCCGTTTGATTGAGAAGAGAAGCTCACTCGGTCTAAGTGACCGTTTGAGAGACGGAAAGGGTTGAAAGAGACCCGGTCTTTGTGACCACCTCAACGGGGAGTAGGTTTACAAGAACCGAACCTCGGTAAAACAAATCAATGTGTCATCCGCTCTTATTCACTTGTGATTTGTTTTCACCCTCTCTTTCGGACTCGAATTTAATTCTAACGCTAACTCCGGCTTGTAGTTGTGCTTAAACTTTATAAATTTCAGATTTGCTTATTCACCCCCCCCTCTCTATGCGACTTTCACACCCCTCCCTCATTGTTGACTGTACCTCTCCCTCATGGTTGACCGTACCTAGGCAGCCATTGCCACCAGCACACAGCCCGTGACTGCGCAGCCCCTCCCCAACGCTGACGCATCCATCCCTGCACGGCCACGATCGCGCCGCCACCCAGCTTCCCCAGTTCCTCGCACTCGCACCGCCACCCAGCGCGGGCAACCTCATTTACGCCTCCTTCCTCGGGACCACGCTGCGGCCTAGCTTCCCCAGCACGGCTCGTACCATTTGCACCCCCTTCCTCGATGGCGCCCCCTCCACGCCGATGCGACTGCCCACCGCGACGGCGTTGCCCTCCCCTGCAACCATGGCGCTGTCGCCCATCCCTGCTCCATCTTTGCGTCGACACCCCCTCCTTTGCCCTAGCAGCGCGTTGGTGCTCCTCCCTACGTAGGCTTGTTCCTCCCTGCTCCCGGCGCCGCCAATAGTTCCCCAGTGCGGCTCCACTCGATGTCGTCAGCCTCCTCCCGCATCCTCGTGCCGACAACCTTCCCCGACACGCACACTTCCCCAGCAGTGGTCTGTCCGCTCCCGTGCCGAACGTCCCCACCGTAGCCGCCATAGCGCTTCTCCCTCCTGCATAGATTGCCCCGCATGGGTGCTTGCGGCGACATCCGGCGTCAATGTTCTCGCGTCATTCTCCACCGTCAGCACCCTCACTCTCAAACCGAATATTGGCGAGCCGCTCCTCCCACCGTTCGTGCCACTGACTCCACCTGGGTGGTTGCCCACGCCACCACCAAGGTCGTCGTGGCCACTGCATGCGATCGTGAACGAGTTGTGTCCCTCGTCTGGGAGCATGAGTCTATCGTAACAAATGCTCTCGCCTCTCACCAGGCTGAGGCCGAGCGTCTCCTCCACGGCTATGTGATGTCGAACCCTCTCCGGTGGACCCAGTGCTACCCCCTCCCACGAAGTACGAGATCGCGGTCATTGCGAACTTCCATGCTTAGGCAGTCGGTGGCAAGAACATCCGGTCACACGTCTCCATTATCCTTGACCTTGTGTCCACCCACTACGCTCGTTGGCGCGACCAGGTGTTCGTAACCGTTCAGTGTTATGTCGTCGTCGATGTCGCCTCTGAACTACTCTTGTTCTGGCACTAGATGACAGTTTGGTCCTCTTGTGGCTCCTCGGCGAGCTAAGCACCGAGCTTCCGGACGTCGTCCGCAAGCGAGAGGCACTGCTCGCCAGGCCTGGGTTGCCCTCGAGGCCCAATTCCTTAACAAGAAGGATGCCCACGCCCTCCACCTCTTGTTCTTCTTCCAGGGAGGCCTAAGTACTACCGGCGAATGAAGGGCATGGCAGACTCCCTACGCAACCTCGACGAGCACGTCTCCAACCGCACGCTTGTCCTCAACCTTCTGTGTGGTCTCAATAGGCGTTATGACCACCTGAAGTCCTTCATCAAGCGGTCTATATCGTTCCCCTCATTCCACTACGTCTGCAACGAGCTACTTCCCGAGAAGCTCAACCTAGACACTAAGTGCCCCACGTCCACCACAGCACTCTATGACGCATCCTCCGCCGGTCAGCCCCCTCGCCCTCCGACGCCGGTGGGGCTCCTGCATGCCCTCCTGCCGCCCCCACTGCTCCTCATTAGGCTCCCAACCCCGGCAACAGTCGCTGACCCCGCAAGGGCAATCATGGGGGTGATGGCCCTTCCCATGGTGGCCTCACTAGTCGCAATAACGGCCCTGTCTGGTCGTCCTTCTACAACCCCTAGATGGAAACCATCTCCATGTAGTCAGGCCCGACCATGGGTGCTTCCTCGTTGCATCCACCACAGCTGGCACTGCTAACCATGCCCTACTACGATGCACCTCTGCCTTCGGCGCCCCCTCTTCCACACTCGACGCCGACTCCACGTCTCCTCCCACTCCTAGGGACCCCCCGCCTCGGCCACTTGGTCTACATGGGGTGGAGGTGAGGACTAGGCGGCCCTAGCTGGCTCGTGCAGCACCATGACGCCGTCACCGCCTACCACACCACCTCCTACCACAGGAAAGATAGTCTAACAAGAAGACATATTTTGCTTCCATACGATGGTAGTAAGAGAGAATTTAAATGCTTACTCGAAATTAAAGTTTTCCTAGAAAGAATGCATAAGTACGTTCATATCGATATCACAAAGGAAGAAAAATAAGTATGATAATGAACCTTAAAGAAATTAGCAAGATGATACATACAAGCAGCTATAAGAAATCAACTAATCTTAACATCTTGAAAGTATATGGTAAGCTAAATTTGCCTAGAAAGCATGAAGGCAGGGTACACTTTTCTACTAACTTAATATGTCACATCACTTCCACTAAAAAGCATAATGGATTTCGTGCCTTTTGAAGATGTTCGGTGTATAAGGGCTAGCAGATGCAGTTGGAAAATGAATCTAGTTGTCATTTGTCATGTGGGGCCGGACGTTTGCATGACGTCGGCTAGACCAACGCAAAATAGGGGCGTGATCAAGATGTAATCGGCCAGATCAAGATGTGATCGGCCAAGTACAGTTTGTTGAGAGTTTTTAGCAAATAGATAAGGATAGAATTGTTAGCAAATAAGATAAGCAGAGTTTTTAGGAGAGATTTTAGGAAAGTTTGTTAGATCAAGGAGAGTTTTTAGGGAAGTTTGTTAGATCAAGGACTATATAAGTCGCACAGCGCAAGTAATGGAATCAAGCAGTAATTCATCTATCTCATATTCCTCTTCTCTACCAGCAACATAGGGAGCCGAGGGGAAAAACCTCGCCTCGCCTCTACCAGCGGCTACGCCCTACGCAGCTTGGGCGCGCCACCACGCTACCAGCCTTACACCCAGCCACGCCATAACACCTTGGTATTCCTCGCAAACATAGTTGTCGCCCCGCATCCTTGTTGCCGCATACGACACCCCAGCCATGGGGGATTCCAACACAGTCGAAATCGGCCCCCTCATCAAATCGCTCTCCGCCACCGTCGAGTTCCTGAAGGTCTTCGTCGCCGAGCATCAACATGACCGCCGCACTGAATCTTCAGCCTCAGCAGGGAAGATGCAGCACACCGGCAAGCACTTCCAAGATCGCCCCCCTCACTTTCAGAAGATGGATTTCCCAAGATTCGACGGCATGCCCGATCCACTGGTGTTCATTAACCGGTGTGAATCCTACTTCCATCAGCAACGCATCATAGAGGAAGAGCACGTGTGGATGGCCTCCTACAACCTGGAAGACATCGGGCAGTTGTGGTTCATCCAAATTCAACAAGACGAGGGCACTCCACAATGGTGTTGCTTCACCGAACTCCTGCACCAGCGATTCAGACCACCCCTGCGGTCCAACCCATTGGGCAAACCGGCAGCATGTCATCGCATGAGCTTAGTGGTGGAATATCAGGACCGCTTCCAAGCCCTGCTACCACGTGTCGGCCACCTCACGGAAACCCAGAGTGTACATCTCTTCACGGCGGGACTCCAACCACCCCTTAGCCTCGACATCGAGATCCACAATCCACAGTCCATGTCCATCGCCATGAGTCTCGCCAGGAAGCTAGAGCTTCGGGAGCAGATCGCAGCAAGCACATGCCACACCTCAGCGTGTGGGCGGCCGAGGTCTCCTGCCCACACCTCCCGCCACCTCAAGGGCACCTTCCGGATCCTACAACTCTACCATCACCATTGAAGGTCGTCCAGTCAAGAAGTTGTCTCAGGCAGAGATGGAAAAACGACGTCGGCTAGGCCTCTGCTACAACTGCAACGACAAGTTCAGTCACGGGCACAATAAAGTCTGCCCCGACAGTTCTTACTGGACCTAGATGACGCCGAAGATGAGGACAACTGCACGGGGCCCGATCCACAAGAAGCACCGCTCATCTCCCTCCATGCCATAGCCGGCGTTCGCTCCTCGGCCACCATGAAGGTCCACATCACCATGGGCAGTGTTGTCCTCTACCCCTTGCTCGACTCTGGGTCCACGCACAACTTCATCGCCGAAGACAGCGCGCCAGCAACAGGACTTCTACCCCAACAACGTGACAAGCTGAACATCACGGTCGCCAATGGCGAATGCGTGCCCTGCGTCTGCATGTATCGCACGCCGCGTTCAACATCGACCAGCAACCATTCGGCGCCGACTTCTTTGTCCTGCCACTCGCAGGATACGATGTCGTGCTGGGCACCCAATGGCTGGCAACGTTGGGACCGCTGTTGTGGGACTTCGGTCAACTCACCTTGCAGTTCTGGCAGGGCTCCCAAGCCGTCTGCTGGCACGGGATCGCGGAACCGGCCCGGGCTCCCAAGTCATCTGCTGGCACGGGATCGCAAGACTAGCCAGTCCGCAACTCCATGCGACAACGGACGGCGACCTCCTCAACGCCATCCTGACGGAGTTCCAACAAATCTCCGCCAAGCCGACCGGTCTACCGCCGCCGCGTACGCACGACCACCATATCACACTGTTGCCTGGTGTCGCCCGGTGGTTGTGCAACCATACAGGTACCCATTGAGCCACAAGGATGAGTTAGAACGTCAATGTCAAGCCTTGCTCCAACAGGGACTCATCCGCCCAAGCCAGGCATTCTCCTCGCCGGTCCTCCTCGTCAAGAAAGCCAACGGCTCAGGGCGTTTCTGCATCGACTACCGCGCATTGAACAGCATCACCGTCAAGGACGCATTCCCTATTCCAGTGGTCGATGAACTGCTGGATGAACTACACGGCACACTAATTCACCATGCTCGACCTCTGGTCCAGCTATCACCAGGAGCGCATGTTCCTAGGCGACGTACACAAGACGGCGTTCTGAACCAATGACAGACTATACGAGTTCCTTGTAATGTCGTTCGGCATCTCCAACGCCCTGGCCACCTTCCAAGCCCTGATGAACGAGATCCTCTAGCCCTTCCTGCGTCGCTTCGTTCTAGTCTTCTTCGACGACATCCTCATCTACAGCACCACATGGATGGATCACCTCCACCACGTCCACACGGTACTCGAGGTGCTCCAACAACATCGCCTCTTCGTCAAGCGTACCAAGTGTGCCTTCGGCGAGCGCTCCATCACGTACCTAGGACACGGCATCTCAGCCAAAGGTGTGGCCATGGATGCAGGGAAGATCCAGGTCGTCCTGGATTGGCTGGTACCGGCATCCGTCCGGGCACTCCGCGGCTTCCTCGGCTTGGCGGGATACTACCGCAAATTTGTGCAGGACTTCTATCTCATAGCCGCACCCTTGACGGAACTGCTATGCAAGTCCAAGTTCGGGTGGACGGACACAGCCGCAACCACCTTCCAGGTGCTCAAGACGGCACTCACCACCTCCTCCTACGAGTTTGGAGCCGTGTTGCTGCAAGACAAGAGACCCCTGCATTCTACAGTAGGCCGGTGGCACCTCGACATGCTTCCCTTGCGGCATACGAGAGGGAACTCATTGGCCGCGTACAGGTTGTTGCCATTGGAGGCCATACATGTGGGGCAGGTATTTCCGCGTCCACACCGACCACTACAGCCTCAAGTTCCTCCTCGACCAATGCATAGCAACCATCCCTCAACATCATTGGGTGGGCAAGCTGCTGGGATTCGACTTCGAGGTCGAGTACAAATCGGGCAACACCAACATCGTCGCCAACGCCCTCTCCCGTCGTGACATGAAGGCATCTTCGGCATTCACCATGGCGACACCTCGGTTCTCCTTCATCGACAACCTGCACCAAACACACAGAAACGATCCAGAACTGGTCGCTCTCAGCGACGACATCAGTAGAGGGCACCGTGCGACGCCATGGGCCATACATTCTGCCGTCCTCCGCCCTTCTCCAAGAGATAGTGGGCGACATCCACAATGACGGCCACGAGGGCATCCAGCGAACTCTTCATCGCCTCCGCCGCGACTTCTACGCCCCTAACCTTCGTGCTGTAGTGCAGGAATTCGTCAAGGGGCACCACACATGCCAACGCTAAAAAACCGACCACATGCTGCCAAGCGGTCTCCTACTTCCCCTTCCTGTTCCAAAACTGTTTTGAATATAAAATTTCCTTTCATAATCATCCACGTATAGTATATCAAAGTGTCACCCAAAATGTTAAAAGGTAGAAGTTCAAATAACATCAGATATCTAGTATTTTCAATCATTGTTCTTTTGATTTATTACTATATTGTAAGGATTCTGCTAATAGGAAAAAGAACATATTTATCTGACAAGTACCTTTGTATGCTATATATAAATGATGAAAGAAAATTCACATCCCATTTGTACTTAATTTCTTCTCAAACAAATCTCATAGAGGAGACAAACAGTGAGGATTATAGGTGATGCATGTGACTGCAGAATCATATTTACACATCATGTCCTCAGATATTTAAATTTCTTATTATTTATGATGAGCCATCAGCTTTACTTCCATGTTGTTTTGAGTTAGAAAAGTGTAAAACGGTAGGTTCAAAGGTTGGTAACTAGCAACAACTGGATATCCTATTTGATATACTGGTTATGGAACTTGTGAATAGACTCTGATTTTTTTGCAGGTGAATCCTCCAACAGCAAGTACATCGAACTTACATGTTAACCAAAAATATTAAAAGCAAAAGAAAACTTATGATAATGAATTCCTTGGACACTTCAAGGTGTTTCTAACTACAAGTTATCTGCATTCTTGAATATAGTGCAGGAACTTACCTAGTTCAACATCCCTGTCTTTCCCATATTCAACAATAAAAGCGTGATGGGAGTCCAATGTTCCTCCACCAACCTCAGGATAAAGAACTAAAGATCAACCCAGAGCATAAGATTAATGAGAAACAACTGAAATAAAGTGATCGATATATGTGACAACATAGAAGTCATTCAGACAACCTTTAGAAATTGGAGCTATGAACTGTTCCATGAACTGGTTCAGCATAGCTTCCAGGCCAAAATCATCAAGGACAGCACCATACTTGTTCATTGTATTAGGCCTCATTATCTTAAATTTCATAGCATGGACCCATTTTTCAAAGTTCTCTACCTACAAAGGTGCACAAAATTAGAAAATGATGAACAAATTTTGGAATGAAATCTTACTTTTTGTCCTTAATATACCATACCTCCTCCAATAACATCTCACAGAAAGTAGGCTGCAACATAGCAAACGAATAAACACCAGGAATTGGCTCAGTCATAATACTTCTAAAGCATTCTTCTGTATTGCTCCTAACTGCTTCAAGGAATGTTGGTAAGAAGAACACTGAAGGATGCATATTGTATAATTCTTCATGAAGAGGCTGCCAGAAAGAAAAAAGATAAAAGAGGTGAGTTTCTTCTAGAAGAAAAGGAGGAATAAATAATGTTAAGAATGTTACAAATAAAAGAGACTGAAATTGGTGACAGTATTGAGGCTCGATGGCAACTACTCCTATGTAGAGCACATGAGAGACAATAAGGGAAACCCTAGACTAGGAGATTACACTAATACCCTTTTGCAGTGCTTATCTCGCTCCGAGTATCAAGACGTGAAGGATAAGTTCCCAATTCTGAGTACCATGTTCTGGTCCATTTTGGACCCTTTCTTTCCTTCTTCATATAATGATGCACACCTATCCTGCGTTGCGCATTCGAGAAAAAAAAGTTCCCATATCTGGTCAACCACGAGCTGCTGGACAAGCTCAAGGGGGCGCACTTCTTCACCAAGCTGGACCTCCACAACGGCTATCACCAGGTGTTGATGCGCCCGGAGGCCATCGCCATGACAGCGTTCTGGACGCACCATGGCAACTTCGAGTTTTTGATCATGGCGTTCAGGCTCACGAATACCCCCTCCACCTTCCAGACGCTGATGAACAACGTGTTGCACGTCTACCTCCGACGTTTCGTGTGCTGGTGCTCTTTGACGACATCCTCATCTACAGCAGCACATGGGTCGAACACCTACAACATGTTCGACTAGTCCTCCTGAGGCAGCACAAGCTGGTTGTCAAGCAAAGCAAGTGCTCCTTTGGCGCACCATCAATCTCCTACCTCGGGCACATCTTCGATGGCGGCGTGTCCATGGACCCGAACAAGGTGGAGGCCATCTAAGTCTGGTCATGCCCTACGAAGGTCAAGGGTTTACGTGGCTTCATTGGACTCGTGGGTTACTACCGCAAATTCATTCAAAATTTTGATCTAGTTGTCCACCCACTCAAACAGCTGCTGAAGGAGTCCTACCTTTGGGATGTCGCCACCGATCAGGCCTTCAACGCCCTCAAGCAGGCCTTGGTCGCCAACCGCACCCTGCAACTAGCAGACTTCGGCGCAACATTCATCGTCAACTATGACCCATCTGGTACAGGCTTCAGCGTTGTGCTACATCAAGATGACGGCCCCATTGCGTTCTATGGCCAACCTATCGCACCACAACACGCCAAGTTGGTCGTCTATGAGAGGGAGCATATTGGGATGGTTAAAGCAGTACAACACTAGCGTCCAAACCTCTGGACAAGCCCCTTTGTGGTGCGGACAGACCACTACGCACTGAAGTGCCTACTCGATTAGCGTCTCTCCACCATCCCACGGCACGCCTAGGAGCAAATTGTTTGGCTATGATTTTTTCATGGAATATCTGTCTGGCAAATCCAACACGACCGCTGACGCGCCGTCTCGACGGGATGAAGAATCTACCATGGTGTTGGCAATATCCAACCCCACTTTCTTGATCTACGACGACCTCCGCCGCGAGATGACCAAGCAAGAAGACGAACCGTGGATGGCATCGTTCATGTCGGGCGCATCTTCACACCATTCTCGTCCGCCCTATGGCCCACTATCATTGCAATGGCTCGCAAGACGGTACATGAGGGCGTCCAGAAGACTCTGCATTGTCTATGCGCCTCGTTCTATAATGTCCACACCGCCAAGTTCGTCAAAGACTATGTAAGAGTTGTATTGTTTGTCAGCGCAACAAGTCTGGGCTGTAAGTAGCAAACTCTTACTCTCATTGATAGGATGACCCCAAGAGTTGGGGCAATTTTTCTGGTTTTATTTCTCATGCAGTGACATGCCAACCTGAGGGGTTTAGGGTTACATATTTATAGCTGGCCAAGGCAGCCAAGCATATGTTGAGATGCTAGTCTAAGATTCTGTTCTAAAAGATGTTGTCCTCTAAGATGCTAGTCTAAGATGTTGTCCTTCCACATGTAGAAGACCACAAAAAGAGCCACAAAGACTTATTCCATCATTATCCCCCTCAGTCTTGTGCAGCGTCTTGTGGGAAAGTTGGACCAACCCAGACCTAGACCAAAGCTCAAGGTGATGGAATAAGTCATGTGGTCTTCGTGTGGACGACAGCATCTCTGTTTTGTGGTGTGGAGGACAGTCCGCACAGCATCTCTGTTGTAGGACAGCAGCAGCAGCAGCAGTCTTTTGACTGTTGTAGGACAGCAGCAGCAGCAGTCTTTTGACTGCTGTAGGACATCAGCAGCAGTCTTTTTGAGTGTTGTAGGACAGTAGCAGCAGCAGTCTTTTTTACTGCACTTTAGCATCTAGAGGACAGCACTTGTGTGCTGTAGTAGCATCTAGAGGACACCACCTGTGTGCTGCAGTAGCATCTAGAGGACAGCACCTTTGTGCTGCCGTGTGTAGTGTAGTATGTAGTGCAGCCCCTAGGGCTATAAATATGTCTCCAACCCTTCTAAGGGTATGCCATTTTGAGTAGTGTGTGAGAAATAAATCGAAAATTGCTCCAACTCGTAGTGTCATCCTCTCGATGAGAGTAAGAGTCACATTGCTTACAATAGGTATCGGAGCCAGACTATCCTGCAGCCTAAACATTTCTTGCTCATCTCCTTCCCGCGCCTGTACCCATACTCAGTCAGCAGCAAGATCTCCAGTTGTTGCTTCCTCGACTGCTTGGACGAGCAGCCTTTCGTCTAAGACAGCCTCTTCCACACCCCTCACTAGCACACCATGTCTCTACGCTTGGTGAGTTCGAGTGCACGGCGCTAGCAGGAGGCCGAGGTCGCCGAGGCACAAGAACGCGAGCGAGCAGCAGCGGCGGCTGCAGCGACAGCGGCGAGGGCAGCACGACTGGCGGCCGCGGAACTGGCAGCAGCGAAAGAGGAAGTAGAAGCAGCGGAGGCGGCGGATGCTGCACGTGCGGCGGCGGCAGAGCTTGAGGCTTTGCGCGGCAGTAGCGCTGGCAGCTCTGTTTCCAGCGACGGCAGCACCAACGACGAGCTCAGGCTGGCAAGGGAGGCAGTGCAAGAGCAGGCGGCACAATGGGCAGCCGCGCACCCTCATGGGGGGCGCGCGGCGGTAGCCCAGATAGGCTCAGATGCGCCGACGGCGCTCCGAGCAAGAACGCACGTGGCGGCAGCCCAGATGGGAACGGACACGCTGACGGTGCTCCCGGTGGTGGCGGCCGGGTCGACGGAGATCGCGGCCTCTACAGGCGGCGCGTCTCTCCCTCCCCGGATCGATACCATGGTCATCGCGGGGTCCAGGCCATTGTCAGGGACATCGGTCCCGGCAGTGGGTGGCCTACCCACACCAAGACCAACTACGTCGAGTGGGCCGCGGTGATGAGGGTACGGCTCTAGGTTCGCCACATGTGGGAAGCAGTTCGGTACGGCAACGTCGACTACTACGAGGATCGACGGGCGCTAGATGCCCTCGTTGCTGCAATCCCGTCCAAGATGCAGTTTTCGCTTTCCCGAAAGCGGACTACCAATGAGGCCTGAGACGCCATCGCTGCGATCCGCATTGGCAGCGACCGTGCCCGCAAGACCACAACCACACTGCAGGCACTTCGCAAGGAGTGAGAGAACCTGGCCTTCAAGCCAGGTGAGGATGTTGATGACTTTACTCTCCGCCTCAACACTCTGTTGCAGAAGATGGTGTGGTTCGGCGACGACACCTACGATGAGAAGAGAGCTGTCGAGAAGCTCTTCTGTTGCATCCCCGAGAAGTATAAGCGGATCGCTCGCTCAATCGAGTCTCTGCTAGACCTCTCCACGATGACGATCAAAGAAGCAATAGGTCGTCTCAAGATCGTCGACGACGACGAACCACAGGCCCTTTCTGGGGAGAGGCGGTGGTGACAGCGGTCTACATCCTCAATCGCTCGCCCACCAAGGCACTCAACGGGATGACACCGTATGAGGCTTGGCATGGGCGCAAGCCGACGATCTCACCTACGGGTCTTCGGCTGCCTCGCGTTCACCAAGGAACTTGGCCACATCAGCAAACTCGACGACAGAAGCACCCCGAGGGTGTACATTGGCTGCTTGGAGGGCTCGAAGGCCTACCGCATCCTTGACCCAGGAATGTTGTGTGTGCGCACGGCGCCCGACATAGTGTTCGACGAAGGGCGAGGATGGACCTGGGACAAGGCGGTGTACGACGGCACGACACCGACGTACGACGACTTCACCATCAAGTACGTCCACATTAAGGGAGGCGGGGGAGTAGGCAACTCTTCTCCGAGCAGGTCTACCCCAGCCCCAAGTATCCACCGACTCCAGCACCACGCTCTCTAGCTTCGGCTACAACGAGCTCTTTGCCACCACACAATCCAGCCACAACTCCGGCTACAATGAGCTCTTCGTCACCACGTAGTCCAGCACCGAAGATACCCTCTCCGGGAACGTCATCTTCGACGCCAGCCCATGTCGAGCACGACCCGGTGGAGCTCGTGACCTCGCTTTCCCACGACGAGGAGCGTGTCGATGCGTGCTACGACGGCGAGCCGTTGCGGTATCATACGGTGGAGGGTCTTCTCATCGACCCGTCGGTGCGGGGCCTGGCATCTCGCAATCTGGCGAGAGAGTTGCATCTTGCATGCGACGATGGCGAGCCTCGGTCTTTCGCGGAGGCAGAGAAACATGCGGCTTGGCGTGCCGCGATGCAGTCGGAGATGGACGCGGTTGAGACGAACCGCACCTAGGAACTCAGTGATCTCCCTCATGGTCATCGCGCGATCACCCTTAAGTGGGTGTTCAAACTGAAGAGGGATGAAGCCGGCGCCATCGTCAAGCACAAGGCTCGCTTGGTGGCACGCGATTTCTTACAGCAGAAGGGGATCGACTTCGACGATGCTTTCGCCCCCCGTGGCATGGATGGAATCCGTGCGACTCCTCCTTACGCTGGCAGCCCAGAAAGTCTAGCACGTTCATCACATGGACGTCAAGTCGGTGTTTCTTAACGACGACTTAAAGGAGGAGGTCTACGTACACCAGCCGTCAGGTTTTCCGATCCCTAGCAAGGAGGGCAAGGTGTTGCGTCTACGCAAGGCCCTCTACGACTTGCGACAGGCACCGAGGGCATGGAATGCCAAGCCGGATTCCACGCTCAAGAGGATGGGCTTCATGCCAAGCCCGCATGAGGCGGCCATCTATCGGCGGGGCAATGGGGGAAATGCCATGCTTGTGGGTGTCTACGTCGAGGACTTCGTGATCACCGGCGCCAAGGATGCAGAGGTGGCGGGGTTTAAGGAAGAGATGAAGGCCACCTTCCAGATGAGTGACCTGTGATGGAATAAGTCATGTGGTCTTCGTGTGGAGGACAACATCTCTGCTACAGCATGTGGACGACAACATTGCGGAGGACAGCATCTCTGCAGCACAGCAGCATCAGGCAGCACAGTAGCAGCAGTGCAGTTTTTTTGACTACACTGTGGCAGCAGCAGCAGGAGCAGTGCAGTCTTTTGACTGCACTTTAGCATCTAGATGACAACACCTGTGTGCTGCAGTGTGTAGTGTAGTGTGTAGTGTATTCTAGTGCAGTCCCTAGGGCTATAAATATGTCCCCAACCCTTCTAAGGGTATAGCATTGTGTAGTGTTTGAGAAAATAAACAGAAAATCGCACCAACTCATAGTGTCATCATTTCGATGAGAGTAAGAGTCATGTTGCTTACAATTGGTATCGGAGCCAGGTTGTCTTGTAGCCTAAACATCTCTTGCTCATCTCCTTCCCGCGCCTCTCCCTATATTCAGTCAACAGCAAGAGCTCCAACTGTTCCTTCCTCTCCTGCTCGGACGAGCAGCCTTTCATCTGAGAGAGCCTCTTCCACACGCAGCGACCCCTCGCTAGCACACCATGTCTCAACGCTCGATCACTTCGAGTGCGCGGCGCCAGCAGGAGGCCGAGGTCGCCACGGCACATGAACGCGAGCGAGCAGCAACGGCTACTACAGCGGCGAGGGCAGCACGACTAGCGGCTGCGGAACTAGCAGCAGCGAGAGCGAAAGTAGAAGCAGCGGAGGCGGCGGATGCTGCCCGTGCGGCGGCGGCAAAGCTCGAGGCTCTGCGCGACAGTAGCGTCAGCAGCTCTGTTTCCGACGACGGCAGCACCAACGACGAGCTCAGGCTGCCAAGGGAGGCAGTGCAAGAGCAGGCGGCTCAATGGGTAGCCGCGCACCCCCATGGGGGCACGCGCGGCGGCAGCCTAGATAGACGCAGACGCGCTGACGGCGCTCCGGGCGAGAATGCACGCGGCGGCAGCCTAGATGGGCGCGGACGCGCCGATGGTGCACCCGGTGGCAGCGACCGGGTCGACGGAGATCGCGGCCTCTACAGGCGGTGCGGCTCTCCCTACCCGGATCGGTACCATGGTCACCATGGGTCCAGGCCGTTGTCAGGGACATCGGTCCCGGCGGTGGGTGGCCTAACCTCACCAAGACCAACAACGTCGAGTGGGCCGCGGTGATGAGGGTACGGCTCCAGGTTCGCCACATGTGGGAAGCAGTTCGGTACGGCGACGTCGACTACTACGAGAATCGACAGGCGCTAGATGCCCTCATTGCTGCAGTCCTGTCCAAGATGCAGTTTTCGGTTTCCTAGAAGCGGACTGCCAAGGAAGCCTGGGACGCCATCGCTGTGACCCGCATCGGCAGCGACCGTGCCCGCAAGACCACACTGCAGGCACTTCGCAAGGAGTGGGAGAACCTGGCCTTCAAGCCAGGTGAGGATGTTGATGACTTTGCTCTTCGCCTCAACACTCTGTTGCAGAAAATGGTGTTGTTCGGCGACGACACCTACAATGAGGAGAGAGTCGTCGAGAAGCTCTTCCGTTGCATCCTCGAGAAGTACAAGCAGATCGCTCGCTCAATCGAGTCTCTACTAGACCTCTCCACGATGACGAACGAAGAAGCGATTGGTCGTCTCAAGGTCGTCGACGGCAACGAACCACAGGCCCTCTCTGGGCCTATCACCATCAGCGGGAAGCTACATCTCACTCGGGAGCAGTGGGAGGCCTGCCAGGGTGTGACAAGAAGAAGGGAGAGTCCTCGACACGGGGCCGCAAACGCGGCAAGCCGCGCAAGACGCGCGGAGGCGCCCAGGCCAGAGCGCGAGGACAAGCTGAGGGTGGTGCCCGCGGAGGCGCCAAAGGCGACGCCGTCGGCAACAAGAAGCCGGCACGAGAAGACGGTTGTCACAACAGTGGCAAGCTTGGCCACAGGGCCAGGAAATGTCGACACCCACGACGCGGACAGGCCAACGTCGCACAGGCGGAGGCGAAGGAGGAAGCTCTGCTCCTAGCACACGCAAGCATCGAGCTACCTCCAGCGGCACCGGCCGCAGCGGCACTCCACCTTGATGAGTCGAAAGCACGTGCTTTCCTCGGCGACAGCTCCAGCAACGACATGATCGAAGGATGGTGCCTCGACACCGGCGCCACTCATCACATGACCGGCCAACGAGAGTTCTTCACCGAGCTCGACTCTAGTGTCCGAGGCTCCGTCAAGTTTTGGGACACCTCCGGCGTAGAGATCAAGGGTGCCGGCTCAGTTGTCTTCACCGCCGCGTCTGGTGAGCACAAGTTGCTCACTGGAGTCTACTACATCCCTGCGTTGAGGAACTCTATCACCAGCTTGGGACAGCTGGATGAGAACGGTTCGGGCGTGGAGGTCGAGCAAGGAGTCATGAGGATCTGGGACCCCTCTCGTCGCCTTCTTGCCAAAGTACGCAGGAGTCCAAATCGGCTTTACATCCTCAACGTAAAGGTGGCACAACCTTGCTACCTTGCTGCTCGTCGGGACGACGGTGCATGGTAGTGGCACGAGCGTTTCAGGCATCTTAACTTCGAGGCCCTGAAGCGGCTCAGTGCCAAGGAGATGGTACGAGGCCTGCCGTGCCTTAACCATGTGGAGCAATTCTGCGATGTCCGCGTGTTGACAAAGCAGAGACGACTCCCCTTTCCCCAGCAGTCGAGCTTTCGAGCCAAGGAGAGGCTCGATCTCGTGCATGGGGACTTGTGTGGTCCGGTGACACCTGCCACACCAGGAGGACGACGCTACTTTTGCTGCTCGTCGACGACCTCTCTCGCTACATGTGGGCGATGGTCCTTGGCAGCAAGGGAGAGGTTGCGAACGCCATCAAGCGTGTGCAGGTCGCTGCGGAGATGGAGTGCTGCCGCAAGCTGCGCGTGCTGCGCACCGACAACGGTGGTGAATTCACGACGGCTGAGTTCGCGTCGTACTGCGCGGATGAGGGCGTTCAGTGCCACTACTCCGCGTCGTACAGCCCGCAGCAGAACGACGTCGCCGAGCGACGCAACCAGACGGTTGTGGGGATGGCTCGGGCTCTCCTCAAGCAAAGGGGAATGTCGGTTGTCTTCCGGGGAGAGGAGGTGGTGACAGCGGTCTACATCCTCAACCGCTCGCCCACCAAGGCACTCAACGGGATGACACTGTATGAGGCTTGGCATGGGCGCAAGCCGGCGGTCTCTCACCTACAGGTCTTCGGCTGCCTCGTGTTCACCAAGGAGCTTGGCCACATCGGCAAGCTCAACGACAGGAGCACCCAGGGGTATTCATTGTCTATGCAGAGGGCTCGAAGGCCTACAACATCCTTGACCCAAGAACAATGTGTGTGCACACGGCGCGCGACGTAGTGTTCGACGAAGGGCGAGGATGGGCCTGGGACAAGGCAGTGGACGACGGCACGACTCCGACGTACGACGACTTCACCATCGAGTACGTCCAATTTGAGGGAGCTCGGGGAGTAGGCGACCCTTCTCCGAGTACGCCTACCCCAGCCCCCAAGTCTCCACCGACTCCAGCGCCACGCTTTCCAGCTCCGGCTACAACGAGCTCTTCGCCACCACGCAATCCAGCCACGACTCTGTCTACAGCGAGCTCTTCGTCACCACGTACTCCAGCAGTGACGGTTCCCTCTCTGGGAACGTCCTCTCCAACGCCAGCTCGTGTCGAGCACGACCCACGTGACTCCGCTCTCCCACGACGAGGAGCGCGTCGACGCGTGCTACGACGGCGAGCCATTGCGGTATCGAAAGGTGGAGGGCCTTCTCATCGACCCGTCAATGCCGGGCCCAGCGTCTCGCATTCTAGAGGGAGAGTTGCATCTTGCATGCGACGATGGTGAGCCTCGGTCTTTCGTGGAGGCCGAGGAACACGTTGCTTGGCGTGCCACGATGCAGTTGGAGATGGACGCGGTTGAGACGAACCGCACCTAGGAGCTCGCTGATCTCCCTCATGGTCATCGCGCGATCACCCTTAAGTGGGTGTTCAAACTGAAGAGGGATTAAGCCGGCTCCATCGTCAAGCATAAGGCTTGCTTGGTGGACGCGGTTTCTTATAGCAGGAGGGGATCGACTTCGACGATGCTTTCGCCCACGTGGCAAGGATGGAATCCGTGCGACTCCTCCTTGCGCTATCAGCCCAGAAGGGCTGGCACGTTCATCACATGGACGTCAAGTCGACGTTTCTTAACGGCGACTTAAAGGAGGAGGTCTACGTACACCAGCCGCCAGGATTTGTGACCCCTGGCAAGGAGGGCAAGGTGTTGCGCACTTGCGCCTGCACAAGGCCCTCTACGGCTTGCGACAGGCACCGAGGACGTGGAATGCCAAGCTAGATTCCACACTCAAGAGGATGGGCTTCATGCCAAGCCCGCATGAGGCGGCCATCTATCGGTGGGGCAATGGAGAACATGCCCTGCTGGTGGGTGTCTACGTCGACGATTTGGTGGTCACCGACGCCAAGGATGCAGAGGTGGCGGCGTTTAAGGAAGAGATGAAGACCACCTTCCAGATGAGTGAGTTGGGGCATCTCTCCTTCTACCTGGGGATTGAGGTGCACCAGAGTGACTCTGGGATCACACTTCGCCAGACCGCCTACGCCAAGCGCATTGTTGAGCTGGCTGGGCTCACTAATTGCAACCCAGCTCTCACCCCGATGGAGGAGAGCCTGAAGCTGAGCCGTGACCGCATGACGGAGAAGGTGGACGCTACTCAGTATTGGCGCCTTGTGGGGAGCCTTCGCTACCTCGTCCACACACGACCGGATCTGGCATACTCCGTCGGCTACGTTCGTCGATTCCTGCAGCGACCGACGACGGAGCACGAGCAGGCTGTGAAGAGGATCGTCCACTATGTTGCGGGGACTCTTGACCACGATCTCTACTACCCGAGGTGCCCTGGGGAGGCACACCTTGTCGGGTACAGCGACAGCGACCACGCCGGCGACATCGACACCAGCAAAAGCATAAGCGGGATCCTCTTCTTCCTCGACAAGTGCCACATCAGCTGGCAGTCGATCAAGCAGCAGGTGGTGGCCATGTCCAGCTGCGAGGCTGAGTACATAGCGGCCTCCACCGCTTCAACTCAATTGCTCTGGCTGGCTACACTGCTCGGTGATCTCCTCGGGAGAGACACGGCAGCAATGGAACTCAGTGTGGTGGACAGCCAGTCTGCATTGGCGTTGGCCAAGAACCCCGTGTTCCATGAACGGAGCAAGCACATCCAGGTGAGGTACCACTTCATCCGTGACTGTTTGGCAGAAGGGAGCATTAAGGCGCGCTACATCAACACCAAGGATCAGCTTGCGAACCTGCTCACCAAGCACCTTGGGAGGATCAAATTCCTTGAGCTTTGTTCTATGTCCGGGATGGCTAAACTTTCCCACAAGACGACGCACAAGGCTTAGGGGGAGAATGATGGAATAAGTCATGTTGTCTTCGTGTGAAGGACAACATCTCTGCTACAGCATGTGGAGGACAACATTGTGGAGGACAGCATCTCTGCAGCACAGCTAGCAGTCTTTTGACTGTTGTAGTGTGGCAGCAGCAGCAGTGCAGTTTTTTTACTGCACTTTAGCATCTAGAGGACAGCACCTATGTGATGCAGTGTGTAGTGTATTCTAGTGCAGCCCCTAGGGCTATAAATATGTGTCTCCAACCCTTCTAAGGGTATGGCATTGTGTAGTGTTTGAGAAAATAAACAGAAAATCGCCCCAACTCAGTGTCATCCTCTAGATGAGAGTAAGAGTCTTGTTGCTTACAACCTGGGGCATCTCTCCTATCTAGGGATTGAGGTGCACCAGGGTGACTCTGGGATCACACTTCGCCAGACGGCCTATGCCAAGCGCATTGTGGAGCTGACTGGCTCGGCTCACCAATTGCAACCCAGCTCTCACTCCGATGGAGGAGAGGCTGAAGTTGAGTCACGACAGCACGACAGAGGAGGTGGACGTTACACAGTATCGGCGTCTTGTGGGGAGCCTTCGCTACCTCGTCCACACACGGCCGGACTTGGCATACTCCGTCGGCTACGTTAGTCGGTTCCTGCAGCGACCGACGACGAAGCACGAGCAGGCTGTGAAGAGGATCGACTGCCATGTTGCGGGAACTGTCGAGCACGGTCTCTACTACCTAAGACACCCTGGGGAGGCACACCTTGTCGGGTACAGCGACCACGTCGGCGACATCGACACCAGCAAGAGCACAAGCGGGATCCTCTTCTTACTCGGCTAGTGCTCCATCAGTTGGCAATCGATCAAGCAACAGGTGGTGGCCATGTCCAGCTGCGAGGCCGAATACATAGCGGCCTCCACCACTTCAACTCAGGCAATCTGGCTTGCTCGCCTGCTCGGTGATCTTCTCGGGAGAGTTGCTGGAGCGGTGGAACTCCGGGTGGACAGCCAGTCCACTCTAACGTTGGCCAAGAACCCCATGTTTAATGAACGAAGCAAGCACATCCGGGTGATACCACTTCATCCGTGATTGTTTGGAAGAAAGGAACATCAAGGCGCGTTACATCAACACCAAGGATCAGCTTGCGGACCTGCTCACCAAGCCCCTTGGGAGGATCAAGTTCCTTGAGCTTTGTTCCAGGTCCGGGATGGCTCAACTTTCCCACAAGACAACGCACAAGACTTAGGGGAGAATGATAGAATAAGTCATGTGGCCTTCGTGTGGAGGACAGCATCTTTGTTTTGTGGTGTGGAGGACAGTCCGCACGGCATCTCTACTGTAGGACAGCAGCAACAGCAGTCTTTTGACTGTTGTAGGAGCAGCAGCAGCAGTCTTTTGACTGTTGTAGGACGGCAACAGCAGCGATCTTTTGACTGCTATAGGACAGCAGCAGCAGCAGTCTTTTTTACTGCATTTTAGCATCTAGAGGACAGCACCTTTATGCTGCAGTGTGTAGTGTAGTATGTAGTGCAGCACCTAGGGCTATAAATATATGTCCCCAACCCTTCTAAGAGTATAGCATTTTGAGTAGTGTGTGAGAAATAAATCGAAAATTGCCTCAACTCGTAGTGTCATCCTCTCAATGAGAGCAAGAGTCTCATTACTTACACAAGGAACTTGATCCTCCCAAGGGGCTTGGTTAGCAGGTCCGCAAGCTAGTCCTTGGCGCTGATGTAGCGGGACTTGATGCTTCCTTCCACCAAACTGTCTCGAATGAAATGATACCTCACCCGAATGTGCTTACTCCGTTCATGGAAAACGGGGTTCTTTGCTAGAGCCAATGCGGATTGGTTGTCCACCCTGCGTTCCACCACTCCAGTGTCTCTACCGAGGAGATCAGCAAGCAGTCGAGCAAGCCAAAGCGTCTAAGTCGAAGCGATGGAGGCCGCTTTGTACTCGGCCTCGCAGTTGGACATGGCCACCACATGCTACTTGACCGACTGCAAGTTAACGAGACACTTGTCGAGAAAGAGAACCTCACACGTGCTCTTGCTGGTATCGATGTCGTCGACATGATCAATGTCGCTATACCCAACAAGGTGTGCCTCCCTAGGGCCCCTAGGGTAGTAGAGACCGTGGTCGAGAGTCCCCGCGACATAGTAGATGATCCTCTTCACAGCCTGTTGGTGTTGTGTCGTCAGTCGCTGCAGGAACCGACTGATGTAGCCGACGGAGAATGACAAGTTCGGTCGTGTGTGGACGAGGTAGCGAAGGCTCCCCACAAGACGTCGGTACTGTGTAGCGTCCACTTCCTCCATCGTGTTATCGCTAGAGATGGCAATGGGTACCCGAAACCCGATGGATTTATACCCCATTAGGGTACGGGTTTGGGTCAATTTTCATACCCATGGGTTTGTTAATGGGCATAAATCTATACTCGACAGGTTCATAGGTACGGGTTTGTTCCTACAGTACCCAAACCCGTGAACCCGTGGGTTTTTTAACCACGACCAAACCTAGTGCATATTGTCATTTTATTTTATAAACGAACAACAAACTTGTTATCTCCCTATTAACTTCCTATTTTTTATCAAATGGTGAATGCATAAGTAGTTGGTGAGAGTGTTGCTTGCTTGCTATTATAGTTTTTACTACCGTTATATATGCGGTGGATGGATAACTTAGTGCAAGGTCACTTGATTATACAACTTATTATTTGTATTTCATTCTCTCTACTAATTAATTTTTATACCAAATCATGAACTCGGAATTTTGGACCATGATCTCATTAATCATTACGATACTTTATTGATTATGAGAAGAACAAGCATATTGGAGATAAAACCCGCGGGTAACCTGTAGGCACTTGCTAACCCGATGGGTACGGGTTTGGGCAAAATTTCAAACCCGTCATGGGTACGGGTTTTTTTAATGGGTATAGATATTTTTCACGGGCACGGGTTTGGGATAGCAAAACACGGCGGGTTTGTACCTGTTGCCATCTCTAGCTGTCGCGGCTCAATTTCGGCCTCTCCTCCATTGGAGTGAGAGCTAGGTTGCAGTCGGTGAGCCTAGCCAGCTCAACAACGTGCTTGACGTAGGCGGTGTGTCGAAGCGCGATCCCAAAGTTGCCCTGGTGCACCTCGATCCCTAGGTAGGAGAGACGCCTCAGGTCACTCATCTGGAAGGTGACCTTCATCTCTTCCTTGAATGATGTCACCTCCTCATCCTTAGTGCCGGTGATCACCAAGTCGTCGACGTAGACACCCACCAGCAGGACGTTTCCTTCATTGCCCCACTAGTAGATCGCCACCTCGTGTGGGCTTGGCCTGAAACCCATCCCCACGAGGGCAGAGTCCAACATGGCATTCCACACGCCTGTCGTAAGCCATAGAGGGCCTTCCGCGAGCGCGACACCCTGCCCTTCCTTGTCGGGGATCGCAAATCCTAGCGATTGATGCACATAGACCTCCTCAAGTCGTCGTTAAGGAGCACTGACTTGACGTCCATGTGGTGAACACGCAATCATTCCTGAGCTGCCAGCGCAAGGAGTGGCACAGTTTCCATCCATGCCACGGGGGCAAAGGCATCGTCGAAGTGGACGTGCTCGGAGGGGTGACCGTCGGTGCTGAAGTGTGTGGTGTCGAAGAGCCCTATGCAGCTGAAGTTGTGGCTGGAGAGCGAGGCGCTGGGTTTTAAAGTCGGCTAGTCGACTCTAGTCGCCTGAGCACCGATAAGGTGACTAATCACGATTAGTCGTCGATTTGCTCGATTAGTCGTTTCCTAGTCGTCCTATAGTCGTCTATTTGCTCGATTAGTCGAGCCTAGTCGACTCCTAGTCGTCTTATAGTCGTCTAACTATAACAAGACCATATGTATAAATATATATATATATATATATATCAATATATGTAGCTATAGCAGTACTGCAATACAGCAGTAGATTATAGCTAAAGCGGGACAACAATATATTATAGTTGTGGCAGAACAACAGACTCTGAAAGTCTAAACTCTAAAAGTTTGAACTGTGAACTCAAAAGCCTGAACTATGTTCTCTAAACTCCAAAGTCTGAACTATGAATTTCTGATTTCCGAAATTCAGAACAGACTCTAAACTAGTTCACTCTGAAGAAGTCTGATGGAGGAGGCGGAGTCGATCAGTGGAGGACGGACGTGCGCAGGAGGGTGGACTCTGGTGGAGGCCTGGAGCAGAGGCGTGTGCCACAACTGGAGGGGATCGGCTTGAGTAGAGGCCTCTGCTGCAGCCACGCGCTGGAGCAGAAGGGGCGTAGCCGGAGCCGAGGGGCACAGTCACACGCTGGAGAAGAGCTACAGAGGGTGCGCAGCTGCGCGCTAGAGAAGGAACGACGGCTACTATGGTATAGGTAGGGCAGCACAGGTTTTCTACTTTCTGCAGAGATGGTAGGCCGCTCGTCGGCCCATAGAACAAAGGACGAATTAGTGGCCCAAGAAAGGCACTAGCTAGTCAGACATAACCCCTAATCAGGCGACTAATCGCAATTAGTCATTGACTAGGACGACTAATCGCTTCCTAGTCGCCCTAGTCGAGTCAAAGCCCCTAATCGTGCTTACTCCGACGATAAGGCCGACTAATCGCGATTAGGCGGACGACTTTAAAACCCCGCGCTGGAGTGGGTGGAGGCTCGGGGACTAGGGTAGACATACTCGGTGAAGAGTCGCCTACTCCCCCAGCTCCTACTGTGTCGCCTGCTCTTGTTGCTTCCCTCGCCAGCCTTAGCTTGTCATTAGTGCCATTGTCGGCAAAAACAGAGTTGTTGGTGCTACTGTCGTATAGAGCCTCGAGCTCTGCTGCTGCCGCACGTGCTACATGACCTACATCTGCCACGCTGCTGCTTCTACTTCCGCCATTGTTGCTACTAGTTCCACCACCGCTAGCCTTGCCACCCTTGTTGCCGTCGCTACAATCAGTGTCGTTGCTTGCTCGCATTCCTCTGTCGCGGCGACCTCGGCCTCCTGTCGGTGCCGCGCACTCGAGGCAACCGAGAGCTGAGACTGTCCTTCGTACATGGCATGCTAGTGAGTATTTATAATCTCTCATCTTATCTTATTTAACTTTCATCTGGATATCTATCCCTTATCTAATGACAGTAACCAACTCCTATCTAATAACTATCTTCTTATCTAATGATAACTTGGGCCTTAAGACTCCCGATCACAGCGCCTCTAATAGTGCAAGTCGGTCATAACAGCAGTTGTTGGCCAACTGAGAGGTTGATTTATTGATGTCATTGTAAGAATGGTGGATGGTCAAGAAACTAAAGACAAGATTGATGCTCAATCCTTAGACTGTGAAGCTCTTAGAGGAGAGGCCTTCTCAAACAAAATGGCCAAGAACAACCTTGAGACAATGCCCACCTAAGTGATGTTTTTCTTGTAATTGCAGCAGGTTTTATACATTAGCAACTAAATTCCAGCAAGTCTAGTTCCTAATATATGTTGTATTTCACATTTGGCAATCAAGTTGAATGGTGGCGTTCGTATGGAGGGCGTGCTATTGAGATTCAAAGGTGTGCTAGGCGTATTGTTGATCTTTGCGCTTCATCATCCGATTGTGAGAGAAACTGGAGTAGATTTGAGTTTGTGAGTATTGTTGTCTTTGTCTAATTGTTTAATTCTCACCTTGTGTACAGAATTTCAGCCAACAAATTATTTTTTGTTTGTTGTTTTTTATTATTCTTTTGTAGATCCATACAAAGAAACGAAATAGGTTGCCTGCATAAGAGATTGAATGATATTGTCTATGTTTCCTACAACCGAAGGATGAAGACTAGGTTTCACATAAGGCGTGAGAAGGGAAAGGTTTTGACCCTTTGGTCATTGAAGAGTTCGATTGGGATAAAAAAAATTCGAACAACGCAGGAGAGCTGCGTGTCGTTTCATTAAGAAAAGAGAAACAAATACACAGAGATGAAAGAGACCTCCCTGAACACACAACACACTAACACAACTCCTCTAGAGAACTAAAACAACAACACGACCACGACCACACACTAGTTAGCACCCAGCTGAGGGGTCTGTGCATTCCTTAAGAGGAGGTCTTGCAGACCAGCGGCCCTGGCTAGGCACCACAAATGGCCCTCGGCAGCCACTTGAGAGAGGACAGATTGCACATGAGGTTGGGCGCCATCAAACACGCAGGCATTCCTATGCTTCCACAACATCCATGTGACCAGGACCACTAAGGAGTTGAAAGTTGAAAACCTTCCTCAAATTCTTGGCAAGGGAAGCCACTGCTCTACTCCACTAGGAACAGAAGCGGCTTGAGGAGTTGGGGCGGTGGGGCCACATCCAGTCCGAGTTCTCTCAAGAACCAAGTACAAACCTCCCTAGAAAGTACACAAGCTGCGAGAATGTGGTTGATGGTCTCCTCTGCCTGGTCACAGAAGGGACAGGCAATCGATTGGGATAATGAGTGGGCCGATTCCTCCTATGTGCAGTCTCAAGGTGCTCGTGGGTTTGACTGTGGTGAGAATGAGAATGGCCTTACATAGGAACTTGTTGATCAAGCTATGGGTGCATCAAGCTCGCTGCGAGGACGAAATCTTCCAAGGAATGCCAACAAGCGTGCAAGAGTTTCACACTCAAGGTTTGAAAAAGATTCTGGTTCAGCCAATGAAGGAAGAGGAGGACAAAGATCCACATGATGATGTTGATGTGACTGATTCTGAAGATACACATGCACCCAATGGCTCAAATGTTGGTGGAGAAAACAATGAGGCTGCTCCAGATGAGTTCGAAGATGGATATTGACTCATTGAAAGTTGGCTGATTTCAGATTTGCAGCTAACATACTTTTGTGCCGTGCTTCACTGCTTGTGCACTTAAGCTTTTGATTGTTCTATGTCGCTAAGTCATTATGGGGCTGGACTGCTACTAAGTATGCCACTAAGACTAGCATATGTTGTAATGTGGACGTGCACCTGCTGTGTGCCTGACTGCTTGTGCTTGCTTGCTGCTGCTATTTTATTCCCACCAATGTATTGTGGGTTTAATTTGATATACCTTACTTGCTGGCTGCTGCTGCTATTTTATGCCTTACTTGCTGTTTTGCTATGTAAATATTCGTATGTGAATGTAGCTTGCAGCTTGAAAGAAAAGAAGAGAGGTTGGGTCTTTGGTAAGATAACCATATTTACATAGCAAAACAAATTTATCATTTCATTACACATTGATGACAAGCTACATCTTATTTACAAATTGCAAAAGAGATGGATCATGGATGCTACAAGAACAACAAATAGGAAAAGAGAAGTGGAGAGAACATACCAAGGATGGACAGCAAAAAGGCTTGTATTCTAACCCTACCAATTTTTGTGCTATTGCAAGTGTTAGATTGTTAGGTTTTTTGCATATCCTCGCCTAGGCGATGCTCATATGGTGTCGCCTCTCCGCACGCCTAATTCGCCTAGGTGTTCTGAAGGGGGTGGGTCGCCATGTCTCGCCTTAACGCCTTAATAACCTTGCAGAGTACATGAGATACAAGAGGGAAACCCTAGACTAGAATGTTGGAATGTGTGAAAACCCTAACTCTAATCCTAGGTTGGGAGTATATTAGAAGAGTTAGGTGGGCCAAAGCCCATTACAATAGGGGTAATCAAGGAAATACAGGGAAACCCTAACCTAACCCTAATCAGTAGTCTAACATAGAAGATTACACTAATAACCTTGACTATTAAATCTTAACAAAGAAAAATTAGCATGGCTACATCATATCAAGTTTTCGAGGATGTTTTGATAACATCGAAGACAAGTAGTAAAAGTGAGTTCTTGCAAGGCTACCATCATCATCGTCTAGTTTTAGACCCAGAACTCACTATGAGCAATTGACCCACCAGTTTCAAAAGGATGTTACCTGAAATCAAGCAAAGTGTATGCTAATTTTCTTAGCCTACATTCTCCAGGTAGATAATGTTCAAAAGACCTATAGGCTCCATGCAGGTAGACTCTCCTTTAGCCTGCTAATGTGCCACCTAGATAGAAAACTAGAACTAGGAGGGGGAGAAGAAAGGAAGGTGGCGAAGGAATTGGAGAGTGTGGGATGACTGGATGAGGAGGAAAATAGGAAGGAAACCAAAAAATAACAATAGTTGTGTGTGCAATGACAGGAATGACAGTATCTACTACGAGGAAAGCCAGATATCAACAGAAATGAGGTGCCATTCAGGGAAATATGCGCATTCGTTTTCCTTATAACAGCAATTGCTAACTTTTATTATTTTTAGTATTTCAGATCAAACTCTTTGTACCCTTGTCACACCGACGGCCCTAGTGACCAACCTGACATAGAACAAATATATTGTCGAAGTTGCACCCAAATCCTCAGCCCTATTACAAGAAGCATGTAGTCTTGTTATAGAACTCAAAGATTATGGCAAACTAGCTTGACCCACCATCCATGCAACCAGCATAGCATGATGCATGTGAACTCTTTATACTAGTTAGGTGCCTGTAGTTGCTATGGTTTCCATACATCATATAGGTAGGCCTTGTTTAAATGGAATAGTTGTTCAAACACGATCCAAACCTTTACAATGGTTTATGCTCTATTTGAACTAGTTGTTGACTTGTTGTGCCTGATCTCAACGTGTCTAACATATAACCAGCACAAATGCATTTCATATGCCGAGTGATAAAACATAAAAACAAGTGTGTTATGTTGGCTAGGTTAATCTCTGTTCTTAAGGCGTCGCCTAGGCGTTCGGGCGGTGGTCTAACGCCTAGGCGCCTTGCCCGCCTACCTCGCCTAGGCGTCGCCTAGGCGCCGCCTAGGCGTCCAGGCGGTGGTCCAACGCCTTGGACCGCCTTACCGCTTTAAAAACCATGAGGTTAATACAAATGAATTTTCGAACCAACAAACATGGTTAGAGTATCTATATTATGCTTGAGTATAGACTATAGAGTATAAAACACAAAGATATGTGTGTTATGTTGGCTGGGTGAGTGTGAATATGGGTTTGGAGCAAACAACCATGGTTCAAATCCCCATGTGTGCATAATTTTAGTTTTTTTACCATTTAATCGTTGGGGCAGCGCGAGGTGAACGGATGGGAAGGAGTGACGCACGAAGGAAGAAACTCGTGCTTTATATTAGTAGAGATAGAGAATTTTAATTTGCAGAAATCTTGTGTGCTGCACAAACCTAAACCTAATTCAGCTCAGTGTGCTGCCTGGCAACGAACTTCAGATACAGAATAACTTATAGACTGTAGGTATCACATATAACAGATTGGATATGAACAATACAACTGGGTAATATACATCATGTAGCAGTTTGCTCAATGTTATCCCAACATAACTAAAACACAGAAAATTAAAACCCAAGGCTTCCAAAAACATGACAATTGGCACCTCCGTCAAAAAAGAAACATGACAATTGGCCATAATGGAAATTTCACAGGCAATCTAGCTGTAGACTGCACAAATGAAAAAGAGTGAACTGCAAACCTTGTAAAGGTGGAGTATCCTCTGCCTATATTCTCTGTGCCTTTGCACCTGTATGAAGATAATTAACATGAGAGCCTTAGTAGCAAGCTGATTTATGATAAGTAAGGTAGTAAAGTGAATTGATCTGCATGAAAATTCCGTGATGTTCAAATTCTTGCAAACAAAACTAAACTTAAAAGAAAGCCCTAAACAGCACAATGATGTAATGTACATCTCATGTCCTCCCCCCATTTCACTATGTCCATCGCATAACATAGGCACTAACCAAAGAACTGAAGTATAGATTCCAGAAAGAAATTAATGTGAAATGGCCATACAAACTGCTATTAAGATGATATAACAACCTCTCTTCTTCAAATCCAAGGCATTTAATCAGGGGTATGGGGCAGAAATATTGTAATGAATCGTATTCACCTGAGGCCATGGCGAAACATAGTGAAAGGCAGTGTTTAAATTATGTTATTTTCAAGTCTCAAAAACTCAAAATACACCTCTGTCAACACTAGCAGCATGACCTCAGTCACCACAAGTCCACCAAATCAAAGTTGTCAGATTCAGGGTTGACCTCACTTTTCCACAACCCTGGGATGCTGTTCTGAATCAAGTGTTGAACATCACCATTCCAACAGGTTTAAGGCATCAACATGGGGTAAGAGAAAGGTCAGGGTTAACCTAACCATGCTTTGTAAATGGAAAGGACAATGGCAAAAAATTTGGCAAAGCACAGATGGCAAACATCACCAGCAGAGCACGAAAGGCACACTTCTCTGGCAGAGTGAGAATGGCAGAGGACCTCATCTATGGAGTGCAAAGAAAAGAGAAAACCATGTGCAAGCAATTTTGCTGCCCACTCTTAATTTGTTGGTTGTTGCCAGTGGCACTAATTTGTATGGAAGCATATAAACAAACAAGGGAGGAAGGAAATGGGGCATCTGTTAGCATCTGCTCAATACTTTCATGAACTTGTGAAGAGCACCTCTACCAGATCACTTATATTGCATCTCCTATAAATTACTTTAAGAGAGTACCCTAAAATCAATCTAGAATATAGGAGAGTGCAGCTGCAGCGGATTGCCCAAAACTTGTCTCCTATATTTCTTTAGGATAGGGAAGAGGGGTTGTCTCCTTTATTTAGGAGAGAGTGCTACTTTTACGAGATTTCTTAAAATTATAGGTATAGGAGATGAGATAAGAGAGCTGCTGCAGCACCTTCATTTCCTAAAATACTACTTTTTAGGTATATGAAATTGGATAGGATATGTTTTTTTTTACTTTTAGGCATATGAGATTGGATAGGATATGTTTTCTTTTCCCCTGTTTTTTTGCTTTTATTACTTTATATCTCAATGACCCATACCATCCGCCTAGGCCATTGACTCGGGATAATCAGCATCACTTGTTCAAAGCAAACTCCTTCGAGCTTAAATCAACATTCCTAGACAGCCATGATCATATGCTCCCAATTACACTAGGCATCAAAGCTGCCCATCCCCCAACTAAAGGTCTCTAGTTGCTTGCCATTTGCCACACCCACAGCCCCTGCCAACCTACCAAAAATGTCCTTGAAGGCCAAACCAATCCGAACCCTACCCTTGATCCAAAATTGCAAACTACCTTCCAAAAAATTGCGCTAGTGTGACAGACTCTAACCAGGGGTGTAGCTAGGGGGTATGCCCTGGAATACCCCGTGTGCCCAGCGCCCCAGCGTATACATGATACATATACATGCATCATATACACCAATGTTTTAAAGTCGAGCGACTAGTCGAGAAGTCGGTGCAGAGGTGATAGTCGACCAGAGAGACTCGACTTCCTAGTCGCTCGACTCGTCGACTAGTCACGACTAGTCGTAGCATTTGAGTCGGGCGACTATTGGACCTAGGTATAAAAATGTGAGGCCACCCAACCATCTCAACCCTAGTAGGTAGGATGCTAATGGACAAGTTTCCTACCTTATTTTGGACACCTTGTGCTACCCACTACTTGGATCTCATGTTGAAGGTTATTGGGAAGATAAATGAGTTTAGTGGTTCATTGCTAAAGCAAAGAAGATGACCAGATTTATCTATGGACATGGAAGGATTTAAGACTTGATGAGGACCAAGACAAATGGTAGAGATCTTGTTAGGCTGAAATGGTAGAGACCAGCAATGGCTGAAGTGCGGCCTGCCATGGACCATGCAAAAAAGAGCATCAAGGAAGCTTTGGAACACATAGCGATTAATGGATGGAGTAATTTATACTGCTGATAAGAGGCGGGACAATCAGATGAATACCAATTTGTATGGGCATGCACTGTTTTTTAATACAAACAAGTTCTTTGAAATCAGAGAGAACAATAGGAGACTTGCTACAAGACTGTGCAATTTTTAATGATGTATTGTAGTGCACACGAGATGGATTGACCACCTATGGGGGGCAAATCCTCGTGTAGGGGCTAGGAGGGCTCAAAGCGCGAGTAAAGATCTGGATATAGGGGCGGACCCTCATGTTGCACGGGGGACCAGCTTTCGTGACCTTTCTCGGTTGGGGCTCCGATTGAGCTTCTTAATATAATATCGTGGGGTCAGTCTTTCCCTTACCGACCGAGTATATTTAATGATGTATTGTAGAAGATGGAGACTGATGAAGATATACTAAACAAGGTGTTTTTTAGTGTTTCAGCGTGTTTTTAGTATTAGCATATATAGAAAATTATAAAAATATAATCACCGACTTATATTTGACTAGTCACGACTAGTCTGTCCTAGTCACGACTAGTCTACTAGTCAGTACCTGCACGACTTGACTTCTTGACTCGAAAACATTGATACACACACGCGCGCACGCACACATATATATAGAGAGAGAGAAAGAATAAAATATATCTAAAAATGTTCCCTTGTAGCTTGTGCTTCCTTTGTGTTCAGGTCTGTGGCCTCAAGACCTATATGACGAAGTCTTGGGATGACTTGTTGGACGGACAATAAAATCGACAGCACAACGCACGACCACTCAGATTCTTTGGCGAATGCGACTCGCGAGATGCTGCTGGAGGCTAGACTGCTGAGTATAGGCTTACAAAAACGACATAACACCAAAACAACTTTATGGTGGGTCTTGAGCTTTCGAGAGTTGAGAGACAGGGGAGGACCCTAGGCACAAGCGTGGTGCCTTGCCAACCAAACAGTGAGACTCGAAGTTGATTAATCAGATCACCACAGCATTCAATCTCTCTTTTTTCCTTTATATAATAAAAATCGTATCTACTTGAATTGCTAGAATCAACAAGGTATTTTCTATTTCTTTGTCCAGCGAGATCAGGGATTTATCCAACATCAAAACGATCAAGATTGCTCAACAACTCGGTATATATCATGTGACTGCTCGTGATCACATGTGAGAGCTTAGGATTTAATCTGTGCAACTATAATTTATTTAATTGTTTGGTATTGTGTTTTTTAAGTGTACAAAGATAATATAATCAAGACATTGATTATGTCACTTAGAAGGTCTAAGCTAAAAAGTCAGGTGAATCTCTCTTTCATGTGTACATTTTATAAACTATCAGCATGGTTTTTCATCTATTTATATTATAAGTTATGAATATTTTAAAAAATCAAATTTAAGACTTACTCCCTCCGTCCCAAATTATAATTCGTTTGACTTTTTTCTCTCACGTTTGACCGGCTCGTCCTATTCAATTTTTTGCAAATAAAAAATAAAAAAATCAAAGCCACATTTAAAGTATATCATATGCTAAACAATATCACAGCAAAAAATAACAACAATTATGAAATTTTTTGAATAAGATGAGTCAGTCAAACTTAGGGTAAAAAAGTAAAACGAATTATAAATTGTAACGGAGGGAGTATTATTTATGTTTTTGACTTAATCTTCAGATTTAAGATTTACTGTTTAATTTATTGTATGTATACCAAATTATGTTCAAAATTTAAAAATGTTACAGAATTGTCAAATGGTTTGACCGAATGTATATGAAAATTTTAGATAGTAAAATTCTGGATCGACCACGGGCTCTAACATTGAAGCAAAATCCAAATGTATTGAAACTTAAAGTGATTTGAAAAAAAAATAGTTACTCGAGTGCCACTCCGGACCATAACAAAACCAAATTTCTTATACCAATAAAAATAACACAAAAACATCTGAGCGATGTCTAGCAATGTAGTAGAACGTACATCAGTAGGTTGTAGGTGACTAAGAGGAATCGAAAGCCAGACCTTGTTACGCTCGCCCTGCGGCCAGTAGCGCGCGAGAATGTCCCGCATGAAGTGTAGCTTGACATCGCGGTCGGCATCGATGAGGCTGGGTGGGAGATGCCGCTCGAGTGCGCTGTACACGGCCGGCGCGTACTCGCCGCGCACGTCGCTGTAGTCTTCCGGCTTGTGATCCGCATTTGGGTTCAGCCGCAGCCGCCTGTCCGCGTATGGCGCTGCCGCCGCAGCAGCCGTTGGCCGACCGGCTGGCCGCGACGGTTGAGACGGCGCCACGCCGTTTCCGTTCCCCATCGCGATCTGTACCTCGTCCCGTCGCTCCACCGGGGCGTCCAGAGCCATGGACACTGTTGGTGGTCTCACAGCATGGAGCCGTTTAGGTCTAGGGTTTGGGATAACAATTTGGGGCAGCCTTAGGGTTTCGAGACGTGTGGTTATCGTCGTTTCGACGAGTACGCAGAACAGGGTGGCAATTTGGGAATACAGAACAGCACTGCTGTTGTGGGGAAATATTGCAATTTTACCGATTTATAACAACTGTCTAAGTTGTGTTTGGTTGAGTAGTAGAAGATAATAGAGTGATTTCATTTCTACTTTTTTATGTTTGATTTTCAATAAAATAGAAGCGTAGCGACTCAATATAAAAATATATCATAAACTAGGTAAGTGTCCGTGCGTTGCAACGGGACCATATAATAATACGATAACTTATATATAAAATATGTGTTATATTGTGCGCGTCCCTCGTTCTCTCTCAACGACAGTACACTTTCGAGATTCTGGAGCGCGCTGGCATGACTGCGTGCAAGCCTTGCAGTACCCCGGTGAACACTCAGGCCAAGCTCTCCTCCGATGGCTCACCGGTTCCAGAGTCGACGTTGAACCGCAACTTGGTCGGTGTCTTGCAATATCTCACATTCACCCGTCCGAACATCACTTATGCAGTACAAGTCTGCCTCTACATGCATGATCCTCGGGAGCCGCATCTCACCGCCGTCAAGCGCATCCTTCGCTATCTGCACGGCACCGTCGACCTCGAGCTGTTCGTAGCTCGTGCTTCCTCTCCACACTCGCTGACTATCTACACAGATGTCGACTGGGTCGAGAGCCCGGACACTCATCGCTCCACGTCAGGGTACGTCGTGTTCCTCGGTGACTGTCTCATCTCCTGGTCCAGCAAGCGACAGCTGACGGTCTCTCGGTCTAGTGCAGAGGCTGAGTACCGTGGCGTCGCCAACGGCGTCGCTAAGGCGACTTGGCTGCATTAGCTTCTACTCGAGCTTCACCAGCCTCTCCAGCATGCCATGGCTGTTTACTGCGACAATGAGTGTTGTCTACCTCTCGACCAACCTGGTGCAACATCAACGCACCAAACATGTCGAGATTGACCTTCACTTTGTTCGTGAACGCGTAGCCGCAGTGTTGTGCGCGTCCTCCACGTGCCAACCACCTCGCAGTTCACCGACATCTTCACCAAAGGCCTGCCTTCGAGCGTCTTCCTAGAGTTTCAGTCCGGCATAAACGTCCATTCCACCGACGTTCCTACTAGGGGGGTTAGATAGTATATTGCCAAGATATCCTCTACTGTAATTGTTGGTGTAATCTTGACTAATCGATGGCTGCCCTCCCGATCTCTCTCTCTCTCAGGAAGTAAGAAGAGTTCAACTGTTTTTAGTATGAACTTTTTGGGCAGCTAAATAAAAAAATTACTCAATAACTCTTGACACTGATGATGCAAAACCTGAAATAAAATTGAAACTTTGAAGTAGTTGCAGCAATAAGAAATATAAAGGAAATGGGATACACACATCAAGGAGAAGCTATACAAAATAACAGCCTTAAAGAAAAGAAGTACCTTGATTCTTCTCTGGTGAGGTGGCTCCAGTACCTCCGATCATATATCCCGGTAATAGTCATTGCCTTTGATGATATACTCATGCAAAGGGCTCCCTTGTTCTTCAGAATCCAAAATTCCTAAAATAGACAGCATGGATGGCTATTAAGCAAAATAGACAATTTCAAGCAAACACGAGGCTAATAACAGAACCGCATCCACAGTAGATCGGCCCTAACAAACAAGCATAATACCTCCATGGAGGAATGACCAAATGAGTTTACCTTTCTGCTGGCATCAAAGAGGGTGGATCGGCACAGATGAGTGTAAATCTACTTCTTGGTCAAGCGCTTGCCGCTGGCATCTCCGTCACCACAACCCTCGTTATCGGCGGCCACGGCTAGAGTCGCAAGGTAGCGGTAGTTGGCGGGGAGCTTGTGTCACACCTGGTTTTAGAAGGCAAACCGAATGCGAACCATGTACGTGTCAGGATCAGCAATTCACGTACACAGTAGTTACATAACTGGACATCATCACACATTGCTCAAATAATGACATAAAAGAAGGTATAATCGTCGATTACATCATGATGTCTGAGACATCCACATAGTCTTTAACAATAATCAAAGTGCGGAAAACAAACGTAGATACACACGGCCTACACAGGCAGCCGACTGGGGGTTTGCCGCTAACCCATGCCTAGGACTCATCGTACTCTTGGAACTCCTGGAAGTCTTCCTCCACGACTTCATCTTCACGTGAGCAGTGGTTGCAACGCGGACAACTTGGGGGGGTGGTGTGTAAAGCAAGGGTGAGTACACATCAACATACTCAGCAAAATATCCCGTTTGGCTGTAGTGGACTAGTTTTATGTGGAGTTAAGTCAAGCAGTTGCTTTTAGTTGGTCAGGTTATTATTTACTAGTAGAAAGTCATGTTTTAGCATTAACCCAAGTTATTAACCCAAAGTACCCTTTCCAAACGGAAAGAATACCACTTACCATTACCATAAGCATAATCATAACCATCCTCCTCATCACCACCTATAAACCATACATCTCTGATCAAGTATCTCTAATCAATGGAGCTCCCTTGGCCGCTCATAACCGCGAGCACGGCTGATATATCAATTTCATAACACTCTGCAGAGGTTGCGCACTTTACCCACAAGTCGTGATTCCCTCTTGCCTCGGGCCGATCAAACCCTTAAACATTACCAAGGTGAATAGGCAAGGTCTCACTACGTAGCCTTTACAAAGATTTCCTGGAGATGTAGTCGCCCGTTAGGTTTCCTAAATGCACCGCACTCCTCCCCAAGGGGCGAACCAACCTTGGCAGAGCGAGCCGCATACACCGAGCCCCATTAACGGCACGACGACGAAGCGAACTACACCCCAGTTCCTCTAATTACTCAGCTAAGGGCGTCCCACTCCACCCTCATGGTTGCATTGTTTTCCTGGGCGGTCATCCAACGAACAGGTCCTTACGGAGAGGCACTCGAGAAACAGCTTGAGCCCCCTTAAGGGCCACAAGTACCATATAATAGAATGCAATAAATAAACAGACGTTCAACGCAGGGCTCACACTTACGACTAAGCGAGAAAGAGAAAGTAATGGTCGAGGCAACGGTCGAAGAGCGATCACGTCACACGATTATAAATTAAAATACTCGTCTAACAGAATGGTGTTAATTTAGCCATCGCGTTTAGCATAGGGTAAAGTCATGTTCCATGTTTAATTATTATAAGCAGATAAAGGTAAATTAAAAGGATTGTTCGCGCGGCGAGATGCGCGACACAACACTTAAATTGAATTAAGAAATAAATGACTCGTCGCGCGACGGAGCGCGCAACGAGACACTTGCGTTAATTATAAAGAGACGTTAGGCGTCGCGCGACAAAACGCACGACGGCATACGTCAACTGAACTGAATTTAAAACGAAACGTCGCGCGACGAAGCGCGCGACACAGCTCATTAATAAAGATGAATTTAAAATGAATCGTCGCGCGACGAAGCGCGCGACGCAACACATCGACTAAACTAAAATTAAAAATGGATTAAACTAAAAGTCGAACACTGCGCAACTACAGTCGCGCGCGGGGGGGGGCACGCGAGGCCACGCTGAGGCACGAGGGCACGGGTCGCGGGGCGCCGAGGCCGCGCCGCGGGGGGGGAGGCAGGGGCCACGCAGGGGGAAGGGGCCGAGGCCGCGCCGCAGGAGGGGCAGGGGGCCGCGCCGCCGGGAGGGCAGGGGGCCATGCGACCGGGGAGCAGGGGGGCACCGCGGGGGAGGGCAGGGGCCGCGCCGCTGGGGAGCAGGGGGCCGCGCCACCGTGGAGCAGGGGCCACGCCGCCGGGGACCGAGGCCGCGCAGGGGCCGCGCCGCCGGGGACCGAGGCCGCACAGGGGTGCGCGCGCAGGGGAAACAGGGGGCGCGCGTGGGGAGGAGAAAGGGGATGGGAGGGGAAGAGAGAAAGGGAGAGGGAGAGGGGAGGGGAGCTCACCTCGGGGTCCAAATCCAGCGATCACCATCTCCAAAACCTAGGGCACCATGGGGAGAGAGAGAAGTGGGAGAGAGAGGAGGTTGCTGCGCGGGAGAATTGAATGAGGGGAAGAGACCAGGGGAGGGGGGCGCGCATGGGGAGGGCACGGGCGCCAGGGGCGCGCGGACCAAGCTGGGCTGGGTCAGGCTAGGCTGGGCCGCACCGTGGGTCAAAACCCACGACACGCACAACCACAGATCGGAATTCAATTCACGAAGCAAAATCCAAAATGAAACTAAGCAACACACACGACTAAACACGACATCAGACAAAAGAAAATATGATTCGGCATGATGCAACACCCATGTCAACTTAGGTTTGAAATTGGGGAGAAGGAGCGAAACAGGAAGAGAAAAGAGAGTAACGCCTGAATTTGGTGAGTAAAAAGAAGAAAAAATTCTACCCCCAAATTCAGGGCGTTACAAACCTATCCCCCTTAAAAGAATCTCGCCCTCGAGATTCAAGGTTGGGCAGTGTTGGGGACTTGTTCTCAAATGCTATGAGTTAAGAACAAGGCAACATAGAAAATGTTAATCGTTAAAGTCCTTCGTCCTTCGAAACATTATCTCCTTTGGGGTATAATGCTCTTCGGACGAAGGTTATGAAGAGTATACCTTCATAAATTCATTTCATAACGACGAAGGATGAAATGCAAGGAATATAAATGGCATCATGAACAGTTATGTATTATCATTAAACATAAACAGAAATATCATTGAATTACAAGTGTACCTTCAATTGGAAGGAGATGATAATACAAGCGTGACGCAAAAAGCGAATGCCAAGTCAGCGTGAACAGTACGGGGCTACTATTCACCTATTTATAGGCACGGGACGCAGCCCGTGCAAAATTACATTAATGCCCTTTACACTCGATAATAATTCTATAGTAATCTGTCGAGGTCTAAATAGCCTTTTCATCTTTAAGTCGGTTTCATCTGCTGCTGTCACGCCGAAGCTTTCCTGCTTAGACCTTCGGTGGTTCACCAACCTTCGTCTTATTCTGGTCTACTGTAATACCTGACTTGAGTCCGAAGATACCTGTTCACACATTATACTCCAGAAACACTATTAAATCCTATTTTTGAGGACCTTCGGATGCCGAAGGTCCCCAACAGTAGCCCCTCGCAATATTAATTTGTTCAAAATAATAAATTTAGATTGCGACCTGGACGAAGGCTTTACGCCGAAGGTCCGAAAAAAACACCTTCCCTTTGCTAGAATAGCAATATTCACTGACAAGCGGGGTCTTTCAATTTTCAACGCACTCGGCGTATAAATACGGCCATACCGCAAACGCATTTGACACGCTCTCTGGCCAACTGCTCCTGCTCACTCAATTTTTAGCTCTTGTGCACTACGATTTGTTAAGCTTTTAGTTTTGAAGCTTCGGCTTCGAAAACAGTTTTTTAGTGTCTCCGAAGATGTCCGAAGATAAGAAGACTGCTGCTGAGACGAAGCTGAGCCTCGACGAAGAGAAAAATTTGGGGTTTCTTATAGCGATGTCAAAGACCAACACAGAAAAAATCACCAAGGAGATTCTGGAAGGTTTGTCTGAGGATACTGGTGATAGTGACAGCTATGATGTGGACAGTGGTGGTGAAGACTCCGAAGATCGTCCATGGCGACCAAGCCATTCAGTTTATGGTAAATCAACTATCAAAGAGAATCATCTTATCAACATGAGAGGAAGGTATTTTCGGGATCTGTCCATTGTGAGGGCCGACGAAGGGGAGAAAACTTGCCCCCACCCTGAAGAGAATGAAGTCGTAGTGTACCGAAGCTTTTTGAAAGCTGGACTGCGATTTCCTTTGAGCAGCTTCGTTGTGGAGGTGCTGAAAATATTCGAAATCTATCTCCATCAACTTACCCCCGAGGCAATTATAAAGCTAAACATCTTCGTGTGGGCCGTGAGAAGCCAAGGTCTGAAGCCTGACGCAAAAAGCTTCTGCAATATACATGAATTATCATATGAAACAAAACCTTGGGGTAAGGAACAGTATCACAACAATTTTGGCTGCTACAGTTTTGTTTCTCGGTCCGGGTCAAGCTGCCCCGTGCCAACCTTTCGGAAAAGATGGCCCGGAGACTGGATGACAGAATGGTTCTATGTGAAGAGTGATCTGACAATACGAGAAGATATCAAAGGTATAATTATGCGCCCTATTTGGCAAAGCTTCGGCCTTCGAAGGCCGAAGGTTGAAATGAATGAAGTTGCCGAAGAATGCCAGAGGGCCTTCGGCGCAGTCTGTTCTTTCATTGGGACAAGAGACTTAGTACAAGAGCATATTGCCTTCAGGGTATGGCCGCTCGCGGAGAATTGGGAAATGCCACAAGAAACCGTAAAAGAGGCCGACGAAGGTGGACTTATCAGGTTGAAGTACACTTTTAAATTTGGAGATAAATTCGTTGAGCCAGATGATGACTGGTTAAAAAGTATTGAAAATTTAAGCGATGAACTGCTTGGGGCTTATTCGAAGGCCGAAGACACTGCAATGTCAGCAGCCTTCGGAGGCCGAAAAAAGAAAAGGCTGAATCGGGTATTTGATGCAATCGGGTTTGTCTACCCTGACTATTGCTATCCCATTCGAAGGCAGAAGAGAAAAAACACAACCTCTGCAAAGGAAGAAGCTGCAATTGCTCCTAGCGAGCCAGAACCGAAAAGAAAGAAGATAAAGGTCCTCACACATCGGCCGCGCTATATTGAACCAGCTTCGGTGCCTGAGTTTACCGAAGGAACTCCTTCGGCCGCCGAAGCTGAAAAACCAGCCGAGCCAACCTTGCTGCCAGAAGTCGCAGAAACGGTCGAAGTGCCAACAAAGATAGAATTGGAACAATCGAAGATTTTGTTATCAGAAATGAAAGAGAAGGCCGAAGCGCCGTCCACAGAAAAAATGGAAGAGGTAAAAGAAGCAACTGAGGGATCCAAAACATCAGAAGTTTTGAGTCCCGCGGCAAGCATTGATATAATAAAAAATCAAAAAGTGCCAGCAGTGACTCCAAAAAGAAAGAGAATGGCTAATGTGCTAGATGTACTGGAAACGATCAAATCTTCAAGCACACCTCCGAAGAGGGCTGCTGTCATTCCTGAAACAACAACTGAAATTTCTGGTTTTAGAGCTCCAGGGCAAGAGACTGAAGCCGAAGCTGGGCCCTCAGAGCCTGCAAAGATAAAATCCTTGGAAAGTGAGGCAGAAAAAATAACAAAGCCAACTTTTGTTGAAGAAACCGGTGTCATTGCCCCCGAAGCATCCCCGAAAGTTCGTGATTATATTCTTCGTCATGCTTCGGGGAAAAAATTATCAGAAAAAGAAGAGCAAGAGGCCCAGCACTACGCCCAAAAACTGAAATATCCGAAGGGGGCGTTAATATTCAATGGTAGTGGAGAAGAAGACTTCTTGTATTGTCTCCCCGACAGCAAGGAAATTTCTGTCTGTCGGGAGATGAGCAGGAGCTTCGGATTCCCAACTTTAGAAGACGGACTTTCGGTGCTGTCAAAGAACGATCTGGCCGACAGCCTAGCTTACAATAGCTTAAAGGTGCGACAAATGAAATCCTTGTATTTTTTGTTGAGTTCAAAATTTTTCGTTTGTTTAAACCTATTGACGCAGACATATTTCTCTTTGCAGGGCCTGATACTCAGCAATGCCCTCAGGGCACAGAAAGATGTTGAAGACGAAGGGTGTTCTATAGCCCTGAGCAACCTTCGTTCCGAAGTTATTGAACTGAGGAACGAAGGTCTCGAAAAAGATAAAATGTTGTACTCATTGATACATAAAATAAAGGAGGACGAAGCTGCTTTTAAAGGCCAAGCTGAAGCTCAGAAGCGGGAAATTGAAGACCTTCGGAAACAACTGGCCAGAGCCAAGGAAGAACGCATACTTGAAGAAACAAAGCGAGAACTCAGCGACCAATGGGCCGATCACCTAGAAATAACTGTTGAAGAGCTTCGTTCGTCCAAAAAGAGATGCTATAACAAATCTATAGAGTGTGTTAAAAAGTTAAAAGCTAGCTTCGCCAGGGTTGGCGCCTTCTCAAGCGAAGAAAACTTTACGAGAGGCAATCCCGAAGGTCCCATCGAATGGATCGACCACGAAGCTGAGGCCTTCGAAGAAATTTTAAATAGCCGAGGAGATATATGTGCCTTCTCTGGTGCCAGAGGGATTGCCACCATCTTAGAGAAGAAAGGCTGCGAACATGTAAAAATTTTAGCACAGTCCGAAGCTGCTTTGTCCTTTGAAGATGCAAGAGATCCTTCGGCCGAAGCTAGTATAATTGGTGGAAAATTTTTTACCGATATCTGGGATAATGGTGGCCGAGAAATGGCCGGAGAAATTATTCGAAGAAGTGAAAAGGGCATTCACGATGCTAGAGAAGTAGCTGAGGCTGCTGAAAAGAGCGCAGAGGCCGAAGGTCAATTAGGTATTAACTAATAGTTTTTATTGTGTTGTAATCTTTAGGCTTTAAGATTTGTTTGCGATTTGTAATAGCATTGTAGCCGTATCCTATCTTACTTCAGATCCTGCTAAAACGTCTTCGGGCCCTCAGCCGAAAGGAGACGACGAAATAAAAAAGATGGCTGAAGATATTATGGACGAAGTCGTCAATCGGCTCCTGAACGAGGCTGCAGAAGTCGTTTTGAGAGAGGATTAAGTATTTTTGTAAAAAAAACTTCTGAAATGTAATATACTGAAACATTTTGTAACCCCAAATGTAATATACCTATTTTTGTTAGTCAATTCTTTACGATGCATGAAACTTTACACGTACCGCTTTTGAGTCTTTGACGAAAAAACACCTTCCCTTCTTTTCATGCTTCGTGAAGAAGAATTTTTCTTTGTCACAACAATATCCAATATTCTGATGAATAACATCCAGGCTTCGTGAAATTTTTTTCCGAAGCTATACTTCCGAAGATCAATGATGTATCTTTTGGTGACTATGATTTCTCCCTTTTTTCAAAGCGTTCTTCTGTAGATTGATAATGTGTCCACCTCTTGTGCCATGTGCAGAATGATGTATGATGCTTATGCTATGCGAAATGATGCGATGATGTTATGTCATGTGAGATGATGTTTATTCCGAAGATACATACGCATCCCTGCAATAAAACACAATCTTTTATAAGCCTCCCTTAGGAGCTTCTTCGCCTTTTACTTCAGCGGAATCAGCGTCACCACAACCCTCGTTATCGGCGGCCACGGCTAGAGTCGCAAGGTAGCGGTAGTTGGCGGGGAGCTTGTGTCACACCTGGTTTTAGAAGGCAAACCGAATGCGAACCATGTACGTGTCAGGATCAGCAATTCACGTACACAGTAGTTACATAACTGGACATCATCACACATTGCTCAAATAATGACATAAAAGAGGGTATAATCGTCGATTACATCATGATGTCTGAGACATCCACATAGTCTTTAACAATAATCAAAGTGCGGAAAACAAACGTAGATACACACGGCCTACACAGGCAGCCGACTGGGGGTTTGCCGCTAACCCATGCCTAGGACTCATCGTACTCTTGGAACTCCTGGAAGTCTTCCTCCACGACTTCATCTTCACGTGAGCAGTGGTTGCAACGCGGACAACTTGGGGGGTGGTGTGTAAAGCAAGGGTGAGTACACATCAACATACTCAGCAAAATATCCCGTTTGGCTGTAGTGGACTAGTTTTATGTGGAGTTAAGTCAAGCAGTTGCTTTTAGTTGGTCAGGTTATTATTTACTAGTAGAAAGTCATGTTTTAGCATTAACTCAAGTTATTAACCCAAAGTACCCTTTCCAAACGGAAAGAATACCACTTACCATTACCATAAGCATAATCATAACCATCCTCCTCATCACCACCTATAAACCATACATCTCTGATCAAGTATCTCTAATCAATGGAGCTCCCTTGGCCGCTCATAACCGCGAGCACGGCTGATATATCAATTTCATAACACTCTGCAGAGGTTGCGCACTTTACCCACAAGTCGTGATTCCCTCTTGCCTCGGGCCGATCAAACCCTTAAACATTACCAAGGTGAATAGGCAAGGTCTCACTACGTAGCCTTTACAAAGATTTCCTGGGGATGTAGCCGCCCGTTAGGTTTCCTAAATGCACCGCACTCCTCCCCAAGGGGCGAACCAACCTTGGCAGAGCGAGCCGCATACACCGAGCCCCATTAACGGCACGACGACGAAGCGAACTACACCCCCAGTTCCTCTAATTACTCAGCTAAGGGCGTCCCACTCCACCCTCATGGTTGCACTGTTTTCCTGGGCGGTCATCCAACGAACAGGTCCTTACGGAGAGGCACTCGAGAAACAGCTTGAGCCCCCTTAAGGGCCACAAGTACCATATAATAGAATGCAATAAATAAACAGACGTTCAACGCAGGGCTCACACTTACGACTAAGCGAGAAAGAGAAAGTAATGGTCGAGGCAACGGTCGAAGAGCGATCACGTCACACGATTATAAATTAAAATACTCGTCTAACAGAATGGTGTTAATTTAGCCATCGCGTTTAGCATAGGGTAAAGTCATGTTCCATGTTTAATTATTATAAGCAGATAAAGGTAAATTAAAAGGATTGTTCGCGCGGCGAGACGCGCGACACAACACTTAAATTGAATTAAGAAATAAATGACTCGTCGCGCGACGGAGCGCGCAACGAGACACTTGCGTTAATTATAAAGAGACGTTAGGCGTCGCGCGACAAAACGCACGACGGCATACGTCAACTGAACTGAATTTAAAACGAAACGTCGCGCGACGAAGCGCGCGACACAGCTCATTAATAAAGATGAATTTAAAATGAATCGTCGCGCGACGAAGCGCGCGACGCAACACATCGACTAAACTAAAATTAAAAATGGATTAAACTAAAAGTCGAACACTGCGCAACTACAGTCGCGCGCGGGGGGGGGGGCACGCGAGGCCACGCTGAGGCATGAGGGCACGGGTCGCGGGGCGCCGAGGCCGCGCCGCGGGGGGGAGGCAGGGGCCACGCAGGGGGAAGGGGCCGAGGCCGCGCCGCAGGAGGGGCAGGGGGCCGCGCCGCCGGGAGGGCAGGGGGCCATGCGACCGGGGAGCAGGGGGCACCGCGGGGGAGGGCAGGGGCCGCGCCGCTGGGGAGCAGGGGGCCGCGCCACCGTGGAGCAGGGGCCACGCCGCCGGGGACCGAGGCCGCGCAGGGGCCGCGCCGCCGGGGACCGAGGCCGCACAGGGGTGCGCGCGCAGGGGAAACAGGGGGCGCGCGTGGGGAGGAGAAAGGGGATGGGAGGGGAAGAGAGAAAGGGAGAGGGAGAGGGGAGGGGAGCTCACCTCGGGGTCCAAATCCAGCGATCACCATCTCCAAAACCTAGGGCACCATGGGGAGAGAGAGAAGTGGGAGAGAGAGGAGGTTGCTGCGCGGGAGAATTGAATGAGGGGAAGAGACCAGGGGAGGGGGGCGCGCATGGGGAGGGCACGGGCGCCAGGGGCACGCGGACCAAGCTGGGCTGGGTCAGGCTAGGCTGGGCCGCACCGTGGGTCAAAACCCACGACACGCACAACCACAGATCGGAATTCAATTCACGAAGCAAAATCCAAAATGAAACTAAGCAACACACACGACTAAACACGACATCAGACAAAAGAAAATATGATTCGGCATGATGCAACACCCATGTCAACTTAGGTTTGAAATTAGGGAGAAGGAGCGAAACAGGAAGAGAAAAGAGAGTAACGCCTGAATTTGGTGAGTAAAAAGAAGAAAAAATTCTACCCCCAAATTCAGGGCGTTACAAACCTATCCCCCTTAAAAGAATCTCGCCCTCGAGATTCAAGGTTGGCCAGTGTTGGGGACTTGTTCTCAAATGCTATGAGTTAAGAACAAGGCAACATAGAAAATGTTAATCGTTAAAGTCCTTCGTCCTTCGAAACATTATCTCCTTTGGGGTATAATGCTCTTCGGACGAAGGTTATGAAGAGTATACCTTCATAAATTCATTTCATAACGACGAAGGATGAAATGTAAGGAATATAAATGGCATCATGAACAGTTATGTATTATCATTAAACATAAACAGAAATATCATTGAATTACAAGTGTACCTTCAATTGGAAGGAGATGATAATACAAGCGTGACACAAAAAGCGAATGCCAAGTCAGCGTGAACAGTACGGGGCTACTATTCACCTATTTATAGGCACGGGACGCAGCCCGTGCAAAATTACATTAATGCCCTTTACACTCGATAATAATTCTATAGTAATCTGTCGAGGTCTAAATAGCCTTTTCATCTTTAAGTCGGTTTCATCTGCTGCTGTCACGCCGAAGCTTTCCTGCTTAGACCTTCGGTGGTTCACCAACCTTCGTCTTATTCTGGTCTACTGTAATACCTGACTTGAGTCCGAAGATACCTGTTCACACATTATACTCCAGAAACACTATTAAATCCTATTTTTGAGGACCTTCGGATGCCGAAGGTCCCCAACAGTAGCCCCTCGCAATATTAATTTGTTCAAAATAATAAATTTAGATTGCGACCTGGACGAAGGCTTTACGCCGAAGGTCCGAAAAAACACCTTCCCTTTGCTAGAATAACAATATTCACTGACAAGCGGGGTCTTTCAATTTTCAACGCACTCGGCGTATAAATACGGCCATACCGCAAACGCATTTGACACGCTCTCTGGCCAACTGCTCCTGCTCACTCAATTTTTAGCTCTTGTGCACTACGATTTGTTAAGCTTTTAGTTTTGAAGCTTCGGCTTCGAAAACAGTTTTTTAGTGTCTCCGAAGATGTCCGAAGATAAGAAGACTGCTGCTGAGACGAAGCTGAGCCTCGACGAAGAGAAAAATTTGGGGTTTCTTATAGCGATGTCAAAGACCAACACAGAAAAAATCACCAAGGAGATTCTGGAAGGTTTGTCTGAGGATACTGGTGATAGTGACAGCTATGATGTGGACAGTGGTGGTGAAGACTCCGAAGATCGTCCATGGCGACCAAGCCATTCAGTTTATGGTAAATCAACTATCAAAGAGAATCATCTTATCAACATGAGAGGAAGGTATTTTCGGGATCTGTCCATTGTGAGGGCCGACGAAGGGGAGAAAACTTGCCCCCACCCTGAAGAGAATGAAGTCGTAGTGTACCGAAGCTTTTTGAAAGCTGGACTGCGATTTCCTTTGAGCAGCTTCGTTGTGGAGGTGCTGAAAATATTCGAAATATATCTCCATCAACTTACCCCCGAGGCAATTATAAAGCTGAACATCTTCGTGTGGGCCGTGAGAAGCCAAGGTCTGAAGCCTGACGCAAAAAGCTTCTGCAATATACATGAATTATCATATGAAACAAAACCTTGGGGTAAGGAACAGTATCACAACAATTTTGGCTGCTACAGTTTTGTTTCTCGGTCCGGGTCAAGCTGCCCCGTGCCAACCTTTCGGAAAAGATGGCCCGGAGACTGGATGACAGAATGGTTCTATGTGAAGAGTGATCTGACAATACGAGAAGATATCAAAGGTATAATTATGCGCCCTATTTGGCAAAGCTTCGGCCTTCGAAGGCCGAAGGTTGAAATGAATGAAGTTGCCGAAGAATGCCAGAGGGCCTTCGGCGCAGTCTGTTCTTTCATTGGGACAAGAGACTTAGTACAAGAGCATATTGCCTTCAGGGTATGGCCGCTCGCGGAGAATTGGGAAATGCCACAAGAAACCGTAAAAGAGGCCGACGAAGGTGGACTTATCAGGTTGAAGTACACTTTTAAATTTGGAGATAAATTCGTTGAGCCAGATGATGACTGGTTAAAAAGTATTGAAAATTTAAGCGATGAACTGCTTGGGGCTTATTCGAAGGCCGAAGACACTGCAATGTCAGCAGCCTTCGGAGGCCGAAAAAAGAAAAGGCTGAATCGGGTATTTGATGCAATCGGGTTTGTCTACCCTGACTATTGCTATCCCATTCGAAGGCAGAAGAGAAAAAACACAACCTCTGCAAAGGAAGAAGCTGCAATTGCTCCTAGCGAGCCAGAACCGAAAAGAAAGAAGATAAAGGTCCTCACACATCGGCCGCGCTATATTGAACCAGCTTCGGTGCCTGAGTTTACCGAAGGAACTCCTTCGGCCGCCGAAGCTGAAAAACCAGCCGAGCCAACCTTGCTGCCAGAAGTCGCAGAAACGGTCGAAGTGCCAACAAAGATAGAATTGGAACAATCGAAGATTTTGTTATCAGAAATGAAAGAGAAGGCCGAAGCGCCGTCCACAGAAAAAATGGAAGAGGTAAAAGAAGCAACTGAGGGATCCAAAACATCAGAAGTTTTGAGTCCCGCAGCAAGCATTGATATAATAAAAAATCAAAAAGTGCCAGCAGTGACTCCAAAAAGAAAGAGAATGGCTAATGTGCTAGATGTACTGGAAACGATCAAATCTTCAAGCACACCTCCGAAGAGGGCTGCTGTCATTCCTGAAACAACAACTGAAATTTCTGGTTTTAGAGCTCTAGGGCAAGAGACTGAAGCCGAAGCTGGGCCCTCAGAGCCTGCAAAGATAAAATCCTTGGAAAGTGAGGCAGAAAAAATAACAAAGCCAACTTTTGTTGAAGAAACCGGTGTCATTGCCCCCGAAGCATCCCCGAAAGTTCGTGATTATATTCTTCGTCATGCTTCGGGGAAAAAATTATCAGAAAAAGAAGAGCAAGAGGCCCAGCACTACGCCCAAAAACTGAAATATCCGAAGGGGGCGTTAATATTCAATGGTAGTGGAGAAGAAGACTTCTTGTATTGTCTCCCCGACAGCAAGGAAATTTCTGTCTGTCGGGAGATGAGCAGGAGCTTCGGATTCCCAACTTTAGAAGACGGACTTTCGGTGCTGTCAAAGAACGATCTGGCCGACAGCCTAGCTTACAATAGCTTAAAGGTGCGACAAATGAAATCCTTGTATTTTTTGTTGAGTTCAAAATTTTTCGTTTGTTTAAACCTATTGACGCAGACATATTTCTCTTTGCAGGGCCTGATACTCAGCAATGCCCTCAGGGCACAGAAAGATGTTGAAGACGAAGGGTGTTCTATAGCCCTGAGCAACCTTCGTTCCGAAGTTATTGAACTGAGGAACGAAGGTCTCGAAAAAGATAAAATGTTGTACTCATTGATACATAAAATAAAGGAGGACGAAGCTGCTTTTAAAGGCCAAGCTGAAGCTCAGAAGCGGGAAATTGAAGACCTTCGGAAACAACTGGCCAGAGCCAAGGAAGAACGCATACTTGAAGAAACAAAGCGAGAACTCAGCGACCAATGGGCCGATCACCTAGAAATAACTGTTGAAGAGCTTCGTTCGTCCAAAAAGAGATGCTATAACAAATCTATAGAGTGTGTTAAAAAGTTAAAAGCTAGCTTCGCCAGGGTTGGCGCCTTCTCAAGCGAAGAAAACTTTACGAGAGGCAATCCCGAAGGTCCCATCGAATGGATCGACCACGAAGCTGAGGCCTTCGAAGAAATTTTAAATAGCCGAGGAGATATATGTGCCTTCTCTGGTGCCAGAGGGATTGCCACCATCTTAGAGAAGAAAGGCTGCGAACATGTAAAAATTTTAGCACAGTCCGAAGCTGCTTTGTCCTTTGAAGATGCAAGAGATCCTTCGGCCGAAGCTAGTATAATTGGTGGAAAATTTTTTACCGATATCTGGGATAATGGTGGCCGAGAAATGGCCGGAGAAATTATTCGAAGAAGTGAAAAGGGCATTCACGATGCTAGAGAAGTAGCTGAGGCTGCTGAAAAGAGCGCAGAGGCCGAAGGTCAATTAGGTATTAACTAATAGTTTTTATTGTGTTGTAATCTTTAGGCTTTAAGATTTGTTTGCGATTTGTAATAGCATTGTAGCCGTATCCTATCTTACTTCAGATCCTGCTAAAACGTCTTCGGGCCCTCAGCCGAAAGGAGACGACGAAATAAAAAAGATGGCTGAAGATATTATGGACGAAGTCGTCAATCGGCTCCTGAACGAGGCTGCAGAAGTCGTTTTGAGAGAGGATTAAGTATTTTTGTAAAAAAAACTTCTGAAATGTAATATACTGAAACATTTTGTAACCCCAAATGTAATATACCTATTTTTGTTAGTCAATTCTTTACGATGCATGAAACTTTACACGTACCGCTTTTGAGTCTTTGACGAAAAAACACCTTCCCTTCTTTTCATGCTTCGTGAAGAAGAATTTTTCTTTGTCACAACAATATCCAATATTCTGATGAATAACATCCAGGCTTCGTGAAATTTTTTTCCGAAGCTATACTTCCGAAGATCAATGATGTATCTTTTGGTGACTATGATTTCTCCCTTTTTTCAAAGCGTTCTTCTGTAGATTGATAATGTGTCCACCTCTTGTGCCATGTGCAGAATGATGTATGATGCTTATGCTATGCGAAATGATGCGATGATGTTATGTCATGTGAGATGATGTTTATTCCGAAGATACATACGCATCCCTGCAATAAAACACAATCTTTTATAAGCCTCCCTTAGGAGCTTCTTCGCCTTTTACTTCAGCGGAATCAGCGTCACCACAACCCTCGTTATCGGCGGCCACGGCTAGAGTCGCAAGGTAGCGGTAGTTGGCGGGGAGCTTGTGTCACACCTGGTTTTAGAAGGCAAACCGAATGCGAACCATGTACGTGTCAGGATCAGCAATTCACGTACACAGTAGTTACATAACTGGACATCATCACACATTGCTCAAATAATGACATAAAAGAGGGTATAATCGTCGATTACATCATGATGTCTGAGACATCCACATAGTCTTTAACAATAATCAAAGTGCGGAAAACAAACGTAGATACACACGGCCTACACAGGCAGCCGACTGGGGGTTTGCCGCTAACCCATGCCTAGGACTCATCGTACTCTTGGAACTCCTGGAAGTCTTCCTCCACGACTTCATCTTCACGTGAGCAGTGGTTGCAACGCGGACAACTTGGGGGGTGGTGTGTAAAGCAAGGGTGAGTACACATCAACATACTCAGCAAAATATCCCGTTTGGCTGTAGTGGACTAGTTTTATGTGGAGTTAAGTCAAGCAGTTGCTTTTAGTTGGTCAGGTTATTATTTACTAGTAGAAAGTCATGTTTTAGCATTAACCCAAGTTATTAACCCAAAGTACCCTTTCCAAACGGAAAGAATACCACTTACCATTACCATAAGCATAATCATAACCATCCTCCTCATCACCACCTATAAACCATACATCTCTGATCAAGTATCTCTAATCAATGGAGCTCCCTTGGCCACTCATAACCGCGAGCACGGCTGATATATCAATTTCATAACACTCTGCAGAGGTTGCGCACTTTACCCACAAGTCGTGATTCCCTCTTGCCTCGGGCCGATCAAACCCTTAAACATTACCAAGGTGAATAGGCAAGGTCTCACTACGTAGCCTTTACAAAGATTTCCTGGGGATGTAGCCGCCCGTTAGGTTTCCTAAATGCACCGCACTCCTCCCCAAGGGGCGAACCAACCTTGGCAGAGCGAGCCGCATACACCGAGCCCCATTAACGGCACGACGACGAAGCGAACTACACCCCCAGTTCCTCTAATTACTCAGCTAAGGGCGTCCCACTCCACCCTCATGGTTGCACTGTTTTCCTGGGCGGTCATCCAACGAACAGGTCCTTACGGAGAGGCACTCGAGAAACAGCTTGAGCCCCCTTAAGGGCCACAAGTACCATATAATAGAATGCAATAAATAAACAGACGTTCAACGCAGGGCTCACACTTACGACTAAGCGAGAAAGAGAAAGTAATGGTCGAGGCAACGGTCGAAGAGCGATCACGTCACACGATTATAAATTAAAATACTCGTCTAACAGAATGGTGTTAATTTAGCCATCGCGTTTAGCATAGGGTAAAGTCATGTTCCATGTTTAATTATTATAAGCAGATAAAGGTAAATTAAAAGGATTGTTCGCGCGGCGAGACGCGCGACACAACACTTAAATTGAATTAAGAAATAAATGACTCGTCGCGCGACGGAGCGCGCAACGAGACACTTCAACGCAAGAATCTTCGGACATACGCCTGAAGGTATTCTTCGTGATCCTGGGTGCACTGGAACAGAGCCTGAGCAGTGACCGGCTTCGTCTGAAATCCTTGAAAGCTGGTTAACAACAAATCCTTCAGCTTCTGCCATGAAGTGATCGTCCCTGGTCGAAGGGAGGAATACCAGGTTTGAGCAACACTTCTGACAGCCATAACGAAAGATTTGGCCATGACTGAAGCATTGCCGCCATACGAAGATACTGTTGCTTCGTAGCTCATCAAAAACTGCTTCGGGTCTGAGTGGCCATCAAATACGGGAAGCTGAGGCGGCTTGTAGGACGGAGGCCATGGTGTAGCCTGTAGCTCAGCGGACAGAGGAGAAGCATCATCAAAAACAAAATTCCCATGATGGAAATTGTCATACCAGTCATCTTCGTTGGGAAAACCCTCCTGATGAAGGTCTTGGTGCTGAGGCCTTCGGTGTTGCTCATCCTGAGCAAGATGATGAACTTCTTCAGAGGCTTCGTCTATCTGCCTCTGCAGTTCAGCTAGCCTGGCCATCTTTTCTTTCTTCCTCTGTACTTGTTGATGAAGCATCTCCATATCTCTGATTTCTTGATCTATCTCGTCCTCTGGTGGTGTCGGGCTGACAGCCTTCCTTTTCTGGCTTCGGGCCTCCCGCAGGGAGACTGTCTCCTGATTGTGGTCCAGTGGTTGCAGAGCTGCAGCCCCAGTCGCTGAAGCCTTCTTCGGCGCCATAACGAAGGTTTACGATCGCCGAAGGTGTTCAAAAAAAACTCAGTGGAAGTGAGTTCACCGGAGGTGGGCGCCAATGTTGGGGACTTGTTCTCAAATGCTATGAGTTAAGAACAAGGCAACATAGAAAATGTTAATCGTTAAAGTCCTTCGTCCTTCGAAACATTATCTCCTTTGGGGTATAATGCTCTTCGGACGAAGGTTATGAAGAGTATACCTTCATAAATTCATTTCATAACGACGAAGGATGAAATGTAAGGAATATAAATGGCATCATGAACAGTTATGTATTATCATTAAACATAAACAGAAATATCATTGAATTACAAGTGTACCTTCAATTGGAAGGAGATGATAATACAAGCGTGACGCAAAAAGCGAATGCCAAGTCAGCGTGAACAGTACGGGGCTACTATTCACCTATTTATAGGCACGGGACGCAGCCCGTGCAAAATTACATTAATGCCCTTTACACTCGATAATAATTCTATAGTAATCTGTCGAGGTCTAAATAGCCTTTTCATCTTTAAGTCGGTTTCATCTGCTGCTGTCACGCCGAAGCTTTCCTGCTTAGACCTTCGGTGGTTCACCAACCTTCGTCTTATTCTGGTCTACTGTAATACCTGACTTGAGTCCGAAGATACCTGTTCACACATTATACTCCAGAAACACTATTAAATCCTGTTTTTGAGGACCTTCGGATGCCGAAGGTCCCCAACAGCCAGCAAAGAGTTCAAGGTATTTAGCCATCAGATCATCTTCACGCTCCCAGGTTGCTTCTTCCTCAGAGTGGTGACTCCATCTGACTTTGCACAATTTGATAGTTTTCCTCTGGGTGACTCTGTCTATAGTCTCAAGAATATGCACTGGCTTCTCTATATAGGTCAAGTCCTCCTGGACCTCCAGACCTTCCACTGGCAACTGCTCTTCTAGCACACGCAGACACTTCTTCAGCTGAGACACGTGGCAGACATCATGCACAGCGGACAAGCCTTCTGGCAGACTGAGCTGATAGGCCACTTCTCCACGCCTTGCGAGAATCTGATACGAACCAACATAGCGGGGTGCTAGCTTGCCTTTGACTCCGAATCTTCTGACTCCTCTGATCGGTGATACTTTCAGGTAGACAAAATCTCCGACTTCGAAACTCAGCTCTCTCCTTCTTGTGTCTGCATAACTTCGCTGCCTTGATTGCGCTATCTTTAGATTCTCCCGAACCATCTTGATGTTCTCTTCAGCTTCAAGCAGAATGTCTGGCCCGAACACTTGCTTTTCTCCAGGCTGATCCCATTGCAATGGAGTTCTACAACTCCTCCCATAAAGCGCCTGAAATGGTGACATCTTCAAGCTGGCTTGGTAACTATTGTTATAGGAGAACTCTGCGTAAGGTAACCTCTTGTCCCATCCAGACTGATCTTGAAACGTACAAGCTCTCAACATGTCTTCGAGTATTTGATTAGTTCTTTAAGTCTGACCGTCTGTCTACGGATGATAAGTGAACTGAAATTCAGATGTGTACCCAAGGCTTCATGCAACTGCTGCTAGAAATGAGAGGTGAACTGCGTTCCTCTGTCTGACACTATCTTCTTTGGCACACCATGAAGACAAACGATCCAGGACATGTACAACTCTGCCAATACTGCACTGCTGTAGTTGGTCTTGACGGGTATGAAGTGGGCTAACTTGGTTAAGTGGTCCACCACTACCCAAATGGAATCGTAGCCGGCTCGAGTGCGAGGCAATCCGACTATGAAGTCCATTCCGATTTTATCCCATTTCCACTGAGGAATTCACAACGGTTGCAACAATCCAGCTGGCCTTTGATGCTCTGCCTTGATCCTTTGACAACTGTCACATATAGCCACATGCTCTGCGATCTCCCTTTTCATTTCGTACCACTAGAATTTCTTCTTCAGATCCTAATACATCTTCTCACTTCCAGGGTGTATAGAATAAGCTGACTCATGAGCTTCCTTGAGGATCAACTCCCGAATGGACTGGACATTGGGAACACACAAGCGGTCTTTGAACCATACCACACCTTCTGCATCTTCTCGAAAATCTTTACCTCTTCCTTCCAGAATCAGCTGCCGAATTTCACTGTTCTTCTCATCATTATTTTGTGCTTCTTTGATTTCCCGCTCTAGGGTAGGCTCTAACTCAACTGTCACTCCTCGCATATTGTTCAGAAATCCGAGGCTCAACCTGTCAAACTCTTTGGCCAACTCATAAGGCATCAGATAAGCGACCATCATGTTGACTTGACTCTTCCTGCTCAAAGCATCTGCCACTACATTCGCTTTGCCTGGATGGTAATGAATCTCCAATTCATAGTCCTCGATCAACTCTAACCATCTGCGTTGCCTCATGTTCAGCTCTGACTGAGTGAATATGTACTTCATACTCTTGTGGTCTGTGTAAACATCACATTTCTGCCCATACAGATAGTGCCTCCATGTCTTTAGTGCATGAACCACTGCTGCCAACTCTAGGTCATGGATTGGATAATTCTTCTCATGAACCTTTAGCTGTCGGGACGAGTAAGCCACAACTCTTCCCTCTTGCATCAACACGCATCCCAAACCAGTGTAATAAGCATCGCAATACACTGAGAAGGGCTTGTGCACATCAGGTAAGACTAAGACAGGCGCTGTAGTCAACTTCTCTTTCAACGCTTCAAAAGCTTCTTGGCATTCCTGGGTCCACTTGAACTCCACTTTGTTGCCTAGCAAAGCTGTCATCGGTTTTGCAATCTTTGAAAACCCTTCAATGAATCACCGATAATATCCGGCCATTCCAATGAAGCTCTTGATTCCTCGAGCGTCTGTTGGCGCTTTCCAGTTCATAATGTCTGCCACTTTCTTCGGATCCTCAGCCAATCCTTCTTTGTTAATTATGTGACCCAAGAACGGGACTTCATCAATCCAGAACTCGCACTTGCTCAACTTCGCATACAACTGGTGCTCTCGCAATATCTGCAATACCATCTTTAAATGATTCACATGCTCTTCTTCACTTTGAGAATATATAAGAATATCATAAATAAATACCACCACAGACTTGTCAAGATAATCCATAAATACACTGTTCATCAGATTCATGAAGAAGGCTGGTGCATTCGTTAGGCCAAAAGACATCACAGTGAGCTCATACAACCCATACTTGGTAATGAATGTCATCTTCGGAATGTCTGAGGGTCGAATCCTGAGCTGATGATAACCTGACCTCAGATCTATCTTTGAGAACACGTTGGCTCCTCTCAACTGGTTGAACAAATCTTCTATTCTGGGCAAGGGGTACTTGTTCTTAATCGTGACCTCATTCAGAGCTCGATAATCGATACACATCTTTCTGGTGCCATCTTTCTTCTCCACGAATAGGACAGGGGCAGCCCAAGGCGAGGTGCTTGGCCTTATATAACCTTTCTCTGACAGCTCATCGATCTACTTCTTGAGTTCAACCAACTCTAGTCCGGATACTCTGTAGGCTCTTTTAGAAATGGGGGCGGGGCCAGGAAGAAGCTCTATAGCAAACTCAACTTTCTGCTCTGGTGGCATACCTGGTAAATCTTTCGGAAACACATCTGGAAATTCTGACACAACCTTGATAATCTCGAGTGGATCTGCTTCACTGCTATCAACAACCATCTGATAACAACTTCCTTTCTTTGGCTCAGGCGGGACTAACTCGGTCACCACTTCCTCTCCTAGTGGAGACATCAACTTGATTGTCCTCTTATCACAACTGATAACTGCCTGATACTTATCTAGCCAATTCATCCCTAGGATGACATCTATTCCCTGAGTACCCATTACTATGAGATTAGCGGGAAACACTATCCCCCTTATTTCCACACTTACATTCAAGCAAATGCTATCGGCTCGAATTCTACCACCGGCTGAGTCAATTTGGATGGGGGTTGACATGGTAGTGATTGGAAGATTATGTGCTTCTACCCATGATGCAGTAAAAAATGAATGTGTTGCTCCAGTATCAAATAACACTTCTGCAATATGAGAGTCGACTGGAAACATACCTACTGTCATGCCAGTGGTTTCCTGAACCGCTTCAGCCTCCAAGTGATTCAGTCTCCCATGGTTATAGCGTGGCTGAGAGCGGTTGCCTGCTCCAGGCTGAGACACATTCTGCTTTGCTGGGGCACTGGGGCCTGACTGCTGCTGGGCTGACTACTTCGGACATTGCATCACCCAATGGCTTTGCTCTCCACAGTAGAAACATGCTCTGTTTCCACCCTGAACCGATGCTGCCTGACTGCTCTGGTTGGTTGCTGGGGCGGGAAGCGAGGTGCCTGCTGATTCTGCCTCTGGAACTGACCTCCTCCTGACTGATTGTTCTGGCGATTCTGCTGCTGGTGCTAAGGGTACTGCCTTTGGAACTGCTGCTGCTAAGGTGGGCGCTGGTTCTGCCTGAACTGCTGAGGTGAGTTGCCTGAGAAACGAGGACGATTGCAGCTTCCAGGCTGGGGTCCACCAATCTTGCGCTCGCGATCCTCCATCTCCTTGCGCTTCTTCTCGGTCATGATTGCTCTGTCGATCAGGTGCTAAAATATGGGGAATGTATGATTCATCAGATGATAACGACACGACGGTGAAGCGAACTACACCCCCAGTTCCTCTAATTACTCAGCTAAGGGTGTCTCACTCCACCCTCATGGTTGCACTATTTTCCCGGGCGGTCATCCAACGAATAGGTCCTTACGGAGAGGCACTCGAGAAACAGCTCGAGTCCCCTTAAGGGCCACAAGTACCATCTCATAATCAAAAGGGAAAACAATGTATCATAGATAATCTCATCATGTTCATTGATTAATGTGAAGCACTAGCATGAAGCTAAACCATAATTACCCAACCAGAATAGGTAAACAAGGACAAGATAAACAAAAGCTAGTCAATCCTTAGGTATAAACTGTGTAAATGCGGGGAATGAATTATAAGAATGAGTAGGACATAGATGGGTCAAGGGACACTTGCCTTCACCAACCGACTGCTGCTCAGGGTCTTCACCTGCAATTCCTTCGGACTCCACCAACTGATCGTTATCTATACTAGTTCAAACATACATTCCACACATTTAATACAAAAGAATAGTACACCATACAATAGAATGCAATAAATAAACATACGTTCGACGCAGGGCTCACACTTACGACTAAGCGAGAAAGAGAAAGTAACGGTCAAGGCTACGGTCGAAGAGCGATCACGTCACACAATTATAAATTAAAATACTCGTCTAACAGAATGGTGTTAATTTAGCCATCGCGTTTAGCATAGGGTAATGTCATGTTCCATGTTTAATTATTATAAGCAGATAAAGGTAAATTAAAAGGATTGTTCGTCCCAATTCTCCGCGAGCGGCCATACCCTGAAGGCAATATGCTCTTGTACTAAGTCTCTTGTCCCAATGAAAGAACAGACTGCGCCGAAGGCCCTCTGGCATTCTTCGGCAACTTCATTCATTTCAACCTTCGGCCTTCGAAGGCCGAAGCTTTGCCAAATAGGGCGCATAATTATACCTTTGATATCTTCTCGTATTGTCAGATCACTCTTCACATAGAACCATTCTGTCATCCAGTCTCCGGGCCATCTTTTCCGAAAGGTTGGCACGGGGCAGCTTGACCCGGACCGAGAAACAAAACTGTAGCAGCCAAAATTGTTGTGATACTGTTCCTTACCCCAAGGTTTTGTTTCATATGATAATTCATGTATATTGCAGAAGCTTTTTGCGTTAGGCTTCAGACCTTGGCTTCTCACGGCCCACACGAAGATGTTCAGCTTTATAATTGCCTCGGGGGTAAGTTGATGGAGATAGATTTCGAATATTTTCAGCACCTCCACAACGAAGCTGCTCAAAGGAAATCGCAGTCCAGCTTTCAAAAAGCTTCGGTACACTACGACTTCATTCTCTTCAGGGTGGGGGCAAGTTTTCTCCCCTTCGTCGACCCTCACAATGGACAGATCCCGAAAATACCTTCCTCTCATGTTGATAAGATGATTCTCTTTGATAGTTGATTTACCATAAACTGAATGGCTTGGTCGCCATGGACGATCTTCGGAGTCTTCACCACCACTGTCCACATCATAGTTGTCACTATCACCAGTATCCTCAGACAAACCTTCTAGAATCTCCTTGGTGATTTTTTCTGTGTTGGTCTTTGACATCGCTATAAGAAACCCCAAATTTTTCTCTTCGTCGAGGCTCAGCTTCGTCTCAGCAGCAGTCTTCTTATCTTCGGACATCTTCGGAGACACTAAAAAACTGTTTTCAAAGCCGAAGCTTCAAAACTAAAAGCTTAACAAATCGTAGTGCACAAGAGCTAAAAATTGAGTGAGCAGGAGCAGTTGGCCACAGAGCGTGTCAAATGCGTTTGCGGTATGGCCGTATTTATACGCCGAGTGCGTTGAAAATTGAAAGACCCCGCTTGTCAGTGAATATTGCTATTCTAGCAAAGGGAAGGTGTTTTTTCGGACCTTCGGCGTAAAGCCTTCGTCCAGGTCGCAATCTAAATTTATTATTTTGAACAAATTAATATTGCGAGGGGCTACTGTTGGGGACCTTCGGCATCCGAAGGTCCTCAAAAACAGGATTTAATAGTGTTTCTGGAGTATAATGTGTGAACAGGTATCTTCGGACTCAAGTCAGGTATTACAGTAGACCAGAATAAGACGAAGGTTGGTGAACCACCGAAGGTCTAAGCAGGAAAGCTTCGGCGTGACAGCAGCAGATGAAACCGACTTAAAGATGAAAAGGCTATTTAGACCTCGACAGATTACTATAGAATTATTATCGAGTGTAAAGGGCATTAATGTAATTTTGCACGGGCTGCGTCCCGTGCCTATAAATAGGTGAATAGTAGCCCCGTACTGTTCACACTGACTTGGCATTCGCTTTTTGCGTCACGCTTGTATTATCATCTCCTTCCAATTGAAGCATTTGAGAACAAGTCCCCAACAAGAAATAAACGACTCGTCGCGTGACGGAGCGCGCAACGAGACACTTGCGTTAATTATAAAGAGACGTTAGGCGTCGCGTGATGAAACGCACGACGACATACGTCAACTGAACTAAATTTAAAACGAAACGTCGCGCGACGAAGCGCATTAATAAAGATGAATTTAAAATGAATTGTCGCTTGACGAAACGCGCGACGCAACACATCGAATAAACTAAAATTAAAAATGGATTAAACTGAAAGTCAAACACTGCGCAACTACAGTCGCGCGCGCGGGGGGCACGCGAGGCCACGCCGGGGCACGAGGTCGTGGGGGCGCTGAGGCCGCGTCATGGGGGAGCAGGGGTGCACCGCAGGGGGGGGGGGGCAGGGGCCGTGCAGGGGGAGGGGGCCGAGGCCGCGCCGCGGGAGGGGTAGGGGGCCTTGTCGCCGGGAGGGTAGGGCGTCGCGCCACCGGGGAGCAGGGGGCCGCCGCGGGGGAGGGCAGGGGCCGTGCCACCGGGGAGCAGGGGGCCACGCCATCGGGGAGCAGGGGCCGTGCCGCCGGGGGTTGAGGCCGCGCAGGGGTGCGCACGCAGGGGAAATAGGGGGCGCGCGTGGGGAGGAGAAAGGGGAGGGGGAGGGGAAGAGAGAAAGGGAGAGGGAGAGGGAGAGGGGAGGGGAGCTCACCTCGGGGTCCAAATCCGGCGATCACCGTCTCCAAAACCTAGGGCACCACGGGGGAGAGAGAGAGAGAGGTGGGAGAGAGAGGAGGTTGCTGCGCGGGAGAATTGAATGAGGGGAAGAGACCAGGGGAGGGGGCGCACATGGGGAGGGCACGAGCGCGCTGGTCGAGCTGGGCCGGGCCGGGTTGGGTTGGGCTGGGCTAGGCCGCATCGTGGGTCAAAACCCACGACACGCACAACCACAGAACGGAATTCAATTCGCGAAGCAAAATCCGAAACAAAACTAAGCAACACACGCGACTAAACACGACATCAGATAAAAGAAAATATGATTTGGCATGATGCAACACCCATGTCAACTTAGGTTTTGTTTACACTCGATTTGGACACCAGTCGCTATACTGCTTTGAAATTGGGGAGAAGGAGCGAAACGGGAAGAGAAAAGAGAGTAACACCTGAATTTGGTGAGTAAAAAGAATAAAAAATTCTACCCCCAAATTCAGGGCGTTACAGCTTGGCGACCCAGACACAGTCCACCGAGGCAGCGTCGTGGAAGGCGCCGTTGAGGCGGGCCACCTGGTAGATCTCCGGTGGGTCGAGGTAGAGGAGTACCTGAAAGTTGCCTAGAGGGGGGGTGTGAATAGGCAATTCTGAATTGTATGAACTTTAAGCACAATCTACAAGCCGGGTTAGCGTTAGAAATAAAAGCGAGTCCGAAAGAGAGGGTGAAAACAAATCAACCAAGGAAATAGAGCGGATGACACGATGATTTGTTTTACCGAGGTTCGGTTCTTGCAAACCTACTCCCCGTTGAGGTGGTCACAAAGACCGGGTCTCTTTCAACCCTTTCCCTCTCTCAAACGGTCACCTAGACCGAGTGAGCTTTTCTCCTCAATCAATTGGGACACTTAGTCCCCACAAGGACCACCACACAATTGGTGTCTCTTGCTTGATTACAAGTTGCTTGAGAACAAGAATGGAGGAAGAAGAAAAGCGATCCAAGAACAAGAGCTCAAAGAACACTAGCAAAACTCTCTCTCTAGTCACTATTTGCTTGGAGTGGAAATGGGACTTGGAGAGGCTTTGATTCTATTGAATTTGTGTCTTGTATTGATTGCACTAGCTCTTGTATTGAATGTGAAGTCTGAAAACTTGGATGCCTTGAAGTGTGGTGGTTGGGGGGTATTTATAGCCCCAACCACCAAAGTGGCCGTTGGGGAGGCTGTCTGTCGATGGGTGCACCGGACAGTCCGGTGCGCCACCGGACACTGTTCGGTGCGCCAGCCACGTCACCCAACCGTTAGGGTTCGACCGTTGGAGCTCTAACAGGTGGGACCACTGGACAGTCCGGTGGTGCACCGGACAGTCACTGTTCACTGTCCGGTGCACCTTCTGTCGCCTGCTTCGACTCTGCGCGAACTGTCCGCGCACTGTAGCTGTGTCAGCCGACCGTTGAACTCGACCGTTGCGTTGGCGACCGTTGCTCCGCTTGGCACACTAGACAGTCCGGTGCTACACCAGACAGTCTGGTGCTACACCAGACAGTCCGGTGAATTATAGTTGTCGGCGTTTCGAGACCGGGGGGTCCCTAAGCCGACGAGTGAATGTGCCGCGTGCCCCAGCCCAGATGGGTCGAGCGCGTGGGCGAGCGCGAAGGGGGGAAGCGAGGTGGCCGGAGACGGGCGTGAGAGAGGTGGAAATCCCGCGACCTTCGTGTTCGTCCCGCGCCCAGGTCGGGTGCGCTTGCAGTAGGGGGTTACAAGCGTCCACGCGGTAGGGGGTTACAAGCCCCGTTCGTTGGGGGTCGGCTAGGGGCCCAGAGGCACGCCCAAAAGTACCTGCGGGTGATCTGCCGGACCCGGTCCCCTGGCGACGGGGTCCGAGGGCTCGATGCCTCCCTCCGATGGGATTCCGTTACAAGATCGCTCCCGCTGGTCTCGGAAATGTCCTAGGGTACCTCGGGAGCGCAGCCCGAGCCTTGGTTATGTATCGAACGTACCCCTGGTCATCCCTCGCTCGGCGTCTGAGGCGACTGTGAACCCTTCGGGGGCCAGCCTTCGAACCCCTGATCAGTAATGGGCGCGGAGCCCGAGTAGCCTGAGGCGGCCGTGGAGCCCTTCGGGGGGCCGGCCTTCGAACCTCTGACCAGTAGTGGGTGTAGGGCCCACGCGATCTGAGGCGACTGTTGAACCCCTCGGAGGGCCAGCCTTCGAACCTCTAATCAGTAGGGGGGGCTCGGAGCTCGGTTCCTTCATGGGGAAGGATCCTTTTCGGGGTATCCCCCTTTCCCGGTCCCTGTTGCAAGAGATAGAGAAAGAGGAAAAAAGGAAAAGGATACGAAATCGAACGACGTGGCGTACCTTTTTTGGCGCGGTTATTACGGCGAAGGCGAAGCGTCGCCCGCTTCTCCTGCCAGAAACGCCGCCTGTCCCGCCGCAGAGTTAATGCGACGGGGTGAGTTGTTGGCAGGGCGGCCGTTGCGCGTGCGCGAGCCGTTCGAGGAACGGATCACGGGCGCCCTGTCTTCACGCCGTGAGAGGGGGTTCTCTTGCTGCCCCCGGACGAGACGTGAGTCTGGCCGACGACGCGACCGCTGCTCCCGCCCGCCTGCCACCGTCATTACTGCCGGCCCACTTTCGGCTGCATTGACCGTCGCGCCAGGCTGGCGCTGCTGGGTCGTGCGCTGGGCCGCCTCGAGTCGCGGTATTGGTTACGCAACCGAAGAGGCGCGGTGGTGGCGCAAGTGGCGGTGCAGTTGCTTGCATGCAGCATCTGGCGCGCCGGTTGCGTGACGCGTGGGCCTGGGCCTCCATGCTGGCGTGTTGGGAGTCGGAGAAGCGCATCCACCTGGCGCGATTGCATGCCGCCTGCATGGCTGCCCGCCCCTTTCGCCCGTTGGTCTGGGCAAAAGTGGGGGGGTCGCTTGTTACTACTGGGCGGTTGTGTGCACCACGCGCGGTGGTTTGGCTTCTTCTGCTCCGAGCCGGCTTGCGTGACATGCGGGACCCAGCCCCCGCGCCGCAGGGGAGGGCCTTGGAGCGTGTTGGAGAAGACTCAGCCCGTGACGTTTGGGGGCGCACGTAGGGAGAGTTGCCTTTAAAAGGAGGGCGACCCCTTTCAGAAGGCGACCATGTCTTCTCGCTCCCTTATGCGTCGCGTCTTTCCACTTTCCAAGCCCCCGGATGGGGGGTACCCGCCGTCTTTTCGCCTCATCGTTGGAGGAACGCAACTCCGCGGGAGTTGGTACCTTTCAGCCATCGTTCGGCTTCAAGGATTTTCATCATGCAGCCCGGCTGCACCCCTCCACCGGCGGTCACCCAAGATGGTGACCTCCAGCTTGATGGTGGGGGAAAGCGAGCCGGGCTGCGGCCTCTCCCCCTCCCTCAGCCTCAAGGATTTTCATCACCAAGGCTGGGGAGGGGAGTGTGCCGAGTTGGGGTCGGCCCCTGCGTGGGCGGTGGCCCGCTCCTTCACTCAGTGATGGGAGGAAGGAGCGGTTGTCGTCCGTGGCGCTGGCAGCTGCAGCGTGCCTGGCTTTCGGACGCGAGTGGCTTCGGAGCCGCTCGCGGCGCCGGCGTCTGCCACGGCAGCTGGAAGAGGTTCTTTCGCCGGCGTGATAGCCAAGGCTGGCCACGGACTGACCTCCGACTCTACGGCCTTCTGCCCGTCCTTGCCTTACGAGTTTTGGCATGGGCGGGGGCCTCCTGGCAGCAGCATCCGCCCTGAGGTCAGTGCTGCCGCTGTTCGGCCCCCCGGAGCAGAAGTCGTCGTCGTCGCCGCTGCTGGAGCAGGTGGCGGCGCGCCGTTCGTCGGTCTTCCGTTGCTCCGCAGGCCTTCCCCCATGGAGTGGGGTTGTTCGTACCTGCGGAGGGGGAACCGGAGTTCCGTTTGTAATGGCACTTTGAATGCCAGTGTCTTTGTTCATTGTGGCTGTCGAGGCCTGAACATGTATGTAATTTTGGCACGGAGCCGTGTTTTTTCCTCATTTTCGAGCACTAAGACTCGCCTGTTGATTATCTGAACCGCTTCACCAAGCATGAGTCGCCCCGTGTCAAGGTGACGAGTGAGGTATCCGTATCCCGGAGGCGTAGGAATCCCTCGGCTCGATCGGCCTTGTTGTCTGAGGCTCCTCTAGCTTAGTTATCGACGAGCCGAGGCCAGGGGTAGCGATATCAGCACGAACAGAGGCGGAGTTGGCTCGAAAATGAAAACCTGGTTGGCCGGAGCCTAGCCGGGTTGTCCGTCAGCGGGACCGATGCCGGAGTTGATCAGCTGAGGCCTCGGGCGGGCTGGCGCCCTTGGAAGATGGTTGGCCGAGGCCCCTGGGGTAACCGGCCGAGCCGCCTGCTCGGGCCGGATTCCCGGAGAAGTCCCTGGACCGCGTCGCCGTCCGAGGCTGGGTCGGACCTCGCTGAAGGTGTCGTCGATGCCGAGGGTGCTACAGCCCCCTTCCAGCGTGAAGACCCGAGCCTGCAGGATCAGATTGTCTTGTAGCGTGTGCCTTCTGCGGCCGCTGAGGCCAGAACACACACCCTCGCTGCGTTGTAAAGATGTGTCTCTTTTCCTCTTATTTCGAGTATCTGGACTTTTTTGTCGGTAACAGGGATGTTTGTGCGAGCGAGAGTTGCTTCTCGCGGAAGGTGATGAGTGAGGTATCCGTATCCCGAAGGCGTGGGAGTCCCTCGGCTCGGTCGGCCTTGCCGCTTACGCGTACTTTCACCCGTCCATGAGGCCCTGTCACCGATTCAGTCGAGAAGGCTCAAAGGACCGCTTTGGCAGAAGAGCTTCCGAACGTAAAGACTTGTTCGGTCCGCGGAATCACTTTATCCGAACGCGAGTTACTTATCGCAGAAGGTGATGAGTGAGGTATCCGTATCCCGGAGGCGTAGGAATCCCTCGGCTCGGTCAGCCTTGGCTGCTTACGTGTACTCCGTCGTTTTCAGGATCCGCTTTTCGAAGTAGTCAAAAAGCACGAAAGATATTCTGCTAAAAGGGATCTTTTTTTCGAGGAAAATTTCGACGCAGAGGGGGTCCTCCCCCTTTTAGCCCCCGAGGGAGGGTCGGGCTTTGCCGAGGCGAGGCCGACCCTTCCTTGATGACTAAACTTTGCGTGGGTGCGAGGTATATGAACAACTTGAAAACATCTTAAGGGTAGAAGCGACGTAGCTGTTGGATGTTCCAAGCGTTGCCGTAGACCTCGCCTTGATTGTTGGCCAGCTTGTACGTTCCGGGCTTCAGAACTTTGGCGATGACGAATGGCCCCTCCCAGGGGGGCATGAGCTTGTGCCTCCCTCGGGCGTCTTGCCGCAGCCGAAGCACCAGGTCGCCCACCTGGAGGTCTCGGGGCCAGACCCCTCGGGCGTGGTAGCGTCGTAGGGACTGCTGGTACCGCGCCGAGTGTAGTAAGGCCTTGTCCCGAGCCTCTTCCAGCTGGTCCAGCGATTCTTCTCGGCTAGCTTGGTTGCTTTGATCGTTGTAGGCCCTCGCCCTCGGGGAGCCGTATTCCAGGTCAGTGGGCAAGATGGCCTCGGCCCTGTAGACCAGGAAGAACGGCGTGAAACCCATGGCTCGGCTCGGCGTTGTCCTCAGGCTCCAGACCACCGAGGGGAGTTCCTTCATCAATCGCTTGCCGAACTTGTTGAGGTCGTTGTAAATCCGGGGCTTGAGCCCTTGTAGAATCATGCCGTTGGCACGCTCTACTTGCCCATTCGACATGGGATGAGCCACGGCGGCCCAGTCCACCCGGATGTGGTGATCCTCGCAAAAATCCAAGAATTTTCTGCCGGTGAACTGGGTACCGTTGTCGGTGATGATGGAGTTTGGGACCCCGAAGCGATGGATGATGTTGGTGAAGAACGCCACCGCCTGCTCGGACCTGATGCTGTTCAGGGGTCGGACCTCGATCCACTTGGAGAATTTGTCGATGGCGAGCAGCAGGTGCGTGTAGCCCCCGGGCGCCTTCTGCAAGGGACCGACGAGGTCCAGACCCCATACAGCAAAGGGCCAGGTGATGGGTATCGTCTGCAGAGCCTGAGCGGGCAGGTGGGTCTGCTTCGCATAGAATTGGCACCCTTCGCAGGTGCGGACAATCCTAGTGGCGTCAGCCACCGCCGTTGGCCAGTAGAAGCCTTGCCGGAAAGCATTCCCGACAAGGGCTCAAGGCGCTGCATGATGGCCGCAAGCCCCCGAGTGTATTTCTTGCAGGAGTTCCTGACCTTCGGCGATGGAGATGCATCGCTGGAGGATGCCCGAGGGGCTGCGGTGGTAGAGCTCCTCCTCATCGCCCAGCAAGACGAACGACTTGGCGCGTCGCGCTACCCGCCGAGCCTCGGCTTGGTCGAGGGGTAGCTCTCCTTGGCGGAGATATTGCAGGTACGGGGTCTGCCAATTTCGATCAGGCGTGGCCCCGTTCTGCTCCTCCTCGACGTGCAGTGCCTCGCCCTCGGGGGCCGAGGGTACCTCGGGCTGAACCGAGGACGCCTCGGGCTGAGCCGAGGGTACCTCGGGCTGGACCGAGGGTGCCTCGGGCTCGGGCGTGTCGTTGATCTTGACGGAGGGTTGATGCAGATCCTGGGAGAAGACGTCCGGGGGAACCGTCGTTCGCCCCGAGGCTATTTTTGCCAGCTCGTCCGCAGTCTCGTTGTAACGCCGAGCGATGTGGTTAAGCTCGAGCCCGTAGAACTTGTCTTCCAGGCGCCGAACCTCATCGCAGTAGGCCTCCATCTTCGGGTCGCGGCAGTGGGAGTTCTTCATGACTTGGTCGATGACGAGCTGCGAGTCACCGCGGGCGTCGAGGCGTCTGGCCCCTAGCTCGATGGCGATCCGCAACCCGTTGACCAGAGCCTCGTACTCAGCCACATTGTTGGACGCCGGGAAATGGAGGCGTAGCACGTAGCGTAGGTGTTTCCCGAGGGGCGAGATGAAGAGCAGGCCCGCGCCGGCTCCCGTCTTCATCAGCGACCCGTCGAAAAACATGGTCCAGAGCTCCGGTTGGATCGGAGCCGTCGGTAGCTGGGTGTCGACCCATTCGGCTACAAAGTCCGCCAATACCTGGGACTTGATGGCCTTCCGAGGGGCGAACGAGATTGTCTCGCCCATGATTTCCACCGCCCACTTTGCGATCCTGCCCGAGGCCTCTCGGCACTAGATGATCTCCCCCAGGGGGAAGGATGACACCACAGTTACCGGATGGGACTCGAAGTAATGTCGCAACTTTCGCCTCGTCAGGATCACTGCATACAGCAGCTTCTGAACTTGTGGGTAGCGGATCTTGGTTTCAGACAGTACCTCGCTGACGAAGTAAACTGGCCTCTGAACGGGCAATGCATGCCCCTCTTCTTGCCTCTCGACCACAATCGCGGCGCTAACCACCTGAGTGGTCGCGGCGACGTAGACCAAGAGGGCTTCTCCATCAGCTGGGGGCACCAAGATAGGCGCCTTTGTAAGGAGCGCCTTCAGGTTCCCGAGAGCTTCCTCAGCCTCAGGGGTCCAAGCGAAACACTCGGCCTTCCTTAAGAGGCGGTACAGAGGCAGACCTCTTTCGCCGAGGCGTGAGATGAAGCGGCTCAGGGCCGCGAGACATCCCATGACCCTCTGTACGCCTTTTAAGTCCTTGATGGGCCCCATGCTGGTGATAGCTGCGATCTTCTCCGGGTTGGCTTCGATGCCTCGCTCGGAGACGATGAACCCCAAGAGCATGCCCCGGGGCACCCCGAAGACACACTTCTCGGGATTGAGCTTGACGCCTTTCGCTTTGAGACATCGGAATGTCACTTCAAGGTCGGAGAGGAGGTCGGAAGCCTTTCTTGTCTTGACTACGATGTCATCGACGTAGGCCTCGACTGTGCGACCGATGTGTTCGCCGAACACATGGTTCATGCACCGCTGGTACGTCGCGCCCGCATTCCTCAAACCGAACGGCATGGTGACATAGCAGTACATGCCGAAGGGCGTGATGAAAGAAGTCGCGAGCTGGTCGAACTCTTTCATCCGGATTTGGTGATACCCTGAGTAGGCATCGAGGAAGGACAGGGTTTCGCACCCAGCAGTGGAATCCACGATTTGATCGATGCGAGGCAGAGGGTAGGGAACCTTCGGACATGCTTTGTTGAGACCAGTGTAGTCTACACACATCCGCCATCTCCCCCCTTTCTTTCTCACAAGCACAGGGTTGGCAAGCCATTCGGGATGGAATACCTCTTTGATGAACCCTGCTGCCATTAGCTTGTGGATCTCCTCGCCTATCACTCTGCGCTTCTCCTCGTCGAATCGGCGCAGAGGCTGCCTGACGGGTCGGGCTCCGACCCGAATATCCAGCGAGTGCTCGGCGACATCCCTCGGTATGCCGGGCATGTCCGAGGGACTCCACGCAAAGACGTCGGCGTTTGCGCGGAGAAAGTCGACGAGCACTGCTTCCTATTTGGGGTCGAGCCCGGAACCGATCCGGATCTGCTTGGAGGTGTCGCCACTGGGATCAAGAGGGACGGCCTTAACCGTCTCCGCAGGTTCGAAGTTGCCGGCATGACGCTTCACGTCTGGCACCTCTTTGGAGAGGTTCTCCAGGTCGACGATGAGGGCCTCGAACTCGGCGAGGGCCTCGGCGTACTCCACGCACTCCACGTCGCATTCGAACGCGTGTTTGTACGTGGGGCCGATGGTGATGACCCCGTTGGGGCCCGGCATCTTGAGCTTCAGGTAGGTGTAGTTGGGGACGGCCATGAACTTCGTGTAGCATGGCCTCCCCAGTACCGCGTGGTAGGTTCCTCGGAACCCGACCACCTCGAACGTCAAAGTCTCCCTTCGGAAGTTGGAGGGCGTTCCGAAGCAGACGGGAAGGTCGAGTCGTTCGAGGGGCTGGACGCGCTTCCCAGGAATGATCCCGTGGAAGGGCGCAGCGCCTGCTCGGACGGAGGACAGATCGACGCGCAGGAGCCTGAGGGTCTCGGCATAGATGATGTTGAGGCGGCTGCCCCCGTCCATCAGGACCTTGGTGAGCCTGACGTCGCCGACGATGGGGTCGACGACGAGCGGGTATTTCCCCGGGCTCGGCACGTGGTCGGGGTGGTCAGCTTGGTCGAAGGTGATGGGCTTGTCGGACCAGTCTAGGTAGACTGGCGCCGCCACCTTCACCGAGCAGACCTCCCGGCGCTCTTGCTTGCGATGCCGAGCCGAGGCATTCGCCGCATGCCCGCCGTAGATCATGAAGCAGTCGCGGACCTCGGGGAACTCTCCTGCTTGGTGATCTTCCTTCTTGTCGTCGTCGCGGGCCCTGCCACCCTCTGCGGGTGGCCCAGCCCTGTGGAAGTGGCGCCGAAGCATGACGCACTCCTCGAGGGTGTGCTTGACGGGCCCCTGATGATAGGGGCACGGCTCCTTGAGCATCTTGTCGAAGAGGTTAGCACCTCCGGGGGGTTTCCGAGGGTTCTTGTACTCGGCGGCGGTGACAAGGTCCGCGTCGGCGGCGTCGCGTTTCGCTTGCGACTTCTTCTTGCCTTTCTTCTTGGCGCCGCGCGGAGTAGACGCCTCGGGAGCCTCTTCCGATGGGCGGCCCTGGGGCTGCTTGTCCTTTCGGAAGATAGCCTCGACCGCCTCCTGGCCAGAGGCGAACTTGGTGGCGATGTCCATCAGCTCGCTCGCCCTGGTGGGGGTCTTGCGACCCAACTTACTCACCAGGTCGCGGCAGGTGGTGCCGGCAAGGAACGCGCCGATGACATCCGAGTCGGTGATGTTGGGCAGCTCGGTGCGCTGCTTCGAGAATCGCCGGATGTAGTCCCGGAGAGACTCTCCCGGCTGTTGCCGGCAGCTTCGGAGGTCCCAGGAATTCCCGGGGCGCACGTACGTGCCCTGGAAATTGCCGGCGAAGGCTTGGACCAAGTCGTCCCAGTTGGAGATCTGCCCCGGAGGCAGGTGCTCCAACCAGGCGCGAGCGGTGTCGGAGAGGAACAGGGGGAGGTTGCGGATGATGAGGTTGTCATCGTCCGTTCCACCCAGTTGGCAGGCCAGGCGGTAGTCCGCGAGCCACAGTTCCGGTCTCGTTTCCCCCGAGTACTTTGTGATAGTAGTCGGGGGTCGGAACCGGGTCGGGAACGGCGCCCGTCGGATGGCCCGACTGAAGGCCTGCGGACCGGGTGGTTCGGGCGAGGGACTCCGATCCTCCTCGCTGTCGTAGCGTCCCCCACGCCTGCGGTGGTAGCCTCGGCGCACCCTTTTGTCGAGGTGGGCCCGACGGTCGCGACGATGGTGCTCGTTGCCGAGGTGGCCCGGGGCCGCAGGCGCGGTGTTGCGCGTGCGCCCGGTGTAGACCGAGGCTTCCCGCATGAATCGGGAAGTCGCGACATGAGGTTCCAAGGGGTATCCCTGCCTTCGGGAGGCAGAGCTCTCGGCCCGTCGGACCGCAGCGCCTTCCAGGAGATTCTTGAGCTCTCCCTGGATTCGCCGACCCTCGGTGGTTGATGGCTCCGGCATCGCGCGGAGGAGCATCGCTGCGGCTGCCAGGTTCTGACCGACCCCACTGGATGCGGGTGGCGGTCTGACCCTGACGTCGTTGGCGACGCGGTGCTGGAAACCCTGGGGCAGGTGACGTATTTCTCCGGCCGGGGGTTGGCCCGCCCATACCTGTCCGACGTCCCGGCGGATCGACTCAAGCGCTCCTGCTCCCTCGTCGAGCCTGGCCTGCGCCCCGTGGACTTGCTCGAGCTGTGGGTCGTGACCCCCCGCCGGAACGGGGACCACAGCTAGCTCCCGCGGGATGTCAGCGCGAGGCACCGGCCTAGGGAGATCACCGTCCTCCGGCATGCCGAGATGGTTGCCTTCGGAGGGATCCCCTAGCTCGACGTGGAAACATTCGCGGCTTGGGCCGCAGTCCTCGTCGTCAAGGCTGCGGCTACCCTCGGAACAGTCGGAGAGGCAGTAGTCACATGCGGTCATAAAGTCCCGCATGGCACTGGGGTTGCCAAATCCAGAGAAATCCCAACAGATGCTGGGATCGTCATCTTCCTCGGACCCAGAGGGCCCGTAGGTCGAGACGTCCGTCAATCGGTCCCAAGGCGACCGCGTACGAAACCCCAGAGGGGTTGCACTCGCCTCAACGAGAGCGCCCGCCAAAGCGAGGTCGCTAGGCGGGTTGAGGCCGAGTCGAAATGACGTAGGATGGGAATCAGTCAGTACCTTTTGGTCGACGAGGAGCGACATAGTCACGTCGGGGACTGATTGCACCGTCGTCCCAGGTACGAGGGCGACGTCCTGCAAGCTCTCCACGAGCGCGCTGGCGTCGTCCACTTGCTCGGGATTGGCGCGCCGCGGGGGGACGGCGCCCGCCTTCGTCTCAAACGCGAGGTCGACGCCCGACGCGCCCCCCGTTGGGGCACTGGGGATGTCGATTCGCTCAACAGCCGACGAAGCGCGGCCTCCCGCTTGGCCTTGGTTGCTCCGCCTCCTCCTCCTCCGTTGGCGGGGGAGAGGACGGGGCGAGCTCGAATGTTGTTCTTCCACCACGCGGGGAAGATGTCGTCGATTCCGCCGCCGGCGGGCGGGTTGTCGGCCGCCATTGTCGTTGCCGCACGGCGGTGGAAGGAGTATCATGTCGTAGCTGCCGTCGAAGGACATGAACTCAAGACTCCCGAAACGGAGCACCGTCCCGGGCCGGAGAGGTTGCTGGAGGCTGCCCATCTGGAGCTTGACGGGAAGCTGTTCGTCAACACGCAGTAGGCCCCTACCTGGCGCGCCAACTGTCGGCGTTTCGAGACCGGGGGGTCCCTAAGCCGACGAGTGAATGTGCCGCGTGCCCCAGCCCAGATGGGTCGAGCGCGAAGGGGGGAAGCGAGGTGGCCGGAGACGGGCGTGAGAGAGGTGGAAATCCCGCGGCCTTCGTGTTCGTCCCGCGCCCAGGTCGGGTGCGCTTGCAGTAGGGGGTTACAAGCGTCCACGCGGGTGAGGGAAGCGAGCGGCCCCAAGAGAGCGTCTATCTCGTCCTCGTCCCCGCGCGGCCAACCTTCTCTAAGAAGGCCCTGGTCCTTCCTTTTATAGGCGTAAGGAGAGGATCCAGGTGTACAATGGGGGTGTAGCAGAGTGCTACGTGTCTAGCGAGGGGAGAGCTAGCGCCCTAAGTACATGCCAATGTGGCAGCCGGAGAGATCTTGGCACCCTGCTGGCGTGATGTCGTGGCTGTTGGAGGAGCAACGGAGCCTGGCGGAGGGACAGCTGTCGGAGCGGTTGGGTCCTTGCTGACGTCCTCCTGCTTCCGTAAGAGAGCTGAGAGCCGCCGTCGTCACAGGGCTTGCGGGGCGCCATCATTGCCTATCTGGCGGAGCTAGCCAGATGGGACACCGGTCTTGTTCTCTGCGGCCCGAGTCAGCTCGGGGTAGGGTGATGATGGCGCTTCCTGCTGACGTGGCGGGCCTGTGCCCTAGGTCGAGCGACGTGGAGGCTCCTCCGAAGCCGAGGTCGAGTATGTCTTCCATGGCCGAGGCCGAGCCCGAGCTCCTGGGTCGGGCGAGGCGGAGGTCGTTCGGCAGAGGCCGGGGCGGAGTCCGAGCCCTGGGGTCGGGCGAAGCGGAGTTCGTCGTCTTCTGGGGCTGAGCCCGAGTCCGAGCCCTGGGTCGGGCGGAGCGGAGTTCGCCGTCTTCCGGGGCTTAGCCCGAGTCCGAGCCCTGGGTCGGGCGGAGCGGAGTTCGTCGTCTTCCGGGGCTTAGCCCGAGTCCGAGCCCTGGGTCGGGTGGAGCGGAGTTCGCCGTCTTCCGGGGCTTAGCCCGAGTCCGAGCCCTGGGTCGGGCGGAGCGGAGTTCGTCGTCTTCTGGGGCTGAGCCCGAGTCCGAGCCCTAGGTCGGGCGGAGCGGAGTTCGCCGTCTTCCGGGGCTTAGCCCGAGTCCGAGCCCTGGGTCGGGCGGAGCGGAGTTTCCTATGGCGCCTTTGGCAGGGCCTGACTGCCTGTCAGTCTCACTCTGTCAAGTGGCACTGCAGTCGGAGTGGCGCAGGCGGCGCTGTCCTTCTGTCAGACCGGTCAGTGGAGCGGCGAAGTGACGGCGGTCACTTCGGCTCTGCCGGGGGGCGCGCGTCAGGATAAAGGTGTCAGGCCACCTTTGCGTTAAATGCTCCTGCGACTCGGTCGGTCGGCGCGGCGATTTAGTCAGGGTTGCTTCTTAGCGAAGGCAAGGCCTCGGGCGAGCCGGAGATGTGTCCGCCGTTAAAGGGGGGCCTCGGGCGAGACGGAAATCCCTCGGGGTCGGTTGCCCTTGCCCGAGGCTAGGCTCGGGCGAGGCGTGATCGAGTCGCTCGTATGGACTGATCCCTGACTTAATCGCACCCATCAGGCCTCTGCAGCTTTATGCTGATGGGGTTACCAGCTGAGAATTAGGCGTATTGAGGGTACCCCTAATTATGGTCCCCGACAATAGCGGAGTGGCTCTCCAAAAACCCAAAGCTGAGCAGTTCAGAGTTGATCTCCCCGGTGCATCGGACACTGTCCGATGGTGCACCGGACACTGTCCAGTGGCACACCGGACAGTCCGGTGCGCCAGACCAGGGCAGCCTTCGGTTGGTTTTGCTCCTTTCTTTTTGAACCCTATTTTGGACTTTTTATTGGTTTGTGTTGAACCTTGGGCACCTGTAGAACTTATAATTTAGAGCAAACTAGTTAGTCCAATTATTTGTGTTAGGCAATTCAACCACCAAAATCATTTAGGAAAAGGTTTGACCCTATTTCCCTTTCAATCTCCCCCTTTTTGGTGATTGATGCCAACACAAACCAGAGCAAATATATAAGTGCATAATTGAACTAGTTTGCATAAGGTAAGTGCAAAGGTTGCTTGAAATTAAACCAATTTATACTTTCATAAGATATGCATGGATTGCTTTCTTTCTTTTAACATTTTGGACCACGCTTGCACCACTTGTTTTGTTTTTGCAAATTCTTTTGGAAATTCTTTTTAAAGTCTTTTTGCAAATAGTCAAAGGTATATGAATAAGATTTCGAGAAGCATTTTCAAGATTTGAAATTTTCTCCCCCTATTTCAAATGCCTTTCCTTTGACTAAACAAAACTCCCCCTTAATGAAATTCTCCTTTTAGTGTTCAAGAGGGTTTTTCAAATTGAAAGAAGATCAAATATTTTAGATACCAATGTTGAAATACTCCTCCTTAACATATAGATACCAAATGAGATAGAATTTCTTAGAGGAATACTAATTTCAAAGATACCAATTGAAGAACATTTAAAAACTTAAACTTGTTTCGAAATTTTTTGAAATTGGCATGGTGGTGCGGTCCTTTTGCTTTGGGCTAATACTCTCTCCCCCTTTGGCATTAATCGTCAAAAACGGAGTCTTTAGAGCCCTTTTTAAATTCTCCCCAATGGTACAAATGAATATGAGTGAAGATTATACCAAAGTTGGAGAGCAATGCGGAGTGACGGCGAAGGATAAATAATACGATGGAGTGGAGTGGAAGCCTTGTCTTCGCCGAAGACTCTATTTCCCTTTCAATCTATGACTTAGCATAAGATGCACTTGAACAACACATTAGTCATAGCAAATGAAGAGATATGATCAAAGGTATATAATTGAGCTATGTGTGCAAAGTATCAATCAAAATTCCTAGAATCAAGAATGTTTAGCTCATTCCTAAGTTTGGTAAAGGTTTTCTCATCTAGTGGTTTAGTAAATATATCGGCTAATTGCTCTTTGGTGCTAACATAAGCAATCTCGATATCCCCCCTTTGTTGGTGATCCCCAAAAAGTGATACCGAATGGCTATGTGCTTAGTGCGGCTGTGCTCAACGGGATTATCCGCCATGCGGATTGCACTCTCATTATCACATAGGAGAGGGACTTTGGTTAATTTGTAACCATAATCCCTAAGGGTTCGCCTCATCCAAAGCAATTGCGCGCAACAATGGCCTGCGGCAATGTACTCGACTTCGGTGGTAGAAAGAGCTACTGAATTTTGTTTCTTTGAAGCCCAAGACACCAGGGATCTTCCCAAGAACTGACAAGTCCCTGATGTGCTCTTCCTATCAATTTTACACCCTGCCCAATCAGCATCTGAATAACCTATTAAATCAAAAGTGTATCCCTTGGGGTACCAAAGACCAAACTTAGGTGTATGAACTAAATATCTCAAGATTCTTTTAACGACCCTAAGGTGAACTTCCTTAGGAACGGCTTGAAATCTTGCACACATGCATATGGAAAGCATAATGTCCGGTCGAGATGCACATAAATAGAGTAAAGATCCTATCTTCGACTGGTATACCTTTTAATCTACGGATTTACCTCCCGTGTCGAGGTTGAGATGCCCATTGGTTCCCATGGGTGTCTTGACGGGCTTGGCATTCTTCATTCCAAACTTGGTGAGTATGTCTTGAATGTACTTAGTTTGGCTGATGAAGGTGCCCTCTTCACGTCCATTTGATAAAGCTTGAAGCCATGGTAAGTAGCATAGACAAGTAATATGCGAATTGATTCAAGCATAGCTAAGGGTGCATAGGTTTCACCGAAATCCAAACCTTCAACTTGTGAATATCCCTTGGCCACAAGTCGGGCTTTGTTCCTTATCACCACATGTCACACCCGGTTTTAGAAGGCAAACCGAATGCGAACCATGTACGTGCCAGGATCAGCAATTCACGTATATAGCAGTTACATAACATGGATATCATCACACAGTGCTCGAATAATATTAAAAAGGGGAAAACATAGTCGATTACATCATATGTCTGAGACATTCGCATAGTCTTTACAATAATCAAAGTGCGAAAACGAAACGTAGATAAACGCGGCCTTCACAGGCAGCCGACTGGGGGTTGCCGCTAACCCACGCCTACAACTCGTCGTAGTCTTGGAACTCCTGGAAATCTCCTTCCATGGCTTCATCTTCTCCTGAGCAGTGGTTGCAATGCTGACAACCTGGGGATGGGGGGGGGTTTGGTGTGTAGAGCAAGGGTGAGTACACATCAACATACTCAGCAAGTGTCCTGTTTGGCTGTAGTGGACTAGCTTTATGTAGGGGGGTAAGTCAAGCAGTTGCTTTTAGTTAGTCAGATTATTATTACTAGTAGAGAAAGCCAAGTTTTAGAATTAACCCACGTTATTAACCCAAACGTACTCCTTTCCAAACGGAAAGAGTACCACTTACCATTACCAGAGTCAAAACCAAGAACCATCAATCTCATTGCCACCTGCAAACCGAACATCTCTGATCAAGTACCACTAATCACTGGAGCTCCCTTGGCCGCTCATAACCGCGAGCACGGCTGATATATCAGTTTTCTAACACTCTGCAGAGGTTGTACACTTTACCCACGAGCCGTGATTCCCTTTTTGCCTCGGGTTGTACGGACCCTTGAACACTCCTAAGATGAGTAGGCAGAGTCTCACTACGTAGCCTTTACAAAGATTCCCCGGGGCTGTAGCCGCCCGTTAGGTTTCCTAAATGCACTGCACTCCTCCCCAAGGGGGAGAACCCAAGCTTGGCAGAGCGAGCCGCATACATCGAGCCCCATTAACGGCACGACGGCTAAGCGAACTACACCCCAGATCCTCTAATTATTCAGCTAAGGGCACCCCATTCCACCCTCATGGTTGCACTGTTTTCCCGGGCGGTCATCCAACGAACAGGTCCTTACAGAGAGGCACTCGAGAAACCGCTCGAGCCCCCTTGAAGGCCACAAGTATAACATCATAATAAGAGAAACTGAAAACAGCATATCATTGATAATTCTCATCATGTTCATTGATTAGAGTTGAGCAATAGCATAAGACTAAGCAATAATAATCCAACCAAGATAGGTAACAAGGACATGGATAACAAAAGCTAGTCAATCCTTAGGTATAAATGTGTAATGCGGGAGGTGAATTAAAGTATGTGTAGGACAGAGATAGGTCAAGGGACACTTGCCTCCACCAACCGACTGCTGCTCAGGGGCTTCTTCTGTGAGTTCTTCGGGCTCCTCAACCGGATCGTTCTCTATGCGAGCGCAAGCATACATACATCCATCCATTCGAATTAGGAAACAAACAGTACATCATACAAGAGAACAAATAGATTAAATATGCATAGAGTATAACATACGATATTGCATATGCCATGGCTAGAAAGAGAAGAAAGGTCTCGCAGTGGTTAAAGCTATACTTAAAGCGTATTATGGGTAGATGCATAACTAGCCATTACGTGCTCTAGTTCCACTTAGTTCCAATAACAAGGATTAGTCACATGCAACATTTTCAGTTGATCAACATTAGATAAGGTAGATGATTAACTACATGAATTAACTAACGTAACCGATTTCTAAATTGAGTTTCCATTTATCGAATTAAATAATGCGATCACTACGCATGGATTACACGGGGGGGGGGGTAGACGGGCATGTCTAGGGGGTAGACGAGCGCGTCGCGAACGTGGCAGGGCGCTACGCGTCGCGCCGAGGGCACGACGAGCCACGCCAAAGCACCGTGCACCATGCGAGCACGCACGGGCAAGGCCGCGCTGACGCGTCGCGAACGGGTCACGCACACGCCGGGGCCGAGCCGCGCTACGCAGGGGCACCACGGCCGCGCGAGCCGAAGCCGCGCTGGGCCAGGGCCGCGCTGCGCAGGGGCGGGCGAGCCAAGGACGCTGGGCCGAGTGCCACGGTCGCGAGCCGCGGGTGCGGCGAGCTCGCCGGAGGCACCGGGCGTGCACGGGCCGCGCCGGGGCTCCGCGCGCACCGCCGAGGCCGCGCTGGGGACGGGCGGGCACCGAGGGCGGGAACGCCGGGCGGGGGCGCCGCGCCGGGGCAGGGCACGCGAGCTGGGGTTGGGCGGGCGCGGCCGAGCCGTGGGGAAGGGGGAGCCGGAGCCGGGGCCGGGCGCGGGCGCCGGGCTACCATGGCCGCGGGCGAGACAGCGAGGCGCGCGCTGCCGCGCGCCAGGACGGGGCCGCACGCCGAGCGCGAGCGGAACTCCAGGACCGCGGCCGCACGAGGGGGCGGGGGCGGAGGAGCCGCGCTGGGCGGGGCGGGCGCGCGCAGGGCCAGCCGCCATGGCCGGTGGGCACGAAGATGAGGGAAGGGCACGGCCGAGCCGAGCAAGAAGAGGAGGGGGGCGGGGAAGGGAGAGGGAGGGAGAGGGAGAGGGAAGGAAAGCCGGGGGCTCACCGTAGGCGGACGGCGGCGTCGGGCGAGCCGGGGTCGGGAAGGGGAGCGACGTGAGGGAGAGGAGGGATCGTGCAGGGGAGAAGAGAGAGAGAGAGGGGTTTGTGGAGGGGGGGCTGACGGGTGGGGCCCACAGGGGGAAGGCGGCGGCGGCGTAACCGCCGCGCGGGGCGCGCGCGAGGGGAGCGGGGGAGGGGCGGCTGGGCCGCCACGGGCCCAAAGCGGGGGGGGGAGGGAAGGGGGGCGAGCTGGGCCGCCGAGGCCGGCTGGGCCGCCGCCCAGGCTGGGCTGAAAGGGGAGGAGGGGAGGGGAGAGAGGAAAAGAAAAGATTTTTCCTTTTTAAAATCTATTTTCTAGATGAATGCTTTCATAGTTTCACTCAATCAAAACAAATGCATGGTTCGGCATGATGCAACAAACAAAAGAAAGTATTTTCTAGGGTTTTGCTTTACACGAGATCTCAAGCCGAATCTCGCTACAACTTTGGAAAAGGTCAAGGCTTAGCGAGGGGAAAGGAAAAAGGAAAGGGTAACGCCCGAATTTGGCGAGTGAAGAAAAGAAAAAAATTCAACTCCAAAATTCGGGGCGTTACAAATCTATCCCCCTTAAAAGAATCTCGCCCTCGAGATTCAGGGTTGGATAGCAAAGAGCTCAGAGTATTTAGCCATCAAATCATCTTTGCGCTCCCAGGTTGCTTCTTCCTCAGAGTGGTGATTCCATCTGACTTTGCACATTCTGATGGTCTTCCGTCGGGTGACTCTGTCTGCAGTCTCAAGGATTTGTGTTGGCTTCTCAATGTAGGTTAAGTCCTCCTGGACTTCAAGACCTTCAACTGGCAACTGCTCTTCTGGCACACACAGACACTTCTTCAACTGAGACACGTGAAAGACATCATGCACTGCGGACAAGCCTTTGGCAAACTGAGCTGATAGGCCACTTCTCCACGTCTTGCGAGAATCTGATACAGACCAATGTAGCGGGGTGCTAGCTTGCCTTTGACTCTGAACCTTCTGACTCCTCTGATCGGTGACACTTTCAGATAGACAAAGTATCCAACCTCAAAACTCAGATCTCTTCTTCTGGTGTCTGCATAGCTTCGCTGTCTTGATTGCGCTATCTTCAGGTTCTCTCCAACCATCTTGATGTTCTTTTCGGCTTCAAGCAGAATGTCTGGCCCAAACACTTGCTTTTCTCTAGGTTGATCCCATTGCAATGGAGTTCTACAACTCCTTCCATAAAGCGCCTGAAATGGTGACATCTTCAAGCTGGCCTGATAACTGTTGTTATAGGAGAACTCTGCATAAGGCAATCTCTTGTCCCATCCGGACTGATCCTGCAACGCACAGGCTCTCAACATGTCTTCAAGGATTTGATTAGTCCTTTCGGTTTGACCATCTGTCTGCGGATGATAGGCGGAACTGAAATTCAGATGTGTGCCCAAGGCTTCATGCAACTGCTGCCAGAAATGAGAGGTGAACTGCGTTCCTCTGTCTGACACTATCTTCTTTGTCACACCATGAAGACAAACGATCCGAGACATGTACAACTCTGCCAATACTGCACTGCTGTAGTTGGTCTTGACAGGTATGAAGTGGGCTGATTTGGGTTAAGCGGTCCACTACTACCCAAATGGAATCGTAGCCGGCTCGAGTGCGAGGCAATCCGACTATGAAGTCCATACCGATTTCATCCCATTTCCATTGAGGAATTTGCAATGGTTGCAACAATCCAGTGGGTCTCTGGTGCTCTGCCTTGATCCGCCGACAACTATCACACATAGCCACATGCTCTGCGATTTCCCTCTTCATTCCGTACCACCAGAATTTCTTCTTCAGGTCCTGATACATCTTCTCACTGCCAGGGTGAATCGAATAAGCTATCTCATGAGCTTCCTTGAGGATCAATTCTCGAATAGACTGGACATTGGGAACACACAAGCAGTCTTTGAACCATATCACACCTTCTGCATCTTTCCGAAAATCTTTGCCTCTGCCATCTAGAATCAGTCACCGGATCTCACTGATCTTCTCATCATTCTTCTGTGCTTCTTTGATTTCCCGCTCCAAGGTAGGTTCCAACTCAATTGTGACTCCTCGCGTGTTATTAAGAAATCCGAGACTCATCCTATCAAACTCTTTGGCCAACTCATAAGGCATCGGACGAGCGACCATCAGATTGACTTGACTCTTCCTACTCAAAGCATCTGCCACTACGTTCGCTTTGCCTGGATGGTAATGAATCTCCAATTCATAGTCCTTGATCAACTCTAACCATCTTCGTTGCCTCATATTCAGCTCTGACTGAGTGAATATGTACTTCAGACTCTTGTGGTCTGTGTAAACATCACATTTCTGCTTGTACAGATAGTGCCTCCATGTCTTCAGTGCGTGAACCACTGCTGCCAAATCTAGGTCATGGATTGGGTAATTCTTCTCATGAACCTTCAGCTGTCGGGACGAGTAAGCCACAAATCTTCCCTCTTGCATCAACACGCATCCCAAACCAGTGTAACAAGCATCGCAATATACCGAGAAGGGCTTGTGCACATCAGGCAAGACTAAAACAAGCGCTGTAGTCAACTTCTCTTTCAGCGCTTCGAAGGCCTCTTGATATTTTTGGGTCCACTTGAACTCAACCTTGTTGCCTAGCAACGCTGTTATTGGTTTCGCAATCTTCGAAAACCCTTCAATGAATCGCCGATAATATCCGGTCATTCCAATGAAGCTCTTGATTCCTCGAGCATTCATTGGCGCTTTCCAGTTCAGAATGTCTGTCACCTTCTTCGGATCCACAACCAATCCTTCTTTGTTGATTATATGACCCAGGAACAAGACTTCACTGATCCAGAACTCGCACTTGCTCAATTTTGCATACAACTGGTGCTCTCGCAATCTTTGCAATACCATCCTCAAATGATCTGCATGCTCCTCTTCGCTTTGAGAATAAATCAGAATGTCATCAATAGATACCACCACAAACTTGTCAAGACAATCCATGAATACACTATTCATCAAGTTCATAAAGAAGGCCGGTGCATTGGTTAGACCGAAAGACATCACATTGAACTCATACAACCCATACTTGGTAATGAATGCCGTCTTCGGAATGTCTGAAGGTCGAATCCTGAGCTGATGATAACCCGACCTCAGATCTATCTTGGAGAACACACTGGCTCCTCTCAACTGGTCGAACAGATCCTCTATTCTGGGCAAGGGGTACTTGTTCTTGATGGTGACCTCATTCAGAGCTCGATAATCGATACACATCCTTTTGGTGCCATCTTTCTTCTCCACAAACAAAACAGGGGCGACTTAAGGCGAGGTGCTTAGCTGGGTCTAACTAGGGGTGGGCGTTCGGGTTACCCGAAAATTTCGGGTCGAGTATTTCGGGTTTTTAAAATTTCGGGTTTTGAGAATCGATACCCGAAATTACAACGGGTTTTGCAATACCCGAAAATTCGGGTACCCGGAATTTCGGGTTCGGGTTCGGGTATTCCCGAACTACCCGAACTATTGTGTCGGCTTCATAAAAATACATACACCCTATTAAATTAGTATAAAAATATAGTTTGAATAATGATATACATGGACATATAAAACACAAGCAATCTACAATCACAAGTTATGCACACTTACACATAATTATAGATGCACAAATTAATAATTAAGCATGACATGAGTACATGACACATAAAAGTTCGGGTAATTTGGGTATTTCGGGTACCCGATTGTGATACCCGAATTACCCGAAATAAATTCGGGTTTTGCAAGTTGCTACCCGAAATTCCCGAACAAAATTCGGGTTTCGGGTATTTCGGGTTCGGGTTCGGGTATTCCGGGTTCGGGTTTCGGGTTTTTTGCCCAGTCCTAGGTCTAACCTTTCTCTGACAGCTCATCAATCTGCCTTTTGAGTTCAACCAACTCTGGTCTGGATATTCTGTAAGCTCTCTTAAAGATGGGGGCGGTGCCAGGAAGAAGCTCTATAGCAAACTCAACTTTCCGCTCTGGTGGCATACCTGATAAGTCCTTTGGAAACACATCTGGGAACTCGGACACAACCTTGACACTCTCAATCGGGTCTGCTTCACTGCTTTCGACAACCATCTGATAACAACTTCCTTTCTTCGGCTCAGGCGGGACTAACTCGGTCACCACTTCCTCTCCTAGTGGGGACACCAACTTGATTGTCCTCTTATCACAACTGATAACTGCATGATACTTATCTAGCCAATTCATCCCTAGGATGACATCTATTCCCTGAGTACCCATTACTATGAGGTTAGCGGGAAACGCTATCCCCCTTATTTCCACACTTACATTCAAACAAATGCCATCAGTTCGAAATCTACCACCGGCTGAGTCAATTTGAATGGGGGTTGACATGGTAGTTATTGGAAGATTATGTGCTTTTACCCATGATGCAGTAATGAATGAATGTGTTCTCCAGTATCAAATAACACTTCTGCAATATGGGAGTCGACTGAGAACATACCTACTATCATGCCGGGGATCTCCTGAACTGCTTCAGCCTCCAAGTGGTTCGGTCTCCCATGGTTATAACATGGCTGAGAGCGGTTGCCTGCTCCAGGCTGAGACACATTCTGCTTTGCTAGGGCATTGGGGCCTGACTGCTGCTGGGCTGCCTTCTTCAGACATTGCATCACCAAGTGGCCTTGCTCTCCACAGTGGAAACATGCTCTGTTTCCAACCTGAGCTGGTGCCGCTTGATTGTTCTGCTGATTTGCTACGGCAGGAAGACGAGGTGCCTGCTGATTCTGCCTCTGAAACTGACCTCCTCCTGACTGATTGTTCTGGCGATTCTGATATTGGTGCTGAGGATACTGCCTTTGGAACTGCTGTTGCTGAGGTGGACGCTGGTTCTACCTGAACTGCTGAGGTTGATTGCCTGAGTAACGAGGACGATTGCTGCTTCCAGGTTGGGGTCCACTGATCTTGCGCTTGCGATCCTCCATCTCCTTACGCTTCCTCTTGTCATGATTGCTCTATCAATCAGGTGCTGAAATGTCAAGAAGGTATGATTCATCAGTTGATACTACAGAGGGTCAACCAAGCCTCTCAGGAAACGATAGTCGCTTGGCGTCGGTGTTGACATCTTTAGGAGCATAGCGAGACAACTGCAGAAATCTGTCCCGGTACTCACTGACAGACGATGACCCTTGCTTGAGGGCCAGGAACTCCTCCTTCTTCACTGTCATCAGACCTGCAGGAACATGGTACTAACGAAAGCTACCTCTGAACTCTTCCCAGGTTATGGTGTCGGGGTTGGCATGGGTGGCGAGATAAGACTCCCACCATGACTGAGCTGCTCCTCTCAACAGACGAGGACCATACAGGACTTTCTCCCTGTCATCACACTGAGCGGTATGCAACTCTCGCTCCACAGTACGCAGCCAGTCTTCAGCATCCATGGGGTCAGAAGAATGAGCAAACGTTGGGGGATGACCTCTCATGAATTCAGCACGCTTGTCCCTGGGCATCTGAGGCATCTGAGGCTGAGGTGGTGCCTGCTGCTGCTGCTGAATGGCGGCCAGGGTCTGACTGATAGCTTGGACTGCCTGAGTCTGCATCAGAAACATCTGCTCGATGGACATCGGGGGCGGGGGTGGCAGCTGCTGTTGCTGGGGTACCTCTTTCTGCTGAGCTGCCTGCTCCTGCTGAGCACGCCTTCCTCCTCTACGCCTGTTTTCTGACATCTGTAGAATGCAACCACACATCAGAACTGATCTTGCAAATCTTGCAGCATAAGAAAAGAGTATAGAATTCTCCACAACACTGAACAGATGAACATCTTCACTGATCTCCAACACAGACCAACACAACTTCTCAGATAGAGAGGAAAGTGGAGTGAAAGGCTTCCCAACTAGATAACTAACTTCATTAATAGATAACAGGTAAACCAAAATGCAGGGGATACCCACACTCTGGTGACAGTCATTACAAAGATCCAAATCAAACATAGTTCATCATGACAAACATAAATGCACAGGATATAGAAAACTACCCTGTCTAACTAAGACTAACTAAGAGCGAGACTAACGCTAGGACTAAGACAAAAACTTATATGTTAAGCATTTATTACAAGACTCAACACTGACGATCTATGGTTCTAAGTCTATCTTGGTCTTGTAGTCGGGATTGCCATAAGACTGGTGTCCACGTCGAGGTGAGCGGTACGGGTGCTGAGTCCCGACGGGAGTGGGGGAACCATCATCCAGGTGACGACGTTCCGCACACTCAGCCCGCAGCAGGGCGATCTCAGCACGAGCCCTACTCATCTCGTCTAACGCATGGTCCAGCTCCGTGTTCAGCACGGCGGCTAGGTTGACTATGCTGCTCAACCTAGGATTGTCCTCACCAACAGGTGAGACAATCACGCATCCTGTGCTGCCAGATGGATGGCGGGGGTAATACTTCAGGTTGAGACCTTCGGCTACCCCGCCGAAAACTGAACAGTAGTGCGAAAGCGCACGCCGTGCGGCATCTTGCATGGCCGCCTCAGCTGAGTCCCGCTCAGAGATGGAATAATGCTCTGAGCAGACCTCTGCACCCCGGAGACTATTCTCCGGACGACGCACCAAGCAGGTCGCCTCCCAGCGGTCCGGGTAGACCCCGCGACTGTGCTGGAAGACCACACACCGATACTCGACAGACCAAGTACACCGGTCAAGTGCCCGACGTAGCAGGGTGTCGAGCGCATCATGGAAGTGACACCCGCGAGCAGCGTCGCGAGTCATGGGTCGAGCAACCCATCCTTCCGGCTCCTGGTCAGCAGAAAAGTCGGTGTCGTGGCTCGAGCTGCTGTCGCCACCTCCGTTGTCCGGGTCTCCTCTAGTAGCCACTCCAGGGGTTGGGGCACCCAGTGGTGGTGCAGGGGGCACCTCCAGGGGAAGCACGGGGGAGCAGCTCCTCACAGACTCTATCTCCTGCTGGAGCGAGAAAGAAGAGCCCTGCTGCTCCTGTCGTCGACGCTCCTGCTCCTCATGCAGGCGGTGGTGCAGCCTCTCCAAGTGGCTGGACTGACCAGCCACGGGACGGCGAAGCGGACGCTCAGCGAGACGAGAGGGTAAGAAGGGGATGACAGACTTCCGTGCGGTGTGTCTAAGATGAGCCATCTACAAAAGACACTGCAAGCATAAGAGTGAGAACATAACTAGTATGACCAGCAAGTAATGAACCCTAAATTAATGAAGGATTAGAATAAAACACAATTTTCAGCAAGGTATAATATATAGTAGAACATAGGTTTGGTCGATATGACCAACTTTTGAAGGGATACCAAAGTCAAGGCAGGGACAGAGGTCTATAATCCTTAGAACGACCATTCTACTCTAGGTTAGCGGTCCTACAGTCAGCATGGCTTTGATACCACCTATGTCACACCCGGTTTTAGAAGGCAAACCGAATGCGAACCATGTACGTGCCAGGATCAGCAATTCACGTACACAACAGTTACATAACATGGATATCATCACACAGTGCTCGAATAATATTAAAAAGGGGGAAAACATAGTCGATTACATCATATGTCTGAGACATCCGCATAGTCTTTTACAATAATCAAAGTGCGAAAACGAAACGTAGATAAACGCGACCTTCACAGGCACCCGACTGGGGGTTGCCGCTAACCCACGCCTAGAACTCGTCGTAGTATTGGAACTCCTGGAAGTCTCCTTCTATGGCTCCATCTTCTCCTGAGCAGTGGTTGCAATGCTGACAACCTGGGAATGGGGGGGTTTGGTGTGTAGAGCAAGGGTGAGTACACATCAACATACTCAGCAAGTGTCCTGTTTGGCTGTAGTGGACTAGCTTTATGTAGGGGGGTAAGTCAAGCAGTTGCTTTTAGTTGGTCAGATTATTATTACTAGTAGAGAAAGCCAAGTTTTAGAATTAACCCACATTATTAACCCAAACGTACTCCTTTCCAAACGGAAAGAGTACCACTTACCATTACCAGAGTCAAAACCAAGAACCATCAATCTCATTGCCACCTGCAAACCGAACATCTCTGATCAAGTACCACTAATCACTGGAGCTCCCTTGGCCGCTCATAACCGCGAGCATGGCTGATATATCAGTTTTCTAACACTCTGCAGAGGTTGTACACTTTACCCATGAGCCGTGATTCCCTTTTTGCCTCGGGTTGTACGGACCCTTGAACACTCCCAAGGTGAGTAGGCAGTAGCCTTTACAAAGATTCCCTGGGGCTGTAGCCGCCCGTTAGGTTTCCTAAATGCACCGCACTCCTCCCCAAGGGGGCGAACCCAAGCTTGGCAGAGCGAGCCGCATACACCGAGCCCCATTAACGGCACGACGGCTAAGCGAACTACACCCCAGATCCTCTAATTATTCAGCTAAGGGCACCCCATTCCACCCTCATGGTTGCACTGTTTTCCTGGGCGGTCATCCAACGAACAGGTCCTTACGGAGAGGCACTCGAGAAACCGCTCGAGCCCCCTTGAAGGCCACAAGTATAACATCATAATAAGAGAAGTGAAAACAGCGTATCATTGATAATTCTCATTATGTTCATTGATTAGAGTTGAGCAATAACATAAGACTAAGCAATAATAATCCAACCCAGATAGGTAACAAGGACATGGATAACAAAAGCTAGTCAATCCTTAGGTATAAATGTATAATGCGGGAGGTGAATTAAAGTATGTGTAGGACAGAGATAGGTTAAGGGACACTTGCCTCCACCAACCGACTGCTGCTCAGGGGCTTCTTCTGCGAGTTCTTGGGCTCCTCAACCGGATCGTTCTCTGTGCGAGCGCAAGCATACATACATCCATCCATTCGAATTAGGAAACAAACAGTACATCATACAAGAGAACAAATAGATTAAATATGCATAGAGTATAACATACGATATTGCATATGCCATGGCTAGAAAGAGAAGAAAGGTCTCGCAGTGGTTAAAGCTATACTTAAGGCGTATTACGGGTAGACGCATAACTAGCCATTAAGTGCTCTAGTTCCACTTAGTTCCAATAACAAGGATTAGTCACATGCACTAATAGAATCATAACCATTTTCAGTTGATCAACATTAGATAAGGTAGATGATTAACTACATGAATTAACTAACGTAACCGATTTCTAAATTGAGTTTCCATTTATTGAATTAAATAATGCGATCACTATGCATGGATTACACGGGGGGGGGGGGGGGGGGGGGGTAGACGGGCACGTCTAGGGGGGTAGATGAGCGCGTCGCGCCGAGGGCACGACGAGCCACGGCAAAGCACCGTGCACCATGCGAGCACGCACGCGCAAGGTCGCGCTGACGCGTCGCGAACGGGTCGCGCACACGCCGTGGCCGAGCCGCGCACGCACCGCGCTACGCAGGGGCACCACGGCCGCGCGAGCCGAAGCCGCGCCGGGCCGAGGCTGCGCTGCGCAGGGGCGGGCGAGCCGAGGACGTCGGGCCGAGCGCCACGGCCGCAAGCCGCGGGTGCGGCGAGCTCGCCGGGGGCACGGGCCGCGCACGGGCCGTGTAAGGGCTCCGCGCGAGCGCCGCCGAGGCCACGCCGGGGACGGGCGGGCGCCGAGGGCGGGAACGCCGGGCGGGGGCGCCGCGCCGGGGCAGGGCGGGCGAGCTGGGGACGGGCGGGCGCGCCCGAGCCGCGGGGAAGGGGGAGCCGGAGCCGGGCGCTGGGCCGCCATGGCCGCGGGCGAGGCCGCGAGGCGAGCGCCGCCTCGCGACAGGACGGGGTCGCGCGCCGAGCGCGGGCGGAACTCCGGGACCGCGGCGGTAACACCCCAGGTGTTTATATTCCGCTCGACAACGAGTACGGATTTAAGCACGCAATATCAGTAGATAAAACAGATTTTAAATTTTAATCATCCTCGCTTATCGCGATTTTAATATCGCATCTGTTCCGTTTGTCGCGAGTGCGACATCATTTTTACTTCTACTTATTCGGGCTCTTCCAAAATTTTCGTGTTGTTCGGAACGTATTTGTTCTGAAAATCGGTGTGTCCGGTGAGTAATTAAAATTTATCGCTCGCTCGGATACGAATTCGGAAGTCCAACCCATTCTGATGATTTCATCTCAAACAAATTTATTTTGAACTCGACGATTAAAATGTTCGAGGCGAAATAATCTGTATCACGCGTTGTCCGAGAAAAATCGTGCGGGAGGAGGTGATCCAATTTGTTCTTCAGCACGCTGTTTTGGCGAGCGCAAGAGTAATAATTGGGCCTCTTTTTCCAGTATGTTGTCTTCGGCAGAGAAATCAGATGCTTGATTAGTGAATGAGATTATCAGGTTAGACGAGTTAAGCGCCGACTAAATACCGAAGCCGAAATTCGTCTAATTCGGTTTAGTCCGAAGTAAACCAAACCACCGTAATTAGTACTGACAACAAGTATTTAGTAGATGATTTAGTTCGCTAAATCATTAGAATGAAATGTGTAGCTATATAGCATGTCAACTAAGTGTATATCTCTAAAAATCGTGATCGAAATATCTATGATTTTCGGTTAAAAAAAAGAGAAGAAAGAAATAAAAAAAACTAACTACCAGCCGATCCTATCCTAGCGTGAGGATTTTTTTTCTCCTCTTCCTCCCATTGCTATCCTCTCCCTGGATCTTTCTTCACCAGAGCTTATCTCATCCCTGGAGCTCCCTGCCCCTTTCTTCTCTACGATCATCATCTCTTCTGATATTTTGCCTCATCAATCTTATCCCTACACGTGTGATTCTTATCTCCGTAGTACCTTCGCTCAGGCTCATCTCGAAGTCGACATCTACTCCAGCTGCTTCCACCACCGAGCTCCCGCACCGGTGGAGCAGCAACGCTCGGCTTCCCTAGCCTCCAACCCTTCCGCCGTCTTTCTCCTCTCTCTAATCTCCTCGCCAGTGCAAGTCGCGGCATTTTTCGCGCAAAATTGGCGCGCTACGCGGTTGTTAGTATTCGAACCGTCGACCTCACCCTCGCGCGTACCCTCCCCTACCACTCCGTCTATGACATGTCTTGTGTTTAGGTTACAGTTGTTTTCTCCACATATTACAATCATTTGAGTGTAAATTGCTTATTTGAGACCCTAAACGAATTCAAATAAAAAAGTTGTCAACTACAAAGATAAATAACTTTTGAAGTTCTACAACTTTTTTTTTGACACTTTTTTCATCCGAGGTAGTTTGCAAAATTTGAATTTTAAATTTGACATACTTAGATTCAATTTTTGAGAACCGAAATGAGTTCAAATAAAAAAGTTGTCAACTACAAAGTTTCATAACTTTTAGAGATCTACAACTTTTTTTTGGTGGTTTTGTCATACGAGGCCGTTTGAAAAACTCGAAAAATTAAGGATAAAAATGATTTCTAGTGGCGGTTCCTTAAGAAAACCGCCACTACAAATCATGGATTTCTACTGGCGGTTTTCTTAAGGAACCGCCAGTAGAAATACGATTTCTAGTGGCGGTTTTCTTAAAGAACCGCCACTAGAAATAACACAGTCGGTGGATAACCGAAACCGCCTGTAAAAATATATCGTCCCCGCAGGCTTTGAGCCTTTTTCTACTAGTGCTGCTCGCCCCAGCGGCTCCCTGCTCACTCATGGCGCTCGGCCACATCTCCATCTCCCAGCAAGCGCTCTGCTCCCAGCGTCTCTCTGTGGCCGCGCCCAGCTCCTGTCCTCCATGGCGCGTGGCTCAGCTGCCTCTCCCTCCCATGGCCAGCGGTGCTCTAGCCCCTGCGTCGCGCATCTGAGTCGCCCTCCAGCGCCGCGCCCGGCTCCAGCCAGCCCTGCTCCTCTTTCTCCCAGCTCGGATTTGGTCAAGCTCGCGCGCGATTCCTAGCTCGGTCTCTAGCTGCATGTGCGCACATCGAGTTATGGCCGTGGTGATATTGTGGTGTGGCGACGTCGTGCGTGTCGCGACAGCTGTCGTGGCCGTGAGGCAGTCTACACCATAGAGTTCTCCCGACCGCGATCTCGCTTTATTCCTCGCGTCGTCGCTTGCCGAGTCCTTCCACAGTCCGTGCCATAAAATTCGCTCGGTCACGGTCCCGTCAAATTGCGAATCTCCCTGCCGTACGCTTGCCAGCTCGGATTTCGCCAGCCGCCGTTCTCTAACCCATGTGCCGGTCGGTGTCGTGGAGTTTTTATTTGATCAGCTCGTCGTCGCGTCGTTTGCCGTCGAGTCGTCAAACATGTCATCCTCTGCTCAAACCCCACCTCACCAGCTCGCTCCCGACTTCAGCTGAAAGTCGTCATCGTTCCGCGCGTCAACAAGAAATCCCAAGAATCGGGTGAAGACGAAGCTAGCAGCGCGATATTCCCTAAGCGCTCGACAAATTGCCTGGATCGGAAAATCGCTACCGATCTCGTGGATTCGTGGCAGCTGTTGAAACGGTAAGCTGATGAATTGTTTAGAATAGTTTGAACGTTAAATAAATTAATGTGTTAGTGCAATGCTCATTAGGTGCTCGATAAATTGCGTGAGTCACGAAACTCTCGTCGACTTCGCAGTTCTTGCGATTATCGAGCTAGATTCAGTTATAGCGAGTTATTTCGCTATTCCGGCCAATTAGCGGAATTAGTATACCGAATAGAATATTAATAGGCCCGTGTGATGAGGAAATAGTTTAATCACTTATACAGATGTGTATATATTTACGATAAAGAAATATTTGAGTAATTGTTGACATGAAAAACATGTGAGAAGTAAAATAAAATTAAAATAGTTCTTTGTGAGCGATGTAGTGTAATTCATAAAACGAGGGATAAGTTTAGAATTCAATTAATTAACTGATAAGTTGTGGTTAGGCTAATTGTATTAAAGGTGTATAATTTGTTGTTTTGTGATGTTCACGTTAGGTTCGGTTAATCTAGAGAAGCGTAATTATTGCGCGTAGTCGTATATTAATAACTATTGTTTCCATACAAAATTGTACAATGCCTCGCCGCTAGGTGTTTAAATCGCCATCGCGTAGCACTATTTAGGTGTGTGATATTCTTGTCGATATACATTCATGTGCATAATGCATTTCATTTAGGTACGTTAATTAATCGCGCGATGTGGAAGACAAGCCAAGTCGACCCCAAGCGCGGACTACTCCGCAGGATGAAGCTGATGGACGAACCGGAAGATGGATAATCTGAATGAGTGCCAAGCCAAAGGATACTCGCCAAGTGGTCGCCTAACAAACACTAACCTAGTGTTACTCAGGCAAGCCCCGGTGCATTTGCCACCTTCCTTGATGTTTTTAAAATCTTTCTCACTTGCTTGCTGCATTAGGTGATAGGAGTTGAATGCTTAAACAATTCTTGCATTACCTTCCTTGAACTTGATTACCTTCCTTGAAACCCTGTTTTTACAAAGAGGTTTTACTATGCTTAGTATTGCTCTAGAAAAACAAAAGGATTTGTTTTACAAAAAATGTTTGGCAAAGTGGGAGGGTTGTTTTCAAAAATAAAACTTGATGGTGGATCCATCATGGCCATGATGGGTTCAACATCGGAAAAGATGTACCTCTGCCAGGTACCAAGATTTGGGTTTAAATGATTAAGCTGAGACCGGGCGGGTGACTTGCACGAGAAGAGAGTCTCGGTGTAGTGTCTCCGTCTGAGTCGATTAAGGACCGTCTCGATGTAGGCTTGATGACCGAGGACCCTTTAGCTGGTCACATGCCTCGTCATGGGTAAGCCTTGCCTCGGGCAGACTAAGGCCAGAATAAGATAACACGAAATGGGCGTGGAGCGGTGGCGGGAGTAGCGTGTACCCTCCGTGGCAAGAGGCTGGACGGTGGTGTATCTGTGCTCTCGGTTTGCGTGAACCTGATCTGGTCTTAAGAACCCCGGTGGCGGGTTGACATATGCAAGGGTTAAGTGCTACATATGTCGTATGATTGGAGATCCTCAGCTGAGTATAATCGATTCGGAGCGCCGTACCTTCGCGGTTATGAAGACTTGGTCACTGCCCTATACGTAGCAATCCACTAAAGATGATGGGTTTGTTAAGAAATTGGCTAGTGTAGGTCAAGTGATTGAACTAGGGTAGAAAGAACTCTAGTTGCAGGTAATTTTACTTAACTTGACAAATAAAACTGGATTTTTAAGGATCCACTTTAGTAAGCATTTCTGCAAAACAGAGTCTTTGATTATTGAGAAGCCTTACCTTGACTCCCTTAAACCACCATACCCTTGAGAGTCTTTTCTTTAGTCGGGTAAGTCTTGTTGAGTAATTCCATACTCAGGGTTTTATTCCCTGTTGTTTTTCAGGTTCTAACTTTGTGCTATTGTTGATGGTGTTAAGTGCCGGTGGGCTTGGCCTTCTTATAAGTCTAAGTAACCCTTCTATACTTCTTATTGAGGATGATCCCTTGAGCTAGCATATATTTCAAACTTATACTTTTGTAATCACTCCGATAAAATAATGTAAAATTTTTGTAACTTGTAAAATTTGGTAATAAGATTTCCGCTGCAAAAATATTGTTGTATGTGATTTGTGTTACTTAATCTTGCGGTCCTGGTTGTAAGTGGTTTATCCGATGTCCTTGGGGCAATCGGACAGATCCTTTTAAGTTATCTGGTGCACATGCATAGCCGTCTGAGGTCTTTGGGACAAGGACAGGTGCATGTGGGCCAAATAACTTGGAGGTTCTGCCACAGGCTGGTATCAGAGCTGGATTAAGTATATACGGTCACATACGTATTTTCAAAACAAAAGTTTTGGTTTTGAAAAACCTATTTTCAACTAAACACATTGTTTGGCTTTGAAAAACAGTTTTGAAAAACTATAATGCTAGCGACATCCTCTATTAAGCCCTAAATTAAGGACTATTAGGTGGCTTATTTAAAAACCAATAACCCACAACCGGGGGTATTGCATACATGTGTATTGTTATTTTTGGGGCCATTCAGTTTTGAATGGATCGACGCTCAAGGTAAGGTGAGATGTGAGAGCATGACCGAACAACCGTCGGTCTAGGGAAGTGTTTAATTGTTGCGCTTGATTATATACATGTTCCACATATGTATATATGAAGGATGCGATATGGAGTATTTAATTTTCTAGGATTCAGTACCCCATGGATGTGTATGAGTATACCGACATGGGAATACTGTGAAGTGTATTGTACTTGTAACGACGCACCTACGCTCAGGTAAGAAGGTGAGTTACCATAATGAGTTGCCCTATGGTTAAAGTGTGGCAACAACGCCTATGCGTGGCTCGACGCTTAATGATGAGCTGGCCTCCATATAGAAATATATGGAGTATAAACTGTGATAAACTGTCATATGTGAACTGCATCATTGGAAAATGGGCTGTAATGGAATTTTCTGCAGGTACACTAACCTCGAAAACGTAGGTGTAGCTGATGACTAGCAAAATACCGAGAGAGTCGTTAGTATGCCACCGATATAGAACGTTATTGCCATATTATGTTGGCAAAATTCGTGAGGACAAATAGGACGAGCATGCATCCTGATTGTTGCATCATGTTTGTCACCTATACACCCAAAATGCTTCTCTCATCCTTATTCCAGTAACCATTGATTGTAGTTAATGTGGTGTAATGTTGTGTTATGAACTTCGATGAAATAGCTATCCTCCGTTCTTAGGTAATCTATTTAGGTATTATATGTATTTACCCTGGTACTTGATGTGCCGATAGAAGGTTGGTAGTTTGTCTGCTTAAACCGAAAAACTAGGTCATATTCTTAGTTAGTGAACTATGACCCAAATTTGAATTCTCCCTTATCGCATTGTCGACCCATCGACCTAACCCAGAAAAGACCTGCCCGAGTATTTTCTTGAAATTGATGCCTTTGGTTTCCCCTATCTATCGGAGGCATATCAACTTAATCTTTGGCCTTGTAATCTCTACGATGTGCATAGAAATATGCTTGTGGCTGAATTAACAGTCTCCCATCGTACTCCCTTCATTAACAAGTTTAGGTTATGGCCATACCTTGTTCGTTTCATCGGGCCATGATCTATTTGGTCTCTACTTGTAACCATTTTTACAGGTGGAGTATTTCTTTGTATATTGTCACCTTTGTTCAATCCATTGGTGTCACGCGAGATTTCTTATTGGTTACGTCTGGCAATGGTGTTATGACTAAAACCGATGGCACCGCGATGTAACCGAGGGCCTCTTGTGGATGCACACACATGGTTGCGCAACTTGGCATCCACTGGTATCACCGTTAGTAGTCATAATCCATTATTAGACTATATCGATATGTTATCTTTACGCAGATTATTCTTACCACGCGAGATTCATTATTGGTGCCAGTTCGATAATGGCGTCTCAATTAATGACTTATGGTACTACGGCGAAACTGAGAGCCTCCTGTGAATGTGCACACAGGATTCTGCTGCTTGGCGCATGCTGGTATCGAAATCTCTAGTTATGATCCATTGTGGAACTACACCGATGTGTGATCTTCCGCGGACTCCTTCCTTGAAACGATTTCTATGTTGTTTGTCAAGTGATCAAGCAACATCTGTCATCTCCGTTGGATCAAAAGGGCATACCACTCTCATGTGTGGTCTTATTACTTTTGATCTTGGTAGTGACTACTCATACCTGTTCCCTTTACGTCCTTTGTGTAAAGGTGAAGCCTTGGAGCTTTTTAGTGTCAAGAGACAGCTAATTAGCTCTCAGAATGGAGATTGGATTTCCCCAGCTGTTGAGATGCAGGAGTTTGTTCATTCGCTCTCTTATTTAACCCATATATTTCCAGAACAAGTCAGTTCCTCCCGCATGGAAGAAACGGATGAACAACCTGACCAAATGGATTTCTACCCAAGTGCATGATCTCCTGTTAGCCAAAGTAAACTCTCGACCGTTGGCTTACCGATGGCACTGAGAGGATCTGCTCAATGTCAAAAGTAGTTCAACAAGTTGGTTTTACTAACTTGTAACTGCCCAATGAACAAAGGTTGAGTTTAGAGATCGATTTATCGAGTTATCTAAACTCACTTTGGCACAAACCATCCTGAGAAAGTACTTACAAAATCCAAGTTAATTCGACTAGTAACCACCTAATCATCGCTCTAGTCGTGCCTCGATCGTCTCGCGTGTGCTTTTCCAGCATGAGTGATCAGGTCGAGCCGTGACTAGTGCTTGATAAAATGGATTGGTTGCAAAGCCAACATCAACGGATCTCTTCGTTGATATTTTATGAGTCTTTATCATTTCTCTTGGACTTGGATTTTCTGGCTAGCCACGGGTCAACTGTGGTGTTGTTCGACATCCGCACTCATCACTTGTGCTATGAGCTTACCGTAACCACTTGTTGGTAAACCTCTTTATGTGTGGTTTACCCAAGATGATGCATCTGATTCTTTTTGGGTAAAATCACGTATTTGCTGCTCGCTCAACAGACTCAGATAATACAGTGTCATCAGAGAAAGCAAACTGCACACATGGAACCTTATGTGTTCCTCTGGCAGACATCGTCCCTTGCGGTGGACATTTCTAAATTAGCCTAAGGCGATACATGTTATGTCCACTAGAGAAACAACATCCTGAGACACTTGCCTTCGCTCAGAACTGCCTTATGATTACCGCTGATATGGACGTGGGTTACATGCTTCTCTACTCTTGAAAGTCTTTCGCTCCGAATCTCGGGACGAGATTCTTTTAAGGGGGGAGGGCTGTAACACCCCAGGTGTTTATATTCCGCTCGACAACGAGTACGGATTTAAGCACGCAATATCAGTAGATAAAACAGATTTTAAATTTTAATCATCCTCGCTTATCGCGATTTTAATATCGCATCTGTTCCGTTTGTCGCGAGTGCGACATCATTTTTACTTCTACTTATTCGGGCTCTTCCAAAATTTTCGTGTTGTTCGGAACGTATTTGTTTTGAAAATCGGTGTGTCCGGTGAGTAATTAAAATTTATCGTTCGCTCGGATACGAATTCGGAAGCCCAACCCATTCTGATGATTTCATCTCAAACAAATTTATTTTGAACTCGACGATTAAAATGTTCGAGGCGAAATAATCTGTATCACGCGTTGTCCGAGAAAAATCGTGCGGGAGGAGGTGATCCAATTTGTTCTTCAGCACGCTGTTTTGGCGAGCGCAAGAGTAATAATTGGGCCTCTTTTTCCAGTATGTTGTCTTCGGCAGAGAAATCAGGTGCTTAATTAGTGAATGAGACTACCAGGTTAGACGAGTTAAGCGCCGACTAAATACCGAAGCCGAAATTCGTCTAATTCGGTTTATTTGCATCCTGTCCGAAGTAAACGAAACCACCGTAATTAGTACTGACAGCAAGTATTTAGTAGATGATTTAGTTCGCTAAATCATTAGAATGAAATGTGTAGCTATATAGCATGTCAACCCCGTGTATATCCTTAAAAATCGTGATCGAAATATCTATGATTTCCGGTTAAAAAAAAGAGAAGAAAGAAATAAAAAAAACTAACTACCAGCCGATCCTATCCTAGCGTGAGGATTTTTTTCTCCTCTTCCTCCCATCGCTATCCTCTCCCTGGATCTTTCTTCACCAGAGCTTATCTCCTCCCTGGAGCTCCCTGCCCCTTCTCTACGATCATCATCTCTTCTGATATTTTGCTTCATCAATCTTATCCCTACACGTCTGATTCTTATCTCCGTGGTACCTTCGCTCAGGCTCATCTCGAAGTCGACATCTACTCCAGCTGCTTCCACCACCGAGCTCCCGCACCGGTGGAGCAGCAACGCTCGGCTTCCCTAGCCTCCAACCCTTCCGCCGTCTTTCTCCTCTCTCTAATCTCCTGCGCATGCCTGCTCTGCTCGCCGCGCGCCATGGCGTCTGCGCTCGGCCAGAGCTCCTGCGCGCCGTGATGCTCCAGCTCGCCGTGGAGCTTCGTTTCCCCAGCAGCCACGCCCTCGCTGCTCCCTGCTCACCCATGGCGCTCGGCCACATCTCCATCTCCCAGCAAGCGCTCTGCTCCCAGCGTCTCTCTGTGGCCGCGCCCAGCTCCTGTCCTCCATGGCGCGTGGCTCAGCTGCCTCTCCCTCCCATGGCCAGCGGTGCTCTAGCCCCTGCGTCGCGCATCTCAGTCGCCCTCCAGCGCCGTGCCCGACTCTAGCCAGCCCTGCTCCTCTTTCTCCCTGCTCGGATTTGGTCAAGCTCACGCGCGATTCCTAGCTCGGTCTCTAGCTGCCTGTGCGCACATCGAGTTATGGCCGTGGTGATATTGTGGTGTGGCGATGCCGTGCATGTCGCGACAGCTGTCTTGGCCGTGAGGCAGTCTGCACCATAGAGTTCGCCCGACCGCGATCTCGCTTTACTTCTCGCGTCGTCGCTTGCCGAGTCCTTCCACAGTCCGTGCCATAAAATTCGCTCGGTCACGGTCCCGTCAAATTGCGAAGCTCCCTGCCGTACGCTTGCCCGCTCGGATTTCACCAGCCGCCGTTCTCTAACCCATGTGCCGGTCGGCGTCGTGGAGTTTTTATTTGATCAGCTCGTCGTCGCGTCGTTTGCCGTCGAGTCGTCAAACATGTCATCCTCTGCTCAAACCCCACCTCACCAGCTCGCTCCCGACTTCAGCTGAAACTTGAAAGTCATCATCGTTCCGCGCGTCAGCAAGAAAACCCAAGAATCAGGTGAAGACGAAGCTAGCAGCGCGATATTCCCTAAGCGCTCGACAAATTGCCTGGATCGGAAAATCGCTACCGATCTCGTGGATTCGTGGCAGCTGTTGAAACGGTAAGCTGATGAATTGTTTAGAATAGTTCGAACGTTAAATAAATTAATGTGTTAGTGCGATGCTCATTAGGTGCTCGATAAATTGCGTGAGTCACAAAACTCTCGTCGACTTCACAGTTCTTGCGATTATCGAGCCAGATTCAGTTATAGCGAGTTATTTCGCTATTCCGGCCAATTAGCGGAATTAGTATACCGAATAGAATATTAATAGGCCTGTGTGATGAGGAAATAGTTTAATCACTTATACATATGTGTATATATTTACGATAAAGAAATATTTGAGTAATTGTTGACATGAAAAACATGTGAGAAGTAAAATAAAATTAAAATAGTTCTTTGTGAGCGATGTAGTATAATTCATAAAACGAGGGATAAGTTTAGAATTCAATTAATTAACTGATAAGTTGTGGTTAGGCTAATTGTATTAAAGGTGTATAATTTGTTGTTTTGTGATGTTCACGTTAGGTTCGGTTAATCTAGAGAAGCGTAATTATTGCGCGTAGTCGTATATTAATAACTAGTGTTTCCGTACAAAATTGTACAATGCCTCGCCGCTAGGTGTTTAAATTCGCCATCGCGTAGCACTATTTAGGTGTGTGATATTCTTGTCGATATACATTCATGTGCATAATGCATTTCATTTAGGTACGTTAATTAATCGCGCGATGCGGAAGACAAGCCAAGTGGACCCCAAGCGCGAACTACTCCGCAGGATGAAGCTGATGGACCAACCGGAAGATGGATAATCTGAATGAGTGCCAAGCCAAAGGATACTCGCCAAGTGGTCGCCTAACAAACACTAACCTAGTGTTACTCAGGCAAGCCCCGGTGCATTTGCCACCTTCCTTGATGTTTTTAAAATCTTTCTCACTTGCTTGCTGCATTAGGTGATAGGAGTTGAATGCTTAAACAATTCCTGCATTACCTTCCTTGAACTTGATTACCTTCCTTGAAACCTTGTTTTTACAAAGAGGTTTTACTATGCTTAGTATTGCTCTAGAAAAACAAAAGGATTTGTTTTACAAAAAATGTTTGGCAAAGTGGGAGGGTTGTTTTCAAAAATAAAACTTGATGGTGGATCCATCATGGCCATGATGGGTTCAACATCGAAAAAGATATACCTCTGCCAGGTACCAAGATTTGGGTTTAAATGATTAAGCTGAGACCGGGCGGGTGACTTGCACGAGAAGAGAGTCTCGGTGTAGTGTCTCCGTCTGAGTCGATTAAGGACCGTCTCGATGTAGGCTTGATGACCGAGGACCCTATAGCTGGTCACATGCCTCGTCATGGGTAAGCCTTGCCTCGGGCAGACTAAGGCCAGAATAAGATAACACGAAATGGGCGTGGAGCAGTGGCGGGAGTAGCGTGTACCCTCCGTGGCAAGAGGCTAGACGGTGGTGTATCTGTGCTCTCGGTTTGCGTGAACCTGATCTGGTCTTAAGAACCCCGGTGGCGGGTTGACATATGCAAGGGTTAAGTGCTACATATGTCGTGTGATTGGAGATCCTCAGCTGAGTATAATCGATTCGGATCGCCGTACCTTCGCGGTTATGAAGACTTGGTCACTGCCCTATACGTAGCAATCCACTAAAGATGATGGGTTTGTTAAGAAATTGGCTAGTGTAGGTCAAGTGATTGAACTAGGGTAGAAAGAACTCTAGTTGCAGGTAATTTTACTTAACTTGACAAATAAAACTGGATTATTAAGGATCCACTTTAGTAAGCATTTCTGCAAAACAGAGTCTTCGATTATTGAGAAGCCTTACCTTGACTCCCTTAAACCAGCATACCCTTGAGAGTCTTTTCTTTAGTCGGGTAAGTCTTGCTGAGTAATTCCATACTCAGGGTTTTATTCCCTGTTGTTTTTCAGGTTCTAACTTTGTGCTGTTGTTAATGGTGTTAAGTGCCGGTGGGCTCGGCCTTCTTATAAGTCTAAGTAACCCTTCTATACTTTTTATTGAGGATGATCCCTTGAGCTAGCATATATTTCAAACTTATACTTTTGTAATCACTCCGATAAAATAATGTAAAATTTTTGTAACTTGTAAAATTTGGTAATAAGATTTCCGCTGCAAAAATATTGTTGTATGTGATTTGTGTTACTTAATCTTGCGGTCCTGGTTGTAAGTGGTTTATCCGATGTCCTTGGGGCAATCGGACAGATCCTTTTAAGTTATCTGGTGCACATGCATAGCCGTCTGAGGTCTTTGGGACAAGGACAGGTGCATGTGGGCCCAATAACTTGGAGGTTCTGCCACAGCGGCCGCACGAGGAGGCGGGGGCGGAGGAGCCGCGCCGGGCAGGGCGGGCGCGCAGGGCCAACCGCCATGGCTGGTGGGCGCGGAGATGAGGGAAGGGTGCGACCAAGCCGAGCAAGAAGAGGAGGGGGGTGGGGAAGGGAGAGGGAGGGAGAGGGAAGGAAGGCCGGGGGCTCACCGTAGGCGGACGGCAGACAGCGGCGTCGGGCGAGCCGGGGTCGGGCAGGGGAGCGGCGTGAGGGAGAGGAGGGATCGTGCAGGGTTGAAGAGAGAGAGGGGTTTGGGGAGGGGCTGACGGGTGGGGCCCGCAGGGGGGGGAAGGCGGCGGCGGCGTAACCGCCGTGCGGGGCGCGCACGAGGGGAGCGGCGGCTGGGCCGCCACGGGCCCAAAGCGGGGGGGGGGGGGGGGGCGAGCTGGGCCGCCGAGGCCGGCTGGGCCGCGCGCGAGGGGCGAGCTAGGCCGCCGCCCAGGCTGGGCTGAAAGGGGAGGAGGGGAGGGGAGAGAGGAAAAGAAAAGATTTTTCCTTTTTAAAATCTATTTTCTAGATGAATGCTTTCACAGTTTCACTCAATCAAAACAAATCCATGGTTCGGCATGATGCAACAAACAAAAGATAGTATTTTCTATTGATTTGCTTTACATGAGAACTCAAGCCGAATCTCGCTACAACTTTGGAAAAGGTCAAGGCTTAGCGAGGGGAAAGGAAAAAGGAAAGGGTAACGCCCGAATTTGGCGAGTGAAGAAAAGAAAACAATTCAACTCCAAAATTCGGGGCGTTACACCACACCATGCTCATCTTGCTTGTTGCAGAATACCCATTTGGTTCTTACAACATTTTGGTTAGGACGTGCAACTAAATGCCATACCTCATTCCTCGTGAATTTGTTGAGTTCCTCTTGCATTGCCAACACCCAATCCGAATCTCTTAATGCATCTTCCACCCTGTATGGCTCAATAGAAGACACAAAAGAGTAATGTTCACAAAAATGAGCGACACGAGATCGAGTTGTTACCCCCTTATGTATATCGTCGACGATGGAGTTCACCGGGTGATCTCGTTGTATCGCTTGGTGGACTCTTGGGTGTGGCGGTCTTGGACCTTGATCATCTTCCTTGTCTTGATCATTGGCATCTCCCCCTTGATCATTGTACTCCTCTTGAGGTGGCTCATCCTCTTGATCTTCATTTTCATCATCTTGAGCTTGATCCTCATCTTGGGTTGGTGGAGATGCTTGCATGGAAGATGATGGTTGATCTTGTGCTTCTGGAGGCTCTTCGGATTCCTTAGGATACAAATCCCCAATGGACATGTTCCTTAGCACAATGCACGGGGCCTCTTCATCATCTAATTCATCAAGATCAAATTGCTCTACTTGAGAGCCATTAGTCTCATGAAACACAATGTCACAAGAAACTTCAACTAGTCCAGTGGACTTGTTAAAGACTCTATATGCCCTTGTGTTTGAATAATAACCAAGTAAAAAACCTTCTACATCCTTAGGAGCAAATTTAGATTTTCTACCTCTTTTAACAAGAATAAAACATCTGCTACCAAAGACTCTAAAATATGAAACATTGGGCTTTTTACCGGTGAGGAGTTCATAGGATGTCTTCTTGAGGATTCGGTGAAGGTAGAGTCGGTTGATGGCGTAGCAAGCGGTGTTGATTGCTTCTGCCCAAAACCGGTCCGAAGTCTTGTACTCATCAAGCATGGTCCTCGCCATGTCAAGTAGAGTTCTATTCTTCCTCTCCACTACACCATTTTGTTGTGGTGCGTAGGGAGAAGAGAACTCATGCTTGATGCCCTCATCCTCAAGAAAGCCTTCAATTTGAGAGTTCTTGAACTTCGTCCCATTGTCGCTTCTAATCTTTTTGATCCTTAAACCGAACTCATTTTTAGCCCGTCTCAAGAATCCCTTTAAGGTCTCTTGGGTTTGAGATTTATCCTGTAAAAAGAACACCCAAGTGAAGCGAGAATAGTCATCCACAATTACAAGACAATACTTACTCCCGCCGATGCTTATGTAAGCTATCGGGCCGAATAGATCCATGTGGAGTAGCTCAAGTGGCCTGTTAGTAGTCATGATGTTCTTGTGTGGATGATGAACACCAACTTGCTTTCCTGCTTGGCATGCGCTACAAACCCTGTCTTTCTCAAAATGAACATTTGTTAGTCCTAAAATGTGCTCTCCCTTTAGAAGCTTGTGAAGATTCTTCATCCCAACATGGGCTAGTCGGCGATGCCAGAGCCAACCCATATTAGTCTTAGAAATTAAGCAAGTGTCGAGTTCTGCTCTATTGAAATCAACTATGTATAGCTGACCCTCTAACACTCCCTTAAATGCTATTGAATCATCACTTCTTCTAAAGACAGTAACACCTACATCAGTAAATAGACAGTTGTAGCCCATTTTGCATAATTGTGAAACTGAAAGCAAGTTGTAATCTAAAGAATCTACAAGAAAAACATTGGAAATAGAATGGTCAAGAGATATAGCAATTTTACCAACTCCTTTGACCAAACCTTGATTTCCATCCCCGAATGTGATAGCTCTTTGGGGATCATGTTTTTTCTCATAGGAGGAGAACATCCTTTTCTCCCCAGTCATGTGGTTTGTGCACCCGCTATGAATTATCCAACTTGAGCCCCCGGATGCATAAACCTACAAAACAAGTTTAGGCCTTGTTCTTAGGTACCCAAACGGTCTTGGGTCCTTTTACATTAGAAACAAGCACCTTGGGTACCCAAACACAAGTCTTTGAACCCTTGTGATTGCCCCCAACATATTTGGCAACTACTTTGCCTGATTTGTTAGTAAGCACATAAGAAGCATCAAAAGTCTTAAATGAAATATTAGGTTCATTTGATGCAATAGGAGATTTATTTTTGGGCAATTTAACATGGGTTGATTGCCTAGAGCTAGAAGCCTCATTTTTATACATACAAGCATGATGTGAAACATTATGAGGTTTCCTAGCACGAATTCTCCTAATTTTGTGCTCAGGATAACTAGCAGGATATAAAATGTAACCCTCATTATCCTGAGCCATGGGAGCTTTGCCCTTAACAAAGTTAGACAATTTCTTAGGGGCATTAAGTTTGGCATTGTCTCCCTGTTGGAAGCCAATTCCATCCTTAATGCCAGTGCGTCTCGCACTATAGAGCATGCTTCTAGCAAATTTAAAATTTCCATTTTCTATCTCATGCTCATTAATTTTAGCACTAAGTTGAGCTATGTGATCATTTTGTTGTTTAATTAAAGCTAGGTGATCATGGATAGCATCAACATTAATGTCTCTACATCTAGTGCAAATAGTAACATGCTCAACGGTAGATGTAGAGGGTTTGCAAACATTTAATTCATCAATCTTAGCATGTAAAATAGCATTCTCATTTCTAAGATTGGAAATAAAAACATTGCAACCATTTAAATCTTTAGCCTTAGATATTAATTTATCATTCTCAATCCTAAGGCTAGTAAGTGATTCATTCAACTTGTCAATTTTAGCAATCAAACCAGCATTATCATTTTTAAGTTTGACAAGAGAATCATCACAAACATTTAATTTCTCAACCTTAGCAATTAAATTGGCATTTTCAATTCTAAGGTTAGAGATGGTGGCATGACAAGTGCTAAGCTCACTAGTTAATTTTTCACATTTTTCTAACTCCTGAGCATAGGCATTTTTAACCTTAACATGCTTCTTGTTTTCCTTAATAAGGAAGTCCTCTTGGCTATCCAAGAGTTCATCCTTCTCATGAATAGCACCTATCAATTTATTTAATTTTTCCTTTTGTTGCATGTTTAGGTTGGCAAAAAGGGCAAGTAAATTATCTTCATCATCACTAGAGTTATCCTCATCACTAGATGTTGCATATTTAGTGGAGGCTCTAGATTTTACCTTCTTTTTGCCGTCCTTTGCCATGAGACATCATTTGTGGCCGACGTTGGGGAAGAGGAGACCCTTGTTGACGGTGATGTTTGCGGCGTCCTCGTCGGAGGAGGAGTCGGTGGAGCTCTCATCGGAGTCCCACTCCCGGCATACATGGGCATCGTCGCCCTTCTTCTTGTAGTATCTCTTCTTTTCCCTCCTCTTTCCCTTCTTGTCGTCGCCCCTGTCACTATCACTATATAATGGACATTTAGCAATAAAATGACTGGGCTTACCACACTTGTAGAAAACCTTCTTGGAACGAGGTTTGTAGTCTCTCCCCTTCCTTTGCTTGAGGATTTGGCAAAAGCTTTTGATGATTAGTGCCATCTTCTCATTGTTGAGCTTGGAGGCGTCGATGGGGAGCCTACTTGATGTAGACTCTTCTTTCTCCTCCATCGCTTTGAATGCGACGGGTTGCACCTCGGGTGTGGAGGTGGCGCCTCGCTCGATGATTTGTTTGGAGCCTTTGATCATCAATTCAAAGCTCACAAACTTTCCTATAACCTCCTCGGGAGACATTAGCTTATATCTAGGATCATCACGAATTAATTGTACTTGTGTAGGATTAAGAAAAAACAAGTGATCTTAGAATAACCTTGACCATTTCATGGTCATCCCATTTTGTGCTCCCGAGGTTGCGCACTTGGTTGACCAAGATCTTGAGCCGGTTGTACATAGCTTGTGGCTCCTCTCCTTGGTTGAGCATGAACCGACCGAGCTCCCCCTTGATCGTTTCCCTCTTGGTGATCTTGGTCACCTCGTCTCCTTCGTGCGTGGTCTTTAGTACGTCTCAAATCTCTTTGGCACTCTTCAACCCTTGCACCTTATTATACTCCTCTCGACTTAGAGAGGTGAGGAGTATAGTAGTTGCTTGGGATTTGAAGTGCCGAATTTGGGCGACTTCATCCGCATCATAATCTTCATCCCCTACGAATGGTACATGTGCTCCAAATTCAACAATGTCCCATATGCTTGTGTGGAGTGAGGTTAGGTGATACCTCATCATATCACTCCACCTACTATAATCTTCACCATCAAAACCGGTGGTTTGCCTAATGGGACAAAAAGTAAAGGAGTATGTTTAGAAATGCGAGAGTAGCGTAGGGGGGTCTTACTAAACTTCTTGCGCTCATGGCGCTTAGAAGTGACGAACGGTGTGTCGGAGCCGGAGGTGGATGGCGACGAAGAGTCGGTCTTGTAGTAGACCACTTTCTTCATCTTCTTTTTCTTCTTGCCGCTCCGATGCGACTTGTTGTGTGAAGGGGATCCCTTCACCTTGTTACCAGACTCTCCCGATGGAGCTTTCCCGTGGCTTGTGGCGGGCTTCTCGCCGGTCACCATCTCCTTCTTGGCGTGATCTCCCGACATCACTTCGAGCGGTTAGGCTCTAATGAAGTACCAAGCTCCGATACCAATTGAAAGTCACCTAGAGGGGGGAGGGTGAATAGGCAAATCTGAATTTTATAAACTTTAAGCACAATCTACAAGCCAGGTTAGCGTTAGAAATAAAAGTGAGTCCGAAAGAGAGGGCGAAAAACAAATCAACCAAGGAAATAGAGCGAATGACATAGTGATTTGTTTTACCGAGGTTCGGTTCTTGCAAACCTACTCCCCGTTGAGGTGGTCACAAAGACCGGGTCTCTTTCAACCCTTTCCCTCTCTCAAACGGTCACCTAGACCGAGTGAGCTTTTCTCCTCAATCAATTGGGACACTTAGTCCCCACAAGGACCACCACACAATTGGTGTCTCTTGCTTGATTACAAGTTGCTTGAGAACAAGAATGGAGGAAGAAGAAAAGTGATCCAAGAACAAGAGCTCAAAGAACACTAGCAAAACTCTCTCTCTAGTCACTATTTGCTTGGAGTGGAAATGGTACTTGGAGAAGCTTTGATTCTATTGAATTTGTGTCTTGTATTGATTGCACTAGCTCTTGTATCGAATGTGAAGTCTGAAAACTTGGATGCCTTGAAGTGTGGTGGTTGGGGGGTATTTATAGCCCCAACCACCAAAGTGGACGTTGGGGAGGCTGTCTGTCGATGGGCGCACCAGACACTGTTCGGTGCGCCAGCCACGTCACTCAACCGTTAGGGTTCGACCGTTGGAGCTCTGACAGGTGGGACTACCGGACAGTCTGGTGGTGCACCGGACAGTCACTGTTCACTGTCCGGTGCGCCTTCTGGCGCCTGCTCTGACTCTGCGCGAACTATCCGTGCACTGTAGCTATGTCAGCCGTCCGTTGAACTCGACTGTTGCGCTTGCGACCGTTGCTCCGCTTGGCACACCGGACAGTCCAGTGCTACACCGGACAGTCCGGTGAATTATAGCGGAGTGGCTCTCTAAAAACCCGAAGCTGAGCAGTTCAGAGTTGATCTCCCTGGTGCACTAGACACTGTTCGGTGGCACACCAGATAGTCCGGTGCGCCAGACGAGGGCAGCCTTCGGTTGGTTATGCTCCTTTCTTTTTGAACCCTATTTTGGACTTTTTATTGGTTTGTGTTGAACCTTGGGCACCTGTAGAACTTATAATTTGGAGCAAACTAGTTAGTCCAATTATTTGTGTTGGGCAATTCAACCACCAAAATCATTTAGGAAAAGGTTTGACCCTATTTCCCTTTCAGTACCGCCGCCACGCAGCTCTCTAGCATGTCACCGAGGGACGTCTCCCCCACTCTTCATCTACGCCCAGGATGCTTGACCCTGTCTACCTCTCGACAAACCACATTAAGAGGGTGGTAATCTATACACAACCTTAGACTATCATCCTTCTTTTTCAGAAATAAGGCTGGACATCCCTAAGGCGAAGTACTTGGACGAATGAATCCCTTGTCCAGCAATTCTTACAACTATTTCTTCAATTCGACTAATTCCTCTGGTGGCATCCGGTATGGCCTTTTTGATATGGGTGCTGTTCCTAGCTGCAATTCTATGCCAAATTCTATATCTTGGTCGGGAGGCATTTCAGTAATTCATCAGGAAATACGTCGAGATACTCACTAGCCACGAGAATCCTTTCCAAGGGTGATTCAATCATGGAAATGGCACAAGAACGTGTGTCACCTTGGCTGGGAAGGTATAAGACAAGCTCTCCGCAGGTGGGGGAGTGTATTTCAAGGGCTCGGGCTGCGACATCTAGCAAAACCTGGTGCTGTGTCATCCAAGTAGTTCCCAAGATGATGTACACATTTTCTAGCCCAAGAATAAATAGATCAGTTTTGAATATTTTGGTTCCCATCTTTATAGGTGCGTGTTGAACAATTTGGTTAGATGCAATTTTGCCCCCTGGCGTTGCGATCATGATTGCCCCTTTTGTGTGGAAAAATGGTAGTTGTCACTTGACACTAAACCTTGGACTGATGAAGTAATGTGATGTGCCAGAATCAAATAAAACAAGAGCAGGATGATTAAAAATGGTAAAGGTACCAATCATGACTGGTGCTCCTTCGGGAAGTTCAGCTAATGTGGTGAAGTTCAATCTACCCTACCTCACTTGCACTTTCTGTTTCCTCCCCTGGTTCTGATTTGCATTTTGAGCTGGCTTTGGCTGGTTCCGAGGACAATCCTTGGCGTAGTGGCCTGTGTTGCCACAAGTGAAACATCTGTTGCCATTGCCCTGGCGGTACTACTACTGCTGTTGTGGGGGCTGGTTGTTGGAATTCCTCTGAGCTGGAGCTTGAGGATGATTGGGTGCTTGCTGCTGTGGTGGCCCAAGTACCCATCATCCTTGTTGCTATTGTGGTCCCCTACTCTGGATGTTGGACAATATCCTGAAACACTGAGGCTGTGTAGAGGGTCCTGCGACAGGTGTTTTCCTCTTCTTCTCTGCTCTGTGGGCCATAATACCTTCATCATTTTAGTGAGAGAAAATATGAATAAGGACATACTAAACATAAAAAGAATATAAACAATCATTCCAAATTATTATACTATTCACCTCTTTAATTCATAAACATGAATAAACATAAATAGTAATTATATTACATTTGTACCTTCGGCTTGACAGAAGGTAAAAGAGCGGAAGTGACACAAGAGTGATTACAAGTCAGCGTGAACAGTATGGTGTTACTGTTCATCTATTTATAGGCATAGGACGCAACCTGGATGAAATTACATTCATGTCCTTGACATTCATTGTTAACCATAAGGCAAACTGTCGAGAACTAGACAATCTTTCCCCCTTAAGTCGGTTTCTCCTTTCACCATCGTTAATGTGCTGAGCCGAAGCTCCTTCAGCCACATCTTCGGAGCTAGCTTGTCCTTTGTTCAGGCCGCACCTTCATACCATGCACACCTTCATCTTAAAGCCGAAGCTTCCTGAAACAGTTTATTATACTGGAAAACGTGTTAGTTATGTTTTTGAGGACCTTCGGAAGAGGAAGGCCCCCAACAGTAGCCCCTCGCAGTATTAATTTGTTTTTGCATTTAACAAATTCAGACTACGACATGAACGAAGGCCTTTAGCCGAAGGTCCGAAAAAACACCTTCCCTTCGCTAGAATAGCGAAAGTCAATGACATGTAGGGCCCGCCCAGTTGTAATACATTGGGCATATAAATAGGAACCCGCAGTGATAACATTTGTTGCGCCTTTCAATTGCTTGTGCTATTGTTTCAAGATTGAAATTTCTTGCTGTAAGATTTCACTTGATTTGTGGGCTTCGTTATTTACACAAGTGCTCGTTAGATGCCTAAAGAGAAGATGTCTGAGGAGAAGAAGGTTGTGGACCCTGCTCTAGCTGGGTTTTACGAAGCTATGGAAAAGACACACAGAAAAGATTACGAATGAAATATTAGTTGGGCTGTCTGAGGATTCTGATGATAGTGAGAACTTTGATGTGGAAAGTGGGAACGAAGATGCCGAAGATCGGCCCTGGCGGCCAAGTCATACTATCTTCGGAAAGTCGTCCATTAAACAGAGTCAGATTGATGCCATGAAAGGAAGATATTTCCGAGATATGTCCATTGTGAGAGCTGGAGGGGATAGTGCCGCCCCTGCACCCGAGGAAGATGAAGTTGTTGTTTACAGGAGCTTCATGAAGGCAGGTCTTTGGTTTCCATTGAGAAAATTTTTGGTTGAAGTGCTGAAGACCTTTGAAATTTTCCTTCATCAGATTACCCCTGAAGCCATTATTAGGATGGGGGTTTTTGTTTGGGCGGTGAGGAGCAAGGGCTAGATCCAAGCGCAAAGTGCTTCTGTAACTTGCATGAGCTACTGTACGAGACGAAGGCCACTGGCAAGGAGCAATATCACAACAATTTTGGTTGCTATGGCTTCGTTCCTTGTTCTGATGTAAGTTATCCAGTTCCAACATTTCGAAAAAGGTGGCCCGAGGCCTGGATGGAGGAATGGTTCTATGTAAAGAATAATCTAATTGAAAGGGAAGACATAAAGGGGATTATCTAGCGCCCTACCTGGTCTTGCTTCGGCATCAGAAGGCCGACTACTGTACTTGGGAACGACATCGAAGCCTGCCAGAAGGCTTTCAACAATGTTTGCGCCTTTATTGGCATAAGAGACCTAGTTCAGGAGCACATAGCCTACAGAGTGTGGCCTCTTGTGAATGACTGGGAGATGCCAAAGGAGACTGCTGCCGTGTCTAGTCAAGGTGGTTTGGTTTACTTGAAATACACCTTCAGATATAGAGACCAATTTGACGAGCCGAATGATGACTGGCTGACATATGTTGTGGCGACTGGCGATGAGTTGCTTGGGGCGTACACGAGAGCCGAAGATGATGCCATGACCTTAGCCTTCGGAGGACGAGGCAAGAAAAGGATGAACAGAGTTTTCGACGTTATCGACTTCGTGTACCCGGACTACACTTATCCCTCGCAAAAGCAGTGATAGAAAAGAAAAACTACCGCTTCGGCTATCTCTGTTGTGCCGAAAGGCAAAAAGATTAAGGTTTTAAAGCATTGACCTAGGTATATTGAAACGGCCACGGTGCCGAAGCTTGGTGAAGGGACATCTTCCATCGCGGAGCCAGGACAGTCTGCTACTGTCGACCGAAGCGCCAAAGAATCGGCTGAAGTGCCAAAGGTTCCTGCATCCGAATCGGCAGAAGCGCCGAAACATACTGCCGAAGCCAAAGGAAAGGCAGCCGAAGAGCCAGACCGAGAGGAAATGACAGGACCACCAAAAATCTTAAGTCCGCCACCGGAGCTAGAATTGCCGAAGGTGTCAAAAGCTCCTGCAATAACTCCAAAGAGGAGGAGGATGGCAAGTGTGCTGGATGCTGTCATGGAGTCAACAAGGACATTGACTCCTGCCTCTGCAAAGAAGGTTGCCGAAGCTGCTACGGCTCGCGTTGAAGCTAAAGCTGGGCCCTCAGTGCCCACTGAGGCAGTGCCTGCTGGAACTGAGCAGAGAACTGAACAAGAATCTTCAGATGCTGGCTTGGCTCTGGAGAAGAAAGACGCGCCCGAAAAAGTTAAATCTTCTACTCCCGAAGCACCCTCCTAAGATCTTGACTTTATTATACAACATGCTTCGGGTAAAAGGTTGTCTGAAGAAGAAATCGCGGAAGCCAAACACTACGCTCGGGAATTGAAGTACCCGAAGGGGGCCTAGTGTACAATGGCACCAACGAAGATGATTTTCTATACTGTCTCCCGAACAACAAGGAAATATCTGTCTGCCGGGAGATGGCAAAAAACATGGGATTTCCGAAGCTTGAAGTTGGCCTCTCTGCCATGTCAAAGGATGACCTCGCAGACAGCCTTGCGTACAACAGTCTGAAGGTACAAAAGTTATGGACTTATAAATAGATTATCTTTTGTCTTTTATTCTCGTGCTGATCCTTTATCTCCCTTCTTTTTGCAGGGCTCAATTCTTAGCAATGTTTTGAGGGCGCAGAAAAATGCTGAGGATGAAAGTTGTCAGATAGTGCTTAGCAACCTTCGGTCGGAGGTTATCAGACTGAGGAACAAAGCTGCAGAAAAAGACAAAATTCTGCTTTCCTTAGTGGACAGAGTGAAGAAAGATGATGCAAAATTCAATGCTCGATCTGAAGTCCATAAAGTCGAAGTTGAGAACCTTCAAAACAAACTTGCCGAAGCTAATGAAAATTTTGAACTTGCAAAAGTAAAGCAAGAAATAAGTGAATGGTCGAATGCTATGCTGGAAAAGAATGTTGAGGAGCTTCGTGAATCCAAGGAGAGATGCTTTGAGAAATCCTTGGATTGCGTAAGAAAACTAAAAACCAGCTTTGCCAAGGTGGGTGCGTATTCTTCCAAAGAAAAGTTCATTCGAGGTGACCCCGAGGGAATCATTGATTGGATAGGTGAAGAAGCCGAAGCTTTTGAAGATATCCTTAGTGATCATGGTGATATTTGTGCCTTCGCCGGTGCTTGGGGGGTTGCAGCAATTCTGGAGAAGGCTGGTTGTGACCATGTTAAAGCTGTGGCTCAGACCGAAACCGCCTTCTCCACAGACGACACGAAGGACCCCTCGGCCGAAGCCACTTTGGTGGGCGGGAAGTTTTATTCCGATGTCTGGGTGAACGGTGGCCGAGAAATGACCAACAAGATTATAAAGAAAAACGAAAAAGAAACTCATGATGCTCAAGAAGAAGCTAAGCGAGCCGAAGAAGCTGCCGAGCGCGCAAGGCGTATAGGTATTATTTTTGAATTTTAGCTTCGGTGTTTGTTTTCTAGCTTCGGACTAACGATTTGTTTACTACAGCTGAACTCTCACTGCTACCCGAGCCATACGACCCCCAGGCCGATCCCGTTATGAAAGAGGCGCTGGATGTGATGAGTGTTACCAATACCATCGTCGACGAAGTCATCGATAGACTGCTGAATGAGGCCACTGAGAAAATTCTCAAAGAAGACTAGGCTTTTGATGTAATGATACAATGTAACATTTGTGTATGAAACAATTATCAAACATGTATATTGATGTAATATATTTCTTTGCGATGCATGAAATTTACGCACATACCAATTTTGAGCCTTCGGCGAAAAAACACCTTCCCTTCTTTTCATGCTTCGCAAATAAAAAAGCCCTTTTATAGCAAAGCTATTGTGTGACATTGTTGTCAATAGGCTTTCTAGGTAAGATTGTATTTGCCAAAGGTTTGCTTTATGCCTCAATACACTTTCATTCATCAAGTTATTGCTGAAGATTTGCTTCGTGCTCACTCTTTGCTATCGATGTTGTATGATGTATGGTGTAATGCTATGCGGAATGATGCAATGATATGATGCAACATGATGTTTATGCCGAATACACATGCCCACACTGAAACACTCAAGACTCTGCATCCCCTTGGGGACGTCTTTGGAGTCTTTAAGCTCTGCATCCCCTTAGAAACGACTTTGGAGTTTCTTCACCTTAAATTTCGGTGGTATTTAAGCTCTGCATCCCCTTAGGAACGACTTTGGAGCTTCTTCACCTTATATTTCGGTGGTATTTTGGCTCTGCATTCCCTTAGGAATGACTTTTGAGCTTTGGAACTTACTCTGCGCTCCCTTAGGAATGGCTTTTGTAGCTTCGAAACTTACTCTGCGCTCCTTTAGGAACGGCTTTTGTAGCTTCGAAACTTACTTTGCGCTCCCTTAGGAATGGCTTTTATAGCTTCAGAAGTTTGTTAAGAGGAAGCATTTTACTCAATGATACGAGCACTATTATTACATGAAATCAGAATTCAGTCCTTCGTGACTTGTTTTTCATACAAGAAAAATAAAACAACAGAAAAGATAAAGATACACCAACGGTAGGATATTCTTTAGTAGATGTGCTTGGATTCAGGCACAATACTGTTGACTGTGCGAGCTTCGGACTCCTCCCGAAAATCTCGCTGCTATTGAGCGTGCTGGTGCCCTTCGGGCTACTGGCCTCGGGCCAGAGTAGGTGGTAGCGGTGGTGGTGGTGGGAGCTGGGCCCAGGAAGCTTGAGAGTGGCTTGCCGAAGCGACAGAGGCCGTAGGCTGTTGATTACCTATGTATTCTGGGACATAGGGAGAATAGCATGAAGCAGTATGTAGGACCTACTTCGGCTGATTCTGCCGTGCTTCAGCTTCGGCAATCTCTTTTTGCTTCTGAATTGTGACTTGGCATGTTCTAGTGGTGTGGCCTTTGTCTTCACCACAGAACAAGCAAAACAGTCTTCTGGGCTGATCTCCGTATCTTCCTCCGAAGCTTCTGCCGCCTCTGCCTCATGGGGCTGGTGGCCTGAAGGAGCTTTGTTGTGGCCCTAAAGACTGGGAGCTGTGTTGCTGCCTTTGAGGTTGACTTCCTCTGTCATCACTTGGGTTGGAATTATGGATCGACCTGACGTGCCTAGGGTGAATTCTTCCTTTGAAGTCCCTAGCCATCTCAGAAAACTTGTATGCTTCTTCCCTTCTTTGGCGAAAATCTTTGTCAGCCTGGATATACTCATTCATCTTTTGAAGAAGCTTCTCCAAGGTTTGTGGGGGCTTCCTAGCAAAATATTGAGCCATAGGTCCTGGCCGAAGCCCCTTGATCATGGCCTCAATAACAATTTCATTGGGCACTGTAGGCGCTTGTGCTCTTAGACGCAGGAACCTTCAGACATACGCCTGAAGGTACTCCTCATGGTCTTGTGTGCACTGAAACAAAGCCTGAGCAGCGACCGGCTTCGTTTGAAAGCCTTGGAAGCTAGTGATTAGCATATCCTTGAGCTTCTGCCATGATGTAATTGTCCTTGGCCGGAGAGAAGAGTACCAAGTTTGTGCTACGCTTTTGACTGCCGTGACAAAGGATTTCTCCATGTCTGCAGTATTGCCCCCATATGAAGATATGGTTACCTCGTAGCTCATCAGAAACTGCTTGGGGTCTGAATGCCCGTCATACATAGGAAGCTGAGGTGGTTTGTATGATGGGGGTCATGGGGTAGCCTGCAATTCTACTGCCAAAGGAGAAGCATCATCGAAAGCAAAATTGCCATGATGAAAATCACCATACCATTCATCATCGTTGTATGAATTCTCTTGACGAAGCTCTTTGTACTAGGGCCTTCGGTCTTGGTCATCCTGGGTGAGGTGCCACATTTCCTCGGCGGCCTCATCAATCTTCCTCTGGAGATCGGTGAGACGAAGCATTTTTTCTCTTCTTTTGAACCTGTTGATGGATAGCTTTGAGGTCCCTGATTTCTTGATCCAACTCCTCCTCCTGAGGTGTTGGGCTGGTAACCTTCCTCTTCTGGCTCCTAGCTTCACTTAGCGTCTCCTGATTAACGTCCAGTGGCTGCAGTGCAGCCCCTGGCCCTGCTGTCTTCTTCGGTGGCATGACGAAGGTCAAAGCTTGCCGAAGGTGGTCGAATGAGTTCACCGGAGGTGGGCGCCAATGTTGCTCCTTATTCTCAAATGCTATACACCAAGAACAAAGCAACATAATTGTTATTGATTAGGGACCTTCGTCCTTCGAAGCATTATCTCCCTTAGGATATAATGATCTCCAGACGAAGGTCATGAAGGACATACCTTCATCATTTTAGTGAGAGAAAATATGAATAAGGACATACTAAACATAAAAAGAATATAAACAATCATTCCAAATTATTATACTATTCACCTCTTTAATTCATAAACATGAACAAACATCAATAGTAATTATATTACATTTGTACCTTCGGCTTGACAGAAGGTAAAATAGTGGAAGTGATGCAGGAGTGATTACAAGTCAGCGTGAACAGTATAATGTTACTGTTCATCTATTTATAGGCACTGGACGCAACTTGGATGAAATTACATTCATGTCCTTGACATTCATTGTTAACCATAAGGCAAACTGTCGAGAACTAGACAACCTTTTCCCCCTTAAGTCGGTTTCTCCTTTCACCATCGTTAATGTGCTGAGCCGAAGCTCCTTCAGCCACATCTTCGGAGCTAGCTTGTCCTTTGTTCAGACCGCGCCTTCATACCATGCACACCTTCATCTTAAAGCCAAAGCTTCCTGAAACAATTTATTATACCGAAAAACGTGTTAGTTATGTTTTTGAGGACCTTCGGAAGAGGAAGGCCCCCAACAATATCCTCCTCGAAGGTACCTGTAAAAATTATGCCGCAAACAAGGCTGAGTATACTAATACTCAGCTAGACTTACCCGGTGTGAGGAGTCTACTCCTCTACCTCTAGACCATGAAGCTGTTTGACTGAGGGGTTTGGTTTGCCAAAAGCACTAGCTGAGTCTAAAATAAAGTTTTAACTTTTCAAGTTCTAGAGTAATAAAGTTAGACTATTTGAGCACTAGATATTCATACATGGTATCAAACATAATGTCAATCAACATCTTTTGCCAGTAACCTCATTTCCACTTATTACTCAATGCAGTACAATGGATCAAACAGTCTCATTAGCTGCGAGAAGCAAACGATTCGAATCAAGTTTTTAACCTTGCAAGGGAAACCTAAACACACGACATGTAGGAGCACTCCGTCCCCACACACATCAACCGTCCCCATCGATTCCCCGTCAGCAGAACATGGCCCACTATCATTGGCCTACAATGCTCCACTGACCCTGGTCACCGCCGTGCAGTGACCGCACTTGTACCCACCATAACCGGAATGGGAGACCCTGTCTCATGAACACATGGGGAGGTATGTCCGCTGGCAGGTTCACTCAGGTACTAGGCTTACCGATTTACCATATTTCTCGACATGTGCTTAGTACTTTCAAACGCTTGACACAAGTATCCACACGTTAATCCTTATTCCAATTCCATCTGAAAGACCACGCATCCCCATGGATTTGTGTCCCCAGACCATCATAATTCCAATATTAAAGGGGAATACAATCAATTCCTGACCTCGCGCGAGTGCTAGAAAAATCACTCGACTTCTATCGAGATCCTGAATTAGCATAGCAGCTACTTGACCTAGCATACTAGTATCCATCTCAAAAGGAAACATGAGTTCATGCAGCTAGGGTTTCAAACAACTCCTACACTTAAGTGCACAGTACAAACCTACAAACATTAAGTGTAGTAAAATAGCATATATAAATGGTTATGCATAAAACCGGGGCTTGCCTTTAATTGCTGGGGTAGTAGGTAGATCCACAGTAGCAGCCATTGTAGCTAGCTCCTGAGCTTCCTCTTGGTCAGCTTCTTGCTCAGGGATGAGCACGTACTCTTCATCAGCGAGGTTGCAATCTATTTAATATGATGTATAAGATGCATGTACATTTATAAAATGCAGATGATAAATGTGATGCATGGTCGAGTACATTAGGTCATTTAGGGTTCCTCCTTTATTCTAATTTTCCTCTAGGCTAATAGTGATTTGAACTATGAAGGTTAATTAGAATTCTCTAACAATTCTGAAAAAGTTACAGCAGCCTAACTCTGGTGAAACTAATCTGTCCTAGGAATTTGAGGTCAAAACTAATTATAACTGGTTTGAAACAAAAATAACAAAAACTAGGGTAGAGGGGTCACTTTACACTAGACCTTCCATTTAGAAATGACCTATGCTCCAAAGGTTATTTTTACTGGCATCTTGGTGCAATATCATGGGCTGGTGTAAAAATATACTTAATGATACTTAGTGGATAATTGTTTATGATTTCTAAAGTTGTGGGGCTAAAAGGTGCTTATAACTAACTTTTCATTTGAAAAATGTGAAACAACAAATTAGGCATTTTTCTTAATCTTTTCTTTGCGCAAGAGCAATCATTCCTAAGTTTGGTCATTTTTCTTAATATGGGATGGGTCGTATGATTTTCTAAGGTTTCTTATAATTTCTCATGGGACAGGGGGAAACATATTCCTTAGTCATACTTAGGTCATTTCTATATGTTTTCTTGAAACCTTGCTGCTAAATTAGTCTAGGAAAAATAAGTTGGTCTTATGGTTCACATGTCTAGGTCCTATTTTATTTTTCAAGAAAATGGGCAGAAACCTAATTTATTTTATAATCTCTACTTAAATTAGAAGAGTATGATGTACAATAATTTTGTGGGACTCTACTGTTGATTGGTTATCTCCTAAAACTTTCTCAGCTTTAGTACTATAGTTCTACTAATTTTACTTCTATTTTTGCACATAACTTAATATATTAATAAAATACTAAACATCTAGAAACAATACTGGACTCGTGGGGTTTCTATTTTATTTTAAAGTTCATCTTGTCCAGAACCTAGTAAAATTTGTTTGACTAAATTTGGCCATATTTTATCCAAGTTATGAATTTTTAAAGCTTCCTGCTTGTTGGGGACTTGTTCTCAAATACTATGAATTAAGAACAAGGCAACACAAAAAGAAGTTAATGGTTAATGCCCTTCGTCCTTCGAAGCATTATTTCCCTTGGGATATAACGATCTTTAGACGAAGGTCATGAAGGACGTACCTTCATGATCGCAGTATATAATAATGGGAGACGAAGGATATGAAACATGTGAAATAACATGAATAATCATATGACATTATCAATATATCTTTGTTATATCATCATGGATGAATAAGAACAATATTGAATTACATCTGCTGTACCTTCGGCTTGACAGAAGGCAAAAAGTCCGAGCGTGACGCGCAAGCGAATACAAATCAGCGTGAACAGTACGGGGGTACTGTTCACCTATTTATAGGCACGGGACACAGCCCGGTCAAAATTACATTTATATCCTCTACAACTAGTTACAATCATGACACAAATTACCATGGGTCGATTGGTCTTTTCCTCTTTAAGTCAGTGCAGCCCTTCGTCCAAGGCATGTCGCTATGCCGAAGCTCCCCGGACGGTAGCTTCGGCGTGTACCTTCGCGCTATGTTTTCTTCTGTGCTGATCTTCCGAAGGTGTTTCTTCTTAAAGGACCTTCGGCGATGAAGCAGACCCCCAACAGTAGCCCCTTCGCGGTGCTAGATCGTTTTTCATAACGAGCTTGATCCGTGAAAAATCTTCAAGGCTTCGAAATGCCGAAGGTCCGAAAAACACCTTCCCTGAGCTCGTTGCCGAGGAACGATTAAAATATTCCGAGCGCGAGGTGGCCCACCATGCGACGTGTACGCACGGTCTGACGATTCTCCTCCCAAGCGCCGAGTGGTCCACCGTTCAGCGGGTGCGGGTAACTGTTCAGCGGATGCAAACAACTTGGCGATTCACCTTCCCACCTGTAGCACTATATAAACAGACAGGTAGGTGTAAAGTTACCACATCATTCATTACCATTGCACTGTTGTGCTGTTGAAAAATTTAACGATAGCCAAAGCTTTTTCACTGCATTCTCGAGAAAAGCATCATCTTGATTTAGCTTCGGCAAAAGAAAGAGCTTCAGCAAAATTGTAAAAAATCATCAGTTTCGTAAAAACTTGTAAGAAATTCAACATCAGATGGCCAAAGTATGCTCAACTGCAAGGGTGACTCGTGAAGGAGAAGAGGCCGAAGCCACCGAGACAGCCCCGATCTCCGAAGTCATGAGGCAATCGGGATTGGTTGTGACGGAGGGAGGTATTGATGAAGGTGCACCTACTGCCGAGGCTGAACAGGCTGACATCGAAGAAGAAAATGTTGATGAGGAAGATGAAGACTACAACACTCTGATCCCATCAAAACCCAGCCACTTGGACTTTGAAAAATCTATTGTGTCTGAGGCTGATGTACCCATGATGATGAAGCTGGGCTACTTCGGAGAAGCTAAGAAGAAACTTATTCATTTTGCCGGAGAAGAAACCACTCCAGAGCCCAAAAATGATGAAGTAGTGGTTTTCAAGAGCTTTTTTAGAGCGGGATTGCGGTTTCCCTTGAACAAGATGATTGGGGAAGTTTTGGATAATTATGAAATCTATCTTCATCAGCTGACCCCTAACGCTATCGTTAGGCTCAGCGTCTTCATCTGGGCCCTTCGAAGCCAAGGAATGGACCCGAATGCTGAAGCTTTCTACCGAGTGCATGAGCTACATTACCAAACGAAGGCCAGAGAAGACGAGCTACATGAGAATTTTGGCTGTTACAACTTCGCGTATCGCAAGGATACGAAGGCCCCGGTGCTCAGCTATCGCACCAAGTGGCCAACCGGCTGGAAAAGTGAATGGTTCTATATCAAGGCCGATGAGAAGAAGAGGGAGAAGTTAAAGACGATGGTCCTGAGCCCACTGAGTTTAAGCTTTAGACTGACTAGGCCCTTGTGCCGCATGACATCGGGGTCACCCTGCCAACAAGCTATAGCAGAATTCAGGGTTGTGGCTGAACAGATCAGCACTAGAGATCTAGTGCAAGAATACCTAGCCAACGGGGTATTTCTGACGTTGAGTGAATGGAGTATGCTGAAGCTGAAGGGAACAAAGAAAAATAATGAACTTGTTCGGCTGCCCTATCGCTTCAAGTTTGAGAAACAATTCAAAGAGCCTTGCCAAGAGTGGCTGGAAATGATTGAGGCTATGTGCAGCCTTGCCAAGAGTGGCTGGAAATTTTGGGCAATTATACTAAAAAAGAAGATCAACTGATGAGTGCAGCCTTCTATCGGCGTCTTGGACCCGCGAGGACCCTCAACCGACTAGTGAATTTGACGCTGCATGTCCCTGCCCAGATGGGTTGATGCAAGATGAAACACAAGAGGGGGGATGAGGCTTATATTATCTTGCACCGGGGTGCTCGTAGTAGGGGTTACAAGCGTCGCGAGAGAGAGAGGGTTCGGCCTTGGAGTGAGCCATCTGAGTTAGGCCTCCTTCGCCTCCGCCCTCGCCCCTCCCCTGGGAAGGCCCTGGACATCCCCTTTTATAGATACAAGGAGATGATCCAGCTGTACATATGTGGGTGTAGCTATGTGCTAACGTGGCAGGCGGAGAAGTGCTTGAGCCCTGTAGAAGCATAGCTGACGGTGCGGCCTGGGGTCCTGCTGACGTTTCTTTGCCTTCGTAGGGAGTTGAGAACAATCGACGTTATGGACGCATGCAGGGAACCATCATTACCTGTTACCGGAGTAATCTAGATGGGACACTGGTCTTGTTCCTTCGTAGCCTAAGGCAGCTAGCTAGGGGTAGGGTAATGATGTATCCCTGTGGCGTAGTCGGTCCGAGGCCGAGGTCTGGCGAGGCGGAGACTTCTTTTAAGGCCGAGACTGAGGTCGGGCGAGGCGGAGACCTCCTCCCGAGGCCGAGGCCTGAGGTCGGGCGAGGCGGAGCTCCCTGTTGCACCCGAGGCTGAACTCGGGGGAGGTCGTGACTTACTATTGTTAGTTTTACCCTGGTGGTTGGCACAGTAGTCGGAACAGGGTGAATAGTGTTGTTTTCCTGTCAGAACGATCAGTAAAGGGGGCGAAGTGACTGCGGTCATTTTGACCTTGCCAACTGAGGCACGCGTGTCAGGATAAGATGTCAGGTGATCCCCACATTAAATGCGCATGCGATACGGTCGGTGGTAAGGCGATATGGCCGAGGTTACTGTACGACAAAGTTGGCCCGAGCTTGGCCTCAGGCGAGCCGGGGGTACGCCCACTGCCTGAGGGGGCCCTCGGGCGAGGCGTGAATCCGTCCGGGACTACTGTTCTTGCCCGAGGCCGGGCTCGGGCGAGACGAGATCGCGTCCCTTAGTAGACGAGGCCCTGACTTGAACCGTGCTTATCAGTCTTTATTGTTTGTTTTGAGGATGTTTTCCAGCCATGCTTAGGAGTATTGGGGGTACCCCTAATTACGGTACCCGACAGTAGCCCCCGAGCCTCGAAGGGAGTGTAAGCACTCGCTTGGAGGCTCTGCCGGATTTTTTGCAAGGGGACCAGCCTTTCTCGGTTATATTTTGTTCCGATGGGTGTGCGCGAGCGCACCTGTCGGGTGTAGCCCCCGAGGCCTCGGAGGAATGGTTTGGCTCCTCTGAGGTCTTAATTATTTTTGTGATTCCTCGGTTGGCCTTGTTGTTCCCTCATGCGGCCTGGCCGTAGCCTAGGTGCATGGTCAGGCTCCGAGTTTTTAAGCTGGTCTGTCGACGTGGTCAACAATTTGGCCGTAGCCTGGTGCGAGAGCAGCCTCCGAGCCTCTGCACGGAGCGAGAGGACGATCGAGGACCGTCTTGGCTTTTTATTGTACGTCCCTTCGTCGCCTTTCCGCAAGGAGGGGGGGGGGAACGCGCCATGTTACCCTCGGTGGGCGCCGAACATGGTGTTTCCAGTGAGTTGCTATTGGGTAATCCGAGTGGATGCCTGAGCCCCGTTCGATAAGGGTCGGCTAGTGGCTCAGAGGCGCGTTCCAAAAGTACCTGCAGGTGATTCGCTGGACCCGGACCCATTTGATAGGGTCCGAGGGCTCGATGCCTCCCTCCGGTGGGATTCCATTACAAATCGTTCCCGCTGGTCTCGGAAATGTCCTAGGGTACCTCGGGAGCGTAGCCCGAGCCTCGGCCATGTAACAGACGTACCCAGGGTCATCCCTGACTCTGCATGCTCTAGGGCGGCTGTCGAACCCTTCCGAGGGGCCAGCCTTCGATCCCCTGATCAGTAAAGGGCTCGGAGCCCGAGTGCTCTGGGGCGGTTGCCGAACCCCGCAGGGCGCATCCTTCGAACCCCTGATGAGTAGGAGGGCTCGGGGCCCATTTCTTTCGCTGAGAAGGATCCTTTCGAAATATTCCCTTTCCTGATCCCTGTGGCAAGAGAGAGAGGGGGAAAAGGAAAACAGGATATAAATTTAAACAATGTGGCGCACCTTTTTTGAGGCGATCATCATGACGGAGGCGAAACGGTGCCCGCTTCGCCTGCCAGAGGTGTCGCTTGCCCTGCCAGGGAGTTAATGCGACGGGACGGGCGATTCGCGGGGCATCTGTTGCGCGTGCGTGAGTCGTTCGAGGGATGGAAAAACTGCTTTGCCTTTGAGTTTGAAATTCACGAAGGGTTCGGGCGAAGTTTTGGGTGGACCTTGCCCGAGCATTTATATACCCGGAAGAGGGGCCAGCGGTGGTTCTTTACCCTATCATTTGCACTTGCCTTCTGCTTTTGTTTTCGCAACCAAAGAGAGTAGACAGAGAAGTGAAAACCGCGCACCTCATCCCTTCCGCCTCCACCGCTTCTGCTTGGCGATGGCTGATAAGGCGACTGTCATTCCGCCGCGCGACCCGTGGCCTTTCTCCACCGTCACTGCAGAGGATTTGCAGGCCCTCGTTACCGAGGGTTTGCTCCGTCCTCTCTCCGGCGGGCCGCAACCTGAGTGGATGGCCCCTGGGAGCGAGGCCGACCCGACTCCGCCGCCGGGGTACGTGGTCAGTTTCACCCCCTTCCATGAGCGGGGGTTTGGGATGCCGGCGTGCCGCTTCATGCAGGCGCTCCCGCACTACTACGGGGTGGAGCTGCATAACTTCAACCCCAACTCCATCGCGCAGGCGGCTATTTTCGTGGCGGTTTGCGAGGGGTTTCTGGGGATTGACCCCCACTGGGACCTGTGGACCCATCTCTTCTCCGCGGAGTTCTTCGCCGCGTCGACGGATGTGAAGAAGGTTCGTATGGAGGTGCGAGCTGGCGGCTGCACCCTCCAGCTGAGGTCGGGGCGGGCATCGCAGTACATCTCTGCCTCCCTTGTGTCTTCGAACAAGGGGTGGCAGAATCGGTGGTTTTATCTCCGGAACGACGACGGGATGATCCCACCGTTTTCTCAACGAGTGGTGACCGCCGCTGGCGACAACTGGCGTTGGGGGGCCACACGCGAAAACCAGGAGAAGCTCCAGCCCATTTTCCGTGCCCTATAGAAGTTACAAACCGAGGGCCTTACTGCCGCGGGGGTTGTCGCCGCTGTCCACCGCCAGAGGGTGCTCCCATTAGCAGAGCGGCGGTTGCGGCTTTCGGAGATGAAGCCGGGGGTTGATTTGGAGGATTCACGGATGTCCTCGACCTCCGTCTCCGCCGACGACCTCCTCAGACGAGTAGCGGGCACGGTAGGGAGGCTGGACGCTGGCGTCCTTAGCCAACCCTCGATGCGTCCCGACCATGGGTATGTGTCCCTGGTAAGTGTCTGGCCCTCCTTCTGTTTTGTGCCGTGTTTATTGCGTCTTTAGTTCTTACTATTGGGACTTTCGTTCGTCCCCAGGGTTTAAGGGGTTTTAAACTCTCCCGGCCACCGATCCTGGAGGACGCGGCGGGCCGAACCGCGCGTAGGCTCGCCGCGGAGAAGGATAAGGAGAAGAAGGACGCGGAAAAGGCCCGAGCTCGCGAGAGGATGCGAGCTCGGGAAGCTTTGGAGAAGCTCCGTCGGAGGCAAGCAAGGGATGGGCTCCCGTTGGAGCCGTCGCCGGACACGCCTGACGACGATGATGATGACGATGATGATGATGACGAAGATGATGACATGGTGGCCCGGCTTGGCCTCAGTCCGGACCCGAGGCTGGGCCAGAGGTCGTCAAGCTAGCACCCAGGTGGGCTGGCGCCACCAACGTTTGGGGCCGGGACGCCGGGGTCCCAGTCCGAGGAGCGGAGGCAGGCCGAGGGGGTACTTGACCCCTTGGCCGAGATAATTAGGGTGACTCCGGGAGGTCAGACCGAACCGTGTGTCCCCCAAGAGCAGGTGCCCGTGCCGGCCGTACGGGAAGTTGGTCCCCCGGCTGTCGCGATGTCGCTTGGGCAGGCCGCTCCCTCGGCGCCTCGGGCGTCCGAGGTGGAAGCGGCGTCGAAGCTGGCCGCGGGACAACCCTCGGCAGCGCCGGCGGAGACCGGGACCCGAGGGGTCTCCCCGTAGGCACGATTGGCTTTGCCCTAGAGCGGGTAAGTATCTGAGGGTACCCCTGTTTCAGTTAATTTTGCTATGTGTCTTGAATTTACCCCTTCTCCTTTTCAGCAAGCGGAGGTAGGGCTCGGCTGGCCTGGCCCCCTTGAAGGCCCTTAAGACGGGGCCGGCCTCTGTAGCCAGGGTTGCGGCGCGCCACGCTGGTTGGTTGGCCTCCGCACAAGGCGCCCTCCGGCGGGGGCCCAGGTGGCACAGGTTGCCATGGGGCAAGCCTCCCAAATCGAGCCCCCTGTTGGAGTGGCCGTCATACCAGGGGAGGCCGTTGACGTAGCCACGGCCCTGAGTCCGCCTGGCTTGTCGCCGGCGCCGACATCGATTCCCGCCGGGCCCGTCGCTGATTCACCCGCGGAGCCGCCTGTCACTGCCGATGTTGAGACGGCTGAGGCGCCTCCGCCCTTGGTCATCCCTGATCTCCCCCTTTTCGATCATGAGGAGGGGGCGACCGTTGTTGTCAAGGTCGGTGAGCGGAGGCCTGTCACCTTGGCCGAGGAGAGGCCTAAGATGTCGACTGCGGTGGTACCCGATGCACCGACTGCAGGGGATCCGACGCCTCGGCCGTGGGGCGCACAGAACCGTGGCCCCGTCTTGGGGAGCAGCGGCCTTATCTCCACGTAGCTCAATCCCAATGAGTGGTGTGGGCAGCCGCTCCTGTTCTGGAGCCGCGACACCTCAGAGCCCGTCCTCTCCCTCAATGATGAGTTGGAGGAGCAGTATCGGAATAATTTCCGTGAATATACCGAGGCAACGATGAGGTCGCTTCGGTCGACCATGGAAATCCTTTCTAGGGACGTTCCTAGGGTCTTCCAGGTAAGGTTTTAGATGTACACCTCACGTGATCAGGGCATTCTTTGTGATATCCTGTTTTCCTTTCTCAGGAGCTTGTAACACCCCAGGTGTTACTTAGAGTTTTTCACTCAAGACTACACAAGTAAGCCATCATCACATGTGACTTAAGTTGGGAAAAGTACACCAAATTTAGAGCTCAAGATCCTAAGTAAGTGCAACCTCTCTTAGATGTCATGCCTTGGCTTACCATGTACATTGAAGGGGAAGAAATTGCCCAAAACCCTAATGCACCCCCTGTGGACAATTGGAGTACTATAGGTAAGTATGACCAAAAAGTTATGAAAACCACTTGATCATGTCTTGGGCCAATTATAAAAGATGTAGTGCACTTAATGCCCTACAAATAATAGTAATAAAGTGACCCCAAAAAGATTTCAGAAAAACCCCAAAAGGTTCACCAAAGGGTTGAGCACAAAAGAAAAATCAAAATTTTTCTAAGTCCAAAACCAACCCTTAGCCAATGATCAAACATGTTCACCCTTATTCAAACTTCAAAACCCTTTGACCCAATTGACAAAGTGGTACCAAAATACCTCTAGAATACCCTGAAGAAAGTTGAACCCCACCCCAAGTCGTTTGACACGACTAGGCATAGCTTTTGTCCCGGTTTGGACAGCTAGGACAGAGGCAACTTCTCACCTCTATATCTCCCTACCCCAACCGTATCTTGGCTTGGGACTCACATAAAAAAGGTAGGAAATGGTGCAGGGAAGAGACCGTACACAGTGGTTTTGCCAAGATCTACACGCTATGGTGCTCCAATCGGCCGTTGAACCATGGCAGAAGCAAACACACACGTGTTCGACGCGGGCTGACACTCGGGGGCGCGCTCAGAGCACGCCCGTGCGCGAACCCCCACGCGTCCGCGGCCGCCCGTGACCACGCCCGCACCACGGCTATAAAGCCCGCCCCAGTGCCCGGCCATCTTCCCCGTTGCATCCCCTGTCCCGCGCCAAACTCCTAGGAGCTCGCCCATAGCTCCGGCGACCTCTCCGCGACCCGCTAGAGCCGCCCGAGGACAACCACCATGTCCGAACCGTTTCCCGCCCTCCTCCGCTCGATCTAAGCCCCTAGGTAGCTTCCCTAGGAGGCCTTGAAGCTTGCCAAAGCTTGAACCAGGGACCCCCGCCACCGGAAAGGCGCAATCGCGCTCGCCGGAGTTCGGAACCCCGCCGGTGCACGTAGACCGGGTAAGTCTCTGCGCTATTTTCCGATTCACTGCACACAAAGCCTCTACGTCATCCCGTGGAGCTCATCGTGCCGTTTAATTGAACTAGATCGCCGTGGTTAGGCTGGAGCACTCGCCGCCGACGTGTTCACCCGCCTGCGCGCGTGGATCGGTCGATTCCGGCCACCCCTGTCGTCGAGCCGTACCTCGCTATGACCGCCAAGACCTCCCGAAGCCAACCCCGCCCCTCGCCAGACCTCTCTCGCCGCCGGTAAGCCGCGCCACCCTTTCCTTTCCGTGGTTACTATTTACATACAGGGAGGGACCTCGGGGGAGAAGGAGAAAAGGGCAGGGGGTTTTGTGCGCTATCAGTGACTCAGGGGAATAGTAGCGCAGGGGTATAACTGAAGGAATTAGTTTAGAAAGAACCCAGGGTCTTTGGTGCAAATTGGATTTCCAGGAAACCTTTTTAAATATTCTGATTAAATCCAAACAGAACTTGAAAAATTCATAACTTCAGTTTGGTTTACCCAAATCGAGTCAAACCAATTTTGCCAGATCTTAAATAATGTAAACTACTTAGGAAAATATAAAACCCCTAAGTGTTACAGAGAACTTTAAAGTTTTGATTTAAATGATTAACTAGTCAAAAGCTAAAAGAAATTAGGAAAAATAGCTACACTATTAGACTGGGGTTAAGAAAATTTAGAGAAGTACTTAATCACTTCCTAACCTGTTTAAAAATAATAAACCCCTCTGTACACCAAGTTAAGGTAGAGTTTACCATTTAAATCATTTTAGCCTAAAGTTAGAGAAAATATTAAAGGTAGTTTAAAATAAGAACCAGGGAGCACCCACATTTTTGTTAGCTCCCTTATTCAGTGTAGTTCACTAGAAAAAATTATTATACCCTTGTTTAGTGCAAAAGAAAGGAGATACCTTTTAATTTAGAAAAACAAGGAAACCTTAGAAAAACCCTAGAAAAATAACCCTGAGGAGAAAACACCCCAAACCTTGGGATAACCAATGTTTTGTTATTATGAAATCTGTTGTTTGACAGTTTTCAAATAACAAGTTAGTAGTAAGTGCCTTTTTAACATTAAACTTCAGAAAATCACAACTAAATAACCACCAAATAACCTTCTGTAATTTTTGACACAGAAGCATGTTATTACCTTTAGATACCAGCAAAAATGACCCTTAGGACAGAACCCACCCCTAGTTAAGAGTTGTAGTGCAAAGGACCCCCTTTGCCCCAACTTTTGTTATTTTTGCCCAGGGCATATTCTATTTATTCTGGACCTCAAATTTATAGGACAGACTACAGTGACAAATAGTAACCCACTGTAATTTTTATAGAATTTTTGGAAAAAGTTAAATCACTGTTGTAAGTCAAACCCACACTAGAATTCATAAATAGAAAATGAAAAGGAGGATTAATAGTAGAGACTGATGTTACCCTAACTCAACCAGCAAAACCCCTTAAATGCCTACTAAAACATCTAAGGGAAATCCAAGTTTCAATCCACTATGCTTATCCCTAGGCAAAACCCAAACCTAAAGTTGATAAGCATAAACCACTAAGAGCCACGTATGACGAGGAAACCCTAAGTTACTAACTAACTTAGTTTTTCTTCACTTAGCATAATGATTATTAAATCCTACATAATCATAGCATACATATTCTTATTCATTGCATTCGATAGATTGCAACCTCGCTAACGGAGAGTATGTCCTCGTGCCGGAGCAAGGAGTTGCTCAGGAGGTAGCCCCAGATCCAGTACCAGAGCCTGCCATCGAGGATCTGCCTGCCCCAGCTTTGGAAGGCAAGCCCCGGTTTTATGCATAACCTGTTCTATATGCTATTTTACTACACTTAATGTTTGTAGGCTTGTATTGTGCACTTAAGTGTAGGAGTTGATTGAAACCCTAGTTGCATGAACTCAGGAACCCTTGTTGAGATGGATACTAGTATGCTAGGTCGAGTAGCTGCTTTGCTAATTAGGGATCTCGGTAGAAGTCGAGTGATTTTTCTAGCACTCGCGCGAGGTAAGGACATTGATTGTACCCACTTTCATATCATACTGATGTTGGTCTGTGGACGCGGATCCATGGGGATGCGTGGTCTACGAGATGAAATCGGAACAAGGATTAACGTGCGGATACCTGTGTCAAGCGATTGAACGTACTAAGCACATGCCGACAAATATGGTAAATCGGTAAGCCTAGTACCTGATTGAACCTAGCAGCAGATTGCCCTCCTCACGCGACCTGAGACGTGGTCTCCCATTCCGGTTATGGTGGGTACAAGTGCGGTCACTGCACGACGGCAGTCAGGGTCAGTGAGGCATTGTACGCCAAGGCGGTGAGCCCCTCTCTGCTGACAGGGAATCGATGGGGACGGTTGATGTGTGTGGGGACGAAGTGCCTCGCCACGTCGTGTGTTTAGGTTTACCTTGCAAGGATAAAAACTCGATTCGAATCGTCTGCTTCTCGCAGAAAATGAGACTGCTTGATCCATTGTACTGCATTGAGTAATAAGTGGAAATGTGATGATGTGGCAAAAGATGTTGATTGCTAAATTGCTTGATACCATGAATGAGTAGATAGTACACATTTAGTCTTAAGAGAGTCACACTAAAACTAGACAAAGCTAAAACTTGATTTTTAGACTCAGCTAGTGCTTTTGGCAACCAAACCCCTCAGCCAAACGGCTGCATGTCTAGAGGTAGAGGAGTAGACTCCTCACACCGGGTAAGTCTAGCTGAGTATTAGTATACTCAGCCTTGCTTGTGGCATAATTTTACAGGTTCTCTGGAGGACATGGTTGCTAGAGTGACTTGGCCGTCCATCTTGCCACCGTGATGGACAGTCGAGTGGGACCCTACCTTGGCTGAGGAGGAGCACGAGGAGTGATGGGACAGGCTTCCCCATCTCTCTGTTTATTTATCGTTAGTTTTATTCCGCTGCATTTCGAACAATGATGACTACTTTTGCTAAAACTCCGATGATGATGTAATAAGTTTAATACTCTTTAATGTATGGTTTTATGCTTTATTGTATTTGCTCTGTGCCTCACCATTGAGTGAGAACGTGGTACTTGATCCTGTCAGTGGCCTCGTTGGACTAGATCCGAGGGATTGATGGGTTATTCCCATTTAAGTGTGGTCTAGCCTTTAAGGCGGGACTTAGGCACTTAAGTTGGAATAATTCGGGCAGTTCCACCACAGCTGGTCTCGGAGCTCGTACCACCACAGAGGAATCAATAAACTATAAATACCATCCTTTTTCAAAATAAAACTTGGTAGAAACAAATGTTGGATAGATCGTAGGACGATCAGGATAGACCTAGGACGTGAAGCCTTATGATGATAGAGGGTATCTAGGTGGCTAATTGAGTAAGCCTTATAGGCTACTACAAGGGATGGGAGTTTCTTCCTATTCCCTCTAAGTTAATGTGAGGTCGTTTAGGACGAGCATGCATGCATCCTTAATTAAACTATTTAATAATTGGGTAAGAACTTTAATACACAATAATGAGAAATTAAGTACCCCAGTACCATTGTCGTAGTTATAGAGAGGCTGAGTTGCGATCCCTTTTCATTTTATAATTCTTTTCTTTTACTTACGCTTAACCGTACACAGATGACTTCTCACGGATCCTCGGACGAAGGGAATGCATAGTCCCACACGGACGGGCTTGTACGAGAGGGTTTCCCCCGTATTTTGTGGGAGGTACTTTAGGGAGCTGGTTACACGACGCCTGCCCAGTACGCGGTGCAGCTGTTCAAGAAGCACCGAGTGCCCCGCTGTAGGGTGAGGATGACCCTGAAGCCTCATCCCCTCCAGCCAGGCTGGCGTTCGCTGGACTCTGAGTCTTTTGGATACCGGGCTGAGGATACCATGGAGGCAATTGCTCTTCACGAACTGTCCACCTTCTGCGGATTCCACCAGTTGGAGCTGTCCACTCACCCCATTGGTTTGTTCCCCGCGGAGTAGGAGGACGACCCAATGTGGAAGGACCGAGTGGAGCATGCCAAGGATATCTGGGCTATCTACCCAGGTCAGACTGCTCACTTGACGGTGCAGTGCATGAATGCCCTGTATCGTCTGCAAGTGATGCGTGGAGAGGCAATGTCTCATCTAATGGCATTGTTGGAGGCGACCAAGATCACCTTGGATAACAGGGAGGAACTTGTGGTAGACTTGTCCACTGAGATGGTGGAAAAAGACCTACAAGTGGAACAATTGTCAAATGAGATCCAAGAGCTTGAAGAGCTAGTGGGAACCAGGAAGAACACCATTGAGGTTCTCGAGGATCAGCTTATCAACACTCAACAGCAACTCGTGGAGGCTAACCAGCATCTGGATATGCACCACCAGGACATCCAGGACATGGAGGCCAACGAGGATGTCGACATCGAGGGAGGAGAGGAGCCTGCCTCCAGTTTGGACACTGCTGGCTCAGGGAGACCACCTTCCCCCGAGTCAAGCGTTGCCTCGTTTGCTCACTAGGTCGCAGGGATAGAGTTAGAGGTCTGCGACGGTAGAACTCCTCGAGGCTAGCTTAGCTTTTGCACCCCTAGGGTACTAGGCTAAATAGAGTTGAGTCTTTTGAGTTACTGATGTAATCATGATAAACTCTTTTGGAGGTATGGATGATGAATGATGCCAGTTTTTATTTAAGAAGAAAAGTTTATGCCATGTGGAATCTTTTATAATTATGCAAGAATATATTGGTTTTACCCTTTTGACTCTTTCGCCACGATTGAACCCTGAACCTCGGAAATGTTATATTGAGAATATACATGATTTTTCAGACGATGGGAAGAGCGCGTCGTGGTCAGAATGAGCGTGTTCCTCCACCACCGCCACCGCCACCGCCTCCTACTCTGCAAGAGTTGATGGCTCAGCAGAATGAGATTCTGCGACAGTTGGCGCAGCGTCAGCTGCCACCTCAGCATTATGGGGGTGGTGATCATCAGCGTCACCCCGCAGCAGCCACTTATCAGGAGTTCCTCAGTACCTAGCCACCGTTGTTCACCAGGGCAGAGGACCCACTTGATGCTGATGTGTGGCTGAGAGTAGTGGAATCCAAATTCCCGCTACTACATGGAGTTTGTTCAGAGGTGACTAAGGTCAGGTTCGCCACCCAGCAACTTCGCGGACCCGCGCGGACATGGTGGGACCACTATCTTGCTATGCAGCCAGCTGACCATGAGGTGGAATGGAGAGAGTTCAAGGCAGCTTTCAGGGGGCACCATATACCAGTATGCATTATGGACCGCAAGCTCAACGAGTTTCTGGCACTCACTCAGGGGAACCGGACAGTATTACAGTATGCTCAGGCCTTCAATGACCTGTGCCAGTACATCGGATATCATGCAGACACTGATGAGAAGAAGAGGTACAGGTTCAGGAGGGGGCTCAGCACTAAGCTCCGTGACCGTCTCAACACAGTCAGGGCCAACAGCTATAATGAGTTAGTCAACATGGCCATTTCTCAGGAGGATTGTATCACAACTCGGCAGACAGAGAAGAAGAGGAAGACCACTGTGGCAGGACCTTCAGCTCAGCCACAGCGCTTCAGGATCGTATCTGACACTCAGAACAGGGGACCTCAGCAGCAGCAAGGACGTTGGGTGATCCGACCACAGCCGCAGCAGCAGGCACCCAACCGCACCCAATTTCTAGTGCAGAGGAACAATCAGCCACAGCAGCAGCAGTACCGTCAGGCCAATGACAACAAGTGTTTCACTTGTGGTAACACCAGACATTATGCTAAGAATTGCCCCAGAAACCAGCAGAGGCAGGGGCAGAACGTCAACTAGAACCAAGGTAAGAGGCAAAAGGTGCAAGTGAGACAAGGCAGACTGAACTTCACCACCATGGCTGACATTCCAGAGGGAGCACCCGTCATGACTGGTATCTTTTCAGTTTTGAATTATTCTGCTATTACTCTTTTTGATTCTGGTGCATCACATAGTTTTATCAGTGCCAAATTTAGTGCCAAGTGCCAATTACCTTTTCACCACACCAATGGGGGTATTACAATTTCAACACCAGGAGGCAGGGTTGCCACCTACCAAATCAACAGGCAAGTGCCTATAAAGTTTGGTAGTCTTGTGATTAGAACCACCCTTCTCATCTTAGGATTGGATAGCGTGGACATTATATTGGGAACTGATTGGTTATCCAGGCATCAGGTAGTATTGGATATTGCAGCAAGGGCCATTGAGATTCACTCCCCTACTTATGGCGAGACTACTTTATATTTGCCTGATCAGGGTTGTACCCGTTCTTGTGCCTTCGCCATGATAGAGTCACTAGTTGAAAGAATCCCTGTGGTCTGTGACTACCCAGATGTCTTTCCTGACGAATTGCCAGGAATGCCACCCGATAGAGACATCGAGTTCACGATTGAATTGCAACCCGAGACTGCTCCTATATCCAAGAGACCCTATAGGATGCCTCCCGCGGAATTAGCGGAGTTGAAAAAGCAGCTACAAGAGTTGTTGGACAAGGGGTTCATTCGCCCAAGTACTTCACCTTGGGGATGCCCAGCCTTGTTTGTAAACAAGAAGGATGAAAGTCTGAGAATGTGTGTCGACTACCGCCCTCTCAATGCGGTGACCATCAAGAACAAATACCCACTGCCCCGCATTGATGTCTTGTTTGATCAGTTGGTGGGAGCCAAAGTGTTCTCCAAGATAGACCTTCGCTCGAGCTACCATCAAATCAAGATCCGTGCCAGCGATATCCCCAAGACGGCTTTCTCTACCAGATATGGGCTCTATGAATTCTTGGTGATGTCTTTTGGGCTGACCAATGCCCCGGCTTATTTCATGTACCTGATGAACTCAGTATTCATGCTAGAGCTGGACAAATTTGTGGTGGTTTTCATTGATGATATTCTGGTCTATTCCAAGAATGAAGACGAGCATACTTAGCATCTACACATCGTGCTTCAGCGACTGCGCGATCTTCGTCTTTATGCTAAGTTGTCTAAGTGTGATTTCTGGCTAAGGGAAATTAAATTCTTGGGTCACACAATTTCTCAGGATGGGATATCAGTTGATCCTGAGAAGGTACAAGAAGTAATGGATTGGAAACCTCCTACCACAGTGCGGCAGATTTGGAGTTTTCTGGGATTGGCAGGGTATTATCGACGATTTATTCCGGATTTCTCCAGAATTGCCAAGCCAATGACTGAACTGTTGAAGAAGGGAGTCAAGTATGATTGGAGCCAGAAGTGTGAGGATGCCTTTCATACATTAAGGCAACATTTGACAACAGCACCAATGCTAGCTCAGCCTGACAACACCCAGTCCTTTGAAGTTTATTGTGATGCTTCCGGTACTGGATTGGGATGTGTCTTAATGCAGGACAACAGAGTCATTGCTTATGCCTCCCGAGCACTCAGACCCCATGAGCAGAACTACCCCACACATGATCTGGAGTTAGCAGCTGTTGTTCATGCTCTCAAGATATGGAGACATTACTTGATGGGAGCTCACTGTAACATTTACACTGATCATAAGAGTCTAAAATATATGTTCACCCAGGTTGATCTTAATATGAGGCAGAGAAGATGGTTAGAGCTAATCAAGGACTATGATTTGGAGGTGCATTACCATCCTGGCAAAGCCAATGTTGTGGCAGATGCCTTAAGCAGGAAGGCCTAGTGCAATTGTATGAATATGGATGCAAAAATCACCACCCTATGTGATGAGTTGTGCAAGTTTAAAATAGAAGTAGTTTCCTCCGGTGCCTTGAGTTATATCTCAGTGGAGCCCACTTTACAAGAACAAATAATTATGGCACAGATTGGTGACAAGGGTGTGCAGGTTATCAAGGAAATGATCGAACAGAAAGCAGAAAAATACAAATGCTTCCGTCTGGACAGCAAAGGAATTCTATGGTTTGGAGACCGACTAGTTGTCCCCAAGAACACTGAACTCAGAAAGAAGATATTGGATGAAGCTCACCTTTCAAAATTTTCCATGCACCCCGGCAGTAACAAGATGTATCATGATCTCAGATCTTTATACTGGTCGATCAGAATGAAAAGGGAAATTGCTAGGTATATATCTAAAATGCGACACCTGCCAGAGAGTCAAGGCTAGCCATCTGAAGGTAGCAGGCACTTTGCAACCCCTTCCCATACCATCTTGGAAATGGGAGGATATTTGCATGGATTTTATCGTGGGATTGCCCAATACCTCCCGGCACCATGATTCTATTTGGGTCATTGTGGATAGGTTGACCAAGACCGCTCATTTCTTGCTAGTGCATACCACCCACAAGACAGAGAAATATGCAGAAATCTATGTTGATCAATAGTGCGTTTGCATGGCATTCCGAAGACCATTATATCTGATAGAGGAGCACTGTTTGTGGCACGATTTTGGGAGCAGCTACAAGAATCACTTGGGACCCATGCAATAAGAAGCTCAGCATACCATCCGCAGACCGATGGCCAGACAGAAAGAGTGAATCAAATCCTCGAAGACATGTTGCGAGCCTATGCGCTACACTATGGTAAAAACTGGGACAAGTGTCTTTCTTTGGCAGAGTTCTCCTATAATAACAGCTACCATGTAATACTCAAAATTGTATACCAAGAATAATGGAGAGATCTCCTCAATTTTATGTGCCTCATTTGCATCATAAAAAGAGCATACATAAAATTTAGAGATAAATTAAAACAAATGATAAAAAATTGCAGCATGCTGGTGTTTATTGTTTGTGCGTTTGTTTACTAAGGTAATAATAGTAGAAATACATAAATGGTGAAACAGACATTAAAAAAAAATTGAAAATTAAAAGTGATGAGAACAGTAAGGAAGTAATACTATGGAGCACAAAATAAATCCATAACTAAACAAATTCATTCCACTAATGTGTTCAAACTGAATATTTCATTTGAGTACAAATTCTTCTGAAAAGTTTGAATTCAAATTTTGGATTTGAAAATGAAAAGGAAAAAAAATAATAAAGAGAAAGGCTTAGCTGGGCCACTTATAACCATTTCGGTCCATTTTTCCTTTTAATCTGCGCGACCCAAACCACGCACCGGCCGCAGCCTCCCTCTGCCCGTTCCCCAAAGCTGTGCGCGCCGGCAATCACTTCCACCATCAGAGCAGCTCGTCGTGGGCGGACAGAACCGGGCGACCCCGCGCCAACCAAATCCACCGCACCACCTTCGCCATTGCCGCATTGCTCACTCCTGGCATTTCCTTGGGCCATCAGGGAGATATTCGCGGCCGGGGTCGGGGGAATTGTGCACAGGTTGCGGCGAATTTCTAAACCGTGCGGCACTGTCGCCAGGCTCACCCTACACCGCGCTCGGTAGTGGCTGCAGGGATCTCTGGTGAGAGGTTTTCCCTACTTTTTTTTCTGTATTGATTCACTGCGTTACTGGGTGTCGGCCGGGTGATTGGTTACTGGCGTTCTGGGTTGCCGTCGTTGGTGTGCCCGCCGCCGTGGCGAGGAGTCCGCCGCCGTGTTTCTGCGTGGTGGAGAAGAGATGGCGCGACCGTCGACTTCTTGATAGATGGCTGCGATTAGGTAGGATTGTAGCCGTAGGATCGTAAATGCACGACTGGGATTAGAAACCAGATGCCGATGCGCTTGAGTCAAGGCTGACTGTCGATTGTTGATCGTAGGGGTCGGGTGCGGTTCAGGTTTCATTAAATCCGCGCCGTTGAATTTTAATCGGAGGGCGATCTGTGCACGACTCAGTTAATTGGGCGGGATCTGTTCTCGGCCCTTGGATCTGATCCAATGGTCGAGATCCAACCATACCCCTTCGGGAGGATCATTTGTTAAAGAGCCCTCCGGAGTTCACGAAATTAACCCGCAGTACATGCGCCAGCGGTCTGAGTCACAGTTTCGTTTACGCCTAAGCCCCTGATTTTTCCAGGAATTGACGCCCAGTCCAGTGTGGATTAAAAATAGAGAAATGATATTAGAAATTCGTTTTTAATACAAAAACAATTCTTGAAACTTGTAAAATGCATAGAAAATTCATTTTAGCTTCAAATTACCCCATTCCAGTTCCTAAAATTTTGTAATTTTATTCTCCATCACCTAGTGTCTCTGTTTTGACATAAAAACAGTTATAAAATCAATTTATCATTTAATCCTATCTCAAACACATTAAACCTTAGGAAATTCATAACTTGGAATCTATAACTCCAAATTTAATAATTCTAGTTCCAATGATCTCATTTTAATGTGTAGATTTTTACTGTATATTTTATTTACATGTTTGATGTGATGTTAATTTATGCCATACTATGTATGTATTGTGTTGATGCGAGTAGACGAGCAAGCCACTGTGGATTCTGAAGTACAACAAGTAGAAGTAGCTGAGCAGGAGCTCATTGAAGGCAAGTTGTGCCCTTGATCACTTACTTTTTCCCAGCCATGTTCTTATTAATTATAATGATCTGCATAGGATAATTTTGATGGGACCCAATAGGTTACCCTAGTTTTGGCTATCTTTATACCTTGTTTACCACTGAAATATTTCTTTGGGTAGTACCTTCTATTGCTTTATGTGGATTTGGGTATGAAGATACTTTATTCATAATTACTCTTTTATTCTCTTTTATTATTACTGTTCATGTTAAGATCATTATGTTAATGGGAACATGGAGCGACCACCCGGGAAAACAGTGCTACCACAAGGGTATAATGGGACGCCCTTGGCTGATTAACTAGGAAAGCTAGTGGATGACTTCCTTACCTGAAAGGGGCAAGGGCAGTAGGGGAGTGGTCAGTGTAGGGAGGTCCTTGGGTTGATTTTGCTGCGATGGCGGTCAGGCGAGGGATTCCTGCACTGGAGCTTCCTATAAACTGTAGCGGGATTTCTGAAGCTAGTGGAACTTTGTAAAGGCCTCGTAGTGTTACCCTGCCTCGCCTCCTCGGTAGAGGTGTATGGGATTGGCCATCTCTTGGCAGATGGGTAACATGACTTGTGGGTAAAGATGCGCAACCTCTGCAGAGTGTAAAACTGGTATACTAGCCGTGCTCACGGTCATGAGCGGCTCGGACCCTCACATGATTAATTTATGGAACTTAAATTTAATTGGACATTTGCATCGCATTTGGGATTATTTTACTATTACTTTTCTTTATTATTATTAAGGTTTGGTATTTACTTACACTTAGTAATTGCTAATAAAATTTTGACCAACTTATAAAAGCAATGCTCAGCCTCAGCCTCTATTTCATTGATCAGCCTTACACTACATGAACTCCCACCTTTGGTGAGTTCATGCCACATTATTCCCCACGACTTGTTGAGCTATGAACGTATGTGAGCTCACTCTTGCTGTCTCACACCCCCCACAGGAGAAGAGCAGGTGGTTCAGGAGGAGCCACAAGGCGAGGAGTTTGATCTGATCTAGGTGGCGTTTCTCAGTTGACATTGGCGCCAACGATCCTTAGTTCGTTTTATATTTATTCTTTTATTTTGTAATAAGTCTTCCGCAATGTAATAAATACTCTGATGAATCGTGACATTTATCTCTATACACTCTGTTATTATATATGTTGTCTTCTTGGCGCATGTATGAGATGCACCTGGCTTTGTCCCTTAAAGCCGGGTGTTACAAAAGTGGTATCAGAGGAAATGTTGACTGTAGGACGAAAATTAGATAGAACTGGATAAACCCTTACCTACTTACCTTACTCTGAGTCATTCCATACTTACCTTATCTTGATCTTGTCTCACCTTTTGCTATTCTACTCTGATTATTCTTACCTTTACTACTCTAAGACAAGATGGATTTCACACCTTGGAATCCTACATTTATGAACTTTTTAAGAGATAAGAGACCTAAGACGAAATTAAAATTATTTTCTCTATTAAAAATGTTGGATGATTGTTCTGATGATAAATGCTTGATTTGCTTCTTTGATTGATTGAAGTAATATATATGGACATCTTAGCATGTACCACTATAAGGTAATGAATTAACTTTAGTAGGTGACACACTAATCTACTTAGCTAATAAATCCCCCACAGTAACATTTCTCGTAATTACTCGCCTTGTATACAATTCTTCCTTCCTTACCCTGTATTTCTAACCTAGATGGGCTACCCCTATAGTGTTAGAAGAGAGCACTATAGACGTGATCCTTGGTATGTCATGGTTAAGAAAGGCAAAGACAGTATAAACACTATGCTAAGAGAACCGTAGAACTCACCAGTTCCAAAAGACAAAGATTTGAAGTGCAGTAACTACCACCATCAGATTAGCGGCATTCTTAGTAGATGAGAAGTTTGTGGGTGGCAACATCCGTGCAGTTAGGGATTTCCCGGATGTCTTTCAGAGGAGTTACTAGGAATGCCACCAGATATGGAAGTTGAGTTTGTCATTGATCTTTTACATGGAACTGCCCCAATTTCTAAACGACCATATAGGATGTCTGTAGAAGAGTTAAAGGAACTTAAGAAGCAGCTAACAGAGTTACAAGAGGCAGGGTACATTCGTCCGAGTTCCTCACCTTGGGGAGCACCGGTACTATTTGTACAGAAGAAGGATGGATCGCAACGGATGTGTGTGAACTATAGACCACTTAATGATGTTACTGTGAAGAACAAGTATCCATTACCCCGTATTGAGGATTTGTTTGATCAGATGAGAGGAGCCAGGGTATTTTCGAAGATTGATCTCCGATCGGGATACCATCAGATAAAGATTAGACCATCAGATATTCCTAAGACGACTTTCTCAACCCGATATGGATTATACGAGTTTACTGTCATGTCATTTGGATTAACCAATGCACCAGCTTATTTCATGAATTTGATGAATAAGGTGTTTATGGAGTATTTGGATAGATTCGTCGTGGTGTTCATCGACGATATTCTTGTCTATTCTAAGAGTGAAAGTGATCATGAACAACATCTAAGGTTGGTGCTACAGGAGCTACGAGATAATCAACTCTATGCCAAGTTCAGCAAGTGCGAGTTTTGGATTGACAAGGTGCCATTCCTTGGACATATTATTTCTAATGGAGGAATAGCAGTGGATCCTGCTAAAGTGAAGGAGATAATGGAGTGGAGAGTGCCCACTATAGTTACTGAGATTCAGAGTTTCTTGGGACTCGCATGATATTATCGGAGATTTATTGAAGGATTTTCTAAGATTGCTAAGCCCATGACCTCACTTATGGAGAAGGGCAGAGAATTTAAGTGGGACGAGAAGTGCCAATATAGTTTTGATCAATTGAAGAAGAGGTTGATGTCACCACCAGTGTTGTTTATGCCAGATCTACAAAAGGGATTTGATATTTATTGTGATGCATGTGGCCAAGGCTTAGGATGTGTGCTTATGCAAGAGGGACATGTGATTGCCTATGCGTCTCGTCAGTTACAGAAACATGAATTGAACTACCCCACACATGACTTAGAACTGGCAGCCGTTGTGCATGTGCTTAAGATTTGGAGACATTGTATTATGGGAACCAAGTGTCAAGTGTACACGGATCATTAGAGTTTGAAGAACATATTCACACAGCAGGATCTCAACCTTAGGCAATGTCGTTGGTTGGAGCTTATTAAGGATTATGATTTGGAGATTCACTATCACTCGGGTAAGGCAAATTTGGTTGCAGATGCCTTGAGTCGAAAGAAGCACGTTCATTCAGCTATTGTTGCCCAGCTACCCGATGAGATTGTTGAGGATTTCAGGAGACATAATCTAGGGATAGTTGCTCACACTGAAGGAGTTATTATTGATGTGGAACCTACTTTGGAGCAAGAAATTCGTAAAGGTCAGATTGGTGATGCTAAGATTTCAGGAGATCAAGGATCTGCTAACAGAGGGTAGAGGCCCGGATTTCACAGAGGATGAGCAAGGCACAATATGGTTCAAGAATCGGATCTGTGTTCCCGATATCAATAGTCTTCGGGAAACCATATTGAAGGAGGCACATGACTCAGTTTATTCTATTCACCCTGGGAGTACTAAGATGTATCAGTATTTGAAGAAAAATATTGGTGGTATGGATTGAAGAGAGATGTGGCTGCACATGTGGCTATGTGCGATGTGTGTCAAAGAGTTAAGGCTGAACACCAGAGGCCAGCCGGACTACTGCATCCACTGAAGATACCTGAGTGGAAATGGGAAGAGATTGCCATGGACTTCATTGTTGGATTACCCCGCACGTCTGCTGGGTATGATTCGATATGGGTGATTGTGGACAGGCTAACTAAAGTAGCCTACTTTATTCCAGTGAAGACCACGTATTCAGGAGCCAAGTTGGCAGAATTGTACATGGCATGGATTGTCTGTCTGCATGGTGTGCCAAAGAAGATTGTGTCAGACCGGGGATCACAGTTTACCTCTCGGTATTGGAAGAAGTTGCACGAATCCTTGGATACAAGATTGAATTTTAGTTCGGCTTACCATCCCCAGACTGATGGGTAGACTGAGAGGACCAACCAAGTGGTTGAGGATATGTTAAGAGCTTGTGCTCTTAAACATGGTGGAAGTTGGGATAAGAGTTTTCCATATGCAGAGTTCTCTTACAATAATAGCTATCAGGCCAGTTTGAATATGTCACCGTTTGAAGCTTTATATGGCAGAAAGTGCAGGACTCCATTGTATTGGGATCAAACTGGTGAAAGGCAGTTGTTTGGGCCTGAGATTATACAAGAAGCAGAGGAGCAAGTCCAGCAAATAAGGGAGAATTTGAGAACTGCACAGTCCAGGCAGAAAAGCTATGCTGATACCCGGAGAAGACTGCTTGAGTTTAAGGAGGGAGATTATGTCTATTTGAAGGTGTCACCACTCCGGGGTATGAGAAGATTCAAAGTCAAAGGAAAGTTGTCCCCTCGCTTTATTGGACCCTTCTTGATCCTAAAGCGAGTGGAAGAGGTGGCATATCAATTGGAGTTACCGTATCATCTCGCGGATGTTCATGATGTCTTTCATGTATCTCAGCTGAAGAAATGTCTCAGGGTACCTGAAGAGCAGTTACCAATGGGGGACCTTAGTGTTCAAGATGATCTGACTTATGCTGAGTACCCATCAAGATTCTGGATACACATACTCGTGTCACGAGGAATAAGGTTATAAAGATGTGCAAAGTGCAATGGAGCCACCACGGTGAAGATGAAGCTACTTGGGAAAGAGAAGAGCAGCTTCGCATAGATTTTCCCCACCTTTTCCCTAGATCTTCTTAATCTCGAGGACGAGATTATTTTTAAGGGGGGGGGTAGGATTTGTAATACTCAAAATTGTATACCAAGAATAATAGAGAGATCTCCTCAATTTTATGTGCCTCATTTGCATCATAAAAAGAGCATACATAAAATTTAGAGATAAATTAAAACAAATGATAAAAAAAATTGCATCATGCTGGTGTTTATTGTTTGTGCGTTTGTTTACTAAGGTAATAATAGTAGAAATACATAAATGGTGAAACAGACATTCAAAAAAAAATTGAAAATTAAAAGTGATGAGAACAGTAAGGAAGTAATACTATGGAGCACAAAATAAATCCATAACTAAACAAATTCATTCCACTAATGTGTTCAAACTGAATATTTCATTTGAGTACAAATTCTTCTGAAAAGTTTGAATTCAAATTTTGGATTTGAAAATGAAAAGGAAAAAAAATAATAAAGAGAAAGGCTTAGCTGGGCCACTTATAACCATTTTGGTCCATTTTTCCTTTTAATCTGCGCGACCTAAACCACGCACAGGCCGCAGCCTCCCTCTGCCCGTTCCCCAAAGCTGTGCGCGCCGGCAATCACTTCCACCATCAGAGCAGCTCATCGTGGGCAGACAGAACCGGGTGACCCCGCGCCAACCAAATCCACCGCACCACCTTCGCCATTGCCGCATTGCTCGCTCCTGGCATTTCCTTGGGCCATCAGGGAGATATTCGCGGCCGGGGTCGGGGGAATTGTGCACAGGTTGCGGCGAATTTCTAAACCGTGCGGCACTGTCGCCAGGCTCGCCCTACACCGCGCTCGGTAGTGGCTACAGGGATCTCTGGTGAGAGGTTTTCCCTACTTTTTTTCTGTATTGATTCACTGCGTTACTGGGTGTCGGTCGGGTGATTGGTTACTAGCGTTCTGGGTTGCCGTCGTTGGTGTGCCCGCCGCCGTGGCGAGGAGTCCGCCGCCGTGTTTCTGCGTGGTGGAGAAGAGATGGCGCGACCGTCGACTTCTTGATAGATGGCTGCGATTAGGTAGGATTGTAGCCGTAGGATCGTAAATGCACGACTGGGATTAGAAACCAGATGCCGATGCGCTTGAGTCAAGGCTGACTGTCGATTGTTGATCGTAGGGGTCGGGTGCGGTTCAGGTTTCATTAAATCCGCGCCGTTGAATTTTAATCGGAGGGCGATCTGTGCACGACTCAGTTAATTGGGCGGGATCTGTTCTCGGCCCTTGGATCTGATCCAATGGTCGAGATCCAACCATACCCCTTCGGGAGGATCATTTGTTAAAGAGCCCTCCGGAGTTCACGAAATTAACCCGCAGTACATGCGCCAGCGGTCTGAGTCACAGTTTCGTTTACGCCTAAGCCCCTGATTTTTCCAGGAATTGACGCCCAGTCCAGTGTGGATTAAAAATAGAGAAATGATATTAGAAATTCGTTTTTAATACAAAAACAATTCTTGAAACTTGTAAAATGCATAGAAAATTCATTTTAGCTTCAAATTACCCCATTCCAGTTCCTAAAATTTTGTAATTTTATTCTCCATCACCTAGTGTCTCTGTTTTGACATAAAAACAGTTATAAAATCAATTTATCATTTAATCCTATCTCAAACACATTAAACCTTAGGAAATTCATAACTTGGAATCTATAACTCCAAATTTAATAATTCCAGTTCCAATGATCTCATTTTAATGTGTAGATTTTTACTGTATATTTTATTTACATGTTTGATGTGATGTTAATTTATGCCATACTATGTATGTATTGTGTTGATGCGAGTAGACGAGCAAGCCACTGTGGATTCTGAAGTACAACAAGTAGAAGTAGCTGAGCAGGAGCTCATTGAAGGCAAGTTGTGCCCTTGATCACTTACTTTTTCCCAGCCATGTTCTTATTAATTATAATGATCTGCATAGGATAATTTTGATGGGACCCAATAGGTTACCCTAGTTTTGGCTATCTTTATACCTTGTTTACCACTGAAATATTTCTTTGGGTAGTACCTTCTATTGCTTTATGTGGATTTGGGTATGAAGATACTTTATTCATAATTACTCTTTTATTCTCTTTTATTATTACTGTTCATGTTAAGATCATTATGTTAATGGGAACATGGAGCGACCACCCGGGAAAACAGTGCTACCACAAGGGTATAATGGGACGCCCTTGGCTGATTAACTAGGAAAGCTAGTGGATGACTTCCTTACCTGAAAGGGGCAAGGGCAGTAGGGGAGTGGTCAGTGTAGGGAGGTCCTTGGGTTGATTTTGCTGCGATGGCGGTCAGGCGAGGGATTCCTGCACTGGAGCTTCCTATAAACTGTAGCGGGATTTCTGAAGCTAGTGGAACTTTGTAAAGGCCTCGTAGTGTTACCCTGCCTCGCCTCCTCGGTAGAGGTGTATGGGATTGGCCATCTCTTGGCAGATGGGTAACATGACTTGTGGGTAAAGATGCGCAACCTCTGCAGAGTGTAAAACTGGTATACTAGCCGTGCTCACGGTCATGAGCGGCTCGGACCCTCACATGATTAATTTATGGAACTTAAATTTAATTGGACATTTGCATCGCATTTGGGATTATTTTACTATTACTTTTCTTTATTATTATTAAGGTTTGGTATTTACTTACACTTAGTAATTGCAAATAAAATTTTGATCAACTTATAAAAGCAATGCTCAGCCTCAGCCTCTATTTCATTGATCAGCCTTACTCTACATGAACTCCCACCTTTGGTGAGTTCATGCCACATTATTCCCCACGACTTGTTGAGCTATGAACATATGTGAGCTCACTCTTGCTATCTCACACCCCCCACAGGAGAAGAGCAGGTGGTTCAGGAGGAGCCACAAGGCGAGGAGTTTGATCTGATCTAGGTGGCGTTTCTCAGTTGACATTGGCGCCAACGATCCTTAGTTCATTTTATATTTATTCTTTTATTTTGTAATAAGTCTTCCGCTATGTAATAAATACTTTGATGAATCGTGACATTTATCTCTATACACTCTGTTATTATATATGTTGTCTTCTTGGCGCATGTATGAGATGCACCTGGCTTTGTCCCTTAAAGCCGGGTGTTACATACCAGTCCAGTCTAAAGATGGCACCTTTTGAGGCCTTATATGGGAGAAGGTGGAGGACCCAGCTGAATTGGTCACAAGCTGGAGAGAGGGAAATATTTGGACCAGACCTGGTACTTGAAGCAGAGGAAAAGGTCAGAGTCATTAAGAAGAACCTAGAAGCTGCTCAGGCCCGGCAGAAAAGCTATCATGATAAGAGGAGGAAGCCTCTACAGTTTGAAGTGGGAGATCATGTTTATCTTAAGGTGTCACCCACCAAAGGTGTTCAGAGATTTGGAATCAAGGGCAAGTTAGCTCCTCACTACATTGGACCCTATGAGATCAAAGCAAATTGTGGACCCGTAGCCTATCAATTGGAGTTGCCACCCCACATGTCAGCAGTTCATAATGTGTTCCATGTATCTCAGCTACGGAAGTGTGTCCGCTTACCCACTGAAGTATTACCTGAACCAGAAATTGAGATAGAACCAGACTTGTCTTATCAAGAACACCCCGTCAAAGTGCTGGATCAAAAGGAGAGATCAACGCGGGCCAAGTCGATCAGAATGTATAAGGTTCAGTGGAGTCACCATTCAGTAGAAGAAGCTACGTGGGAGACTGAGGATTTTCTACGTTCTCGCTTCCCCGACTTTCTGCCCTAGGGAGTCGGTATGTAATCCAGAAACCCCACCCCCACCTGCCCTTTGAATTCAAATATAAGAAAAACTTAGATGATAAAGGTATTATAAGCTTTATAAATGACTCAAAAAGGACTTCCTTCTGAAGTCGCAAAGAGAATGGCATTCGAAGAGCAGTTAACTAGAGAAACTTGGAGAAAGGAAGGAGCAACACACCAACACACCTTCATGGCACCCCTCCAAAGGACTCTACCTAAATCTCGGGACGAGATTCCTTTAAGGGGGGAGGGCTGTAACACCCTAGGTGTTACTTAGAGTTTTTCACTCAAGACTACACAAGTAAGCCATCATCACATGTGACTTAAGTTGGGAAAAGTACACCAAATTTGGAGCTCAAGATCCTAAGTAAGTGCAACCTCTCTTAGATGTCATGCCTTGGCTTACCATGTACATTGAAGGGGAAGAAATTGCCCAAAACCCTAATGCACCCCCTGTGGACAATTGGAGTACTATAGGTAAGTATGACCAAAAAGTTATGAAAACCACTTGATCATTGTAACATCCCAAAATTCTAACCCAGGTTTGAAACCCTAATCTGCCCCCTCTCTTCTTATTATCTATCCCAAAACTCCCTTAGATTTTTCCCATCATATGCATACACTTCGTTTGATCATAAGCACCTCACTTAAATTTTATTTTCCAACACCTAGATTATCTACTAAATGATTTGTTCAAAAAGAAAAGGAACAAAAATGGAAATTAGTTGTTGAAAAAAAGAAAAAGAAAAAGCCCTTCTCCCCCCCCTGCTGGGCCAAATCTAGCCCATGCCGCGGCCGCCTCCCCCCTCCCTCGCGCCTGCGCGTCCTCCTTTCGGCCCAATAGCCGGCCCACTCCCGCGCGCGAAGCCGCCCGCACGCTCCCCTCCTTCTCTCTCTCTAGCAAGCCAGCCCCACCTGCCAGCCCCTCTCTCTCGCGCGCTCCCTCTCACTGGCAGACCGGCCCCACCGGTCAGCCACGTCGTCTTCCTCGCGTACGATGCACCACCGTCCCCTCCATCGCCGTCCCCTCGCCATCCCCTCGCCGCACAGGAAGAGTTCGGCACCGACCCGTCCTTGCCGCTTGACCACGTCCTTGCCCAGTACCACCCCGCTGTGGAGTCTCATCGTCGCCGTTGTGCGACATTAATGCCGGCGCTGTGCACCTCACCGGCGCCCGCCGAGCTCCGCCGCTCCCCTCCCCTCGGGTTCCTATAAAAAGGTCGCCCCGGGCACCTCCTTCCCCGCACCGGCCTCGGCCACCACCCTCCACCCCTCGCCCGAGCCCAATTCGCGAAGCGCCGCTGTCTTCTCCCTCTCCGGTGAGTTCTTCCCCATCTTCTCTCTCCCTCTCCGTTGGTCCAGCGAGCGATTAAGTTAACCTAGCAGCTTCCTCACATTGCCGCGAACTCAAAACACCACTTCCCCTCCCCAATCCCTCGCCCAAAGACCACCGGCGGTGATCCCCGCCGCGGAGCTCCGCCACCTCCCCGCGGACAGCCCCCTCTCGCCCCCCTCTAGCCAAATCAAGCCTACCCCTAGGATCGCCAGCCCCTGCCCGTGCTAAGCCACCTCCCAGTGGACCAAGAACCGGGCCACCGGCGGCCGGGTTTTCTTCCCCGCGGACGGCCGGTTCGCCCGCGCCGTCGACCCGCGGCACCGTTTCCTCCTCCGCTCTCGCTGACGTGTGGGCCCCACGGTGACGCCGTCGCTCCCGCGCGCCCGCGCCGTCTCCCCGCCCATGGGCCGCAGCTGGGCCGGCGCCCTCGCGCGCGCGTGCCCTGCGCCTGGCTGGGCCGAAACCCCCCCCGGCCCACCTGAGAAGGAATTCCTTTTCTTTTTCTTTTCTTCAACCTTTTCTCATTTAAATAGTATTTCCTCAATATTTTATGCACCAAAAATTATCATATGACAAGTAATAATGTTAGCATATGACACACTGCAATTGGAAAATTTATGTTGATGTATTGTTTTATTAAATGTTTTATTAGAGGAAGCGGGGACCACTGATCCGGAACCCGTAACCCCGGAAGAAGGGCCAGAGCCCGATCTCCCGGAAGTAGATCTTTTGTGCCAGGAAAGCTTCGACGAAGGCAAGTCCATCCTTCCCTTGATGCATAAATTACCTATTCTTTCTACCACTGCCTAGGCCGGGAATTAATGGGTGGGATAATTGCATTATGAGTGAGAGATGGCCCGCATTAACATATATATTCTGGATACGAAATATGGGTTGGGAAAAAGGGCAATATGTTTCTTCAAATAAGGTCTCTTTTTAAAAGGTTATGCGATGAAGGGTATTCACCCTCATCACCTTGGGAGTGGGATGATCAAGGACTCCCTGGTTTAGGGGAGGGTCTAAGGTGTTGGCTCAGTTGGTTTAGGCGTGAGCAGAAGGATTGTCCCCTCATATAAGGACCGGCTTGTCATTTTCACTACCTGTACTTCTTAATAGTACAACCACTCGAGACTGTGTGGGCAGTCACTCAATCCAAACTCGTGCGGTCCAACCCCAGGGTTATGAAGGCTGGGGAGCACCGGGAGGATAAGGAGGGGGAAAGTTTTGTCCGGTTTGGACATGGTGGTGGCCTAACTCCTTCCGGATAACCGTTAAGGTTAGGACATACGAGGAAGGAAAGAGATCCGGCATTCGGGTCTCGCGACGGTGAGATCGCAGAAACCGGGCTAGTGGGTAAAGTGTACCCCTCTGCGCAGAGTTGAAACCTATTCGAATAGTCCGTGTCCACTGGTATGGACGAGTTTGGTATGGTATGACAATTAGAGAATTTCTATAACCTCCGTGAACAGGGAAACATGTGTAAGTGCGTTTTGAAAAGAGAAAACAAGGCCACGAGAGCGGGAAGCTCAATGGCGGTTGAGTACTTTGTTACTTTTAAGACTTTGGGAAAAACCTTACAGCAACTGCCTTTCTCTAAGAAAATGAAGAGTGACTTCAACTCCACCATATAAAGCATGTATGATATAGGTCTCCTTCTCTTTACGGGAGCGGGGTGGGCTTGCGGAATACCTAGTGTATTCACCCAGATTTATTTATGTTTTTCAGCAGCCGAAGACTTCTTTTCTGCTATGCTTGATTGAGAGGGCTGTGTCTGCACCCAGTTCTGCCTGTGGCTTGGGCTAGTATTTTTTCCTACTGCGCTTCTTATTTTGGCTCTCTCGAGCTTGTACCCTGGTATTGTAATAACCTTTATCTAAACTCTATACTATTTGAAGTAAGAAATGTGTTTACTAGCCTCCTGGGACTAGTAATTGTATCACATTTGAGTCCCAAAGGATCGGGACGCTTCAGGTGGTATTAGAGCCATAGGACTGGCCGTAGGTCGCAGCCCTGACCCTAAAACTCGCCCTAAAAGAAAATACCTCTTACCCCAAGAAAAGTCTTCTCTCCTCTTCCCCGATGTTAACAAGACCTTTCTTTTCCTATTCCAGATGGAAGACTCTCTGGCCATTAGGACATCCTACTGCTCAGAGGTGGAAGGATTCCCACATCTGTTGCGAAGTTGTGCGCTTCGCATGGGAATCCGCAAGAAGCCAGAATACATCTGGAAGGAGTATCTCGAGAACGGAATGGGAAAATGCTCTATGGCAGTCTACCTGGGAGAAAGCCGAAACTATCCGAACCACCCTTCTTTCCAAGTCACTTTTACCGGATACCGCTTCCCAGATACTTGCCAGAATGTTGCCCGAACATCCCTCCGACAACTATGCCAGAACTACAACAAGGTGATCTTTGAAACTCCCCTTCGCTACTTTCCACCCAGCAACAAGAATACCCCACCTGGAGGAAAAGACTTCAGGCCCTGTCAGGAGGAGATCCTATTGAGGATGACCCCACCATCGTCTACATGGCTGGATACCTTCACACCCTTGATAACCAATATGATGACCTCACCCTCCACTGCACCCACCTAACCTCCCGGGTGGAAAGCCTGGAGCAAAAAGTCAGGGAACTTACAAGGGAAAAGGCATCCCTTCAAGAGAGCCTCGAAATAGCAGAAGGCGAGGAAACCAATACCCGTGAGGCCTACAGCACCCTAAAGATGGATTACGACAAGAAACTGAAGAAGCTCACCCCCACAAGAAAAATCCACAAGAAGACCAAAAGCCAAGGATGTCAGACTGAGCAGGAGGAAGCCCCTCCAGCCCTACCCCCTGCCGGGATAAGAAACTCGTCCGACACCGAGGAGATGTCCCTAGCCAGCCTTGATGACCTTCTCAAGGAATTTGGGGACACTTTAGAGAAGGAGTTCGGGAGTACCCTAGATAGCACTCGCGTGTAATGAGCTTATGGTAGCTGTGTGCTGTGTTATGTAATGGCCTGATGTAATGAATAAAGTAACTAGTTAAAAAAATGGCATGTGCATGATAGTGACTCTCTTCCCATGGCAGATGGCTTCGGATAAAACCACGCCTACCGCATCTGGGATTGGAGCAGGTTTCCCCCTAAGAGCTGAAGGAGAGGCTGGCAGAGAAGGGAGTGAGACCCACCTTCCCCCACCTCCGGAACTACAACTAGACCTAGCCCAAGTTCTAGCCAATCAAACCCGACTCATTGAAGTCCTCACTAGAAGTCTGGAAAACCAGCGCCCAGGTGGTGGAAGGCCACAGGACAGGATGGGAGAATTTTTGAGACTCAAGCCTCCCACGTTCGTAGGGTCCAGCAATCCCCTCGATGCAGATGATTGGCTTCGCACGATCAAGAGGAAACTGGAAGCCATCGGATGCCCTGAAAACCAGCGTGTCCAACTGGCTGCTCATCAGCTTTCGGGAATGGCATTAGCATGGTGGAACACCTTCAGCGAGGCCGTCAGAGATGCTACCTGGGCAGAATTTGAAACAGCCTTCCGTGAGCACCATGTACCCCAGGGGATAGTTCAGCTCAAGGAGGATGAATTCCAGGAGCTAACTCAAGGTGGGAGAACAGTCAGTGAGTATGTGCACAAGTTCACAGAGTTGGCCCGTTACGCGCCTGACGATGTCAGCACCGAGTCCAGAAATATGGCCCGTTTTCTGAAAGGACTAAGACCCAAGCTTAAGACCATCCTTGCCAGCCAAGACTTCCTCAACTTTTCTCACCTCTCCAACAAAGCCATCCAAGTGGAAAGGGCAAAAGAGGAAGAAAAAGGGCACCTCAAGAGGAAATTCCAAGTTCTCCGAGCTCAACAGCAAGAACGCCACCAGAGAGCTCGACCCTTTGGGCTTCCACCCAGCGGACCAAGCTTCAATAAACCATCTGGACCCACTCCGTCCAGCTACAGTCAATAGAGTCAGAGTTCCCTTCAGGCCCCCTCTGTTGCAAGCAACCAACCGCCGGCAAATGCCTGTTGGCACTGCGGAGACCCCAGTCACTTCAAGAATAACTGCCCCCAGTTGAAGGCACCCAGACCTACCTACTCCAACTCGGTGAATGGCCCCAAGATTCCCTTGGCACCTACCTCCAAGGCACGTCCTTCCAACAGTCAGCAGAGCAGGACTCAGTACCAGGGCAGAGCACGAGTCAACCACGTCGACGCTCAAGAAGCCCAGCAAGCTCCGGGAGTAGTGCTTGGTGAGTTCCTTGTTGAATTTACTCTCGCTACTGTGCTTTTTGATTCAGGAGCATCCCATTCATTTATAGCCACTAAGTTTGTGGAAAGGCATGACATCCCCTCTACACCCCTAGCTATCCCTTTAGTCACCCGAACCCTGGGGTCAGACCTCCTATGCCAACTCAGGTGCTCCCAAGTCAGAATTCTCTTAAGTGGGGTAGTGTTCCTGGCGGATTTGACTGTCTTGCCATCCCAAGGGATTGATGTGATCCTAGGAATGGATTGGCTATCTAAGCACAAAGGTATCATAAGCTGCGCAAGTAAGACCGTCCTTCTCACCGACCACCAAGGAAAAGCAGTTTCCTGCCAGGCCCAACCGCCCGCCAACGATCCAATGATGTTTAATCTGGCAGCAGAAAACATGTCCGTAATAGAAGAGTTCGTGGATGTATTTCCGGAAGAGTTGCCTGGAATGCCACCAGAAAGAGGAGTGGAGTTCTATATAGATCTCATTCCTGGCACTGCGCCCATCGCAAAGAGACCATACCGCATGGCCCCCCACAGAGTTAGCAGAATTAAAACTCCAGATTGCAGAGCTGCAACAAAAAGGGTACATCCGTCCCAGTTCATCTCCCTGGGGAGCACCCGTCCTTTTCGTTACCAAAAAGGATGGAAGTATGAGAATGTGTATTGATTACCGGTCCTTGAATGAAGTTACAATCAAGAATAAGTACCCTCTCCCTCGGATCGACGACCTCTTCGACCAGCTGCAGGGAGCCAAATATTTCTCCAAGATAGACCTCAGGTCAGGATATCACCAACTGAGGATCAAGGAAGCAGATATTCAGAAGACTGCATTCGTCACCAGATACGGACAATATGAATTCACAGTGATGCCGTTTGGGCTAACAAACGCACCCGCCTTTTTTATGAACCTCATGAATAAGGTATTTATGGAAGAATTGGATAAGTTTGTCGTGGTCTTCATCGACGACATCCTCATCTATTCCAAGAATCGCAAGGACCATGAGCGTCACCTTCGAATCGTCCTCGGAAGACTCAGGGCACATCAACTTTATGCTAAGCTCAGCAAGTGTGAGTTCTAGTTAGAAAAGATAGCCTTCCTGGGGCATATCTTGACCGCAGAAGGGATAGAAGTGGACCCATCCAAGGTGGAAGCCATTTCAAAATGGAAACAGCCATCCAACGTCAGTGAAGTACGAAGCTTTCTGGGAATGGCAGGGTATTACCGCCGCTTTATCAAAGGATTCTCCAGCATAGCGAAACCTATGACCGAACTTCTCAAAAAGGACAATAAGTTTGTGTGGACTCCAAAATGTGAGGAAAGTTTCCAGATCATCAAGGAAAAGCTTACAACCACGCCCGTTTTGACACTACCGGACATACACCAGGATTTCGTCATTTTCTGTGACGCTTCAAGACAAGGCTTAGGGTGTGTCTTGATGCAAAATGAGAGAGTTATTGCCTACGCATCCCGCTTACTCAAGCCACACGAGCAGAACTACCCTACCCACGACTTGGAGTTGGCAGCCATAGTGCATGCCCTGAAAATATGGAGGCACTACCTGATTGGGAACAAATGTCACGTCTTCATCGATCACAAGAGTCTGAGGTACATCTTCACTCAGCCGGACCTCAACCTCCGTCAAAGAAGGTGGCTTGAATTGATCAAGGATTATGACCTTGAAATCCATTACCACCCCGGGAAGGCCAACGTGGTAGCAGACGCCCTCAGCCGAAAACCTTTCGGGATTAAGGGGACCAACTTTTTAGAAGATTGGAAGAAAGAATCAGCTCAGCTAAATGCATGTATGGGAGACAACGGTAGCCTGGAAGTCAAGCCAATGCTAGAAGATCACATATGCAAGGCTCAACGCCTGGACGCTGAGACAGCCAGACTTATGGAAAGAACTCACAAGGAGCAACTTCCGGATCTTAGGACAGATGCACAAGGAGTCCTTTGGTTCAAGAACCGTCTGTGTGTACCAATGGGAGAGGCACGAGAAGTCCTGCTCAATGAAGCCCACAACTCCGCTTACTCCATCCACCCAGGAACCACCAATATGTACCTGGACCTCAAAGCCAGATATTGGTGGAAAGGGACGAAGAAGAAAATAGCACAGTATGTGGCCCGGTGTGACACCTGTCAGCGAACAAAAGCCGAGCACCAGAAGCCTGCAGGCCTGCTGCAAGCCTGCAACCCCTCCTAGTGCCTGAATGGAAGTGGGAAGAAATAGGCATGGATTTCATAACCGGACTGCCCCGAACGCAAAAAGGGAATGATTCTATCTGGGTAATAATCGATCGTCTCACCAAGGTGGCCCACTTCGTTCCAGTAAAAACCACTTTTGGAGGAGCTGCCCTTGCCCGAATATACCTTAAGGAGATAGTCAGGCTCCATGGCATTCCGTGGAAGATAGTGTCAGACAGAGGAACGCAGTTCACCTCAAAATTTTGGAAAGGCCTCCAGCAAGCAATGGGCACCAAGTTAGATTTCAACACCGCTTATCACCCCCAGTCAGATGGTCAAACGGAAAGAGTCAACAAAATCCTCGAAGATTTACTAAGAGCCTGTGTGTTAACGTTCGACAGGGATTGGGAGTCCAGTTTGCCGTACACCGAATTCTCATACAACAACAGCCATCAGGCCAGCATCAAAATGTCATCGTTCGAAGCATTGTATGGAAGAAAATGCCAGACTCCCCTAATGTGGTCCAATGTAGGGGAAAGGACACTAGAAGGACCCGTCTTTGTTAAAGAAGCCGAAGAGAAAGTTGCCCTAATCCGCAAGAGGTTACTTGAAGCTCAGAGTCGACAGAAAAGTTATGCAGACAACAGATGATGAGAACTCAAATTTGAGGAAGGAGATTTTGTTTATCTCAAGGTCTCCCCATGCTTGGTGTCAAAAGGTTCCAAATGAAAGGAAAACTAGCACCACATTTCGTCGGCCCCTACTCTGTCATTAGCCGAGTGGGACCCGCAGCATATCGCCTGGAGCTACCAGAATCCATGTCAGACATTCACAATGTGTTTCATGTGTCCCAGCTCCGCAAATGCCTGCAAGTGCCAGAAAACCACATCGAGGCAGAGGCAATTCAGATTCAAAAGGATCTCCAGTACCGAGAAAAGCCAGTGAAGATTCTCGACTCAGCAGTCCGAAGGACCCGCAACTCAGAAGTGAGACTCTGTAAGGTTTAGTGGAGTAGAGATGGAGAAGAGGAAGCTACCTAGGAAAGTGAGGACTCTCTGAGGAGGGAATACCCTCACCTTTTCTCGAGCCCCGTCTGAATCTCGAGGGCGAGATCCCTTTAAGTGGGGTAGGTTTGTAACATCCCAAAATTCTAACCCAGGTTTGAAACCCTAATCTACCCCCCTCTCTTCTTATTATCTATCCCAAAACTCCCTTAGATTTTTCCCATCATATGCATACACTTTGTTTGATCATAAGCACTTCACTTAGATTTTATTTTCCAACACCTAGATTATCTACTAAATGATTTGTTCAAAAAGAAAAGGAACAAAAATGGAAATGAGTTGTTGAAAAAAAAAGAAAAAGAAAAAGAAAAAGCTCTTCTCCCCCCTGCTGGGCTAAATCTGGCCCATGCCGCGGCTGCCTCCCCCCCCTCCCTCGCGCCCGCGCGTCCTCCTTTCGGCCCAATAGCCGGCCCACTCCCGCGCGCAAAGCCGCCCACGCACTCCCCTCCTCTCTCTCTGGCAAACCAGCCCCACCTGCCAGCCCCTCTCTCTAGCGCGCTCCCTCTTACTGGCAGACCAGCCCCATCGGTCAGCCGCGTCGTCTTCCTCGCGTACGATGCACCGCCGTCCCCTCCATCGCCGTCCCCTCGCCATCCCCTCGCCGCACAGAAAGAGTTCGGCACCGCCCCGTCCTCGCCGCTTGACCATGTCCTTGCCCAGTACCGCCCCGCCGTGGAGTCTCATCGTCGCCGCTGTGCGACATTAATGCCGGCGCTGTGCACCTCACCGGTGCCCGCCAAGCTCCACCGCTCCCCTCCCCTCGGGCGCCTATAAAAAGGTCACCCCGGGCACCTCCTCCCCGCACCGGCCTCGACCACCACCCTCCACCCCTCGCCCGAGCCCAATTCGTGAAGCGCCGCCGTCTTCTCCCTCTCCGGTGAGTTCTTCCCCCTCTTCTCTCTCCCTCTCCATTGGTCCAGCGAGCGATTAAGTTAACCTAGCAGCTTCCTCACATTGCCGCGAACTCAAAACACCACTTCCCCGCCCCAATCCCTCGCCCAAAGACCACCGGCGGCGATCCCCGCCGTGGAGCTCCGCCACCTCCCCGCGGACAGCCCCCTCCCGGCCCCCTCTAGCCAAATCAAGCCTAACCCTAGGATCGCTAGCCCCTGCTCGTGCTAAGCCACCTCCCCGTGGAACAAGAACCGGGCCACCGGGGGCGAATCGCCGTTGAGCCCACCGGTAGCCGGGTTTTCTTCCCCGCGGACGGCCGGTTCGCCCGCGCCGTCGACCCGCGACACCGTTTCCCCCTCCGCTCTCGCTGACGTGTGGGCCCCGCGGTGACGCCGTCGCTCCCGCGCGCCCGCGCCGTCTCCCCGCCCGTGGGCCGCAGCTGGGCCGGCGCCCTCGCACGCGCGTGCCTCGCGCCTGGCTGGGCCGAACCCCCCCTCCGGCCACCTGAGAAGGAATTCCTTTTCTTTTTCTTTTCTTCAACCTTTTCTCATTTAAATAGTATTTCCTCAATATTTTATGCACCAAAAATTATCCAAATGATTTCTAAAAGTCACAAGTAATAATAATGTTAGCATATGACACACTGCAATTGGAAAACCTATGTTGATGTATTGTTTTATTAAATGTTTTATTAGAGGAAGCGGGGACCACTGATCCGGAACCCGTAACCCCAAAAGAAGGGCCGGAGCCCGATCTCCTGGAAGTAGATCTTTTGTGCCAGGAAAGCTTCGACGAAGGCAAGTCCATCCTTCCCTTGATGCATAAATTACCTATTCTTTCTACCACTGCCTAGGCCGGGAATGTGGCGGAACTGCCCAAATTATTCCGACTTAAGTGCCTAAGTCCCGCCTTAGAGGCAAGACCACACTTAAATGGGAATAACCCGTCAATCCCTCGGATCTAGTCCGACGAGGCCACTGACAGGATCAAGTACCACAATCTCACTCGATGGTGAGTCACAGAGCAAATACAATAAAGCATAAAACCATACATTAAGGAGTATTAAATTATTACATCACCATCGGAGGGTTTGCAAAAGTAGTCATAATTGTTCGAAGTGCAGCGGAATAAAACTAACGATAGATAAATGGAGGGATGGGGAAGCCTGTCCCATCACTCCTCATGCTCCTCCTCAGCCGAGGCGGGGTCCCACTCGACAGTCCAACCCGGTGGCAAGATGGACGGCCAAGTGACTCCAGCAACCATGTCCTCCAAAGAACCTGTAAAATTATGCCACAAGCAAGGCTGAGTATACTAATACTCAGCTAGACTTACCCGGTGTGAGGAGTCTACTCCTCTACCTCTAGACATGCAGCTGTTTGGCTGTGGGGTTTGGTTGCCAAAAGCACTAGCTGAGTTTCTAAAACAAGTTTTAGCTTTGTCAAGTTTAAGTGTGACTCTCTTAAGGCTAAATATGTACTATCTACTCATACATAGTAGCAAACATTATTAGCAATCAACATCTTGTATCAATTCATCATATTTCCACTTGTTACTCAATGCAGTACAATGGATCAAGCAGTCTCATTAGCTGCGAGAAGCAGACGATTCGAATCGAGATTTTATCCTTGCAAGGTAAACCTAAACACATGACATGTAGGGGCACTCCGACCCCACACACATCAACCGTCCCCATCGATTCCCCGTCAGCAGATCAGGGCTCACCGCCTTGGCGTACAATGCCTCACTGACCCCGACTGCGATCGTGCAGTGACCGCACTTGTACCCACCATAACCGGAATGGGAGACCACGTCTCAGGTCGCGTGAGGGGCAAAGTCTACTGCCAGGTTCAATCAGGTACTAGGCTTACCGATTTACCATATTTCTCGGCATGTGCTTAGTACGTTCAAACGCTTGACATAGGTATCCGCACGTTAATCCTTATTCCAATTTCCCATCTCGTAGACAACCAATCCCCATGGATTGTTGTCCACAGACTAGTATCATGATGATATGAAAGTGGGTACAACCAATTCCTGATCTCACGCGAGTGCTAGAAAAATCACTCGTCTTCTACTGAGATCCTAATTAATTAAAGTAGTTACTCGACCTAGCATACTAGTATCCATCCCAATAGGATTCCTGAGATCATGCAACTAGGGTTTCAAACAACTCCTACACCTAAGTGCACATTCAATCCTACAATCATTAAGTATAGTAAAATAGCATAAATAACAGGTTATGCATAAACCGAGGCTTGCCTTCCAAAGCAGTGGCAATCAGATCCTCTAGTGCAGGCTCTGGTGCTGGATCCGGGGCTACCTCCTGCGCAGCTCCTTGCTCCGGCACGAGGACGTAGTCTCCGTCAGCGAGGTTATAGTCTATCGAAATGCAATGAATATGTATGTCATGATTATGCAAGATTTAATAACATTATGCTAAAGGAAGAAAAACTAAGTTAGTTGGCAACTTTCGGGTTTCTTGGTCATACATGGCTTTTAGTGGTTTATGCTTATCACTCTAGGTTTAGGTTTTGTTAAGGATAAGCATAGTGGATTGGTATTTCCTTTATATATTTCAGTGGACAATTTACAAAGGGTTTTAGGATGACACTAATTTCCATTATTCATTTTCCCTTTCTTTATTTTCTATTTATGAATTCTAGTGTAGGTTTGAACTACAACAGTGAATTAATTTTTTTTCCAAAAATTCTGTAAAAAATACAGTGGCTTGTCATTGGTCAATATAGCCTGTTCTAGGAATTTGAGGTTCAAAATAAAAAGGCTATGCTTTAGACAAAAATAACAAAAGTTGTGTAAATGGGCCACTTTGCACTACAACTCTTAACTAGGGGTGGGTTCTGTCTAAGGGTTATTTTTGTTGGCATCTAATAATAATAACAAGCTTCTGTGCCAAAAATCACAGAAAGCTAAGAGATGGTTATTTAGTTGTGATTTTCCAAAGTTTAATGCCACAAAGGCACTTTCCACTACCTTGTTACTTGAAAAATGTCAAACAGCAGATTTCATATTTTTCCTATGTTCTTCATAACAAAACATTAACTATCCCAAGGGTTGGGGTGTTTTCACCTTAGGGTTATTTTTGTAGGGTTTTTCTAAGTTTTCCTTGTTTTCCTAAAATAAAAGGTATCTTATTTATTTTATACTAAACGAGAGTATAATAAATTTTTCTAGTGAACTATACTAAATAAGTAAACTAACAAAAATATGGGGCTCCCTGATTCTTTATTTAATTTACCTTTCCTATTTTCTTTAACCTTAAACACAATGTAAAATACATGGCAAACTCTACCTTAATGGGGTGGACAGAGAGATTTATCATTTTTAAATAGGTCAGTAGGTGGTAATGTACCTCTAAAAATTTTCTTAACCTCAGTTAAGTAGCGCAACTATTTTTCTCCCCATTATTTAGCTTTTGGCCAAATTAGTATTTAAATCAGAACCCTAAAGTTTTCTGTAGCACATAGGGGTTTTATATTTTTTTAAGTAGTTTATATTATTTAAGATCTCACAAAATTGGTTTGACTCAATTTGGATGAATAAAACAGAAGATATGAAGTATTCAATTTTAAATCAGATTTAATAAAAGGTTTCCTGGAAAACCACTTTGCACCGAGGTCCTTGGGTTATTTCCAAACTAACTCTCTCAGTTATACCCCCGCGCTACTATTTATCTGAGTCACTAACAATGCACAAAACCCCCTAGCTTTCTCTTCTTCTCCACCGCGGTCCTTCCCTAGGTCTAAACAGTACCCGCAAGAAAGAAAAGGGCGGCGTGGCTTACCGGCGGTGAGAGAGGTCCGGCGAGGGGCGGGGTTGGCTCCGGGAGGTCCTGGCGGTCACAACGGTGTACGGCTCAACGGCGGGGGTGGCCGGAATCGCCCGGTCCACGTGCGCAGGCGGGTGCTCTCGTCGGCGGCGGGTGTGCCGGCCAAACCACGACGACCTAGTTCAATCCAATGGCACAGTGAGCTCTCCAGGGTGACGTAGAGGCTGTGTGCACAAGGAATCGAAGAATGGAGCAGAGGATTACCCGGTCTACGCTCACCGGTGGTCGGGTGGAGTCCGGTGACCATGGACTGGCCTCTCCAGCGAAGCAAACTCCGATTCCTTGCTCGGGGAGCTTCACCGAGGTGTGCTCAGCCTTCTCCGAGGGTTGGACGGGGTTGGGAAGGGTTCTGTTGGCCGGTCTATGGTGGTAGGGGGATCGGGCGGCCACGGATACGCCGTGCACGGGCAAACGCTGGTGGGTTTGGGCTTCGGTGAGGTCAAGCGCGTGCAGAGGGGTACGGTCGAAGTCCCTGGGGGCTTTATAGGCGCGGGTGCGGGCCATGGCGCCGACTTGGCTTTGGCGCGACGCAGGGCACGCGGGGGCGCGCGCGGGCGTGCTCTGGCGAGCTCAGAGCGCGTCGAACACGTGGCTCTTTGCTTCTGCACGTGTTCTTCCCTCTCCTGAGCGGCCAAAACGTATGAATCTTGCCCTAGAGCCTGTGAGAGATCTCTTCCCTGCACCTAGAGCTACCTAGTTCATGTGAGTTCCAAGGGTAGATGTGGTCGGGTTAGAGAGATATGGGGGTGGGAAGTCGGCTATGTCAGAGATGTCCAAACCGAGACAAAATTGGTGCCAAGTCGTGTCAAACGTCTTAGGGTAGTTGTCAACTTTCTCCAGGGTATTCTAGGGTTAATTTGGCGCCACTTTGTCAATTGGGTCGAAGTGTTTTGAAGTTTGAATGAGGGTGAACATGTGTGATCTTTGGCCAAAGGTTAGTTTTGGACTTAGGCAATTTTTGATTTTTCTTTTGTGCTCAAACCTTTGGTGAACCTTTTGGGGCTTTTCTGAAATCTTTTTGGGGTTACTTTCTTACTATTATTTGTAGGTTATTAAGTGTACTACAACTTTTATATTTGGTCCAAGCCATGATCATAAGGTTTTCATGACCTTTTGGTCATACTTACATCTAGGGTTCCCATTGTCCAAAGGGGTTTGCTTTAGGGTTTTGGGCAATTCTCCCCTTTAGATGTGCATGATAAGTTAGGGTATGATATCCAAGATGGGTTGTACTTGCTTAGGACCTTGAATTCTAAGTTTGATGTACTTTGCTCAAACTAACCCACATGTGATAGTAGGTTTAAATGGTGTAGCCCTGGGTGGACACCCTGAGTAACACCTGGGGTGTTACAGCCCTCCCCCCTTAAAGGAATCTCGTCCCGAGATTTAGGTAGAGTCCCTTGGAGGGGTGCGTGAAGGTGTGTTGGTGTGCTACCCTTTCTTTTACCCAAGTTTCTCTTGTTAACTGCTCTTCGAATGTCATTCTCTTTGCAACTTCAGAAGGAAGTACTTTTTAAGTTAAATCCACAACTTAGACTACCCTTGTTATCTAAGTTTTTCTTATAATTGTATTCAAAGGGCAGGTGGGGGAGGGGTTTTGGGGTTACGTACCGACTCTTTTGGGCAGAAAGTCGGGGAAGCGAGAGCGTAGAAAATCCTCAGTCTCCCATGTAGCTTCTTCTACTGAATGGTGAATCCACTGAACCTTATACATTCTGATCGACTTTGCCCGCATTGACCTCTCTTTCTGATCCAATACCTTGACGGGGTACTCTTGATAGGACAGGTCTGGTTCTATCTCAATGTCTGTTTCAGGTAGCACTTCATTGGGTAGGCGGACACATTTCCGCAGCTGAGATACATGAAACACATTGTGAACTGCTGACATGCGAGGTGGCAATTCCAATTGATAGGCTACGGGTCCACAACTTGCTTTGATCTCATAGGGTCCAATGTAGCGAGGAGCTAACTTGCCCTTGATCCCAAATCTCTGGACACCCTTGGTGGGTGACACCTTAAGGTAAACATGATCTCCCACTTCAAACTGCAGAGGCTTCCGCCTCTTGTCATGATAGCTCTTTTGCCTGGCCTGAGCAGCTTCTAAGTTCTTCTTAATGACTCTGACCTTTTCCTCTGCTTCAAGCACCAAATCTGGCCCAAATATTTCTCTCTCTCCAGCTTGCGACCAATTCAGCGGGGTCCTACATCTCCTCCCATATAAGGCTTCAAAAGGTGCCATCTTCAAACTGGACTGGTAGCTGTTATTATAAGAAAATTCTGCCAAAGGAAGACACCTGTCCCAATCCTTTCCATAGTGTAGCACACATGCCCTCAACATGTCTTCCAAAATCTGATTTACCCTTTCCGTCTGGCCATCTGTTTGAGGATGGTATGCTGAGCTTCGTATTACCTGGGTCCCAAGTGATTCTTGCAGCTGTTCCCAAAAGCGTGCCACAAACAGTGCTCCTCTGTCAGATACAATGGTCCTTGGAATACCATGCAACCGCACTATTTGATCAACATAAATTTCTGCATACCTCTCGGTCTTGTGGGTGGTATGCACTGGTAAGAAATGAGTGGTCTTGGTCAATCTGTCCACAATAACCCAAATTGAATCATGGTGCCTGGAGGTATTGGGCAATCCCACGATAAAGTCCATGCAAATGTCCTCCCATTTCCAAGATGGTATGGGAAGGGGTTGCAAAGGGCCTGCTGCCTTCAAATGACTGGCTTTGATCCTCTGGCAGGTGTCACACTCGGATATGTACTTGGCAATTTTCCTCTTCATTCTGGTCCACCAGTATAAGGATCTGAGATCATGGTCATCTTGTTGCTGCCAGGGTGCATGGAGAATTTTGAAAGGTGAGCTTCATCCAGTATCTTCTTTCGGAGCTCAGGGTCCTTGGGAACAACCAATCGATCTCCAAACCATAGAATTCCCTTGTTGTCCTGACGGAAGCACTTGTATTTCTCTGCCTTCTGCTTGATCATTTCCTTGATAACCTGAACACCCTTGTCTTCAATCTGGGCCCTGACTATTTGCTCTTGTAATGTGGGCTCCACCGAGATATAAGTTAAATCACCTGAAGAAACAACTTCCAGGTTCAGCTTGCACAATTCATCACACAGGGTGGTAACTCTCGCATCCATGCTCATACAATTGCACTAGGCCTTTCTGCTCAAGGCATCTGCCACAACATTGGCCTTGCCGGGATGGTAATGCACCTCCAAATCATAGTCCTTTATTAATTCTAACCATCTCCTCTGCCTCATGTTAAGATCTGTCTGAGTGAAAATGTATTTGAGACTCTTGTGATCAGTGTAAATGTTACAGTGAGCTCCCATCAAGTAGTGTCTCCATATCTTGAGAGCATGAACCACATCTGCTAACTCTAGATCATGTGTAGGGTAGTTCTGCTCATGGGGTCTGAGTGCTCGGGAGGCATAAGCAATTACTCTGTTATCTTGCATTAATACACATCCGAATCCCGTACCAGAAGCATCACAATAAACTTAAAAGGGCTTGGTGTTATCAGGTTGAGCTAGCACTGGGGCCGTTGTCAAGTGCTGCCTTAATGTATGGAAGGCATCCTCACACTTCTGGCTCTAATTATACTTGACTCCCTTCTTCAATAGTTCAGTCATTGGCTTGGCAATTCTGGAGAAATCTGGAATAAATCGTCGATAATACCCTGCCAATCCCAGAAAACTCCGAATCTGTCTTACTGTAGTCGGGGGTTTCCAATCCATTACCTCTTGTACCTTCTTAGGATCAACTGATATCCCATCCTGAGAAATTGTGTGACCCAAGAATTTAATTTCCTTTAGCCAGAACTCAAATTTAGACAACTTAGCATAAAGATGATGATCGCGTAGCCGCTGAAGCACGATGTGCAGATGCTCAGTATGTTCGTCTTCATTCTTGGAATAGACCAAAATATCATCAATGAAAACGACCACGAACTTGTCCAGCTCTGGCATGAATACTGAGTTCATCAGGTACATAAAATAAGCCGGGGCATTGGTCAGCCCAAAAGATATCACCAAAAAACTCATAAAGCCCATATCTGGTTGAGAAAGCCGTCTTGGGAATATCGCTGGCACGGATCTTGATCTGATGGTAACCCGAGCGAAGATCTATCTTGGAGAATACTTTGGCTCCCACCAACTGATCGAACAAAACATCAATGCGGGGCAGTGGGTATTTGTTCTTGATAGTCACCGCATCGAGAGGGCGGTAATCAACACACATTCTCAAACTCTCGTCCTTTTTCTTCACAAATAAAGCAGGACATCCCCAAGGTGAAGTACTTGGGCGAATGAACCCCTTGTCCAACAACTCCTGCAGTTGCTTTTTCAGTTCTGCTAATTCTGCGGGAGGCATCCTATAGGGTCTCTTGGAGATAGGAGCAGTCCCGGGTTGCAATTCAATGGCGAACTTAATGTCTCGGTCAGGTGGCATCCCTGGCAATTCATCCGGAAAAACATCTGGGTAATCACGGACCACTGAGATCCCTTCCACTGGTGACTCTATCATAGTGAATGCACAAGAACGGGTACAACCCTGGTCGGGTAGATACAAGGTGATCTCGCCATCCAAAGGGGAGTGGATTTCTATGGCTCTGGCTGCGACATCGATCACCGCGTGGTGTCGCGATAACCAATCAGTCCCTAGGATGATATCCACACTATCCAATCCCATTATCAAGAGAGTGGTTTTAAAAATGAAACTACCCAGCTTAATTGGTATGTGTCTATTGATCTGATAGGTGGCAATCCTGCCTCCTCGTGTCGAAATTGTAATACCCCCATTGGTGTGGAGGAAGGGTAACTGACACTTGGCACTAAATTTGGTACTGATAAAACTGTGTGATGCACCAGAATCAAAAAGAACAATAGCAGGGTAATTCAAAACTGTAAAGATACCAGTCAAGACGGGTGCTCCCTCTGGAATATCAGCCATGGTGGTGAAGTTCAGCCTGCCTTGCCTCACTTGCACCTTCTACCTCTTGCCTTGGTTTTGATTAACATTCTGCCCCTGCCTCTGCTGGTTTCTGGGACAATTCTTGGCATAATGTCCGGTGTTGCCGCATGTGAAACACCTGTTGTCATTTGCCTGGCGATACTGCTGCTGCTGTTGATTGTTCCTCTGAGCTGGAAACTGGGTACGGTTGGGTGCCTGCTGCTGCTGCTGTGGTCGGATCATCCATCACCCTTGCTGCTGCTGAGGCCCCTCGTTCTGAGTGTCAGACACAATCCTGAAACGCTGTGGCTGAGCTGAAGGTCCTGCCACAGGGGTCTTCCTCTTCTTCTCTGCCTGACGAGCGGTGATACAGTCCTCCTGAGAAATGGCCATGTTGACTAACTCATTATAGCTGTTGGCCCTGACGGTGTTGAGACGGTCACGGAGCTTAGTGCTGAGCCCCCTCCTGAACCTGTCTCTCTTCTTCTCGTCCGTGTCTGCATGATACCCAGTATACTGGCACAGGTCATTAAAAGCCTGAGCATACTGCAACACTGTCCTGTTGCCTTGAGTGAATGCCAGAAACTCGTTGAGCTTTCGGTCCATAATTCCGGCTGGTATATGGTGCCCCCTGAAAGCTGCCTTGAACTCTCTCCATTCCACCTCTCGGTCATCTGGCTGCATAGCAAGAAAATGGTCCCACCAAGTCCTTGCGGGTCCGCGAAGCTGCTGGGTGGCGAACCTGACCTTAGTGACCTCTGAGCAAACTCCATGGAGTAGCGGGAATTTGGATTCCACTACTCTCAACCATACATCCGCATCCAGTGGGTCCTCTGCCCTGGTGAACAATGGTGGCTGGGTACTGAGGAACTCCTGGTAGGTAGTTGCCGCGGGGTGATGTTGATGATCTCCACCACCATAGTGCTGAGGTGGTGGCTGGCACTGAGCTAGCTGCCTCAAGATCTCATTCTGCTAAGCCATTAGCTCCTGCAGAGTGGGAGGAGGTGGCGGCGGTGGAGGAACGCGCTCATTCTGACCACGACGCGCTCTCCCGGCCATCTGAAAAATCACATATATTCTCAATAACACATCTTCAAGTTTAAGGTTTAATCGCGGTGAAAGAGTCAAAAGGCGAAATTGATAGATACTTGCATAAATATAAAGGATTTCTTAAGGCATAAACTTTTCTTCCCAAATTAAGACTAACATCATCCATCAACCATGCTTCCAAAAGAGTTTATCATGATTACATCAATGGCCCAAAAGACTCAACTCTATCTAGCCTAGTACCCCAAGGGTGCAAAAGCTAAGCTAGTTTTGAGGAGTTCCGCCATTACCGACTTCTAGCCCTACTCCTGATACCTAGTGAGCGAACGAGGCAACACTCGACTCGGGGGAAGGTGGTCTCCCTGAGCCAGCAGTGTCCAAGCTGGAGGCAGGCTCCTCTCCTCCCTCAATGTCGACATCCTCGTTGGCCTCCAAATCCTGGATCTCCTGGTGATGCATATCCAGGTGCTCATTAGCCTCGGCAAGCTGCTGCTGGGTGTTGATAAGCTGTTCCTCGAGAACCTCGATGGTGTTCTCCCTGGTCCCCACGAATTCCTCCAGCTCTTGGATCTCATTGGACAGCTGCTCCACCTGCAAGTCCTTTTCCACCATCTCAGTGGACAAATCAACCACAAGTTCCTCTCTGTTGTCCAGGGTGATCTTTGTTGCCTCCAGCAATGCCATCAGATGGGACATTGCCTCACCACACATCACTTGCAGACGGTACAGGGCATTCATGCACCGCACTGTCAACTGAGCAGTCTGACCCGGGTAGATAGCCTAGATGTCCTTGGCATGCTCCACCCGATCCTTCCACATTGGGTCGTCCTCCTTCTTCGTGGGGAACAAGCCAATGGGGTGGGTGGACAGCTCCAAGGGGTGGAATCCACAGAAAGTGGTCAATCCATGCAGAGCAATCGCCTCGATCGTGTCCTCAGCCCGGTATCCAAAGGACTCAGAGTCCAGTGAATGCCAGCCTGGCTGCAGGGGATGAGGCTCCAAGGTCATCCTCACCCTACAGCGGGGCACTCGGTGCTTCTCGAACTGCTGCACCGCGTATTGAGGAGGTGTCGTGTATCCGGCCCCCTGAAGTACCTCCCACAAAATACGGGGAAAGCCCTCTCGTGCAAGCCCGTCAGTGTGGGACAATGCATTCCCGTCGTCTGAGGATCCGTGGGAAGTCATCTGTGTACAGTTAAGCGTAAGTAAAAGAAAAAGAATTATAAAAAGAAAAAGGAAACACAACTCAGCCTCTCTCTAAATATAACAATGGTACTGGGGTACTTAGTTGGTCATCATTTTGTATTAAAGTCCTTACTCAATTATCCATTTGTTTAATTTAAGAATGCATGCATGCTCGTCCTGAACGACCTCACATCAATGTAAAGGGAATAGGGAAGAACTCCCATCCCTTATAGTAGCCTGTAGGGCTTAATCACTTAGCCACCTAACTACCCCTCTATCATCCTAAGGCTTCACGTTCTAGGTTTATCCTGATCGTCCTACGATCTATCCAACATTTGTTTCTATCAAGTTTTACTATGGAAAAGGACGGTATTTATATTTTATTGATTCCTCTGTGGTGGTACAAGCTCCGATACCAGCTGTGGCGGAACCGCCCGAATTATTCTGACTTAAGTGCCTAAGTCCCGCCTTAGAGGCAAGACCACACTTAAATGGGAATAACCCGTCAATCCCTCGGATCTAGTCCGACGAGGCCACTGACAGGATCAAGTACCACAATCTCACTCGATGGTGAGTCACAGAGCAAATACAATAAAGCATAAAACCATACATTAAGGAGTATTAAATTATTACATCACCATCGGAGGGTTTGCAAAAGTAGTCATCATTGTTCGAAGTGTAGCGGAATAAAACTAACGATAGATAAATGGAGGGATGGGGAAGCCTGTCCCATCACTCCTCATGCTCCTCCTCAGCCGAGGCGGGGTCCCAGTCAACAGTCCAACCCGGTGGCAAGATGGACGGCCAAGTCACTCCAGCAACCATGTCCTCCAAAGAACCTGTAAAATTATGCCACAAGCAAGGCTGAGTATACTAATACTTAGCTAGACTTACCCGGTGTGAGGAGTCTACTCCTCTACCTCTAGACATGCAGCTGTTTGGCTGTGGGGTTTGGTTGCCAAAAGCACTAGCTGAGTTTCTAAAACAAGTTTTAGCTTTGTCAAGTTTAAGTGTGACTCTCTTAAGGCTAAATATGTACTATCTACTCATACATAGTAGCAAACATTATTAGCAATCAACATCTTGTATCAATTCATCATATTTCCACTTGTTACTCAATGCAGTACAATGGATCAAGCAGTCTCATTAGCTGCGAGAAGCAGATGATTCGAATCGAGTTTTTATCCTTGCAAGGTAAACCTAAACACACGACATGTAGGGGCACTCCGTCCCCACACACATCAACCGTCCCCATCGATTCCCCGTTAGCAGATCAGGGCTCACCGCCTTGGCGTACAATGCCTCACTGACCTCGACTGTCGTCGTGCAGTGACCGCACTTGTACCCACCATAACCGGAATGGGAGACCACGTCCCAGGTCGCGTGAGGGGCAAAGTCTACTACCAGGTTCAATCAGGTACTAGGCTTACCAATCTACCATATTTCTCGGCATGTGCTTAGTACGTTCAAACGCTTGACACAGGTATCCGCACATTAATCCTTATTCCAATTTCCCATCTCGTAGACAACCAATCCCCATGGATTGTTGTCCACAGATAGTATCATGATGATATGGAAGTGGGTACAACCAATTCCTGATCTCGCGCGAGTGCTAGAAAAATCACTCGTCTTCTACCGAGATCCTAATTAATTAAAGCAGCTACTCGACCTAGCATACTAGTATCCATCCCAATAGGATTCCTGAGATCATGCAATTAGGGTTTCAAACAACTCCTACACCTAAGTGCACATTCAATCCTACAATCATTAAGTATAGTAAAATAGCATAAATAACAGGTTATGCATAAACCGGGGCTTGCCTTCCAAAGCAGTGGCAGGCAGATCCTCTGGTGCAGGCTCTAGTGCTGGATCCGGGGCTACCTCCTGAGCAGCTCCTTGCTCCGGCACGAGGACGTACTCTCCGTCAGCGAGGTTACAGTCTATCAAAATGCAATGAATATGTATGTCATGATTATGCAGGATTTAATAACATTATGCTAAAGGAAGAAAAACTAAGTTAGTTGGCAACTTTAGGGTTTCTTGGTCATACGTGGCTTTTAGTGGTTTATGCTTATCACTCTAGGTTTAGGTTTTGTTAAGGATAAGCATAGTGGATTGGTATTTCCTTTATATATTTCAGTGGACAATTTACAAAGGGTTTTAGGATGACACTAATTTCCATTATTCATTTTCCCTTTCTTTATTTTCTATTTATGAATTCTAGTGTAGGTTTGAACTACAACAGTGAATTAAATTTTTTTCCAAAAATTCTGTAATAATTACAGTGGCTTGCCATTGGTCAATATAGACTGTTCTAGGAATTTGAGGTTCAAAATAAAAAGGCTATGCTTTAGACAAAAATAACAAAAGTTGTGTAAATGGGCCACTTTGCACTACAACCCTTAACTAGGGGTGGGTTCTGTCCTAAGGGTTATTTTTGTTGGCATCTAATAATAATAACAAGCTTCTGTGCCAAAAATCACAGAAAGCTAAGGGATGGTTATTTAGTTATGATTTTCCAAAGTTTAATGCCACAAAGGCACTTTCCACTACCTTGTTACTTGAAAAATGTCAAACAGCAGATTTCATATTTTTCCTATGTTCTTCATAACAAAACATTAACTATCCCAAGGGTTGGGGTGTTTTCACCTTGGGGTTATTTTTGTAGGGTTTTTCTAAGTTTTCCTTGTTTTCTTAAAATAAAAGGTATCTTATTTATTTTATACTAAACCGGAGTATAATAAATTTTTCTAGTGAACTATACTAAATAAGTAGACTAACAAAAATATGGGGGCTTCCTGATTCTTTATTTAATTTACCTTTCCTATTTTCTTTAACCTTAAGCACAATGTAAAATACATGGCAAACTCTACCTTAATGGGATGGACAGAGGGGTTTATCGTTTTTAAATAGGTCAGTAGGTGGTAATGTACCTCTCCAAATTTTCTTAACCTCAGTTAAGTAGTGCAACTATCTTTCTCCCCATTATTTAGCTTTTGGCCAAATAAGTATTTAAATCAGAACCCTAAAGTTTTCTGTAGCACATAGGGGTTTTAAATTTTTCTTAAGTAGTTTATATTATTTAAGATCTGACAAAATTGGTTTGACTCAATTTGGATGAATAAAACAGAAGATATGAAGTATTCAATTTTAAATCAGATTTAATAAAAGGTTTCCTGGAAAACCACTTTGCACCGAGGTCCTTGGGTTATTTCCAAACTATCTCTCTCAGTTATACCCCCGCGCTACTATTTATCTGAGTCACTGACAATGCGCAAAACCCCCTAGCTTTCTCTTCTTCTCCCCCGCGGTCCCTCCCTAGGTCTAAATAGTACCCGCAAGAAAGAAAAGGGCGGCGCAGCTTACCGACGGTGAGAGAGGTCCGACGAGGGGCGGGGTTGGCTCCGGGAGGTCCTGGCGGTCACAACGGTGTACGGCTCGACGGCGGGGGAGGGCCGGAATCGCCCGGTCCACGTGCGCAGGCGGGTGCTCTCGTCGGTGGCGGGTGTGCCGGCCAAACCACGACGACCTAGTTCAATCCAATGGCACAGTGAGCTTCCCGGGGTGACGTAGAGGCTGTGTGCACAAGGAATCGAAGAATGGAGCAGAGGATTACCCGGTCTACGCTCGCCGGCGGTTGGGTGGAGTCCGGCGACCGTGGACTGGCCTCTCCGGCGAAGCAAACTCCGATTCCTCGCTCGGGGAGCTTCACTGAGGTGTGCTCAGTCTTCTCCGAGGGTCGAACGGGGTTGGGAAGGGTTCTGTTGGCCGGTCTACGGTGACAGGGGGATCGGGCGGCCGCGGACACGCCGTGCACGGGCAAACGCCGGTGGGTTTGGGCTCCGGTGAGGTCGAGCGCGTGCGGAGGGGTACGGTCGAAGTCCCTGGGGACTTTATAGGCGCGGGTGCGGGCCATGGCGCCGGCTTGGCTTTGGCGCGACGCGGGGCACGCGGGGGCGCGCGCGGGCGTGCTCTGGCGAGCTCAGAGCGCGTCGAACACGTGGCTCTTTGCTTCTGCCCGTGTTCTTCCCTCTGCTGAGCGGCCAAAACGTACGAATCTTGCCCTAGAGCCTATGAGAGATCTCTTCCCTGCACCTAGAGCTATCTAGTTCATGTGAGTTCCAAGGGTAGATGTGGTCGGGTTAGAGAGATATGGGGGTGGGAAGTCGGCTATGTCAGAGATGTCCAAACCGAGACAAAATTGGTGCCAAGTCGTGTCAAACGTCTTAGGGTAGGTGTCAACTTTCTCCAGGGTATTCTAGGGTTAATTTGGCGCCACTTTGTCAATTGGATCGAAGTGTTTTGAAGTTTGAATGAGGGTGAACATGTGTGGTCTTTGGCCAAAGGTTAGTTTTGGACTTAGGCAATTTCTGATTTTTCTTTTGTGCTCAAACCTTTGGTGAACCTTTTGGGGCTTTTCTGAAATCTTTTTGGGGTTACTTTCTTACTATTATTTGTAGGTTATTAAGTGTACTACAACTTTTATATTTGGCCTAAACCATGATCATAAGGTTTTCATGATCTTTTGGTCATACTTACATCTAGGGTTCCCATTGTCCAAAGGGGTTTGCTTTACGGTTTTGGGCAATTCTCCCCTTTAGATGTGCATGATAAGTTAGGGTATGATATCCAAGATGGGTTGCACTTGCTTAGGACCTTGAATTCTAAGTTTGATGTACTTTGCTCAAACTAACCCACATGTGATAGTAGGTTTAAATGGTGTAGCCCTGGGTGGACACCCTGAGTAACACCTGGGTGTTACAGGGAATTCAGGGTGGGATAATTGCATTATGAGTGAGAGATGGCCCGCATTAACATATATATTCTGGATACGAAATATGGGTTGGGAAAAAGGGCAATATGTTTCTTCAAATAAGGTCTCTTTTTAAAAGGTTATGCGATGAAGGGTATTCACCCTCATCACCTTGGGAGTGGGATGATCAAGCACTCCCTGGTTTAGGGGAGGGTCTAAGGTGTTGGCTCAGCTGGTTTAGGCGTGAGCAGAAGGATTGTCCCCTCATATAAGGACCGGCTTGTCATTTTCACTACCTGTACTCCTTAATAGTACAACCACTCGAGACTGTGTGGGCAGTCACTCAATCCGAACTCGTGCGGTCCAACCCCAGGGTTATGAAGGCTGGGGAGCACCGGGAGGATAAGGAGGGGGAAAGTTTTGTCCGGTTTGGACATGGTGGTGGCCTGACTCCTTCCGGATAACCGTTAAGGTTAGGACGTACGAGGAAGGAAAGAGATCCGGCATTCGGGTCTCGCGACGGTGAGATCGCAGAAACCGGGCTAGTGGGTAAAGTGTACCCCTCTGCACAGAGTTCAAACCTATTTGAATAGTCCGTGTCCACTGGTATGGACGAGTCTGGTATGGTATGACAATTAGAGAATTTCTATAACCTCCGTGAACAGGGAAACATGTGTAAGTGCGTTTTGAAAAGAGAAAACAAGGCCAAGGGAGCGGGAAGCTCAGTGGCGGTTGAGTACTTTGTTACTTTTAAGTCTTTGGGAAAAACCTTACAGCAACTGCCTTTCTCTAAGAAAATGAAGAGTGACTTCAACTCCACCATATAAAGCATGTATGATATAGGTCTCCTTCTCTTTACGGGAGCGAGGTGGGCTTGCGGAATACCTAGTGTATTCACCCAGATTTATTTATGTTTTTCAGCAGCCGAAGACTTCTTTTCTGCTATGCTTGATTGAGAGGGCTGTGTCTGCACCCAGTTCTGCCTGTGGCTTGGGCTAGTATTTTTTTCCTACTGCGCTTCTTATTTTGGCTCTCTCGAGCTTGTACCCCAGAATTGTAATAACCTTTATCTAAACTCTGTACTATTTGAAGTAAGAAATGTGTTTACTAGCCTCCTGGGACTAGTAATTGTATCACATTTGAGTCCCAAAGGATCGGGACGCTTCAATCATGTCTTGGGCCAATTATAAAAGATGTAGTGCACTTATTACCCTACAAATAATAGTAAGAAAGTGACCCCAAAAAGATTTCAGAAAAACCCCAAAAGGTTCACCAAAGGGTTGAGCACAAAAAAAATCAAAAAATTTCTAAGTCCAAAACCAACCCTTAGCCAATGATCAAACATGTTCACCCTTATTCAAACTTCAAAACCCTTTGACCCAATTGACAAAGTGGCGCCAAAATACCTCTAGAATACCCTGAAGAAAGTTGAACCCCACCCCAAGTCGTTTGACACGACTTGGCATAGCTTTTGTCCCGGTTTGGACAACTAGGACAGAGGCAACCTCTCACCTCTATATCTCCCTACCCCGACCGTATCTTGGCTTGGGACTCACATAAAAAAGGTAGGATATGGTGCAGGAAAGAGACCGTACACAGTGGTTTTGCCAAGATCTACACGCTATGGTGCTCCAATCGGCCGTTGAACCATGGCAGAAGCAAACACACACGTGTTCGACGCGAGCTGACACTCGGGGGCGCGCTCAGAGCATGCCCGTGCGCGAACCCCCACGCGTCCGCGGCCGGCCGTGACCACGCCCGCGCCACGGCTATAAAGCCCGCCCCATTGCCCGGCCATCTTCCCCGTTGCATCCCCTGTCCCGCGCCAAACTCCCCGGAGCTCGCCCATAGCTCCGGCGACCTCTCCGTGACCCGCCAGAGCCGCCCGAGGACAACCACCTTGGCCGAACCATTTCCCGCCCTTCTTCGCTCGATCCAATCCCCTAGGTAGCTTCCCTAGGAGGCCGTGAAGCTTGCCAGAGCTTGAACCAGGGACTCCCGCCACCGGAAAGGCGCAATCGCGCTCGCCGGAGTTCGGAACCCCGCCGGCGCACGTAGACCGGGTAAGTCTCTGCGCTATTTTCCGATTCACTGCACACATAGCCTCTACGTCATCACGTGGAGCTCATCGTGCCGTTTAATTGAACTAGATTGCCGTGGTTAGGCCGGAGCACTTGCCGCCGACGTGTTCACCCGCCTGCGCGCGTGGACCGGTCGATTCCGGCCACCCCTGTCGTCGAGCCGTACCTCGCTGTGACCTCCAGTACCTCCCGAACCAACCCCGCCCCTCGCCGGACCTCTCTCGCTGCCTGTAAGCCGCGCCGCCCTTTCCTTTCCGCGGTTACTGTTTACATACAGGGAGGGACCTCGGGGGAGAAGGAGAAAAGGGCAGGGGGTTTTGTGCGCTATCAGTGACTCAGGGGAATAGTAGCGCAGGGGTATAACTGAAGGAATTAGTTTAGAAAGAACCCAAGGTCTTCGGTGCAAAGTGGATTTCCAGGAAACCTTTTTAAATATTCTGATTAAATCCAAACAGAACTTGAAAAATTCATCACTTCAGTTTGGTTTACCCAAATCGAGTCAAACCAATTTTGCCAGATCTTAAATAAGGTAAACTACTTAGTAAAAATATAAAACCCCTATGTGTTACAGAGAACTTTAAAGTTTTGATTTAAATGATTAACTGGTCAAAAGCTAAAAGAAATAAGGAAAAATAGCTACACTATTAGACTGGGGTTAAGAAAATTTAGAGAAGTACTTAATCACTTCCTAACATGTTTAAAAATAATAAACTCTTCTGTACACCAAGTTAAGGTAGAGTTTACCATTTAAATCATTTTTAGCCTAAAGTTAGAGAAAATATTAAAGGTAGTTTAAAATAAGAACCAGGGAGCACCCACATTTTTGTTAGCTCCCTTATTCAGTGTAGTTCATTAGAAAAATTTATTATACCCTTGTTTAGTGCAAAAGAAAGGAGATACCTTTTAATTTAGAAAAACAAGGAAACCTTAGAAAAACCCTAGAAAAATAACCCTGAGGATAAAACACCCCAAACCTTGGTATAACCAATGTTTTGTTATTATGAACATAGGAAAAATATGAAATCTGTTGTTTGACATTTTTCATATAACAAGTTAGTAGTAAGTGCCTTTTTAACATTAAACTTTAGAAAATCACAACTAAATAACCACCAAATAACCTTCTGTGATTTTTGACACAGAAGCATGTTATTACCTTTAGATACCAGCAAAAATGACCCTTAGGACAGAACCCACCCCTAGTTAAGAGTTGTAGTGCAAAGGACCCCCTTTGCCCCAACTTTTGTTATTTTTGCCCAGGGCATATTCTATTTATTCTGGACCTCAAATTTATAGGACAGACTACAGTGACAAATAGTAACCCACTGTAATTTTTACAGAATTTTTGGAAAAAGTTAAATCACTGTTGTAAGTCAAACCCACACTAGAATTCATAAATAGAAAATGAAAAAGAGGATTAATAGTAGAGACTGATGTTACCCTAACCCAACCAGCAAAACCCCTTAAATGCCTACTAAAACATCTAAGGGAAATCCAGGTTTCAATCCACTATGCTTATCCTTAGGCAAAACCCAAACCTAAAGTTGATAAGCATAAACCACTAAGAGCCACGTATGACCAGGAAACCCTAAGTTACTAACTAACTTAGTTTTTCTTCACTTAGCATAATGATTATTAAATCCTGCATAATCATAGCATACATATTCTTATTCATTGCATTCGATAGATTGCAACCTCACTGACGGAGAGTACATCCTCGTGCCGGAGCAAGGAGTTGCTCAGGAGGTAGCCCCGGATCTAGCACCAGAGCCTGCCATCGAGGATCTGCCTGCCCCAGCTTTGGAAGGCAAGCCCCGGTTTTATGCATAACCTGTTCTATATGCTATTTTACTACACTTAATGTTTGTAGGCTTGTATTATGCACTTAAGTGTAGGAGTTGATTGAAACCCTAGTTGCATGAACTCAGGAACCCTTGTTGAGATGGATATGTAAAGCCCAAAATTGGTATAAGAAATATATATATATATAATAAAAAAATAAAGAGACTAAAGAGACTAAATGAAAAGTAGAAAGATCTTCATATGAATTAGATTATTATTTTTTTAATATGGTTAAGGGACATTCTTAAGGAGGGTAAGTAAAATCACCTTTTAATGAATGTTAGACATTAGAAACAATTTCTTGGAAATAAGTAAATGACAAGATTATATTTGGAGTTGTTAAAGTTAGAAGTTGGACTCAAAACTAGAAAGTGAAAATCAATTAATAAACATAACGAATTTCCAATATTGATATGCATGAATTATTTTCTTTTTCTCTTTCATGAAGTAAGCATTAGTATTATTGAAAATAATAAAATATTATTGCATCATGTTGGGACTATTTTGATTGTTGCATCTAAATGGGAAGTTGCATTTCAAACCTAGACTTAAATTGAAAATGAAATCGAAAATAGAAAGGAAAAGGAAAGAAAAAAGGAACATAATAGCCTTTTGGCCAATTTCTCCTGGCCGATCCATTATCCATACGCGTGTTTTCCATTTGTTTATTCACCTGGCCGCATGCATCAAACAGATTTCAGTGTTGCACACATGCAACCACCCGTGCATGTTGCTGAACCCGCATGCATCGGCCCCTGTGCCACAAACGCCTCGTCCTCTCGGCGAAACCACGATGATCGCAGCCAAGTCAAAGTTTGTTAGGAAGCCATAACCGCCATTAGCGCGTTCATGGGTTGGGCTGTGCACCAGAGTCGGGCTTTGCGCAGGATATAAAGACTAGACCTCATGCCCCCTCATCCATTTAACCTCAGCCGACAGCCTCCTATGACGCATGGGGCCAACCCGTCAGACCCTTCCCCATCGGACCGCAACAAACCAGGCGGGCGGCGGCCGAGCTTTCCGGTGGGAAAAGATTGCTCCTCCATCCGGACTACAGCTATAAAACCAAACTTCTTTTCCTCTCCCCCGATCAGCAACACAAGGGATCCGATCTCGCATGATTAATCGGGTGGCTGAGCACTTCATCGGAGAAATCCCCTCCACCGTGTGGGTCAAGGCAATTGCCGCCGTCGACCTGCAATCTCGCCGGTGTGGGGTGCTCGATTTTGGCGTCAGGGGCATTCGTAGGCATCCATCGAAGCCAGCGCGCAGCGAACAGATTGAAGAAGGTGGCACCTAGGACCGGCGATTGCCCGCCGTAATCTGATTTCCGCCCAGCGCTGCTGCTGGGGCCCACGTTGCGCGAATCACGGTATGTGTGACTCCATCAGGATCGCCATCTTTCCTGCCCTTTTTGTTCACTTGGCGGCGTCAGTTTTGGGCACTGGGGTTGCCGGCGCGCGGTACTCCGGCGAGGACACCGCTGCGCTAGGCGCTCCGTTGCCCAGCGTCCATCGTGAGGAGGGAGGCGGTGTTCTAACCATTGGATCATCATTGGTCGGATGTGATGAGAACACGTGGGTGTTAGCGTATTAGCCTTAGATCCTAGAGTATACGGTCGAGATTGGATCCACGGAACGATTCGGCCTGGGCGATTCTAGGCGTTGGATCGCGATCGTGCGGGTCCGAGGCGATCGCGGGGTATTTTAAATCTGAACCGTAGAATCAGGATCCTACGGTCACCGTACCCTTCCGGTTCAGTATTCCGCCGATCTAATCCGGGCCCTTGACCGCTGATCCAACGGTCCACATGTCATCATACCCCTTTGGCCATTCAACTTTGCAAAAGAAACCCTACCCTTTATTATAAATAACCCGTCGTCCAGTGCGTGGGAAGCCTGTGTCTGGTAGATTTTGTAGAATAAACCTCGACCTTCTCTGTATTGGTGCGCCTAGTCCAGAATTAAAGAAAATAAGAAATAGAGATTTAGAAATTGATTTTGAGCATAGAAACACTTGTAAAACTTGTATAATTCATAGAAAATTCATGTGAAGTCCAAATTAATCCATTCCAATTCCTATAACTTTGTAATATTATTGTTTATCATTTTGTGCCACTATTTTGACATAAAAGCCACATTAAAATTGTTATCTTAATTAATCTTGTACAAAGCACATAAAATCTTTGGAAATCCATAACTTAAAATCTATAAATCCAAAATTAATGATTTATGTTCCTGTTATCTTATTTCAATATGTAGATTATTAATATGTATTTTGCATATATGTTTGATGTAATGTTAATTTTGCCTATACACTGTTTGTTTGTAATGCTACGACTAGCGTGAGGTCACGAGTCATCTGAAGAGCAAGTTGGTACCTGGAATCTCAAATGCCAGGCAAGTTGTGCCCTTGATCACTTCTTTTACCCATTCATGTTCTTATTAATCATAATGATCTGCATAGGTTAATTTTGATGGGACCCAATAGGTTACCCTAGATTTGGCTATCTTTATACCTTGTTTCACCACTGATTTTACTACTAAATTTTTTGGGTAGTACATGCTAGTGCTATATGTGGTTTTGGGTATGGAGATACATTATTCATGATTACACTTTTGTTATCTATTTATTATTTACTGTTCATGATAAGATCATTATGTTAATGGGAACATGGAGAACCACCCGGGAAAACAGTGCTACCACAAGGGTTTATGGACGCCCTTGGCTGATTAATTAGGAAAGCTAGTGGAGGACTACCTTACCCGAAAGGGGCAAGGGCAGTAGGGGAGTGGTCAGTGTAGGGAGGTCCTTGGTTGATTTTGCTGCGATGGCGGTCAGGCAAGAACCCTGCACTGGAGCTTCCTATAAACTGTAGCGAGTTTTCTGAAGCTAGTGGAACTTTGTAAAGGCCTCGTAGTGGTACCCTGCCTCGCTTCCTTGGTAGAGGTGTATGGAGTCTGATCAACTCTGTGGCAAATGGGTAACACGACTTGTGGGTAAAGATGCGCAACCTCTGCAGAGTGTAAAACTGGTATACTAGCCGTGCTCACGGTCATGAGCGGCTCGGACACTCACATGATTAAATTATGGAACTTAAACTCAATTTGTCATATGCATTGCATAGCAGGTGAGGTTGTTACTTTTGTTCTACTACTTAATTGGGCTGGTATTTACTTATACTTAGTAATTGCTAATAAAATTTTGACCAACTTTAAAAGCAATGCTCAGCTCCAACCATCCTCTTTGGTAAGCCTTACACTTCACGTGAGCTCCCACCTTTGGCGAGTTCATGCACATTATTCCCACAACTTGTTGAGCGATGAACGTATGTGAGCTCACTCTTGCTGTCTCACACCCCCCCACAGGTCAAGAACAGGTACCACAGGATGAGGCGCATGAAGGATGCTGTGACGAGTTCGTGAGAGGTCTAGGTCGTCGTCTCCCAGTCAACTTTGGGTTGCTGGACCGTTGTCTCCTTATAATGTAATTATTTATTTTGTACAAAACTCCTATTATATAGTAAAGATGTGACATTCGATCCTGTGCCATGATTCATCATATGTGTGAGACTTGGTCCCAGCACACCTGGTGATTATGTTCGCGCCCGGGTTTTGGACCCTAAAATCCGGGTGTGACAGAAGTGGTATCAGAGCAATGTTGACTGTAGGACGAAACCTAGATAGAACTGGACAACCATTGTCTACTTACCTTTGCTACTCTGATTCTTTTCTAAACTTTTCTTAATATTTCCGCTTTACTCTGATTATCCTTACCTTTTTCTTCTAAAGACAAATGTGGATTTCACACTTTGAAATCATGTGCCTAAAGTGACTTTTAGGAATAGGAGACCCATTCTTAGGAACAAAAACAAAACTATTTTTTATGGGTATCTATACGTTTGGGTTTTTGTTCTTATGATATTTGTCTGATTTGGATCTTTGATTGAGTGTGATGGGTTGTGGAGTAATGTCCACAATTACATCTGCATATACATATAGGGAAAGAAAAAAAATGCTTATAAAAATAACTAGATTATCCTCCATTAAAGTGTATCTATTTTAGATAGATCCATCTTATCTTAAAAGATTCTTTCTTATCTTAGTAGATTCATCTTATCTTGAAAAGATTTTATGTAATCCTAATAGATCTAACTGACCTCAAAAGATTCTACCTTATCCTTATGGATTCACCTTGCCCTAATTAGCATATTTATCCCTCTTTAGAATAACAACCATGAGCTAATCCAGAATTTATTTAGATCTTATCGAGTCTAAAATAACTATATCAATTTATTCTAGATCTGATCCAATCTAAAGTGAGTTACTTAATGCCGGTACAAGGATTAAGACATACTCCTAAGTCACTTAAGCCTAAGTTAATGTCATAGATCAACTCAGCCATACACTCCCAATAAGTTGCACAATCCATTTATGTGAACCTATTGATTAAAAAAATGTCCTACTCATAGACCCAACTATCTTAACTATATCTCCCTAGTTCAGATGAAGACACCAAGATTGGAGACCGAAGATGATCAACCTCATTAAGAAAGGATAAGCACCAACTCAAGTCTTCAAGGATCAAGCGGGATCACCAGATGAGTCAAAATCCATAACCTAGGATGGAGTCTTTTCTTACCCTACACTTTCTTAACCAAACATATCTATGCTCTAAAGACATCTTCTATCCTACATAATAAAATGGACATACATATATATATATCCATGCTTTCCTAATCACTTTCTAATTAACAGGAAAGTTCTTATTCTTAAATTAATTAGAAACTAAAAGTAAACTATAAAGGCTTTCTACACTCCTTTCTTACTAATCTCGGGGACGAGATTTCTGTTAAGGGGGGTAGGATTTGTAAAGCCCAAAATTGGTATAAGAAATATATATATATATATATATATATAATAAAAAAATAAAGAGACTAAAGAGACTAAATGAAAAGTAGAAAGATCTTCATATGAATTAGATTATTATTTTTTTAATATGGTTAAGGGACATTCTTAAGGAGGGTAAGTAAAATCACTTTTAATGAATGTTACACATTAGAAACAATTTCTTGGAAATAAGTAAATGACAAGATTATATTTGGAGTTGTTAAAGTTAGAAGTTGGACTCAAAACTAGAAAGTGAAAATCAATTAATAAACATAAAGAATTTCCAATATTGACATGCATGAATTATTTTCTTTTTCTCTTTCATGAAGTAAGCATTAGTATTATTGAAAATAATAAAATATTATTGCATCATGTTGGGACTATTTTGATTGTTGCATCTAAATGGGAAGTTGCATTTCAAACCTAGACTTAAATTGAAAATGAAATCGAAAATAGAAAGGAAAAGGAAAGAAAAAAGGAACATAATAGCCTTTTGGCCAATTTCTCCTGGCCGATCCATTATCCATACGCGTGTTTTCCATTTGTTTATTCACCTGGCCGCATGCATCAAACAGATTTCAGTGTTGCACACATGCAACCACCTGTGCATGTCGCTGAACCCGCATGCATCGGCCCCTGTGCCACAAACGCCTCGTCCTCTCGACGAAACCACGATGATCGCAGCCAAGTCAAAGTTTGTTAGGAAGCCATAACCGCCATTAGCGCGTTCATGGGTTGGGCTGTGCACCAGAGTCGGGCTTTGCGCAGGATATAAAGACTAGACCTCATGCCCCCTCATCCATTTAACCTCAGCCGGCAGCCTCCTCTGACGCATGGGGCCAACCCGTCAGAACCTTCCCCATCGGACCGCAACAAACCAGGCGGGCGGCGGCCGAGCTTTCCGGTGGGAAAAGATTGCTCCTCCATCCGGACTACAGCTATAAAACCAAACTTCTTTTCCTCTCCCCCGATCAGCAACACAAGGGATCCAATCTCGCATGATTAATCGGGTGGCTGAGCACTTCATCGGAGAAATCCCCTCCACCGTGTGGGTCAAGGCAATTGCCGCCGTCGACCTGCAATCTCGCCGGTGTGGGGTGCTCGATTTTGGCGTCAGGGGCATTCGTAGGCATCCATCGAAGCCAGCGGGCGGCGAACAGAGTGAAGAAGGTGGCACCTAGGACCGGCGATTGCCCGTCGTAATCTGATTTCCGCCCAGCGCTGCTGCTGGGGCCCGCGTTGCGCGAATCACGGTATGTGTGACTCCATCAGGATCGCCATCTTTCCTGCCCTTTTTGTTCACTTGGCGGCGTCAGTTTTGGGCACTGGGGTTGCCGGCGCGCGGTACTCCGGCGAGGACACCGCTGCGCTAGGCGCTTCGTTGCCCAGCGTCCATCGTGAGGAGGGAGGCGATGTTCTAACCATTGGATCATCATTGGTCGGATGTGATGAGAACACATGGGTGTTAGCGTATTAGCCTTAGATCCTAGAGTATACGGTCGAGATTGGATCCACGGAACGATTCGGCCTGGGCGATTCTAGGCGTTGGATCGCGATCGTGCGGGTCCGAGGCGATCGCGGGGTATTTTAAATCTAAACCGTAGAATCAGGATCCTACGGTCACCGTACCCTTCCGATTCAGTATTCCGCCGATCTAATCCGGGCCCTTGACCGCTGATCCAACGGTCCACATGTCATCATACCCCTTCGGCCATTCAACTTTGCAAAAGAAACCCTACCCTTTATTATAAATAACCCGTCGTCCAGTGCGTGGGAAGCCTGTGTCTGGTAGATTTTGTAGAATAAACCTCGACCTTCTCTGTATTGGTGCGCCTAGTCCAGAATTAAAGAAAATAAGAAATAGAGATTTAGAAATTGATTTTGAGCATAGAAACACTTGTAAAACTTGTATAATTCATAGAAAATTCATGTGAAGTCCAAATTAATCCATTCCAATTCCTATAACTTTGTAATATTATTGTTTATCATTTTGTGCCACTATTTTGACATAAAAGCCACATTAAAATTGTTATCTTAATTAATCTTGTACAAAGCACATAAAATCTTTGGAAATCCATAACTTAAAATCTATAAATCCAAAATTAATGATTTATGTTCATGTTATCTTATTTCAATATGTAGATTATTAATATGTATTTTGCATATATGTTTGATGTAATGTTAATTTTGCCTATACACTGTTTGTTTGTAATGCTACGACTAGCGTGAGGTCACGAGTCATCTGAAGAGCAAGTTGGTACCTGGAATCTCAAGTGCCAGGCAAGTTGTGCCCTTGATCACTTCTTTTACCCATTCATGTTCTTATTAATCATAATGATCTGCATAGGTTAATTTTGATGGGACCCAATAGGTTACCCTAGATTTGGCTATCTTTATACCTTGTTTCACCACTGATTTTACTATTAAATTTTTTGGGTAGTACATGCTAGTGCTATATGTGGTTTTGGGTATGGAGATACATTATTCATGATTACACTTTTGTTATCTATTTATTATTTACTGTTCATGATAAGATCATTATGTTAATGGGAACATGGAGAACCACCCGGGAAAACAGTGCTACCACAAGGGTTTATGGACGCCCTTGGCTGATTAATTAGGAAAGCTAGTGGAGGACTACCTTACCTGAAAGGGGCAAGGGCAGTAGGGGAGTGGTCAGTGTAGGGAGGTCCTTGGTTGATTTTGCTGCGATGGCGGTCAGGCAAGAACCCTGCACTGGAGCTTCCTATAAACTGTAGCAGGTTTTCTGAAGCTAGTGGAACTTTGTAAAGGCCTCGTAGTGGTACCCTACCTCGCTTCCTTGGTAGAGGTGTATGGAGTCTGATCAACTCTGTGGCAAATGGGTAACACGACTTGTGGGTAAAGATGCGCAACCTCTGCAGAGTGTAAAACTGGTATACTAGCCGTGCTCACGGTCATGAGCGGCTCGGACACTCACATGATTAAATTATGGAACTTAAACTCAATTTGTCATATGCATTGCATAGCAGGTGAGGTTGTTACTTTTGTTCTACTACTTAATTGGGCTGGTATTTACTTATACTTAGTAATTGCTAATAAAATTTTGACCAACTTTAAAAGCAATGCTCAGCTCCAACCATCCTCTTTGGTAAGCCTTACACTTCACCTGAGCTCCCACCTTTGGCGAGTTCATGCACATTATTCCCCACAACTTGTTGAGCGATGAACGTATGTGAGCTCACTCTTGCTGTCTCACACCCCCCACAGGTCAAGAACATGTACCACAGGATGAGGCGCATGAAGGATGCTGTGACGAGTTCGTGAGAGGTCTAGGTCGTTGTCTCCCAGTCAACTTTGGGTTGCTGGACCGTTGTCTCCTTATAATGTAATGATTTATTTTGTACAAAACTCCTATTATATAGTAAAGATGTGACATTCGATCCTGTGCCATGATTCATCATATGTGTGAGACTTGGTCCCAGCACACCTGGTGATTATGTTCGCGCCCGGGTTTTGGACCCTAAAATCCGGGTGTGAAAGGATACTAGTATGCTAGGTCGAGTAGCTGCTTTGCTAATTAGGGATCTCGGTAGAAGTCGAGTGATTTTTCTAGCACTCGCGCGAGGTAAGGACATTGATTGTACCCACTTTCATATCATACTGATGTTGGTCTGTGGACGCGGATCCATGGAGATGCGTGGTCTACGAGATGAAAACGGAACAAGGATTAACGTGCGGATACCTGTGTCAAGCGATTGAACATACTAAGCACATGCCGAGAAATATGGTAAATCGGTAAGCCTAGTACCTGATTGAACCTGGCAGCAGATTGCCCTCCTCACGCGACCTGAGACGTGGTCTCCCATTCCGGTTATGGTGGGTACAAGTGCGATCACTGCACGACGACAGTCGGGGTCAGTGAGGCATTGTACGCCAAGGCGGTGAGCCCCTCTCTGCTGACAGGGAATCGATGGGGACGGTTGATGTGTGTGGGGACGGAGTGCCTCGCCACGTCGTGTGTTTAGGTTTACCTTGCAAGGATAAAAACTCGATTCGAATCGTCTGCTTCTCGCAGAAAATGAGACTGCTTGACCCATTGTACTGCATTGAGTAACAAGTGGAAATGTGATGATGTAGCAAAAGATGTTGATTGCTAAATTGCTTGATACCATGAATGAGTAGATAGTACACATTTAGTCTTAAGAGAGTCACACTAAAACTTGACAAAGCTAAAACTTGATTTTTAGACTCAGCTAGTGCTTTTGGCAACCAAACCCCTCAGCCAAACGACTGCATGTCTAGAGGTAGAGGAGTAGATTCCTCACACTGGGTAAGTCTAGCTGAGTATTAGTATACTCAGCCTTGCTTGTGGCATAATTTTACAGGTTCTCTGGAGGACATGGTTGTTGGAGTGACTTGGCCGTCCATCTTGCCACCGGGATGGACAGTCGAGTGGGACCCTACCTCGGCTGATGCAGAGCACGAGGAGTGATGGGACATGCTTCCCCAACTCTCTGTTTATTTATCATTAGTTTTATTCTGCTGCATTTCAAACAATGATGACTACTTTTACTAAAACTCTAATGATGATGTAATAAGTTTAATACTCTTTAATGTATGGTTTTATGCTTTATTGTATTTGCTCTGTGCCTCACCATCGAGTGAGAACGTGGTACTTGATCCTGTCAGTGGCCTCGTCGGACTAGATCCGAGGGATTGACGGGTTATTCCCATTTAAGTGTGGTCTAGCCTCTAAGGCGGGACTTAGGCACTTAAGTTGGAATAATTCGAGCAGTTCCGCCATAGAGCTTGCGGACGTGAGCACCGCTAAGTCGCTGTTCATCCGCCGCGAAAGCGACGTTTGGGAGTCACTGCGGTCCCAGTGGGCCGCGCTTACCGAGGCCAATGAGCGCCTTGCCCAAGGGAGCGTCGAGGTGGCGGACCTTTGGCTGCTCTGTGATGAGCTGAAGTCAGAGGCAGCGGCGGCGCGGACAGAGGCGGCATCGGCACGAATGGAGGCTTCGTCGGCACGGGAGCAGGTGGCTTCCCAGGCTGAGGAGATGCGTCAGCGGCAGCTAGAGCTTGGCCAGGTCACCAGCGAGCGGGACCAATTCCGGAGCCAAGCTGCCGAGGCCATGAGCCAGGCCAAGGCCCTTAGGGGACAGCTGGCTGAGGGTACGGAGCGGCTAGCCGAGGCGACCGCTCGGGCCGGGACCCTGGCGAAGAGTCTGGCCGTGGCCGTTGGGTCTGCCTGGTCCGCTCGAGTCGTGGCCTCATAGCAGCATGCCTGGGCCGAAGGTATGTTTTGCCTGCTTTGTGACTTTGTTTTAGCTTCATTCTTCTCCTCATGTCAGAAGAATATTGTCCGGTTGTCTTCAGGGCTTGAGACGGCTCTTAACGAGTACGTCAAGAACTGCAAGGCGCTTGTCCAGGCGGCCGAGCAGAAGGAGGTCAACCGCGTGGCCATGTCCGAGGCCATCTTGGCCTTTTGCCGGACCTTCGGCCTCGGCGACGTCCCCTCGGGTAGCTCCCCCTAGAGTCGCCTGCGGGCCTTGGGCGGCCATGTGCGCAGCAGACTCCATGGGGCGCTGCTCCACGGCGTTAGGCGGGCCTTCGCCGTCCTCGCTTCCCACTACGACGTGGATTTGGAGCGGGTCAGCGAGGGCTACTGCTTACCCGACGAAGAGGAGGCCGCCCTATCCGAGGTCCAAAGGCTTGACGCGGCTGCCGAGGGCCCAGGCGCGGCGTTGACTTTCTTCTTCGAGGTGGAGGTCCTCCCGCCTGCGTCGCCGTCCGAGGCCGGGCCAGATTCTGCCGCGGGCGGGAACGATGCCGAGGGTGCTGCTCCTCCCCCTGCCGACACCTGAGCCTGTGGGGAAAAGTTTGTTTTAAGTATGTGAATGTTTCCTGCGGCTGCTGAGGCCTAAACATTTTTAGTGTTAGAGTATAAAGCTGTGTTTTCTTTCCTCTTGTTTCGAGCGTTTGGACTTGTTCGGTAGGAGAATCACTTATCTGAGCGTGAGTTACTTTTCGCGGAAGGTGATGAGTGAGGTATCTGTATCCCGGAGGCGTAGGAGTCCCTCGGCTCGGCCGGCCTTGTCGTTCAAGGTTTCTCTAGCTCGTTTTTAGGATTCCGTTATCGATATAGTCGAAAGGCACGAAAGTCATTTTGGTGGAAAACTTTTCCGAGGAAAATTTTGACGCAGAGGGGGTTCCCCCCTTCTAGCCCCCGAGGGAGGTTCGGTTTTTGCTGAGGCAAGACCGATCCTCCCTTGACGGTTAGACTTTTTATTTATATATGTAAAGGGATCGAGATACATGAACGACTTGAAACACTTTAAGGGTAAAAGCGACGTAGTTGTTCGATGTTCCAAGCGTTCCTGTAGACCTCACCTTGATCGTTGGCCAGCTTGTATGTCCCGGGCTTCAAAATTTTGGCGATGATGAACGGCCCTTCCCAGGGAGGAGTAAGCTTGTGGAGCCCTCAGGCGTCTTATCGTAGCCAAAGCACCAAATCTCCCACTTGGAAGCCTCGAGGTCGAATCCTTCGGGCGTGGTAGCATCACAGAGACTGCTGATACCGCGCCGAGTGTAGTAAGGCTACGTCCCGAGCCTCTTCCAGCTGGTCCAGTGAATCTTCTCGGCTGGTCTGGTTGTTTTGGTCATCGTATGCCTTTGTCCTCGGGGAACCGTATTCTAAGTCCGTGGGTAGGACGGCCTCGGCCCCATAGACTAGAAAGAACGGCGAGAAACCCGTGGCGCGGCTCGGCGTCGTCCTCATACTCCAAACCACCGAGGGTAGTTCTTTTATCCACCGCTTGCCAAACTTGTTGAGGCCGTTGTAGATCCTCGGTTTTAGTCCCTGCAAAATCATGCCATTAGCGCGCTCCACCTGCCTGTTTGTCATTGGGTGAGCTACGACGGCCTAGTCCACACGGATGTGGTGGCCTTCGCAGAAGTATAAGAACTTTTTCCCAGTGAATTGCGTGCCATTGTCGGTGATGATGAAATTTGGGACCCCAAAGCGATGGATGATGTTTGTAAAGAACGCCACCGCCTGCTTGGACCCGATGCTGGTTAAGGGTCGGACTTCGATCCACTTGGAGAATTTGTCGATGGCGACCAGCAAGTGCGTGAAGCCCTCGGGTGCCTTCTGCAAGGGACCGACGAGGTCCAGACCCCACACGGCGAACGGCCAAGTGATAGGTATTGTCTGGAGGGCCTGAGCGAGCAGGTGCGTCTATCTTGCGTAGAATTGACACCCTTGGCAGGAGCGTACAATCCTAGTGGCGTCGGCCAGTAGAAACCTTGTCGGAAAGCGTTTCCCACACGGGCTCGAGGTGCTGCATGGTGACCGCAAGCCCCCGAGTGTATTTCCTGTAACAGCTCTTGTCCTTGGGCGACGGATATGCATCGTTGGAGAATGCCTGAGGGGCTACGGTGGTACATCTCTTTTTCATCACCCAGTAAAACAAATGACTTGGCACGCCGAGCCAGTCACCGAGCATCAGCCTTGTCGAGGGGCAGCTCTCCTCGAAGGAGATATTCCAGGTACGGGGTCTGCCAGTTTAGGTTTGGTGTGACCCCACCCTGCTCTATCTCGACGTGCAGGGCCTCATCCTCGGCGGCCGAGGGTACCTCGGATTGGACCGAGGCCTCCTCGGGCTCGGGTGCGTCGTTGAGTTTGACGGATGGCTAATATATGTCCCTAGAGAAGACATTCGGGGGAACCGTCGTTCGTCCTGAGGCTATTTTAGCCAGCTCATCCGCGGTCTCGTTGTATCGTCGAGCAACATGGTTGAGTTCCAGCCCATAGAACTTATCTTCCAAGCGTCGAACTTCATCGCAGTAGGCCTCCATCTTCCGATCGCGGCAGTGAGAGTTCTTCATGACTTGGTCAACAACGAGTTGTGAGTCGCCATGAGCGTCGAGGCGCCGAACCCCTAGCTCGACGGTGATGCGCAATCCATTAACCAAGGCCTCATACTCGGTCACGTTGTTTGACGCCGGAAAATGGAGGCGTAGTACGTAGCGCACATGTTTCCCGAGGGGTGAGATGAAGAGCAAGCCAGCACCTGCTCCGGTTTTCATAAGCGACCCATCGAAGTACATGGTCCAAAGTTCGGCCTGGATTGGAGCCGTCGGCAATTGGGTGTCGACCCATTCAGCCAGGAAGTCAGCTAAGACTTGGGATTTTATGGCCTTCCGAGGAGCGAATGAAAGTGTTTCCCCCATGAGTTCCACTGCCCATTTTGCTATCCTACCCGAGGCCTCTCGGCACTGGATGATCTCTCCCAAGGGGAAGGATGACACCACAGTCACCGAGTGAGACTCGAAGTAGTGTCGCAGCTTTCGCCACGTTAGAATTACTGCGTACAGTAGCTTCTGGATTTGCGGGTAGCGGATTTTGGTCTCGGATAGCACCTCGCTGATGAAGTAGACTGGCCTCTGGATGAGCATGCATGCCCCTCTTCTCGTCTCTCGACTACGACCGCAGCACTGACCACCTGAGTGGTTGTGGCTACATAAATCAAGAGGGCTTCTCCCACAGCGGGGAGCACCAAGATGGGTGCATTAGTAAGAAGTGCCTTTAAGTTTCCGAGGGCTTCTTCGGCCTCCGGAGTCCAAGTGAAGCACTCGGCCTTCCTTAAGAGGCGGTACAAGGGCAATCCTTTCTCGCCAAGGCGCGAGATGAAGCAGCTCAGAGCCGCAAGGCATCCCATGACCCTTTGTACTCCTTTCAAATCTTTGATGGGTCCCATGTTGGTGATGGCCGCGATTTTCTCTAAGTTGGCCTCGATGCTGTAACACCCCAGGTGTTACTCAGGGTGTCCACCCAGGGCTACCCCATTTAACCTATTATCACATGAGGATTGGTTTGGGCAAAGTACATCAAACTTGGAATTCAAGGTCCTAAACAAGTGCCAACCATCTTGGGTATCATGCCCTAGCTTGTCATGCACATCTAAGGGGGAATTTCCCAAAACCCTAAAGAAAACCCCTCTTGGGCAATAGGAACCCTAGATGAAGGTATGATCAAAAGGTCATGTAAACCTTATGATCATGGCTTGGGCCAAATGTAAAAGTTGTAGTATACTTCATAAGCTACAAATGATAGTAAGGAAGTAACCCCAAAAAGATTTCAGAAAAGCCCCAAAAAGTTCACCAAAGGTTGAGCACAAGAGAAAATTCAGAATTTGCCTAAGTCTAAAAACTAACCTTTGAGCAAAGACATGTTCACCCTAATCCAAAATTCAAAACACTTCGACCCAATTGACAAAGTGGCGCCAAATTAACCCTAGAATGCCCTGGAAAGAGGTGACACCTACCCTAGGGCGTTTGACATGACTTGGCACCATTTTTGTCTCGGCTTGGACCTAGCTGACACAGCCAACTTCTCACCCCTCTATCTCCCTACCCCGACCATATCTTGACTTGGAACTCACAGCAAAAAGGTAGGATATGGAGCAGGGAAGCGACCGTACACAGTGACCTTGCCAAGATACGCACGCTAAGGTGCTCAAATCTGTCGTTGAACCATGGCAGAAGCGAGCTCCCACGTGTTCGACGCAGGCTGACACCCGGGGGCGCGCTCAGAGCACGCCCGTGCGCGAACCCCCGCGCGCCCGCGGCCGCCCGTGACCACGCCAGCGCCACGGCTATAAAGCCCGTCCCAGTGCTCGGCTGCCTTCCCCGTTGCCTCCTCCGTACCACGCCTAACTCCCCCGAGCCCGCCCTTAGCTCCGGCGACCTCCCCACGACCCGCCAGAGCCGCCCAAGAGCAACCACCGTGGCCAGCCCCTTTCCCGTCCTCCTCCGTTCGATCCAAGCCTTCAGATAGCTTCCTGGTGAGGCAGTGAATCTTACTCAAGCTTGAACCGAGGACCCGCGTCACCGGAATAGCAGAACCGTGCTCGCCGGAGTTCATTCCCCCGCCGGCACACGTGGACCGGGTAAATCACTGAGCCGTTTTCCGATTCAATGCACAGATAGCCTCTACATCATCCCAGGAAGCTCACCGTGCCCTTGGATTGAACCAGATCGCCGTGGTTTGGCCGGCACAACCGCCGCCGACGAGGGCACCCGCCTGCGCGCGTGGACCGAGCGATTCCGGCCATCCCCGCCGGCGAGCTGTACGTCGTTGTGACCGCCAGAACCTCCCCGAGCCAACCCCGCTCCTCGCCGGACCCCTCTCGCCGCCGGTAAGCCGCGCTACCCCTTTCTTCTCTGCGGGTACTGTTTACACCTGAGAGGGACCGCGGGTGAGAGGAAGAGAAAGTCAGGGGGTTTTGCGCATTGTCAGTCACACAGAGGAATAGTGGCGCAAGGGTAGATTTGAGTGGGTTGATTTAGCTTTAACCCAGGGACCTCGGTGTAAACTGCTTTTCCAGAAAACCTTATTAAATCTGATTTTAAATTTGAACAGAAACTTTGAAATTCCATAACTTCTGTTTAGTTCATCCAAATTTGGTCAAACCAATTTTGTCAGACTCTGAATAATGTAACCTACTTATGAAAAATATAATACCCCCTATGTACTATAGAAAACTTTAAGGTTCTGATTTAATTATAGTTTTGGCCAAAAGCTCAATAATAGGAAGAAAAATAGTTGTACTATTTGGCTAGGGTTAGAAAAATTTGGAGAAATTTATGTCCACCTACTGACCTAATTAAAAAATGCTAAACCTCTCTGTCAACCCCATTAAGTTAGTTTTTACCACTTATTTTACAATATGCTTAAGGTTAAGGAAAATAGAAAATGTAATTTAAATAATGAACCAGAGGGCACCCCTATTTTTGTTAGGGTACTTATTCAATGTAGTTCACTGGAAAAATCTATCATACCCTGTTTTAGTATAAAATAAGTAGGATACCTTTTATTTTAATAAAACAAGGAAAACTTAGAAAAACCCTACAAAAATAACCCCAAGGTGAAAACACCCCAACCCTTGGGATAACTAATGTTTTGTAAATAAAAACTTAGGAAAAATATAAAATCTGTTGTTTGACATTTTTCAAATAACAATGTAGTAGAAAGTACCTTTTTGGCATTTAACTTTAGAAAATCATAACTAAATGACCACCCCTTAGCTTTCTGTGGTTTTTGGCACAGAAGCCTATTATTGCTATTAGTTGCCAGCAAAAATAACCTTTAGGACAGAACCCACCCCTACTCAAGAGATGTAGTGTAGGGTGGCCTATTTTACACAACTCTTGTTATTTTTGTTTAAAGCATAGCCTTTATATTTTAAGCCTAAAATTCTTAAAACAGGCTAGAATAGCAAATGGCAACCCACTGTAATTTTTACAGAATTTTTGGAAAATATTAAACCACTGTCATAGTTCAAACCTACACTAGAAACCATAAGTAGAAAATAAAGAAAAGGAAAAGTGAATAATAGGAAATTAGTGTCATCCTAAAATTCTTAATAACTTGTCCACTGAAGTATATAAAGGCAATACCAATTCCCTATGATTATCCTCAACAAAAACCTAAGCCTAAAAGTGATAAGCATAACCCACTAGAAGCCCCGCATGACCAAGAAACCCCAAGTTACTCTTTAACTTAGTCTTTCTTCTCTTAACATAGTGTTATTAAATCCTGCATAATCATGACATACATATTCATTTCATTTCGATAGACTGCAACCTTGCTGACGGAGAGTACGTCCTCGTGCCGGAGCAAGGAGCTGCTCAGGAGGTAGTCCCAGATCCAGCACCCGAGCCTACTTCAGAGGATCTGCCTGCCACAGCCTTGGAAGGCAAGCCCCGGTTTATGCATAACCTGTTATTTATGCTATTTTAATATACTTAATGATTGTAGGGTTGATTGTGCACTTAAGTGTAGGAGTTGTTTGAAACCCTAGTTGCATGATCTCAGGAATCCCATTGAGATGAATACTAGTATGCTAAGTCGAGTAGCTGCTTTAATAATTAGGATCTCGGTAGAAGTCGAGTGAGTTTTCTAGCACTCGCGCGAGGTCAGGAATTGGCTGTATCCACTTTCTTATCATATTGATGTTGGTTTGTGGGCAACAATCCATGGGGATTGGTTGTCTACGGGATAAAAATTGGAATAAGGATTAAGGTGTGGTACCGTGAGTCAAGCGTTTGAATGTACTAAGCACATGCCGAGAAATATGGTAAATCGGTAAGCCTAGTACCTGAGTGAACCTGGCAGTGGACATATCCCCTCACGCGACCTGAGACGTGGTCTCCCATTCCGGTTATGGTGGGTACAAGTGCGGTCACTGCACGACGGCAGTCAGGGTCAGTGAGGCATTGTACGCCAAGGCGGTGAGCCTTGATCTGCTGACGGGGAATCGATAGGGACGGTTGATATGTGTGGGGACGGAGTGCCCCTACATGTCGTGTGCTTAGGTTTACCTTGCAAGGATAAAAACTCGATTCGAATCGTCTGCTTCTCGCAGCTAATGAGACTGCTTGATCCATGCTGCTACATTGAGTAACAAGTGGAATTGTGATGAGATGATACAAGATGTTGATTGCTAAAAATGTTTGCTACTATGTATGAGTAGATAGTACATCTTTAGCCTTAAGAGAGTCACACTTAATTTGACAAAGTTAAAAACTTGATTTAGAAACTCAGCTAGTGCTTTTGGCAACCAAACCCCACAGCCAAACAGCTGCATGTCTAGAGGTAGAGGAGTAGACTCCTCACACCGGGTAAGTCTAGCTGAGTATTAGTATACTCAGCCTTGCTTGTGGCATAATTTTACAGGTTCTCTGGAGGACATGGTTGCTGGAGTGAGTTGGTCGTCCATCTTGCCACCGGGTTGGACTGTCGAGTGGGACCCCACCTCGGCTGAGGAGGAACATGAGGAGTGATGGGACAGGCTTCCCCATCTCTCTGTTTATTTACCGTTAGTTTTATTCCGCTGCACTTCGAACAATGATGACTACTTTTGTGAAACTCCGATGGTGATGTAATAATTTTAATACTCCTACATGCATGGTTTTATGCTTTATTGTATTTGCTCTGTGACTCACCTTCGAGTGAGATTGTGGTACTTGATCCTGTTAGTGGCCTAGTCGGACTAGATCCGAGGGATTGACGGGTTATTCCCATTTAAGTGTGGTCTAGCCTCTAAGGCGGGACTTAGGCACTTAAGTCGGAATAATTCGGGCAGTTCCGCCACAGCTGGTATCAGAGCTTGTACCACCACAGAGGAATCAATAAAATGTAAATACCATCTTTTTCCAAATAAAACTTGATAGCAACAATGTTGGATAGATAGTAGGACGAGCAGGATAGACCTAGGATGTGAAGCCTTAGGGTGATAGAAGGGTAGCTAGGTGGCTACGTAATTAGGCCCTATAGGCCATCTTAAGGGATGGGAGTTCTTCCCTATCCCCTTATATTGGTGAGGTCGTTCAGGACGAGCATGCATGCATTTCTAAATTAAACAAATGGATATTGAGTAAAGACTTAAAACAAGATGATAACCAACTAAGTCCCCAATACCATTTTATTTAACTAGAGAAAGGCTGAGTTTTATTTTTCTCGTTCTTTTTATAATTCTTTTTCCTTTACTTACGCTTAACCGTACACTGATGACTTCCCACGGATCCTCAGATGACGGTAATGCACTGTCCCACACTGACGGGCTTGCACGAGAGGGCTTTCCCCGCATTTTGTGGGAGGTACTTCAGGGGGCAGGATATACGACACCCCCTCGATACGCGGTGCAGCAGTTCGAGAAGCACCGAGTGCCCCGCTGTAGGGTGAGGATGACCTTGGAGCCTCATCCCCTGCAGCTAGGCTGGCGCTCGTTGGACTCTGAGTCTTTTGGATACCGGGCTGAGGACACGATCGAGGCGATCGCTCTGCACGGGTTGACCACTTTCTGCGGGTTCCATCCTTTGGAGCCGTCTACCCACCCCATTGGCTTGTTCCCCGCCGAAAGGGAGGATGACCCAATGTGGAAGGATCGGGTGGAGCATGCCAAGGATATCTGGGCCATCTACCCCGGACAGACTGCACACTTGACCGTACGGTGCATGAATGCTCTGTACCGTCTGCAAGTGATGCGCGGGGAGGCGATGTCCCATTTGATGGCACTATTGGAGGCGACCAAGATCACTTTGGACAACAGAGAGGAGCTCATGGTTGATTTGTCCACAGAAATGGTGGAAAAGGACTTGCAGGTGGAGCAGCTATCCACTGATATCCAAGAGTTGGAGGAATTGGTGGGCACCAGGGAGAACACCATCGAGGTTCTCGAGGATCAGCTCATTAACACTCAGCAACAACTTGCTGAGGCTAACGAGCACTTGGATATGCATCACCAGGAGATCCAGGATATTGAAGCCAACGAGGACGTCGACATCGAGGGAGGAGATGAGCCTGCCTCTAGTCTGGACACCGCTGGCTCAGGGAGACCACCTTCCCCTGAGTCGAGTGTAATTGCCTCGTTCGCTCACTAGGTGTCAGGGATAGAGTTAGAAGTCGGTGATGGTAGGACTCCTCGCAGCTAGCTTAGCTTTTGCACCCTTGGGGTACTAGGCTAGATAGAGTTGAGTCTTTTTGGGACTAATGATGTAACCGTGGTAAACTCTCTTGGAAGCATGATTGATGGATGCTGTTATCAGTTTTAAATTTGGAAGGAAAATTTTATGCCTTTTTAAATCCTTTTTGTTTAAGTTGGAATCTATCATTTTGCTTTCGACTCTTTTCGCCGCGATTAAACCTTGAACTTGGAGATATGGTGTTAAGTATATATGTGGTTTTTCAGATGGCCGGGAGGCAGCGTCGTGGCCAGAATGAGCGCGTTCCTCCTTCGCCGCCACCGCCTCCCACTCTGCAGGAGCTAATGGCTCAGCAGAATGAGATCTTGAGACAACTGGCTCAGCGTCAGCCACCACCTCAGCATTATGGTGGTGGAGACCATCAGCGTCACCCAGCGGCAGCCACCTACCAGGAGTTCCTCAGCACCCAACCACCACTATTCACAAGGGCAGAGGACCCACTTGATGCAGATGTGTGGTTGCGAGTAGTGGAATCCAAATTCCCGCTACTCCATGGAGCTTGTTCCGAGGTCACTAAAGTCAGGTTCACCACCCAGCAGCTTCGCGGACCCGCAAGGACTTGGTGGGACCATTTTCTTGCTATGCAGCCAGAGGACCGAGAGGTAGAGTGGAGAGAGTTCAAGGCAGCTTTCTGGGGACACCACATACCAGCCGGGATTATGGACCGAAAGCTCAACGAGTTTCTGGCACTCACTCAGGGCAACAGGACAGTGTTGCAGTATGCCCAGACTTTTAATGACTTGTGCAGTATGCTGGATATCACGCATATACGGATGAGAAGAAGAGAGACAGGTTCAGGAGGGGGCTCAACACTAAGCTCCGTGACCGTCTCAACACCGTCAGGGCCAACAGCTACAATGAGTTGGTCAACATGGCTATCTCCCAGGAGGACTGCATTACAGCTCGACAGGCAGAAAAGAAGAGGAAGACCCCTGTGGCAGGACCTTCAGCTCAGCCACAACGCTTCAGGATTGTGTCCGACACACAGAACAGGGGACCCCAGCAGCAGCAAGGGAGATGGGTGATCTGACCACAGCAGCAGCAGCAGCAGGCACCCAACCGCACCCAGTTTCTCGCTCAGAGGAACAATCAGCAGCAACAGCAGTACCGCCAGGCAAATGACAACAGGTGTTTCACATGTGGCAACACCGGACATTATGCCAAAAATTGCCCCAGGAACCAGCAGAGGCAGGGGTAGAATGTTAATCAGAACCAAGGCAAGAGACAGAAGGTGCAAGTGAGGCAAGGCAGGCTAAACTTCACCACCATGGCTGATATTCCAGAGGGAGCACCCGTCATGACCAGTATCTTTACAGTTTTGAATTATCCGGCCATTATTCTTTTTGATTCTGGTGCGTCGCATAGTTTTATCAGTGCCAAATTTAGTGCCAAGTGCCAATTACCTTTTCACCACACCAATGGGGGTATCACAATTTCAACACCAGGAGGCAGGGTTGCCACTTACCAAATTAACAAGAATGTGCCTATAAGGTTTGGTAGTCTGATAATTAAAACCAACCTCCTCATTTTGGGATTGGATAGTGTGGATATCATATTGGGAACTGACTGGTTGACCAGAAATCAGGCTGTGATGGATATTGCAGCTAGGGCCATTGAGGTGCACTCACCAACTTGTGGTGGAACCACACTATATTTGCCTGACCAGGGTTGTACCCGTTCTTGTGCCTTCATTATGATAGAGTCCCTAGTAGAAAAGATCCCATTGGTCTGTGACTACCCAGATGTGTTTCCGGATGAATTGCCAGGGATGCCACCTGACCGAGACATCGAGTTCGCCATTGAATTGCAACCTGGGACTGCTCCTATCTCCAAGAGACCCTATAGGATGCCTCCCGCGGAATTGGCAGAACTGAAAAAGCAATTGCAAGAGTTGTTGGACAAGGGGTTTATTCGCCCAAGTACTTCACCATGGGGATGTCCAGCCCTATTTGTGAAGAAAAAGGATGAGAGCTTGAGAATGTGTGTTGACTACCGCCCTCTTAATGCGGTGACTATCAAGAACAAATACCCACTGCCCCGCATTGATGTTCTGTTCGATCAGTTGGTAGGAGCCAAGGTATTCTCCAAAATAGACCTTCGCTCAGGTTACCATCAGATCAAGATCCGTGCCAGTGATATTTCCAAGACGGCTTTCTCTACCAGATATGGGCTGTATGAGTTTTTGGTGATGTCTTTTGGGCTGACCAATGCCCCGGCTTATTTCATGTACCTGATGAACTCAGTGTTTATGCCAGAGTTGGATAAGTTCGTGGTCGTTTTCATTGATGATATTCTGGTCTATTCCAAGAATGAAGCCGAACATACTGAGCACCTGCACATCGTGCTTCAGCGACTGCGCGATCATCATCTTTATGCTAAGTTGTCTAAATGTGAATTCTGGCTGAAGGAGATCAAATTCTTTGGTCACACAATTTCTCAGGATGGGATATCAGTTGATCCTGAGAAGGTACAAGAGGTGATGGATTGGAAACCCCCGACTACAGTGAGGTAGATCCGGAGTTTTTTGGGTTTGGCAGGGTATTATCGACGATTTATTCCGGATTTTTCCAGAATTGCTAAACCAATGACTGAACTGTTGAAGAAGGGAGTCAAGTATGATTGGAGTCAAAAGTGCGAAGATGCCTTTCATACTTTGAGGCAGCATCTTACGACAGCCCCGGTGCTGGCTCAACCGGATAACACCAAGCCATTTGAAGTTTATTGTGATGCTTTCGGTACTGGTTTGGGATGTGTTTTGATGCAAGATAACAGAGTAATTGCTTATGCTTCCCGAGCACTCAGACCCCATGAGCAGAACTACCCCACACATGATCTGGAATTGGCAGCTGTGGTTCATGCTCTTAAGATATGGAGACACTACTTGATGGGAGCCCACTGTAACATCTACACTGATCACAAGAGTCTCAAATACATCTTCACTCAGGCAGATCTGAACATGAGGCAGAGGAGGTGGTTGGAGTTAATCAAGGACTATGATTTGGAGGTGCATTACCATCCTGGTAAAGCCAATGTTGTAGCAGATGCCTTGAGCAGAAAGGCCCAGTGCAATTGTATGAGCATGGATGCGAGAGTTACCACCCTGTGCGATGAATTGTGCAAGCTGAACCTGGAAGTTGTTTCTTCGGGTGACTTAAGTTATATCTCGGTAGAGCCCACGTTGCAAGAGCAGATAGTCAGGGCACAGATTGAGGATAAGGGTGTTCAGGTTATCAAGGAAATGATCAAGCAAAAGGCCGAAAAATACAAGTGCTTCCGGCAGGACAACAAGGGAATTCTATGGTTTGGAGATTGATTGGTTGTTCCCAAGGACCCTGCGCTCAGAAAGAAGATACTAGATGAAGCTCACCTTTCCAAATTCTCCATGCACCCTGGTAGTAACAAGATGTACCATGATCTCAGATCTTTATATTGGTGGACCAGGATGAAGAGAGAAATTGCCAAGTACATATCCGAGTGCGATACCTACCAGAGAATCAAAGCCAGTCATTTGAAGGCAGCAGGCCCTTTGCAACCCCTTCCCATACCATCTTGGAAATGGGAGGACATTTGCATGGACTTCATAGTGGGATTGCCCAATACCTCCAGGCACCATGATTCTATTTGGGTTATTGTGGACAGATTAACTAAGACTGCTCATTTCTTGCTAGTGCACACCACCCACAGGACAGAGAAGTATGCAGAGATCTACATTGACCAGATAGTTCGTCTGCATGGGATACCAAGGACTATAGTCTCAGACCGAGGAGCACCATTTGTGGCACGATTTTGGGAACAATTGCAGGAATCACTTGGGACCCAGGTCATACGAAGCTCAGCCTATCATCCCCAAACCGATGGCCAGACAGAAAGGGTGAATCAGATTTTGGAAGACATGTTGCGAGCATGTGCACTACACTACGGAAAGGATTGGGACAAGTGTCTTTCCTTGGCAGAGTTTTCTTACAATAATAGCTATCAGTCCAGTCTAAAGATGGCACCTTTTGAAGCCTTATATGGGAGAAGGTGTAGGACCCCATTGAATTGGTCTCAAGCAGGAGAGAGGGAAATTTTTGGGCCAAATTTGGTACTTGAAGCAGAAGCAAAGGTCAGAATTATCAAGAAGAACCTAGAAGCTGCTCAGGCCAGGCAAAAGAGCTATCATGACAAGAGGCGGAAGCCTCTACAGTTTGAGGTGGGAGATCATGTTTATCTTAAGGTATCACCCACCAAGGGTGTCCAGCGATTCGGGATCAAGGGCAAGTTAGCTCCTCGTTACATTGGACCCTACAAGATCAAGGAAGCTTGTGGACCCATTGCCTATCAACTGAAGTTGCCACCCAGCATGTCAGCTGTTCATGATGTGTTCCAGACTTGTCCTATCAAGAGTACCTCGTCAAGGTATTAGATCAGAAGGAGAGATCAACTCGGGCAAGATCAGTCAGAATGTATAAGGTTCAGTGGAGTCACCATTCATCAGAAGAAGCTACATGGGAGACTGAGGATTTTCTACGCTCTCGCTTCCCCGACTTTCTGCCCAAAGGAGTCGGTACGTACCCCAAAACCCCCACCCCCACCTGCCCTTTGAATACAATTAGAAGAAAAACTTAGATAACAAGGATAGTCTAAGTTGTGGATTTAACTTAAAAAGGGCTTCCTTCTGAAGTTTCAAAGAGAATGACATTCGAAGAGCAGTTAACAAGAGAAACTTGAGTATAAAGAAAGAGTAGCACACCAACACACCTTCAAGCACCCCTCCAAGGGACTCTACCTAAAATCTCGGGACGAGATTCCTTTAAGGGGGGAGGGCTGTAACACCCCAGGTGTTACTCACGGTGTCCACCCAGGGCTACCCCATTTAACCTATTATCACATGAGGATTGGTTTGGGCAAAGTACATCAAACTTGGAATTCAAGGTCCTAAACAAGTGCCAACCATCTTGGGTATCATGCCCTAGCTTTTCATGCACATCTAAGGGGGAATTTCCCAAAACCCTAAAGCAAACCCCTCTTGGGCAATAGGAACCCTAGATGAAGGTATGATCAAAAGGTCATGTAAACCTTATGATCATGGCTTGGGCCAAATGTAAAAGTTGTAGTATACTTCATAACCTACAAATGATAGTAAGGATGTAACCCCCAAAAGATTTCAGAAAAGCCCCAAAAAGTTCACCAAAGGTTGAGCACAAGAGAAAATTCAGAATTTGCCTAAGTCTAAAAACTAACCTTTGAGCAAAGATCCCACATGTTCACCCTAATCCAAAATTCAAAACACTTCGACCCAATTGACAAAGTGGCGCCAAATTAACCCTAGAATGCCCTGGAAAGAGGTGACACCTACCATAGGGCGTTTGACACGACTTGGCACCATTTTTGTCTCGGCTTGGACCTAGCTGACACAGCCAACTTCTCACCCCTCTATCTCCCTACCCCGACCATATCTTGACTTGGAACTCACAGCAAAAAGGTAGGATATGGAGCAGGGAAGCGACCGTACACAGTGACCTTGCCAAGATACGCACGCTAATGTGCTCAAATCTACCGTTGAACCATGGCAGAAGCGAGCTCGCACGTGTTCGACGCAAGCTGACACCCGGGGGCGCGCTCAGAGCACGCCCGTGCGCGAACCCCCGCGCGCCCGCGGCCGCCCGTGACCACGCCAGCGCCACGGCTATAAAGCCCGTCCCAGTGCTCGGCTGCCTTCCCCGTTGCCTCCTCCGAACCACGCCTAACTCCCCCGAGCCCGCCCTTAGCTCCGGCGACCTCCCCGCGACCCGCCAGAGCCGCCCGAGAGCAACCACCGTGGCCAGCCCCTTTCCCGTCCTCCTTCGTTCGATCCAAGCCTTCAGATAGCTTCCTGGTGAGGCCGTGAAGCTTACTCAAGCTTGAACCGAGGACCCGCGTCACCGGAATAGCAGAACCGTGCTCGCCGGAGTTCATTCCCCCGCCAGCGCACGTGGACCGGGTAAATCACTGAGCCATTTTCTGATTCAATGCACAAATAGCCTCTACATCATCCCAAGAAGCTCACCGTGCCCTTGGATTGAACCAGATCGCCGTGGTTTGGCCGGCACACCCGCCGCCGACGAGGGCACCCGCCTTCGCGCGTGGACCGAGCGATTCCGGCCATCCCCGCCGGCGAGCCGTACGTCGTTGTGACCGCCAGAACCTCCTCGAGCCAACCCCGCCCCTCGCCGGACCCCTCTCGCCGCCGGTAAGCCGCGCCACCCCTTTCTTCTCTACGGGTACTGTTTACACCTGAGAGGGACCGCGGGTGAGAGGAAGAGAAAGTCAGGGGGTTTTGCGCATTGTTAGTCACATAGAGGAATAGTGGCGCAGGGGTAGATTTGAGTGGGTTGATTTAGCTTTAACCCAGGGACCTCGGTGTAAACTGCTTTTCCAGAAAACCTTATTAAATCTGATTTTAAATTTGAACAGAAACTTTGAAAATCCATAACTTCTGTTTAGTTCATCCAAATTTGGTCAAACCAATTTTGTCAGACTCTGAATAATGTAACCTACTTATGAAAAATATAAAACCCTCTATGTACTATAGAAAACTTTAAGGTTCTGATTTAATTATAGTTTTGGCCAAAAGCTCAATAATAGGAAGAAAAATAGTTGTACTATTTGGCTAGGGTTAGAAAAACTTGGAGATATTTATGTCCACCTACTGACCTAATTAAAAATGCTAAACCTCTCTATCAACCCCATTAAGTTAGTTTTTACCACTTATTTTACAATATGCTTAAGGTTAAGGAAAATAGAAAATGTAATTTAAATAATGAACCAGAGGGCACCCCTATTTTTGTTAGGGTACTTATTCAATGTAGTTCACTGGAAAAATATATCATACCCTGTTTTAGTATAAAATAAGTAGGATACCTTTTATTTTAATAAAACAAGGAAAAATTAGAAAAACCCTACAAAAAAAACCCCAAGGTGAAAACACCCCAACCCTTGGGATAACTAATGTTTTGTAAATAAGAACTTAGGAAAAATATAAAATCTGCTGTTTGACATTTTTCAAATAACAATTTAGTAGAAAGTGCCTTTTTGGCATTTAACTTTAGAAAATCATAACTAAATGACCACCCCTTAGCTTTCTGTGGTTTTTGGCACAGAAGCCTATTATTGCTATTAGTTGCCAGCAAAAATAACCTTTAGGACAGAACCCACCCCTGCTCAAGAGATGTTGTGTAGAGTGGCCTATTTTACACAACTCTTGTTATTTTTGTTTAAAGCATAGCCTTTATATTTTAAGCCTCAAATTCTTAAAACAGGCTAGAATAGCAAATGGCAATCCACTGTAATTTTTACAGAATTTTTGGAAAATGTTAAACCACTGTCATAGTTCAAACCTACACTAGAAACCATAAGTAGAAAATAAAGAAAAGGAAAAGTGAATAATAGGAAATTAGTGTCATCCTAAAATTCTTAATAACTTGTCCACTGAAGTATATAAAGGCAATACCAATTCCCTATGATTATCCTCAACAAAAACCTAAGCCTAAAAGTGATAAGCATAACCCACTAGAAGCCCCGCATGACCAAGAAACCCCAAGTTACTCTTTAACTTAGTCTTTCTTCTCTTAACATAGTGTTATTAAATCCTGCATAATCATGACATACATATTCATTTCATTTCGATAGACTGCAACCTTGCTGACGGAGAGTACGTTCTCGTGCCGGAGCAAGGAGCTGCTCAGGAGGTAGTCCCAGATCCAGCACCCGAGCCTACTTCAGAGGATCTGCCTGCCACAGCCTTGGAAGGCAAGCCCCGGTTTATGCATAACCTGTTATTTATGCTATTTTAATATACTTAATGATTGTAGGGTTGATTGTGCACTTAAGTGTAGGAGTTGTTTGAAACCCTAGTTGCATGATCTCAGGAATCCCATTGAGATGAATACTAGTATGCTAAGTCGAGTAGCTGCTTTATTAATTAGGATCTCGGTAGAAGTCGAGTGAGTTTTCTAGCACTCGCGCGAGGTCAGGAATTGGCTGTATCCACTTTCTTATCATATTGATGTTGGTTTGTGGGCAACAATCCATGGGGATTGGTTGTCTACGGGATAAAAATTGGAATAAGGATTAATGTGTGGTACCGTGAGTCAAGCGTTTGAACGTACTAAGCACATGCCGAGAAATATGGTAAATCGGTAAGCCTAGTACCTGAGTGAACCTGGCAGTGGACATATCCCCTCACGCGACCTGAGACGTGGTCTCCCATTCCGGTTATGGTGGGTACAAGTGCGGTCACTGCACGACGGCAGTCGGGGTCAGTGAGGCATTGTACGCCAAGGCGGTGAGCCCTGATCTGCTGACGGGGAATCGATGGGGACGGTTGATATGTGTGGGGACAGAGTGCCCCTACATGTCGTGTGTTTAGGTTTACCTTGCAAGGATAAAAACTCGATTCGAATCGTCTGCTTCTCGCAACTAATGAGACTGCTTGATCCATGCTGCTACATTGAGTAACAAGTGGAATTGTGATGAGATGATACAAGATGTTGATTGCTAAAAATGTTTGCTACTATGTATGAGTAGATAGTACATCTTTAGCCTTAAGAGAGTCACACTTAATTTGACAAAGTTAAAAACTTGATTTAGAAACTCAGCTAGTGCTTTTGGCAACCAAACCCCACAGCCAAACAGCTGCATGTCTAGAGGTAGAGGAGTAGACTCCTCACACCGGGTAAGTCTAGCTGAGTATTAGTATACTCAGCCTTGCTTGTGGCATAATTTTACAGGTTCTCTGGAGAACATGGTTGCTGGAGTGACTTGGTCGTCCATCTTGCCACCGGGTTGGACTGTCGAGTGGGACCCCACCTCGACTGAGGAGGAACATGAGGAGTGATGGGACAGGCTTCCCCATCTCTCTGTTTATTTACCGTTAGTTTTATTCCGCTGCACTTCGAACAATGATGACTACTTTTGCAAAACTCCGATGGTGATGTAATAATTTTAATACTCCTACATGCATGGTTTTATGCTTTATTGTATTTGCTCTGTGACTCACCTTCGAGTGAGATTGTGGTACTTGATTCTGTTAGTGTCCTAGTCGGACTAGATCCGAGGGATTGACGGGTTATTCCCATTTAAGTGTGGTCTAGCCTCTAAGGCGGGACTTAGGCACTTAAGTCAGAATAATTCGGGCAGTTCCGCCACAGATGCCTTGTTCGGAGACGATGAACCCTAGGAGCATGCCCCAGGGGACTCCGAAGACACACTTCTCGGGATTGAGTTTTACGCCCTTCGCTCTTAGGCACCTGAATGTCACTTCAAGGTCAGAGAGGAGGTCAGAGGCTTTCCTTGTTTTGACAACAATGTCATCGACGTAAGCCTCGACCGTGCTGCCGATGTGTTCTCCAAACACATGGTTCATGCACCTTTGGTATGTTGCACCTGCATTCCTCAAGCCAAATGGCATAGTATTATAACAATACATGCCAAAAGGTGTGATGAAAGAAGTCGCGAGCTGGTCGGATTCTTTCATCTTGATTTGGTGATAGCCTGAATAGGCATCAAGGAAAGACAGGGTTTCGCACCCAGCGGTGGAGTCCACAATTTGATCGATGCGGGGCAGAGGGTAGGGAACTTTTGGACATGCTTTGTTTAACCTAGTGTAGTCTACACACATCCTCCATTTCCCACCTTTTTTCCTTACAAGTATAGGGTTAGCTAACCATTCTGGATGGAATACCTCTTTGATGAACCCTGCAGCCATTAGCTTGTAGACCTCCTCGCCTATGGCTCTGCGCTTTTCTTCATCAAAACAGCGTAGGTGCTGTTTCACGGGTCGGGCACCAGCTCGGATGTCCAGTGAGTGCTCGGCGACATCCCTCGGTATACCTGGCATGTCCGAGGGACTCCACGCAAAAACTTCGGTGTTTGCACGGAGAAAGTTGACAAGCACTGCTTCCTATTTGGGGTCGAGCTCAGAGCCGATCCTGACTTTCTTGCTGGCGTCGTTGCTGGGGTCGAGAGAGACGGACTTAACCGCCTCAGCTGGTTCGAAGTTGCCGGCGTGCCGCTTCGCGTCGGGCGCCTCTTTGGAGAGGCAATCCAGGTCGGCGATGAGGGCTTCGGACTCGGCGATGGCCTCGGTGTACTCCACACATTCCACGTCGCACTCGTAAGCATGGCAGTATGTGGATCCGATGGTGACGGTTCCCTTGGGGCCTGGCATCTTGAGCTTGAGGTACGTGTAGTTGGGGACGGCCATGAACTTGGCGTAGCACGGTCTTCCCAGCACCGCGTGATAGGTCCCTCGGAACCCGACCACCTCGAAAGTGAGGGTTTCCTTTCGGAAGTTGGAGGGAGTTCTGAAGCAGACAGGCAAATCAAGTTGCCCAAGGGGCAAGACACGCTTGCCGGGGACAATCTCATGAAAGGGTGCTGCACCGGCCCGGATCATGGACAGATCGACCCCAAGAGCCCTAGGGTCTCGGCGTAGATGATGTTGAGGCTGCTGCCTCCGTCCATGAGGACCTTGGTGAGCCTAGCGTTGCCGATGACAGGGTCAACAAGAAGCGGGTACCTTCCTGGGCTCGGTACGCAGTCGGGGTGGTCGCCTTGGTCAAAGGTAATGGGTTTGTCGGACCACTCTAGGTAGACTGGCGTCGCTACCTTCACCGAGCAGACCTCCTGGCGCTCTTGCTTGCGGTGTCGAGCTGAAGCATTCGCCACTTGCCCGCCGTAGATCATGAAGCAGTTGTGGACCTCCAGGAACTCTTCTTCCTTGTCGCCCCCCTTCTTGTTGTTGCCTTGGTCCTTGCCACCTTCTACCGAGGGCCCAGCCTTATTGAAGTAACGCCGGAGCATGTCGCATTCTACAAGGGTGTGCTTGACGGGACCCCTGTGATAGGGGCACGACTCCTTGAGCATCTTGTCGAACATGTTGGCCCCTCCGGGAGGTTTGCGAAGATTCCGGTGCTCGGCAGCAGCGATGAGATCCGCGTCAACAGCGTCGCGTTTTGCTTGCGCCTTCTTCCTGGTCTTCTTCTTCGTGCCACGCTGGACGGACGCCTCGGGGACATCTTTCTTCTGTCTTCCCTGAGGCTGCTTGTCCTTCCGGAAGATAGCTTTGACCGCCTCCTGACTAGAGGCGAACTTGGTGGCTATGTCCATCAATTCGCTCGCCTTGGTGGGAGTCTTGCGTCCCAGTTTGCTTACCAGGTCCCGACAAGTGGTGCCGGCAAGGAATGCTCCGATGACGTCCGAGTCGGTGATGTTAGGTAACTCGGTGCACTGCTTTGAAAACCGTCGGATGTACTCTCGCAGGGATTCCCCTAGCTGCTAGCAGTAGCTCCAAAGATCCCATGAGTTCCCAGGGCGCACGTACGTACCTTGGAAATTTCCAGCGAAGGCCTTGACTAGGTCATCCTAGCCGAAGATCTGTGTAGGAGGCAGATGCTCCAGCCAGACCTGGGCAGCGTCGGAGAGGAAAAGGGGGAGGTTGCGGATGATGAGGTTGTCATCGTCCGTCCCTCCCAACTGGCACGCCAGCCTGTAATCCGCGAGCCACAACTCCGGCCTCGTCTCCCCTGAGTACTTGGTAATGGTAGTCGGGGCTCGGAACCGGGCCGAGAACGGCGCCCGTCGGATGGCCCGGCTGAAGACCCGCGGACCTAGTGGTTCGGGCGAGGGGCTCCGATCCTCCTCACTATCGTAGCGTCCCCCGCGCCTGGGGTGGTAGCCTCGGCACACCTTCTCCTCGAGGCGGGCTCGACGATCGCGTCGGTGTTGCTCGTCGCCGAGGCGATCCCGGGCGGCAGGTGTCCTGTCTCCTGTGCGCTCGGTGTGGACCGAGGCCTCGCACATGCGTCGGGAGGACGCTGCGTGATGCTCCAAGGGGCCTCCTCGCCTCCGGGAGGCAGAGCTCTCGGCTCGTCAGACAGCGGTGTTTTCCAGGAGATCCTTGAGTTCGCCCTGGATACGTTGCCCCTCGGTGGTGGATGGCTCCGGCATTGTTCGAAGTAACATCGCTGCTGCAGCTAGGTTCTGGCCGACCCCGCTAAAGGCCGGGGGCAGCCCTGCCCTGGCATTGCCAATGATACGGCGCTGGACGTCCCGAGCCCGATGACGCGCTCCTCCGGCGAGTGCTCGGCCTACCCACTCCTGCTCGATGTTTTGTCGAAGCTGCACAAGTCGCCCTGTTTCTTCGTCGAGCTTGGCCTGCATCTCGCGGAGTTGCTCGAGCTGTGTGCCATGACCCCCCGCAGGGACTCGGACCACATCTAGCTCCCGCGGGATCTCAACGTGAGACGCAGGCACAGGGGCGTCGTCATTTTCTGGCATGCCGAGGTGGTTGTCTTCGTCGTGATCCTCCTAATCAATGTGGAAGCACTCGCGAGTTGGGTCGTAACCCTCATCGTCAAGGCTGTGGTCATCGTCGGAGCAGCCGGAGAGGCAGTAGTCACATGTGGACATGAAGTCTCGCATGGCACTGGGATCACAGAGTCCAGAGAAATCCCAACTGAAGTCGGGGTCGTCCTCTTCCTCGGAACCCGTGGGTCTGGAGGTTGAGGCGACCGTCAACAGGTTCCAAGTTGACCACATATGATACCCTGGAAGGTCAGGATATGCCCTTGCAAAAGCGTTCACCGAAGTGGGGTCGCTTGGTGGATCGAAGCTGAATCTAAAAGGAACAGGATGGGAAACGGATGGTACCTCCTGGTTGATGGACGGTGGTGAAGTCGCATCGGGGATGGAATGTGTCGTTATCTCAGGTGCGAGACTAATGTCCAACAAGTCCCTCGCAAGGGTGCCGGTGTCATCAGTCCGCTTGGGGTTGGCACGTTGCTGGGAAGCGACACCCGTCGTTGTCTTAGGTGCGAGGACAACACCCGACATGTCCCCCGCAGGGGTGCCGGCGTCATCGGCTCGCTCTAGTCCGACAGCCGACGAGGTGCCGCCTCCTGCCTGGCCACGGTTGCTCTGTCTTCTCCTTCTCCGGCGAGGAGGGTGGCGTGGCAAACCCGAGTGTTCCTCTTCCGCCACAGGGGGAAGTCGTCGTCGAGTTCGCCTCCGCCGGGCGAGCCGACGACCGTCGTTGTTGCCGTGCTGCGGGGGGAGGAGTACCATGTCGTAGCTGCCGTCGCGGGACATGAACTCGAGACTCCCAAAGCGGAGCACCGTCCCGGGCTGAAGAGGCTGTAGAAGATTGTCCATCTGGAACTCAACGGGAAAGTATTGCCAACACGCAGCAGGCCCCTACCTGGCGCGCCAACTGTCGGCGTCTTGGACCCGCGAGGACCCTCAGTCGACTAGTGAATTTAACACTGTGTGTCCCTGCCCAGATGGGTTGATGCAAGATGAAACACAAGAGGGGGGATGAGGCTTATATTATATTGCACCGGGGTGCTCGTAGTAGGGGTTACAAGCGTCGAGAGAGAGAGAGGGTTCGGCCTTGGAGTGAGCCGTCTGAGTTAGGCCTCCTTCGCCTCCGCCCTCGCCCCTCCCCTGGGAAGGCCCTGGACATCCCCTTTTATAGATACAAGGAGATGATCCAGCTGTACATATGGGGGTGTAGCTATGTGCTAACGTGGCAGGCAGAGAAGTGCTTGAGCCCTGTAGAAGCACAGCTGACGGTGCGGCCCGGGGTCCTGCTGACGTTTCTTTGCCTTCGTAGGGAGTTGAGAACAATCGACGTCATGGACGCATGCAGGGAACCATCATTACCTGTTGCCGGAGTAATCTAGATGGGACACCGGTCTTGTTCCTTTGTAGCCTGAGGCAGCTAGCTAGGGGTAGGGTAATGATGTATCCGTGTGGCATAGTCGGTCCGAGGCCGAGGTCGGGCGAGGCGGAGACTTCTCCTGAGGCCGAGACTGAGGTCGGGCGAGGCAGAGACCTCCTCCTGAGGTCGGGCGAGGCTGAGGCCGAGGCCCGAGGCCGAGGCGGAGACCTTTTCCCGAGGCCGAGGCTGAGGTCGGGCGAGGCGGAGCTCCCTGTTGCGCCCGAGGCTAAACTCGGGGGAGGTCGTGACTTACTGTTGTTAGTTTTACCCTAGTGGTTGGCACAGTAGTCAGAACGGGGTGAATAGTGTTGTTTCCCTGTCAGAACGATCAGTAAAGGGGGTGAAGTGATTGCGGTCATTTCGACCTTGCCAGCTGAGGCGCGCGTGTCAGGATAAGATATCAGGTGATCCCCGCATTAAATGCGCATGCGATACGGTCGGTGGTAAGGCGATATGGTCGAGGTTGTTGTACGACAAAGTTGGCCCGAGCTTGGCCTCAGGCAAGCCGGGGGGTGCGCCCACTGCCTGAGGGGGCCCTCGGGCGAGGCGTGAATCCGTCCGGGACTACTGTTCTTGCCCGAGGCCGGGCTCGGGCGAGACGAGATCGCGTCCCTTGGTAGACGAGGCCCTGACTTGAACCGTGCTTATCAGTCTTTATGGTTTGTTTTGAGGATGTTTTCCAGCCATGCTTAGGAGTATTGGGGGTACCCCTAATTACGGTACCCGACACCTTCGGTACCCGACCAAAACGAAGGTTGAATCGGGTAATGGATGCCTTAAACTTTGAATGCCCTGACTATGAACGACTAAGCAAAGGTGCCGAAGGGCCAAAGAGAAAAAGGGTTGTCAGTGTTATGAGTAGACAGGCTGCTAGGATGGTAAAAGAAGATGAAAAAACTTTGAAAAAGAGAAAATCCAGTCCTGAGCCGAAGGTGGCGACCTCAAAGAAGAGAAAAACTGCAAGTCCAGAGCCGAAGATGGCTGAGATAGAAGAGGGAGCTCCTTCGACACCTTCTGCTGCCGAAGTAGAAGAAATTTTAAAGGTAATGACCGAATCCTTACCTATCAAGCTGCTAAGTCCATTGAGGCCGCAACTGACGAAGCTTTTACAGAAGAAGGACGAGCCTTCGGCAGCGAAGAAGGCGGTTGGGCCAAAAAAGCGAATGATTGTTACTGTTATGCAAGCTATTGAGGAAACACCACCGCCGGCCTCAGCGTCAAAAATAACAACAGCTGCCGAAGTTGCTGCTTCTGCCGAAGCTACCAACCTGGAGAGTACATTATCTGATATCGATAAAGTGCTCTTGGATTTGGCTGTGGAGGAGACTGCTGCTTCTGCAGAAGAAGTTCTAGCCACAGTGCCTGAAAAAGGGAAGGAAGTTGCCAAATATATTTCGGAAGAAAAAGACTTCAATTTTCAAAATATAATTGGTCAAAAATTATCCAAGGCTGAGAAAGAGGAGCTACAGGAGTATGCTATATCCTGTGGCTACCAGCCAGGAGCGATGCTCTTCAGCGGAATTAACGAAGAAGCCTTAGGATGTATTCGAGATCGAACTGGAGCAAAGATTATCAGCACTCTGTCAAAGAGTGTTGGTTTTCCGAAGCTTGAAGCTGACATCAGTCGCTACCGACGATAGCATATCGTCCACAGTTTATTCTATTCTAATTTTAAGGTAAAGTTTTTCCCTCAACTTTTTATTGTTTGCGATGAAGGTGATTTTTGATGAAGGTTATTTTTCACAGAGTATGCTACTAAGTAAAGCCTTGAGGATGCAACAGGACCTCGAAGATAAGAAGAATGAAGTTATAATTGAAGGCTTGGAAAGTAAAATCAAATATCATGAAGCTGCTCTTGAAAAGAAAGATTTTCTTCTTCAAATAATGGAGGGTTCACTGTCAGATGCCCAAGCCGAAATTGCCAGACTAAACAGTGAACTCCTCTTGAAGTCAGAAAGCTTCGAACAAGAAAAGAAGAATTTTGATGTGAAGCTTGAAGCCGAAGTTGAAAAAGTTCGAATTTGCAAAAATCCTTGAAAGAGCTTTAGGACAAATGCTTAATCTTTGGCAATTGGTGTGTGCAACGACTGAAGCAGGTCTTCAACTCAGTTGGAGCCATCTCTAAAAATTTGAACCTTCGGTTGAAGACCAGTCAAGCACCTTCGAACATATTGAGGGCGAAGTTGATGCGCTTGACGAAGTTATAGTTGTGCATGGTGACTTATGTGCCCTGCTAGCTTCTCGCTGCACAGCTGTAGCTTTTATGAATGCTGGTTGCACGCACGGAAAAATTGTGAACAGGCCCAACTTCGGCCTATCACTAGCGGATTTAACTGACATCCCCAGCCTGGCCCGAAGCATTGGAAATAGATTCATAACTCAAATTTGGACGAAGGGTGGGCGGAACTTAGCTGGTGATGAAGCTCGAAGTCATCTTAAGCCGGCATTAAACTTGTATTGTTACATACCTTCTCCCGAGATTTCTATTTACCTTATACTGCTTTGTTATGTATAGGATGACAAAGCCGAAGGTCAATGATTCGAAGCTTGACGGATACTGATGAAGCTGCTGCAAAAAGCTCTAGAGAAATTTGAACTATCTTTGTAAAAGATATTGTAATTTAGGAATGAAACATTGCTCTGTAATTTTTTCCATACCTTGTAATATATTTTTACCTTTTCATCCGTGTATGAATTGCTTTGATGTGGACGAAACTTGTATTTTTTGAGCAGAAGGCGAAAAACACCTTCCCTTGTTTTTGTACACAATGAAGCATAACTTTGCTTCTTTTATACTCATCGAAGCTTTGTCATCAGAGCCGAAGCATCTATTTGTACTCTATGTTATGATGATGATAATCCTACGAATGTCTAAATGAATGTGTATGAATGCAATGAATGATGTGATGTAACGTGCAAATGAATGTCCAAACACACGCATACGAAGCCACACCCAGACTCTGCATCCCCTTAGGAACGTCTTTTGAGTCTTAAGCTCTGCATCCCCTTAGGAACGTCTTTTGAGCTTCTTCACCTTCTATTTTCGGTGGTATAAGTTCTACATCCCCTTAGGAACGTCTTTTGAACTTCTTCGCCTTCTATTTCGGCGGTATAAGTTCTGCATCCTCTTAGGAACGACTTTTGAACTTCTTCACCTTATATTTCGGCGGTATTTGGCTCTGCATTCCCTTAGGAACGACTTTTGAGCAGAAAACTTACGCTGCGCTCCCTTAGGAACGACTTCTTGTAGCTTCGTCATGCTCTGCATCCCCTTGGGGACGACTTTAGAGCTTCTCTCTGCTTTTCCTCTTTTTTTCTCTCTGCACTCGATGGTGCATGCTTAGATTTTACATTTTACATTCTTTTGGGAGATTTGGCTATCGTGGAGCTAAATAAGAAAGAAAAAATTACAAGCTATGACCCCATTAAAAACCTTTCTACCCCTTTGGAAAGGAAAAAATGAAAAAAATGAAAAATTAAAAAAGATTACATCAAATTACACATAATATCGCTGAAGCTCATGCGCATTCCAAGATCTTGGTATGTCGTTGTCGTCCATATCCTTCAATCTATAAGAACCGGGCCTCGACGAAGATACCACCAGAAAAGGTCCTTTCCACTTCAGCTGCAATTTGCCTACTGTGTCCGGATTGGCCACCCTCTGAAGCATCAAATGCCCTGGCTTAATATTTTTCAACCGGACTTTTCTGTCACGCCATTTTATTGTTTCGGCTTGATATTTATTGATATTCTCCACAGCCTGAAGTCTGGTCCATTCTATAGTATATTTTGCTATGTGGTAATCAGTTTCGTCTTCTGCCAAAGCTGCTGTTCTTATTGACCCTGCTCTAGCTTCGTCACCAAATAATAGTTTAAAAGGTGTAAAACCTGTTGATCTTGATATGGTTGTATTGTGGCTCCACACCACTTTAATCAACTCATCTGGCCACTTTCCTCTAGGCTGATTGAAGATTAGCTTCATTATTCCCGTCATTATAATGTTGTTTGCTCTTTTGACTAGCCCATTTGACTCTGGATGCCTAACTGATGCAAAATGAATCTTCGTGCCAATTTGATCACAGAAATCCTTGAACGTTTCGGCCTCAAACTGTGTTCCATTGTCCACAGTTATAGCCTTCGGCACACCGAAGCGACAAACAATATTTTGCCAGAAGAATTTCTGGACTGTAATCGAAGTTATTGTAGCCAAAGGCTTCGCTTCAATCCACTTAGAAAAATATCTACAGCCACCACAACATATCTCAAATTACCTTGCGCTGGTGGAAGTGGGCCTAACAAATCCAGGCCTCATCTTTGTAACGGCCAAGTAGGCTGTATTAGCTGGGTGAGAGATGAAGGTTGTTTCTGGTCTCTTGCACATTTTTGACAATTTTCACATTTTTGAACTAGCTCTGCTGCATCTGAAGCTGCCTTCGGCTAGTAAAATCCTTGTCTAAACACTTTTCCCAGCAAGGGCCTAGACCCAATATGAGATCCACACAGACCTACATGTATCTCCTTCATTAATTCAATACCTTTAGGTCTTGATAAACACTTGAGTAGTGGAGAACAGACTCCATGTTTATATAATTCCCCTTCTATTATCACATACGGTCTTGTCCTTGCTTCCATTCTCTTATTATAAGCTTCGTCATCTGAAAGACAATTACCTTGGAGGAAAGATATAATTTCAGTCTTCCAATCTTCACTATGTAGTGGGGAAATTGCAAGCACTGCTCTCTCCATGAGTTCAACCGAAGGTGCCTTTATTGTTTCAAAAAATACTTCCGAAGGTAGAGGGAGCCCCTGTGCTACTAACATGGCTAGCAGATCTGCATGCTCATTTTCTCCTCTTGGAATATTCTTGACAGAAAAAACTTCGAAAGAAGCCTCCAACCTTCGAACTGTATCCAGATATTTTTCAAGCTTCAGGTCTCTTGCATTCCTACTTTTGTCTATATGGTCAGAAATGACTTGAGAATTAGTTTTCAGGATGGCCCCTCTTATTCCCATTGCCCTTAACTTCCGAAGCCCCAACAGAAGTGCTTCGTATTCAGCAATATTGTTTGTGCAACTGAAGTCAAGCCTTGCTGCATAACATGTTTTGACTTTTGAAGGCGCAACTAGGACAACAACCGCTTTTGCACCGAAGGTTTCCCAGGAACCATCGCAGAACACTGTCCAAGCTTCGACGTCTTTGCTTATTTCTTCTTCCTGAGCCCCTGGCGTCCAGTCAGCGATGAAGTCTGCTAACGCCTGGGACTAAATTGAGGATCTATGCACATAGTCAATAGTGAAATCGTTAAGCTCCGCAGCCCATTTTCCAATCCTTCCAATAGCTTCTCTGTTCCTCATTATGTCCTTTAGAGGCTGTGACGAAGGAACAATTATGTGATATGCTTGAAAATAATGCCGAAGCTTCCCGGAGGCCATTAACACAGCATACAACACCTTCTCCAATTCTGTATAATTTTTCTTTGATAAACTTAAAACTTCGGAGATGAAGTACACTGGAGCTTGCTTTTTGACTAGGCCATCTAGCTTCTCCTGTACAAGCGCCGCACTCACTGCAGAGTGTGAAGCTGCCACATATAAGAGGAATGGAGCCTGTTGGGGATCTACTTCGTCGCCGAAGGTCCTATAAGAAGAAACACCTTCGAAAGATCAACACAGAAGCAAAGCCGAAGCTACCATCCAAGGAGCTTCGACATAGTGACACGCCTTGAGATGAAGGGTGGCACCGACTTAAAGATGAAAAGACCGATTAGCCCATGATAATATGTGTCATGATTGTAATCAGTTATAAAGGACATAAATGTAAATCCACACAGGGTGCGTCCTGTGCCTATAAATAGATGAACAGTACCCCCGTACTGTTCACGCTGACTTGTATTCACTCGCACGTCACCTGAATTTTCACCTTCTGTCAAGCCGAAGGTACAAATGTAATTCGATATTATTCATATTTGTTCATGTTAATATAATAAAAATATCTTAATGATGTAATATGATTATTCATGTTGTTTTCCATGTTTCATATGCTTCTACTTTCATTATTATAATACTGAGATGATGAAGGTACGTCCTTCATAACCTTCGTCTGAAGATCATTATATCCTGAGGGAGATAATGCTTCGAAGGACGAAGGTATTTAACCATTAATACTTTGTGTTGCCTTGTTCTTATCTCATAGCATTTGAGAACAAGTCCCCAACATTGGTGCCAACCTCTGGTGAACTCACTTCCACTCTTGAGCTGATGGCTTCGTTCAACAACCAAGTCGTAGCACCTTCGGCTACGAAGCTGGTGCTCCCGATAACAGGCAGCTCAAGTTTAGAGCCGACTAACAAGAAGCAGAAGAAGGAAGCACAGAGAAGGGTGCAGCATGTTGGGGTGCAGGGACCCTTCATCAAGTCAAAATGGTCCCACATCCCAATCACCTTCTCCCAGGAGGACCTTCATCTCAAAGATTACCCTCACAATGATGCTATGGTCATATCTTGTGTCATTAAGGGATTTCTGGTCCATAATGTTCTGGTTGATACAGGCAGTGCAGCAGATATCATATTTGCTAAGGCTTTCAGACAGATGCAAGAACCAGAGGACAAGATTCATGATGCTACACATCGTCTATGTGGCTTCGGAGGAAGGCAAATTGTAGCACTTGGCAAAATCACAATGCTGGTAACCTTCGGCTTTGTTCACAACACAAGGACTAAACAGGGTTGTGTTTGACATTGTTGACATGGAATATCCTTATAATGCAATCATTGGTCGTGAGACAATGCTTTCAAAGCAATACTTCATCCAGCATATCTATGCATGAAGATACCTTCGGAATAAGGGCCCATTGCTGTTCATGGGAGTCAGGAAGTTGCCAGAAAAGCCAAAGGAAATTGGACAGACTCAAAAGCAATTCACAATATAGATGGAGCCGAAGTCTGTGAACAGTACAAATACAAAAGAGAGAAGGCTGCTTCGGCGGATCAGCCGAAGCCTATGCTTCTATGTGAAGACATAGTAGAGCAAAAAGTACTGCTGGGATCTTAGTTATCTGAAGAGCAAGAGAAAACTTTGATAAAATTTTTATTTCACAACAAAGATGTCTTTGCTTGGTTAGCCAATGATCTCTGCGGTGTCAACCGAGATGTCATTGAACATTCACTCAATGTGGACCCATTCTTCAGGCCAAGAAAGCAGAGGCTTCGGAAAATGTCTGATGATAAAGCCGAAGGTGCTCGGAATGAAGTGAAAAGGCTTCTCAGTGCTGGTGTTATCAGAGAGGTAAAATACCCAGAGTGGTTAGCCAATAGTATCATGGTGAAGAAGGCTAATGGCAAATGGAGAATGTGCATTGACTTCATAGATCTTAACAAGGCATGCCCAAAAGACGAATTCTCGTTACCAAGAATAGACTCTCTTGTAGATGCAGCAGCTTCTTGAGAGCTCATGAGTATATTGGATTGTTATTCAGGCTATCATCAAATCTGGATGAAAAAGGAAGATGAGCCGAAGACTAGCTTCATAACTCCCAGTGGCACCTATTGCTATCTTCGGATGCCCGAGGGGCTCAAGAATGCTGGAGGAAGCTTCAGCAGAATGACAGCCAAAGTCCTTCATTCCCAGATAGGCAACACAAATACTATGAATTAAGAACAAGGCAACACAAAAAGAAGTTAATGGTTAATGCCCTTCATCCTTTGAAGCATTATTTCCCTTGGGATATAACGATCTTCGGACGAAGGTCATGAAGGACGTACCTTCATGATCGCAGTATATAATAATGGGAGACGAAGGATATGAAACATGAGAAATAACATGAATAATCATATGACATTATCAATATATCTTTATTATATCATCATGGATGAATAAGAACAATATTGAATTACATCTGTTGTACCTTCGGCTTGACAGAAGGCAAAAAGTCCGAGCGTGACGCGCAAGCGAATACAAATCAGCGTGAACAGTATGGAGGTACTGTTCACCTATTTATAGGCACGGGATGCAGCCCGGTCAAAATTACATTTATATCCTCTACAACTAGTTACAATCATGACACAAATTACCATGGGCCGATTGGTCTTTTCCTCTTTAAGTCGGTGCAGCCCTTCATCTCAAGGCATGTCGCTATGCCGAAGCTCCCCGTATGGTAGCTTCGGCGTGTACCTGCGCGCTATGTTTGCTTCTGTGCTGATCTTCTGAAATTGTTTCTTCTTAAAGGACCTTCGGCGATGAAGCAGACCCCCAACACTGCTGATTATTTAAAATGGATTTTCGAAAAGAAAAGGAAAACCTTCTTTCAGACGGGTACCTCGCAATTCCTTCCCTCTTTTGTTACGGATGGGTCCCTGGCACACTATTCACCTAAGTCTAGTCCTTTGCACATAACCCCCTGGGTTTTCTTAGCCTCTAACCTGTGGTCCCTGGCTAGGTTACACAGTGCCCACGGTGTTGAAGACGGTGGAGCGTCTTACCAGCATTGGTAGGGTTCCGGCGAAGGGTCGAGTGAGGATGGGGAGTCTCTGGCGGTCACGTCGAGGTACGGGTCAACGTCTCTAGTGCCCGGAGCTGGTCTAGCCACGAATCCAGGCAGCTGAGCTAGTCGGCACTACCTATACCGGCCATACCACGACGATAGAGCTCAATCAGACCGCACAGGGAGGTTCAGAGTGGCAGGGAGTGTGCATGCACAAGGAATCGAAGAATGGACGATTAGATTACCTGGTCCAAAGGGATCGGCGGATGGAACAAGTCCGGTGAGGTGTTCTGGCTTCTCCAGCAAGGTATCGTTCGGTCCAAGCGGCTAGGAAGCTTTGCTAGCCTCTAGGGAAACTGGTTGGGGAGCTAGATTGGATGGGGTTGGGCTGGAGTGGCCGGTCTACGGTGGTCGACGCGTCGGCAGGCTTGTGGGGGACACCGCGCTCGGTGTACTGGCAATTACTGGCGTTCAATCGCCGGTAAAAGGGTATGGGGCGTGCGGGTGGGGCAAGGCCGAGGGATGGGGCTTCTTATAGGCAAGGGCTTGGGCATGGGTGCAGGGTTGAGCGCACGATTGAGCCGATCGGAGCTCGTGGCGTGCGTGGCACGGTCAGAGCGTGCTCAGCTGAGGTCAAACACGTGGAGGATCGCTTCTGCCCATGTCTAAGCGCCTGTTTAGCTGCCCTAGCGTGCCTATCTCAGCAAAGGTCCGGCGTAGGATCTCTTCCCTGCACCAAATACTGGCTTTTTCATGTGAGTCCCGAGTTGTGATACGCTTAGGGAGAGGAGCTACGCTAGTGTCAAGTCGGGTCTATCACTGTACCCAGGTCGCGACAAAAACATGTGCCAAAGCATGTCAAATGGTCTTGGTTCGGTGTCAAACTTTACTAGGGCGTGTCTGAGGTAATTAGGCGCCATTTGGTCCGTTGAACCATTTGGATTTGAGTTGAGAATCTAGGTGAACATGACAGGTTTTTGAATTCGGGTTAGGGAGACTTAGAGAAAATCTGGTTTTCCCCTCTAGGGTTCTTTCTGTTAGTGATCAATTTGGGGCTGTTTGAGACCTATTTTGGGGAAACTTCCTTACTATCTCTGATGGAGATTTTAATGATATTCAACTTGTATAATTAGCCCAACTGATGATAAGGTATGATTCATCGTTTGTTTACAAGTTTTCTATTTTTGTTCAGATAGCCCGAGTGGTTTAGACTAAGGATTTCTGAATTTTTTTCTCTTATCATGGACACCATATGGTCAAGGTAAGCATCATATGATCTTAAACAGTAGCTAACCCCTTTGTTGTTAAATTATGTTCATCAAAGACTCCACTAATCCACATGTGATAACATATTAGGGTGTGGCTCTAGGGTAGAAATCCTAAGTGAGACCTAGGGTGTTACATCCTCTGGCAGTCGCCTCGACTGCACCAGCATCGGCAACAGTCTTTGCCCCTTTAGGAGACTTCACGGTGGTGGGCACTCTGGATGCTAGCACCTTTCTTTTCTTTGACCAGCTGGCCAGGTTTACTACCCTATACACCGGTGCAAGAGCTTCACCTTCGGGTCCATTGCTGCAGCAATGACATCAGGGATGTTATGCGAGGAAGGGAAGACAAGCAACTCCCTCGCCATGCAGGCTAGCGCCACATCCTCGTAGCCGCACGCCACGGTCGCATCTCTCACCACCCAATGTTTCGCGCTACCCGAGCTAACCCTCATTGGAATCGAATCCTTTCCTAACTTACCCCTGGTGACTTATTCAGTGAAGTCCTCTGCAACCTGAACTCCTCATTGTCCAATGATCAGGGCAGCTCACTCATCGTGGCAAGATTCGTAGTGAAGGCCTTAGAGGCAGCCCCCGCTTCTACCTCCTCCGAACAAACCGACAGTCTCAATCGACATATGCGACTGAGCGGGGACCACAGTCGGTGTTTTTCTCCCCCTCTTTGGCTTGGCCCTATGCTTCTCATACTCATGATCCATCATGCTAAAAACATGGTTCACGCTAACGTAACCCCCACATAGAGCAGCACCCTTCTCAACCTCAGCCTTCATCACTGGACCAACAAGGTCCTCCACTTCCATCACCGTCTCTGCAATAAAAAGCTCGCAGGAACGCTTGTCCAACTCAACAGTGAACGCCAGACTCGAAATTTGCCCCTCAAAACCATCGAAGTCTCTGCGGGCCATGACCCCAACCGACCACCCATGAATAAGCCGCCGCACGCCAGAAACTCCTCCACTGAGTCCCTACCACTGCAAGGAATGACAACAATCCTAAAAGAACAGTCCCCCTCGGTCTCTGTTGTAACACCCCAGGTGTTACCCAAAGCCCTGCCCAAAGAAGCACATTGTGTCCTACTTAAACTATATGCTAAAATGGGAAGTGAAGGAACTCAAAGTTTTAGAGGCATGGTTAAGATAGGCATTAACCATGACAATAAAGAAAACCCTATCCTTCATACAATGTTCACCCACAAACAAGATTCTAAAACCCTAAATCCTTCTTAAGCCCTTAAACCCTAACCATGGGATTAAAGGGGAAAGAGTGGGCAAATGATCAAAACACAAAAAGGGACCTTTACTAAGATGAAGTGTATTAGTAAACCTACAAATTTTGTTAAGAAAAGTATTGCAAAAAGGCCCAACAAAAAACCCCAAAACACTTCTCCAAGAGGGGAACACACTTGAGCCTTTAAACATTTTTTCTAAGTCCCAAAGCCACCCTAGCCCAAAGATCAAAGGTGTTCACCTTTGTGCTGGCGCCAAAACCACTTGGACCAAATAGCAAAAAGTACCCAAATCACCCAAGGCACCTCCCTGAAAAATTTGAATTCAAACCGAGGTCGTTTGACATGGTTTGACATCGGTTTTGTCACTGGTGAATAGTGCCGATAGACTTGACTTGGCGCCCGCATATCTCACAAGCTAGGGCATATCTCACCTTGGAACTTACACAAACTAGCTAGCCCTAGGTGCCAGAAAGAGATCTGCACAAGGCCCTTGGCGAGATTCGCACGTTTGTGATCCCTGCAGGCGCTTGAACAAAGGCAGAAACAAACACACACGTGTTCGTCGTGTTCTGGTGCGCCAGAGCACGCCCTCGGCGCTCCGCCCACGCGCGCAGCCCCACACCGTGCCAACCTCGCGTCCACGCCCGCGCCTATAAAAGCCATCCCGGCCTCGACCGTACACCCCCGCGTGTCGCTGACCCAACCCGAGCTCAAGTTCACCGGAGTTTGCCCCGTGAGCGAGGTGCCAGCGGCCGCGCGAGCCACGACCACCGTAGACTGGCCAACCCAGACACTCCCCGCCCTGTCCGACCCTCGGGATAGCCTCTACAGACCTCGGTAAAGCTTCTAGAGCCAGAGATTGAACTCTACCTCACCGGAGACACCGGATCGACGCCGCCGGACTTCAACCGACCGTCGACGCACGTAGACCAAGCTCCACGGTAAGCCTTCCGTCGATTCCTTGCACATGTAGCATCCTTAGCACCCCGTGAAGCTTCCTGTGCCACTGGATTGAGCAATACCGTCGTGAGCAGGCCGGAGCGCACGCCGCCGTCGAGCCTGACCACCTGCGCACGTGGCCCGACCGATTTCGGTCATCACCGTCGACGAGTCGCACCTCGACGTGACTGCCAAGACCTCCCGGATCTAACCCCGCCCTTCACCGGACCTTCCTCGCCGTCGGTAAGCGGCGCCACCCTGTTTATTCCCTGCGGTTACTGTTTCAAGGGGGGAGGGAGCTCAGTGGAAAAGAAGAAGAAGCCGGTGGGGTTTTGAATAGTCAGTGACTCAGATGAATAGTTCCACAGGGGTATGGTTTAAAGACTTAGTTAAGGGAAAGCCCAGGGGTCTCGGTGTAAACTGGTTTTTAATTAAACCTTTTAAACATTATTCATTTAAATATAGGCAGAGCTTACAAAATTCATAACTCCAGTTTTATCCAACCAAATTTGGTCAAACTAATTTTGCTAGGTTCTAAATAATATGAACTACATAGAAAAAATACCAAACACCCAGAGTACTGCAAGACTTTTTAAAGTTTTGATTTAAATAGTAAACTGACCAAAAGCTAAATAAAGAAGGGAAAAATAGCTACACTATTAGACTAAGGTCAAGAAAAATTAGAGAGATACTTAACCACTACCTAGCCTGTTTAAAAATAATAAACCCCTTAGTACACTAGCTTAAGGAGGGGATTACCATTAAAACTTGCTTTGATTCAACTTAAATAAAATGGGAAAAGGGAGTTTAAAATAAGAACTAGAGGCCAACCATATTTTTGCTAGCTTACTTTATTAACATAGTTCACTAGAAAATTTTGTTAAGCCCTCTGTTAGTACAAAAGAAATGCACCACATTTTATTTCATGAAAACAATAAAAACTTAGAAAAATCCTAGAAAAATAACCCTAAGGAGAACCACCCCAATCCTTGGGATAACTAATAATATGCTGATATCAATCTAGGAAAAATATAAGTTCTGTTGTTTGACATTTTTCAAATAACAAGTTAGTTATAAGTACGTTTTTGCATTAAACTTTAGAAAAATCACAACTAAATACCCAATGGGCCTTTTTCTGTGATTTTTAACACAGAGACCTATTATCACCTTTGGATCTTAGCAAAAATAAATTTTAGTCCAGAAACCTCACCTAAATCAGAGCAATAGTGTAAAGTGACATTTTACCCTTACTTTGTTATTTTTGCACAAGGAGTATCTGAATTAATTTCAACCTCAAATTTTTAGAATAAACCACAGAGGGCAATGTTTACCCACTGTAATTTTTGTAACATTTTTAGAAAATTCTAAATTGCCATGATAGTTCAAAAGCACTTAATAATAAGCAAAATAGAAAGTAAGATGAGAATTTTTGGGGGAAATTAGTGGTGTGCAAATTTAAATCCTCCAAGGGCCCAAAGCAAACATCCAAAGGATAACTAAAATGTTAAGTTCATTCAAGACCATAAAATAAGTGTATGAAACCCTTAAGGCCGACAAAGGAAACCTCTAGTGTACTCACTATTTTAATATTGTTCACCTTACTTAGCATTTACAAATTGCCATATCATTAATATGCATATATCTTATTCATTCCACTCGATAGACTGTAATCTCGCTGACGAAGAGTACATCCTCGTTACGGAGCAAGGAGTTGCTCCGGAGGTAGCCCGGGAGCCAGCACCAGAGCCTGCCATCGAGGATCTGCCTGCCCCAGCTTTGGAAGGCAAGCCCCGGTTTTATGCATAACCAATTTCTATATGCTACTTTACCACACTTAATGTTTGTAGGCTAGTACTGTGCACTTAAGTGTAGGAGTTGACTAAAACCTTAGTTGCATGAACTCAGGATTCCTTTTGAGATGGATACTAGTATGCTAGGTCGAGTAGCTGCTTTACTAATTAGGGATCTCGGTAGAAGTCGAGTGATTTTTTAGCACTCGCGCGAGGTCAGGAATTGGTTGTATCCATTTGTATATCGTAATGATGACGGTCTGTGGACAAAGGTCCATGGGGATGCGTTGTCTACAAGACGGAAATTGGAATAAGTATTAAGGTGTGGTACCGTGTGTCAAGCATTTGAACGTACTAAGCTCATGCTGAGAAATATGGTAAATCGGTAAGCCTAGTACCTGAGTGAACCTGGCAGCAGACTTTACCCCTCACTCGACCTGAGACGTGGTCTTCCATTCCGGTTATGGTGGGTACAAGTGCGGTCTCTGCACGACGACAGTCAGGGTCAGTGAGGCATTGTACGCCAAGGCGGTGAGCCCTGATCTGTTGACGGGGAATCGATGGGGACGATTGATGTGTGTGAGGATGGAGTGCCTCGCCACGTCGTGTGTTTAGGTTTACCTTGCAAGGTTTAAAAACTCGATTCAAATCGTCTGCTTCTCGCAGCTAATGAGACTGCTTGATCCATGCTGCTACATTGAGTAACAAGTAGAAATGTATTGATTTGGCAAAAGATGTTGATTGCTAAATGCTTGATACCATGTATGATTAGCTAGGTACAAATTTAGTCTTGAGAGAGTCACACTAAAACTTGAAAAACTAAAACTTGATTTTAGACTCAGCTAGTGCTTTTTGGCAAACCAAACCCCTCAGCCAAACAGCTGCATGTCTAGAGGTAGAGGAGTAGGCTCCTCACACCGGGTAAGTCTAGGTGAGTATTAGTATACTCAGCCTTGCTTGTGGCATATTTTTTTATAGGTTCTCTGGACGATATGGTTGCTGGAGTGACTTGGTCGTCCATCTTGCCACCGGGTTGGACAGTCGAGTGAGACCCTACCTCAGCAGAGGAGGAGCATGAGGAGTGATGGGCCAGGCTTCCCCATCCCTCCGTTTATTTACCGTTAGTTATATTCCGCTGCATTCCGAACAATGATCACTACTTTTGCAAAACTCCGATGATGTTGTAATAATTTTAAGTACTCCTTTAATGTATGGTTTTATGCTTTATTGTATTTGCTCTGTACCTCACCTTCGAGTGAGTACGTGGTACTTGATCCTGTTAGTGGCCTTGTCAGACCATATTCGAGGGACTGACGTTTTATTCCTATTTAAGTGTGGTCTAGCCTCTAAGGTGAGACTTGGACACTTAAGTTGGAATAATTCAGGCGGTTCCGCCACAGCTGGTATCAGAGCTTGTACCACCACAGAGGAATCAATAAATCGTAATTACCAACCTTTTCAAAGAGTAAAACTTGTTAGAAACAAATGTTGGATAGATCGGTAAGACGATAAGGATGGACATAGAACGTGAAGCCTTAGAATACTAGATGGGTAGCTAAGTGGCTATTTGAATATGCCCTACAGGCTACTATGATAATGGATGGAGGTTTCTCTATCCCTATATGTTTAATGTGAGGTCGCTTAGGACGAGCATGCATGCATCATTTTATTCTAACTACTTAGTAAGTGGTCAAGAATTTTAAAAGCTATGTACTCCAAGAGGCACCATAATAAATATTTAGTATACCTCAAAGATCTCAACGTAACCCTAGGAAAGCCAAGCACTAATTCCCTTTTATTTTCGTAATCCTTTTTCTTTTTCTTTTTCGCTTACGCTTACCCTTACACAGATGACTTCTCACGAATCCTCGGAAGGAGGGAACACACATTCCCAAACGGACGGGCTTGCACGAGAGGGTTTTCCCCGTATTTTGTGGGAAGTGCTGCAAGGAGCCAGTTACACTACGCCTCCCCAGTACGCGGTGCAGTTGTTTGAGGAGCACCGGGTACCCCGCTGTAGGGTGAGGATGACTTTGGAGCCTCACCCCTTGCAGCCGGGCTGGTGTTCGTTGGACTCCGAGTCTTTCGGTTTCAGGCTGAGGATACTATCGAGTCCACTGCTCTCCACGGGCTGACGACCTTCTGTGGCTTTCACCCCTTGGAGCTATCAACTCATCCCATTGGCTTGTTCCCCACTGAGAAGGAGGAGGACCCAATGTGGAAGGATCAAGTGGAGCATGCCAAGGATGTGCGGGCTCTTTACCCGGGGCAGACTGCTCACCTGACGGTGCGGTGTATGAATGTCCTGTATCGTCTGCAAGCAGTGCGAGGTGAGGCAATGTCCCAGCTGATGGGATTGGTGGAGTCTACCAAGATCACCCTAGATAACAGGGAGGACCTTGTGGTAGACCGGTCCACTGAGCTGGTGGAGAAGGACCTCTAGGTGGAGCAGATGGCCACTCAAATTCAAGAGCTTGAGGATCAGATAGGGGCCAGGGAGAACACCATTGAGGTTCTGGAAGATCAGCTCCTGACCACGCAGCAACAAATTGAGGAAGCCAACCAGCATTTGGATATGCACCATCACAAAATTCAAGACATGGAGGCAGAAGGGGTCGATGAGGATATCGACATCGAGGAAGGACAGGAGCCGGAGCCTGCATCCAGCTTGGACACTGCTGGCTCAGGGAGACCACCTTCCTGTTCGAACTTGCTCTCCTGGGCAGGTTGATCCAACGGGGGAGTAGAAATGGTGCAAGCAAAGTTTAACGCGGGATGGCAATTGCTCTGTTAATCTCGCCTCTCAAGGGCACTGTACGGGTGTAACACCCATGGTGTTACCGCCACTAAAACTTGAGCATGACATCATAAGCATTGGAATATCATGTGTTTGCCACACCTAGAGTGCATTCACTAGGCAAAAATTTCAAACAAAGTTGTATTGATGGGACATGTTTTAAGTGAAACCCTTGGGTACAGTGCTTAACCCTAGATTGGGCTTAATAGAGCAAACAAGGCCTAATAAGAGAAAACTTCAAAACTCAATTGAAATAGTCATAAAATGTCACCATGAATAGACTTAAATGGCTTCCAAACTGTAGAAGTACTAAAAACCCTAAATAGAACCTTGGAAAGCCCTAGACTAAAACCCTAGGGGGCTAAGTGCAAAACTAGTGCACTTTTGGACTAAAGTGCAAAAACCAAGGCATTAGGGTATCTTAAGTCATATGGTTCACATAATTGGGGATTCCCACATCAAAAGATGTGAATTGGACTTATTTGCAAAAAAGCCCTATTTGAACCCTATGGAGTTAAGTTTGATTTTCAGTGCATTTGACTCAACTTTGAAGCCCTGTATCTTCCAAATTATGAGGAGTTTGCCCTAGATCAACACATCAAAGTTATTGAGCTATCATAGGAGAACAAGTTTACTTAAGTGACTAAACACTTGTACTGAAGAGAAATTGGAATAAAATGAGCATCAAGTTAGGCTGTCAGTCGACCTGACCTGCATCTATTCACTGAATCTAAATTTTGATCAGGGTATAGTGTTATCGCGCCATTTTGCACGCTCTAGCCTGATCAATCCATAAGGATTTTTGGCATAGTCATTACAGCACAATGAAAGAACATTGATCAGGGTACAAGTTTGATACAGATTTGTCTGCGAGCAACTACATGAAATTTGGAGCAGTAGCCCTTTGAAATCAGGCGGATTGGCGTACTGTTCACAGGAGATCAGAAAAATCTCGCCGGGATAAGATCACCACCGCGGCTGGGGATGGGTCTGTGGCCGTGGTAAAAATCTTCTACGACGTGGCGCTAATGTCCCGAGGTGGCACTGCCCGGTTAATTGGTAGTCGCCGGACCATCGCCGTGGCTTTGCCCGCACGGGTGAGCTCGCCAGCACATTTACAGCTCCGCGAGCCTCATCCAACTCTAGCCATCGGCCTATAAATTGAGCCCGGGTCCTGCTTCTTCACCACATCATGCACACGAGCACTTGAGCAATCGACTGAATTTCACCGGAGAACTCACACAGTCCACAAATCCATTCCACCCTATTCCGAGCGCCGCCGTGAAGGACCTCTCCGTGGCCAGCCCTCTTCGGGTTAGTACTCGCTCAATTGCCTCGTGTTCCAGCATGTCCTTAGCTTCCTGTTGCTCTCGACGCCAATCAATCAAAGTTTACCAAAGTCCCACCACCGGAACACTCCGTTGCTCCGAAGAACGCCGCCCTATGCACCCTCTCTGTCGATCCGCTCCTCTATCCTCGTTCGGCCTAAACTCAATCATGTACCTAGTTCCTGGTGAACCCTTAAAGCCTTCCCAAGCTTCAATTTTAGCTTTGATCCCATTAATCATCCGGAACGCGATCTGCAGGGTCGGTCCACCGTCGTGACATGAACAAGCTTCAAATTAGGTCAAATCTCTCAAATTAAATGAGGGCTTTTGCTTTGACCGGCTAGTGCTAGATGTCTGTAAGCCTATTACTCCTTGTTTGGGTCACCTTCGCCGTTGAATCGCGGCTCCAGTTTGGCGCTCGCCGCGGTTCCGTCATGGACCTAGGATAGAAAAGAACTAGAACCCGAGGGGCATTTCTGTATAATGTTAGTGACTCATAAAAGCTAGTCGAGGACTTCTTCTTAGATTTTTAAACCGTCAGGGGCCTTTGCGCAAAATCCACCGCACGGTAGCGGCCGCGCCCGGATTCTGCACGGGCCTGGGCTGGGTGGGCCGATATCAGCCCAGTTCTGTTGATGGCTTTTCCTTTTTCTTTTTCTAAGAAAGTTTAGAAATCCATAAAGAATTCAAGAAAAATGCTAAAATTATCAGACCAATTTTTCTAGGCTTCTAATTTCCTATAGTATTTAATAAAAATAGTTTCCTGATTTTTAGTTTAAATAGGAAATTTTGGGGCATTTAAAACAGCCAAAAACCATACTTCTGGATTTTTAGGGAATAAATAATAATTCCAAAATTCAGCAAACTTTTTAGGTAAACTTTAAATATTATTTAGAAGCCTTGGGTAAAATTTGGTATGTTTTGGACCATGTTTGATACTTAGAACCCAAAAGCCTAGCCCCCCTGCCCTATGAACTTCACTATAGACTCCGCGAACCCTAGTTTCTCGGAGATCCGTGAAGGAAAGTTATATTCAAGACATTAGATAATAAACTTTTATTATCTTTGCATCTTCATGAGCATTACATGAGCATTCATTATTATATTTGGCTATATTTAGAGAACGAGGAGGAAGTAGAAGTCGAAGAAGCAAGGACTTCACCACCACCACCACCTGAAGAACCTCAGGCAGAAAACTGCTTCTACATTGATATCTGCGGAGTAGAGCCTGATTCATCGGTAACACAAGGCAAGCCCCGGTGCATTTGCCACCTCCTTGTTCCTTTTTAAAATCTTTCTCACTTGCTTGATGCATTAAGTGATAGAAGTTGTGTGCTAAACCAGTTCCTGCATTTCCTTCCTTTGATTTGATTACTTCTCCTTAAGTCACTGTTTTACAAAAGTTTTTTCTTATGCTTAGTTTTGCTCTAGAAAAACAAAATGTTTTGTTTTCACAAAAGATGATGCTTCAAAGTGGGTGGGATGTTTTCGAAAATAAAACTTGATGGTGGATCCATCATGGCCATGATGGGTTCAACATCGGAAAAGATGTACCTCTGCCAGGTACCAAACTTTGGGTTGAAATGATAAAGCTGAGACCAGGCGGGTGACTTGCACGAGAAGAGAATCTCGGTGTAGTGTCTCCGTCTGAGTCGATTAAGGACCGTGTCGATGTAGGCTTGCTGATCGAGGACCCTTTAACTGGTCACATGCCTCATTATGGGTAAGCTTTGCCTCGGGCAGACTAATACCAGAATAAGATAACATGCAATGGGAGTGGAGAGATGGCGAGAGTAGTGTGTACCCTCCATGGCAAGAGGCTGGACGGTGGTGTATCTGTGCTCTCGGTTGGCGTGAACCTGATCTAGTCTTAAGAAACCCGATGGCGAGTTGACATATGCAAGGGTTAAGTGCTACATATGTCGTGTGATTGGAGATCCTCATCTGAGTATAATCGATTCAGATCGCCGTAACTTCGCGGACATGAAGACTTGGTCACTGCCCTACACGTAGCAATCTAGTGAAGATGAAGGGTTGTTAAGAAATTGGCTAGTATAGGTCAAATGATTGAACTAGGGTGGAAAGAACCCTAGATGCAAAACTGGATTTTTATGGATCCACTATTAGTAAGCATTTCTGCAAACAGAGTCATTGATTATTGATAAGCCTTACCTTGACTCCCTTAAAGCCAGCATATCCTTGAGAGTCTTTTATTTGACGGGTAAGACTTGCGAAAGTACATTTCGTACTCAGGGCTTTGTCCCATGTTGTTTTAGGTGAAGAAGCAGCAAACTTTTGTTGCTTCTGTTCCAAGGTGGTACCAAAAGAAGAGAATCAAGACTAAAGCTGCGGGAGGAAAGGTCCTCCGTAAGAAAAACTTTTTACTGCTTATTTGGGAGGGGTTTTTGCCTCCCAAGTTATGTAATAATAATACTCAGCACTCATATATTTTGTTCTGGTCTGTAACTATATAACTCTGCCTTACTTTTCAATAAAGTAAGTTATTGTAAGTGCATCCTCATTTTCGTACCTCCGATGTATTGTAATGTCTGCGTGACTGGTGAGACGCTCTTGGGAAAAGTAAGGAATTCAGATACCGAACTTGTCAAGTGATCAGGTGCACCTACAGGGTTGTCTGTGGTCCGTTGGACAAGGACAAGTATAGGTGGGCCTAATGACTTGGGAGGTTCTGTCACAGTTGGTATCGGAGCGAAGCCCATCTTTGCAGATATTATGAGACATTTTCAAAAAGAATTTTCAAAGACTTATCTAGAAAATTTCTTTCCTTCTTATCCAATTACCTTCTGAGGTACTTATTTTAAAAGACTAGATAGTAGAGTGTAATGTATAGAAGGACAGAATCAACTAAGGTTGATTCTGTAATTATACATGCATCATGCTAAAATCTATGCTAATAAGATTTTCCCCCTCATGGAGATATGCCTCCACGCACAAGAAAAACCGCGCGCAAGTCTACCGGACCCATTGGCGTACCCCGCCATCAACTAGCTCCAAGGCATGAAGACAGTAGTAGTGGTAGCAATGATCCAATCGAGGATCTGGAAGCCCAAGTAGAACAGCTTCGATGAGAGCTCCATCACAGGAACGATATATGGGTTGAGGATGGTGAGAGAATAAACGAATTGAGAACTGACATCCGCCACCTGCAAGACCAACTTGCTGAACGAGATCTAGCGCTCGATTGGGCTTGTTGGGGACTTGTTCTCAAATGCTATGAGTCAAGAACAAGACAACACAAAGTATTAAATGTTAATGTCCTTCGTCCTTCGAAGCTTTATTTCCCTTAGGATATAACGATCTTCGGACGAAGGTCATGAAGGACGTACCTTCATCATCATGATATAAGAAAATGAAAGGCGAAACATATGGAACATGAAAGATAACATGAACAAACATATGACATCATTCACATGTCTTCATTATATAAACTTGGATATTTAAATACAATATTTAATTACATTTATACCTTCGGCTTGGCAGAAGGCAAAAATCCGAGTGTTGTGCCCGAGCTAATATAAGATAGCGTGAACAGTACAGGGGTACTGTTCATCTATTTATAAGCACATGACGTAGCCTGTGAGAAATTAAATTCATGTCCTTTACAAAGGTTTTACAATCATAATACAAGTTATCACGGGCCGATTGGTCATTTCATCTTTAAGTCGGTGCATTTGGAAATGTACTCCGAAGCCCTCTGATTGATAGCTTCAGTTTTGTGCCAGTCTTCCGAAGGTGTTTCTTCTTATGGGACCTTCGGCGATGAAGCAGGCCTCCAACAATAGCCCCTTCACGGTGCCAGATCATTTTTTGTAACGAGCTCGACCCGTGAAAAACTCTCTTAGGCTTCGGAATGCCGAAGGTCCGAAAAACACCTTCCCTAAGCTCGTTGCCGGGAAACAATTTAAATATTCCGAGTGAAGGATGGTCCCACCATGCAACGGGTACGCGCGATCTGGTGATTCAGCTTCTTGGGCACTATGGTTCACCGTTCAGCGAGTGCGGGTGACTGTTCAGCGGGTGTGAGCGACTTGACGATTCACCTTCCCACCTACAACACTATATAAATAGACGGGTAGTTTTGAAGTTACTACAACATTTACTGCTATTGTACTGTTGTGCTGCCGAAAAATTTGACCACCGCCGAAGCTTATTCACCGTATTCTCAGTCAAAGGATCACTTTGCTCTAGCTTCTGAAAAGAGGGAGCTTCGTAAAAAATACTCAACTTTGTTAAAACACAAGAAATTCAACATCAAATGGCCAGAGTGCGCTCAACAGCTAGGGTTACACATGACGGAGAGGAAACCGAAGCTACTAAAACCGCTCCGATCTCCAAAGTTATGAGGCGGTCGGGACTAGTTGTAACAGAGGTCGCTCCTGACGAAGGCGCCCCTACTACTGAAGTGGAGCAGGCAGACATTGAAGAAGGTGATATTGGTGAAGAAGAGATTGATTATAACACCGCTATGCCATTGAAGCCCAGCCATTTGGATTTTGGAAAATCGACTATGTCTGAAGCTGATATGATTATGATGACGAAGCTAGGTACTTCAGAGAAGCCGACAAGGGGTTGATTCACTTTGGTGGGGAAGAAACTATCCCGAAACCAGAAAATGATGAAGTGGTGGTCTTTAAGAGCTTCTTCAAAGCAGGGCTGAGATTTCCTCTGCACGGGATGATGGAGATGTCTTGGAAAATTTTGAGATTTACCTTTATCAGCTGACCCGTAACGCCATTGTTAGGCTCAGCGTTTACATCTGGGCCCTCCGAAGTCAAGGGGTGGAGCCACTCGCCGAAGCCTTCTACCGAGTACATGAACTTCACTATCAGACGAAGGCTAGGGAAGACGGACAACATGAGAACTTCGGCTGCTACAACTTTGCTTATCGCAAAGACATGAAGACACCGGTGGTCAGCTATCGCACTAAATGGCCGACCGGTTGGAAATCTGAATGGTTTTATGTTAAAATTGATGAGAAAAAGGAGAAGCTAGTGCAGAGCCCGCTGGAGTTAACCTTCGGGCTAACTAGGCCTCAGTGCAACATGACGCCGGGGGCACCATGCCCAGATGTTGTTTATGAGTTTAGAGTTGTATCTGAACACATCGGAACTAGGGACTTAGTTCAAGAATACTTGGCCTACCGAGTATTTCCAATGCTAAGGGAATGGGGTATGCCGAAGCTTGAAGGAAAGAAAAAGAAGAATGAACTCGTTCGGCTGCCCTATCATTTCAAGTTCAAGAAACACTTCAAAGAACCCTGCCAAGAATGGTTGGATACAATTGAAATTATGTGCAACGAGATTTTGGGCAATTACACAAGAAAAGAAGATCAGTTGATGAATACATCCTTCGGCACCCGACCGAAGCGAAGATTGAATCGGGTAATGGATGCCCTGAATTTTGAATATCCAGACTATGAGCGATTGAACAAGGGCGCCGAAGGGCAGAAAATAAAAGGAATTGTTAGTGTTGTGGGCAGACAGGCTGCTAGAATGGTGAAAGAAGATGAAGAAATCCTGAAGAAAAGAAAATTGAGCCCTGAGCCGAAGGCAGTTGCTCAGAAGAAAAGGAAGGCTGCGGCTCCGAAGCAGAAGGCGACTGATACGGAAGAAGAAATTCCTTCGACACCTTCTGCTGCCAGCGTGGAAGAAATTCTAAAGGTAATGACTGAATCCTTGCCTATCAAGCTAAGTCCACTGGGGCCACATCTGACGAAGCTTTTACAGAAGAAGAAGGAGCCCTCGGCAACGAAGAAGTCTGCTGGGCCAAAAAAACGAAGAATTATCACTGTGACAGAGGCTATTGAAGAAACACCACCACCAGCTTCGGCGTCAAAAGCACCAGCTGTTGAGAGCGTTGCAGCTACCGAAGCTGCACCCGCCGAAGCCGCAATTTTCGAAGCTGCAACGGCCGAAGATGCAAATTTAGAAAGCACACTTTCTAATATTGATAAAATACTTCTAGACATGGCCGCAGAAGAAGCTGTTGCAGCCGCCAAAGAGACCATGGCCACAATGCCTGGGAAAGAGAAGGAGACGGCCAAAGATACTTCGGAAGAAGAAAATTTCAACTTTCAAAACTTAATTGGACAAGAATTGTCAAAAGCTGAGAAAGAACCAGGGGCGCTACTCTTCGGCGGTGTTGACGATGAAAGCTTAGGCTGTCTCCGAGACCGAACTGGAGTGAAGGTTATCGGTACTCTGTCGAAGAGTATTGGTTTCCCGAAGCTTGAGACCGATATCACCCGCTACTGACGACAGCATATCGTCGGTAGTTTATTCTATTCTAATTTCAAGGTAACAACTTTTCTTCGACTTTTTATTGTTTTTGACAATGAAGGTGTTTTCTAACGAAGGTTGCTTCTATACAGAGTATGTTATTGAGTAAAGCTTTGAGGATGCAACATGACCTTGAAGATAAAAAGCATGAAGTTATAATTGAAGGTTTAGAAAGCAAAATAAAAGATCAAGCAGCTGCTCTTGAAAAGAAAGATTTCGAACTTCAGACAGTGGAAGGCTTACTGGCAGAAGATGAAGCCAAAATTGCAAAGTTGGATAAGGAGCTTTTCTCAAAATCAGAAAGCTTCGAACAAGAAAAGCAGAAATTTGATACGAAGCTTGAGGTTGAGGTCGAAAAAAGTTCAATTTGCAAAAATCATTTAAAGAACTTCAAGATAGGTGTCTAGAGTTCAGCAACCGATGCGTGCAACGGCTAAAACAGGTCTTCAACTCAGTTGGAGCCAGCTCTGAAAAATTCAGTCCTTCGGTAGAAGACTTGCCAGGGACCTTCGAGCATATTGAGGGCGAAGTTGATGCTCTTAATGAAGTTATAGCTGGACACGGTGATTTCTGTGCCCTGCTAGCTTCTCGGGGCACAGCTGTTGCCTTCATGAAGTCTGGTTGCACGCATGGAAAGATTGTTAATAGACCAAACTTCAGCTTATCACCAGCAGATCTCATTGATATCCCCAGCCTAGCTTGAAGCATAGGAAACAGATTTATAAAGCAAATATGGACAAAGGGAGGGCGAAGCCTAGCTAGTGACGAAGCTCGAAGTCACCTCAAGCTGGTAATAAAATCATACCTTGTGCTTACCTTTTCATTGAAACTTGAATTTTCCTTATAATGCTTCGATATGTACAGGATGACGAAGCCGAAGAACATAGAGCCGAAGCTTAGCAGACAATCTGAAGCTCAACAGATGATGATGAAGCTCGAACACCTAGCTGTGGAAAAATTCTAAGAAAACTCTTGTATTAACCTTTATAAAGAATATTGTAACTTAAGAACCAGATTCTACTCTGTAAATTTGTCCATACCTTGTAATATATTTTTACCTTTCCATCGATGTATGAAATGCTTTGATGTGGTCGAAACCTATATTTTTTGAGCCGAAGGCGAAAAACACCTTCCCTTCTTTTCGTACACAACGAAGCATGAACCTTCTTTAAAGCTGTATGCTTAGAGCCGAAGCAACTGTTTGTATCTGTATGATATGATAATGATGATGATCCTATGTATGTCTAAATGAATGTTTATGAATGCAATGTATGATGTAATGTATCATGCAAATGAATGCCCAAACACACACATTCGAAGCTTCATTCACAACCTTCATTCCCTTAGGAATAACTGAAATCTCTTTGCCGTTTATTTTTCGGCTGCACCTCTTATTTTTTGGTGTAAGTTTTGCATCCCCTTTGGAACGTCTTTTGAACTTCTTCACCTTCTATTTCGGCGGTATTCGCGTTGACTTTTCGTGCTTCGCCTTATATTTCGGCGGTATTCGCGTTGACTTTTCGCGCTTCGCCTTATATTTCGGCGGTATTTGGCTCTGCATTCCCTTAGGAACGACTTTTGAGCAGAAACCTTACGCTGCGCTCCCTTAGGAACGGCTTTTTGTAGCTTCGTCATGCTCTGCATCCCCTTAGGGACGACTTTCGAGCTTCTCCCTATTTTTTCTTTTTCTCTGCACTCGATGGTGCATGCTCAGATTTTACATTTACATATTTTGGGGTATATTGCTCTCATGGAGCTGAATAAAAAATAAAAAATTACAAACTATGGCCCTATTAAAAACATTTCTCCCCTTTTGGAAAGGAAAAGGGTGCCATAGAAAAATGAAAAAGATTACATCAATCTATACATAATACCGTCGAAGCTCATCCGCGTTCCAAGATCTAGGAATGTCATTGCCATCCATATCCTTTAATCTGTAAGAACCTAGCCTTGACGAAGATACTACCAAAAAAGGTCCTTCCCACTTCAGCTGTAATTTGCCTACTGTGTCCGGATTAGCACCAAATGCCCTGGCTTGATATTTTTCAGTCGGACTTTTCTGTCGCGCCATTTTATTGTTTCGGCTTGATATTTATTAATATTCTCCACAGCCTGAAGTCTGGTCCCTTCTATGGCATCTTTTGCCACAGAATAATCGGCTTCGTCCTCTGCCGAAGCTACTGTTCTAATTGACCCTGCCTTAGCTTCTTCTGGGGTTATAGCTTCATCACCAAACAATAACATGAATGGTGTAAAACCTGTAGACCTTGATATTGTTGTGTTGTGGCTCCACACCACTTTAATCAACTCATCTGGCCACTTTCCTCTGGGCTGATTGAAGATTAACTTCATTGTTCCCATCATTATAATGTCATTTGCTCTTTCGACAAGTTCATTTGACTCTGGATGTCTGACTGATGCAAAATGAATCTTCGTGCCAATCTGATCACAGAAATCCTTGAAAGCTTCGACATCAAATTGTGTTCCATTGTCTACAGTGATAGCCTTCGGCATGCCGAAGCGACAAACAATGTTTTGCTAGAAGAATTTTTGGACTGTGACCGAAGTTATTGTGGCCAAAGGCTTCGCCTCAACCCACTTGGAAAAATATTCTACCGCCACCACAACATATTTTAAATTGCCTTGTGCTGGTGGAAGTGGACCTAGCAAATCGAGGCCCCATCTTTGCAACGACCAAGTGGGCTGTATTAATTGAGTGAGAGATGAAGGTTGCTTCTGGTCTCTTGCACATTTTTGACAGCCTTCACATTTTTGGACTAGCTCTGCTGCATCCGAAGCTGCATTCGGCCAGTAAAATCCTTGTCGAAAAACTTTTCCCAGCAAGGGCCTAGACCCAATGTGAGATGCACACAGACCTGTGTGTATCTCTTTCATTAATTCAATACCTTCAGCTCTTGATAAACACTTGAGGAGTGGGGAACAGACTCCATGTTTATACAATTCCCCTTCTATTATCACATATGGTCTTGTCCTTACCTCCATTCTCTTGTTATAAGCTTCGTCACTTGAAAGACAATTGCCTTGGAGGAAAGATATGATTTCAGTCCTCCAATCCTCACTGTGTACTGGAGAAATAGTAAGTACTGCTCTCTCCATGAGTTCAACTGAAGGTGCTTTTATTGTTTCAAAAAATACTTCCGAAGATAAAGGGATCCCCTGAGCCGCCGATTTGGCTAGCAAATCTGCATGCTCATTTTCACCTCTTGGAATATTCTTGACAGAAAAACCTTCGAAAGAAGTTGCCAACCTTCGAACTGTATCTAGATATTTCTCAAGCTTCTGGTCTCTTGCCCTGCAACTCTTATCAACATGACCAGAAATAACTTAGGAATCGGTTTTAAGGACCGCCCTTTTTATCCCCATTGCCTTTAACTTCTGAAGCCCCAAAAGCAAAGCTTCGTATTCAGCAATATTATTTGTGCAACTGAAATCAAGCTTTATTGCATAGCACGTTCTGACTTTGGAAGGTGCAACTAAGACAGCAGCCGCACCTGCCCCGAAGGTTCCCCAGGAACCATCGCAAAACACTGTCCAAGTTTCGGCATCTTTATTTGCTTCTTCTTCCTGAGCCCCTGGCGTCCAGTCAGTGATGAAGTCTGCTAACGCCTAGAACTAAATTGAGGATCTATGCACATAATCAATGCTGAATTCGTTGAGTTCCGCAGCCCACTTTCCAATTCTTCCAGTAGCTTCTCTGTTTCTCATGATATCCTTCAGAGGCTGTGTGGCGGAACCACCCGAATTATTCCAGCTTAAGTGCCTAAGTCACGCCTCAGGGGCTATAACACACTTAAATCGGAATAACCCGTCAGTCCCTCAGATCTAGTCTGATAGAGCCACTCAACCAGGATCAAATTCCACAATCTCACTCGAAGGTGAGTCACAGAAGAAATACAATAAAACAGGAAACCTCAAATTAAGTGCTGAATTATTACATAGATCAGAGTTTTTCGAGTAGCAAATAAGAGTTCACGAAATAAAATGCAGCGGATAATCGATGTTGTCGGTATCGAGGAAATGGGCAAGGCCTAGCCCACTACTCCTCGTGCTCCTCTCCTGCCGGAGCAGCATCCCACTCGACTGTCCAACCCGGTGGCAGGGTGGTAGGCCAAGTCACACCATCAACCATATCCTGAATCGAACCTGCAAAAATTATGCCACAAGCAAGGCTGAGTATACTAATACTCAGCTAGACTTACCCGGTGTGAGGAAACTACTCCTCTACCTTTAGACTATGCAGTTGTTTGGCTGAGGGGTTTGGTTTGCCAAAAGCACTAGCTGTTTTTAATTTTTTTAGCTTTTCAAATTCTAGCATCATTATCTTAGCTAGGTTTGCTCCTTCTAAGCATACATGGTGACAAGCATTTAGTTCAATCAACAAATTGTCTCATGTAACCTCGTTTCACTTCTTACTCGATGTAGTACAAGGGGTCAAGCAGTCTCATTAGCTGCGAGAAGCAAACGATTCGAATCGAGTTTTATCCTTGCAAGGTAAACCTAAACACACGACATGTCAGGGTACTCTGACCCCACACATGTCAACCGTCCCCATCGATTCCCCATTCGCGTCCAGGCCTCACCGCCTTGGCATACAATGCTCCACTGACCCCGGCTGCCGCCGTGCAGTGACCGCACTTGTACCCACCATAGCTGGCATGGGAGACCCAGTCTTAGGTCGCATGAGGGATAAAGTCCGCGCCCGGCTTCACTCAGGTACTAGGTTTACCGGTTACCATTTTTCCCGACATGTGCTTAGTACGTTCAAAAGCTTGACTCAGGTATCCACACATTAATCCTTAATTCCTTTTTCCCGTCTCATGGTTAAGGCATCCTCCCTGGATCCAAGTCCATAGACTAAACATAGATCCCGTTATCAAGATGAATACAATCAATTCCTGACCTCGCGCGAGTGCTAGAAAAATCACTCGACTTCTACCGAGATCCTGATTAGCAAGCAGCTACTCGACCTAGCATACTAGTATTCATCTCAAAAAGGAATCCTAAGTTCATGCAACTAGAGGTTTCAAGCAACTCCTACACTTAAGTGCACATTACAATCCTACAAGCATTAAGTGTAGTAAAGTAGCATATAATAATACGGTTATGCATATAAACCGGGGCTTGCCTTCAATAGCTGGGGATGCGGGGAGATCCTCGACAGCAGCCTCGGGAGCTTGCTCCTGGTCCTCCTCTTGGACAGTTCCTTGCTCGGGGATGAGCACGTACTCTCCGTCGGCGAGATTACAATCTAATGAATGCAATGTGTAAGATATATGCACGATATTATATGTGCTTTAGTAATTTAAACTTTTGATGGTGTATGATCTACTTGAGTTAGATAGAGCTAAGTCTTGCTTATACGAGACTTTTGGGTGGTATACTTGGTAAATTGGATCAACCTTAGCTAAGTTAAGTGGTAGGTTTATTTTTGGGGTTCCACTGAATTCTTTTTAAAGCCTTAGAGAGGATTTCCAAGAATTCAAGTTGGGCTTATTGGAGTGAGGTTTATTTCTCCTTTCTTTTTCTTTATTTTCTTTAAGTTTTTGGAGTGGGTTTGAATTACAAGTCACCTTAATAAATTTCCAAAAATTCTGTAAAAATTACAGTGGCTTATTTCTGGTGTATAATTCTCTGTCTCAAAAATTGGGGTTCAAAAAGTGAATAGTTCTCCCTGGACAAAATTACCAATTTATAGGGTAGAAGGGGTGATTTGAACTACAACTATCACTTAATAGTAGGTAATTCCCTAGGACTTATTTTTTCTGGCATTTAGATGCTATAACATGACTTGGTATAAATTTCTAGCCATTAATACTTATTATTTATTTTACTAGGATTTTCTAAAGTTTCTAGCCAAAGGGGTGCCTTCTACTACCACTATATTTGAAAAATATCAAACAACAGATTTCTGATTTTTCCTAGCTTCTATTTTGCGCAAGAGCAATCATTCTGAAGTTTGGCATCTTTTTGCTTAAGGGAAGGGGTAGTATGCATTAATTGGATTAAATGGCCTTTCTTATAAAATATTGGCAATAGGTGTTATTTTGCATCTTTCCAATGGGTTTGTATTTTTCTCTGGTGGCCTATCTCATTATTGATCTAGCAAAATTTTATTTGCCCATTATTGCATTATTATGGGTTATTCATGATTTACTTGGAATATGACTCATTATCATATTATATTTATTTACCCTACTTAAAATGATGGGTTTGGATTTCCATTATTTTTGTAGTGGGGTTTTGGTGGTTACAAGTCCACTGGATTTTTATTATCAATTTTGGGTCTGGTTTTGTAATTCTAATAATTGATTTTTAGTTGGAATAATGCTAAATAAAATATTTCACTTTAAGTCTGATCTGAACTAGAGGTTCCTTTATTTTTCCTAGGTTCTTTGTTACTTAAGCAAACTAGGAAAAATAATTTCATCCATTGGTCATTAATTTCTAAGGCCTTTATGATTTTCCTAAGGTTTGGGCAGAAATGGCTTTTAATGAATATCTACACTAAATTTTTAAATACTGGGGTTCTCACTATTTTTAAACAGTGTTTAAATGGTGTTTGAACATCTACAAATTTTCTTAGGTTCAGCACAGAAGCATAACTAATTTTCCTTAATTAAACAAGGTTTGGTCAGTTTCTGTATTAAATTTTAAACTCTAAAAATTAGAACAGAAAGCATAGGGTTCAGTATTTTTAGTAGATAGTTCATAATATTTAGAATTTAGCAAAATTGGTTTGACGACTTTTGGATAAGTATTCATCAAGTTATGAATTTTCTAAGTTCTCTGTTTATTAAAAAGATTAAACAGAAATGATTAAATGGAAAACTATTTTGCAACGCGGTCCCTGGCGGGTGTTTTAAGTTTTCCTTACAGACTTGTCCCTGGGCTACTATTCAGTTGAGTCACTGACATCTCAGAAACCCCCCGGGATTCTTCTAATCCTAACCCGAGGTCCTTCCCCCAAATTAAACAGTACACGCGGCGGAAGAAAGGGCGGAGGGGCTTACCGGCGGCGAGATTGCTCCGGTGAGGTGGCCGAGGGTGTTAGGGAGGTCCTGAGGGTCACGGCGATGTGCGGGTCGCCGTCGGGGATGGTCGGAGTCGGCCGGTCCGCGTGCGCAGGCGGGGGAGCTCGTCGGCGGCGACGAGTCCGGCCTATCCAGGGCGCAATTGACCAATCCAACGGGTCAGAGAGCTTCACCAGAGATCAAGGAAGGAGTGTGCGCGAGGAATTGAAGAATGGCTCACCAGAGTGCCCAATCTACGCGCGCAGGCGGGCGACCGAAGTTCGGTGAGGTCGATCTTTGCCTTCCGGTGAAGTTCTGCCAGGTCCGAGGGCTTGGAAAGCTTCACGGGCCAATGGCGGAGCTAACCGAAGCACTGGCGCGACTTGGGGTGACTGGAGTGGGCTGGCCACGGTGGCCGATGCTCTGGCGGCAATGGCGGGCGGGAAGGAGCTCGCTGGAGCTAAAGAGGGGTGTCTGGCCGGTGGTGGTGAGCGCGGGGCGAAGTGAGGCGCGCCCGGGGAGGCTTTATAGGCGCATGCGAGCACGGCCGAGGGCGGGGCTCTGACAAGCGCTCAGGGCGTGCGTGGTGAACGCCAGTGCGCGCTCTGGCGTCTGGCACAGCATCGAGCACGAGGCAGCGCAGAGAGAGGTCGAGTTCAAGCGTGGATTGGCCCCAAATCTTTGAGATTATGGCCATGATCCCGTTGAGGGATCTCTTCCTCTCAGGTTCCTTTGTCGTTTGTGTGTGGAGGCTAGCAGGTTTGGCTGACTGGATTAAGAGATAGAGAGGGGAGAAATCTTGTTTGTCTCACTGCCGCACACTGGGAGAAGATCTCGGGTTTGACGTGTCCATGGCACGCGTCCCGATGCCATCTTCTGGCACAAGACAGAGAGGTTAGTTATGCACGTTTTTGTCAATGGGGCCATTAGGATTTGAGTTAGGGATCAAGGTGAACACGCTTGATCTTTGGCTCAAGGTCTGAAATTCAGAATTCTGAATTTCAGAATTCCCTAATGAAATCCCACTTGAGAGGCTTGTTTAGAGTTTTATTTAAATTGTTTTGGCCAAGCTTCCATAATCTTTGTTGTTGCTTATTTAGTATACTTTAATGTTTATAATTAGCCCAAGCCATGATTCTAAATTTTTCATACTCTTTTTCCCTTTCTCTTGAATTTTGTTTATAGGGCTCAATTAGGGTTTTTTATGGGGTTGCACATTTTGCCTTTTTGAAAAACCCATTTGTTTTGAACATGATACTTTTAAGTATAAGCTTAGTGGATTCTTTATTCTTAAGTCCATTTGATGTTCATGCCCAATTTTTGGTTCACATAGGATGATGGTTCTTGGGTTAGCACTTGAGAGAAACCCTAGGTGACACTGGGGTGTCACAGCCTTCCCCCCTTAAAGGAATCTCGTCCCGAGATTCGGGTCAGAGTCCTCCTGGTGTGAAGCGAAGGGTGAGACTTATAGGAAGTGGGTGCTTATTGTTATTATTAGGGCAAACTGCTTTTCGATTGTCATTCTCTTTGCAACTTCAGAAGGAAGTCCTTTTTAAATTTTGTTTCATGATTACTTCATTCTGATTTAAGATCATATCTTTGAAATTTAGATTCGAAGGGCAGGAGGAGGGGTTGGGTGTGATTACGTACCAGTTTCCTTTGGTAGGCAATCGGGGAAGTTTGATCTCAAGAATTCCTCAGTTTCCCAAGTAGCTTCTTCCTCTGAGTGATTACTCCACTTGACCTTGTACATCTTGATCGATTTAGCCCGAGTTGATCTTTCTTTGCAATCCAGAATCTTGGAAGGATACTCTTGGTATGATAGATCTGGTTCTATCTCCAATTCTGGCTCTGCTATGATTTTGGTCGGCAATCAAACACACTTCTTCAGCTGAGATACATGGAACACACTGTGAATGGCAGACATTTTTGAAGGTAACTTCAGCTTATATGCCACGGGTCCACAGGCTTCTATGATCTCATAAGGTCCAATGTAGCGAGGGGCTAGCTTGCCTTTGATTCCAAACCTCTGCACTCCCTTGGTGGGGTGATACCTTGAGATACAAGAAATCTCCCACCTTGAACTGGAGAGGTTTCCTTCTTTTATCATGGTAACTATTCTGCCTGGCCTAAGCAGCTTCTAGATTTTTCCTGATTAGTTTGACCTTCCTTTCGGCTTCAGTCACTAAGTCAGGTACGAAAACTCCTCTTTCTCCAGGTTGAGACCAATTGAGTGGTGTCCTACACCTTCTTCCATAAAGAGCTTCGAAAGGTGCCATCCTTAGGCTGGATTGATAACTGTTGTTATAAGCAAACTCTGCCAAGGAGAGGTGCTTATCCCAGTTGTCGGGGACCATAATTAGGGGTACCCTCAAGGCTCCTAATTCTCAGCTCATAACCCCCATCAGCATAAAGCTGCAAAGGCCTGATGGGCGCGACTAAGTCAGGGATTAGTCCATTCGAGCGACTCGATCACGCCTCGCCCGAGCCTAGCCTCGGACAAGGGCAGCCGACCCCGGAGGATTTCCGTCTCGCCCGAGGCCCCCCTCCAACGGCGAACATATTTCCGGCTTGCCCGAGGCCCTGCCTTCGCTAAGAAGCAACCCTGACCAAATCGCCGCACCAACCGACCAAATCGCAGGAGCATTTAATGCAAAGGTGGCCTGACACCTTTATCCTGACGCGCGCCCCCCAGCCGGCAGAGCCGAAGTGACCGCCGTCACTTCACCGCTCCACTGACCGGCCTGACAGAAGGACAGCGCCGCCTGCGCCACTCCGACTGCGGTGCCACTTGACAGAGTGAGACTGACAGGCAGTCAGGCCCGGCCAAAGACGCCATAGGAAGCTCCGCTCCGCCCGACCCAGGGCTCGGACTCGGGCTAAGTCCCGGAAGACGACGAACTCCGCTCCGCCCGACCCAGGGCTCGGACTCAGGCTCAGCCCCAGAAGACGACGAACTCCGCTCCGCCCGACCCAGGGCTCGGACTCGGGCTAAGTCCCGGAAGACGGCGAACTCCGCTCCACCCGACCAGGGCTCGAACTCGGGCTCAGCCCCAGAAGACGACGAACTCCGCTCCGCCCGACCCAGGGCTCGAACTCGACCTCGGCCGCGGAAGACAGACTTGACCTCGGCTTCGGAGGAGCTTCCACATCGCCCAGCCTAGGGCGCAGGCCAGCCACGTCAACAGGAGGCGCCATCATCACCCTACCCTGAGCTAACTCGGGCCGCAGGGAACAAGACCGGCGTCCCATCTGGCTAGCACCGCCAGATAGGCAATGATGGCGCCCCGCGTACTCTGTGACGACGGCGGCTCTCAGCCCCCTTACGGAAGCAAGAGGACGTCAGCAAGGACTCAACCGCTCCGACAGCTGTCCCTCCGCCAGGCTCCATCGCTCCTCCGATGGCCACGACATCACACCAGCTGGGTGCCAAAATCTCTCCGGCTGCCACAACGGCATGTACTTAGGGCGCTAGCTCTCCTCCGCTAGACACGTAGCACTCTGCTACGCCTCCCATTGTACACCTGGATCCTCTCCTTACGCCTATAAAAGGAAGGACCAGGGCCCTCTTAGGGAGGGTTGGCCGCGCGGGGACGAGGACGAGACAGGCGCTCGCTTGGAGCCGCTCGCTCCCTCTCCCGCGTGGATGCTTGTAACCCCCTACTGCAAGCGCACCCGACCTGAGCGCGGGACGAACACGAAGGCCGCGGGATTCCCACCTCTCTCACGCCGGTCTCCGGCCGCCTCGCTCTCCCCCCTTCGCGCTCGCCCTCGCACTCGACCCATCTGGGCTGGGGCACGCGGCGACATTCACTCGTCGGCCCAGGGACCCCCCGGTCTCGAAACGCCGACAGTTGGCGCGCCAGGTAGGGGCCTGCTACGTGTTGACGAACAGCTTCCCGTCAAGCTCCAGATGGGCAGTCTCCAGCAACCTCTCCAACCCAGGACGGTGCTCCGTTTCGGGAGTCTTGAGTTCATGTCCCTTGACAGCAGCTACAACATGATACTCCTTCCACTGCCGCGCGACAACGACAATGGCGACCGACAGCCCGCCCGCCGACGGCGGAATCGACGACGTCTTCCCCGCGTGGTGGAAGAACAACCTTCGAGCTCGTCCCGCCTTCTTCCCCGCCGACGGAGGGGAAGGCAGGGCAACCAAGGCCAAGCAGGAGGCAACGCTTTGTCGGCTGTCGAGCGAGTCGACAGCGCCGGCACCCCAACGGGGGGCGCGCCGGGTATCGATTTCGCGCTTGAGGCAAAGACGAGCGCCGTCTCCTCGCAACACGCCAATCCCGAGCAAGCGGACGACGCCAGCGCGCTCGCGAAAAGCTTGCTGGATGTCACCCTCGTACCCGAGACGACGGTGCAGTCAGTCCCCGACATGACTTTATCGCCGCTCGTCGACCAAGAGGTACCGACCGACTCCCATCCCACGTCATTTGGATTCAGCCTCAACCCGCCTAGCGACCTCGCTTTGGCGGGCGCTCTCGTAGAGGCGAGTCCAAACCCTCTGGGTTTCGCATGCGGTCGCCTTGGGACCGGCTGACGGGCGTCTCGACCTACGGGCCCTCTGGGTCCGAGGAAGACGACGACCCCAGCATCTGTTGGGATTTCTCTGGACTTGGCAACCCCAGTGCCATGCGGGACTTCATGACCTCATGTGACTACTGCCTCTCCGACTGTTCCGACGGAAGCCGCAGCCTCGGCGACGAGGACTGCGGCCCAAGCCGCGAATGTTTCCACGTCGATCTAGGGGGTCCCTCCGAAGGCAATCATCTCGGCATGCCGGAGGACGGTGACCTCCCTAGGCCGACGCCCCGCGTTGACATCCCACGGGAGCTAGCTGTGGTCCCCGTTCAGGCGGGGGGCCACGACCCACAGCTCAAGCAAATCCGTGGGGTGCAGGCCAGGCTCGACGAGGGGGCAGGAGCGCTTGAGCCGATCCGCCGGGACGTCGGGCAGGCATGGGCGGGCCAACCCCCGGCTGGAGAAATACGTCATCTGCCCCAGGGCTTCCAGCGCCGCGTCGCCGACGACGTCAGGGTCAGGCCACCACCCGCATCTAGTGGGGTCGGCCAGAACCTGGCTGCAGCAGCGATGCTTCTCCGCGCGATGCCGGAGCCATCAACTACCGAGGGCCGGCGAATCTAGGGGGAGCTCAAGAATCTCCTGGAAGGCGCTGCGGTCCGACGGGCCGAGAGCTCTGCCTCCCGAAGGCAGGGGTACCCCTCGGAACCTCATGTCGCGACTTCCCGATTCATGCGGGAAGCCTCGGTCTACACTGGGCGCACGCGCAACACCGCGCCTGCGGCCCCGGGCAGCCTCGGCAACGAGCCCCATCACCGCGACCGTCGGGCCCACCTCGACCAGAGGGTGCACCGAGGCTACCACCCCAGGCGTGGGGGACGCTACGACAGCGGGGAGGATTGGAGTCCCTCGCCCGAGCCACCCGGTCCGCAAGCCTTCAGCCGGGCCATCCGACGGGCACCGTTCCTGACCCGGTTCCGACCCCCGACTACTATCACAAAGTACTCGGGGGAGACGAGACCGGAACTGTGGCTCGCGGACTACCATCTGGCCTGCCAACTGGGTGGAACGGACGATGACAACCTCATCATCCGCAACCTCCCCCTGTTCTTCTCTGACACCGCTCGCGCCTGGTTGGAGCACCTGCCTCCGGGGCAGATCTCCAACTGGGACGACCTAGTCCAAGCTTTCGCCGGCAATTTCCAGGGCACGTACGTGCGCCCCGGGAATTCCTGGGATCTCCGAAGCTGCCGGCAGCAGCCGGGAGAGTCCCTCCGGGACTACATCCGGCGATTCTCGAAGCAGCGCACCGAGCTGCCCAACATCACCGACTCGGATGTCATCGGCGCGTTCCTCGCCGGCACCACCTGCCGCGACCTGGTGAGCAAGTTGGGTCGCAAGACCCCCACCAGGGCGAGCGAGCTGATGGACATCGCCACCAAGTTCGCCTCCGGCCAGGAGGCGTTCGAGGCTATCTTCCGAAAGGACAAGCAGCCCCAGGGCCGCCCATCGGAAGATGCTCCCGAGGCGTCGACTCAGCCCGGCGCCAAGAAGAAAGGCAAGAAGAAGTCGCAAGCGAAACGCGACGCCACCGACGCGGACCTTGTCGCCGCCGCCGAGTACAAGAACCCTCGGAAACCCCTCGGAGGTGCCAACCTCTTCGACAAGATGCTCAAGGAGCCGTGCCCCTATCATCAGGGGCCCGTAAAGCACACCCTTGAGAAGTGCGTCATGCTTCGGCGCCACTTCCACAGGGCTAGGCCACCCGTGGAGGGTGGCAGGGCCCACGACGATGACAAGAAGGAAGATCACCAAGCAGGAGAGTTCCCCGAGGTCCGCGACTACTTCATGATCTACGGTGGGCAAGAGGCGAATGCCTCGGCTCGGCACCGCAAGCAAGAGCGCCGGGAGGTCTGCTCGGTGAAGGTGGCAGCGCTAGTCTACCTAGACTGGTCCGACAAGCCCATCACCTTCGACCAAGCCGACCACCCCGACCACGTGCCGAGCCCGGGGAAATACCCGCTCGTCGTCGACCCCGTCATCGGTGACGTCAGGCTCACCAAGGTCCTTATGGACGGGGGCAGCAGCCTCAACATCATCTACTCCGAGACCCTCGGGCTCCTGCGTGTCGATCTGTCCTCCGTCCGAGCAGGCGCCGCGCCCTTCCATGGGATCATTCCCGGGAAGCGCGTCCAGCCCCTCGGACAACTCGACCTCCCCGTCTGTCTCAGAACACCCTCCAACTTTCGAAGGGAGACCCTGACATTCGAGGTGGTCGGGTTCCGAGGAACCTACCACGCGGTACTGGGAAGGCCATGCTACGCGAAGTTCATGGCCGTCCCCAACTACACCTACCTGAAGCTCAAGATGCCGGGCCCCAACGGGGTCATCACCGTCGGCCCCACGTACAAACACGCGTTCGAATGCGACGTGGAGTGCGTGGAGTACGCCGAGGCCCTAGCCGAGTTCGAGGCCCTCATCGCCGACCTAGAAAGCCTCTCTAAGGAGGTGCCGGACGTGAAACGTCATGCCGGCAACTTCGAGCCAGTGGAGACGGTTAAGGCCGTCCCCCTCGACCCCAGCGGCGACGCCTCCAAGCAGATCCGGATCGGCTCCGGGCTCGATCCCAAATAGGAAGCAGTGCTCATCGACTTTCTCCGCGCGAACGCCGACGTCTTCACGTGGAGTCCCTCGGACATGCCCGGCATACCGAGGGATGTCGCCGAGCACTCGCTGGATATTCAGGCCGGAGCCCGACCCGTCAAGCAGCCTCTGCGCCGATTCGACGAAGAGAAGCGCAGAGCCATAGGCGAGGAGATCCACAAGCTAATGGCGGCAGGGTTCATCAAAGAGGTATTCCATCCCGAATGGCTTGCCAACCCTGTGCTTGTGAGAAAGAAAGGGGGGAAATGGCGGATGTGTGTAGACTACACTGTTCTCAACAAAGCATGTCCGAAGGTTCCCTACCCTCTGCCTCGCATCGATCAAATCGTGGATTCCACTGCTGGGTGCGAAACCCTGTCTTTCCTCGATGCCTACTCAGGGTATCATCAAATCAGGATGAAAGAGTCCGACCAGCTCGCGACTTCTTTCATCACACCCTTCGGCATGTACTGCTATGTCACCATGCCGTTCGGTTTGAGGAATGCGGGCGCGACGTACCAGCGGTGCATGAACCATGTGTTCGGCGAACACATCGGCCGCACGGTCGAGGCCTACGTCGATGACATCGTAGTCAAGACGAGGAAAGCTTCTGACCTCCTTTCCGACCTTGAGGTGACATTCCGATGCCTCAAGGCGAAAGGCGTCAAGCTCAATCCCGAGAAGTGTGTCTTCGGGGTGCCCCGAGGCATGCTCTTGGGGTTCATCGTCTCCGAGCGGGGCATCGAAGCCAACCCGGAGAAGATCGCAGCCATCACCAGCATGGGGCCCATCAAGGACTTGAAAGGCGTACAGAGGGTCATGGGATGTCTCGCGGCTCCGAGCCGTTTCATCTCACGTCTCGGCGAAAGAGGTCTACCTCTGTACCGCCTCTTAAGGAAGGCCGAGTGCTTCACTTGGACCCCCGAGGCCGAGGAAGCTCTCGGGAACTTGAAGGCGCTCCTCACAAAGGCGCCTATCTTGGTGCCTCCAGCTGCCGGAGAAGCCCTCTTGGTCTACGTCGTCGCGACCACTCAGGTGGTTAGCGCCGCGATTGTGGTCGAAAGGCAAGAAGAGGGGCATGCATTGCCCGTTCAGAGGCCAGTTTACTTCGTCAGCGAGGTACTGTTCGAAACCAAGGTCCGCTACCCACAAGTTCAGAAGCTGCTGTATGCAGTGATCCTGGCACGGCGGAAGTTGCGACACTACTTCGAGTCTCATCCGGTAACTGTGGTGTCATCCTTCCCCCTGGGGGAGATCATCCAGTGCCGAGAGGCCTCGGGTAGGATTGCAAAGTGGCGGTGGAAATCATGGGCGAGACAATCTCGTTCGCCCCTTGGAAGGCCATCAACTCCCAGGTTTTGGCGGACTTCGTGGCCGAATGGGTCGACACCCAGCTACCGACGGCTCCGATCCAACCGGAGCTCTGGACCATGTTTTTCGACGGGTCGCTGATGAAGACGGGAGCCGGCGCAGGCCTACTCTTCATCTCGCCCCTCGGGAAACACCTACGCTATGTGCTACGCCTCCATTTCCCGGCGTCCAACAATGTGGCTGAGTATGAGGCTCTGGTCAACGGGTTGCGGATCGCCATCGAGCTAGGGGTCCGGCGCCTCGACGCCCGCGGTGACTCGCAGCTCGTCATCGACCAAGTCATGAAGAACTCCCACTGCCGCGACCCGAAGATGGAGGCCTACTGCGATGAGGTTCGGCGCTTGGAGGACAAGTTCTACGGGCTCGAGCTCAACCACATCGCTCGGCGCTACAACGAGACTGCGGATGAACTGGCTAAAATAGCCTCGGGGCGAACAACGGTTCCCCCGGACGTCTTCTCCCGGGATCTGCACCAACCTTTCGTCAAGATCGAAGACACGCCCGAGCCTGAGGTGCCCTCGACCGAGTCCGAGGTACCCTCGGCCCAGCCCGAGGTACCCCCGGCACAGCCCGAGGCACCCTCAGCTCGGCCCGAGGCGACCTCGGCTCAGCCCGAGGTACCCTCGGCCCCCGAGGGTGAGGCGCTGCGCGTCGAGGAGGAGCGAAGCGGGGCCACGCCTGATCGAAACTGGCAGACCCCGTACCTGCAATATCTCCACCAAGGAGAGCTACCCCTCGACCGAGCCGAGGCTCGGCGGGTGGCGCGGCGCGCCAAGTCGTTCGTCTTGCTGGGCGATGAGAAGGATCTCTACCACCGCAGCCCCTCAGGCATCCTCCAGCGATGCATCTCCGTCACCGAAGGTCAGGAACTCCTGCGAGAGATACACTCGGGGGCTTGCGGCCATCACGCAGCGCCTCGAGCCCTTGTCGGGAATGCTTTCCGACAAGGCTTCTACTGGCCAACGGTGGTGGTCGACGCCACTAGAATTGTCCGCACCTGCGAAGGGTGTCAATTCTATGCGAAGCATACCCACCTGCCCGCTCAGGCTCTGCAGACGATACCCATCACCTGGCCCTTTGCTGTGTGGGGTCTGGACCTCGTCGGCCCCTTGCAGAAGGCACCCGAGGGCTACACGCACCTGCTGGTCGCCATCGACAAATTCTCCAAGTGGATCGAGGTCCGACCCCTGAACAGCATCAGGTCCGAGCAGGCGGTGGCTTTCTTCACCAACATCATCCATCGCTTCGGGGTCCCGAACTCCATCATCACCGACAACGGCACCCAGTTCACCGGCAGAAAGTTCCTGGACTTCTACGAGGATCACCGCATCCGGGTGGACTGGGCCGCCGTGGCTCATCCCATGTCAAATGGGCAAGTAGAGCGTGCCAACGGCATGATTCTACAAGGGCTCAAGCCTCGGATCTACAACGACCTTAACAAGTTCGGCAAGCGATGGATGAAGGAACTCCCCTCGGTGGTCTGGAGCCTGAGGACAACGCCGAGCCGAGCCACGGGTTTCACGCCGTTCTTCCTAGTCTACGGGGCCGAGGCCGTCTTGCCCACAGACCTGGAATACGGCTCCCTGAGGACGAGGGCCTACAGTGATCAAAGCAACCAAGCTAGCCGAGAAGACTCGCTGGACCAGCTGGAAGAGGCTCGGGATAAGGCCTTACTACACTCGGCGCGGTACCAGCAGTCCCTGCGACGCTACCACGCCCGAGGGGTCCGGTCCCGAGAGCTCCAGGTGGGCGACCTGGTGCTTCGGCTGCGACAAGACGCCCGAGGGAGGCACAAGCTCACGCCCCCCTGGGAGGGACCGTTCGTCATCGCCAAGGTTCTGAAGCCCGGAACGTACAAGCTGGCCAACAGTCAAGGCGAGGTCTACGGCAACGCTTGGAACATCCAACAGCTACGTCGCTTCTACCCTTAAGATGTTTTCAAGTTGTTCATATACCTCGCACCCACGCACAGTTTAGTCATCAAGGAAGGGTCGGCCTCGCCTCGGCAAAGCCCGACCCTCCCTCGGGGGCTAAAAGGGGGGGAACCCCCTCTGCGTTGAAATTTTACTCGAAAAAAGATCTCTTCTGCCAGAATATCTTTCGTGCTATTTGACTACTTCGAAAAGTGGATCCTGAAAACGACGGAGTACACGTAAGCAGCCAAGGCTGACCGAGCCGAGGGACTCCTACGCCTCCGGGATATAGATTCCTCACTCATCACCTTCTGCGATAAGTAACTCACGTTCGGATAAGAGATTCCGCGGACCGAACAAGTCTTCAAGTTCGGAAGTTCTTCTGCCGAAGCGATCCTTCGAGCCTTCTCGACTGAGTCGGTGACAGAGCCTCATGGACGGGTAAAAGTGCGCGTAAGCGGCAAGGCCGACCGAGCCGAGGGACTCCTACGCCTCCGGGACACGGATACCTCACTCATCACCTTCCGCGAGAAGCAACTCTCGCTCGCACAAACATCCCTGTTACCGACAAAAAAGTCCAGATACCCGAAACAAGAGGAAAAGAGACGCAGCTTTACAACACAGCGAGGGTGTGTGTTCTGGCCTCGGCGGCCGCAGGAGACACACGCTACAAGACAATCTGATCCTGCAGGCTCGGGTCTTGACGCTGGAAGGGGGCAGTAGCACCCTCGGCATCGACGACACCTTCGGCGAGGTCCGACCTAGCCTCGGACGGCGACACGATCCGAGGATCTCCGCTCTAGAGGACGACGTCATCACCACGCCCGGGCAATCGCTGCCAGGGTCTTCTCTGGGACTCCGGCCCGAGCAGGCGGCTCGGCCAGTCGCCCCGGGGCCTCGGCCAGCCGTCCTCCGAGGGCGCCAGCCCGACCCGAGGCGTCGGCTGGTCAACTCCAGCGTCGGTCCCGCTAACGGACGACCCGGCTAGGCTCCGGCCAACCAGGTTTCATTTTCGAGCCAACTCTGCCCCTGTTCATGCTGATATCGCTACCTCTGGCCTCGACTCATCCAAGAGCGGCCAAGGGGTCCCTTTAACTAAGCTAGAGGAGCCTCGGACAACAAGGCCGACCGAGCCGAGGGACTCCTACGCCTCCGGGATACGGATACCTCACTCGTCACCTTGACACGAGGCGACTCAAGCTTGGTGAAGCGGTTCAGACAACCAACGGGCGAGTCTTAGTGCTCGAAAATGAGGAAAAAACACGGCTCCGTGCCAAAGTTACATACATGTTCAGGCCTCGACAGCCACAATGAACAAAAACACTGGCATTCAAAGTGCCATTATAAACGGAACTCTGGTTCCGTCCCCGCGGGTATGAGCAACCTCAAGCCTGCGGGGCGACGAACACCGGGGGACCCGCCAGCGACCTCTGCAGCAGCAGCCATGGTCCCAAGTGGACGCGGCCGCTGGAGGGCTCTCGTTCGCGTTCCCGCTCAAGGGACGCGAACCAGCTATTAAAGCCAAAGAGCGGGCCACTCCCAAGCGCACCGGCAGGTCCTCGCTGTCGTCCTCGCCGCGAATGCAAGGAAGAGGGCGGAATGTTGCATCCTAGCTGGGCAGCAACAGTTCGCCTTCCCCGGCATGGCTGGAGGACGTCTCCGCCGTAGAGCTGGAGGGCGTTTGCCACCACCAGAAGCTGGAAGAAGAGGTGGCCCGCCGACCCGCGCAGGAGGTAGAGCCCTGGCTCGCCTCGCTCCCCGCCCCAGCGAGGATGACGAACACCCTTGACGCTGAGGGCGGGATCGAGATCACAGCCCGGCTTGCCTCTCCCCATCCAGGAGCTGGAGGTCACCGTCTTGGGTGACCACCAGCGGAGGGGTGCAACCGGGCTGTGTGATGAAAATCCTTGAAGCCGAACGATGGCTGAAAGGTACTAACTCCCGCGGAGTTGCGTTCCCCCGACGACAAGGCAGAAAGACGGCGGGTATCCCCCATCCGGGGGCTTGGAAGGTGGAAAGACACGATGCATAAGGGAGCACGAAGACATGGTCGCCTTCCAAGGGGGTCACCCTCCTTTTAAAGGCGACTATACCTACTTGCGTCCCCAGCCGTCACGGGCTGAGTCTTCTCCAACACGCTCCAAGGCCCTCCCCTGCGGCGCGGGGGCTGGGTCCCACACGTCATGCAAACCGGCTCAGAGCAGAAGAAGCCAAACCGCCGTGCGCGGTGCGCACAACCGCCCAGCGGTTACAAGTGACCCTCCACTTTTGCCCAGACCAACGTGCGAAAGGGGCGGGCAGCCATGCAGGCGGCATGCAACCGCGCCAAGTGGGCTCGCTTCTCCGACTCCCAACACGCCCAGCATGGAGGCCCAGGCCCACGTGTCATGCAACCGGCGCGCCGAATGCTTCGTGCATGCAACTGCACCGCCACTTGCGCCACCACCGCGCCTCCTCGATTGCGGAACCAATACCTCGACTCGAGGCGACCCAGCGCACGACCCAGCAGCGCCAGCCTGGCGCGGCGGTCAGTGCAGCCAAAAATGGGCCGGCAGTAATGACGGTGGCAGGCGGGCGGGAGCAGCGGTCACGTCGTCAGCCCAGCTCACGTCCCATCCGGGGCTAGCGAGAGAACCCTCTCTCACGGCGTGAAGACAACGCGCCCGTGTTCCGTTCCTCGAACGGCTCGCGCACGCGCAACGGCCGCCCCGCCAACCACTCACCCCGTCGCATTAACTCCGCGGTGGGACAGGCGGCGCCTCTGGCAGGAGAAGCAGGCGACGCTTCGCCTTCGCCGCAATAACCGCGCCAAAAAAGGTACGCCGCGTCGTTCGATTTCATATCCTTTTCCTTTTTTCCTCTTTCTCTCTCTTGCAACAGGGACCGGGAAAGGGGGATACCCCGAAAAGGATCCTTCCTCGTGAAGGAACCAGGCTCCGAGCCTCCCTACTGATCAGAGGTTCGAAGGCTGGCCCCCCGGAAGGGTTCGACAGCCGCCTCAGATCGCGTGGGCCCTACACCCACTACTGGTCAGAGGTTCGAAGGTCGGCCCCTCGGAAGGGTTCCACGGCCGCCTCAGGCTACTCGGGCTCCGCGCCCATTACTGATCAGGGGTTCGAAGGCTGGCTCCCGAAGGGTTCACAGCCGCCTCAGACGCCGAGCGAGGGATGACCATGGGTACGTTCGATACATAACCAAGGCTCGGGCTGCGCTCCCGAGGTACCCTAGGACATTTCCGAGACCAGCGGGAGCGATCTTGTAACGGAATCCCATCGGAGGGAGGCATCGAGCCCTCGGACCCCGTCGCCAGGGGACCGCGTCCGGCAGATCACCCGCAGGTACTTTTGGGCGTGCCTCTGGGCCCCTAGCCGACCCCTAACGAACGGGGCACGGACGTCCACTCGGATTACAAGCTTGCAGCTCACCGGAGACACCATGTTCGGCGCCCATCGAGGGCAACATGGCGCTTACCGAGTCTGTCCCTGATCGCCCTCTCGCCCTGTGCAGAGGCTCGGGGGCTGCTATCGCAAACCCGGCTCCGGCCGAACCGTTGACAGCGTCAACATACCAGCTCGAGAACTTGGGACCCGACCGTACACCCGGGCTACGGCCAGCTCGCATGAGGGAACAACCAGACCAGCCGAAGCATTACGCAAGGCATTAAGACCTCGAAGGAGTAAAATCACTCCTCCGAGGCCTTGGGGGCTAAACCCGGCGGGTGCGCTCGCGCGCACCCACCGGAACATAATGCAACCGAGAAAGGCTGGTCCCCTTGCAAAAAAGTGCGACGAAAGCCTCCAAGCGAGTGCTAACACTCCCTTCGAGGCTCGGGGGCTACTGTCGGGGACCATAATTAGGGGTATCCTCAAGGCTCCTAATTCTCAGCTGGTAACCCCGATCAGCATAAAGCTGCAAAGGCCTGATGGGCGCGACTAAGTCAGGGATCAGTCCATTCGAGCGACTCGATCACGCCTCGCCCGAGCCTAGCCTCGGACAAGGGCAGCCAACCCCGGAGGATTTCCGTCTCGCCCGAGGCCCCCCTCCAACGGCGAACATATTTTCGGCTCGCCCGAGGCCCTGCCTTCGCTAAGAAGCAACCCTGACCAAATCGCCGCACCAACTGACCAAATCGCAGGAGCATTTAATGCAAAGGTGGCCTGACACCTTTATCCTGACGCGCGCCCCCCAGCCGGCAGAGCCGAAGTGACCGCCGTCACTTCACCGCTCCACTGACCGGCCTGACAGAAGGACAGCGCCGCCAGCGCCACTCCGACTGCGGTGCCACTTGACAGAGTGAGACTGACAGGCAGTCAGGCCCGGCCAAAGGCGCCATAGGAAGATCTGCTCCGCCCGACCCAGGGCTCGGACTCAGGCTAAGTCCCGGAAGACGACGAACTCCGCTCCGCCCGACCCAGGGCTCGGACTCGGGCTCAGCCCCAGAAGACGACGAACTCCGCTCCGCCCGACCCAGGGCTCGGACTCGGGCTAAGTCCCGGAAGACGGCGAACTCCGCTCCAGCCGACCCAGGGCTCGGACTCGGGCTCAGCCCCAGAAGACGATGAACTCCGCTCCGCCCGACCCAGGGCTCGAACTCGGGCTCAGCCCCAGAAGACGACGAACTCCGCTCCGCCCGACCTAGGGCTCGGACTCGACCTCGGCCACGGAAGACAGACTCGACCTCGGCTTCGGAGGAGCTTCCACATCGCCCAGCCTAGGGCGCAGGCCAGCCACGTCAACAGGAGGCGCCATCATCACCCTACCCCGAGCTAACTCGGGCCGCAGGGAACAAGACCGGCGTCCCATCTGGCTAGCACCGCCAGATAGGCAATGATGGCGCCCCGCGTACTCTGTGACGACGGCGGCTCTCAGCCCCCTTACGGAAGCAAGAGGACGTCAGCAAGGACTCAACTGCTCCGACATCTGTCCCTCCACCAGGCTCCATCGCTCCTCCGACGGCCACGACATCACACCAGCTGGGTGCCAAAATCTCTCCGGCTGCCACAACGGCATGTACTTAGGGCGCTAGCTCTCCTCCGCTAGACACGTAGCACTCTGCTACGCCTCCCATTGTACACCTGGATCCTCTCCTTACGCCTATAAAAGGAAGGACCAGGGCCCTCTTAGGGAGGGTTGGCCGCGCGGGGACGAGGACGAGACAGGCGCTCGCTTGGAGCCGCTCGCTCCCTCTCCCGCGTGGACGCTTGTAACCCCCTACTGCAAGCGCACCCGACCTGGGCGTGGGACGAACACGAAGGCCGCGGGATTCCCACCTCTCTCACGCCGGTCTCCGGCCGCCTCGCTCTCCCCCCTTCGCGCTTGCCCTCGCACTCGACCCATCTGGGCTGGGGCACGCGGCGACATTCACTCGTCGGCCCAGGGACCCCCCGGTCTCGAAACGCCGACACCAGTTCTTGCAACAATCGATTGCACAAGCTCTCAACATATCCTCCAGAATTTGGTTTACCCTTTCCATCTGACCATCAGTCTGTGGGTGGTAAGCTGAACTTCTGTTAGCTTGGTTCCCAAAGACTCCTGCAGTTATTCCCAAAATCTGGCAACAAATTGGGCTCCTCGGTCAGAAACAATGGTCCGAGGTGATCCGTGCAAACACACGATCCGGTCAATGTACAACTCTGCATACTTTTGAGCCTTATCAGTGGTGTGCACAGGGCGAGCACGACCGAGGGTGGGGCCCTGACAAGCGCTCGGGGCGTGCGCGGCGAACGCCAGTGCGCGCTCAGGCGTCTCGCACAACGTCGAGCACGAGGCAGCGCAGAGAGAGGTCGAGTTCAAGCGCGGATTGGCCCCAAATCTTTGAGATTATGGCCATGATCCCGTTGAGGGATCTCTTCCTCTCAGGTTCCTTTGTCGTTTGTGTGTGGAGGCTAGCAGGTTTGGCTGACTGGATTAAGAGATAGAGAGGGGAGAAATCTTGTTTGTCTCACTGCCGCACACAGGGAGAAGATCTCGGGTTTGACGTGTCCATGGCACGCGTCCCGATGCCATCTTCTGGCACAAGACAGAGAGGTTAATTATGCACGTTTTTGTCAATGGGGCCATTAGGATTTGAGTTAGGGATCAAGGTGAACACGCTTGATCTTTGGCTCAAAGTCTGAAATTCAGAATTCTGAATTTCAGAATTCCCTAATGAAATCCCACTTGAGAGGCTTGTTTAGAGTTTTATTTAAATTTTTTTGGCCAAGCTTCCATAATCTTTGTTTTTGCTTATTTAGTATACTTTAATGTTTATAATTAGCCCAAGCCATGATTCTAAATTTTTCATACTCTTTTGCCCTTTCTCTTGAATTTTGTTTATAGGGCTCAATTAGGGTTTTTTATTGGGGTTGCACATTTTGCCTTATTGAAAAACCCATTTGTTTTGAACATGATACTTTTAAGTATAAGCTTAGTGGATTCTTTATTCTTAAGTCCATTTGATGTTCATGCCCAATTTTTGGTTCACATAGGATGATGGTTCTTGGGTTAGCACTTGAGAGAAACCGTAGGTGACACTGGGGTGTCACAGCCTTCCCCCCTTAAAGAAATCTCGTCCCGAGATTCAGGCCAGAGTCCTCCTAGGGTGAAGCGAAGGGTGAGACTTATAGGAAGTGGGTGCTTATTGTTATTATTAGGGAAAACTGCTTTTCGATTGTCATTCTCTTTGCAACTTCAGAAGGAAGTCCTTTTTAAATTTTGTTTCATGATTACTTCATTCTGATTTAAGATCATATCTTTGAAATTTAGATTCGAAGGGCAGGAGGAGGGGTTGGGTGTGATTACGTACCAGTTTCCTTAGGTAGGCAATCGGGGAAGTTGGATCTCAAGAATTCCTCAGTTTCCCAAGTAGCTTCTTCCTCTGAGTGATTACTCCACTGGACCTTGTACATCTTGATCGATTTAACCCGAGTTGATCTTTCTTTGCAATCCAGAATCTTGGAAGGATACTCTTGGTATGATAGATCTAGTTCTATCTCCAATTCTGGCTCTGCTATGATTTCGGTGGGCAATCGAACACACTTCTTCAGCTGAGATACATGGAACACACTGTGAATGGCAGACATTTTTGAAGGTAACTTCAGCTTATATGCCACGGGTCCACAGGCTTCTATGATCTCATAAGGTCCAATGTAGCGAGGGGCTAGTTTGCCTTTGATTCGAAACCTCTACACTCCCTTGGTGGGTGATACCTTGAGATACACGAAATCTCCCACCTTGAACTAGAGAGGTTTCCTTCTTTTATCATGGTAACTATTCTGCCTGGCCTGAGCAGCTTCTAGATTTTTCCTGATTAGTTTGACCTTCCTTTTGGCTTCAGTCACTAAGTCAGGTCCGAAAACTCCTCTTTCTCCAGGTTGAGACCAATTGAGTGGTGTCCTACACCTTCTTCCATAGAGAGCTTCGAAAGGTGCCATCCTTAGGCTGGATTGATAACTGTTGTTATAAGCAAACTCTGCCAAGGAGAGGTGCTTATCCCAGTTCTTGCCACAATCGATTGCACAAGCTCTCAGCATATCCTCCAGAATTTGGTTTACCCTTTCCGTCTGACCATCAGTCTGTGGGTGGTAAGCTGAACTTCTGATTAGCTTGGTTCCCAAAGACTCCTGCAGTTTTTCCCAAAATCTGGCAACAAATTGGGCTCCTTGGTCAGAAACAATGGTCTGAGGTGATCCGTGCAAACACACGATCCGGTCAATGTACAACTCTGCATACTTTTTAGCCTTATCAGTGGTATGCACAGGGCGAGCACGACCGAGGGCGGGGCTCTGACAAGCGCTCGGGGCGTGCGCGGCGAACGCCAGTGCGCGCTCAGGCGTCTCGCACAGCGTCGAGCATGAGGCAGCGCAGAGAGAGGTCGAGTTCAAGCGCGGATTGGCCCCAAATCTTTGAGATTATGGCCATGATCCCATTGAGGGATTGTTGGGGACTTGTTCTCAAATGCTATGAATTAAGAACAAGACAACATAAAATGTTAAATGTTAACGTTCTTTGTCCAACGACGCATTATTCCCTTGGGGATTGATGGGCCTTGGACGAAGGTTGATAACAATATAATTACGAAGGTTAAATCTTCGTAATTGAATTCTAACAGATTGTGTAAGATAACATAAAATATAGAATATCAAAGGTAAATGAATCATAAATAAACCATATTTTATCCATTCAGTATATTTAAGTGTTGAATACAATCATACCTTTGTCTTGGCAAAGGTTGGTTCCCGAATAATGCGATTGCAAAAACAGGGATCCGTGAACAGTAAGGGAATACTGTTCACTATTTATAGGCATAGGACACAGCCTGTGAGAAATTACAATTATGCCCCTCATAAAGGATTACAACAACGACCTAAGCATTTATGGACTAGAGGGTCATTCTACTTTTAAGTCGGTTTGTAATTCCGAAGCTTCCTGAAGAGGAACCTTCGGTCATCTCATACGAACAGCTTCAGCCGAAAACTGCTTCTTCCTACAAGACCTTCGGCGACGAAGCATAGTCCCAACAGGGATCTCTTCCTCTCAGGTTCCTTTGTCATTTGTGTGTGGAGGCTAGCAGGTTTGGCTGACTGGATTAAGAGATAGAGAGGGGAGAAATCTTGTTTGTCTCACTGCCGCACACAGGGAGAAGATCTCGGGTTTGACGTGTCCATGGCACGCGTCCCGATGCCATCTTCTGGCACAAGACAGAGAGGTTAATTATGCACGTTTTTGTCAATGGGGCCATTAGGATTTGAGTTAGGGATCAAGGTGAACACGCTTGATCTTTGGCTCAAGGTCTGAAATTCAGAATTCTGAATTTCAGAATTCCCTAATGAAATCCCACTTGAGAGGCTTGTTTAGAGTTTTATTTAAATTTTTTTGGCCAAGCTTCCATAATCTTTGTTGTTGCTTATTTAGTATAATTTAATGTTTATAATTAGCCCAAGCCATGATTCTAAATTTTTCATACTCTTTTGCCCTTTCTCTTGAATTTTGTTTATAGGGCTCAATTAGGGTTTTTTATTGGGGTTGCACATTTTGCCTTTTTGAAAAACCCATTTGTTTTGAACATGATACTTTTAAGTATAAGCTTAGTGGATTCTTTATTCTTAAGTCCATTTGATGTTCATGCCCAATTTTTGGTTCACATAGGATGATGGTTCTTGGGTTAGCACTTGAGAGAAACCCTAGGTGACACTGGGGTGTCACAGCCTTCCCCCCTTAAAGAAATCTCGTCCCGAGATTCAGGCCAGAGTCCTCCTGGGGTGAAGCGAAGGGTGAGACTTATAGGAAGTGGGTGCTTATTGTTATTATTAGGGAAAACTGCTTTTCGATTGTCATTCTCTTTGCAACTTCCGAAGGAAGTCCTTTTTAAATTTTGTTTCATGATTACTTCATTCTGATTTAAGATCATATCTTTGAAATTTAGATTCAAAGGGCAGGAGGAGGGGTTGGGTGTGATTACGTACCAGTTTCCTTAGGTAGGCAATTGGGGAAGTTGGATCTCAAGAATTCCTCAATTTCCCAAGTAGCTTCTTCCTCTGAGTGATTACTCCACTTGACCTTGTACATCTTGATCGATTTAGCCCGAGTTGATCTTTCTTTGCAATCCAGAATCTTGGAAGGATACTCTTGGTATGATAGATCTGGTTCTATCTCCAATTCTGGCTCTGCTATGATTTCGGTCGGCAATCGAACACACTTCTTCGGCAATCGTAACGAGCTTGATCCATGAAAAAAGTCTCTTAGGCTTCAGGAAGCCGAAGGTCCGAAAAACACCTTCCCTGAGCTCGTTGTGGAGAAACGATTCAATTTCCGAGCGCGTAGCGGTCCCACCCTGCAGGGTTACTATTTGGTGTCTGCGGTCCACCGCGCAGCGGGTGTAAGCAGCTGTTTGCCTGGTGTAAAAATCCTGACGATTCACCTTCTTACCTGCAGCACTATATAAACAGACGGGTAGGTGTGAAGTTACCACAGCATTCATTGTTATTGCACTGTTTTGCTGCCAAAATTTTTAACCATAGCCGAAGCTTGACTCTCGCAATCAGACAAAGCTCCAGTTTAAAGCCTACTTCGCTAGAAGAAAAAGCTTCGGAAGAAAAAGTTTTTTAGTTCCCAAAAAATTCAGAATTAAATGGCCAGAGTGCACTCTACCGCTAGAGTTGAGCGTGAGGGAGGCGAAGCCGAAGGAGCGGAGACTGTTCCTATCTCCGAAGCGATGCAACGATCCGGACTGGTGACCTCGGAAGGAATACGTACTGTCGAGACAGAGCAGACTGTTGCCGAGACAGAACAAGTTGCTGCCGAAGCGGAAGAAGGAAATATTGAGGAAGCTGATTCCGATGATGATTACCATATTGCCGTGCCAAGCAAGTCCAGCCACTTGGACTTCGGAAAGTCGACTGTCTCCAAGGCTGATTTCTCCAAGATGGTGAAGTCGGGTTATTTCAGTGAGAATGAGAAGAAGCTACTTCGCTTCGGGGGGAAGAAACTACCCCGAAGCCAGAAAAGGATGAAATAGTCATTTTCAAGAGCTTCCTAAAAGCTGGGTTGAGATTCCCCTTAAATAGGATGATCTCTGATGTGCTGCAAAGATTTGGTATCTATTTTCACCAACTGACTCCCAACGCGATTGTCAGGCTCAGCGTCTATATCTGGGCTCTCCGTAGCCAGGCGGTGGAGCCGTTTGCCGACAGCTTCTGTCGAGTTCATGAGCTGCATTACCAAACTAAGGCCAGAAAAGACGGACTGCATGAAAATTTCGGTTGCTATAATTTTGCTTATCGGAAAACCACGAAGTTTCCCGTGATCAGCTACCGAAGCAAATGGCCGGCAGGCTGGAAATCAGAATGGTTTTATGTCAAAGTTGACGAAGACAAAGAGAAGCTGGTTCAGAGCCCTCTTGAACTAACCTTCGGAGAAACAAGACCCCGATGCAAAATGGCAGTAGAAGGTCCAACTTGGGCTGCACTGGGCGAATTCAAAATTATTGCAGAACATATTGGCACTAGAGATTTAGTGCAGGAATTCCTGGCCTTCAGAGTTTTTCCAACTACGAAAGAGTGGACAATGCCGAAGCTTAAAGGGGAAAAGAAAGAGGGGGAACTTGTCAGACTACCTTATCATTATAAATTCAAGAAATATTTTAAAGTACCCTGCCAAGAATGGCTTGATACAATTGAAATAATGAGTAATGAAATTCTTGGGAATTACTCTAAAAAAGAGGACCAACTGATGACAGCGGCCTTCGGCACTCGGCCGAAACGAAGGCTGAACAGGGTGCTTGATGCCATAGGATTTGAATATGCTGACTACGGCCGACTAGGCGGAGATGCTAGAGGCTCGAAGCGAAAAAGGATTGCCAGCGCTACTGACGAAGGAGTCGTCAAGGTAGCCAAAAAGAAAAAGAAAGATTCTGAAAATCTTAGCGCTGCAGAGTTAAATCCTGAGCCGAAGGTGGCCACTACAAGAAAGAGAAAAAGTGCATCCCCAGAGCCGGAAACGCTGGTCCGAGAAGAAGATACTCCTGCTTCTCCTTCTGCTGTTGAAGTAGAAGAGATTATGAAGGTAATGACTGAACCCTTGCCTATCAGGCTAAGTCCGCTGGCACTGGAACTGACGAAGTTTTTTCAGAAGGACAAGGCAGCTTCGGCAGCAGAAAGTCCTGCGAAGCCGAAAAATGGAGAATTATTCAAGTAACAGATGTGATCCATTAGACGCCGCCACCGGCAACGGTGTCAAAAATTGTCTTTGCTGAAACTGCCAAAGTCGAAGCTACTGGAATGAAAACTACTGAAGCTGAAACCGGCGAAGCTGAAGCTACCGAGGCCGAAGCCGGGGCCACCGAAGAGTCGAACCTGGAAACCACACTTGAGGTTATTGACAATATACTCCTGAAAATGGCTGAAGAAGAAGCTACTGTGGCTGCAGTGAATGCGGCAACTGAAAAGGGGAAGAGCAAATTGATGAAATTTCAGAAGAAGGAGATTTTAACTTTCAAGATTTGCTCGGACAAGAATTAACAGACGCCGAAAAAGAGGAGTTGAAAAAATATGCCATATCTTGCGGATATAAATCAGGGGCTATGCTATTTGGTGGGGTCAACGAAGGGAAACTAAGATGCCTTCGGAACCGCACCGAGGCCAAAATTGTTAGAACCCTCTCCAAAAGCATTGGCTTGCCGAAGCTGGAAGCGGACTTATGCCGTTATCAACGACAACACATCGCCGGAAGCTTGCTTTATGCTAACTTCAAGGTAACGAATATTTTTGTTATTTTATTACTATTATTATTAACTTTTGGGTCGTGTTCTAACGAAGATCATTTCGACAGAGCATATTATTAAGCAAGGTTCTGAAAATGCAACAAGATCTGGAGGAAGAGAAAAACAAAGCCGTCATTCAAGATTTGGCTGAAAAAGTTGAAAGTCACGAAGCCAATCTAAAAAGAAAGACTTCGCAATCCAAGACCTTGAGATCATGGTCAAAGAGCACGAAGGTGCATTAGAAAAGAAGGATTTTGTTATTCAGACCATGGAGGGCTCTTTGGTTGAAGTCCAAAGTGAAAATGACAAATTAAAGAATGAATTGCTCCGACAATCAGAAAAATTCGAGCAAGAAAAGAAATATTTTGCAGCAAGCCTGAAAGCTGAAGTGGATAAATACTCAAATTTGCAAAAATCCTTTAAAGAACTTCAGGAGAAATGCTTAAGCTTCGGCAGCCGATGTGTGTAGCGGCTGAAGGACGTGTTTCACTCTGTCGGAGCTAGCTCTTCGAAATTTACACCTTCAGCTGAGAATCTGCCAAGAACATTAGAATATATTGAAGGCGAAGTTGACGCCCTTGACGAAGTTATTGGTGGGCACGCCGACTTCTGCGCCCTGGTAGCTTCTCGGGGCACAGCTACGGCTTTTTTGAAGGCTGGCTGCACGCATGGAAACATTGTGAACAGACCAAACTTCAGCTTGTCAGCTTCAGATTTGTTAGATATCCCAAGCTTAGCCAGAAGCATCGGAAATAGATTCATGACCCAGATCTGGCTAAGTGGCAGGCGGAAAATGGCAGGCGACGAAGCTCGAAGCCATCTTAAGCTGGTAAGAAACTTATGTTTGTTACTTTTACCTTCTCCTTTGAAATTTATACCTTTCTTACTGTGTTGTTTGGTATATACAGGATGACGAAGCTGAAGATTGACAATGCTGAAGTTTGACAAAACTGAAGACGAAGCCTTAGCTGAAGCTTAAAATTGCTTATAATGCTTTCCTGCAAAAAATTCTTGGAGAAACTTTTGTAATATAGATATGGAATAACTTATGTAAATTTGTACATACCTTGTTATATATCCTGTCTCCCTTATCCGTATTCAATCTGCTTTGCTGTGGACGAAACTTCTCTTTTGAGCCGAAGGCGAAAAACACCTTCCCTTCTTTTCGTACACAACGAAGCATAGAAAAAATTTTCCTTCGAATCTTTTCCTTATTTTCTGAAGCACCTGTCTTTTTTGTGTAGCATAATGATGATTCTATATATGTCTAAATGGATGTTTATGAATGCAAATGACATGATGACATGTAATGTGCAAATGAATATTAGGACAAATGTTCGAAAACCATAAGTACGGCCCTTCATCCCCTCAAGAATGATAAAAATATTTTTGCCGTTTACTTTTCGGCTTCACCGTTTACTTTTCGGTGTATCAGCGTTGACTTTTCGCTGTAAGGCTCCCTTAGGAGCTTCTTCGCCTTTTACTTTCGGCGGAATCAGCGTTTATTTTTCGCTGTAAGCCTCCCTTAGGAGCTTCTTCGCCTTTTACTTTCGGTGGAATCAGCGTTTATTTTTCGCTGTAAGCCTCCCTTAGGAGCTTCTTCCTGTTTTCTTTTCTCTTTTCTTTGCACTCGAAGGTGCGTTCTCAGCTTTTACATTTACATTTTTGGGGGATATCTCTCTTATAGAATTGAAATAAGGAAAAGAAAAATTACATGTTGTGGCCCCATTAAAAGCCTTTCTCCCCCTTTGGAAAGGAAAAGGGTGCCACAAAAAAGAATATAAAAAATTACATTGAACTAAACATAATATCGCCGAAGCTCATCCGCATTCCACGATCTAGGAATGTCATTGCCGTCCATATCCTTCAATCTGTAGGAACCGGGTCTTGACGAAGATACTACCAAAAAGGGGCCTTCCCATTTCAGCTGTAATTTGCCTACTGTTTCAGGGTTAGCTACTCTTCGAAGTACCAAGTGTCCTGGTTCAATATTCTTCAGCTTGACCTTTCTATCACGCCATTTTATTGTTTCAGCTTGATATTTATTGATGTTTTCCACAGCTTGAAGTCTGATCCCTTCAATAGCATCTTTTTCTACAGAGCAATCAGCTTCGTTTTCGCCTTCTGCCGAAGCTACTGTCCTTATTGATCCTGTTTTGGCCTCTTCTGGGGTTATTGCTTCGTCACCAAACAATAGTTTAAAGGGTGTAAAGCCTGTTGATCTTGACATGGTTGTGTTATGACTCCACACCACTTTGATTAACTCGTCTGGCCACTTTCCCCTGGGCTGATTGAAGATTGACTTCATTATTCCTGTCATTATGATCCCATTGGCTCTTTCAACAAGTCCATTTGACTCTGGGTGTCGGACTGATGCAAAATGGATCTTCGTGCCGATTTGATTACAAAATTCTCTGAAGGCTTCAGAATCAAACTGTGTCCCATTATCCACAGTGATAGCCTTCGGCACTCCGAAGCGACAAACAATGTTTTGCTAGAAAAACTTTTGAATAGTAAATGAAGTTATTGTGGCTAAGGGCTTCGCCTCAATCCATTTGAAAAAATATTCCACCGCCACCACCACATATCTTAAGTTCCCCTGTGCTGGTGGTAATGGACCTAACAAATCCAGACCCCACCTTTGCAACGGCCAAGTGGGTTGTATTAATTGAGTTAAAGACGAAGGTTGTTTTTGATCCCTTGCACATTTCTGACAACCTTCACACTTTTGAACTAAATCCGCTGCATCCGAAGCTGCCTTTGGCCAATAAAATCCTTGGCGAAAAACTTTCTCAAGCAAGGGCCTAGATCCAATGTGAGATCCACACAGACCTGCATGTATGTCCTTCATTAATTCTATACCTTCGGATCTGGATAAACACTTGAGCAATGGGGAACAGACCCCGCGCTTGTATAACTCCCCTTCTATTATGACATATGGTCGAGCTCTTGCTTCTATTCTCCTGTTATAAGCTTCGTCGTCTGAAAGAAAATTACCCTAAAGGAAAGTGATGATTTCAGTTCTCCAATCTTCACTATAAACAGGGGATATGTTGAGGATTGCTCTTTCAAGAAGCTCGACCGAAGGTGCTTTTATTGTTTCAAAAAATACTTCCGAAGGTATAGGCAGCCCCTGGGCTGCTGACTTAGCCAATAGATAAGCGTATTCATTTTCTCCACGAGGAATATTTTTGACAGAGAAACCTTCGAAGGAAGCCTCAATCCTTCGGACTGTATCTAGATACTTTTCAAGCTTCGGGTCTCTTGCTTTGTAACTTTTATCAATATGACCAGAAATAACTTGAGAATCAGTTTTAAGAATGGCCCTTCTGATTCCCATTGCCTTTAATTTCCGAAGACCCAAAAGAAGAGCTTCATACTTGGCGATGTTATTTGTGCAATTAAAATCAAGTTTTGCCGCATAACAAGTTTTAACTTTGGAAGGTGAAACCAACACAGCAGCCGCTCTCGCTCCGAAAGTTCCCCAAGACCCATCGCAAAACACTGTCCATGCTTCGGCGTCTTTATTTGTTTCTTCCTCCTGAGCCCCTGGCGTCCAGTCAGCAATGAAGTCTGCTAACGCCTGGGACTGAATCGAAGATCTATGAACATAATCAATACAAAATTCATTGAGCTCTGCAGCCCATTTTCCAATCCTTCCAGTAGCTTCTCGGTTCCTCATAATATCCTTCAGAGGTTGTGAAGAAGGAACAATTATGTTGTAAGCTTGAAAATAGTGCCGAAGCTTCCTGGAGGCCATCAAGACAGCATATAGTACCTTCTCCAACTCTGTATAATTTTTCTTTGATAAATTAAGAACCTCGGATACAAAATATATTGGGGCCTGCCTCTTAACTTGGCCTTCAAGCTTCTCCTGAACAAGTGCTGCACTTACCGCTGAGTGTGAAGCTACCACATATAATAACAAAGGAGCCCCTGGCGTAGGTGGAGTTAGTGTTGTTAGATCTATCAAATACTGTTTCAGCTCTTCAAAGGCCTTCTGCTGGATTGGTCCCCATTGAAAGACTTTGGCTGACTTCAGCACTTCGAAGAATGGTAAGTTTCTCTCTGCTGATCTGGATATGAATCTATTGAGAGATGCCAACCTTCCTGTCAATCTTTGAGCCCCCTTATTTGTACTTGGTGGCTCCATTCGAAGTATAGCTTCGATTTTACTTGGGTTGGCCTCAATTCCCTTTGTTGAAACTAGGCAACCAAGAAATTTCCCCTTCTTTACTCCGAAGACACATTTTTCTGGATTCAGCTTTAGACCAGTCTGTCTAAAATTAGCGAAGGTCTCCTGTAAATCAGCAATGTGGTTATCCTGCTTTGTGCTTTTTACAATGATATCATCAACATAAGTTAGTACATTCTTGCCTATCTGAGAATGGAGAACCTTTGTTGTCATTCTACTGAAGCTTCCTCCAGCATTCTTAAGCCCTTCAGGCATCCGAAGGTAACAGTATGTCCCACTAGGGGTTATGAAACTGGTTTTTGGTTCATCCTCCTTCTTCATCCAGATTTGATGATAGCCTGAATAGCAATCCAGCAAACTCATAAGTTCTGATGAAGCTGCTGCATCGACTAAAGAATCTATCCTTGGCAATGGAAACTCATCCTTCGGACAAGCCTTATTGAGATCAGTAAAATCGATGCACATTCTCCATTTACCATTGGCCTTCTTCACCATAACAGTGTTAGCCAACCATTCTGGGTATTTTACCTCTCTAATAACTCCGGCACTGAGGAGTCTTTTCACTTCATTCTGAGCACCTTCGGCCTTGTCATCAGACATCTTCCGAAGCTTCTGTTTCCTGGGTCTGAAGGATGGATCAACATTGAGCGAGTGCTCAATAACATCGCTGTTAACTCCGCAAAGATCATTAGCTGACCAAGCAAAAACATCTTTATTGTTGAATAAAAACCTTATCAAGGTTTTCTCCTGCTCTTCGGACAATTGAGATCCCAATAGCACCTTCTGCTCTGCTATATCCTCACATAAGAGCATGGGTTTTGGCTGGTCAGCCGAAGCAGCTTTTTCCCTTCTGAACTTGTACTGCTCACAAGCTTCAGTTCCATCTATATTATGGATTGCTTTTGAGTCTGTCTAATTTCCTTCGGCCCTTCTGGCAGCTTCTTGACTTCCATGAATAGCAATGGGCCCTTGGTCCGAAGGTATCTTCATGCAAAGATAAGCTGGATGCATAATTGCTTCGAAGGCATTAAGAGTACCACGACCAATGATTGCATTGTAAGGGTACTCCATGTCAACGATATCAAACATAACCTGTTCAGTCCTTGTGTTGTTGATGAATCCGAAGGCCACTGACATTGAGATTTTGCCGAGTGCTACAATCTGCCTTCCTCCGAAGCCACAGAGGGGATGTGTGGCATCAAGAATTTTATCTTCGGGCTCTTGCATCTGTCTGAAGGCCTTAGCAAATATGATGTCAGCTGCACTGCCTGTATCAACCAAAACATTGTGGACCAGAAATCCTTTGATAACATAAGAGATAACCATAGCATCATTGTGTGGGTAATCCTTGAGTTGAAGATCCTCTTGGGAGAAGGTAATAGGAATGTGAGACCATCTTGACTTGATGAAGGGTCCTTGCACCCCGACATGTTGTACCCTTCTCTGTGCTTCCTTCTTCTGCTTCTTGTTGGCTGGTTCTGAACATGAACCGCCTGTTATCGGGAGTACCAGCTTCGGAACCAAAGCAGCTCCAGCTTGAATATTGAACGAAGCCATCAGCTCAGAAAAGTGGTAGTGAGTTCACCGGAGGTGGGCGCCAATGTTGGGGACTCGTTCTCAAATGCTCTGCCTTGGCAAAGAATAATTCCCGAATGATGCGATTGCAATTACAAGAATGCGTGAACAGTAAAGGAATATTGTTCACTTATTTATAGGCACAGGACACAGCCTGTGAGGAATTACAATCATGCCCCTCATAAAAGTTTACAACAACGACTCAAACACTTATGGACTAAAAGGTCATTCTACTTTTAAGTCGGTTTGTAATTCCGGAGCTTCATGAACAGCAACCTTCGGTCATCACGTGCAGACAGCTTCAGCCGAAGCTGTTTCTTCCTGCAGGACCTTCGGCGACGAAGCATGGTCCCAACAGCCACATACAATAGTAACGGAGCCCCTGGCGTGGGTGGAGTTAATGTTGTTATATCAATCAAGTATTGCTTCAGCTCTTCGAAGGCTTTCTGCTGAGCTGGGCCCCATTGAAAGACTTCGGCTGATTTTAGTATTTCAAAGAATGGCAAGTTTGTTTCTGCTGATCTAGATATAAATCTATTCAATGAAGCCAGTCTTCCTGCCAACCATTGGGCCCCCTTCTTTGTGCTCAGTGGTTCCATTCGAAGGATGGCTTCGATCTTGCTTGGGTTAGCTTTAATCCCCTTCGTTGAAACCAGATAGCCAAGGAACTTACCCTTTTTCACTCCAAAGACACACTTTTCAGGATTTAATTTTAGGCCAGCTTGTCTAAAATTAGCAAATGTTTCTTGCAGATCAGTAATATGATTTTCTTGCTTCGTGCTTTTTACTATGATATCATCAACATATGTTAGAACATTTCTGCCTATCTGGGAATGAAGGACCTTGGCCGTCATCCTGCTGAAACTGCCTCCAGCATTTTTGAGCCCCTCAGGCATCCAAAGATAACAATAGGTTCCACTGGGAGTTATGAAGCTAGTCTTTGACTCATCCTCCTTCTTCATCCATATTTGATGATATACTTATTAGCAATCCAGAAGACTCATAAGTTCTGAAGAAGCTGCTGCATCCACAAGAGAGTCTATCCTTGGTAACGGAAATTCGTCCTTCGGACAGGCCTTGTTGAGATCCGTGAAATCAATACACATTCTCCATTTGCCATTGGCCTTCTTCACCATAACAGTATTGGCTAGCCACTCTAGATATTTTACTTCTCTGATGACACTAGCACTGAGAAGTCTTTTTACTTCATTCCGAGCACCTTCGGCTTTATCATCAAACATTTTTCGAAGCCTTTGCTTTCTAGGCCTGAAGGACGGATCGACATTAAGTGAATGTTCAATGACATCCCTGTTGACACCACAGAGATCATTGGCCGACCATGCGAAAACATCTTTGTTGTTGAATAAAAACCTTATCAAAGTTTTTTCCTGCTCTTCAGATAATTGAGACCCCAGCAGTACCTTCTGCTCTGCTATGTCTTCACATAGAAGCATGGGCTTCGGCTGATCAGCCGAAGCAGCCTTCTCTCTTCTGTACTTGTACTGCTCACAAGCTTTAGCTCCATCTATATTGTGGATGGCTTTTGAGTCTGTCCAATTTCCCTCAGCCTTCCTGGTAGCTTCCTGACTTCCATGAATTGCAATAGGCCCTTGTTCCGAAGGTATCTTCATGCATAGGTATGCTGGATGAAGAATTACTTCGAAAGCATTAAGTGCCCCACGACCAATGATTGCATTGTAGGGGTATTCCATGTCAACAATATCGAAAACAACCTGTTCAGTTCTTGTGTTGTGGACAAATCCAAAGGTCACTGGCATTGTGATCTTGCCAAGTGCTACAATCTACCTTCCTCCAAAGCCACAAAGAGGGTGTGTAGCATCATGAATCTTGTCCTCTGGCTCTTGCATCTGTCTGAAGGCTTTAGCAAATATGATATCCGCTGCACTGCCTATATCAACCAGAACATTGTGGACCAGAAATCCCTTGATGACACAAGATATAACCATAGCATCATTGTGAGGGTAATCCTTAAGCTGAAGGTCCTCCTGGGAGAAGGTGATTGGGATGTGGGACCATTTTGACTTGATGAAGGGTCCCTGCACCCCAACATGCTGCACCCTTCTCTGGGACTCCTTCTTCTGTTTCTTGTTGGCTGATTCTGAACATGACCCGCCTGTTATCGGGAGCACCAGCTTCGTAGCCGAAGCAGCTTCAGCTTGGGTTTTGGACGAATCCATCAGCTCAAAAGTGGAAGTGAGTTCACCGGAGGTGGGCACCAATGTTGGGGACTTATTCTCAAATGCTATGAGTCAAGAACAAGGCAACACAAAGTATTAAATGTTAATGTCCTTCATCCTTCGAAGCATTATTTCCATTAGGATATAACGATCTTCGGACGAAGGTCATGAAGAACGTACCTTCATCATCATGATATAAGAAAATAAAAGGCAAAACATATGGAACATGAAAGATAACATGAACAAACATATGACATCATTCACATGTCTTCATTATATAAATTTGGATATTTAAATACGATATTTAATTACATTTATACCTTCGGCTTGGCAGAAGGCAAAAATCCGAGTGTTGTGCCTGAGCGAATACAAGATAGTGTGAACAGTACAAGGGTACTGTTCATCTATTTATAGGCACAGGATGCTGCCTGTGAGAAATTACATTCATGTCCTTTACAAAGGTTTACAATCATAATACAAGTTATCACGGGCCGATTGGTCATTTCATCTTTAAGTCGGTGCATTTGGAAAGGTACTCCGAAGCCCTCTGATTGATAGCTTCGACTTTGTGCTAGTCTTCCAAAGGTGTTTCTTCTTATGGGACCTTCGGCGATGAAGCAGGCCCCCAACAGGGCTGTTAACTCTCATTCACTTGCTTGGGCCAAGGAAGCCAAAGCTCGAGCCCGCGTGGAGGAGCTTAGCACAGCCATGGACAACTTGCAGGTTTATTGTAATACACTACATGAGGAAGTTCATGTATTGTATTCACAACTGCGCCCTAACGTACCTGTGGATCTTGTCGGGATGGGAGCCAGACCATCTGGAGCAGCGAGTGAAGCCCTTGGTGGGGAACTGGACCTTTTCAGGCCCCCTCCTTCAATGAATTTGGTCGACGAATGGTCTCCTACACCTGACAGCGAGGCTACCAAAAGTGATAAGAAGCTAAAGTAGTGTAGTATAGAAGTAGTGATAATGTGTAATAGGTAATGTAATCCTGTTGTAAATTCGAGTATGTATCATTACCCTTTTAAGTAATGTAAAATGGATGGTTTGCTTTGGCATATTATATTTTTCCAAATGTTCTTTGCCTCAGATGTCGTCCAAGACTCGTGCATAGGATGGTGCAGGAACCTCCCGTGGGAGGGAAGCAACTCCTAATCCACCCCCAGTACCTCCAACATTAGCTGAGGCCATCGCTGCCTTAGTTAATGCCACAGCCGACAACACCCACTTTCTGCGGGAAATGGCGGGACAACAAATGCAACAACAAGGCGGGCGAGCGTATTCGCAAGGACCCCGCGAAACTTCATATCTGGATTTCTCAGAGACACGTCCCCCATTATTTATCAAGGCAGAAGATACTCTTGAAGCAGATGAGTGGATCCGAGTTATCGAACAAAAGTTCGGGCTTCTCCGATGTATGGAGACTCAAAAGCCCTTGTTTGCGGCGCAACAATTGCGAGGCCTGCCAGCACCTGGTGCGGAAATTATGTAGCCGTTCAGCCGGCCGGCCATCAAATTACATGGGACGAGTTCAAAGTTGCTTTCCGAGAGCACTATATTCCTGAAGGGGTGCTCCATATGAAACAAGAGGAATTTATGAAGCTCAAACAAGGTGGGGATACTGTCACTCAGTATCTCAACAAATTCAACCACTTGTCCTAATATGCCATCGATCAAGTCAACACGGATCTGAAGAAGAAGAATTGCTTAATGAGAGGCCTCAATGATCGGTTGCAGCGAAAAATGGCCACGTGCCTCGACCTCACTTATAGCAGGGCTGTCAGCACGGTGCTGGCAGTTGAAGCCAAATATGCAGGCCCAGGAAAATCAAAGGGCTAAGGAGGCGACAGGCCCAATCAGGGCCCTGAGAAAAGACAGGTTGGTAATCCGACCTTTTAATCAGAATCGTTCTTCATCGCGTCAACCCTCCTACCCCTTCAAACAACCGGTCTTTATCCGTCCTGCCACTGCCCCCACCTCAACAAATCAGCCGGGTGCCCCTGGTACTCGTTTCCCCGCTCTCCCAAGCTCTTCAACAGGCTGCTTTAATTGTGGAAAGTCCGGACATTTTATCAAGGACTGTCATACCCGAAGCAGAATCGATCAAATAATCAGCAGAGTTCTTGGAGTTCCGCTCAAGGCAAGGGAAATGCGGCGAACAATACCGCGGGCAAAAATATGAGGAAACGGGGCGGATTTATTATACTCAAGTGGCTACGACACCAGAAGGAGAACCGATTATGATGGGTACGTTTCTCGTGGCCAATCACCCTGCAGTTATTCTTTTTGATTCTGGCGCTTCACATACATTCATAAGCAAAAAGTTTGTGAAGCAACATTGCATTCCATACAATGAATCAAGGGAAGGGTTTATAATTCATTCGCCTGGGGGACAAATATTTACTAAAGAAGTGGCTTACCATGTGCGCGTAACATTGGCTGAACGGGACTTTCCTACAAACATGATTGTTCTAAAAGGCCAAGATATAGATGTAATTTTGGGCATGAATTGGTTAGCCCAGCATAAAGCAATCCTCAACACTGATCTGAGAACCATCATGTTGAGTTATGGCCAAGAAGAGGTTCTTTTGTCCATCCCCGTAGCTATTCCAGCTAAACCGTGTGGCAGAGTATATGAAGCCATCATACCGGAGATCCAAGATATTTCGGTAGTATATGAATTCCCGGACGTCTTCCCGGAAGATCTGCCTGGATTGCCTCCAGAAAGAGATGTAGAATTTGTGATTGAGTTGAAGCCCGGTACAGCTCCTATTTCTAGAAGGTCGCACCAAAAGCCTCCGAATGAATTGGCAGAACTCAAGACCTAATTACAAGATCTACTAGAAAAAGGATTCATCCGACCAAGCTCATCACCTTGGGGTTGTCCAGCCATCTTTGTCAAGAAGAAGGATCAAACACTTCGGATATGCGTGGATTATAGACCCCTTAATGAGGTCACCATCAAGAATAAGTACCCTCTTCCCCGAATTGATATCCTATTTGATCAACTTACCGGAGCCCGGGTATTTTCCAAGATTGACCTCAGGTCGGGTTATCATCAGATCCGTATCCGACCCGAAGATATACCCGAGACCGCATTCACTACGCGGTATGGATTATTTGAATATTTGGTTATGTCTTTCAGACTAACAAATGCTCCTCCCACTTCACATATCTTATGAACTTGGTATTCATGCCCGAGTTGGATAAATTCGTGGTGGTATTCATCGATGATATCTTGATATATTCTAAGGATGAAGAGGAGCATGCTCGGCATTTGCGGATCATATTAACGCGCTTAAGGGAGCACCAATTATATGCTAAGTTCAGTAAGTGCACGTTCTGGCTGGAGGAGATCCAATTTCTGGGACATGTATTATCTACCAAGGGGATTGCGCTGGATCCCAGCAAAGTCAAGGATATTTTGGAGTGGAAACCCCCAACCACTGTACATCAAGTCCGAAGTTTCCTTGGACTGGCTGGTTACTACCGCCGATTCATTCCAGATTTTTCCAAGCTTGTGAAACCAATCACAAGTTTATTGAAGAATGATACTAAATTTAATTGGTCTTCAAAATGTAATGAAGCCTTTGAGCAGCTGAAGGTATTATTGACCACTGCTCCGGTATTGGCTCAACCAGACATCAAAAAGCCCTTTGATGTGTATTGTGACGCATCAGGGAGTGGTCTCGGCTGTGTTCTAATGCAAGAAGGCAGAGTGATAGCCTATGCTTCAAGGCAGTTGCGTCGGCATGAGGAACATTATCCAACTCATGATCTGGAGTTAGCTGCTGTGGTTCATGCCCTAAAAATATGGCGTCTTTATCTGCTGAGAAATATCTGTCACATTTATACAGATCATAAAAGTTTAAAGTACATCTTTACCCTGTCAGAATTGAATATGAGGCAGAGGAGATGGCTCGAACTAATTAAAGATTATGAATTGGAGATTCATTATCACCCAGGCAAGGCTAATGTAGTGGTAGATGCATTAAGTCGCAAGGCTTCCTGCCATTGTTTGACGATAAAGACTTCTGAAATTACGTTATGCCAAGAAATGGAGAAGTTGAACCTGGGAATGGTACAACACGGAACATCAAATCACTTGAAGCTTGAGTCAGTCCTCCTACAAAGAATAATTGACGCACAAAGAAATGATGAGGGAATGAAACACATTCATGAGAAAATGGAGGCCGGAAAAGCCAACTGCTTCAGAAGAGATGAACAAGGTGTTGTATGGTTTAACCACCGCATAGTTGTGCCTAAGAATGATGAGGTCCGCCAACAAAGTTTGGATAAAGCACATCTTAGTCGCTATTCCATTCATCCCAGAAGCACTAAGATGCATCATGATCTAAAACAACATTATTGGTGGACAAAGATGAAGATTGAAATCGCACGCTATGTGGCAAGATGTGACACTTGTAGACGTGTCAAGGCCATACACATGAAAGCTGCTGGTCCATTACAATCTTTACCTATCCCAACATGGAAATGGTAGGATATAAGCATGGACTTTATTGTGGGATTGCCCAGGACAACAAAAGGGTATGATTTAATCTGGGTTATTGTTGATCGACTTACAAAGATCGCCCACTTTCTTCCTGTCAGGGTAAAGTATACAGTGGCCACATATGCAGAGTTATACATTGCTCGCATCCTCAGTTTGCATGGTGTTCCGAAGACTATAGTGTCGGATCGTGGACCGCAATTCATGTCCAAATTTTGGGAAGAACTTTGTAACACCCTAGGTGTTACTTAGAGTTTTCACTCAAGGCTACACAAGTAAAACCCATCATCACATGTGACTTAACTGGAGTAGAGGACTCCAAACTTGGAAATCAAGACCCTAAGTAAGTGCAACCCATCTTCGATGTCGTGCCTTGGCTTATCATGCATATATAATGGGAAGAATTGCCCAAACCCTAATGCAAACCCCTTTGGACAATTGGAGCACTATAAGTAAGTATGACCAAAAGGCTATAAAAACCACATGATCATGACTTGGGCCAATTATAACAATTGTAGTACACCTAATACCCTACTAAAAATAGTAAGAATGTGACCCAAAAAGGTTTCAGAAAAACCCCAAAAGGTTCACCAAAGGGTTGAGCATAAAAGGAAAATCAGAATTTTTCTAAGTCCAAAACCAACCCTCTTCCAAAGATCATACATGTTCACCCTTATTCAAACTTCAAAACCACTTGACCCAATTGACAAAGTGGTGCCTAAGGACCCCTAGAACACCCTGGAAAAGTTTGAACCCAACCCTAAGTCGTTTGACACGACTTGGCACAAGTTTTGTCTCGGTGTGGACATCTAGGACAAAGACAACTTCCCACCCCCATATCTCTCAAACCCGACCACATCTACCCTTGGAACTCACATGAACTAGGTAGCCCTAGGTGCAGGGAAGAGATCTCTCACAGGTCTTAGGGCAAGATTCGCACGTTTTGGCCGCTCAGCAGAGGATAGAACAAGAGTAGAAACAAACCTACATGTGTTCGACGTGCACTGAGCTCGTCAGAGCACGCCCGATGCCCGCCCCCACGTGCTCCACGTTGCGCCAAGCCGAGCCAGCACCGTTGCCCACGCCCGCGCCTATAAAGCCACCAGGGACTTCGACCGTACTCCCCCGCGCGCGCTCGACCTCACCGGAGCACCAGATCACCGGTGTTGCCCCGCGCACGGCGTGCCCGCGGCCACCAGAACATCCGCCACCGTAGACCGGCCAGCAGAGCCTCTCCCAGCCGTGTCCGACCCTCGGAGTGGACCGTGCATGCCTCGGTGAAGCTCCCCGAGCGAGGAATCGAACTTTGCCTCGCCGGAGAAGCCAGTTCACGGTCGCCGGACTTCACCCGACTGCCGGCAAGCGTAGACCGAGCGCCGCGGTAAGTCATTCTCTGATTCCTTGCACGAGTCGAATGCTTGACATCCCGTGAAGCTCCCCGTGCCCTTGGATTGACCTATGTCGCCGTGGTTAGGCCGGAGCACTCGCCGCTGACGAGTTCACCCGCCTGCGCACGTGGACCGGTCGATTCCGGCCACCACTGCCGTCGAACCGTACCTCGCTGTGACCACAAGAACCTCCCGGAGCCAACCCCGCCCCTTACCGGACCTCCCTCACCGCCGGTAAGCCGCGCCGCCCTGTTTTCTCCCGCGGGTACTTTTTAAATAAGGGGAGGGACCTCGGGGGAGAAGAAGTAAAGGCCAGGGGTTTTGTGCATTGTGAACGACTCAATGGAATAGCGGCGCAGGGGTATAACTGATGGGGTTGTTTTAAAAGAAGCCCAGGGTCTTCGATGCAAGATGAATTTCTAGAAAACCTTTTTAATATTTCTGATTTAAATACAAACAGAACTTGAAAAAATCATAACTTTAGTTTTGTTTACCCAAATCGAGTCAAACCAATTTTGCCAGATCCTAAATAATGTAAACTACTTAGGAAAAATATAAAACCTCTAAGTATTACAGAAGACTTCAAAGTTATGACTTAATTGATTATTTGGTCAAAAGCTAAAGGAAATAGGGAAAAATAACTACACTATTAGACTGGGGTTAAGAAAATTCAGAGAAGTACTTAATCACTTCCTAACCTGTTTAAAAATAATAAACCCCTCTGTACACCAAATTAAGGTAGAGTTTGCCTTTTGAATCATTTTCGACTTATAGTTAAAGAAAATATAATAGGTAGTTTAAAATAAGAACCAGGGAGCACCCACAATTTTGTTAGCTCCCTTATTCAGTGTAGTTCACTAGAAAATTTTATTATACCTTTATTTAGTACAAAAGAAATGAGATACCTTTTATTTTAGGAAAACAAGGAAAACTTAGAAAAACCCTAGAAAAAATAACCCTAAGGAGAAAACACCCAAACCTTGAGATAACTAATGTTTTGTTATTATGAACATTATGAGTTCTGTTGTTTGATGTTTTTCAAATAACAAGTTAGTTGTAAGTGTCTTTTTAGCATTAAACTTTAGAAATCCTAACTAAATAACCACTAAGTAGCCCTATGTGATTTTTGGCACAGAAGCATGTTATTACCTATAGATACCAGCAAAAATGACTCTTAGTGCAGAACCCACCCCTAGATAAGAGTTGTAGTGCAAAGTGAACCCTTTGCCCCAACTGTTGTTATTTTTGTCCAGGACATATTCTAATTATTCTGGACCTCAAATTTATAGGACAGACATTAGTGACAAATAGTAACCCACTGTAATTTTTACAGAATTTTTGGAAAAAGTTAAATCACTATCGTAGTTCAAACCCACCCTAAAATCATAAATAGAAAATGAAAAGGGAAATTAATAGTAGAGACTAATGTTACCCTAACCAAAACAGCAAAACCCTTTGAGTGCCTACTAAAACATTAAGGGGCAATCCAAGTCTTAATCCATTATGCTTCTCCCTAGGCAAAACCTCAAACCTAAATTGATAAGCATAAAACCCTAAGAGCCTCTTATAACAAGGAAACCCTAAGTTATTCACTAACTTAGTTTTTCTTCACTTAGCATAATGATTTCTAAATCCTGTATAATCATAGCATACATATTTCTTATTCATTGCATTTGATAGATTGCAACCTCGCTGACGGAGAATACATCCTCGTGCCGGAGCAAGGAGTTGCTCAGGAGGTAGCCCCGGATCCAGCACCAGAGCCTACCCCAGAGGATCTGCCTGCCCCAGCTTTGGAAGGCATGCCCCGGTTTTATGCATAACCTATTTATTATGCTATTTTACTAAACTTAATGATTGTAGGATTCAATGTGCACTTAAGTGTAGGAGTTGTTTAAAACCTTAGTTGCATGAACTCAGGATTCCTTTTGAGATGGATACTAGTATGCTAGGTTGAGTAGCTGCTTTGCTAATTAGGGATCTCGGTAGAAGTCGAGTGATTTTTCTAGCACTCGCGCGAGGTCAGGAAATTGCTTGTATCCAATTTATATCGGAATGATGATGGTCTATTGAAAACGGTCCATGGGGATGTGTTGTCTACAAGACGGAAATTGGAATAAGGATTAAGGTGTGGTAACGTGAGTCAAGCGTTTGAACGTACTAAACATATGCTGAGAAATATGGTAAATCGGTAAGCCTAGCACCTGATTGAACCTGACAGTAGACTTTACTCCTCACGCGACCTGAGACGTGGTCTCCCATTCCGGTTATGGTGGGTACAAGTGCGGTCACTGCACGACGGCAGTCAGGGTCAGTGAGGCAATCTACGCCAAGGCGGTGAGCCCTGATCTGCTGACGGGGAATCGATGGGGACGGTTGATGTATGTTGGGACGGAGTGCCTCGCCACGTCGTATGTTTATGTTTACCTTGCAAGGATAAAAACTCGATTCGAATCGTCTGCTTCTCGCAGCTAATGAGACTGCTTGATCCATGCTGCTACATTGAGTAACAAGTGGAAATGTTTGATACCATGTATGACTAAATAGGTATACATTTAGTCTTAAGAGAGTCACACTAAAACTTGAAAAAGCTAAAACTTGATTTTAGACTCAGCTAGTGCTTTTGGCAAACCAAACCCCTCAGCCAAATAGCTGCATGTCTAGAGGTAGAGGAGTAGACTCCTCACACCGGGTAAGTCTAGCTGAGTATTAGTATACTCAGCCTTGCTTGTGGCATAATTTTACAGGTTCTCTGGAGGCCACCGGGTTTAACAGTCGAGTGGGACCCTACCTCGGCAGAGGAGGAGCATGAGGAGTGATGGGACAGGCTTCCCCATCTCTCTGTTTATTTATCGTTAGTTTTATTCCGCTGCATTCTGAACTATGATCTCTACTTTGGTAACACTCCGATGTTGATGTAATAATTTGATACTCCTTAATGTATGGTTTTATGCTTTATTGTATTTGCTCTGTGCCTCACCATCGAGTGAGTACGTGGTACTTGATCCTGTTAGTGGCCTCGTCGGACTAGATCCGAGGGACTGACGTGTTATTCCCATTTAAGTGTGGTCTAGCCCCTAAGGCGGGACTTAGGCACTTAAGTTGGAATAATTCGGGCGGTTCCACCACAGATAGTATCGGAGCTCGTACCACCACAGAGGAATCAATAAACTGTGAATACCATCCTTTTCACAAGTAAAACTTGTTAGAAACAAATGTTGGATAGATCGTAGGACGATCAGGATAGACCTAGGACGTGAAGCCTTAGGATGATAGAGGGGTAGCTAGGTGGCTATTTGAGTAAGCCCTACAGGCTACTATAAGGGATGGGAGTTCTTCCCTAATCCCTCTGAAGTGAAATGAGGTCGTTTAGGACGAGCATGCATGCATCCTTATTTAAACTACTTAATAATTGGGTAAGAACTTTAATACACAATAATGACAGATTAAGTACAACCAGTGCCATTGTAGTAGTTATAGAGAGGCTGAGTTGTGATCCCTTTTTTATATTTCTTTTTCTTTTACTTACGCTTAACCGTACACAGATGACTTCTCACAGATCCTCGGACGAAGGGAATGCACAGTCCCACACGGACGGGCTTGCACGAGAGGGTTTCCCCCGTATCTTGTGGGAGGTACTTTAGGGAGCTGGTTACACGACACCTCCCTAGTACGTGGTGCAGCTGTTTGAGAAGCACCGAGTGCCCCGCTGTAGGGTGAGGATGACCCTAGAGCCTCATCCCTTACAGCCAGGCTAGCGTTCGTTGGATTCAGAGTCTTTTGGATACATGGCTAAGGATACTATTGAGGCGATTGCCCTTCACGGACTGACCACCTTCTGTGGATTCCACCCCTTGGAGCTGTCCACTCACCCCATTGGTTTGTTCCCCGCGGAGAAGGAGGACGACCCAATGTGGAAGGACCGAGTGGAGCATGCCAAGGATATATGGGCTATCTACCCAGGTCAGACCGCTCACTTGACGGTGCGGTGCATGAATGCCCTGTATCGTCTGCAAGTGATGCGAGGAGAGGCAATGTCCCATCTGATGGCATTGTTGGAGGCTACCAAGATCACCTTGGATAACAGAGAGGAACTTGTGGTAGACTTGTCCACTGAGATGGTGGAAAAAGACTTACAAGTGGAACAATTGTCAAATGAGATCCAAGAGCTTGAGAAGTTAGTGGGAACCAGGGAGAACACCATCGAGGTTCTCGAGGATCAGCTAATCAACACTCAGCAGCAGCTTGCGGAGGCTAACCAGCATCTGGATATGCACCACCAGGAGATCCAGGACATGGAGGCCAACGAGGATGTCGACATCGAGGGAGGAGAGGAGCCTGCCTCCAGCTTGGACACTGCTGGCTCAGGGAGACCATCTTCCCCCGAGTCGAGCGTTGCCTTGTTTGCTCACTAGGTCGCAGAGATAGAGTTAGAAGTCTGTGGTGGTAGAACTCCTCGAGGCTACCTTAGCTTTTGCACCCTTGGGGTACTAGGCTAGATAGAGTTGAGTCTTTTGAGTTACTGATGTAATCGTGACAAACTCTTTTGGAAGTATGGATGATGAATGATGTCAGCATTAATTTAAGAAGAAAAGTTTATGCCATGTGGAATCTTTTATAAATTATGCAAGAATATATATTGGTTTTACCCCCTTTGACTCTTTCACCACGATTGAACATTGAACCTCAGAAATATGATATTGAGAATATCCATGATTTTTCAGATGGAAGGAAGAGAGCGTCGTGGACAGAATGAGCGCATTCCTCCACCACCGTCACCGCCTCCTACTCTGCAAGAGCTGATGGCTCAGCAGAATGAGATCTTGCGATAGTTGGCTCAGCGTCAGCCACCACCTCAGCATTATGGTGGTGGTGATCATCAGCGTCACCCCACAGCAGCCACTTATCAGGAGTTCCTCAGTACCCAGCCACCATTGTTCAACTGGGCAGAGGACCCACTTGATGCAGATGTATGGCTGAGGGTAGTGGAATCCAAATTCCCACTACTCAAAGGAGCTTGTTCAGAGGTGACTAAGGTCAGGTTTGCCACCCAGCAGCTTCGTGGACCCGCACGGACATGGTGGGACCATTTCCTTGCTATGCAGCCAGTTGACCATGAGGTGGAATGGAGAGAGTTCAAGGCAGCTTTCAGGGGGCATCATATACCAGCAGGCATTATGGACCGCAAGCTCAATGAGTTTCTGGCACTCACTTAGGGGAACCAGACAGTTTTACAGTACGCTCAGGCCTTCAATGACCTATGCCAGTACGACGGATATCATGCATACACTGATCAGAAGAAAAGGGACAGGTTCAGGAGGGGGCTCAGCACTAAGCTCCGCGACCGTCTCAACACAGTCAGGGCCAACAACTATAATGAGTTAGTCAACATGGCCATTTCTCAGGAGGACTGTATCACAGCCCGTCAGGCAGAGAAGAAGAGGAAGACTCCTGTGGCAGGACCTGCAGCTCAGCCACGGCGCTTCAGGATCGTATCTGACACTCAGAACAGGGGACCTCAGCAGCAGCAAGGACGTTGGGTGATCCGACCACAGCAGCAGCAGCAGGCACCCAACCGCACCCAGTTTCCAGTTCAGCGGAACAATCAGCCACAACAGCAGTAGTACCGTTAGGCCAATGACAATAAGTGTTTCACTTGTGGTAACACCGGACATTATGCTAATAATTGCCCCAGAAACCAGCAGAGGCAGGGACAGAATGCCAACCAGAACCAAGGCAAGAGGCAGAAGGTGCAAGTGAGGCAAGGCAAGCTGAACTTCACCACCATGGCTGACATTCCAGAGGGAGCACCCGTCATGACTGGTATCTTTTCAGTTTTGAATTATCCTACAATTATTCTTTTTGATTCTGGTGCATCACATAGTTTTATCAGTACCAAATTTAGTGCCAAGTGCCAATTACCTTTTCACCAGACCAATGGGGGTATTACAATTTCAACACTAGGAGGCCAGGTTGCCACCTATCAAATCAACAAGAATGTGCCTATAAAGTTTGGTAGTTAGATAGTCAAAACCAACCTCCTCATTTTGGGTTTGGATAGCGTGGATATCATATTGGGAACTGACTGGTTAACGAGACATCAGGCAGTGATTGATATTGCAGCAAGGGCCATTGAGGTGCACTCACCTACTTGTGGTGAAACCACATTATATTTGCCCAATCAGGGTTGTACCCATTCGTGTGCCTTCGTTTTGATAGAGTCCCCGGTTGAGAGGATCCCATTGGTCTGTGACTACCCAGATGTTTTTCCGGATGAATTGCCAGGGATGCCACCTGATCGAGACATAGAGTTCGCAATTGAATTGCAACCCGGAACTGCTCCTATATCCAAGAGACCCTATAGGATGCCTCCAGCGGAATTGGCGGAATTGAAAAAGCAACTACAGGAGTTGTTGGACAAGGGGTTCATTCGCCCAAGTACTTCACCCTAGGGATGTCCAGCCTTATTTGTGAAGAAGAAGGATGAGAGTTTGAGATTGTGTGTTGACTACCGCCCTCTCAATGCGGTAACCATCAAGAATAAGTATCCATTGCCCCGCATTGATGTATTGTTTGACCAGTTGGTGGGAGCCAAAGTATTCTCCAAGATAGACCTTCGCTCGAGCTACCATCAGATCAAGATCAGGGCCAGTGATATTCCGAAGACGGCTTTCTCTACCAAATATGGGCTTTATGAGTTTTTGGTGATGTCTTTTGGGCTGACAAATGCCCCGGCTTATTTCATGTACCTGATGAACTCAGTATTCATGCCAGAGCTGGACAAATTTGTGGTGGTTTTCATTGATGATATTCTGGTCTATTCCAAGAATGAAGACGAGCATACTGAGCATCTACACATCGTGCTTCAGCGACAGCGTGATCATTGTCTATATGCTAAGTTGTCTAAATGTGATTTCTGGCAGAGAGAAATTAAATTTTTGGGTCACACAATTTCTCAGGATGGGATATCAGTTGATCCTGAAAAGGTACAAGAAGTGATGAGTTGGAAACCTCCTACCACAGTGCGGCAGATTCGGAGTTTTCTGGGATTGGCAGGGTATTATCGACGATTCATTCTGGATTTCTCCAGAGTTGCCAAGCCAATGACTGAATTATTGAAGAAAGGAGTCAAGTATGAATGGAGCCAGAAGTGTGAGAATGCCTTTCAACACTAAGGCAACATTTGACAACAGCACCAGTGCTAGCTCAGCCGGATAACACCAAACCATTTGAGGTTTATTGCGATGCTTCCGGTACTGGATTGAGATGTGTCTTGATGCAAGACAATAGAGTCATTGCTTATGCCTCCCGAGCACTCAGACCCGATGAGCAGGACTACCCCACACATGATCTGGAGTTAGCAGCTGTGGTTCATGCTCTCAAAATTTGGAGACATTACTTGATGGGAGCTCACTGTAATATTTACACGGATCATAAGAGTCTCAAATATATCTTCACCCAGGCTGATCTTAATATGAGGCAGAGAAGATGGTTAGAACTAATCAAGGACTATGATTTGGAGGTGCATTACCATCCTGGCAAAGCCAATGTTGTGGCAGATGCCTTAAGCAGGAAAGCCCAGTGCAATTGTATGAATATGGATGCAATGATCACCACCCTATGTGATGAGTTGTGCAAGCTGAAAATAGAAGTTGTTTCCTCCGGTGCTTTAAGTTATATTTCAGTGGAGCCCACATTACAAGAGCAAATAGTCATGGCACAAATTGGTGACAAGAGTGTTCAAGTTATTAAGGAAATGATCGAACAGAAGGCAAAAAAATACAAATGCTTCCGTAAGGACAGCAAAGGGATTCTATGGTTTGGGGACTGATTGGTTGTTCCCAAGAACCCAGAGCTCAGAAAGAAAATATTGGATGAAGCTCACCTTTCAAAATTTTCCATGCACCCCGGCAGTAACAAGATGTATCATGACCACAGATCCTTGTACTGGTGGACCAGAAAGAAGAGGGAAATTGCTAAGTATATATCTGAATGCGACACCTGCCAGAGAGTCAAGGCCAGCCATCTGAAGGTAGCAGGCACCTTACAGCCCCTTCCCATACCATCTTGGAAATGGGAGGACATTTGCATGGATTTTATCGTAGGATTGCCCAATACCGCCCGACACCATGATTCCATCTGGGTCATTGTGGATAGGTTGACCAAAACAACGCATTTCTTGCCAGTACATACCACCCACAGGACGGAGAAGTATGCGGAAATCTACATTGACCAGATAGTTCGCTTGCATGGAATACCAAGGACTATCGTATCTGATAGAGGAGCACCGTTCGTGGCACGTTTCTGGGAGCAATTGCAAGAATCACTTGGGACTCATGTAATAAGAAGCTCAGCATACCATCCTCAAATAGATGGTCAGACAGAAAGGGTGAATCAGATTTTGGAAGACATGTTGAGGGCATGTGTGCTACACTATGGAAAGGATTGGGACAAGTGTCTTTCTTTGGCAGAGTTCTCTTATAATAACAGCTACCAGTCCAGTTTGAAGATGGCACCTTTTGAGGCCTTGTATGGGAGAAAGTGTAGGACACCGCTAAATTGGTCACAAGTTGGAGAAAGGGAAATTTTTGGACCTGACCTGGTTCTTGAAGCAGAGGAGAAGGTCAGAGTCATTAAGAGCAATTTAGAGGCTGCTCAGGCCAGGCAAAAGAGCTATCATGATAAGAGGAGGAAGCCTTTACAGTTTGAAGTGGGAGACCATGTTTATCTTATGGTGTCACCCACCAAAGGTGTTCAGAGATTTGGAATCAAGGGCAAGTTAGCTCCTCGCTACATTGGACCCTATGAGATCAAGGAAACTTGTGGGCCTGTAGCATATCAATTGAAGTTGCCACCCCACATGTCAGCAGTTCATGATGTGTTCCATGTATCTCAGCTACGGAAATGTGTCCGCTTACCCACTGAAGTACTACCTGAACCGGAAATTGAGATAGAACCAGACTTGTCTTATCAAGAGCACCCCGTCAAGGTATTGGATCAAAAGGAGAGATCAACACGGGCAAAGTCGATCAGAATGTATAAGGTTCAGTGGAGTCACCATTTAGTAGAAGAAGCTACGTGGGAAACTGAGGATTTTCTACGTTCTCGCTTCCCCGACTTTCTGCCCAAAGGAGTCGATACGTAATCCAAAACCCCACCCCCACCTGCCCTTTGAATCTAAATATAAGTGTTGGGGACTTGTTCTCAAATGCTATGAATCAAGAACAAGGCAACATAAAATGTTAAATATCAAAGCCCTTCGTCCTTCGGATCATTATTTCCCTTCGGATATAATGAATCTAGGACGAAGGTCATGAAGGACATACCTTCACGATCATGATAAAAGATGGAGAACATTCATACAAAGTACAGAAAGTAACATAATTTTTGTAAACATTATTATTAATCTATTTGCATTTATATTAATTGTGTAAACAATAGTAAATTACAAATGTACCTTCGGCTTGAAGGAATGAGAATACAGGCGTGACGCAAAAGTGAATGCCAAGTCAGCGTGAACAGTACGGGAATACTGTTCACCTATTTATAGGCACGGGTCGCAGCCCATGCAAAATTACATTAATGCCCTTTACATTTATCAATAACCCTATAGTAATTCTTCGAGGTCTAATTTGGCTTTTCATCTTTAAGTCGGTTTCCCTTTCCCGCCGTTATGCCGAAGCTTTTCTGCACATAGCTTCGTGATCGTCTTATCCTTCGTCGTGATCGCCGTCCCAGTCAAGCTTCGTCTTTACCATGCTCTTGTATACTCGCAATCTGACTTTGAAGGTACCTGTTCACATATTTCTCTTGGAAAACATAGTCAAATTACGTTTTTGAGGACCTTTGGAAGCCGAAGGCCCCCAACAATAAGAAAAACTTAGATGTTAAATATATTGTAAGCTTTGAAAATAACTCTAAAAGGACTTCCTTCTGAAGTCGCAAAGAGAATGACATTCGAAGAGCAGTTAACTAGAGAAACTTGGATAAAGGAAGGAGCAACACACAAGCACACCTCATTGGTACCCCTAAAGGATCCCTACCCGAAATCTCGTGACGAGATTCCTTTAAGGGGGGAGGGCTGTAACACCCCAGGTGTTACTTAGAGTTTTCACTCAAGGCTACACAAGTAAAACCCATCATCACATGTGACTTAACTAGAGTAGAGGACTCCAAACTTGGAAATAAAGACCCTAAGTAAGTGCAACCCATCTTAGATGTCATGCCTTGGCTTATCATGCACATATAATGGGAAGAATTGCCCAAACCCTAATGCAAACCCCTTTGGACAATTGGAGCACTATAAAAGTATGACCAAAAGGCTATAAAAACCACATCATCATGACTTGGGCCAATTATAACAATTGTAGTACACCTAATACCCTACTAAAACTAGTAAGAATGTGACCCCAAAAAGGTTTCAGAAAAACCCCAAAAGGTTCACCAAAGGGTTGAGCATAAAAGGAAAATCAGAATTTTTCTAAGTCCAAAACCAACCCTCTTCCTAAGATCATACATGTTCACCCTTATTCAAACTTCAAAACCACTTGACCCAATTGACAAAGTGGCGCCTAAGGACCCCTAGAACACCCTGGAAAAGTTTGAACCCAACCCTAAGTCGTTTGACACGACTTGGCACAAGTTTTGTCTCGGTGTGGACAGCTAGGACAAAGACAACTTCTCACCCCCATATCTCTCAAACCCGACCACATCTACCCTTGGAACTCACATGAACTAGGTAGCCCTAGGTGCAGGGAAGAGATCTCTCACAGGTCTTAGGGCAAGATTCACACGTTTTGGCCGCTCAGCAGAGGATAGAACAAGAGCAGAAACAAACCTACACGTGTTCGACGTGCACTGAGCTCGCCAGAGCACGCCCGACGCCCGCCCCCGCGTGCCTCGCGTCGCGCCAAGCCGAGCCAGCGTCGTTGCCCACGCCTGCGCCTATAAAGCCACCAGGGACTTCGACCGTACTCCCCCGCGCGCGCTCGACCTCACTGGAGCACCACATCACCGGCGTTGCCCCGCGCACGGCGTGCCCGCGGCCACCCGAACACCCGCCACCATAGACCGGCCAGTAGAGCCTCTCCCAGCCGCGTCCAACCCTCAGAGTGGACCTTGCATGCCTCTGTGAAGGTCCCCGAGCGAGGAATCGAACTTTGCCTCACCGGAGAAGCCAGTTCACGGTCGCCGGACTTCACCCGACCGCTGCCAAGCGTAGACCGAGCGCCACAGTAAGTCATTCTCCGATTCCTTGCATGAGTCGATTGCTTGACATCCCGTGAAGCTCCTCGTGCCCTTGGATTGACCTATGTCGCTGTGGTTAGGCCGGAGCACTCGCCGCCGATGAGTTCACCCACCTGCGCACGTGGACCGGCCGATTCCGGCCACCACCGCCGTCGAACCGTACCTCGCTGTGACCGCAAGAACCTCCCGGAGCCAACCCCGCCCCTCGCCGGACCTCCCTCGCCGCCGGTAAGCCGCGCCGCCCTGTTTTCTCCCGTGGGTACTTTTTAAATGAGGGGAGGGACCTCGGGGGAGAAGAAGTAAAGGCCAGGGGGTTTTGTGCATTGTCAGCGACTCAATGGAATAGTGGTGCAGGGGTATAACTGATGGGGTTGTTTTAAAAGAAGCCCAGGGTCTTCGATGCAAGATGGATAGCCAAAAAACCTTTTTAATATTTCTGATTTAAATACAAACAGAACTTGAAAAATTCATAACTTCAGTTTTGTTTACCCAAATCGAGTCAAACCAATTTTGCCAGATCCTAAATAATGTAAACTACTTAGGAAAAATATAAAACCCCTATGTATTGCAGAAGACTTCAAAGTTATGACTTAATTGATTATCTGGTCAAAAGCTAAAGGAAATAGGGAAAAATAACTACACTATTAGACTGGGGTTAAGAAATTTCAGAGAAGTACTTAATCACTTCCTAACCTGTTTAAAAATAATAAACCCCTCTGTACACCAAATTAAGGTAGAGTTTGCCTTTTAAATCATTTTCAGCTTATAGTTAAAGAAAATATAATAGGTAGTTTAAAATAAGAACCAGGGAGCACCGACATTTTTGTTAGCTCCCTTATTCAGTGTAGTTCACTAGAAAATTTTATTATACCTTTGTTTAGTACAAAAGAAATGAGATACCTTTTATTTTAGGAAAACAAGGAAAACTTAGAAAAACCCTAGAAAAAATAACCCTGAGGAGAAAACACTCCAAACCTTGAGATAACTAATGTTTTGTTATTACGAACATAGAAAAATTATGAGTTCTGTTGTTTGACATTTTTCAAATAACAAGTTAGTTGTAAGTGTCTTTTTAGCATTAAACTTTAGAAAATCCTAACTAAATAACCACTAAGTAGCCCTCTGTGATTTTTGGCACAGAAGCATGTTATTACCTATAGATACCAGCAAAAATGACTCTTAGTGCAGAACCCACCCCTAGATAAGAGTTGTAGTGCAAAGTGAACCCTTTGCCTCAACTGTTGTTATTTTTGTCCAGGACATATTCTAATTATTCTGGACCTCAAATTTATAGGACAGACTACAGTGACAAATATTAACCCACTGTAATTTTTACAGAAGTTTTGGAAAAAGTTAAATCACTATCGTAGTTCAAACCCACCCTAAAATCATAAATAGAAAATGAAAAGGGAAATTAATAGTGGAGACTAATGTTACCCTAACCAAACCAGCAAAACCCTTTGAGTGCCTACTAAAACATTAATGGGCAATCCAAGTCTTAATCCATTATGCTTCTCCCTAGGCAAAACCTCAAACCTAAATTGATAAGCATAAAACCCTAAGAGCCTCTTATAACAAGGAAACCCTAAGTTATTCACTAACTTAGTTTTTCTTCACTTAGCATAATGATTTCTAAATCATGTACAATCATAGCATACATATTTCTTATTCATTGCATTCGATAGATTGCAACCTCGCTGATGGAGAATACATCCTCGTGCCGGAGCAAGGAGTTGCTCAGCAGGTAGCCCGGGATCCAGCACCAGAGCCTACCCCAGAGGATCTGCCTGCCCCAGCTTTGGAAGGCAAGCCCCGGTTTTATGCATAACCTATTTATTATGCTATTTTACTAAACTTAATGATTGTAGGATTGAATGTGCACTTAAGTGTAGGAGTTGTTTGAAACCTTAGTTGCATGAACTCAGGATTCCATTTGAGATGGATACTAGTATGCTAGGTCGAGTAGCTGCTTTGCTAATTAGGGATCTCGGTAGAAGTCGAGTGATTTTTCTAGCACTCGTGCGAGGTCAGGATATTGCTTGTATCCAATTTATATCGGAATTATGATGGTCTGTTGACAACGGTCCATGGGGATGCGTTGTCTAAAAAGACGGAAATTGGAATAAGGATTAAGGTGTGGTACCGTGAGTCAATCGTTTGAACGTACTAAACATATGTCGAGAAATATGGTAAATCGGTAAGCCTAGTACCTGATTGAACCTGGCAGCAGACTTTACTCCTCACGCGACCTGAGACGTGGTCTCCCATTCCGGTTATGGTGGGTACAAGTGCGGTCACTGCACGACGGCAGTCGGGGTCAGTGAGGCATTGTACGCCAAGGCGGTGAGCCCTGATCTGCTGACGGGGAATCGATGGGGACAGTTGATGTATGTGGGGACGGAGTGCCTCGCCACGTCGTATGTTTAGGTTTACCTTGCAAGGATAAAAACTCGATTCGAATCGTCTGCTTCTCGCAGCTAATGAGACTACTTGATCCATGCTACTACATTGAATAACAAGTGGAAATGTGATGACTTGGCAAAAGTTGTTGATTGCTAAATGTTTGATACCATGTATGACTAGATAGGTATATATTTAGTCTTAAGAGAGTCACACTAAAACTTGAAAAAGCTAAAACTTGATTTTAGACTCAGCTAGTGCTTTTGGCAAACCAAACCCCTCAGCCAAACAGCTGCATGTCTAGAGGTAGAGGAGTAGACTCCTCACACCGGGTAAGTCTAGCTGAGTATTAGTATACTCAGCCTTGCTTGTGGCATAATTTTACAGGTTCTCTAGAGGACATGGTTGCTGGAGTGACTTGGCCATCCATCTTGCCACTGGGTTGGACAGTCGAGTGGGACCCTACCTCGGCGGAGGAGGAGCATGAGGAGTGATGGGACAGGCTTCCCCATCTCTCTGTTTATTTATCGTTAGTTTTATTCCGCTGCATTCCGAACTATGATCTCTACTTTGCTAAAACTCCGATGTTGATGTAATAATTTGATACTCCATAATGTATGGTTTTATGCTTTATTGCTGTGCCTCACCATCGAGTGAGTACGTGGTACTTGATCCTGTTAGTGGCCTCGTCGGACTAGATCCGAGGGATTGACGTGTTATTCCCATTTAAGTGTGGTCTAGCCCCTAAGGCAGGACTTAGGCACTTAAGTTGGAATAATTCGGGCGGTTCCGCCACAAGCTTCAAAAGGCTTTGGATACTAAGTTGCTCCATAGTTTGGCCTATCATCCTCAAACCATTGGGCAGACTGAGAGAGTAAATCAAATACTTGAGGACATGTTACGGGCTTGTGCTTTGGAATTCCCACAGAAATGGGATGATTGCTTACCATTAGCGGAGTTCTCGTACAATAATAGCTATCAAGAAAGCATCAAAATGGCACCCTTTGAAGCCTTGTATGGACGACGATGTCGTACTCTTTTAAACTGGTCTGAACCAGGTGAAAGAAGTTTCTTCAGGCCAGATATGGTAAAGAAAACAGAAGAGAAAGTTCAACGAATAATTCATAATTTGAAGGAAGCCCAAGCCCGACAGAAGAGTTACACAGACAAACGCCGGTCACCCTTGTACTTTCTAGTTGGAGATTATGTCTACCTGAAAGTTTCACCAATGAAGGGTGTATCACGTTTCGGGGTAAAAGGGAAGCTTGCACCTCGGTATATTGGTCCTTTTCCTATTCTTGAACAATGTGGACCAGTAGCATACCGAATTCAGTTACCCGAAACATTGTCTATTGTGCATAATGTGTTCCACGTGTCTCAATTGAAGAAGTGTCTTTGGGTTCCCGATCGAACCATTGAAGTAATGGATGTTGCCTTAGAACAAGACTTGACATATTCAGAACATCCTATCCGAGTCTTGGATCAAAAGGATAGGATTACCCGAAAAAAACTCTCAAGTTTTACAAGATACAATGGAACCAACATTCAGAAGATGAGGCTACATGGGAAACTCAAGACTTTTTAGAAAAGATTTTCCCAGGCTTTTTAGCTTCGTGTAAATTGTAAAATGTGTACATTTGTTGTAATAGAGGAATGAACCCCAAACCACCCCTGCCTTGTACCAAAAATAAGGAAATAAAGATATGTCGCGTTTCCTTTTCCATTACTTGCCCTAGGACTTTTAATCTCGGGACGAGATTCTTTTATGGGGGGAAGGATGTAACACCCCTGGTGTTACTGCCACTAAAACTTGAGCATGACATCATAAGCATTGGCATATCATGTTTTCCACACCTAGAGTGTATTCGCTAGGAAAAAATTTCAAACAAAGTTGTATTGATGGGACATGTTTTAAGTGAAACCCTTGGGTACAGTGCTTAACCCTTGATTGGGCTTAATAGAGCAAACAAGGCCCAATAAGAGAAAACTTCAAAACTCAATTGAAATAGTCATAAAATGTCACCATGAATAGACTTAAATGGGATCCAAACCCTAGAAGTACTAAAAACCCTAAATAGAACCCTGGAAAGCCCTAGACTAAAACCCTAGGGGGCTAAGTGCAAAACTAGTGCACTTTTGGACTAAAGTGCAAAAACCAAGGCATTATGGTACCTTAATTCATATGGTTCACATAATTGGGGATTCCCAAGTCAAAAGATGTGAATTGGACTTATTTGGAAAAAGCCCTATTTGAACCCTATGGAGTTATGTTTGATTTTTAGTGCATTTGGCTCAACTTTGAAGCCCTGTATCTTCCAAATTATGAGGAGTTTGCCCTAGATCAACACATCAAAGTTATTGAGCTATCATAGGAGAAGAAGTTTACTTTAGTGACTAAACACTTGTACTGAAGAGAAATTGGAATAAAATGAGCATCAAGTTGGGATGTCAGTCGACCTCACCTGCATCTATTCACTGAATCTAAATTTTGATCAGGGTTCAGTGTTATCGCGCCATTTTGCGTGCTCTGGCCTGATCAATCCATAAGGATTTTTGGCATAGTCATTACAGCACAATGAAAGAACATTGATCATGGTACAAGTTTGATACAGATTTGTTTGTGAGCAACTACATGAAATTTGGAGCAGTAGCCCTTTGAAATCAGGCGGATTGGCGTACTGTTCACCTGTAATGAGAAAAATCTCGCTAGTATAAGATCGCCACCGCGACTAGGGATGGGTCTGCGGCCACGGTAAAAATCTTCTACGACGTGGCGCTAATGTCTCGAGGTGGCACTACCCAGTTAATCGGCAGTCGCCGGACCATCGCCGTGGCTCTGCCCACGCGGGTGAGCTTGCCAGCGCGTTTACAGCTCCGCGAACCTCATCCAACTTGAGCAATCGACTCAATTTCGCTGGAGAACTCACACAGTCCACAAATCCATTCCGCCCTGTTCTGAGCACCGCCGTGAAGGACCTCTCTGTGGCCAGCCCTCTTTGGGTTAGTACTCGCACAATTGCCTCATGTTCCAGCATGTCCTTAGCTTCATGTTGCTCACGACGCCAATCAATCAAAGTTTATCAAAGTCCCACCACCAGAACACTCCGTTGCTCCAAAGAACGCCACCATATGCACCATCTATGTCGATCTGCTCCTCTATCCTCGTTCGGCCTAAACTCAATCATGTACCTAGTTCCTGGTGAACCCATAATGCCTTCCCAAGCTTCAATTTTAGCTTCGATCCCATTAATCATCCGGAACACGATCTCCAGGGTCGGTCCGCTGTCGTGACATGAACAAGCTTCAAATTAGGTCAAATCTCTCAAATTAAATGAGGGCTTTTGCTCTGACCGGCTAGTGCTAGATGTTTGTAAGCCTATTACTCCTTGTCCGGGTCACCTTCGCTGTTGAATCGCGGCTCCGGTTTGGCGCTCGCCGCTGTTCTGTCATGGACCCAGGATAGAAAAGAACTAGAACCCGAGGGGCACTTCTGTATAATGTCAGTGACTCATAAAATCCAGTCGAGGACTTCTTCTTAGATTTTTAAACCGTTAGAGGCCTTTGCGCAAAATCCACCACGCGGTCACGGGCGCGCCCGGATTCTGCACGGGCCTAGGCTGGGTGGGCCGATATCAACCCAGTTCTGTTTATGGCTTTTCCTTTTTCTTTTTCTAAGAAAGTTTAGAAATCCATAAAGAATTCAAGAAAAATGGTAAAATTATCAGACCAATTTTTCTAGGCTTCTAATTTCCTATAGTATTTAATAAAAATAGTTTCCTGATTTTTAGTTTAAATAGCGAATTTTGGGGCATTTAAAACAGCCAAAACCATACTTCTGGATTTTTAGGGAATAAATATTAATTCCAAACTTTTTAGGTAAACTTTAAATATTATTTAGAAACCTTGGGTAAATTTTGGTATGTTTTGGACCATGTTTGATACTTAGAAACCAAAACCCTAGCCCCCCTGCCCTATGAACTTCACTGTAGACTCCACGAACCCTAATTTCTCGGAGATCCGTGAAGGAAAGTTATATTCAAGACATTAGATAATAAACTTTTATTATCTTTGCATCTTCATAAGCATTACATGAGCATTCATTATTATATTTGGCTACATTTAGAGAACAAGGAGGAAGTAGAAGTCGAAGAAGCAAGGACTTCACCACCACCACCACCTGAAGAACCTTAGGCAAGAAACTGCTTCTACTTTGATATCTGTGGAGCAGAGCCTGATTCACCTGTAACACAAGGTAAGCCCCGGTGCATTTGCCACCTCCTTGTTCCTTTTTAAAATCTTTCTCACTTGCTTGATGCATTAAGTGATAGGAGTTGTGTGCTAAACCAGTTCCTGCATTTCCTTCCTTGGATTTGATTACTTCTCCTTAAGTCCCTATTTTACAAAATGTTTTTTTATGCTTAGTTTTGCTCTAGAAAAACAAAATGTTTTGTTTTCACAAAAGATGATGCTTCAATGTGGGTGGGATGTTTTCGAAAATAAAACTTGATGGTGGATCCATCATGGCCATGATGGGTTCAACATCAGAAAAGATGTACCTCTGCTAGGTACCAAACTTTGGGTTGAAATGATAAAGCTGAGACCGGGCGGGTGACTTGCATGAGAAGAGAGTCTCGGTGTAGTGTCTCCGTCTGAGTCGATTAAGGACCGTGTCGATGTAGGCTTGCTGATCGAGGACCCTTTAACTGGTCACATGCCTCATCATGGGTGAGCTTTGACTCGGGTAGACTAATACCAGAATAAGATAACACGCAATGGGAGTGGAGAGATGGCGAGAGTAGCGTGTACCCTCCATGGCAAGAGGTTGGACGGTGGTGTATTTGTGCTCTCGGTTGGCGTGAACCTGATCTGGTCTTAAGAACCCCGGTGGCGAGTTGACATATGCAAGGGTTAAGTGCTACATATGTCGTGTGATTGGAGATCCTCAGCTGAGTATAATTGATTGAGATCGCCATAACTTCGCGGACATGAAGACTTGGTCACTGCCCTACACGTAGCAATCCAGTGAAGATGAAGGGTTGTTATGAAATTGGCTAGTATAGGTCAAGTGATTGAACTAGGGTAGAAAGAACTCTAGATGCAGGTAACTTTACCTAACCTAACAAGTAAAACTGGATTTTTAAGGATCCACTATTAGTAAGCATTTCTGCAAACAGAGTCATTGATTATTGATAAGCCTTACCTTGACTCCCTTAAAGCCAACATATCCTTGAGAGTCTTTTATTTGACGGGTAAGACTTGCGAAAGTACATTTCGTACTCAGGGCTTTGTCCCATGTTGTTTTAGGTGAAGAAGCAGAAACTTTTGTTGCTTCTGTTCCAAGGTGGTACCAAAAGAAGAGAATCAAGACTAAATCTGCGGGAGGAAAGGTCCTCCGTTAAGAAGTACTTTTTACTGCTTATTCGGGAGGGGGTTTTGCCTCCCAGGTTATGTAATAATAATACTCAACACTCATATATTTTGTTCTGGTCTGTAACTATATAACTCTGCCTTACTTTTCAATAAAGTAAGTTATTGTAACTGCTTTCGCATTTTCGTACCTCCGATGTATTGTAATGTCTGCGTGACGGGTGAGACGTTCTTGGGAAAAGTAAGGAATTCATATACCGAACTTGTCAAGTGATTAGGTGCACCTGCAGTGTTGTCTGAGGTCCGTTGGACAAGGACAACTGTAGGTGGGCCTAATGACTTGGGAGGTTCTGTCACAACGAAGGTATTTATAAGTACCCGAGCGTCGAACGTCCCAAGACAAGGACGGTTATGTCCTCGGGTACTCGGATTATCCCTAGAATATTCCCATAAAGGAGGGTTACAGACCATCATTACAGAAAAGCTATTACAGATGAGGCCCGTAACCTGCCTGTCCACGTGGGGCCCGTTGTAGTGGGCCGAATTCCACGTGGGCCTCCGAGCGCGATGAGGGACGCGGGACCAGTAGACTTCGTCGGGGTCTGGCCTTCGTCTTGCAATGGAGGTGACGAAGGGAAACCGCGCCAGTTGATGTAGCGACGCGATGAAGGCTTCGAGTGAAGGGTAGCGTCTTCGCCTTCGCCCCAACATTTGCCCTCCGAGGGACCAGTTCGACTGAGTCATCTGGTGTCGAAGACGTCGCTAGATGGTGGAGACGCTGCCCTCGTTCGAAATGGTCCCGTGGGGGTTTTTGAGGTGACTGTTGATAGGACGTGGCACTGTTGGACTGCGGGTTTCCCGAAGCGTCGCGTCGTGTGTATAAAAAGGGGCGGCACAGCGGGCTAACTCTCACCCTTGTGTGCGCCGGAAAACCCTAGTTTTTTGAAACCGTTCGCCTGCCCTCCTGGTTCCTTCTGCATCGGAGATCTAGCCCGCGTCAAGCAAACTGCACGCCGCTGCCGACGGTACGTAGTGATGTCATCTTCTTCCTCATCTGCTGCAAACACGCCGCCGACCAATTCGTCGTCCGAAGATACTTTGAGCGATTTGGCGGCGGCAGAGTTACAGCCGGGCCACAAAGTGGAGTTTGGCGTTTCGAGGATTTCCTCGGTTCGCGTGTAGGATATGCAACAGTTGGGGTATTTTGGGAACGGCATTGGGCGTGTCCTAGGGGCGGAAGAGGTTCCCGAGCCCGATGGCGAATTAGTCGTGTTTGAGGCATTCTTCACCGTCGGCCTTCGCCTACCTGCACATTGTTTCGTGGCGGAGGTCCTGCAGAGATTTGAGGTCCAGGTCCACTAGTTGACACCGAACGTCGTGGTGGCCCTGGCGAAGTATGTATGGGCGGCGACTTCGTACAGTGGTCAGCCTTCCGTAGAGGTCTTCGCTAAGAATTACTGTCTGCATTGGCAAAAAAGAAAGATTGGAAACAAGATTGCACAGTTTGGATCGTGCACCTTCATGCCAAGGACCGGAAAGACTTCGGTGGAAGTCATGGAGTTAGTTCCCTGTGCTCGCAATAAGTGGGGCAACTGATGGGATTATTGGTTTTATGTTTCGGGAAGCGATGTCGAAGACCTCCCAGGGCTCCCTGTGGCCGTGATGTGCTCCCATTGTTATGTGGCATTCCCACAATTTGAGGTGGCGGAGGATGATGAGGATGAAGGGGCCCTCCGGTGAGCTGCCCGCACGAGCAGTGGGTGTGATTTGGTTGAAGAGTTCATTGATTATGGAGTGTGGCCCCTAGCGCATGGCTGGGTGCTAGGCGAAGTATGCCCTCGCCAGATGCCTACTTTGGGCCAGCAGCTGGTGCGAAGTCCGGCCTTCTCTTTGGATCTGCACGGCCGAGACCCGGCCGCGTTCGTTTGTGAAGTGGAGGACGGGGCAATGAGGATTGTGGGGCGGTATGCGCCGAGGATAGAGAGTCTGCGGAGTTGGGATATCCGAGAGTCCAATGTTCACTTGAATGGGTCTTCGAATTAAACTGTTTGCCATACGGTGGTTATCCTAGAGATGATGCTGTTGCGGCTGCTGACCGCCGCGGGAAAAAACCAGTGGTCGTGGCTGAGGAAGGCCCTTCACGGGAGGCAGCCCTAGCCACTAAGAAGAGAAAAATAGGTACTGCAATGGGGGGGGGGGGTTGGGGGTCTCTGATCGTTTTGATATGGAGTTGATGGGGACTTGCGCAGCCCTCGGGGGAAGGATGTCTTCGCCCAAGCTCCGGGAGTCTTCGGCGCGAATGTTGAAGGTTACCGGGGGTCGATGGCCAAGGAACGTTCCGATCCCCCGTGCGGCCGGCGAAGACATATTTACGTCTCGTATGCTCGTGAGTTGAAGATTTTTCCTTATGGACGGAATATTGCTGTTGTTGTATTGGCAGTGATGGAGAAGGATCGTCATGACGCGGCGTGGAAGCACCGGGCGGTCACTAGGGTCGGGGACCCTTTCCGCGAGGCGAAGAAGGCGTGAGGAGGTGCGAAGTCTGCCACCCCTGGCAATAGCAAACCACCGCCGGTTGTGAAGCCGGCTGCCCCCAGGCCCAGCAAGTCTTCGGCGGGTGCGAGGGCTACTGCTATTGGCGTGGGCAAGTCGCCTCGGCCGAGCCCGCGAAGGAGCAAAGGCCGCCGTCGCCGGTATGCACTGACGTGGCAGCGGTGCGTGTTGCCGACTTCGACACGGACATCTGCTTGGGGGATTATCTCGTTGGTGAGTTTTTTTACGAGGACTAGGTCTTAAACAAGATCATGGTGCAGGGTCAGATGCGGGGCAGCTGGCTGTTGTCCCGACTCCGGTGGTAGCCACTTCGCCAACGGTGGCGGTTGGGACCAAGGGTGCTTCGCAGGACCCGTGGTCCAACTTCTGCGTGAGCGACGAGATTTCGTTGGCCGCCGCCACTAAAGATGTGGCAGGCTCTGTGTCCCAGCAGCTGAGGCATGCGTCGCAGTAGCTGAAGCATGTAAGTCGTGTTGGACTTTGTTAGTTCATTGTTTTTATGTGGTTGCGAATCTCATGGGTTTTTTGTGGCAGGCGGCCGCCTTTGCCGACCATGTTGCGTCGGGTGCCTTGACTTCGGAGTTTGCTGCCGAAATCGAGCGTCTCTGGGCACAACATACGGATGCTATTCGGGAGAAGTCGGCTGCGAAAAACAATAGCCACAGGCTGACGGAGAGGTTGGCTGCTGCGGAGGCCGAGAAGGGGGATCTCCGGAATCAGTTGGCGGAGGAGAGGAGGGACGCGAACAAAGCATGTGTTGATGCGCAGGTTGCACAAGCCGAGGCCAAACTTGCGTGGGTGGAGGCCAGTCTCGCCCGCCAACGCGCCGAGGAGCTAGAAGCGAGGCTCAGCGGCCTGCACAACCGCGTGGACAAAACTGAGGCCTCGACGCGTGTGGAGGTCTAGCGGACGCATGCGTAGTTCGTGGACGCGTAACGGGAGCTGGGTGTGCGGACCGCCGCCTTCGAAGCGCCCGACCAAGAGGTGGGCCTCCGCTTCCTTGAGTGGCTACAGGAGGAGCTGGGGGTACTCCCATCAATCGTGATGGGCCTCATGTCCTTTGCCTCCCTCGTCACCTGCGAGGGGGCCGTGAATGCTTTGTCCCGTGAGGGGTGCGGGCACTTCGAGGTCTTCAACCAGTCGGACGAAGGCTTCGAGCACAAAATCTTCCAAGTAGAGGACCCGGTGCTAAAGCGGTCGGCGGGGTCGCTCTTCGATAGGATGTGGGGCCCTCACGGTCGAGAGACGGTCCGGGAGAGGTCCGATCGGGCGATAGATCAGCTAAAGGCTTATTTGTGTGGTTATATGTGTGGGTATGTTTGGGTATGTGTGGTTTGCTGAATGAATGTGATATTCCTGCAGATGGCGCATCACGAAGAGGTTGAGGATCTTGATGATCTGGACAGCACGCTGCCCGAGGCATCGGGGGTGGAGCTAGCGTCGCCATCCGATGCGGGCGAGGGCCCCTCGGCGATCCCCGCGCCGACTGGAGCTGATGAAGACCCCGCGCCAGCCCCTGTGCTGACGGGTGAGGACGCCTCGAAGGCGGTGGGTGAACTAGCAGCGGCGGCTGGGCCTTCGCAGGTGGTGGACTAGGGGTTAGGGATTTAAGTGTAAACTTTTGTTTCTGTGATACTGAACCTCGGTTGCTGCGCAGGTTCCGACGTTTGGGCCTTCTCAAGCAACCGCTGCTGGCAATATTGATTTTGTGGCGGCCTCAACCGTAGTGCCTGCCGATGATAGTTTGTTTGGCTCTGTGTCTGAGTGTTTTGAGTCTGATGGTGAATATGGGAGTTCGTTTCCTTGGACGGAGGAGTCCTCGGATGAAGGTTTGGATTATTTTGTTGTGTTGGATGTGGCTGCGGCGGAGACTTCGCCGAGTATGGAGGGTGCCGGGGATCTTGCTAGTGCGAGTACTAGGTATAGGCGGTGAAGGGTGGTGGGAAAACGTAGTGTGGGTGAATTTTGCGAAGTGGTAGGCACCGTTGTATGGGGATGGATCGTGGTCATCTCCGAGTAGACCGGGTTGGTAAACGAGAATTGTTGTCCTCGCCGATTGGGGCGAGCAAAGGCGAGGGGGATCTTCGGAATCTTTTTGAGGGTGAGGAATTGAGGATAATGCTGTTCAATTACAGGGAGATGGGTATCATCCCGAAGGTTGAGCTGATGTAATATGTGATGCCCTCGTCGTGTGTATGTAACTGTAATTTGTATGGTAATGTGGCCTGTTCGCCGTATTCGTACGCCTGTGTTGATTCGGCTGCGCCCGTGGTTGACTTTGCGCGGAGTGTCTTTTTAATGAGAGACTTCGATTAACGCACTTGTTGTGCTATTCCGGCTGCACCCCTAGGCGACTTTTGCACGAAGTGTCTTTTAAATAAAAGACTTCGATTAACACACTTGTTGTGCTATTCCGGCTGCACCCTTAGGCGACTTTTGCGTGGAGTGCCTTTTAAATAAAAGACTTCGATTAACGCACTTGTTGTGCTATTCCGGCTGCACCCTTAGGCGACTTTTGCGCGGAGTGTCTTTTAAATAAAAGACTTCGATTAACGCACTTATTGTGCTATTCTGGCTGGACCCTTAGGCGACTTTTGCGTGGAGTGTCTTTTAAATAAAAGACTTCGATTAACGCACTTGTTGTGCTATTCCGGCTGCACCCTTAGGCGACTTTTGCGCGGAGTGTCTTTTAAATAAAAGACTTCGATTAACGCACTTGTTATGCTATTCTGGCTGCACGCTTAGGCGACTTTTGCGCGGAGTGACGCACGCGAGGGTAGTCTACGCTGCCTCTCACGGTGACTTCGGAGTGGTCGAATGCCGAAGACCGTCGATGCGGTCTTTTTCGACATGCTGTATCTGAGTTTTTGTTTTTTGTGGGGGCTTTTGCGGGTATATTATATGGCTCCGCCTCGTTAAAAACCTCACCCCCCGGGGAGGAAAAGAGTGCGGGCCGAGAATAGTATTGTCTGGTGGATTACAAGGGCGCGTAGGCCCTGAGGTTTAAAAAAATTGCGTAGATTGTCGATGTTCCAGGAGTGCTCTAAGTTTTCGCCGATGGGCGTTGATAGCCTGTACGCGCTGGGGGATGCCTTCAACTTGACAATGAATGGACCCTCCCATTTCAGCTCCAACTTACCCCGTGACTCTGTCCGGGTGGTCCGGACGAGTACGAGGTCTCCTGTGTTGAACTCTCTTGGGACGACCATGTCGTCGCGCCAGGCCTTGGTTTGAGCTTGGTATTTGTTGAGGGCCTACAGGGCGAAGACGCGGTCTCCATCGATGAGGTCTTTAGATGTTGGTTCGTCGAAGTCGGGGATTGCTGATGTGTTTGTTCGGGGCGACCCATGCTTTATTTCCTACGGCGTCATGGCCTCCGATCCATGTAACAGACGAAAAGGTGTGAATCTGGTTGCCTGGCATTCGGTCGTGTTTAGGGCCTAGACTACTTCAGGTAGTTGGTCGGCCCATTTGCCCTTCTTGTCGTCGAGAAGTCTTTTCTTGATAGCGGTGAAAACCTTGCCATTGGCGCGCTCGACGGCGCAGTTGGATTGCGGGTGGTACACCGAGGCGAAGGCAAGCTTGGTGCCGATGGAGAGGCAGAAGTCCCTGAATCGGCAAACTGTTTGCCGTTGTCGACTGTGAGCTCGGACGGGACTCCGAATCGGCAAACTATGTTTTGCTAGAAGAACTTCTGGGCAGTCTTCGATGTTATTATGGATACTGCCCTGGCCTCGATCCACTTGGTAAAGTATTCGACGACGGCGAAGGTGAACTTGAGGTTCCCTTGAGCCATAGGTAGTGGCCCAACAATATCCAGCCCCCAGCGTTGAAGTGGCCATGTGTGGGCAGTCAGCTTAGTGAACTGCGAAGGGTTGCCCCAGCGGGGAGAAAACTTCTGGCAAGCTTTGCACGACCTCGTGACTCGATTCGCGGCGCAGATTATAGCGGGCCAGTAAAATCCTTGACGGATCACCTTGGCAGTGAGGGCCCTGGGCCCTAAGTGGGAGCCGCAAGTTCCGCTGTGGACTTCGTGTAGGATCTGAATGCCTTCGGTTTCGGTGACGCATTTTAGCATGGGTTGACTGATCCCCTTCTTGTATAGCTGGTCCCCGACTAGTATGAAGTCCCTGCTTTGGTGCTTGAGGCGCTTGGCCTCATTGACGTCACTCGGGTGGTAGTATCCTTGCAAGAATAGTGTTATTGGGGCCCGGCAATCTTCGGTCATAATGAGGTTGATGATGCGATGGCCTTCGGCATCGTTGGTTACTTGTAATCCCTCTGGGTTGCGGACGACCGGTGTGCCAATGACGTGGTAGAACACGTCGGAGGGCAAGGTCTCACCTCTGGCTGCTGCCTTAGCCAACACGTCGGCCTCTTCGTTCCTGGCGCGGTCCACGTGCTGTAAGGTGAAGCCCTTGAATTGTCTCTCGAGACTACGAACAGCCATGAGATACTGCATGAGTGCGGGGTCTTTTGCTGAATATTCTTTTTTGACCTGGCCGGCAACGACTTTGGAGTCTGTCTTGACTATGCAGGTGGTGACATCGAGTGCTCTCAGCTTGCGAAGGCCCAGGATGATGGCTTCGTACTCTGTTGTTGGTGCATCTGTCGGACTCCAGAGCGAAGGTAAGGCGTGCTGCGTATTTGTGCTTTACGCCTGTGGGTGACGTGATAATTGCAGCCGCGCCTACCCTCGCATGGCACCATGCGCCGTCACAGTGGATGGTCCACACCTTCTCTAAGGGCTCTTCTTGCTGCCGTGTCGGCCCTGTCCAGTCGACAATGAAGTCTGCCAGGACTTCCGACTTGATTACTGTCCTGAGCTCGAAGGTGATATGGTACCTGGAGAGTTCGACTGCCCATTTGGCGATTCAGACGGACGCCTCTGGGTTTCTGAACAGTTCGCCCAATCCCCTATCTGAGGTGACTCGCACCTTAAACGCCTCGAAATAGTGGCGCAACTTGTGCGACGCCATGACGACTGCGTAGGAAAAATTTTCTAATTCCGTCATGTTGCACTTGGAAGTCGTGAGGACTTTAGAGACGTAGTAGACTGGAAACTGTCGGGTAGTGCCCTCCTTGTCTTGCTCTTGGACTAACGCTGCGCTGACTGCATGTGGCGAGGCTGCAACGTAGAGCAGCAGAGGCAGCGAGGAGTCGGGACTAGTTAGAATTGCCAATTATGACAGGTGCTTCTTGAGTGATGCGAAGGCTGCCGCTTGTTCTGGTCCCCATGCGAAGTCTTTTGCACCGCGTAGTGTCTTGAGGAAAGGTAGACTCTGCTCTATGGACTTGGAAATGAATCTGTTAAGGGCAGCTAATCTGCCTGTCAGACGCTGGACGTCCCTGGTTGACTGCGGAGGTGTCATGTTGATGATTGCTTGAATCTTGGTCGGGTTGGCCTCGATCCCGCGGTGCGACACCAGGTAGCCCAGTATCTTCCCCTGGCGAACACCAAAGACACACTTCTCGGGGTTGAGGCGAAGTCGTGCATCCCGCATGTTTGTGAACGTCTCTGCGAGGTTAGCCAGGTGGTCTTCTTTATTTTTGCTTGCGACGACGATGTCGTCCACGTGCGTGAAAATGTTGCGGCCCACTTGGCTCTCGAGCACCGTCTTGGTGAGGCGAGAGAAGGTTGAGCCAGCGTTCTTGAGTCCCTCTGGCATTCTGATGAAGCAGTACATGCAGAAGGGTGTGATGAAACTGGTGCTGGCCTTGTCTTCCTCCTTCATATATATGTGGTGGTAGCCGGAGAAACAGTCAAGAAGTGACATGACTTTGCATCCGGCTGCACTATCGACTATCTTGTCGATTCGTGGTAGCGGGAAATTGTCCTTGGGGTAGGCCTTATTGAGGCTGGTGAAGTCAATGCACATGCGCCACTTGCCACTTTTCTTTTGTACCATGACTACGTTGGCGAGCCACGTTGGGTAGGCGACTGGTTCAATGAAATTGGCCTCCAGCAAGCGGTGCACTTCGGCTTTGGCAGCTTCCGTATTTTCATCGGACATTTTGCGCAGCCGCTGCTTTTTTGGGCGCACCGAAGGGTCGATGCCCAGACTGTGCTCGATGACGGTGCGGCTGACTCTGACCAGGTCAAGGGCGGACTAGGCGAAGACATCCTTGTTTCTGGAGAGACAGGAGATGAGTTTCTTTTCATCCTGCGAAGTCAGGTCTTCGCTTATTACAACCGTCTGCTTAGGCATTACCGGGTCGAGGGGAACTGTCTTCGTACCGTCATTGCTCTGCAGCTGTGCTTTTACTTTTTCGTCGATGGTTGGGTGGGTCGCCTCGGAGACTTCACGCTGTGTTGTAAGGCAGTGCACGTTCCGTTGACCTAGAACGAAGTCTCTCTCAATGTTGCGCGCAGTCTGCTGGTTACCATAAATCGTTATCACCCCTTGCGGGCCCGGGATTTTCATGCAGAGGTACAGGTCGTGAATGGCCGCTTCAAATTTGTTGATGGAGCCCCGACCCATTATGGCGTTGTAGGGGTAGACCATGTCGACGATGTCAAAGGTGACCTGTTCGCTTCGCACATTGGGTGCTACGTCGAATGATAGGGGTAGCTCTATCTTGCCCACATGGAAAGTGCCCTTGCCGCCAAAGCCATATAGGGGGTTGTTCGAAGGCTTGAGTAAGCTGTGGCTGATGCCCATGCGGTCGAAGGCATGCAGGAAGATGATGTCCGCTTTGCTGCCGTTTTCAACTAGGACTTTGTGCAGGTCCCAGCCTGCCACACTGCAGTTGATTACCATGGTGTCGACGTGGGGTGCGCTGCACAGATCAACATCTCTAGCATCGAAGGTTAGTGGCACATGTGACCACTTCGTTTGCACGACTGGGCCGGTGAGGGTGACGTGGTTGACGCTTCGGTAGTGATCCCTCTTTTGCCGCTTCGTTTCGAAGTCAACGCTGGACCCTCCAGTGATCATGTGAATGACTCCACGATACGGCTGATCGGCGAAGTCTTCTTGTTTTGGTACTTGGGGGTGATTTTGGTGGTGTGGGTTTGGTTGATGCGAAGGCGGGAGTGGGGGTGGTACGACTTGTACCTCCTGGTGGTGCTGATATGCGTGGTTGGGTAGATGCTGGGCGTGGTCGTGGTTGTATGGTTGTGGGTGGTGATGTTGATATGTGTGCGCGATAACTCTTTGGTTGTCGGCTGGTTGTGCCCGAGACATCCTGTCCCTGGTGGCCTTTGTTTCCGGGCAATCCCTCGTTGGGTGCGTGCAGTCTTCGCCATGAAACAGGTAGTAATATCTGCACGGTTGCTGCGCCCGTCCCCGACCCCGGCCACGCGTGCTATTGCCGCGGCCCTGGGGGGATAGTCTGGACGGCGAGTGGCCTCGCCGGCGGGGTGTTGGTTGGCTATGTTGTGCACCTACTGCTGACTGCGGCTGTCCCGCCCGGAGTCTGACTGCGGAGGCCTTGTCCAGGTTCGGCTGGTCTGCGGAGGGTCTTTGGGCTTTCTCTGAGACTCGACCTTGCGCTGATGGAGCTATTCGGATCTGGCATACTTCTCGAACAACTGATAGAGCTCTTGTAGATTTCTGGGTGGGTCCCTGATGCAGTGACTGTATAGGATGCCAGCCCAAAGGCCACTAATGGCGTAGTGTATGGCAATTTGGTCGTCGACCGAAGGCAGTTGTGACTTGAGAGTCAGGAACTTGCGGTAGTACTCCTGTAGGGTTTCCTTCTCTTGCTGTTTGCAGAGTGATAGCTTGGCCAAAAGCATCGGTGTCGGGTCGGTACCCTTGGAAGTTGAGCAGAAACTTGTCTCAGAGTCCTTTCCAGGAGTCGATGGACAGTGGGGGCAACCTGTTGTACCAGGTCAAGGCCGGACCCTCGAGGGCGATGATGAAGGACTTGGCCATTGTGGCGTTGTCTCCTCCGGATGATGCGACGGTGACTTGATAGCTCATGATGTATTGTGCTGGGTCGGTGCTGCCGTTGTACTTGGGGTAGGTCCCTGCCCTAAAGTTGGCGGGCCATGGTGACACATGGAGTTGCGGAGCCAGGGGGCTTCGCTCATCAAGGTAGTTGATGCCCTGGAAAGCTGTGGCGTGCGGGATGAAGGGTCCGCGCTGGGGAATGAATAAGTCTCCGGCTGGCGCGCGCTGCTGGAGGGGTGGGCCATGCTGCAGATTGTGCTGGCCTTCGCGCTGCATGAGCGCAATCTCTTGCTCAAGTTCCCGGGCCCTCTGCTCCTCGTCTCATATCATCTGGCGCACCTTGGCTTGCGTGGTGACACATTGTCGCTTGGCCTCGAGGATTTCTTTCTGCTTTTGGAGGTTGCGGTTCTTGATGCGTAGGGCCCGTAGCTGTAGCTGTTCTTCGGCAGAGACGCCGATGACTTCGCCGTCCTCTGTTGCGTCCTCGCCCTCTGGTGGAGCGAAGCATGGGGGTGGTGCTTGTGGTTGTCCTCTGGAGTTGCAGGTGTGCAGGGTGCCTTCGGGAGTGGGTTGTTCGTTGCGCTGTCTCTTGCTGAGAGCTTCATCTTTGCAGGCTTCTTAGGGTGTGTTATCTGTGAGGGCCTTGCCCTTTTTCTCGGCTAGCAGTGCTGCCTTCGCTGCTTCATCGACGGATGGGGCTGCCTTCGAACTAGATCTCTTAGGTGCCATCGCGGGTGGTTTGTTCGTAGCACGAACGGTGGGCGCCAAATGTTGGAACTTGCTCTCCTGGGCAGGTTGATCCAATGGGGGAGTAGAAATGGTGCAAGCAAAGTTTAACGCGAGATGGCAATTGCTCTGTTAATCTTGCCTCTCAAGGGCACTATACGAGGGTATTTATAGGTACCCGAGCGTCGAACGTCCCAAGACAAGGAAGGTTATGTCCTCGGGTACCCGGATTATCCCCAAAATATTCCCATAAAGGAGGGTTACAGACTGTCATTACAGAAAAGCTATTACAGATGAGGCCTGTAACCTGCCTGTCCACGTAGGGCCCGTTGCAGTGGGCCAAATTCCACGTGGGCCTCCGGGCGCGATGAGGGACGCGGGACCAGCAGACTTCGTCGGGGTCTGGCCTTCGTCTTGCAATGGAGGTGACAAAGGGCAACCGCGCCAGTTGATGTAGCGACACGACGAAGGCTTTGAGCGAAGGGTAGCGTCTTCGTCTTCGCCCCAACACTTCCCCCGAGTCCAGCATTGCCTCGTTTGCCCATTAGGTTTCAGAATTAGGATAGAAGTGTGCGGCAGTAGAACTCCTCGAAACTAGCTTAGTTTTTGCGCCTTTGAGGTACTAGGCTAGAGAGAGTCGAGTATTTTGAACACTGCTGTAACTGTTAGAGAACTCTTTTGGCTTGATGAATGATGGATGGTCTCTATTTTTAGTTATGAAGGAAATCATGTCATGTGGTACCCATTGTGAAATTTGCAAGGAAATGTTTTAAATGTTACAAGCCTTGTCATTTAAAAATCTTTTACCATGTGCAATCCCTGATTTCAAAAGTATGATGTTAAGAGCATCCTAAATTTCAGATGGCAGGAAGAGCACGCCGTGGACAGAATGAGCGCATTCCTCCACCACCGCCGCCGCCTCCTACCATGCAAGAGTTGATGGCTCAGCAAAATGAGATTCTGCGACAGTTAGCTCAGTGTCAGCCACCACCCCTGCACTATGGTGGTGGTGATCACCATCAGTGCCCCAAGCAGTGGCCACCTATCAGGAGTTCCTCAGCACTCTGCCGCCGTTGTTCACTCGGGCAGAGGACCCACTTGATGCTGATGTGTGGCTCAGGGTGGTGGAATCTAAATTCCCACTGCTTAATCGAGTTTGTTCAGATGTGGCCAAGGTCCGTTTTGCCACCCAGCAGCTTCGCAGACCCGCGCGGACATGGTGGGATCATTTCCTCGCTATGCAGCCGGTTGACCACGAGGTTGAATGCGGAGAGTTCAAGGCACCGTTCAGAGGACATCACATACCAGCAGGCATTATGGACCGCAAGCTCAATGAGTTTCTGGCATGTGGAGGAACCGCCCGAATTATTCCAGCTTAAGTGCCCAAGTCACACCCGCAAGGGTAGCAACACACTTAAACCGGAATAACACGTCAGTCCCTCGGATCTAGTCCGATAAAGCCACTTACCAGGATCGAATACCACTAGCTCACACGAAGGTGAGGCACAGAGAAATACAATAAAACACAATACCACAAATTTAATAAGCATCATTAGTGATTACACTATCGGAGTTTCAGAAATAATAACCATAAATTTTTAATGCAGCGGAAATAACTAACGGAGAAAACCGAGTAGCATGGCGAAGCCTGGCCACGCTACTCCTCCTGGTCCTCTCCTACAGAAGCAATAACCCACTCGACCATCTATCCCGGTGGCGGGGACGAAGGCCAAGTCACACCATCAACCAATCATCCTAAGGAGTACCTGCAAAAATTATGCCACAAGCAAGGCTGAGTATACTAATACTCAGCTAGACTTACCCGGTGTGAGGAGTCTACTCCTCTACCTCTAGACATGCAGCTGTTTGGCTGAGAGGTTTGGTTTTCCAAAAGCACTAGCTGAGTCTAAAATCAAGTTTTAGCTTTTCAAGTTTTAGTATGATTCTTTTTAACTAGATGTGTACCTAGCTAATCATACATGGTATCAAACATTTTTATCAACCAACATCTTTTGCCAGTCACCACATTTCCACTTATTACTCAATGTAGCAGCATGGATCAAGCAGTCTCATTAGCTGCGAGAAGCAGACAATTCGAATCGAGTTTTTATCCTTGCAAGGTAAACCTAAACACAAGACGTGGCGAGGCACTCCGTCCCCACACACATCAACCGTCCCCGTCGTTTCCCTGGCAACAGATCAGGGCTCACCGCCTTGGCGTACAATGCCTCACTGACCCCGACTGCCGTCGTGCAGTGACCGCACTTGTATCCACCATAACCGGAATGGGAGACCACGTCTCAGGTCGTGTGAGGGGTAAAGTCTGCGGGCAGGTTCACTCAGGTACTAGGCTTACCGATTTACCATATTTCTCGGCATGTGTTTAGTACGTTCAAACGCTTGACACACGGTACCACACCTTAATCCTTATTCCAATTCCCATCTCGTAGACAACGTATCCCCATGGACCGTTGTCCATAGACCACCATCATTATGATATCAAAATGGATACAACCAATTCCTGACCTCGCACGAGTGCTAGAAAAATCACTCGACTTCTACTGAGATCCCTATTTAGCAAAGCAGCTACTCGACCTAGCATACTAGTATCCATCTCAACAAGGATTCCTGAGTTCATGCAACTAGGGTTTCAATCAACTCCTACACTTAAGTGCACAATACAAACCTACAAACATTAAGTGTAGTAAAATATCATATAGAACAGGTTATGCATAAAATCGGGGCTTGCCTTTAATTTAACACTTAGGTAGTGTTTGCTGGTGGAGGTACTCGCTTGGCGAGCATCCACTGGTCATGTCCATCATTCTTCAGGTCATCCACCAACTGCATCTTGTGGTTGGCACCACATCACTTGCACGATCGTCATCTCTCGGTCCTAAATGAGATGCAAGATGCATATGTATGAATATAATGAAAAGTTATCATAAGATATTTAAAGACACACGGTAGCGAGCTTAGACATTTAATTTTAAGGCACCGTAAACAACCATATGCTAGCATTAGCTATCTACACTTCATCCAGCGCACCACATCAATACCACTGGAAGGATGACGATTACTACCTATAATTAACCAACACAAACAGGACATCACAAGCATGAACGTTTATTTAATTTGCTACGGCTTGTCATTAGTTTTCCTATTGATCACACACAAGCATCACCGACCACACAAGCCCAACCAAGACAACGTAAGCTTGAATACGACATAGGCATCAATAATTGTGGAACTCCTATATCACAATCAACTAGAGCAAGAAACATACAAAACCTGACACATGTACATTATTAAGCTTAGTCATGGCAAGTCTACATTACTTAAGTGTTTACCAAACATTTTTAGCAAATAGGGTGAACTAAATAATCAACTGCGCACATGCAGATTTTTAGGACAGCAGCACAGCAGTTACTTGTTTTAACCATAACTCTTCAAATATTAATCCAAAACTTGCAAACTAAGATTTTCTGGAAAGATTAAAAAGTGAACTACATCTTTGGTATTTTTACCTCCACAAGATTCAGCACTTAGCAAGGTCAAACAGTGCTAACACAACAGTTCTGTCCAGATTTGGACAGATTCAGTCTTGCAACTTTGAAAATTCAAAATTGCAGATTCAAACGTCCAAACAAAGTAATCTTAGACTTTCTGGAAAGGTAATAAAATTGTCTACATATCATTTATAAACATCTCAAGGTGATTCAATATTTAACTAAGGACAAAAGACACTAGAAGGATTTGCTGTCCAGAATTGGACAGATTCAGTCTTCAGACTTTAAACATCCATAACTTAATCTTCAGATCACCAAAAAAGTGATCCAAGACTTTTTGGAAAGCTTAGCAAAAGCAATACATACTTTTATAATCACCAAGAATTGATTCTATGTTGAAGTGAATCAAACAATTCAGTTTTCGAAATATGTTCTGTCAGTGGACAGAACACAGCAACCAGTTTGTAAAATTCATAACTCTTAAACTATCAGACCTATGGTTATAAAATTTTAACACAAGCAAGATAAGAAAAACATCTACAACTTTATTATAACAACCATGAACAGATTGTAACATTAACTTAAGCAAACAATTCAATCTCTGAAATCTGTATAGACTTTGGACAGATTCAGTTACTGAATTTGTAAAAAGCATAACTCTTAAACGATCAGACTTATGCCTGTCAAATTTTAACACCAGAAAGATAATAAAGTTATCTACCACTTTTCTATACCACATATCTACAGAAAACACAATTTAGTTCATCAAACATACAGCACAACTAAAACAGTGCGTGCAGTCCAAAACAGCAATTAATAAAATTCAGCTTCTATTTACTTCAAAAATTGCCGCGTTCTAGAGACTGCAATTAATCTAACACTTCACCATTTGTTAGAGTTAAAGTAATCAATGAGGACCACCAAGTCAACTTTCAAATTTTATTCAAGTCATTTAGTGCACTAAAATTACTACAACCAATTAACAACGCATTCTCCACGATAATCACCCAACAATTTGTGTTTTAAATTAGACATCACATGAGCACTACTACTTTTTACCCGCGATCATAACCATGCACAATTGGGCTACAACACGCAATTCATCGTGACCACGAACTTAACTAACGTCATCTAACAAGTTGATTAACCTGAGCAACAACCTAGGCCGCTATACAACATACTCGTTGGCTAGCCTATTATTATTGAAATCCGAGACACAACATATACCACAACATTTATATAAACATACATATTCAAATGTATTTTCACACATCCACCAAATCATACGACCCGTAAACCACTATTCTCTAACTCGAAACCATCATGTGCTTACTTCCCAATTCATGAACACATAACGAGTATTGACCCTACTCAAGATATAGAGAAAGCGATGACTACTTTGGTATGTCACCACCTCTCTATATAAGCCAAAAAAATTTCTACTATCGACTAAGAGTTCTAAGTATTAATCACATTATTACTTTACACGCGCAAATAAACCTCAAATTAACACCAGTGACACCGATGGATTTTTACTAAACTCATCATGCGCATAACCATTTAATCTCTAATTGGTACTAAGGTATAATTCAACATTCCAAGAGACATGCAAGCTTTTGTTTACTTCTAATTTTCACTAACTCTTCTTATAATTATAAAATGGGAGTTATTTTAGCACCATACGAAAGTACCTAATTTGGGGCTGGAATTTTTATGAGGAAAAGGTAATAACAATTTATGACTAATGTATAAATTTCACATGCCTAAGTTTTATATTTTATTTAATACAAAAATAATAAATTATCAATGCAATAAAGCATGTGAGAGCAAGTTAAATCTAAAACTAATTATTTTCTGTAGATGCATTACCATATTGAGTTTTTTTAGGCTACTATAATACCATGCAAGGACAGTAGAACACCATTTTCCATTTTTGCATCTATACATTATTTTTAAATCATTTAAAACTACTTAAGGTGCATTAAACAAGTTAAATCACTAACTTAATCATACATGCACAACAATTCATAAAATATTTACCAGTCACCAAGCATCACACCAAGAGTCTACTGTAAACATTTGAATCCATTTGGAGCAATAGAGCTACAAATCTAAAAATAACAAGCAAAACAACCATCTTTTTTCTATTTAACATGTTTAAATTAACACACCGAGAAAACAGTGAACAACCTACAAGTTTTATATTTTTCTTAGATGGAGTATGATAACATCTAACCAACAAAACAAGTTTCATCATTTTTGGATTTTTATAAATAAAACTATGGAGAGAAGCAAGTTCATTTATTTTGTAAACCAGTTTTTAAATACGAATTTCTACAGAAAAACGTTTCCACTAAACCATACCAACATATAGATCCAACAGTTAGAACATTTCATAAGGAAGCCAACAAAACAAGTTTCACGATTTTAGGAGCTCTAAAACTTGAGATATGAATATTTGAAGGAAGAACAAAAATCTGCAACATTGTGTGTTCTTACCCATGGCCTTGGGCCCACTCGTCATAGACTCAGGGGGGCTTCTTCAACCTCACATGAACAACAGCCAAGTCCAGGGGAGCAGCAGGGCTGCTGCTGTTGTGGGGGAAGAGAGGGGCGAGCTAGGGATGGCTGCTGGCCGGAGGTGGAAGAAAGGGGGCACCATGGGGAGAGAGCTCCCTGCTCCTGCGCTTAACCAGAGAAGGGGAGGAGAGGAGAAGTGGCGTGTGGGGGAAAAAGGGAGAGAGGTGGGCTGCCATTTATGGAGGAGAAGCTCCAGAGCACGGCTGCCACGTTTCTCCAATGCAGCAATTCATCGAACATGTGGTGAGTGCTACAGTAGCGACATTGGGCGGCCATTTTAGGCGTTTTTTGCTTGGATTCGGACATGGGTCACTATAGCAAAGATATTTCTCACGCAATACTCTACAAGTTTGATTAAGGGTTTTCAGCCATTTGCAAACTAGATTAAGAGATAATTAAGTCCAAAGTTGCTACTGTCAAAGGGTTAATTTCACCTAAGAATGGATGTCAAACCTTGTCAAAATGGGTCGGATGAATGCCATCTTTTGATATGATGTGCCTCCATTAGTTACTAACAACTTTTATATTTGGTGAAAATCAAGTTGTTTAACAAATTTTAGGGAACGCGAGACGTCGACCCGAACGACACTGATTTCAGACTTAGAAGAATTCAAATCCTGAAATCAGTTTTTTATTCTGTCTTGATGGCACTGTTTGAGATTCTTAGAAATTGAATCAAGGCTTGGTTTAAATATAAAATTTGTTGTATAACACAGGTTCTACAATTTTTATTAAAGGTCAAACCTCATATCTTGAATATAAATAAAAGTTTCACTTTGGTCAAGGTAGTATCATTATAAAGCTCTCAATTATATTTTTAAGGCAATCCGACTATTTTCTTGACATTTTATTGGCATGGACCCTCAATAACTTTTGTTGTAGAGTTGATATAGAGTTGTTTGAGCAAGATGACATGGTTTTGTTGAATTTCAAAATTCGCATTTGTTCGGACGAGCAGTTTCAAGCATGTATAGGATTTATCTTTTCATGTGTGTATTTGGTTTGAACTTCTAAAAATCTTTGGATACACTTGATAGATAGGGATGAATAATGATATAGAGAATAACAAGTCGATTTGCATAATAATTAGAGGTTGAAACAATAGAGATTTCACTGGAGAATGCGGACTCGGACTACGTATTTGGACATAGAACAACTGTCGAGAAAGCGGATTCGGACATAGATCGGATAACAACCATCGAGAGTTCGAATAAATGAGTTTGGACGGGATTTGCGAGATGAGGTTGACTTTCGAATTTGTGTTTGCTTCAAGAAATAAAAAAAAGTTTTAACAGGCTCCAATTTTGGTTGTTCTTGAGATCGAATAATTCCAAACTCGGTGAAACATTCATGAGTAACTTGATGAATGGAGATAGATGTGATCCAGAAATAGAAATTTTCACTAAGCATTCAAGTTAGGGACAAATCTCCTGACATAACATGAAACTGACACCTGGGGTGTCACAGCCTTCCCCCCTTAAAAGAATCTAGTCCCGAGATTCGAATGAGGAGCTTTAAGGGTGGAGAAGCATGTAACTCCCACACTAAAGATAGATGCAATTTCATGAGAGGGTATTTGACACGATACACAATATAGATTTGGGTAGAATATCGCAGCATGTTGAGACAAAATGCAGCGATCACTCTGAGAGAATGTTCACCAAAGATAGCACATCAGTATAGTCTCGTAATGGGTCACAACTATTAACCACGATATCAGCGCGTGCCGAGCAGCTCAACCATGTGTGCACCATAGTAGGCTCTCGGTCTCGTCGCGGCACCATCAGTCGTTAGTCATGACACCATCACCAAACGTAACCAATGAAAAATTCACATGGCATAAATAGATGGAGCCCATGAGAGTATGGCTCAGAAGAAAATAAGAATGTGACCAGAGTTGAAGCAAAGATTGTTGGCAAAAGAGCATCACCTGAGAATTTTCTTCAACTCAGAGAACTATTTTATGATCAACATGGAGATTATCAGATCAGATATTAGCACGAGATTTGATATGAGGATGAACCGACCATGAGATCAAAATAGATTGTTGAGCTTTTAGAGACATGAGAGAACCAAGGACAACAATGAAATCCATTGAACTCAATGGATACACTGATTAGAGATAAGTTGATAAAATGACGTCATGATCCTTGGAGGAAGAGCATGAGATCGACCAGAATTGAGAGATTTAGGCAAGATCAACATCCGATACTTGAGAACGGGTTATAGCAGATAACCAGATAACGAGGCAGAATCATTAAAGGATCCAGGGATTCGGATGATAAAGCCACAAATGATTCAAAGGAAAGAGATCACCAGATCCATGCGAAAGGAGAGGTAGGCAAACAGGATCGGCTAGGATGATCAATAGAAATGTTATGAAGTTTTGGGACAGGATCTATGGAAAGAAACATGGCCTTGATAGGGTTTGTGAAACTAGACACCAAACAACAATTTTTTTGACATAACCACGTGCACAAGGAAGTTTCGGTTTGGCTAGCGGTTAAGCAATGGGGGTCTACAAGTTGTGCAGGTGCAACTTTAAGGGTAAAACTCAAGGGCTAGAAAATACCAACACAAGCAGGATTTTTTTAAGAGGTTTCACTTGCTAAACTCAAGGTTGTTTGGGTGGGGTCTTTTTATGAGGAAACAAACAACATTTTTTTTGCAAAAAGGGTTGAACAATTTCAATACCACCTAGATAGCAAGGCAAGAGAAACACATAACACAACCTAACAAGACTTACCAATCTGACATGAGGTAAGGCATTTCTAACATAGCAGTACATCACATTATTCACAAGTTTTTATTATTGGAATAAAGGTGAGAGAAGCATGTTGGTGCACAAAAGACAATTATAATGTGACAATCATGATGCATGCTCATTCTAGTCGTCTTCTCAGACCTAACTAAGTATTCGGATGCTTCTACAACATCCTTATTAATAGTAGTAGTAGCCTTTATGGCCTATATACATTGCCACCTAGCTACCCATCTATTTCCTAAGGCTTCACATCCTAGGTTTATCCTTATCGTCCTGACTTCTATCCAACTTGGTTTCTAAGCAAGTTTTACTTTTGAAAAGGTTGGTAATCATGACTTACTGACTTCTCTGTAATGGTATTCGCTCCGATACCAGCTGTGGAGGAACCGCCCGAATTATTCCAGCTTAAGTGCCCAAGTCACACCCGCAAGGGCAGCAACACACTTAAACTAGAATAACCCATCAGTCCCTCTGATCTAGTCCGATAAAGCCACTTACCAGGATCGAATACCACTAGCTCACACGAAGGTGAGGCACAGAGAAATACAATAAAACACAATAACACAAATTTAATAAGCATCATTAGTGATTACACTATCGGAGTTTCAGAAATAATAACCATAAGTTTTTAATGCAGTAGAAATAACTAACGGAGAAAACCGAGTAACATGGCGAAGCCTGGCCACGCTACTCCTCCTGGTCCTCTCCTGCGGAAGCAATAACCCACTCGACCATCTATCCCGGTGGCGGGGACGAAGGCCAAGTCACACAATCAACCAATCATCCTAAGGAGTACTGTCGATGTTTCGACCCCGGGGGGTCCCTGGACCGACGAGTAAATTGTCGCTGCGTGTCCCAGCCCAGATGGGTCGGCGCGAGACGAGACACAAAGGGGGAGAACATTAAGGGGAAACCGCGGCCTTCGTGTTGTCCTACGCCCAGGGCGGATGGATGCGCTTGTAGTAGGGGGTTACAAGCGTTCGCGTGGGAGAGAGAGAGAGAGAGAGAGAGAGAGAGAGAGCCTTATGCGTCGGCCCGTTCTCCCGCGCGGCCAACCTTCTCGTACGAGAGCCCTGGACCTTCCTTTTATAGACGTAAGGAGAGGGTCCAGGTGTACAATGGGGGGTGTAGCAGTGTGCTAATGTGTCTAATAGAGAGGAGCTAGAGCCCTAAGTACATGCCGTCATGGCAGTCGGAGAGGTTTTGGCACCCTGTTCATGTGATGTCGTGGCCGTCGGAGGAGTGCTTGGGCCCTGTGGAAGGACAGCTGTCGGGGCTGTCGAATCCTTGCTGACGTCTCCTTGCTGACGTAAGGGGTTGGGAGCTGCCGTCGTCATGGAGCGCGCGGGGTGTCATCATTACTTGTTTACTGGGGCGAGCCAGATGGGACGCCGGTCTTGTTCCCCGTAGCCTGAGCTAGCTAGGGGCAGGGTAATGATGGTCCCCCTGGCGACGTGACCGGTCCGGACCCGAGTTTGGGCGAGGTGGCGATTCCACCGAGGTCGAGGTTGAGTCCGAGCCCTGGGTCGGGCGAGGCGTAGTCCATCGTCTTCCGGAGCCGAGGCTGAGTCCGAGCCCTAGGGTCGGGCGAGGCGGAGTTCGTCGTCTTCCGGAGCCGAGGCTGAGTCTGAGCCCTGTGGTCGGGCGAGGCGGAGTTTGTCGTCTTCCGGAGCCGAGGCTGAGTCCGAGCCCTGGGGTCGGGCGAGGCAGAGTTCGTCGTCTTCTAAGTCGTGGTTGAGTCCGAGCCCTAGGGTCGGGCGAGGTGAAGTCCATCTTCCGAGGCCGAGACGGGGGCCAAACCCTGGGGTCGGGCGAGGCAGAGCTTCCTATGTTGCCCGAGGCTGGACTTAGCCGCTGTCGACCTCACTCTGGCGAGTGGCACGGCAGTCGGAGCAGCGCAGGTGGCTCTGTATTTCTGTCAGGTCGGTCAGTGGAGCGGCAAAGTGACTGCGGTCACTTCAGCCCTGTCGACTGAAGAGCGCGCGTCAGGATAAGATGTCAGGCGATCCTTGCATTAAATGCTCCTGCGATACGGTCGGTTGGCGTGGCGATCTTGCCAAGGTTGCTTCTTTGCGAAGACTGGGCCTCGGGCGAGCCGAAGGTTTGTCCGTTGCTTGAGGGGGCCCTCGGGCGAGACGTGAATCCTCTGGGGTCAGCTGCCTTTGTCCGAGGCTGGGCTCGGGCGAGGCGAGATCGTGTCCCTTGAGTGGACTGAGCCTTGACCTTAATCGCGCCCATCAGGCCTTTGCAGCTTTGTGCTGATGGGGGTTACCAGCTGAGATTAGGAGTCTTGGGGATACCCCTAATTATGGTCTCCGACAGTAGCCCCCGAGCCTCGAAGGGAGTGTTGATACTCGCTTGGAGGCTTTTGTCGCACTTTTTTGCAAGGGGACCGACCTTTCTCGGTTGCGTTTCGTTCCGGTGGGTGCGCGCGAGCGCACCCGCCGGGTGTAGCCCCCGAGGCCTCGGAGGAGTGGTTTGACTCCTTCGAGGTCTTAGCGTGTTTCGTGATGCTTCGGCCGGTCTGGTTGTTCCCTCATGCAAACTGGCCGTAGCCCGGGTGCATAGTCGAGTCCCAAGTTCTCGGGCTGGTATGTTGACGCTGTCAACGGTTTGGCCGGAGCCGGGTTTGCGAGAGCAGCCCCCAAGCCTCCGCACAGAGCGAGAGGACGGTCAAGGACAGACTCGGCTTTTTTCATACGCCCCTGCGTCGCCTTTCCGCAAGGAGGAAGGGGGGAAAGCGCCATGTTGCCCTCGGAGGGCGCCGAACATGGTGTCTCCAGTGAGTTGCTAACGTGTAATCCGAGTCGACGCCCGTGCCCCATTCGTTAGGGGTCGGCTAGTGGCCCGGAGGCGCGCTCCAAAAGTACCTACGGGTGATTCGCCGGACCCGGTCCCCTTTTGACGGGGTCCGAGGGCTCGATGCCTCCCTCTGGTGGGATTTCATTACGAAATCGTTCCCGTCGGTCTCGGAAATGTCCTAGGGTACCTCGGGAGCGTAGCCCGAGCCTTGGTTGTGTATCGAACGTACCCAGGGTCATCCCTTGCTCTGCGTGCTCTGAGGCGGCTGTCGAACCCTTCGGGGGCCAGCCTACGAACCCCAGATCAGTAGTGGGCGCGGAGCCCGAGTGGCCTGAGGCGGCCGTTGAACCCTTCCGAGGGGCCAGCCTTCGAACCTCTGACCAGTAGTGGGCGCGGAGCCCGAGTGCTCTGAGGCGGCTATTGAACCCTTTCGAGGGTCCAGCCTTCGAACCTCTGATCAGTAGGGGGGCTCGGGGCCCGCTTCCTTCGCGGAGAAGGATCCCTTTTGGAGTATCCCCTTTCCCAGTCCCTGTAGCAAGAGAGAGAAAGGGGAAGAGAAAAAGGGATATGAATTTGAACGACGTGGCGTACCATTTTGGACGCGGAGGTGAAGCGTCGCCTGCTTCGCCTGCCAAAGGTGTCGCCTGTCTTGCCGCAGAGTTAATGCGACGGGACGAGTGGTTCGCGGGGCAGTAGTTGTGCGTGCACGAGCCGTTCGGGGAACGGAACACGGGCGCGTCGTCTTCACGCCGTGGGAGAGGGTTCTCCTGCTGCCCCATGAGGGGACATGAGCTTGCAGACGATTTGACTGCTGCTTCCGCCCGCCTACCACCACCATTACTGCTGGCCCATTTCTGGCCGTATCGACCGTCGCGCCTTCTCCCGCGGCTGACTGACCCGTGACCGATGTGCTTGGTTGGCACTGTCGGGTCATGCGCAGGGTCGCCTCGAGTCGCGGCACCGGTTCCGCAGTCGAGGAGGCGTGGTACTGGCGCGAGTGGCGGTGCAGTTTCTCGCATGTAGTAACCGGCGCGCCAGTTACATGACGTGTGGGCCTGGGCCTCCATGCTGGACGCGTCGAAGTCGAAAGGGCGCGCCCCCTTGGTGCGGTTGCATGCCGCCTGCATGGCGGTCCGCCCTTTCACCCGCTGGTCTAGGCGATAGTGGAGGAATGCTTGTAACCGCTGGGCTGTTGTGTGCTCCGTGCGCGGTGGTTTGGCTTCTTCTGTCCTGGGCCAGCTTGCATGACGCGTGGGACCCAGCCCCCGTGTCGTAGGGGGAGGACCTTGGAGCGTGTTGGAGAAGACTCAGTCCGCGACGGCTGATGATGCAAGTGGGGAGAGTCGCCTTTAAAAGGAGGGTGACCCCCATGGATGGCAACCATGTCTTCGCACTCTCCTCATGCATCACGCCCTTCCACCTTCCGAGCCCCCGGATGGGCAGCGCTCGCGTTGCTTTCGTCTTGCTGTCGTTGGAGGAACGCAACTTCGCGGAAGTTGGTACCTTTTAGCCATCGTTCGGCTTCAAGGATTTTCATCAGGTAGCCCGGTTGCATCCCCTCGCCGGTGGTCACCTAAGGCGGTGACCACCAGTTTGATGGTGGGGAGAAGCAAGCCGGGCTGCAACCTCTGCCCCGCCCTCAGCTTCAAGGATCTTCATCATCCTGGCTGGGGCGGAGGGCGAGGCGAGCCGGAGCTCTACCTCCCGCACGGGTTCGGTGGTCACCCTCTCCTTCAGCATTCAGGGGAGAGGGTGCTCACTGGCCTAGCGAAAGGGGCGGACTCCGACAACGCGGGGCTGGTCGGCCGCGAGCGTCGTCAGCTTCAGCGCGTTGGGCTCACTGGCTCAGCTGGCTCTGGCTCGGCTCCCGGTGCCCCCTTCCGCTGTACGAGCGGTCGCCGCGCCTCGCGCACCGGAGGGCCACCCAAGACGTCGCGCGCTGCTAGGGCGGCGTTCGTGTTCTTGGGCTGTCCTGCCTTTGCTCCGGTACGACGCCTCTTGCGTGGAGGTCGGTGCTTCGCCTGTCCGGGAGGATCCGAGTGGGGATCTTCCGGTGGGCAGATGGCTGCCGTCGTCGACGTTGAGGTGGTGGCGACTGAAGAAGTCCTCGTTGCCGACGAGATCGCCGCCACCATCCGCGCTCCGGGCCTCCGGCTCTTTGACTTTGATAGCTTCTCCTCGCCCCTCGAGTGGGGACGTGGGCGAGGAGCTCGTCGGAGCAGCGTCCGCCCTGAGGTCATCACTGCTGCTGGAGTGGGCGTCGGCGAGCCACCAGGGGTTTTGTCGCCCCGCAGGCCCTCCAACGTGGGGGGTTGTTCGTACCTGTGGGGGTGGAACCGGAGTTCCGTTTGTAATGGCACCTTGAGTGCCGGTGTTTGTTCATTGTGGCTGTCGGGGCCGGAACATGTAGGTGTTTTTGGGTGTAATACCATGTTTTTTCCTTATTTTCGAGCACTGGAACTCGTCTGTCGGCTAGCCGAACCGCTTGACCAAATGTGAGTTGCCTCGTGCGAAGGTGACGAGTGAGGTATCCGTATCCCGGAGGCGTAGGAGTCCCTCGGCTCGGTCGGCCTTGCTGCCCGAGGCTTCTCTTGCTTAGTTAAAGGAACCCTCGGCCGCTCTGCGATGAGCCGGAGCCTGAGGCAGCGGTGTCAGCATGGATAGAGGCAGAGTTGGCTCGAAAAGAAGACTTCATCGGCCGGAGCTTGGTCGGGCCGTCCACTGGCGGAACCAGCGCCGGAGTCGGGTTGCCGAGGCCATGAGCCGGGCTGGTGTCCTCGGGGGACAGCTGGCTAAGGCTTCGGGGCGGCCGGCCGAGCCGTCTGCTCGGGCCGGGTTCCTGGAGGAGACCCTGGCGGCGATGGCCCGGGCGTGGTGCTGACGTCATCCTTCGGAGCGGAGATCCTTCGCCCGTGTCGCCGTCCGAGGCTCGGTCGGACTTCACCGAAGGTGGAGTTGACGCCGAGGGTGTTGCTGCTCCCCCTCCATCGACGTCTGAGCCTGCAGGATCGGTTCGCCTATAGTATGCATATGTTTTTTGCGGCCGTCGAGGCCCAAACATACTGTTGTCGCGTTGTAAAGCTGCGTTTATTTTCCTCTTGTTTCGAGTATCAGGGCTTGCTCGTCGGTAGCAGAATCGTTTATCCGAGCTAGAGTTACTTCTCACAGAAGGTGATGAGTGAGGTATCCGTATCCCGGAGGCGTAGGAATCCCTCGGCTCGGTCGGCCTTGCCGCTTACGTGTACTCTTGCTTGTCCACGGGATTCTATTATCGACGTAGCCGAGAAAACCCGAAAAACCATTTTGGCAGAAAGTCTTTTGAGCGTTAAGGCTTGTTCGGTCAGCAGGATCGCTCATCCGAACGCGAGTTACTTCTCGCAGAAGGCGATGAGTGAGGCATCCGTATCCCGGAGGCGTAGGAGTCCCTCGGCTCAGTCGGCCTTGCCTGCTTACGTGTACTCCGTCGTTTTCATGATCCCACTACCTAAGTAGTCGAAAAGCACGAAAGATATTCTGGCAGAAAGACTTTTTCCGAGGAAAATTTTGACGCGGAGGGGGTTCCCCCCTTCTAGCCCCCGATGGAGGGTCGGGCTTTGCCGAGGCAAGGCTGACCCTTCCTTGATGGTTAGACTTCATATGTAAACGAGGTATATGAACGGCTTGAAAACATCTTAGGGGTAGAAGCGACGTAGCTGTCCGATGTTTCAAGCGTTGCTGTAGACCTCGCCTTGACTGTTGGCCAGCTTGTACGTCCCGGGCTTCAAAACCTTGGCGATGACGAACGGCCCTTCCCAGGGAGGCGTGAGCTTGTGCCACCCTCGGGCGTCTTGTCGTAGTCGAAGCACCAAGTCGCCCACCTGGAGGTCTCGGGACCGAACCCCTCGGGCGTGGTAGCATCGCAGGGACTGCTGATACCGCGCCGAGTGTAGTAAGGCCATGTCCCGAGCCTCTTCCAGCTGGTCCAGTGAGTCTTCTCGGTTGGTCTGGTTGCGTCGGTCGTTGTAGGCCCTCGTCCTTGGGGAACCGTATTCTAAGTCTGTGGGCAAGATGGCCTCGGCCCCATAGACTAGAAAGAACGGCGTGAAACCCGTGGCTCGACTTGGCGTCGTCCTCAGGCTCCAGACCACCAAGGGGAGTTCCTTCATCCATCGCCTGCCGAACTTGTGGAGGTCGTTGTAGATCCGTGGCTTGAGTCCTTGCAGAATCATGCCGTTAGCATGCTCTACCTGCCCATTCGTCATGGGGTGAGCCACGGCGGCCCAATCCACCCGGATGTGGTGATCCTCGCAGAAGTCCAGGAACTTTCTGCCGGTGAACTGGGTGTCGTTGTCGGTGGTGATGGAGTTTGGGACCCCAAAGAGATGGATGATGTTGGTGAAGAACGCCACCGCCTGTTCGGACCTGATGCTGTTTAGGGGTCGGACCTTGATCCACTTGGAGAATTTGTCGATGGCGACCAGCAGGTGCGTGTAGCCCCCGGGCGCCTTCTGTAAGGGACCGACAAGGTCCAGACCCCACACAACAAAAGGCTAGGTGATGGGTATTGTCTGTAGAGCCTGAGCGGGTAGGTGCGTCTGCCTTGCGTAGAATTGACACCCTTGGCAGGTGCGGACAATCCTAGTGGCGTCGGCCACCGTGGTCGGCCAGTAGAAACCCTGTCGGAAAGCGTTTCCAACAAGGGCTCGAGGTGCTTCGTGATGACCGCAAGCCCCGAGTGTATTTCTTGTAAGAGCTCCTGGCCTTCGGTGATGGATATGCATCGCTGGAGGATGCCGGAGGGGCTGCGGTGGTAGAGCTTCTTCCCATCACCCAACAAGACGAATGACTTGGCGCGCCGCGCCAGTCGCCGAGCTTCGGCTCTGTCGAGGGGTAGCTCTCCTCGGTGGAGATATTGCAGGTACGGGGTCTGCCAGTTTCGATTAGGCGGGACCCCATTCCGCTCTTCCTCGACGCGCAATGCCTCACCCTCGGGGGCCAAGGGTGCCTCGGGCTGAGCCGAGGGCGCCTCGAGCAGGGCCGAGACCTTCTCAGGCTTGGGTGTGTCGTCGGTCTTGACTAAGGGTTGATGTAGGTCTCGGGAGAAGACGTCCGGGGGAACCGTTGTCCGCCCCGAGGCTATCTTAGCACTCTCGTCCGCAGTCTCGTTGTACCGCCGGGCGACGTGGTTGACCTCGAGCCCGTAGAACTTGTCCTCCAGGCGCCGAACCTCGTCGCAGTAGGCTTCCATCTTTGGGTCGCGGTAGTGGGAGTTCTTCATGACTTGGTCGATGACAAGCTGCGAGTCACCGCGAGCGTCGAGGCGTCGGACCCCTAGCTCGATGGCGATGCGCAACCCGTTGACCAGAGCCTCGTACTCAGCCACGTTGTTGGACACCGGGAAATGGAGGCGCAGCACGTAGCGGAGGTGCTTCCCGAGGGGCGAGATGAAGAGCAGGCCCGCGCCCGCCCCTGTTTTCATCAGCGACCCGTCGAAAAACATGGTCCAGAGTTCCGGTTGGATCGGAGCTGCCGGAAGCTGGGTGTCGACCCATTCAGCCACAAAGTTCGCCAAGACTTGGGACTTGATGGCCTTCCGAGGGGCGAACGAGATTGTCTCGCCCATGATTTCCACCGCCCACTTTGCAATCCTACCCGAGGCCTCTCGGCACTGGATGATCTCCCCCAGGGGGAAGGATGACAGCACAGTCACCGGATGAGACTCGAAGTAGTGTCGCAACTTCCGCCACGTCAGAATCACCGCGTACAGCAGCTTCTGAATTTGTGGGTAGCGGATCTTGGTCTCGGACAGTACCTCACTGATGAAGTAGACCGGCCTCTGGACGGGCAATGCATGCCCTTCTTCTCGTCTTTCGACCATGATCGCGACGCTGACCACCTGAGTGGTAGCGACGACGTAGATCAAGAGGGCTTCTCCGGCAGCGGGAGGCACCAAGATGGGTGCGTTTGTAAGGAGCGCCTTCAGGTTCCCGAGGGCTTCCTCGGCCTCGGGGGTCCAAGTGAAGCACTCGGTCTTTCTTAAGAGGCGGTACAGAGGTAGGCCTCTTTCGCCGAGGCGCGAGATGAAGCGACTCAGAGCCGCAAGGCATCCCATGACCCATGTTGGTGATGGACGCGATTTTCTCCGGGTTGGCCTTGATGCCCCACTCGGAGATGATGAACCCCAAGAGCATGCCTCGGGGGACTCCGAGGACGCACTTCTCGGGATTGAGTTTTACGCCTTTCGCCTTGAGACACCGGAATGTCGTTTCAAGGTCGGAGAGGTGGTCGGAGGCTTTCCTCGTCTTGACTACGATGTCATCGACGTAAGCCTCGACTGTTCGACCAATGTGCTCTCCGAACACGTGGTTCATGCACCTTTGGTATGTCGCACCCGCATTCCTCAAACCAAATGGCATAGTAACATAGCAGTACATGCCAAAAGGTGTGATGAAAGAAGTCGCGAGCTGGTTGGACTCTTTCATCCTGATTTGGTAATACCCTGAGTAGGCATCGAGGAAAGACAGGGTTTCGCACCCAACAGTGGAATCCACGATTTGATCGATGCGAGGCAGAGGGTAGGGAACCTTCGGACATGCTTTGTTTAGACCAGTGTAGTCTACACACATCCGCCATTTCCCTCCTTTCTTTCTCACAAGCACAGGGTTGGCAAGCCATTCGGGATGGAATACCTCTTTGATGAACCCTGCAGCCATCAGTTTGTGGATCTCCTCGCCTATGGCTCTGCGCTTTTCTTTGTTGAATCGGCGCAGAGGCTGCTTCACGGGTCAGGATCCAGCTTGGATATCCAGCGAGTGCTCGGCGACATCCCTCGGTATGCCAGGCATGTCCGAGGGACTCCACGCAAAGACTTCGGCGTTCGCGCGGAGAAAGTCGACAAGCACTGCTTCCTATTTGGGGTCGAGCTCGGAGCCGATCCGGATCCGCTTGGAGGCGTCGTTGCTCGGGTCGAGAGGGACAGACTTAACCGTCTCTGCTGGCTCGAAGTTGCTGGCGTGGCGCTTCACGTCTGGCGCCTCCTTGGAGAGGCTCTCTAGGTCGGCAATGAGGGCCTCGGACTCGGCGAGGGCCTCGGCGTACTCCACGCACTCCACGTCGCATTCGTACGCGTGTTGGTACGTGGTGCCGATGGTGATGACCCCGTTGGGGCCCGACATTTTGAGCTTGAGGTAGGTGTAGTTGGGGACGGCCATGAACTTGGCGTAGCATGGCCTCCCCAGTACTGCGTGGTAGGTTCCTCGAAACCCGACCACCTCGAACGTGAGGGTCTCCCTTCGGAAGTTGGAGGGAGTCCCGAAGCAGACGGGCAGATTGAGTTGTCCGAGGGGTTGGACGCGTTTCCCGGGGATGATCCCGTGAGAAGGCGTCGCGCCTATCCGGTTCGAGGACAGATCGATCTGCAGGAGCCCGAGGGTCTCGGTGTAGATGATGTTGAGGCTGCTGCCTTCGTCCATGAGGACCTTGGTGAGCCTGACGTTGCCGATGACGGGGTCGACAACGAGCGGATATTTTCCTGGGCTCGGCACGCGATCGGGGTGGTCGCCCTGGTCTAAGGTGATGGGCTTGTCGGACCAGTCTAGGTAGACTGGCGCCGCCACCTTTACCGAGCAGACCTCCCGACGCTCTTGCTTGCGGTGCCAAGCCGAGGCGTTCGCCACTTGCCCACCGTAGATCATGAAGCAGTCGTGGACCTCGGGGAACTCCTCTGCCTTGTGATCCTCCTTCTTGTCGTTGTTGTGGGCCCCGCCACCTTCCGCCGGTGGCCCGGCCTTGTGAAAGTGGCGCCGAAGCATGACGCACTCCTCAAGGGTGTGCTTGACGGGCCCCTGATGATAGGGGCACGGCTCCTTGAGCATCTTATCGAAGAGATTGGCACCTCCAGGAGGTTTCCGAGGGTTCTTGTACTCAGCGGCGGCGACAAGGTCCGCGTCGGTGGCGTCGCGTTTTGCTTGCGACTTCTTCTTGTTCTTCTTCTTGGTGCCGCGCTGAGCGGACGCCTCGGGGATGTCTTCCGGCTGGCGGCCCTGGGGCTGCTTGTCATTCTGGAAGATGGCCTCAACCGCCTCCTAGCCAGAGGCGAACTTGGTGGCGATGTCCATCAGCTCGCTCGCCCTAGTGGGGGTCTTGCGACCCAACTTGCTCACCAGGTCGCGGCAGGTGGTGCCGGCGAGGAACGCGCCGATGACGTCCGAGTTGGTGACGTTGGGTAGCTCGGTGCACTGCTTCAAGAATCACCGGATGTAGTCCCGGAGAGACTCTCCTGGCTGCTGGCGGCAGCTTTGGAGATCCCAGGAGTTCCCAGGGCGCACGTACGTGCCCTGGAAGTTGCCGGCGAAGGCCTGGACTAGGTCGTCCCAGTTGGAGATCTGCCCCGGAGGCAGATGCTCCAGCCAGGCTCGAGTGGTGTCGGAGAGGAACAGGGGGAGGTTGCGGATGATGAGGTTGTCATCATCCGTTCCACCCAGCTGGCAGGCCAGTCGGTAGTCCGCGAGCCACAGTTCCTGCCTCGTCTCCCCAAGTACTTTGTGATGGTAGTCGAGGTTCGGAACCAGGTCGGTAACGGCGCCCGTCGTATGGCCCAGCTAAAAGCCTGCGGACCGGGTGGTTCGGGCGAGGGACTCTGATCCTCCCCGCTGTCGTAGCGTCCCCCACACCTGGGGTGGTAGCCTCGGCGCACCCTCTCGTCGAGGTGGGCTCGACGGTTGCGGTGGTGGTGCTCGTTGCCGAGGCGACCCGAGGCCGCAGGCGCCAAGTTGCGCGTGCGCCCGGTGTGGACCGAGGCTTCCCGCATGAATCGGGAAGTCGCGGCGCGATGCTCCGAGGGGTACCCCTGCCTTCGGGAGGCAGAGCTTTCGGCCCGTCGGACCGCGGCATCGTCCAGGAGATTCTTGAGCTCTCCCTGGATACGCCGCCCTTCGGTGGTCGATGGTTCCGGCATCGCGCGGAGTAGTATTGCTGCTGCAGCCAGGTTTTGGCCGACCCCACTAGAAGCCGGTGGCGACCTTGCCCTGACGTCGTCGGCAACGCGATGCTGGATGCCCTGGGGTAGATGATGCGCTTCTTCGACCGGAGCTTGGTCTGCCCATTCCTGCCCGATGTTCCGCCGGAACTGCTCAAGTGTTCCTGCTCCCTCGTCGAGCCTGGCCTGCATCTCGCGGATTTGCTCGAGCTGTGCGTCCTGACCCCCCGCAGGGACTGGGACCACAGCTAGCTCCCAAAGGATGTCAACGCGAGGCGCAGGCCTAGGGGGATCGCCATTTTCCGGCATACCAAGATGGTTGCCTTCACCGGGACCCCCTAGATCGACGTGGAAACATTCACGACTTGGGCCGCAGTCCTCGTCGCCGAAGCTACGGCTACCATCAGAACAATCGGAGAGGCAGTAGTCGCATGCGGTCATGAAGTCCCGCATGGCACTGGGGTTACCGAGCCCAGAGAAATCCCAACAAAAGTCAGGCTCGTCATCTTCCTCGGAACCCGAGGGTCCGTAGGTCGAGACGGCTGTCAGTCTATCCCAGGGCGACCGCATATGGTACCCTGGAGGGTTGGTACATGCCTCTATGAAGGCTTCCACCGAAGCGAGGTCGCTTGGTGGGTCGAAGCTGAATCCAAAAGGCACGATATGGGAATCAGTCGGTACCTCTTGGTTGACGGGCGGTGACGAAGTCGCGTCAGGGGCGGACTGCACCGTTGTCTCAGGTACGAGGGCGACGCCCAGCAAGTCCTTCGCGAGCGTGCTGGCGTCGTTCGTCTGCTTGGGGTTGGCGTGTTACGGGGAAACAACGCTCGTCTTTGTCTCAGACGCAAGGTCGAAGCCCGACGTGTCCCCCACCGGGGCACCGACATCGTCGACTTGCTCGACAGCCGACGAGGTGCCGCCTCCTGCTTGGCCATGGTTGCCCCGCCTCCTCCTCCGTCGGTGGGGGAGGTGACGGGACAAATCCGGATGTTGTTCTTCCGCCATGTGGGGAAGACGTCGTTGATTCCGCCGCCGGCGGGCGGGCTGACGGCCGCCATTGTCGCTGTCGCGCGGAGGAAGGAGTATCATGTCCTAGCTGCCGTCGAGGGACATGAACTCAAGACTCTCGAAATGGAGCATCGTCCCGGGTTGGAAAGATTGCTGGAGACTACCCATCTGGAGCTTGACGGGAAGTTGTTCGTCAACACGCAGCAGACCCCAACCTGGCGCGCCAACTGTCGGCGTTTCGACCCCGGGGGGTCCCTGGACTGACGAGTAAATTGTCGCTGCGTGTCCCAGCCCAGATGGGTCGGCGCAAGACGGGACACAAAGGGGGGAGAACAGTAAGGGGAAACCGTGGCCTTCGTGTTGTCCTACGCCCAGGGCGAATGGATGCGCTTGCAGTAGGGGGTTACAAGCGTTCGCGTGGGATAGAGAGAGAGAGAGAGAGCCTTATGCGTCGGCCCGTTCTCCCGCGCGGCCAACCTTCTCGTACGAGAGCCCTGGACCTTCCTTTTATAGACGTAAGGAGAGGGTCCAGGTGTACAATGGGGGTGTAGCAGTGTGCTAACGTGTCTAGCAGAGAGGAGCTAGAGCCCTAAGTACATGTCGTCGTGGCAGTCGGAGAGGTTTTGGCACCCTGTTCATGTGATGTCGTGGTCGTTGGAGGAGCGCTTGGGCCCTGTGGAAGGACAGCTGTCGGGGCTGTCGAATCCTTGCTGACGTCTCCTTGCTGACGTAAGGGGCTGTGAGCTGCCGTCGTCATGGAGCGCGCGGGGTGTCATCATTACTTGTTTACTGGGGCGAGCTAGATGGGACGCCGGTCTTGTTCCCCGTAGCCTGAGCTAGCTAGGGGCAGGGTAATGATGGCCCCCCTGGCGACGTGGCCGGTCCGGACCCGAGTTTGGGCGAGGTTGAGTCCGAGCTCTGGGTCGGGCAAGGCGGAGTCCATCGTCTTCCAGAGCCGAGGCTGAGTCCGAGCCCTGGGGTCGGGCGAGGCAGAGTTCGTCGTCTTCCGGAGCCGAGGCTGAGTCCGAGCCCTGGGGTCGGGCGAGGCGGAGTTCGTCGTCTTCCGGAGCCGAGGCTGAGTCTGAGCCCTGGGGTCGGGCGAGGTGGAGTTCGTCATCTTCTAAGTCGTGGTTGAGTCCGAGCCCTGGGGTCGGGCGAGGCGAAGTCCATCTTCTGAAGCCGAGACGGGGGCCGAACCCTGGGGTCGGGCGAGGCGGAGCTTCCTATGTCGCCCGAGGCTAGACTTAGCCGCTGTTGACCTCACTCTGGCGAGTGGCACGGCAGTCGGAGCAGGGCAGGCGGCGCTGTATTCCTGTCAGGTCGGTCAGTGGAGCGACGAAGTGAATGCGGTCACTTCGGCCCTGTCGACTGAAGAGCACGCGTTAGGATAAGATGTCAGGCGATCCTTGCATTAAATGCTCCTGCGATACGGTCGGTTGGCGTGGCGATCTGGCCAAGGTTGCTTCTTTGCGAAGACTGGGCCTCGGGCGAGCCGAAGGTGTGTCCGTTGCTTGAGGGGCCCTCGGGCGAGGCGTGAATCCTCCGGGGTCGGCAGCCTTTGCCCGAGGCTGGGCTCGGGCGAGGCGAGATCGTGTCCCTTGAGTGGACTGAGCCTTGACCTTAATCGCGCCCATCAGGCCTTTGTAGCTTTGTGCTGATGGGGGTTACCAGCTGAGAATAGGAGTCTTGGGGGTACCCCTAATTATGGTCCCCGACAAGTACCTGCAAAAATTATGCCACAATCAAGGCTGAGTATACTAATACTCAGCTAGACTTACCCGGTGTGAGGAGTCTACTCCTCTACCTCTAGACATGCAGCTGTTTGGCTCGGGGGTTTGGTTTCCCAAAAGCACTAGCTGAGTCTAAAATCAAGTTTTAGCTTTTCAAGTTTTAGTATTGTCCTTTTTAACTAGATGTGTACCTAGCTAATCATACATGGTATCAAACATTTTTATCAACCAACATCTTTTGCCAGTCACCACATTTCCACTTATTACTGAATGTAGCAGCATGGATCAAGCAGTCTCATTAGCTGCGAGAAGCAGACGATTTGAATCGAGTTTTTATCCTTGCAAGGTAAACCTAAACACACGACGTGGCGAGGCACTCCGTCCCCACACACATCAACCGTCCCCGTCGATTCCCTGGCAACAGATCAGGGCTCACCGCCTTGGCGTACAATGCCTCACTGACCCCTACTACTGTCGTGCAGTGACCGCACTTGTACCCACCATAACCGGAATGGGAGACCACGTCTCAGGTCGCGTGAGGGGTAAAGTCTGCAGGCAGGTTCACTCAGGTACTAGGCTTACCGATTTACCATATTTCTCGGCATGTGTTTAGTACGTTCAAACGCTTGACACACGGTACCACACCTTAATCCTTATTCCAATTCCCGTCTCGTAGACAACGTATCCCCATGGACCGTTGTCCACAGATCACCATCATTATGATATCAAAATGGATACAACCAATTCCTGACCTCACGCGAGTGCTAGAAAAATCACTCGACTTCTACCGAGATCCCTATTTAGCAAAGCAGCTACTCGACCTAGCATACTAGTATCCATCTCAACAAGGATTCCTGAGTTCATGCAACTAGGGTTTCAATCAACTCCTACACTTAAGTGCACAATACAAACCTACAAACATTAAGTGTAGTAAAATATCATATAGAACAGGTTATGCATAAAACCGGGGCTTGCCATTAATTTAACACTTAGGTAGTGTTTGCTGGTGGAGGTACTCGCTTGGCGAGCATCCACTTGTCATGTCCATCATTCTTCAGGTCATCCACCAACTGCATCTTGTGGTTGGCACCACATCACTTGCACGATCGTCATCTCTCAGTCCTAAATGAGATGCAAGATGCATATGTATGAATATAATGAAAAGTTATCACAAGATATTTAAAGACACACGGTAGCGAGCTTAGACATTTAATTTTAAGGCACCGTAAACAACCATATGCTAGCATTAGCTATCTACACTTCATCGAGCGCACCACATCAATACCACAGGAAGGATGACGATTACTACCTATAATTAACCAACACAAACAGGACATCACAAGCATGAACATTTATTTAATTTGCTACGGCTTGTCATTAGTTTTCCTATTGATCGCGCACAAGCATCACCGACCACACAAGCCCAACCAAGACAACGTAAGCTTGAATACGACATAGGCATCAATAATTGTGGAACTCCTATATCACAATCAACTAGAGCAAGAAACATACAAAACCTGACACACATACATTATTAAGCTTAGTCATGGCAAGTCTACATTACTTAAGTGTTTACCAAACATTTTTAGCAAATAGGGTGAACTAAACAATCAACTGCACACATGCAGATTTTTAGGACAGTAGCACAGCAGTTACTTGTTTTAACCATAACTCTTCAAATATTAATCCAAAACTTGCAAACTAAGATTTTCTGGAAATCTTAAAAAGTGAACTACATCTTTGGTATTTTTACCTCCACAAGATTCAGCACTTAGCAAGGTCAAACAGTGCTAACACAACAGTTCTATCCAGATTTGGACACATTCAGTCTTGCAACTTTGAAAATTCACAATTGCAGATTCAAATATCCAAACAAAGTGATCTTAGACTTTCTGGGAAGGTAATAAAATTGTCTACATATCATTTATAAACATCTCAAGGTGATTCAATATTTAACTAAGGACAAAAGACACTAGAAGGATTTGCTGTCCAGAATTGGACAGATTCAGTCTTCAGACTTTAAATATCCATAACTTAATCTTCAGATCACCAAAAAAAGTGATTCTATGTTGAACTGAATCAAACAATTCAGTTTTCGAAATACATACTTTTATAATCTTCAGACTTTTTGGAAAGCTTAGCAAAAGCAATACATACTTTTATAATCACCAAGAATTGATTCTATGTTGAACTGAATCAAACAATTCAGTTTTCGAAATATGTTCTGTCAGTGGACAGAACACAACAACCAGTTTGTAAAATTCATAACTCTTAAACTATCAGACCTATGGTTATGAAATTTTAACACAAGCAAGATAAGAAAAACATCTACAACTTTCTTATAACGACCATGAACAGATTGTAACATTAACTTAAGCAAACAATTCAATCTCTGAAATCTGTACAGACTTTGGACAGATTCAGTTACTGAATTTGTAAAAAGCATAACTCTTAAAGGATCAGAATTATGCCTGTCAAATTTTAACACCAGAAAAATAATAATGTTATCTACCACTTTTCTATACCACATATCTACAGAAAACACAATTTAGTTCATCAAACATACAAGACAACTAAAACAGTGCGTGCAGTCCAAAACAGCAATTAATAAAATTCAGCTTCTATTTACTTCAAAAATTGCCGCGTTCTAGAGACTGCAATTAATCTAATACTTTACCATTTATTAGAGTTAAAATAATCAACTAGGACCACCAAGTCAACTTGCAAATTTTATTCAAGTCATTTAGTACACTAAAATTACTACAACCAATTAACAACGCATTCTCCACGATAATTACCCAACAATTTGTGTTTTAAATTAGACATCACATGAGCACTACTACTTTTTACCCGCGATCATAATCATGCGCAATTGGGCTACAACACGCAATTCATCGTGACCACGAACTTAACTAAAGTCATCTAACAAGTTGATTAACCTGAGCAACAACCTAGGCCGCTATACAACATACTCGTTGGCTAGCCTATTATTATTGAAATCCGAGACACAACATATACCACAACATTTATATAAACATACATATTCACATGTATTTTCACACATCCACCAAATCATACGGCCCGTAAACCACTATTCTCTAACTCGAAACCATCATGTGCTTACTTCCCAATTCATGAACACATAACGCGTATTGACCCTACTCAAGATATAGAGAAAGCGATGACTACTTTGGTATGTCACCACCTCTCTATATAAGCCAAAACAATTTCTACTATCGACTAAGAGTTCTAAGTATTAATCACATTATTACTTTACACGCGCAAATAAACCTCAACTTAACACCAGTGACACCGATGGATTTTTACTAAACTCATCATGCGCATAACCATTTAATCTCTAATTGGTACTAAGGTATAATTCAACATTCCAAAAGACATGCAAGCTTTTGTTTACTTCTAATTTTCACTAACTCTTCTTATAATTATAAAATGGGTATTATTAGCACCATACGAAAGTACCTAATTTGGGGCTGGAATTTTTATGAGGAAAAGGAAATAACAATTTATGACTAATGTATAAATTTCACATGCCCAGGTTTTATATTTTATTTAATACAAAAATAATAAATTATCAATGCAATAAAGCATGTGAGAGAAAGTTAAATCTAAAACTAATTATTTTCTGTAGATGCATTACCATATTGAGTTTTCTTAGGCTACTATAATACCATGCAAGGACAGTAGAGCACCATTTTCCACTTTTGCATCTATACATTATTTTTAAATCATTTAAAACTACTTAAGGTGCATTAAACAAGTTAAATCACTAACTTAACCATACATGCACAACAATTCATGAACTATTTACCAGTCACCAAGCATCACACCAAGAGTCTACTGTAAAAATTTGAATCCATTTGGAGCACTAGAGCTACAGATCTAAAAATAACAAGCAAAACAACCATCTTTTTCCTATTTAACATGTTTAAATTAACACACCAAGAAAACAGTGAACAACCTACAAGTTTTATATTTTTCTTAGATGGAGTATGACAACATCTAACCAACAAAACAAGTTTCATCATTTTTGGATTTTTATAAATAAAACTATGGAGAGAAGCAAGTTCATTTATTTTGTAAACCTGTTTTTAAATACGAATTTCTACAGACAAACTTTTCCACTAAACCATACCAACATATAGATCCAATTGTTAGAGCATTTCATAAGGAAGCCAACAAAACAAGTTTCACAATTTTAGGAGCTCTAAAACTTGAGATATGAATATTTGAAGGAAGAACAAAAATCTGCAACATTGTGTGTTCTTACCCATGGCCTTGGGCCCACTCGTCATAGACTCAAAGGGGGTTCTTCAACCTCACGTGAACAACAGCCAAGCCCAGGGGAGGAGCAGGGCTGCTGCTGTTGTGGGGGAAGAGAGGGGCGAGCTAGGGATGCCTGCTGGCCGGAGGTGGAAGAAAGGGGGCGCCATGGGGAGAGAGCTCCCTGCTCCTGCGCTTAACCAGAGAAGGGGAGGAGAGGAGAAGTGGCGTGTGGGGGAAAAAGGGAGAGAGGTGGGCTGCCATTTATGGAGGAGAAGCTCCAGAGCACGGCTGCCACGTTTCTCCAATGCAGCAATTCATCGAACATGTGGTGAGTGCTACAGTAGCGACATTGGGCGGCCATTTTTGGCGTTTTCTCCTTGGATTCGGACATGGGTCACTGTAGCAAAGATATTTCTCACGCAATACTCTACAAGTTTGATTAAGGGTTCTCAGCCATTTGCAAACTAGATTAAGAGATAATTAAGTCCAAAGTTGCTACTGTCAAAGGATTAATTTCACCTAAGAATGGATGTCAAACCTTGTCAAAATGGGTCGGATGAATGCCATATTTTGATATGATGTGCCTCCATTAGTTAATAACAACTTTTATATTTGGTGAAAATCAAGTTGTTTAACAAATTTTAGGGAACGTGAGACGTCGACCCGAACGGCACTGATTTCAGACTTAGAAGAATTCAAATCCTGAAATCAGATTTTTATTCTGTCTTGATGGCACTGTTTGAGATTCTTAGAAATTGAATCAAGGCTTGGTTTAAATATAAAATTTGTTGTATAACACAGGTTCTACAATTTTTATTAAAGGTCAAACCTCATATCTTGAATATAAATAAAAGTTTCACTTTGGTCAAGGTAGTATCATTATAAAGCTCTCAATTATATTTTTAAGGCAATCAGACTATTTTCTTGACATTTTCTTGGCATGGACCCTCAATAACTTTTGTTGTAGAGTTGATATAGAGTTGTTTGAGCAAGATGACATGGTTTTGTTGAATTTCAAAATTCACATTTGTTCGGACGAGCAGTTTCAAGCATGTATAGGATTTATCTTTTCATGTGTGTATTTGGTTTGAACTTCTAGAAATCTTTGGATTCACTTGATAGATAGGGATGAATAATGATATAGAGAATAATAAGTTGATTTGCATAATAATTAGAGGTTGAAACAATAGAGATTTCACTGGAGAATGCAGACTCGAACTACGTATTTGGACATAGAACATCTGTTGAGAAAGCGGATTCGGACATAGATCGGATAACAACCATCGAGAGTTCGAATAAATGAGTTTGGACGGGATTTGCGAGATGAGATTGACTTTCGAATTTGTGTTTGCTTCAAGAAATAAAAAAAAAGTTTTAACAGGCTCCAAATTTGGCTGTTCTTGAGATCGAATAATTCCAAACTCGGTGAAACATTCATGAGTAACTTGATGAATGGAGATAGATGTGATCGAGAAATAGAAATTTTCACTAAGCATTCAAGTTAGGGACAAATCTCCTGACATAACATGAAACTGACACCTGGGTGTCACATGGCACTCACTCAGGGAAGTCGTACAGTGTTACAGTACGCCCAAGCCTTCAATGACCTGTGTCAGTACACAGGTTATCATGCTGACACGGATGAGAAGAAGAGGGACAGGTTCAGGACGGGCCTCAGTACTAAGCTCCGCAACCGTCTCAACACAATTAGGGCCAACAACTACAATGAGTTAGTCAACATGGCCATTTCTCAGGAAGACTGCATCACAGCCCGTCAGGCAGAAAAGAAGAGGAAGACCCCTATGGCAGGGCCTTTTGCTCAGCCTCAGCGCTTCAGGATTGTGTACGACACTCAGAGTAGGGGACCTCAGCAGCAAGGACGGTGGGTGATTCGACCACAACAGCAGCAGCAGGAACCCAACCGCTCTCAACCCCCAGTTTAGAGGAACAACAACAAGCCACAACAGCAGTACCGTCAGGCCAATGACAACAGATGTTTCACTTGTGGTAGCACTGGGCACTACGCCATGCCCCAAGAACCAGCAGAGGCAGGGACAGAATTCCAATCAGAACCAAGGCAAGAGGCAGAGGGTGCAAGTGAGGCAAGGCAGGCTGAATTTCATCATGTTGGCGGCCATTCCAGAGGGAGCACCCGTCATGACTGGTATCTTTTCCGTTTTGAATTATCCTGCAGTCATTCTTTTTGATTCAGGTGCATCACACAGTTTTATCAGTGCAAAATTTAATGCCAAATGTCAGTTACCTTTTCATTACACAAATGGGGGCATTACCATTTCAACACCAAGAGGCAGGGTTGCCACCTATCAAATCAACAGGCATGTGCCTATAAAATTGGGTAGTCTTATAATTAAAACCACCCTCCTTATCTTAGGGTTGGATAGTGTGGATATCATCTTAGGAACTAACTGGTTATCAAGACATCAGGAAGTGATTGATATCGCAGCAAGGGCCATTGAGATACACTCACCTACTTGTGGTGAAATCACGTTATATTTGCCTAACCAGGGTTGTACCCGTTCTTATGCCTTCGCCCTGATAGAGTCACCGGTCGAGAAGATTCCCATGGTCTGTGAGTACCCCGATGTTTTCTCAGATGAATTGCCAGGAATGCCACCTGACAGAGACATAGAGTTTGCAATTGAGCTGCAACCCGGAACTGCACCTATATCCAAGAGACCCTATCGGATGCCTCCAGCGGAGTTAGCAGAATTGAAAAAGCAGTTACAAGAGTTGTTGGACAAGGGATTCATTCGCCCCAGTACTTCACCATGGGGATGTCCAACATTATTCGTGAAGAAGAAGGATGAGAGCCTGAGATTCTATGTGGATTACCGCCCTGCGCCCTCTCAATGCGGTAACGATTAAAAATAAGTATCCTTTGCCCCGTATTGATGTGTTGTTTGATCAGTTGGTGGGAGCCAAGGTGTTTTCCAAGATAGACCTTCGCTCTGGCTATCATCAAATCAAGATTAGAGCTAGTGATATTCCGAAGACGCCTTTCTCCACCAGATATGGACTTTATGAGTACTTGGTAATGTCATTTAGGCTGACCAATGCCCCAACATATTTTATGTATTTGATGAACTCAGTGTTTATGCTAGAGCTGGATAAATTTGTGGTGGTCTTCATTGATGATATTTTGGTCTATTCAAATAATGAAGACGAGCATACTGAGCATTTACACATCGTACTTCAGCGACTGCGCGATCATCGCTTATATGCTAAGTTGTCCAAATGTGATTTCTGGCTGAGGGAAATTAAACTTTTGGGTCACACCATTTCTCAGGATGGGATATCAGTTGATCCTGAGAAAGTGCAAGAAGTGATGAATTGGAAGCCTCCTACCACCATACGACAAATTCAGAGTTTTCTGGGATTGCAGGATATTATCGGCGATTCATTCCGGATTTCTCCAGGATTGCAAAGCCAATGACTGAATTATTGAAGAAAGGAGTAAAGTATGAATGGAGTCAGAAATGTGAGGATGCCTTTCATACATTGAGGCAGCATCTGACAACAACACCCGTGCTAGCACAGCTTGACAACACCAAATCTTTCGATGTTTATTGTGATGCTTCAGGCGCTGGATTGGGATGTGTCTTGATGCAAGACAACAGAGTTATTGCCTATGCATCCCAAGCACTCAGGCCTCATGAGCAGAACTACCCCACACATGATCTGGAGTTAGCAGCCGTAGTTCATGCTCTGAAGATATGGAGACATTATTTAATGGGAGCTCATTGTAATATTTATACTGATCACAAGAGTCTCAAGTATATTTTCACTCAAGCTGATCTTAATATGAGGTAGAGAAGATGGTTGGAAGTGATCAAGGACTATGATTTGGAGGTGCATTACCATCCGGGCAAGGCCAATGTTGTGGTAGATGCCCTAAGTCGAAAAGCCAAGTGTAACTGCGTAACTATGGACTCTAGGATCGCCACTCTGTGTGACGAGTTGCACAAGCTAAACATGGAAGTTATTTCCCTAGGTACCTTGAGTTATATCTCAGTAGAGCCCACTCTACATGAGCAGATAGTCCTGGCACAGATTGGTGACAAGGGTGTTCAAGTCATTAAGGATATGCTCGAACAAAAGGTGAATAAGTACAAATGCTTTCATCAGGACAACAAGGGAGTTCTATGGTTTGAAGACCGATTGGTTGTTCCTAAGAATCCAGAACTCAGGCAGAAAATATTGGATGAAGCTCATCTTTGCAAATTTTCCATGCACCCCAGCAGTAACAAGATGTATCATGATCTCAGATCTTTGTATTGGTGGACCAGAATGAAGAGGGAAATTGCTAAGTATGTATCTGAATACGACACTTGCCAAAGAATCAAGGCTAGTCATTTGAAGGTAGCAGGTACCTTACAACCTCTTCCCATACCATCTTGGAAATGGGAGGACCTCAGCATGGATTTTATTGTGGGTTTACCCAACACCTCCCAACACCACGATTCTATTTGGGTCATTCTGGACAGGCTAACCAAGACAACTCATTTCTTGCCAGTACATACCACCCACAGGGCAGAAAAGTATGCAGAAATCTACATTGACCAAATAGTGCGTTTTTATGGAATACCAAGGACTATCGTGTCAGACAGAGGAGCACCGTTCGTAGCATGTTTTTGGGAGCAACTGCAAGAGTCACTTGGAACCCATGTGATAAGAAGCCCGGCGTACCATCCTCAAACAAATGGCCAGACAGAAAGAGTAAATCAGGTTCTAGAAGACATGATGAGGGCATGTGTGTTGCACTATGGTAAGAATTGGGACAAGTGCCTTTCGTTGGCGGAGTTCTCTTATAATAACAGCTACCAATCCAGCCTAAAGATGGAACCTTTCGAGGCCTTATATGGGAGAAGATGTAGAACACCGCTGAATTGGTCACAAGTAGGAGAGAGGGAAATATTTGGACCTGACTTAGTACTTGAAGCCGAGGAGAAAGTCAGAGTCATTAAGAAGAACTTGGAAGCTGCTCAGGCCAGGCAGAAGAACTATCATGATAAGAGAAGGAAACCTCTACAATTCGAAGTGGGAGATCATGCATATCTTAAGGTGTCACCCACCAAAGGTGTTTAGAGGTTTGGAATCAAGGGCAAGTTAGCTCCTCGCTATATTGGGCCCTATGAGAACAAAGAGACTTGTGGACCTGTAGCATACCAATTGAAGTTGCCATCTCATATGTCAGCAATTCATGATGTGTTCCACGTATCTCAGCTACAGAAGTGTGTCCGCTTACCCACGGAAGTGCTACCTGAACCAGAATTGGAGATAGAACCAGACTTGTCTTATCAAGAGCACCCCATCAAGGTATTGGACCAAAAGGAAAGATCAACTCGAGCAAGGTCAATCCAAATGTATAAGATTCAGTGGAGCAACCATTCAGAAGAAGAGGCTACATGGGAAACTGAGGATTTTCTACATTTTCGCTTCCCCAAATTTCTGCCTAAAGGAATCGGTACGTAATCCAAAACACCCACCCCACCTGCTCTTTGAATCTAAATATAAAAGAAACATAGTTAATAAGAGTAGAATAAGATATGAAAACAAATCTAGAAGGACTTCCTTTTGAAGTTGCAAAGAGAATGACATTCGAAGAGCAGTTAACTAGAGAAACTTGATTAAAGGAAACTGCAATACACCAACACACACCTTCTTAGTACCCCACTAAAGGATCCCTACCCAATCTAGAGACGAGATTCCTTTAAGGGGGAGGGCTGTAACACCCCAGGTGTTACCCAAAGCTCTACCCAAAGAAGCACATTGTGTCCTACTTAAACTATATGCTAAAATGGGAAGTGAAGGAACTCAAAGTTTTAGAGGCATGGTTAAGATAGACATTAACCATGACAAGAAAGAAAACCCTATCCTTCATACAATGTTCACCCACAAACAAGATTCTAAAACCATAAATCCTTCTTAAGCCCTTAAACCCTAACCATGGGATTAAAGGGGAAAGAGTGGGCAAATGATCAAAACACAAAAAGGGACCTTTACTAAGATGAAGTGTATTAGTAAACCTACAAATTTTGTTAAGAAAAGTATTGCAAAAAGGCCCAACAAAAAAAACCCCAAAACACTTCTCCAAGAGGGGAACACACTTGAGCCTTTAAACATTTTTTCTAAGTCCCAAAACGACCCTAGCCCAATGATCAAAGGTGTTCACCTTTGTGCTGGCGCCAAAACCACTTGGACCAAATAGCAAAAAATACCCAAATCACCCAAGGCACCTCCCTAAAAAATTTGAATTCAAACCGAGGTCGTTTGACATGGTTTGACATCGGTTTTGTCACTAGTGAACAGTGCCGACAGACTTGACTTGGCGCCCGTATATCTCACAAGCTAGGGCATATCTCCCATTGGAACTTACACAAACTAGCTAGCCCTAGGTGCCAGGAAGAGATCTGCACAAGACCCTTGGCGAGATTCACACATTTGTGATCCCTGCAGGCACTTGAACAAAGGCAGAAACAAACGCACACGTGTTCGACGAGTTCTGGCGCGCCAGAGCACACCCTCGGCGCTCCGCCCACGCGCCAACCTCGCGTCCATGCCTATAAAAGCCATCCCAGACTCGACCGTACACCCCTGAGCGTCGCTGACCCAACCCGAGCTCAAGTTCGCCGTGAGCGAGGTGCTAGCGACCGCGCGAGCCACGACCACCATAGACCGGCCAACCGAGCCACTCCCCGCCCCGTCCGACCCTCGGGATAGCCTCTACGGACCACGGTGAAGCTTCTAGAGCCGGGGATTGAACTCTACCTCACCGGAGACACCAGATCGACGTCGTCGGACATCAACCGACCGCCAGCGCACGTAGACCGAGCTCCACGGTAAGCCTTCCGTCGATTCCTTGCACTGGTAGCGTCCTTAGCACCCCGTGAAGCTTCCTGTGCCACTGGATTGAGCAATACCGCCATGAGCAGGCCGGAGCGCACGTCGCCGACGAGCCCGACCGCCTGCGCACGTGGCCCGACCTATTCCGGCCATCACCGTCGACGAGTCGCACCTCGACGTGACCGCCAGGACCTCCCGGATCTTACCCCGCCCTTCACCGGACCTTCCTCGCCGCCGGTAAGCCGCGCCACCCTGTTTATTCCCCACAGTTACTGTTTCAAGGGGGGAGGGAGCTCAGTGGAAAAGAAGAAGAAGCCGGGGGGTTTTGAATAGTCAGTGACTCAGATGAATAGTCCCACAGGGGTATGGTTTAAAGACTTAGTTAAGGGAAAGCCCAGGGGTCTCGGTGTAAACTGGTTTTTCATTAAACCTTTTAAACATTATTCATTTAATTACAGGCAGAGCTTACAAAATTCATAACTCCAGTTTTATCCAACCAAATTTGGTCAAACTAATTTTGCTAGGTTCTAAATAATATGAACTACTTAGGAAAAATACCAAACACCTAGAGTACTGCAAGACTTTTTAAGTTTTGATTTAAATAGTAAACTGACCAAAAGCTAAATAAAGAAGGGAAAAATAGCTACACTATTAGACTAAGGTCAAGAAAAATTAGAGAGATACTTAACCACTACCTAGCCTGTTTAAAAATAATAAACCCCTTAGTACAGCAGCTTAAGGAGGGGATTACCATTAAAACTTGCTTTGATTCAACTTAAAGAAAATGGGAAAAAAGAGTTTAAAATAAGAATCAGAGGCCAACCACATTTTTGCTAGCTTACTTTATTAACATAGTTCACTATAAAATTTTTATAAGCCCTCTGTTAGTACAAAAGAAATGCACCACATTTTATTTCATGAAAACAATTAAAACTTAGAAAAATCCTAGAAAAATAACCCTAAGGAGAACCCACCCCAATCCTTGGGATAACTAATAATATGCTGATATGAATCTAGGAAAAATATAAGTTTTGTTGTTTGACATTTTTCAAATAACAAGTTAGTTATAAGTACTTTTTTGGCATCAAACTTTAGAAAATCACAACTAAATACCCAGTGGGTCTTTTTCTGTGATTTTTAACACAGAGATCTATTATCACCTTTGGATCTTAGCAAAAATAAATTTTAGTCCAGAAACCTCACCTAAATCAGAGCTATAGTGTAAAGTGCCTTTTTACCCTTACTTTGTTATTTTTGCACAAGGAGTATCTGAATTAATTTCAACCTCAAATTTTTAGAATAAACTACAGTGGTAAATGTTTACCCACTGTAATTTTTGTAATATTTTTAGAAAAATTTAAATTGCCATGATAGTTCAAAAGCACTCAATAATAAGCAAAATAGAAAGTAAGATGAGAATTTTTGGGGGAAATTAGTGGTGTGCAAATTTAAATCCTCCAAGGGCCCAAAGCAAACATCTAAAGGATAACTAAAATGTTAAGTTCATTCAAGACCATAAAATAAGTTTATGAAACCCTTAAGGCCGACAAAGGAAACCTCTAGTGTACTCACTATTTTAATATTGTTCACCTTACATAGCATTTACAAATTGTCATATCATTAATATGCATATATCTTATTCATTGCACTCGATAGACTGTAATCTCGATGACGGAGAGTACATCCTCGTTACGGAGCAAGGAGTTGCTTAGGAGGTAGCCCAGGAGCCAGCACCAGAGCCTGCCATCGAGGATCTGCCTGCCCCAGCTTTGGAAGGCAAGCCTCGGTTTTATGCATAACCAATTTCTATATGCTACTTTACCACACTTAATGTTTGTAGACTTATACTGTGCACTTAAGTGTATGAGTTGACTGAAACCTTAGTTACATGAACTCAGGATTCCTTTTGAGATGGATACTAGTATGCTAGGTCGAGTAGCTGCTTTACTAATTAGGGATCTCGGTAGAAGTCGAGTGATTTTTCTAGCACTCGCGCGAGGTCAGGAATTAGTTGTATACATTTGTATATCGTAATGATGATGGTCTGTGGACAATAGACCATGGGGATCCGTTGTCTACAAGACAGAAATTGGAATAAGGATTAAGGTGTGGTACCGTGTGTCAAGCGTTTGAACGTACGAAGCACATGTCGAGAAATATGGTAAATCGGTAAACCTAGTACCTGAGTGAACCTGGCAGCAGACTTTACCCCTCACGCAACCTGAGACGTGGTCTCTCATTCCGGTTATGGTGGGTACAAGTGCGGTCACTGCACGACGGCAGTCAGGGTCAGTGAGGCATTGTACTCAAGGCGGTGAGCCCTGATCTGTTGACGGGGAATCGATGGGGACGGTTGATGTGTGTGGGGATGGAGTGCCTTGCCACGTCGTGTGTTTAGGTTTACCTTGCAAGGTTTAAAAACTCAATTCGAATCGTCTACTTCTCGCAGCTAATGAGACTGCTTGATCCATGCTGCTACATTGAGTAACAAGTGGAAATGTGTTGATTTGGCAAAAGATATTGATTGCTAAATGCTTGATACCATGTATGATTAGCTAGGTACACATTTAGTCTTGAGAGAGTCACACTAAAACTTGAAAAACTAAAACTTGATTTTGGACTCAGCTAGTGCTTTTTGGCAAACCAAACCCCTCAGCCAAACAGCTGCATGTCTAGCGGTAGAGGAGTAGACTCCTCACACCGGGTAAGTCTAGCTGAGTATTAGTATACTCAGCCTTGCTTGTGGTATAATTTTTTACAGGTTCTCTAGAGGATATGGTTGCTGGAGTGACTTGGTCGTCCATCTTGCCACCGGGTTGGACAGTCGAGTGGGACCCTACATCAGCAGAGGAGGAGCATGAGGAGTGATGGGCCAGGCTTCCCCATCCCTCCGTTTATTTACCGTTAGTTATATTCCGCTGCATTCCGAACAATGATCACTACTTCTGCAAACATCCGATGATGTTGTAATAATTTTAAGTACTCCTTTAATGTACGGTTTTATGCTTTATTGTATTTGCTCTGTGCCTCACCTTCGAGTGAGTATGTGGTCCTTGATCCTGTTAGTGGCCTTGTCGGACCAGATCCAAGGGACTGACGCTTTATTCCTATTTAAGTGTGGTCCAGCCTCTAAGGTGAGACTTGGAGACTTAAGTTGGAATAATTCGGGCGGTTCCGCCACATCTGTCATCAACATTGAAGCGAGGGAAGGCCTCAAACTCAGACGGAGACATAGTACTGGGTCGAGGCCAGCCTTCACTTCCTGTGCAGCGCACATAGAACTAGTTCTCCATACAACCAACCCATTTATTCTTGGCGCACGGGGCTAACTCAACAACTCTCTCCTTTGTCTTCCCCATCTTCAGGGTAAATGTGTAACTCTCAAACATATCAACCAGCCCGCCCGCCGTCCTTTTCTACTAGTGCAAGCAATAAGGCTTGGCGATGACCTCCGCTGATGGGTCCCCGCTGAATGTGGTCGTCGCCCAAATAAACTTGCTTAGAGCCACCACCACGTTTAGGGTCAGCTGATGAATCTAAACCTTGAACTTGTCGAGAACTATGACTAGAAAATCGTGGCAGAGAAGGCGAAGACAAGCAAGGAATAAGCTCTCAAAACCAAGACTTCACCATTCGGCCTCAGGAAAGTCTCTGCCCCGACGACCTGACAACAACCAATAGGAAAAAATCCCAAGGATTCCATCTCTTTCACCCTACGCCATGACATCTTCGAATGACCCAGCTCATAATTAACTTGGCCCGGCCCACCAGCACGGCTAACCCTAACAGAGGATGTGGTAGCGCCCGTTGCTATAGCGGCGGCGCTCGGCGCCGCTGCACTACCGCCACTCGGAGAGGGCGGCATGGCGGCATATCGGGGACGGAGGCAACCGATGGTCTTCAAGCGGGCTAGCGTTCTGTGTCACGGCGTCGACCTGACCACCAGTGTGACAGCGTCACCGCCACGAGAGTTAGCAGCAGCTGAGCAGTGTTTTCTTGGCTAAAGAAGGCAACAAGATGGTAGTGGTTCCCACACGTGGAGCACTCAATTTATAGAAGCACATAGGCTGTGAACAGTACCACCATTGAATTCCCCAACGGTCACATTCAGCGCCTCCCTAAGGCGGTTCACCAGATGATCGAGGGCAGCGTTCGTCACCTTAAAATCTAACAAACTTCGGGAATGGCCCATCAGGATGAACCACTCCTTCAGGGGCTAGTGGTGGGTGCAGACCGAACATGATCTCGATCATAGAATGAAGACCATATTTTTCACACCATACACAGGTCTTCACGCGAAGGGGCCCTCAATAAAATGGGCCCTTGACTCAGCCCGCAGGAGAAATGGTCCTCGTCGAAGTCAGCATTCGCTGATCGTAGGACCACCAGCGAAGAGATCTTCGGTCTGACGGGCGACAACTTGTATGTGGAAGCCGAGGCCTTTGCCATCTAATTTACTAAAGGACTTCCATCATCAGGCGAGGCACAGCTGGAGGGAGAGAAGATGCAAAGACCTTAGGGGCAAAGGCCACAAGTCGACCCCGAACACCTCCAACACAATAGAAGACATCGACAAGGGCCCACCCGTCATCGTAGCGTGAGGGTGTGTTGGCTGGTGTGCGCAGATTACTGTACGAACAATGCTATAATTACCCCGTAGGAGGGGATATTCCCCGAATGTAGCTGGTATCCGGGGGTAGGGCCGTATTTTGTACCACCTACCCCAGATGGACATATAAATACCCCCGTACTGTGGCAGGATGTGACATGGATAACGAGAAGCTATAGTTCCTCCAGTTTGTTTCGTTGTGCATATGAGCTCTTACCTACCCCCAAGTGTTTGGGTCCACCTGTCAGCTCATCGACGTGATAGTCCCCAACACCAGCATCACCCACACCAACCACCATGTAGAGACAAACATCGTGAGTTCATGAGCCACAAACCACCCACCTTTTCTAGCTCACTAGTTCCACTACAAGCTGACGATTGACTAAAACCTGTGAAAAAAGACGCTTAATGAAAGGGAAATAGGGTTAACCTTTTCCTATAATTAATTTTGGTGGTTGATCGTCAACATAAACTCATGGACTAACTAGTTTGTCTAGAAATCATGTATTATAGGTGCATAAGGTTCAACACAAACCAATAAAAGATTCAAGTTAGGGACACCATTTTAAAGGAGCAAAAGGACTTGAGTGTGCTATGGATTGGCGCACCGGATTGTCCGGTGTGCCACCGGACAGTGTCTGGTACACCAGGACCGCATAGGGGTCAACCAGCCACTCTCGGGAAAACGCAGATGCGCTCTGCTATAATTCACCAGACTGCCCGTTGTGCCACCGGACTGTCCGGTGAGCCAGCGGGCAACGGCTATCCCGCGCCAATGGTTGACTCTCCAAAGTGCTACAGTGAGCTACAGTACCGTGGCAGAAGTCAGAGCCGCGAAGTCAGAGGGCACCGGACTGTCCGGTGTGGCACTAGACTGTCCGGTGCTGCAGGAGGACAAAGCTCCAATGGCCGACTTCGCTCCGAACCCTAACGGTTGGGTGACGTGGCGGCGCACCGGACAGCGCACTTTACCTGTCTGGTGGCGCACCGGACTGTCCGGTGCGCCCATCGCCAGCAGCCTCCCAACGGCTATGGAAGTGGTTGGGGGCTATAAATACCCCCAACCACCTCATTCATAACCATCCAAGCAATCCAAACATTGCATTCAATACAAGAGCAAAAGACTCCACTCCAAGACACATCAAATAGATTGAATCCTATCCTAGTCTCCAAAATCAACTCAATTCCATTAGGGATTTGAGAGAGGGTGTTTTGTGTTCTTTTGTTGCTCTTGTTGCTTGGCTTGGCCTTTTTCTTTTCTTTCTCTTATTCTCAAGTGCTTTGTAAGAGAGGCAAGAGACACCAAGTGTGTGGTGGTCCTTGCGGGGTCTTAGTGACCCGTGAGATTAACGAAAGAAGGCTCACTCGGTCTAAGTGACCATTTGAGAGAGGAAAAGGGTTGAAATAGACCCGGTCTTTGTGACCTCCTCAACGGGGACTAAGTTCTTTGGAACCGAACCTCGGTAAAACAAATCACCTTGTTCACTCGCCTTATTTCTTGGTTGATATGTTTTCCCTCTCTTTCCGACTTGAATTTAATTCTGACGCTAACCCCCGACCTTAGTGCGTGTTTAAAGTCATAAATTTCAGGTTTTGCCTATTCACCCCCCCTTTTAGGCGACTTTCACTTAATATCGCGCAAGCCTTAGAACGCCCCTCGCACTGAACTAGGGGAGCACCTCCTCCTACTCTTCCTCATCTTCCTCCATCTCCTCCATGACATACCTGGTTGTCTTCACCACGCCCCACTATCACACCCGGTTTTAAGGGACAAAGCCGGGTGCATCTCATATATGCGCCAAAGAAGACAACACATATAATAACAGAGTGTATAGAGATAAATGTCACAATATAATCATAGTATTTATTACATAGGGGAAGTCTTACAAAATAAAAGATAAATATAGATCGAACTAAAGTCCATCCTTGGCGCCATAAAGTCAACTGGGAGACGCCACCTAGATCAAGTCAAACTCCTCGTTGTGTGGCTCCTCTTGAACCACCTGTTCTTCTCCTGTGGGGGGGTGTGAGACAGCAAGGGTGAGCTCACACACGTTCATCGCTCAACAAGTTGTGGGGAATAATGTGGCATGAACTCACCAAAGGTGGGAGTTCATGTGATGTGTAAGGCTGATCAACAATAGAGGTCAAAGCTGAGCATTGCTTTTAATAAGTTGGTCAAATTTTATTAGCAATTACTAAATGTAAGTAAATACCAAACCATAATAAATAACAGAACAAAATTAATAAATAATCCCATGCAATGCATATGACAGATTGAATTTAGTTTCATAATTTAATCATGCGAGAGTCCTGAGCTGCTCTTGACCGTGAGCTCGGCTAGTATACCAGTTTTACACTCTGCAGAGGTTGTACCCTGTACCCACAAGTCATGTTACCCATCTGCCAATGGGTCATGAATCCCATACACCTCTACCAAGGAAGCGAGGCAGGGTAACACTACGAGGCCTTTACAAAGTTCCATTAGCTTCCGAAAACCCGCTACAGTTTATGGGAAGAGCACTTGCAAGAATCCCTCGTCTGACCACCATCGCAGCAAAATCAACCCGAGAACCTCCCTGCATGCAACTCCCCTACTGCCCTTCCCCCTTTCGGGTAAGCTAGTCTTCCACTAGCTTTCCTAATTAGTCAGCCAAGGGCGTCCCATTCCACCCTTGTGGTGGCAGTGTTTCTCAAGTTAAGCTACATGTTCCAATTAAAGATAATGATCTTGACATGAACATAAATAGCATAACAGAATAATTGGAACATGGATATAATGAAATATTAACCCAAAACCATATAAAGCAATAGCAAAACTACCCAAGTGATTCAGGGGTAAACAAGGTAAAATATAATCAGACTAGAGTGACCTATTGGGTCCCATCAAAATTAAACCTATGCATGAGTAAGTGATATTAAATAACATTATTGGGTAACAAAAGTGGTCAAGGGCACAACTTGCCTGGGACTTAAGATTCTAGGTACCAGGATGATCCTCAGGTTCTCATGACCTCACTGCTAGTCGTAGCAATACAAACAAACATGGTATAGACAAAATTAACATCACACCAAACATAAGAACAAATTGAATAATAATGATCTACGCGAAGCTACGAGAGCGTGGGATCGAGAACTACTAAGATCAGAGTCATGGTTAATGAGTTATGACTTATGGGAGATCTATGTGATTTATCTATTATAAATTGATCAGTGTACAACATATGAGAGAATATCTTATAAATAATTAACTCAACTTTAATCTAGGTCATTACTTGATTATAATTCATCTTTTAGGACAAAGCTAATCATAAGATTAGGGTACTATATTATTATTAGAATAAGCTAATCCACAAAACCTAGATTAATCAAACTAGTTACCTAATTATAAAAGTATGGGATATCATAAAATCAATGTTGCTACTGCGTAGTAAATATTTATACGAAGCTAACGCAACTGGAACGAGTCAATTTGGAGTTAAAATGGGTACGTTATTAATTTTAAAAGGTTTCATACATTTGATACAAGATTAATTAGGATATAAATTTTGATGTGGCTTTCATGTCAAAACAGTGGCACTACTTGATAAACAATAATATTATAAAATTATAGAAATTGGAATGGATTGATTTGGGCTTCATATGAATTTTATATGAATTAAACAAGTTCTAGGAATTGTTTTTATATTAAAAATTCATTTTCTAATTCAATTTATCTGTTTTTCTTATTCACTGGACTGTGCCTCAATTTAAACTGAAACACAAGGGCTAACGTGCAAAATATCCTAGACTCAGTTTAATAAGCCGCGGACGGCTAGTTGAATACCCAGAAAGGTAGGGGCTACTTTGAGTATTTGCTTGGCCGAAACGGTATGACGCATTCCCGACCGTACGATCGCAAGTGGGCGGCGCGGATTAGATCAATATTTCCATGAACCGGTATGCAATCACCATCGTTGGATTCCCGATCTATGGCTCAAGTCTTAAATACTCGCGATCTAACACGCTTTGTACGATCTGGAGCCAACGACCAGGATCTAATTTTAGGCGAAGGGATACACACTTCTAATCTCAACCCTTCGAAGTCGATCGGACAGTCGCGGATCCTTCATCCACCGCCGAGACCTGATAACGGCGGCGGCCCCGCACCTACGGCAGCGCCATCGCCGGCGAAAGTCCTGGTCTGGTTTTCCGGTCCCAAGCTCTAATCCGAAGGCACAGGCGCAAAGCGGATGCAGTACGGAATTACTAAGGACCATTCTTACCGAGATTCGGAGAATCGCCATAGCTCTCCATGGTGCGCGGCGGAAGACAATCTCCGGCGACGAATTCTAGAGGCCTCTGTGGTCGATTCTTCCCAATCACCCGCGAATACTTCACCAGCAACGCCCTTGCGGCTCCCGAGCGCAAGCACGGATCCCCGTTTGTCGATGGTGGACGCGGTAGGCATTCGCGGTGAACACAACTCCCTCCGCCCCGGTGCTAGGGCTTGGTTTGGCTTGGGTGAGGTGAACAGGGAAGGCAGGCAGGTGCGGCTGGAGTATAAAGGCAGGAGGTAGTCGCCTAGGTCGCGCAACAACCTCCCCAACGGATTAGGCGGTAGAGGTGGCCACCAGGCGTCGTGCATGCCGCGCGATTCTCGCGGGGACGATGGCCAGGAGGTGAGGGCCCACCGTGCATTGGTAACCTAGTCGCGCCGACACGGTTGAGTGGTTGTTCAGTGGGCCCTGCGATCCAGTGAGAGGGTAGGGGAAGTGCATGAGAGCGGTGGCTATGAACTGGGTCCCCCATGTCGGCGCCAGCTTCCCACGTTTAGCGCGCGTACACGACACTGACTGCTGGGACCCACATGGCGGCACGCGCATGGGCGCTGGGCCACGCGGAAGAAAAGTGTGATGGGCCGAACCTAGGGTTTTAGCCCATGGCAGAACAATTCTCTTCTTTTTTTCTATTTCTTCTTATTTCCTATTTCCTTTTCTTTAATATTTTCTTTTCTTCTTTCTAATTTCTTTTCAAATTTCAAATCCGGTTCTTTGAATTTCAAATTTGGATTAGAACTCCCCCATGATGGTTAAGCGCATAAAAATAAATAACTTACAAGTATATAATGGATATTTTTATTCATATTTATTTATATTCTATATCTTTTCTCCCCTTTCCTCATTTTCTATTTCCGAATTTAGGTTTCCATTCAAACCCAAGATAAAGTTTAAGAATTCAAAATTTTAATACATACTAAAAAACAATTATGACGCAATATATATATTTATTTATTTATTTTAATTAATTTATTTATTTGGTAGATGTTTGAAATATGCAAAACACTCATATTGTTTTCTTTATTTTTAGAAAAATAGTATTTTGATTGTGGGGTAAGAAGTAAAAGTTACTTTAAAATTAAATATTCAGGAAAATAAATGCTTATGATGCATCATCTAATGATATGAATAATCATATAGTTGAATAGAAAACTTTTCTATTACTTCTTTTCTAAAATAATTCCTGGTTTTCAAAATTCAGTCCTTAATTTTTCAACTCTCAAGTATAATTCGAGATATCTGAATTTGCTATTTTATTTCTTCATATATTTATTTTATTATTATTTTTTTCTCATACAAATTTTGGGCCTTACACCCACCTTCCTTATCATCCACCAAACTAGCATCGACCACATCATCGACGGCGCTCGGCTCAGCCTAGGAAGTAACTGGCCACATGTCCGATGAGCGCCGCAGTCTCCTCTTCTTAGCATTTGTGGCCTCAGCCGGGACATCAGGCTGATAGGATTGCTTGCGTTGCGGGCTCATGAGGGTATCTGCCCTCTTCCCACTAGAACTCGACTGCTCGGAGGCTTCACACCTCGACTCAAGTCACACTGACTCAGAAGACTCCCTAGCTAGCATACCAAGAACAGGCTCAATCTCGGAGTCACTAGCAGGCCACCATATCAATATATGAGTCTGCTTATCCTCTTCGGACAGATCTCGATGAAAGGGAAATAGGGTCAAACCTTTTCCTAAATGATTTTGGTGGTTGAAATGCCCAACACAAATAATTGGACTAACTAGTTTGCTCTAGATTATATGTTCTACAGGTGCTAAAGGTTCAACACAAACCAATAAAAAGATCCAAGTTAGGGTTCAAAAGAAACCGAAGAGAACCCTGGTCTGGCGCACCAGACTGTGTCCGGTGCACCTCCGAACAGTGTCCGGTGCCCCAGGGACCGTACAGGCTGAACTCTTCACCTTCATGTTTCTAGAGAGATGCTCCGCTATAATTCACCGGACTGTCCGGTGGGTCACCGGACTGTCCGATGTGCCAGCGGAGCAATGGCTAAGAAGCACAATGGTCACTCCAACGGTCGCCTGCAAAGTGAACAGTGCGCGGACAGTTTGCACAGAGTCAGAGCAGCGCCAGAAGGCGCACCGGACAGTGAACAGTGTGTGTCCGGTGCAGCACCGAACTGTCCGGTGTCCCAAGTTGTTAGAGCTCCAATGGTCAAAACCGTCAGAACCCTAACAGTTGGGTGACGTGGCTAGCGCACCGAACAGTGTCCGGTGGCGCACCAGACTGTCCGGTGCGCCCATCGACAGACAACCTCCCCAACGGTTGGTTTGGTGGTTGGGGCTAAAAATACCCCCAACCACCACCACTTCAAGCATCCAAGTTTTTTAGACTTCACATTCAATACAAGAGCTAGTGCAATCAATACAAGAAACAATTCAATAGAATCAAAGCCTCTCCAAGTTCCAAATCCACTCCAAGCAAATAGTGACTAGATAGAGTTTTTGCTCGTGTTCTTTGAGCTCTTGTTCTTGGATCGCTTTCTTCTTCCTCATTATTGTTCTCAATTCACTTGTAATCAAAGCAAGAGACACCAAGTTGTGGTGGTCCTTGTAAGGGGTCTAAGTGACCCGTTTGATTAAGGAGAAAGCTCACTCGGTCTAGGTGACCGTTTGAGAGATGGAAAGGGTTGAAAGAGACCCGATCTTTGTGACCACCTCAACGGGGGCTAGGTTTGCAAGAACCGAACCTCGGTAAAACAAATCACCGTGTCATTCGCTTTATTTATTGGTTGATTTGTTTTCACCCTCTCTTTTGGACTCAAATTTATTTCAAACGCTAACCCCGGCTTGAAGTTGTGCTTAAAGTTTGTGAATTTCAGTTTCCGCTATTCACCCCCCTTTAGGCGACTTTCAATTGGTATCAAAGCTCGGTACTTCATTAGAGTCTAACAACTCAAAGTGATGTCAGGAGGATCGGCCAAGAGAGAGATGGAAACGGCCACAAGCCACGGGAAGGCTCCATCAAAAGAGTCCGGCACCAAAGGAAGGGAGGAATCACCTCCCCGCGTCAAGTCGCATCGGAGTGGCGACAAGAAGAAGAAGATGAAGAAAGTGGTCTACTACGAGACCGAATCTTCGTCGCCCTCCACCTCCGGTTCCGACGCTCTGTCCGTCACTTCTAAGCGCCATGAGCGCAAGAAGTTTAGTAAGATTCCCCTACGCTATCCCCGCATTTCTAAACGCACTCCTTTACTTTCCATCCCTTTAGGCAAACCACTGGTTTTTTACGGTGAAGATTATTGTATGTGGAGTGATAAAATGAGGCACCATCTAACCTCACTCCACACTAGCATTTGGGACATTGTTGAGTTTGGAGCGCAGGTACCATCCATGGGGGATGAAGGATATGATTTGGATGAGGTCGCCCAAATCCGACACTTTGATTCCCAAGCCACTACTATACTCCTCGCCTGTCTATGTCGAGAGGAGTATAATAAGGTGCAAGGGTTGAAGAGTGCCAAGGAGATTTGGGACGTACTAAAGACCACACATGAAGTGGATGAGGTGACCAAGATCACCAAGCGGGAGACGATCGAGGGGGAGCTCGGTCGATTCATCCTCAACCAAGGAGAGGAGCCACAAGCAATGTACAACCGGCTCAAGACCTTGGTCAACCAAGTGCGCAACCTCGGGAGCACCAAATGGGATGACCATGAAATGGTCAAGGTTATTCTAAGATCACTTGTTTTTCGCAATCCTACACAAGTTCAATTAATACGTGGTGATCCTAGATATAAGCTAATGTCTCCCGAGGAAGTGATAGGAAAGTTTGTGAGCTTTGAGTTGATGATCAAAGGCTCCAAACAAATTGTCGAGCAAGGCAGCACCTCCACACCCGAGGTGCAACCCGTCGCATTCAAAGCGACGGAGGAAAAGAAAGAAGAGTCTACATCAAGTAGGCACCCCATTGATGCCTCCAAGCTCGACAACGAGGAAATGGCATTCATCATCAAGAGCTTTCGCCAAATCCTCAAGCAAAGGAAGGGGAGAGACTACAAACCCCATTCCAAGAAGGTCTGCTACTAGTGTGGTAAGCCCGGTCACTTTATAGCAAAATGTCCTATTTCTAGTGACAGTGATAGGGACGACGATAAGAGAGGGAAGAAGAAGGAAAAGAAGAAGTACTACAAGAAAAAGGGCAGCGATGCCCACGTATGTCGGGAATGGGACTTCGACAAGAGCTCGACTGAATCCTCCTACGACGAGGACGCCGCCAACATCGCTGTCACCAAAGGCCTCCTCTTCCCCAACGTCGGCCACAAGTGCCTCATGGCAAAGGATGGCAAAAAGAAGAAGGTAAAATCTAGAGCCTCCACTAAATATGCGACATCTAGTGATGAGGGTAGCTCTAGTGATGATGAAGATGATCTGCTTGCTCTTTTTGCCAACTTAAACATGCAACAAAAAGAAAAATTGAATGAATTGATGGGTGCCATTTATGAGAAGGATGAACTCTTGGATAGCCAAGAGGAATTCCTTATTAAGGAAAACAAAAAGCATGTTAAAGTTAAAAATGCTTATGCTCAGGAAGTAGAGAAAAATGAAAACTTATCTAAGGAGCTTAGCATTTGCCATGACACTATCTCTAACCTTAGAACTGAGAATGCCAAATTACTTGCTAAGGTTGAGAAGAGAAATGTTTGCGATGATTCAATTGCCAATCTTAAAAATGATAATACTAGTTTAATTGCTAAGATTGATAAATTGAATGAATCAATTTCTAGCCTTAAAATTGAAAATAAATTAATTTCTAAGGCTAAAGATTTAAATGTTTGCAATATCTCTATTTCCAATCTTAGAAATGAGAACGCCATTTTACATGCTAAGATTTATGAATTAAAATCTTGCAAACCTCCTACATCTAGTGTTGATCATGTTTCTATTTGTACTAGATGTAGAGATATTAATGTTGATGCTATCCATGATCACCTAGCTTTAATTAAAGAACAAAATGATCACATAGGTCAACTAACTGCTAAAATTAATGAGCATGAGATAGAAAATGAAAAATTTAAATTTGCTAGAAGCATGCTCTATAATGGGAGACGCCCTAGCATTAAGGATGGCATTGGCTTCCAATAGGGAGACAATGTCAAGCTTAATGCCCCCAAAAAATTGTCTAATTTTTCTAAGGGTAAGGCTCCCATGGCTCAGGATAACGAGGGTTACATTTTATATCCTGCTGGTTATCCTGAGCACAAGATTAGGAGAATTCATGCTAAGAAGACTAATTATGTTTCCCATCATGCTTTCATGTATAAGAATGAGGCTTCTAGCTCTAGGCATTATACCCATGATAAAATGCCTACAGAGAAATCTCCTATTGCATCAAATGATCATAACATTTCATTTAAGACTTTTGATGTTGCTTATGTTTTAACTAACAAATCAGGCAAAGTAGTTGCCAAATATGTTAGGGGCAAACACAAGGGCTCCAAGACTTGTGTTTGCGTACCCAAGGTGCTTGTTTCTAATGTGAAAGGACCCAAAACCGTTTGGGTACCTAAGAACAAGGCCTAAACTTGTTTTGTAGGTGTATGCATCTGGGGGCTCAAGTTGGATCATTGATAGCGGGTGCACAAACCACATCACAGGGGAGAAAAGGATGTTCTCCTCCTATGAGAAAAATGATGATCCCCAAAGAGCTATCATATTCGGGGATGGAAATCAAGGTTTGGTCAAAGGACTTGGTAAAATTGCTATATCTCCTGACCATTCCATTTCCAATGTTTTTCTTGTAGATTCTTTAGATTACAACTTGCTTTAAGTTTCTCAATTATGCAAAATGGGTTACAACTGTCTTTTTATGGATATAGGTGGTATTGTCTTTAGAAGAAGTGATGATTCAGTAGCATTTAAGGGAGTATTAGAGGGTCAGCTATACTTAGTTGATTTTAATAGAGCTGAACTCGATACTTGCTTAATTGCTAAGACTAATATGTGTTGGTTCTGGCATCGCCGACTAGCCCATGTTGGGATGAAGAATCTTCACAAGCTTCTAAAGGGAGAACACATTTTGGGACTAACCAATGTTCATTTTGAGAAAGACAGAGTTTGTAGCGCATGTCAAGCAGGGAAGCAAGTTGGTACCCACCATCCACACAAGAACATCATGACGACCGACAGGCCGCTTGAACTACTCCACATGGATCTATTCGGTCCGATCGCTTACATAAGCATCGGCGGGAGTAAGTATTGTCTTGTAATTGTGGATGATTATTCTTGCTTCACTTGGGTATTCTTTTTGCAGGAAAAATCTCAAACCCAAGAGACTTTAAAGGGATTCTTGAGACGGGCTCAAAATGAGTTCGGATTGAGAATAAAAAAGATATGAAGCGACAACAGGACGGAGTTCAAGAACTCTCAAATAGAAGGCTTTCTTGAGGATGAGGGCATTAAGCATGAGTTCTCTTCTCCCTACACACCACAACAAAATGGTGTAGTGGAGAGGAAGAATATAACTCTACTGGACATGGCAAGGACCATGCTTGATGAGTACAAGACTCCAGACCGGTTTTGGGCTGAGGCGATTAACACCGCCTGCTACTCCATCAACCGGCTCTACCTTCACCGAATCCTCAAGAAGACATCATATGAACTCCTCACCGGTAAAAAGTCCAATGCTTCATGTTTTAGAGTCTTTGATAGCAAATGTTTTATTCTTATTAAAAGAGGTAGAAAATCTAAATTTGCTCCTAAGGGTGTAGAAGGCTTTTTACTTGGTTATGACTCAAACACAAGGGCATATAGAGTCTTCAACAAATCCATTAGATTAGTTGAGGTTTCTTGTGACATTGTGTTTGATGAGACTAATGGCTCTCAAGTAGAGCAAGTTGACCTTGATGAGCTAGATGATGAAGAGGCTCCGTGCATCGCGCTAAGGAACATGTCCATTGGGGATGTGTGTCCTAAGGAATCCGAAGAGCCCACTCATGCACAAGATCAACCGTCATCTTCCAATCAAGCATCTCCTCCAACTCAAGATGAGGAACAAGCTCAAAACCATGAAGATGAAGATCAAGAAGATGAGCCACCTCAAGAGGAGGACAATGATCAAGGGGGAGATAACAATGATCAAGACAAGGAAGATGATCAAGAAGTACAGGATCAAATACTGCCACACCTAAGAGTCCATCAAGCGATTCAAAGAGATCACCCCGTGAACTCCATTCTCGGCGATATTCATAAGGGGGTAACAACTCGATCTCGAGTCGCTCATTTTTGTGAACATTACTCTTTTGTGTCTTCTATTGAGCCATACAGGGTGGACGATGCATTAAGAGACTCGGATTGGGTGTTGGCAATGCAAGAGGAGCTCAACAACTTCACGAGGAATGAGGTATGGCATCTTGTTCCATGTCCTAACCAAAATGTTGAAGGAACCAAGTGGGTTTTTCGCAACAAGCAAGATGAGCATGGTGTGGTGACAAGGAACAAAGCCCGACTTGTGGCCAAGGGATATTCACAAGTCGAAGGTTTGGCTTTCGGTGAAACCTATGCACCCGTAGCTAGGCTTGAGTCAATTTGTATATTACTTGCCTATGCTACTTACCATGGCTTTAAGCTTTATCAAATGGACGTGAAAAGTGCCTTCCTCAATGGACCAATCAAGGAAGAGGTCTATGTTGAGCAACCTCCCGGCTTTGAAGATAGTGAGTACCCTAACCATGTGTATAAACTCTCAAAGGTGCTTTATGGGCTCAAGCAAGCCCCAAGAGCATGGTATGAATGCCTAAGAGATTTTCTTATCACTAATGGCTTCAAAGTCGGCAAAGCCGATCCTACTCTCTTTACTAAAACTATTGCAAATGATTTGTTTGTATGCCAAATTTATGTTGATGATATCATATTTGGGTCTACTAACAAATCTACTTGTGAGGAGTTTAGTAGGATTATGATTCAAAAATTCGAGATGTCTATGATGGGGGAGTTGAAGTATTTCCTAGGATTTCAAGTGAAGCAACTCCAAGAGGGCACCTTCATCAGCCAAACTAAGTACATTCAAGATATACTCACCAAGTTTGGAATGAAGGATGCCAAACCCATTAAGACACCCATGGGAACCAATGGGCATCTCGACCTCGACACGGGAGGTAAATCCGTAGATCAAAAGGTATACCGGTCGATGATAGGATCTTTACTCTATTTATGTGCATCTCGACCGGATATTATGCTTTCCGTATGCATGTGTGCAAGGTTCCAAGCCGATCTAAGGAAGTTCACCTTAGGGCCGTGAAAAGAATCTTGAGATATTTAGTTTATACACCTAAGTTTGGTCTTTGGTACCCCAAGGGATCCACCTTTGATTTAATAGGTTATTCAGATGCTGATTGGGCAGGGTGTAAAATTGATAGGAAGAGCACATCAGGGACTTGTCAGTTCTTGGGAAGATCCCTGGTGTCTTGGGCTTCAAAGAAACAAAATTCAGTAGCTCTTTCTACCGCCGAAGCCGAGTATATTGCCGCAGGCCATTGTTGCGCGCAATTGCTTTGGATGAGGCAAACCCTTAGGGACTATGGCTACAAATTGAGCAAAGTCCCTCTCCTATGTGATAATGAGAGTGCAATCCGCATGGTGGATAATCCCGTTGAACACAGCCGCACTAAGCACATAGCCATTCGGTATCACTTTTTGAGGGATCACCAACAAAGGGGGATATCGAGATCGCTTATGTTAGCACCAAAGAACAGCTAGCCGATATCTTTACCAAACCATTAGATGAGAAAACCTTTACCAAACATAGGAATGAGCTAAACATTCTTGATTCTAGGATCTTTGATTAATACTTTGCACACATAGCTCATTTATATACCTTTGATCATATCTCTTTTATGTGTATGACTAATGTGCTTTCAAGTGTATTCCTATGCTAAGTCGTAGATTGAAAGGAAAATGGAGTCTTCAGCGAAGACAAGGCTTCCACTCCACTCTATCGGTATTATTTACCCTTCATCGTCACTCTGCACCGCTCTCCACTTTGATATAATCCTCACTCTTATTACTCATACCGTTGAAGAGAAAGTAAAAAGGGCTCTCAAAAGACTCCGTTTTTGGCGATTAGTGCCAAAGGGGGAGAAATATAGCCCAAAGCAAAAGGACCGCACCACCACCAATTTCAAAGTTTTTTAACAAGAAGTTTTCAATTGGCATCTTATGATGAATTTTTTTAATAGACATATTTCAAATTGGTATCTAAAATATTTGATCTTCTTTCAATTGGTAAAATCCTATTGAACACTAAGAGGAGAATTTCATTAAGGGGAGTTTTGTTTAAGTCAAAGGAAAAGCATTTGAAAAAGGGGAGAAAATTTCAAATCTTGAAAATGCTTCTCGAAATCTTATTCATATACCTTTGACTATTTGCAAAAGGGCTTTGAAAAGATTTTCCAAAAGAATTTGCAAAAACAAAACTAGTGGTGCAAATGTGGTCCAAAATATTAAAAGAAAGAAAGCAATCCATGCATATCTAATGAAAGCAAAAATTGGTTTAATTCCAGGCAACCTTTGCACTTGCCTTATGCAAACTAGTTCAATTCTGCACTTATATACTTGCTTTGGTTTGTGTTGGCATCAATCACCAAAAAGGGGGAGATTGAAAGGGAAATAGGGTCAAACCTTTTCCTAAATGATTTTGGTGGTTGAAATGCCCAACACAAATAATTGGACTAACTAGTTTGCTCTAGATTATATATTCTACAGGTGCTAAAGGTTCAACACAAACCAATAAAAAGATCCAAGTTAGGGTTCAAAATAAAGGAGCAAAATAAACCGAAGAGAACCCTGGTCTGACGCACCGGACTGTCTGGTGCACCACTGGACAGTGTCCGGTGCCCCAGGGACCGTACAGGCTGAACTCTTCACCTTCGGGTTTCTAGAGAGCTACTCCACTATAATTCATCGGATTGTCCGGTGTGCCAATGGAGCAACGGCCAAGAAGCGCAACGGTCGAATCCAACGGTCGCCTGCAACGTGAATAGTGCACAGACAGTTCGTGCAGAGTCAGAGCAGCGCCAGAAGGCGCACCGGACAGTGAATAGTGTGTGTCTAGTGCAGCACCGGACTGTCCGGTGCCCCAAGTTGTCAGAGCTCCAACGGTCAAAACCGTCAGAACCCTAACAATTGGGTGACGTGGCTGGCGCACCGGACTGCCGGTGCACCCATCGACAGACAGCCTCCCCAACGGTTGGTTTGGTGGTTGGGGCTATAAATACCCCCCAACCACCACCACTTCAAGCATCCAAGTTTTTCAGACTTCACATTCAATACAAGAGCTAGTGCAATCAATACAAGACACAATTCAATAGAATCAAAGCCTCTCTATGTAACACCCCTGGTGTTACTGTCACTAAAACTTGAGCATAACATCATAAGCATTAGCATTCCATATGTTTGTTACACCTAGAGTGCATTCACTAGGCAAAAATTTCAAACAAGTTGTGTTGATATGACATTTTGTGAATCAAACCCTAGAGTAGAATACTCCACCCTTGATTGGGTTTAATAGAGCAAATAAGGCCTAAACAAGAGAAAACTTCAAAATTCAATTGAAGAAGTCATAAAGTGTCACCATGGATGAACTTAAGTGGGATCCAAACCCTAAGAGTGCAAGAAACCCTAATTGGAACTCTGGAAAACCATAAACCTTAACCCTAGGGGGCTAAGTGCAAAATCAGTGCACTTTTGGACTAAAGTGTAAAAACCATGATAATAAGGTGTCCTTAGTCATATGGTTCACAATCATGAAGATTTGCAAGATGAACCCTGAATTTTGGACCTATTTGCAAAAGGACCCTATTTGAGTTCTAAAGCTAAGTCTGAAATTCAGTGTCTTGAGCTCATCTTTGTGACCTTGTAACTTCCAAACAAGAAGGATTTTGCCCTAGATAACCACATCAAAATTGTAGACCTATCAAAGGGAATAACTTTGCTTAAGAGAGTAAGCATGGTTGTTATGAAGAAATTGGAGAAAAATGCACCCAAGGTTGGGCTGTCAGGTTGTTTGGTGTCTGAATTTCAGACTAACAGTGCAACTGCAAGAACTTTGGGCACGAATTCAGGCATGATCGAGCAAGAATTTTCCTAGGGTTGCTATACCAAGATTATAGCTGGATCCTAGATCTATAACTTTGCTAAAGAGTGTCGATCATGTTACTAAATAAAATTAAGAGAAAATTTGCCCTAAACTTTGACTGTCAGGTGCACTGAATGAGGAATGGCCATGGTACAGTATCTGAAGTAGATCAGACCGCCAGCATAGTTTCTCGCCGCCAACGACCTCTCCGCCGCAATTCGTGCCGCTGCCATTTCGATTCGTGCTCGGGTTGATCGGATAGCGCTCAAGGTCGCGTAAATGTCGTCGCCGTGGATAACTCCGGCCAGTAAACTATTCTAGCCATCGTACCGCACTCGCCACGGTGGAATCGGATGAGTTCGCCGGTGACCGCCGCCTTCCGGCCTTGTGCCGCGTGTCTAGGCATCTCTACTGCATCGCCATGACCTGCTTTAGCTCTCTGTTGATCACCAGAGTGAATGCCACGGTATAGGACACCAATCCACTGCGCCAGTGAAACCCCCCTCCTCCGACCGCCGCGCGTCATCATTCCAATTCCCGGCCACCGCTCTCGCTTAGTATAAATTGAGCCCTCCGTAAGCTCCGCAAGATCATCACGCACCACACCACCCAGTATTTCCTCCAATCTTGCAACCGAGAGCTTGAATTTCGAATTTTCCCCAAATCTGCTCTAACCCACCGCAAGAACACCCTCGCCGTGGCCAGCGCAATTCAGGTCAGCTCATATCATCTGATCCCTCGTTTAAGTGTTCTCATGTGCCCGTGATGCTCGTAGACCCACCCAATTGAACTAGAAACCCACCAATGACCGGGAACATGTTCAACTGTCCGCGACGCCCACGGTCGCCGTGGCCAGAGCCAACCCAGTAACCATTCTTGGAATTAGGTTGGGGGAAACGTTCATTAGATCCCGAATTTGGTTTAGGCCAAACAAGGGTGCCAGTCTATGAGCAATTTGGCCGGTGCGCATGCTCGTCGGAGCTCTGCTCGACGCCGTCCGCCGTCGAGGATATCGGCGTGTAAAGGAATAGAAACGCAGGGGCTCTTCTGAAACTGTCAGTGACTCATTGCAATAGTGCAGTGAACTCGACTCAGAATAGTCAAAATAGTGGGGGCCTCTGTGTAAGTCTGCCAGCGGGCGTGGGCGCGCGTGTTTTCTACCCGGAGTTGGGCCGCGTGGGCTGGATTCGACCCGAGACTATTTATTCCTTTTTCTTTTTCTTTTTCTACCAGAGCTAAAACAATTCTAGAAAATTGTAGAAAAATGGTAAAAATGTAGGACCAATTTTGCTAGATTCCTAATTTTCTATAGAATTTAATAAAAATAGTTTTAGGATTTTTAATCCAAACAAGAAATTATAGAGTATTTAAACAGTCTAAAACCTTGTTTCTGGATTTTTAGAAAATAGATAATGATTCCCAAAAATCCCCAAACTTTTTAGATGACCCTTATATAATATTTAGAAGCCTTGGGTAGAGTTTGGTATGATTTGGACCTTGTCTAATACTTAGAACCCAAAACCCTACCCTGCCCTATGAACTTCACTACTCACTCCGAAAACCCTAGGTTCTCGGAGATCCGTGAAGGAAAACTGTATTCAAGACTTTAGATAATAAACCTTTATTATCTTTGCAATCTCATGAACATTACATGAGCTTTCATTATTATGTATGGTTATATTTAGAAAACGAGGAAGAAGTTGAAATAGAAGAACAAAAGACTTCACCACCACCACCTGAGGGACATCAGGCAGGCAGCTGTTTCTATTTTCACATCTACGGGTCCGAGCTTGAATCACCTGTAAACCAAGGCAAGCCCTGGTCCATTTGCCACCTCCTTGATTCTTTTAAAATGTTTCTCACTTGCTTGATGCATTAGGTGATAGGAGTTGAGTGCTAAAACAATTCCTGCATTTCATTCCTTGAATTTGATTACCTTCCTTTGAATCCCTATTTTTACAAAAGGTTTTTCCTATGCTTAGTCTTGCTCTAGCAAAACAAAATGTTTTGTTTTTACAAAAAAGATGATGTGGCAAAGTGGGAGGGATGTTTTTGAAAATAAAACTTGATGGTGGATCCATCATGGCCATGATGGGTTCAACATCGGAAAAGATGTACCTCTATCAGGTACCAAACTTTGGGTTGAAATGATTAAGCTGAGACCGGGCGGTTGACTTGCACGAGAAAGGAGTCTCGGTGTAGTGTCTCCGTCTGAGTCGATTAAGGACCATGCCTATGTAGGCTTGATGACCGAGGACCCTTTAACTGGTCACATGCCTCATCATGGGTAAGCTTTGCCTCGGGCAGACTAATACCAGAATAAGATAACACGCAATGGGCATGGAGAGATGGTGAGAGTAGCGTGTACCCTCCGTGGCAAGAGGCTAGACGGTGGTGTATCTGTGCTCTCGGTTGGCGTGAACCTGATCTGGTCTTAAGAACCCCTGTGGCGAGTTGACATATGCAAGGGTTAAGTGCTACATATGTCATGTGATTGGAGATCCTTAGCTAAGTATAATCGATTCGGATCGTCGTACCTTCACGGTTATGAAGACTTGGTCACTGACCTATACGTAGAAATCCAGTAAAGATGAAGGGTTGTTAAGAAATTTGCTAGTGCAGGTCAAGTGTTTGAACTAGGGTAGAAAGAACACTAGTTGCAGGTAATCTTACTTAACCTAACAAATTAAAATTGGATTTTTAAGGATCCACTTTTAGTAAGCATTTCTACAAAAAGAGTCATTGATTATTGATAAGCTTTACCTTGACTCCCTTAAAGCCAGCATATCCTTGAGAGTCTTTTACTTTGTCGGATAAGTCTTGCGAAAGTACACTTCGTACTCAGGGCTTTGTCCCATGTTGTTTTAGGTGAAGAAGCAACAAACTTTTGTTGTTTCTATTCAAAGGTGGTACCCAAAGACAAACACCAAGACTAGAGCTGCGGGAGGGAAGGCCCTCCATTAAAAACTTTTTACTATCTATTTGGGGAGGAGTTTTTGCCTCCCATGGTTTGTAATAATAATACTCTGCACTCGTATATTTTATCCTGGTCTGTAAATATTTAACTCTGTCCTACTTTTAAATAAAACTAAGTTATTGTAACTGCTTCCGGACTTCCGCATCTCCGATGATTTGTAATGTCTGCGTGACGGGTGAAACGCTCTTGGGAAAGGTAAGAAAAGCAGATACCGAACTTGTCAAGTGATTCAGGGGCACCTGCATGGTTGTCTGAGGTCCGTTGGACAAGGACAACTGTAGGTGGGCCTAATGACTTGGGATGTTCCGTCATAGCTGGTATCGGAGCGAAGCGCATCTCTGCAGATATTATGAGGCATCTTCAAAAAGAATTTTCCAGACTTATCTAGAAAATTTCTTCCCTTCTTACCTAAGTATCTCTGAAGAGTTTATTTTAAAGACCAGATAGTAAGAGTGCAATATATAAAAGGTGTGAATCAAATAAGGTTGATTCTATAATTATACATGCATCATGCTAAAAACTATACTAATAAGGTTTTTTCCCTAATAGAGATATGCCGCCGCGCACGAGAAAGACTGCGCGCAAGTCAACCGGGTCGTTTGGTGTGCCCCGTCATCAACTTGCCCCACAACATGAAGGTAGCAGCAGTGGTAGTAATGATCCGATCGGGGATCTTGAAGCACAAGTTGATCAGCTTCGAGCAGAACTCCGACATCGGAACGATCTATGGGTTGCGGATGGCGACAGAATCAATGAATTAAGGACAGAAATCCGCCACCTGCAAGACCAGCTAGCGGATCGGGATCTAGCGCTCGACTGAGCTGTGAGCTCTCGTTCACTAGCCTGGGCAAAGGAAGCTAGAGATCGAGCCCGTGTGGAAGAGCTTAGCTCAGCTGTTGATAACTTGCAGGTATATTGTAATACATTACATGAAGAAGTTCATGTGTTGTATTGACAATTACACCCGAACGTTCCCGCGGATCATGTCGGGATGGGAGCCGGACCATCTGGAACAGCAGGAGAAGCCTTTGGAGGAGAACTGGACCTTTTTAGGCCCCCTCCTTCAATGAATTTGGTCGATCAGTGGTCTCCTACGCCTGACAGCGAGGCTACCAAGAGTGACAAAAAGCAAGAATAGTATAGTGTAGAAGTAGTAGTAATGTATAATAGGAAGTGTAATCCTGTTGTAAAATTCGAGTCTGTAACATTACCTTTTTCAGTAATGTATAATGGATGGTTTCTTTGGCATATTATATTATTTGCAATGTTTGTTGCCTCAGATGCCTTCCAAGACTCGTTCTCAGGATGGTGCAGGCACCTCTAGTGGAAGGGAAGCAACACCAAACCCACCTCCAGTACCTCCCACGTTAGCCGAGGCTATCGCTGCCTTGGTTAACGCTACAGCAGACAATACCTGCTTCCTGCGGGAGATGGCAAGTCAACAACTACAACAACAAGGCAGGCGGGCATATCCGCAAGGCCCTCGTGACACATCATATATGGATTTCTCTGAGACGCGCCCTCTGTTGTTTGTTAAAGCAGAGGACCCTCTCGAAGCGGATGAATGGATCCGCGTCATTGAACAGAAGTTTGGGCTCCTTCGGTGTTTAGAGGTTCAAAAGCCCCTATTCGCAGCCCAACAATTACGTGGCCCTGCCAGCACGTGGTGGGGAAATTTTATAGCCATTCAACCGGCTGGTCATCAAGTAACTTGGGATGAGTTCAAGTTGGCCTTCAGAGAGCACTATATACCTGAAGGAGTTCTCCACATGAAGCAGGAAGAGTTCATGAAGTTGAAACAAGGCGGAGATACTGTCACCCAGTATCTCAATAAATTTAATCACTTATCCCAATATGCAATCGATCAAGGCAATACAGATTTGAAGAAAAGGAATTGTTTCATGAGAGGCTTGAATGATCGAATGCAAAGAAAGATGGCCACCTGCATCAATCTTACCTATGGAAGGGTTGTCAGCACGGCGCTGGCAGTAGAAGCTAAATATGCAGGCTTCGGCAAATCAAAGGGAATTGGAGGCGACAGGCCCAACCAGGGGCCTAAAAAGAGACAAAGGTTGGTCATCCGACCTTTCAATCAAAATCGTTCTTCATCACGCCCACCCTCCTTCCCTTTCAAGCAACTAGTTTTCATCTGTCCTACCACTGCCCCCAATGCTACAAATTAGCCGGGTGCCCCTGGCACTCGTTTCCCTGCTCTTCCCAGCTCATCAACCGGCTGCTTCAACTGTGGAAAGTCTGGGCATTTTATTAAGGACTGTCCATATCTGAGGCAGAATCAATCAAATAATCAACAGAGTTCCAGGAATTCCAAGGGAAATGCGGCCAACAATGCCGCAGGCAAAAATACAAGGAAAACGAGACGGATCTATTACACTCAAGTGGCCACAACACCAGAAGGCGAACTGGTGATGATGGGTACGTTCCTCGTGGCCAATCATCCTGCACTTATTCTCTTTGATTCTGGTGCTTCGCATACTTTCATGAGCAAGAAATTTGTGGAAAAACATTGCATTCCATATACTGAATCAAGGGAAGGGTTTACTATTCATTCGCCTGGGGGACAAATATTTACTAAAGAAGTGGCTTACCAAGTGCCCGTAACCTTGGCTGAACGGGACTTTCCAACAAACATGATTGTTCTAAAAGGCCAAAACATAGATGTAATTTTGGGCATGAATTGGTTAGCCCAACATAAAGCTATTCTCAATACTGATCTGAGAACAATCAGGTTGAGTTATAACTAAGAAGAGATTCTTTTGTCTATCCCCGTAGCCATTCCGGCTAAACCATTGGGCAGCGTGTATGAAGCTATCATACCGGAGATCCAAGATATTACGGTAGTATGTGAGTTCCCAGACGTCTTTCTAGAAGATTTGCCTGGATTGCCACCCGAAAGAGATGTAGAATTTGTAATTGAGTTGAAGCCCGATACGACTCCCATTTCTAGAAGATCGTACCGAATGCCTCCAAATGAGCTGGCAGAACTCAAGATCCAATTGCAATATCTACTAGAGAAGGGATTCATCCAGCCAAGCTCATCACCATGGGGTTGTTCAGCCATCTTCGTCAAGAAGAAGGGCCAAACACTTCGAATGTGTGTGGATTATAGACCCCTTAATGAGGTTACTATAAAAAATAAGTACCCTCTTCCACGGATTGACATTCTATTTGATCAACTGACTGGAGCAAGGGTATTCTCCAAGATTGACCTCAGGTCGGGCTATCACCAGATCCGTATCAGGCCCGAGGATATACCAAAGACCGCATTCGCCATGCGGTATGGACTATTTGAATATTTGGTTATGTCTTTCGGACTGACGAATGCTCATGCCCACTTCATATATCTGATGAACTTGGTATTTATGCCCGAGTTGGACAAGTTTGTGGTGGTATTCATCGACGATATTTTAATATACTCCAAGGATGAAGAGGAGCATGCTCAGCACTTGCGGATTGTATTAACGCGCTTGAGAGAACATCAGTTATATGCCAAGTTCAGTAAATGCGCGTTCTGGCAGGAAGAAATTCAATTTCTGGGACATGTATTATCTGCCAAGGGGATTGCGGTGGATCCTAGCAAAGTCAAGGATATTTTGGAGTGGAAACCCCCAACCACTTTACATCAAGTCCGAAGTTTCCTTGGGCTGGCTGGTTATTACTGCCGATTCATTCCGGATTTTTCTAAGCTTGTGAAACCAATCACAAGTTTATTGAAGAATGATATTAAATTCAATTGGTATTCAAAATGTAATGAAGCTTTTGAACAATTGAAAGTATTATTAACCACTGCTCCGGTATTGGCTCAACCGGATATTAATAAGCCCTTTGATGTGTATTGTGACGCATCAGGCAGTGGTCTCGGCTATGTATTAATGCAAGAAGGCCGAGTAATAGCTTATGCTTCAAGGAAGTTACGCCGACATGAGGAACATTATCCGACTCATGATCTAGAGCTAGCTGCAGTGGTTCATGCCCTAAAAATCTAGCGTCATTATCTGTTGGGTAATATCTGTCACATTTATACAGATCATAAAAGCTTGAAGTATATCTTCACCCAGTCAGAGTTGAACATGAGATAAAGGAGATGGCTCGAGCTTATTAAGGATTATGAACTAGAGATCCATTATCACCTAGGCAAAGCCAATGTAGTGGCAGATGCACTCAGTCGCAAGGCCTCTTGCCATTGTCTAACAATGAGGACTTCTGACATTACATTATGCCAGGAAATGGAGAATCTAAACTTGGGAATGATTCAGCATGGAACTTCAAATCACTTGAAGATTGAGTCAGTCATCTTACAAAGAATAATTGACGCACAAAATAATGATGAGGGTGTGAGGCACATCCGTGAGAAAATAGAGGTCGGAAAAGCCAAATGTTTCAGAAAGGATGATCAAGGCATTGTATGGTTCAATAACCACATAGTTGTGCCAAAGAATGAAGAGCTCCGCCAGCAAATTTTGGATGAAGTGCATCTTAGTCGCTATTCTATTCATCCCGGAAGCACTAAGATGTATCATGATCTGAAACAACATTATTGGTGGACAAAGATGAAAATTGAAATCGCACGCTATGTGGCAAGATGTGCACCTGCAGACGTGTCAAAGCCATACATATGAAGACTGCTGGTCCATTACAATCTCTACCAATACCAACATGGAAATGGGAAGATATAAGCATGGACTTTATTGTGGGATTACCCAGGACCGCAAAGGGGTATGATTCTATTTGGGTTATAATTGATCGTCTTACGAAAATTGCTCATTTTCTGCCAGTCAAGACATATTACCCGGTCCTCACATATGCGGAACTGTACATCGCTCGTATTCTCAGTTTGCACGGTATTCCGAAGACTATAGTATCGGATCGTGGACCTCAATTTGTATCCAAATTTTGGGAGAACTTCACAAATCCTTGGGTACTAAATTGCTCCATAGTTCGGCCTATCATCCTCAAACAAGTGGGCAGACTGAGAGGGTAAATCAGATACTTGAAGATATGTTGCGAGCATGTGTTCTGGAGTTCCCACATAAATGGGATGATTGTTTACCATTAGCGGAGTTCTCATATAATAATAGCTATCAAGAAAGTATTAAGATGGCACCCTTCGAAGCTTTATATGGACGACGATGTCGCACTCCGTTAAACTAGGCTGAACCTGGTGAAAGATATTTCTTCAGGCCTGATATGGTAAAGGAGACAGAAGAGAAGGTTCAACGAATAATTCATAATTTGAAGAAAGCTCAAGATCGTCAGAAGAGTTATGCAGACAAGCGACGACAACCCTTGTACTTTCTAGTTGGAGATTATGTCTACCTGAAAGTTTCACCGATGAAGGGGTATCATGTTTCAGGATTAAAGGGAAGCTTGCACCCCGGTATATTGGTCCTTTTCCTGTTCTTGAACAATATGGACCAGTGGCATACCGACTTCAGTTACCTGAAACCTTGTCTGCAGTACATAATGTGTTCCACGTGTCTCAATTGAAGAAGTGTCTTCGGGTTCCCGATCGAACCGTTGTCGTAACGGATGTTGCCCTAGAACCAGACTTGACATATTCTGAGCACCCTATTCGAGTCTTGGATCAAAAGGACAGAATTACCCAAAGAAAAACTCTCAAGTTTTACAAGATATAGTGGAACCAGCATTCAGAAGATGAGGCTACATGGGAAACTCAGGACTTTTTAGAAAAGAATTTCCCAGGCTTTTTAGCGTCATGTAATTTGTAAAGTGTATACAATTGTTGTAATAAAGGAGTGAGCCCCAAACCACCCCTGCCTTGTACCAAGAATAAGGAAATAAAGACATGTCGTGTTTCCTTTTCCATTACTTGCCCTAGGACTTTTAATCTCGGGACGAGATTCTTTTATGGGGGGAAGGATGTAACATCCCTGGTGTTACTGTCACTAAAACTTGAGCATAACATCATAAGCATTGGCGTTCCATATGTTTGTTACACCTAGAGTGCATTCACTAGGCAAAAATTTCAAACAAGTTGTGTTGATATGACATTTTGTGAATCAAACCCTAGAGTAGAATACTCCACCCTGGATTGGGTTTAATAGAGCAAATAATGCCTAAACAAGAGAAAACTTCAAAAGTGTCACCATGGATGAACTTAAGTGGGATCCAAACCCTAAGAGTGCAAGAAGCCCTAATTGGAACTGTGGAAAACCCTAAACCTAAACCCTAGGGGGCTAAGTGCAAAATTAGTGCACTTTTGGACTAAAGTGTAAAAACCATGATAATAAGGTGTCCTTAGTCATATGGTTCACAATCATGAATATTTGCAAGCTAAACCCTAAATTTTGGACCTATTTGCAAAAGGACCCTATTTGAGTTCTAAAGCTAAGTCTGAAATTAAGTGTCTTGAGCTCATCTTTGTGACCTTGTAACTTCCAAACAAGAAGGATTTTGCCCTAGATAACCACATCAAAATTGTAGACCTATCAAAGGAGAATAACTTTGCTTAAGATAGTAAGCATGGTTGTTATGAAGAAATTGGAGAAAAATGCACCCAAAGTTGGGCTGTCAGGCTGTTTGGTGTCTGAATTTCAGACTAACAGTGCAACTGCAAGAACTTTGGGCACGAATTCAGGCATGATCGAGCAAGAATTTTCCTAGGGTTGCTATACCAAGATTATAGCTGGATCCTAGAGCTATAACTTTGCTAAAGAGTGTCGATCATGTTACTAAATAAAATTAAGAGAAAATTCGCCCTAAACTTTGACTATCAGGTGCACTGAATGAGGAATGGCCATGGTACAGTATCTGAAGTAGATCAGACCGCCAACTCAGTTTCTCGCCGTCGACGATCTCTCCGCCGCGATTCGTGCCGCCGCCGTTTCGATTCGTGCTCGGGTTGATCAGATAGCGCTCAAGGTCGCGTAAATGTCGTCGACGTGGATAACTCCGGCCAGTAAACTATTCCGTCTATTGTACCGCACTCGCCACGGTGTAATCGGATGAGTTCGCCGGTGACCGCCGCCTTCCGGCCTTGTGTCGCGTGTCTAGGCATCTCCACCGCATCGCCATGACCTGCTTTAGCTCTCTGTTGATCACTGGAGTGAATGCCACGGTATAGGACACCAATCCACTGCGCCAGTGAAACCCCCCCTCCTCCGACCGCCGCGCGTCATCGTTCCAATTCTCGGCCACCGCTCTCGCTTAGTATAAATTGAGCCCTCCGTAAGCTCCGCAAGATCATCACGCACCACACCACCCAATATTGCCTCCAATCTTGCAACCGAGAGCTTGAATTTCAAATTTTCCCCAAATCTGCTCTAACCCACCGCAAGAACACCCTCATCGTGGCCAGTGCAATTCAGGTCAGCTCATATCATCTGATCCCTCGTTTAAGTGTTCTCATGTGCCCGTGATGCTCGTAGACCCATCGAATTGAACTAGAAACCCACCAATGACCGGGAACGCGTTCAACTGTCCGCGACGCCCACTATCGCCGTGGCCAGAGCCAACCCGGTAACCATTCTTGGAATTGGGTTGGGGGAAACGTTCATTAGATCTCGAATTTGGTTTAGGCCAAAGAAGGCTGCCAGTCTTTGAGCAATTTGGCCGGTGCGCGTGCTCGTCGGAGCTCTGCGCGACGCCGTCTGCCATCGAGGATCTCGGCGTGTAAAGGAATAGAAACGCAGGGCTCTTCTGAAACTGTCAGTGACTCATTGCAATAGTGCAGTGAACTCGGCTCAGAATAGTCAAAACAGCGGGGGCCTCTGTGTAAGTCTGCCAGCGCGGGCGCCCGCGTTTTCCACCCGGAGTTGGGCCGCCTTGGCTGGATTCGGCCCGAGACTATTTATTCCTTTTTCTTTTTCTACCAGAGCTAAAACAATTCTAGAAAATTGTAGAAAAATGGTAAAAATGTAGGACCAATTTTGCTAGATTCCTAATTTTCTATAGAATTTAATAAAAATAGTTTTAGGATTTTTAATCTAAACAAGAAATTATAGAGTATTTAAAATAGTCTAAAACCTTGTTTCTGGATTTTTAGAAAATAGATAATGATTCCCAAAAATCCCCAAACTTTTTAGATGACCCTTATATAATATTTAGAAGCCTTGGGTAGAGTTTGGTATGATTTGGACCTTGTCTAGTACTTAGAACCCAAAACACTACCCTTGCCCTATGAACTTCACTATTGACTCCGGAAACCCTAGGTTCTTGGAGATCCGTGAAGGAAAATTGTATTCAAGACTTTAGATAATAAACCTTTATTATCTTTGCACTCTCATGAGCATTACATGAGCATTCATTATTATGTATGGTTATATTTAGAAAACGAGGAAGAAGTTGAAGTAGAAGAAGAGAAGACTTCACCACCACCACCTGAGGGACATCAGGCAGGCAGTTGTTTCTATTTTCACATCTGCGGGTCCAAGACTAGAGCTGCGGGAGGGAAGGCCCTCCATTAAAAACTTTTTAATATCTATTTGGGGAGGAGTTTTTGCCTCCCATGGTTTGTAATAATAATACTCTGCACTCGTATATTTTATCCTGGTCTGTAAATATTTAACTTTGTCCTACTTTTAAATAAAACTAAGTTATTGTAACTGTTTCCGCACTTCCGCATCTCCGATGATTTGTAATGTCTGTGTGACGGGTGAAACGCTCTTGGGAAAGGTAAGAAAAGCAGATACCAAACTTGTCAAGTGATTCAGGGGCACCTGCAGGGTTGTCTGAGGTCCGTTGGACAAGGACAACTGTAGGTGGGCCTAATGACTTGGGAGGTTCCGTCACACTCTAAGTCCCAAATCCACTCCAAGCAAATAGTGACTAGAGAGAAAGTTTTTGCTCGTGTTCTTTGAGCTCTTGTTCTTGGATCGCTTTCTTCTTCCTCATTCTTGTTCTCAATTCACTTGTAATCAAAGCAAGAGACACCAAGTTGTGGTGGTCCTTGTAAGGGGTCTAAGTGACCCGTTTGATTAAGGAGAAAGCTCACTCGGTCTAGGTGACCGTTTGAGAGAGGGAAAGGGTTGAAAGAGACCCGGTCTTTGTGACCACATCAACGGGGGCTAGGTTTGTAAGAACCGAACCTCAGTAAAACAAATCATCGTGTCATTCGCTTTATTTCTTGGTTGATTTGTTTTCACCCTCTCTTTTGGACTCGAATTTATTTCTAACGCTAACCCCGACTTGAAGTTGTGCTTAAATTTTGTGAATTTCAGTTTCCGCCTATTCACCCCCCCTCTAGGCGACTTTCACTCGGTACACAACAACTATGGCCTCTATCTCATCCAAGGAAAATATCACTTTATGGCTAGAATTGCTACCCTCTTCACAGATGGGAGGGTTGGGCACAAACTCAGAAAAGGACTCTACAACAATGAAGCAGCATGATCAGCACGAAGCATACAATAACTCAGCAAGCGTCGAGCCAGAAATCAAGTGGTCAGAACTTACCAATGGAGGAAGGATCTAGGCAGAGTAAGATTAAGGAGCACCGACATTTACAGTGGCACCCCTCAGTATCATCTCGACCTGACTCGAGATCTTTCCCTCTAAGATTGTGTCACACCCGGTTCTAGGGGCAGAGCCGGGTGCATCACATATGTGTGCTAAGATCCATTTTCCACACATATGTTGACATCACAAGTGTAATATATCAAAAGACAAAACAATAAAGGCGTAAAGAGAGCAGAGTACTTTATTACATCATCTGAATCATTGTAACTTTAACAAGTATCAACATCAAAGTAAGGCGGAATTAAATATGGGTAATCTCCCACATGAAGATGACCGACGCATCGTTAGACTCAATACTCATCGAAATCTCCATCGATATCTTCTTCATCACCCTGTGGTCAAAATATTAGCAAGGGTGAGCTCACTTATGGTCGGGGCTCAGCAAGTGGGGGAAAATTAATGCAAGTTTAACAAGGTGAGGCTAAGGTTGAGCGGTAAGCATTTTAGTTGATTAATATTTTATTAACAACACCTGTCTTACTAATAAGTGTGTATCCCAAGAATTCCCATTAAACAAAGGTATAAGAGTATAACAAAAACACTTAAGTGAAACCACTTAAGCAAACCATTGGCCGATCATCAGATCTTGATTTATTGTCCATCTTTAAGTTCAATTATCATGTGAGGGTCCACGTTGCTCTTAACAGTGAGCATGACTGACATATCAGTTTTACACTCTGCAGAGGTGGTACAACTTTACCCACAAGCCATGTATCCTATCTAGCCTGGGTTGATCGGACCCGTAAACAATACCAAGGTTAATGGATAGGGATCCATTATGAGGCTTTCACAAAATACACTTAATACAAAGCATTCTGCTAAGGTTTCCAAGTCGGTGTGGAGGCCCTCTGGGCGATGTACCTTAGCCAAGAATACATCCCCATGTTAACGTGAGCTGCCACCATTGCCGCTCCCCGTCTTGCCCATATTTCAGGTAAGGTTGCTAGGTACTAAGCATGTAAAGCTAATTACTAAAGCCAGAGCCATGATAGCACTCGTGGTTGCACTATTATCCTGGGTGGTCACTTCATGTTCCAATTAATATGAAATAATCTTGTTTAACATCGGGTTAACAGCATAATGCCAATTTCATTTCCGGAACATTAATATCAAATAATGACTGACATCAAAATTATCAAGTTGAGCGGTAGCCAAATTTTGCAAAGCATAATATTTTTCCAGGGTAATCAAGTAATATAGTTGGTAAATCTAGAAAATCCTTAATTAGGAAAATCCCATCAAATTATGCAATATATCCAAAAGGTAAATATTATTATATGCATTAATTGGGTACAAATAGAATATGCAGAGGGAGAATCCACTTGCCTTGCTCTAACGTGTCCTGCGGATCATCCTCGAACGTGTTAGGCTCATCTAACTCACAGTCCACTTCTAGCATCGATTTGTGTATCGCACATACAAAAGAATATGTACGCCAAATAAATAAACATACACCAGTACATGGGTAATCATTCACCATTACATTCACATTCATACATCACACTTATCACATTCATAAATACGTCTTAAAGCGTAAATACTTATTAATTCATTTATGACTATTACTATAAGTCATTAATGATAAAATTATGAGTAGGTGCTATAATAATAGTTTTAACTAGTATTAATATGTATTAACATTCTTTATGAACATAAAGGCTAATTATTTTCTTTATTACTAATAAATAGACTAATAGATTTTATTCCTTTTATTTCTAACTAGAATTTATGCGTATAGTAAAAAAGAGTCTACTAACATTAATATTCTACGAATCAATATAAATCACCAATTGGGCTTTTTATAACATAAATAGGGTTATTTTGTCATAAACAAGTATTTTACTAATTCTAAGAATTTAAGTGCTATACTTATGGACATATTTATTTTGGCTAGTAAAAATCTATTTTTGTTACGACTAGTGATATTCTTTTAGTTTTCTCTTTTCTTTCTAAAAGAAAGTACCATTAAAATAATCAGAGATAAATCATATAATACCTATAATTTTTATATTGCCATGAATTCTATACCATTTACTAATTTCATGTTAAGAAACACTTCTATTATCTATTAAAATGAATTTATGATTATAATCTTCCAAATAATTTTCCAACATTCCTTGTGAACAAAATTAACTATAAAATTACCTATCTAGTGTTTTTATCAACAACATGTGTCTACCAATTCTTGTCATACTTCTCTCTAATCTAACATTCTAAACGTCATCGTAAACAAATAACATGAATAATCACGGTGCACTAATTTATCGCATATATCTACCAAAAATCCATAGCGCAGATACGCGTGAATTCTGAATCACCACATGCTCATATTACAACACAATAATTATAAAATTCACAAACTGAATCAAAAATGATTTCAAAAATACATAAAAATAATTTTGGATTGTCTTCAACCTCGCGGCAAACGGTGGACGGGCTTGGGCGTGCGTCTAGGCGAAGGCTTGGTACGACGGTTGGCGTAGCTCGAACGGGGCTCGAGCGCGTCTCCAGTGACCGAACAGTGAGCGGCGAGGCACGACAGCGAGTTTCGGCGGTCGGCGGCTATGGTTCGATGGCAGGCAATGGAGCGAGAGAGAGAGAGAGCGTGAGAGACTTGGGCGAGCTCGGGCAAGGAGAGAGAGCTCCATGGCTCGGTTTGTATAGGAGGGAGGAGAGAAGAGAGGTCGCCGGGGAGAGAGGAAGGGGCGGCCGAGGTCTTCAAGGCCATTGATGTCGTTGGTTTGAATGGAGAAGAACATGGGGAGGGAGAAACGGAAGCAGTGAAGCTCCATTAACGTAGAGGAAGAACGGTCGCGGGCGGCTCGGTCGGGTCGCCTGGGCTCGGCATGGGGCTCGGCCGCGGGGTCGGCGGGTTGGCCGGGTCGCGGGGCTGCTCGGCTCCTGGCGTGGTCGGGCGCGTGGGCGCGGCTCGAGGGCTTCGGTCGGGCGCGCGGGTGCGGGGTCGCGGTGTCCTAGCTTCCTGGCGGCGCGCAGCTGGGAGGAAAGGGGAGGCAGGGAAGGGAAGGAGAGAGGGGCCGGGTGGCGCTGGTGCGTAAGAGAGAGAGAAGGGGGGAGAGGCAAGCAGGGGGCAGCGGCGGCTAGGAGGAGCCAGGGGAGGGCACGCGCTAATGGGCCCTAGTGGGCCTTAGGGTTAGGGATTATATTAGGGTTTTTCTTTTTTCTATTTCTTTTCTAATTTCAAAATATATTTTTACCCAAAAATTCATAATAATTATACCAAAATTATTTATAAATATTTTATTTTTGGGACTAATAATTATTATATTATTTATTTGGATTTTCATTTAAGAAGAAATGCTATTAAATATCCACAAATCAATCATGAGCAATCAAAAATTATTCCAAATGCAAATAAATAACCAACAATTGAATGAAAAATTTATTACCATAATTACCGTTAATAACTAAATGCATTATGTTTAGTTGATGATTTTTATAGTGTTACAGATTGGCTTGTTGATCACTCGGGAAGGATCTCTGACCCTAGTATACACATATGCAGTGTGAACCTTGTCTTTGAGAGGTTGAATATTCTTGAAAACAAAGTCGATCACCACAGCTTCGATAGTCTGGCCTCTGTCTTTTAAAACAACAATTTCAGCCATCAAGACCTTCGTCTCCGCAACTTCAGAGTCGGTTGGGGCCTCTATCCAACTTGGCACACAAACATCCGGTTGTCTTCCAGAACGAGCAGGCAAGGACTTGTTGTGATTCTCCATAGTGAACCACTCAAAGTGCCATCCTTCGATGCTATCCTTCAGGCGATATCTAGGTATTCAACTTTCCTACCCTGCCGAAGTTCAAGGCTAGCCCCACCAACTACTTGATGTTGTCCACCAACCATCCCTGGCTTACAATGGTATAGATATTTCCACAGTCCAAAATGTGGGTTAATTCCAAGGTAAGCTTCACAAATATGCACGAAGATGGAGATTTGGAGAACGGAATTGGGGTTCAAGTGAGTCAAATTGAGAGAATAGAAATCAAGGAGGCCACGGAAAAGGGGGGAAACAGACAGACCCAGGCCCCAGATCAAGAAAGGAAAGAAAACCACATACTCATGGGTATCCTCCATGGGCACGATAATTCCTTGCCAAATATGCCAAGAACTCAGTTCCTTCGAGGGAAGAAAACCAATTTCGACTAGATGGAGCAAATCCGATTCAAAGACAATAGAAGCATATTTACGCAGAAGGGGAGCTGGTTGTTGGGATCAATAGGGGATGATGACAGCAATGCCCCATTGCTTCTTCCTGGGCACCATGAGACCACATGAGAGCGTGAAATCGAACGAAGACTCACCAAGGCACGAGAATTTCATAAGGGAGAGTTGCGGTGAAAGAACAATGTTAGGGTTTGCCTACCAGAAACTGTCAGACAACGGGTGTGTATAGACGTGTCCACTGCAGACCTGCCACAAGTGCCAGTACGAGGGAAATAGATTTTTTAGATCGAAGGGAGTAATGCTAAGTCAAACAACCTAAGTCAGACAGGATAAGTCAGATGAGCTAAGTCGGACGGGTTCAGTCGGATGAACTAAGTCGGACAGAAAACACACTTCTACGCAGAATCAGTCGGGAGAGACTAGTCGGGACACAGGAAATCGAACAAGGCAAGGAACTCAGTACCCGTAATCAAACTTCAAATGTAGAGCGACACCGAAGGAAACTTAATTTCATAGATAGATAAAGCTAGCTGGCTTTATTCACATAATCTGGACACTACCGGAATTCGGCTCTTTGCCGAGTGCTTTTTGTCGGGCACTCGGCAAAGTCCTATTCTCGGTAACGACCACGTTAACCGAGAGTAGGACCCTCGACACAGGAAGACACTTGGCAAAGATCTCTTTGTCGAGTGCGAAACACTCGGTGAACGACGACGCTCGGCAAAGGGCCGTCAGCAGTCATCTATAGGTGACGGTCGTTACCTTTGCCGAGCACCAGGCTCTGGCACTCGGCAGAGAAGCTACTTTACCGAGTGTTGCAAGCCCGACACTCGGCAAACTTTGCTTTGCCGAGTTCCTTCCTTGGACACTTGCAAACTATATTTTTCTTTTTTTCTTTTTCTGAAGTGTCCCAATCCTTTGGGACTCAAATGTGATACAATTACTAGTCCCAAGAGGCTAGTAAACACATTCATTTCTTCAAATAGTATAGATTCTCGAATAATAGTTATTAAAATACCAAAATACAAGCTCTAGCGAGCTTGGAAACATAGCACGGAGGAAGATCAACTAGCCCAAGCCACAGGAAGACTAGGTGCAGACACAACCCCCTTCTAGTCGAACATAGTAGAAAAGAAGTCTTCAGCTGCTGAAAAACATAGATAAATCTGGGTGAATACACTAGGTATTCTGCAAGCTCATCCCGCCCGTAAAAAGAGAGTCCTATGTGATACATATTTGGTGTGGTGGAGTTAAAGTCACTAATTTCTTTTTCAGAGAAGGGTGATACTTGATGTTTTACCCAAAAGAGAGGAGTAGCACATTTTCACACTCAACCACCACTGAGCTTCCTGCTTCCGTGGCATTTCTTTTATTTCCTAAAACACCCACACACTTGCCCTTTTTACAAAGAACACAACACTAATTGCCATACCACACAAGACTCGTCCATACTAGTGGACACGGACTATTCGAATAGGTTTCAAACTCTGCGCAGAGGTGTACACTTTACCCACTAGTCCGGCTCTGCGGTCTCATGGCCAATGAGACCCAAATCCGAAACTCTTCCCTTCCTTGCATGTCCTTACCTTAACGATTATATCGGAAGGAGTCAGGCCACCACCATGCCCAAACCAGACAAAACATTCCGCTTCCTTATCCTCTCAGTGCTCCCCAGCCATCATAACCCTGGGGTTCAGACCGTACAAGTTCAGATTGAGTGACTACCCATACAGTCTCGAGTGGTTGTACTTGTCATGAGTACATGTAGTGAAGGATGACAAACCGGTCCTTATATGAGGGGACGATCCTTCATGCTCACACCTAACCCGGCTGAGCTAACACCTGAGGCCCTCCCCTAAACCATGGAGTCCCTGATCATCCCACTCAGTTGGTGATAAGGGTGAATACCCTTCATCATACACTTCATTGAAAACATTTCTCTATTAGGAAAAACCAATATTGCCTCAACCCACATTTTCGTACCCAAAAGATATTCTTAAATGTAGGCCATCACTCGACTCACAATGCATAGAACCCAACCCATAATCCCAGCTTAGGCAGTGGTAGAAAGAGTAGGTAATTTATGCATCAAAGGAAGAATGGACTTGCCTTCATTGAAGCTCTCTTGGCACGAAAGATCTATTTCTAGGAGGTCGGGCTCCTGCCCTTCTTCTAGAGCTACGATTTCCGGAGGGTCGGATCCCTCTTCGCCTTGCAAAAACAGACAATGAACAATACATCAAACATTGTTGGCTAAATAAAGTGTGCCAAGTTATAGGTGTTATTAATTTGTGACTTAGGGAATATTTGGACAATTTTTGGTGCATAAAATATCAACATGAGTGTTTATTTATATATGAAAATGGGAAAAAGGGGAAAAGGAAAAACAATTCCTGGTTAAGCGAGACGGAGGGTTTCGGCCCAGTCGAGCGCGCGGGCGAGCCGGTCCAGGTGGCCCACGAGTGCGAGAACGGCGCGGGCGGACGCGGGGACGGCGCCATGGGCGCAGGCCCACGTGCCAGCGTAGGGGAAGGGGAAACAACGTTAGGGGGGAGAGACGGGGGTCCGCCCGGGGGGAAGAACCGGTCGCCGGAGCTCGACGGCGGTTATCCGCCGGTGGCCCGGTTCTGGGTGGTCGGGGAAGTGGCCTAACACGGGCAGGGGTAGGGGTCATGGCGGTGGGGTCAATTTGGCCGGTGGGGGCTTGGGTTGGCCTATCCATGGTGAGGTGGTGGGCTCCCGCGGCGGCGAGGTCGCCGGAGAGGCTTACGGGGCGGGATAGGTGAGGGAGGAGAGCGCGATGTGTTTGTGAAGAGGTGGTGAAGTTCGTGAACTATATTAATTTGACTAAGCCACCGGAGAGGGGAGGGGGAAGCTCATCGGAGAGGAGGGAGGGGATGGAGCCGAGCTTGATTGGGTCCAGGGGAGGGAGTGGCCGAGGCCGGTGCGGGGAGACGTGGAGCTTAGGCGGTCCCTTTTATAGGCGCCCGGGGAAGGAAACGACCAAAAGCCAGCTAGCACCGGCGAGGGGCATAGCGGCAGCGATGATGGCACACAACGCCGGGGATGAGACCGCTCGGGGCAGGCTGTCGTGTGAGAGTGCTTGCACAGTGCACAGGGAGGGCGAAGCGGTGCCTAACTCCACTGGAGCGGGAGTAATGGCGGTGAGAGGGAAGGGTGGCGGCCGGTGGGGTTCACGCCGGTGAAGTCACGGGCGGGGATGAAAGGGCTGACAGGCGGGGCCTGTCTGCCAGTGGAAGAGCGGGCGCGAGGGAGAGGGGCGGGCGTGGCTGACGGGTGGGGCCAGGCGGTCAACAAAAGAGGGGAGAGCGCGACGCGCGTGGGAGGGGGAGCTTGGGCCGGATCCGGCCCAGTTGAGAGAGGGGGGATTTTCCTTTTTCCTTTTCTTCTTTTTATTTTCTCTTTTCCTTAATCCCTTTTCTCCTTTAGACAAATATTCATCTATATTTCTTAGGTGCCAAAATGAAATACTCTATGTGAAGTGTTACTAGCAATCATGGTGTATGCATATGATGAATAAAATGCTTCATGAGATGAAGTCTTATTAGAAAATAATGGGGGGGTTAGGAGTTTAGGGTTTCTAACCTTGGGATCAAAAAACTGGGATGTTACAGACCTACCCCACTTAAAGGAATCTCGCCCTCGAGATTTAGGCTGGGTTTGAGAAAAGTTAAGGGTGTTCCTTCCTCAATGAGTCCTCACTCTCCCAAGTAGCCTTCTCTTCTCCTTCTGTGCTCCACTGGACTTTACAGAGCCTTACTTCTGAGTTTTGGGTCTTTCGAATGGCTGAGTCGAGAATCTTCGCTGGCTTTTCTCAGTACTGCAGATCTTTCTGAATCTGAACTAACTCCTCTGCGATGTGACTCTCTAGTACTTTTAAGCATTTTCAGAGCTGAGATACATGAAAAACATTGTCGATATCTGACATGGATTCTGGCAACTGAAGTCGGTAAGCTACTGGCCCTATTCTGCCGATGATAGGATAGGGGCCGACGAATCGCGGGGCTAGCTTCCCTTTTACTTGGAATCCTTTGACTCTACGCATTGGGGAGACTTTGAGGAAGACAAAATCTCCTTCCTTAAAACTGAGTTCTCTTCTCCTGTTGTCTGCATAACTCTTTTGCCGACTCTGGGCTTCGAGTAGTCTCTTGCGGATCAGAGCAACTTTCTCTTCTGCCTCTTTGACGAAGGCGGGTCCTTCTAGGGTCTTTTCCCCTATGTTTGACCACATCATAGGGGTTTGGCATCTCCTTCCATACAAGGCTTCGAAGGGTGACATCTTGATGCTGGCCTGGTAACTGTTGTACGAGAATTCTGCATATGGCAAACTGGACTCCCAGTCTCTGTCGAAGGTCAGCACACAGGCTCTCAACAAATCTTTGAGGACTTTGTTGACTCTTTCGTCTATCCATCTGACTGGGGGTGGTAGGCTGTGCTGAAATCTAGCTTGGTGCCCATAGCTTCCTGAAGGCTCAACCAAAATTTCGAGGTGAATTGCATTCCCCTGTCTGACACTATTCTTCACGGAATGCCAGGACGTCTTACTATTTCTTTGAGATATATCCGAGCGAGGGTGGCTCCTCTGAAGGTAGTCTTTACTGGAATGAAGTGAGCTACCTTGGTAAGATGGTCAATTATAACCCAGATAGAATCGTTCCCTTTTTGGGTTCGGGGCAGTCCGATTACGAAGTCCATGCCTATTTCTTCCAATTTCCATTTGGGCACTGGAAGGGGTTGCAGTAGGCCTGCGGGCCTCTGATGTTCTGCCTTAGTTTGTCGACAAGTATCACACCGGGCCACATACTAAGCTATTTCCTTTTTCATTCCTCTCCACCAGTATCTGGCTTTGAGGTCTAGGTACATTTTGGTAGACCTTGGATGGATAGAATAGGCTGAGTTGTGGGCTTCATCTAGCAGGATTCCTTGTGCCTCTTCCTTCGGTACACACAGACGGTTTCTAAACCAAAGGGTCCCCTTTTCATCTGTCCTGATATCCAGGAGTTGTTCTTTGCTAGCCTTTTCTGCAAGTCCTGTCATCTCGGCGCCCAAGCGCTAAGCTTTGCGAATGAGTTCTTCCAGCATCGGTTTAACTTCTAAACTACCATTTTTCTCCCAAACAAGAATTCAGGTGAGTCGATTCTCTCTTCCAGTCTTCCAGGAAGTTTGTTGCTTTCGTCCCGAAAGGTTTCCGGCTGAGGGCGTCAGCCACTACATTTGCCATTCCTGGGTGGTAGTGGATTTCAATGTCATAATCCTTAATTAGCTCTAGCCATCTTCGCTGACGAAGATTGAGATCTGGTTGGGTGAAGATGTACTTCAGACTCTTGTGATCTGTGAATATGTGACATTTGTTCCCAATCAAGTAGTGTCTCCATATTTTAAGAGCATGCACCATGGCTGCTAATTCCAAATCATGGGTTGGATAATTCTGCTCACGAGGTTTGAGTAGGCGAGATGCATAGGCGATGACTTTCTCATTCTGCATTAGCACACATCCCAAACCTTATCTTGAAGCATCACAGAAGAAGACAAAACTTCGGTGGATATCTAGCAAGGTCAGTACTGGGGCGGTTGTGAGTTTCTTCTTTATGACTTGGAAACTTTCTTCACACTTTAGGGTCCACACAAATTTGTTGTCATTCTTGAGGAGTTTGGTCATGGGTCTTGCAATGCTGGAGAATCCTTTGATAAAATGGCGGTAATATCCCACCATTCCCAAAAAGCTTCGCACTTCACTAACGTTGGATGGATGCTTCCATTAGGATACTGCTTCTACCTTGGATGGATCCACTTCTATCCCTTCTGCAGTCAAGATATGCCCGAGGAAGGCTATCTTTTTCTAACCAAAATTTGCATTTACTGAGCTTGGCGTAGAGTTGATGTGCTCTAAGCCTTCCGAGGACAATCCGGAGGTGACGTTCATGATCCTCGTGATTCATAGAGTAGATGAGGATGTCGTCAATAAAGACTATGACAAACTTATCCAGCTCTTCCATAAACACTTTGTTCATAAGATTCATGAAGAAGGTGGGTGCGTTGGTTAGTCCAAAGGGCATCACGGTAAACTCGTACTGACCATAACGGGTAACAAAGGTTGTCTTCTGAATGTCCGCTTCCTTGATTCTTAGTTGATGGTATCCTGATCTTAGATCAATCTTGGAGAAATACTTGGCCCCTTGAAGTTGGTCAAAAAGGTCATCAATCCGAGGTAGTGGATACTTGTTCTTGATTGTAACTTCATTCAAGGATCTGTAATCAATGCACATTCTCAGGCTCCCATCCTTCTTAGTGACAAACAATACTGGTGCTCCCCAAGGGGATGAGTTAGGACGAATATACCCTTTCTGTTGAAGTTCTGCGATCTGAAGCTTTAGTTCTGCCAATTCTGTGGGAGCCATGTGATATGGTCTCTTTGCGATTGGTGCGGTGCCTGGGAGGAGATCAATGTAGAATTCTACCTCTCTTTCTGTAGGCATTCCCGTCAACTCTTCAGGAAATACACCCATGAATTCTTCTACCACAATTATACTTTCTGCTGCTAGGCTGAACACCATGGGATCTTCGATTGGTGGCTTAGCTTTACACGAAACTGATTTTCCTTGTTGGTCAGTGAGAAGAATAGTCTTATCTACGCAGCTTATGATGCCATTGTGCTTGGTCAACCAATCCATTCCTAGGATCACTCTCTTGATTTATGAGGAGTTTGTTATGAGTCACCACAACAAAATTTTAGAGCTACTATAGTAGAACAAATTTATATAAGGAACCCAGCCCTAAAACTATTTGGAGCTTAGTGTAAAATGTCTCCCAACTTGTGCTGTCAGACTAGGGTAACACTAAAACTAAGAAACAAGTGACATTTCTCCAAGGTTGGAGCTAATTCGTGCCTGATCCACGAGGTCAAGGACTATGATCATTATAAAAAAGTTGTAGCCCTTACATTGGGGAACAAATTCTTTATACTGAGTTGGACCTAGTAGTGTACAAAAATTGGAGGAAAACACCCCCAAAGTCGGGCTGTTAGGTGCTTTCAAAGGAGCATTCATCATGTACAATGTCTGAATAAGATCAGAGATGAAGTGCATCTCACTGCCGGTGATCGGGCGCGGTGATTCGGGCTGGCCGCCGTGATTCATGCTTGATTCAGAAGGGATGTTACCACGAGGATGAAAAGATCAGAGGGGGAGTGGATTCAGCCGTTCTCGCATATCCACTTGCCCGCGACGTGGCCGCGCGACCGTCGCCTTCATTACCGTCGTTTTCCACGATTGTGCCATGCCATACGCCATCGTACCACATCACAGTAAGTCGTGGTGGACGACCAATTACTGCCCTGAGCCCTTACCCCATTGAGTGCCACGGTTGACGAGCTTCGGTGACTCACCCTTCACTGTCGTGAACCCATCTTCGTCCAAAAACTCATAGCACCTGTAGCCGACCTCTATAAATTGAGTGCCCTCCATATTCCACCCTCTTGTTACGCGCCCAGTGCACCACTCCTCACCTCAATCCATCCACCGTAGCCCAAGAATTTGGGATTTCCCCAAATCGGTCGTCGTCGCCGCCGTGAGGCATCACGCCGTGGCCAGCGATTCTCAGGTCAGTTCATGCCTCCTGGGTTCATGTTTTAGCATTCCTTACTGCTAGTGATGCTCCCGGTCTTGCACAATTGAACGCTACCGCGCCGTAGCTTAGGGAATGCCGCGTCGTTACCCGAGAACACCGCCGTGGACATTCCTCATGTCGACCGGCCGTTCCGGGTTGCCTCCGTCCAAGTTTGCGCAAGCACCATAGTCCTAGTAGGTCACTGATTCATTCTGAGTCCTTGGATTGAATGCGTTAGACTTGTGTAAACCGGAACGGGCTCGTCGGAGATTTTGCTCCGCGGTTGTCGCGGACAGACATGAATTAGTGGCGGACTAGTCAAATTAAACCTATGAATGTGTTCGGGTGGCATCGTAGATCGAGCTCGTGTACTCGACACCATCGGAACAGGTCACCGTTGGCGAGTACACGCGATTCCGGCCATGTGTTCGACGTGGCACTCATCAGGGGACTCAAGTTTATAAATGAAGCAAAGGGGAAGGGTTTAGATGGGTTGTCATTGACACATGAGAATAGTACTAGAGGGCACTTCACGGTTGTTTGAAACCCTAAGGACCCCGACGCAAACTGACCAACGCGGGTATGGGCGCGCTCGGATTCTGCGTGGGTTTGGGCTTGTCGGGCCGAATTCAGCCCGGTACTATTCATGTTTTTATTCTTTTCTTTTTACTGTTAGCCTAGGAAATCCATCAAAAATAGCAAGAAACTAATAGAACTATGTGACCAATTTTGTTAGATTCCTAAAATCAAGTAGTATTTAATAAAAATAATTTCAAGATTTTTATTTCAAACCTGAAATTATGTAGCATTTAAAGGTGCTTAAATAAAGTCTTTTAGAATTTTAGAAATAGTTTAGTACTTATAAAAATCATAAAACTTTTTAGGTTGGCTTAATATGATGGTCAGAGACCCTGAGTGAAGTTTGAAATGGTTTGGGCACGGTTTGACCAGAAAACCCAATAACTAGCTTCATAGGATTAATCATTTAATACTAATCCTAAAGGAACACCTAACAAGTAAATCTTAGTGATTGATTTGTACCATGAAGAAAAGTTGTATTCAAGGCGCAACTTACTATATTTCTATTGTATGATTGCATAATCATGACATAGCTCTGCCACATGCCTCATCATGGGTAAGTGCGAACACAAGGTTGACTTGTCCCTTGTGGTTTGGGTTGATGATGAGTGATTGTCAATGGGTAGCACTCTGGGGTAGTCAGTGGATTGACCAGAGTGTGAGATTATGCTTGTGCAACCATATCGGTCAACTTGTGGTGTGCAGGTGAGGAGCACAGGAACGGTGGTTGATGGCTGATGTGAAGGTCATACGGGCTCGTGCTGATGGACCGGGAGCGGTGAAGGGCGAGTGTTGGGTCTTGACTGACGGATCAGAGCAGCCAGGTGACCAACTATGGTGGCTAACACCTGGGACACACACTTGTGCGAGGACGTGGTGGAGTGGACCGTGTTGCCGGCATGGTCGAGGACTGGCGGGACACACGTCTGATCGTGAAGGACGTGCACGAGGTGCGGTGCTCACGGCAGGTTTGGTGGTTTGGGTCTCAAAACCACCCAACGCTACGGATGGCGGGTTTTGCTGAGTTTGGGCCTCAAAACTCGGCGGTGGCGGTTCCGGACGGAACCGGTGGCGGCACGCGGCATGATCGCGGAGGGTGCATCAAGGCGAAGCAACTCCGTGTGAAGGACGTGGCCGTTGGATCGAAAACCTAGGAGTTGGTCCATTTCGCCCCCGATGGAGTGGATAGGCTCTATGTAAATAGGGGTAGTTTAGGAAGTGAGAATAACCCTCTATAAATAGAGGGGAGGGCTGGTTGGTTCAACATCCCTTGGCTCCCATTTGTTTTGAGCACTCATTCTAGAGCTCCTAGTTTTCTCTCTAAGTAGACACCAGTTGAGCCGAGGTTTCCGCAGTGATTTTGTACTTCGACTGTGTTCTAGATTTTCATGTTTAATTAGAGAAAGGGTCGCCGGTCCGGCCCACAGGGTTCTTTGGCTTTAAATCTCAGTTTGTACCCTTGCTGAAATTTCTGAAGTTTCATTGTCTTGGTTACTCCTTTTCCCGATCTTGTGTTGTCGGTGAAAAACTTTGATTCCTTTGAGAGGATTTGGTTTGGGGATTGTTCGGTGGTGAGTTGCACTCTTCGGACAACTGCATACACCTATTTGTTGCAGATTTTGGTAGCAATTTGAGAAAAACTCAGGTTGAACTCGTTTCTAGAAAACCCCAACAAAACCCCAATTTCTGCTGTATTTTTAAATCTGCAGGTGATTCACAAGTCGGATTGAGCTCAAAATTTGGGGAGATCTTGCAACGATATTTGGTCAGGTGTGTGTAAAATTTCATATTAATCGGAGTTCGTTTGGTTCAGTTTTGAAATCAAGAACAGGTTTTCGTACTGCTGAAAACATCACTTGTTGACGATACTGTATTGGACCGTTTTGGTCTTTTTGGTGTCCGATTTGCGATCCGTTTGTTTTGCTGGTCTCATGTGAGTATTAGGAACATTTTGTAATCATGAGATCAGTCATTCACTGATGTGTTTATGGTGTGTTCACTTACTTCATCTCAATTGAAGTAAAGTGTTAATTTTCAGTGTTTGGAGACAAAAATCCAATTGACTCCCATTCACCCCCCCTCTGGTCGCCTTACCGGTCCTGCTTGGTATCGGAGCCGATTAAGGATTTCCCTTCCCTAATCGGTTCGAAATCCACGTAGGCGACATGGAACGAGGTGTTGGCAAACCTCCGTTCTTCGATGGGACCAATTACCCGTACTGGAAGATTCGCATGTCTGCGTATCTTCAGAGCATCAGTTACCGGGTTTGGGAAATTTGCCTCGATGCGATTTTCGATGCTACAAGTGACCGGATCACTCCAATTCAAATGGATTTCCATGATTCGAACAACAAAGCTTGAAACGCTTTGTTCTCGTGTCTCTTGCTTGGTGAGTTTGAGCGAGTTGGACATCTGACTATGGCTCATCAGATCTGGTCTATCCTTGAGAGATTCCATGAGGGCAATGATCATGTGAAGACCAGACTGTTTGAGACGTACAAGCGAGAGTACGAGAACTTCACACAGTTGGCTGGAGAGACCATTGATTCCATGTTCTCCAGGTTCCAGTCAATTGTGAACAAGATGTGTGCCAACAAGGCACAGCTACCCTATAGTGATCATGAGAGAGCGCTGAAATTACTACATGCTCTAGATCAGAGGGTTTTGGAGGTGAAGGTCTTGGTGATCATCGAGTCGCCCAACTACGAGACTCTCACCATGGATGAGCTCTTCAGCAAGCTCAAGTCCACAAAGATTGACCACCAGACTTGGGCCAAGATTGAGAACCCTAGTGCACCCACCATGGCCCTAGTCTCTGGAGGTGGTTCTGCTTCTAACTCCTCACCTGCTATGTTTGCACTATCTTCTTTGTTGTCTATTACAGAGGAGCAGGTGGAGAGCCTTGGGGATGAGGAGCTGGCACTTGTGGCCAGCCGGTTCACGAGGTACCACAACAACCATATGAGTCGGCGGTGTGGCGGGTCCAAGGACGGATGCTACAACTGTGGCGATCCCGACCACTTCGTTGCCAGCTGCCCCAAGAAGGGCAAATGGAGTCTGGCCTGCGCGACCATCACTCTGGTCGGCGCAAGGGCAAGTACTCCTCCGGCAAGTACAAGTCCAAGGGAGGATTCAACAAGGAGGCACTCAAGAAGAAGTACCTTCAGAAGGCAAAGATCAAGGAGCGTGCCTTCCTCGCCTCCCTCAGCGACCTCGACCACGACTTCGACGATGTTATATCTTCCTTGATCGACGAGGAGACTGAGAGGCGGGTTGAGGACAAGCTGAATGGGCTGTGCTTCATCATTGACACCGCATGAGACTTCTGCACCATGGCACTTGGTGAGGACGCGGTTGGCACCAGCGACGACAAAGACATCGGCAACGACACTACTTCTGAGGTACTACCTTACGCCGATGATCTTGCCGCTGAGATAGAAGAGCTGAACGCTGCTTTGGCTAGTCAGGATTGAAAGGGAAATAGGGTCAAACCGTTTCCTAATTAATTTTGGTGGTTGAATTGCCCAACACAAATAATTGGACTAACTAGTTTGTTCAAGATTATACATTTTACAGGTGCCAAAGGTTCAACACAAACCAATCAAAAGAACAAGTTAGGTCTCAAAAGAAAGGAGCAAAAAGGTAACCGAAGGCTGCCCTGGTCTGGCGCACCGGACAGTCCGGTGTGCCACCGGATAGTGTCCGGTGCACCAGGGTGCTTCAGCTCGAACTCTTCACCTTCGGGTTTCCCAGGAGCCGCTCCGCTATAACTCACTGGACTGTCCGGTGCACACCGGACTGTCCGGTGCACCAGCGGAGCAACGGCTATCTGCGCGCAACGGTCAACTCTGCAAAGTGAACAGTGGAATTCAGATGTCAGATCAGCAAGTCAGAGGGGCACTGGACTGTCCGGTGCCACAAGAGGACAAAGCCTCCAACGGTCGACCAGCTCCAAGCCCTAACGGCAGGATGACGTGGCGGCGCACCGGACACTGTCCGGTGCGCCCTTCGCCAGCACACATCACCAACGGCTAGATTTTGGTCGGTGGCTATAAATACCACCCCAACTGGCCACTTCAAAAACGGGGAGCCCCAGCAACATTCCAAGTCATCTAGTTGACATACTCAAGCCCTCCCAACCACATATATTCATTGATCCATCCTATACACAAGATTTAGACCACTACAACCAAAACAAGTGCCACAAAAGAGAGAGCAAGCAAAAGAGAGCTGCTCATTTGAGTTGAGCACTAGTGCCTTGTGAGATTCATTGAGAGATAGTGTGTGCTACATCTTTGTGTTCATTTGTGCGTGGAGTATTGACTCCCATTGAACTTCCTCCAAAGTATTGGAGGCCTTGTAAAAGCTAGCAAGAGACACCAAAGAGTGTGGTGGTCCTTGCGGGATCGAGAGTGATCCTTGAGAAGAAGAAGAGCTCGCCGATCCTTGGGTGATCGGTGGAGAGAGGGAAAGGGTTGGAAAAGACCCGTCCTTAGTGGACTCTTCAACGGGGACTAGGCCTTCAAGGGCCGAACCTCGGTAAAACAAATCATCCGTGTCCATTGTGTTTATTGCTTGTGATTTGTTTATTTTCCCTTCCTCTAAGTTTTCTTGCGCTATTCTTTGTCAATATTATTTGGTGTTGCTTCAAGTTAAATTCTCATTTAGTGAAGGAACACTTCGCAAGAAAGTATTGCTCTTCCCATCTAAGCCTTCTTGCTTTATTATTCATATACCTATTAGTTGTATTGATTATCAATTGCTCATTATTTCAAAGCAACATTATTTACAAGCAAAGAACTTAGTTTTTATACTCCGATAATTATATATCTTGTTCTAACCACTAATCGAGGGATCTAGTTGGGGGATAAAGTTTTAATTTTCAGGTTTCGCCTATCCACCCCCCCTTTAGGCGACTTTCAATTGGTATCAGAGCAAGGCACTTCATCTTGAGTCTAACAACTCGAAGTGATGACTCATAAAAGATCCCAAAAGAAGAAGAAGACCAAGGAGAACATGGAGGTAACTCTTGAGATATTACTTTCCGATTGTTCTAATTATGATTCATGGTCTACTAGAGTGATAAATGCTTTTAGAACCGTAGATCCACAATTAGAACAAATTTTAGACAAGAGTATTATTCCTCCTAGTTATGATAGGGAAAATGCTTCTGAGGAAGATCAAAGATGTATTTGCTTAAACTATCTAGCTTATGACATCTTAAGTAATTCTCATAGCAAAGAAGATTATCATGCCTTCATAATGAATTATAGTGAATCTATTCGTGATGCGCATGATATTTGGACTAGAATTAAAACTAAATTTGATGAGTCCAAACATGATATTTCATTTTGTGCTTCTACTTCCTTTGGCCCTTGTGATACTAACCCTTGCAAGGAAGAAGAAGAAAATGAACGATGGAGACCAAACGATGAATCCACATCTCCAAAAGGTTTGTCTTCCCATTTCGATTCCCACATATGTTGTGTGGCTAATGAAAATGATAGCGGAAGCACTAATGAGGATGAGGAGGAAGAAAGAAGCTTCATGCAACTCTACGCTCGCCTAAGCCAAGAAGATAAGGTGGTCATGCTCAAACTTCTAGAAAGAGCGAGAGAGCAAAGCGAAGCTCGTCAAAGGCTAGAAAATGTTCTCTCCATGAAAATGCTACACTTTGACGAGTTGGCTAAAGAACATGAGGAGCTAAAGTGCTCTCATGTTGATTTGGTCCAAAGGTATGAAACTATTTCAATTGAGCAAGATAACGCTTTACATTGTATCTCTCAATTAGTAAATAGGAATGCCTTGCTTAAGGACCAAGTAGAAAAGCTAAAAGTGGAAATCTAGCTTTTCAAGAAAAATATGGTATGCTTCTCTACTCTCATGAAAATCTTATGGATGATCATATCATATTAAATATTGCTCATGAGGTTGTGATAGAAAACTTAAAATCCCAACAACCTCACTCATGCACATGTATTCAAATTGAAACTACATTACCATGTGCTAATGCTTGTTGTCCGTCGACAAGCAAATCTTCCTTTGAGCTGGAATTTGCTGGAACAAACCATGGTACATATCAAAAGCTCAAAGAAGAAAATGAGAGGCTAATAAGGAGCTTGACACAACTAAAAGGGAAATGCATTGCTCAACCTTCTCAAGATAACCGTGATCACATGGTGAAAAAGCTTGAGACGGGAACAACCGTGGCATGCACTAAATCCCTTGAAGAAAATGTCAAGGACTTGAGGATTGCCAAGAGGAGGGAGCAAAAGAAGAAAATCAATACCTCCTCCAAAAGCCTCAACCATGCCTCCATAAAAGGTAACATCCAAGGTAATAATCAAGTCACACTTCATACAAATAGAAATAAGAAGTGTAGTGAATGCTTTGAAAAGGGGCACTTGATTAGATCATGTCCCTATATTAAAAATGGATTGATTATTAACAAGGATGATAAACTTTGTTTTAAATGTTCAAAGAAGGGACACTTTATTAAATCTTGTCCCCATTTGAAACAAAAAGGCATAATGTTAGAAAAGAAAATATTCACTAACCATGTAGCAAGAAAGAAACAAATAAAGAAGAAATCTTCAAGACTTGAAGATCGCCTTTGCTACATATGCCGAAAGAAGGGACACCAATGCAAGGATTGTCCCATTGGTAACAATCCCACCTCTAGCTTGTCAAATATTTCTCATGTAACTAGGCAACCCAAAATTGCAACTTGTGTTAGAAAGGTAATGAGTTTACCAAGTGCTAACACAAAGGACTCTTGGGTTCCTAGATCTTTGTTGACTAACCTTGATGGACCCATCAAGCGATGGGTACCAAAATATACTTGACAAGCTTTACAGGAGAAGGAGATGATATGAAGCTTTAGGGTGCTTGAGAGAGTCAATTCAATTCTTATTAACTCAAGCTATCAATCTTCAATGATCTACATATTCAAGATTGACCCAAGGTTATTTCAAATTATCATGTCTAAAACTCATATCATCTCGAGAAAGATATTGATGTTGTAGGAAATAAAGAATTATTCTATGCGGAAAAATCAAGGCCTACAACATGGAGGAAAGCCAAAGGATGGTAACACTTATGTTTTTAAGTGCAAACATCTTAAATTATGATTTCTCATGTGTCTTGTGTAGTCACATAGAAAAAGAAGCACTTTAAATGTCTTTATAATTATGTCACCATTCTTTGGAGAAATTCCTCTCAAATGGTAGATTGCATATTCATCAGTTCTATTCTATGGGAATCTACATGCTTTAAATTGTTGTAAGTACCTCATGGCATGTTTTACACTAATTATCTTATTATTGCCATAATTCTAGATATAGAGAGATATTCCAAGTTCTTAAGAGAATAAGGTGTCATGAAAAGAATTCAAATCCTTAGGAAACTTATAAAAGGAAAATTCTCTATATAACTAGAATAGTGAGACTAATGCTTTTATCTAAGTAACCCAAGCAGTCTCACTTTTAGAAAATAAGTTTCTCTTTGGAAGTACGTAATCTAACATAAAAAGAATAATCAATCCAATGACTTATGTTGTTGTGCTTCTTGCTTAAATTGGATATGATTCTTCTACATTCATCACTCTCCATGATTGAACTAGAGTTATTCCATAATCTTAAGAAACTATTTATGCTTGTTTTATAAGTTAAAATTGAGCATAACATCATCTATAGGATAGTCTAGTTCATGCGATGAAGTTTCCATATTTAGTAATCTATCCTTTCATTCCTTATCAAAAAATAATTACAAAAATGGAAACTAGTGCTTGTGTTACTAACAACGTATCTCTTGAGCCTACCAATGAAAATCGACAAAAGAGAAAGTACACAAGCCTCTAGAGTTGCTCTTCGCCCAAAGGAAGAAAGGTAAAAGCAAAGGTATGGGAACTCTTTTTCCCATCATTGTTTATTTGCTCTAAATTATCATATTCTATCCATATGAAGAATAGATTCTTTTATTGGACTTAAATTAACTAGCATAATGCGCTTGTCCATTAGAATCTATTTCATGCCTTTGCTATACATGTTCTCATATTGATCTGCTTCTAAGTAATGATTAATAAAATCAATATGAAGAAGTAAATTCCTATGATTGATCAAAATGTTGAAAAGGTGCATATTCCTCTTTCCTAATGATGTGCACTAACGTTAAGGAATTTACTTCATGTATATGAGAATTATGGATGATGAATTGTGTTTATTTCCTATCTAAAGAAATCATCCTTCATTATATACTCCCTTGTGCTATTAAGATCTTTCTTGAGTATTTTCAATAAGTTTGGAAGGAAAAAGAAGCCACTGCAAAGGGAGGACTCTCAAATGAAAGAGGAGGACATCAAGAACAACACCACCTACTTCTATAAAACAATCAATGGTGTGGTTGTGAGTATTCTAAATCCTTTCCATTATGAGAATATCAGGCATAAGGTGTTTATTGCAAATCTTATACGCCTTGATCAAGATGTATAATGCTTCTCCATACATGTCTCTAAAATGAATGCATCTATTCATCTCATTAAAATTCTTTGATGCATATCTCTAGGGGGAGCCTACTTTTATATCTTGATCATATTGAGACTAACACTTTATCTTAGTAATTACATATAGTCTCACGTATGAGAATAAGTTTCTCATGAAGTAATGCTACTACATATCAATCCAACTTGTTAAAATAATGTCGCTTTTATCAAGGATTGTTGCTTTCATTACTAAAGTAGCATATTTACTAGATTCTCCTATTTTGAGCATCTAATGCATATGTTGTTCTTTTGATCACATCTGTTATATGTTTGATCATTGAATAACTTCAATTAACACTTATGTTTCTTGGTGCCGTATATACTATCTCTCTTGATATGCACTAAGTTAAAAAGAGAATTCATGATACATTTATGCAATTTGTGATCCATTTGATATATGCTATCAATGACTTGGAGAAGGATCACTAGTTGTAGAGCTCTCTCTTGTGCAAAATATTTCCATACATTATCTTGAATATAGGTCTTAAGCAACTCAGACTAAGGACAAAGCACAATGAAGAGAGCATCTCTATGTGAAGGTACAAAAGGGTAAAACTACTCCATCTCATTCATATATGTACCTAAAATCTTCCTTCATTACTTGCATATCATGTTTAAAAGGAAGAGAAAGCATGTTCATGCATTAACCCTGCTTCATACCTAGTTTAACTTCTCAAACATTCATTATTACATCTTTGTTTAAACTGGGTGAAGTAATTTTATTGTCAAGGAGCTCAAAGCTTAACCTTGTAACGAGGATAAGTTGCCTTTGTTCCAAAGGTGGATGGTCCTTAAGCCTCTTTGAAATCCTTAAGGGTGAATGCTTGAAATGTTTATAACATGCTTTCATAAGTGCATAAACTGTAATGAGCATCACACCTATACTATGACACAATGCACTTCACATTCTCTATGATATAGACATGATCTCATTAACCTAATTATGTGCATTTGGCTTTTAAGACCAAAATTTGTATTCCTCTCAAAGCACATACTTAGAGGGAGCAATCTATATTATATAGAATTGTTCAAGCTTGATTGTCATATTCTTTTAATCATGTCTCTTTCCTTTGGTACATTTGCATATTTCCTATATATATTGTGCCAAGGCTAAGACTAATATGTTTTCATGAGCATCTCATGTATTAAGTCTTAGATTGAAAGGGAAATGGAGTATTCGGCAAAGACATCGCTTCCACTCAACTCCATTAGTATTATCCACTCTTTGCCGGTATTCCGCCATCTCACCAAGTTTGGTATAATCATCATTCATATCTTTGTTTGCCAAAAGGGGAGAGAAAATAAAAAGGGTTTATATTTCACTCTAAGTATCTGTTTTTGGTGATTCATGCCAAAGGGGGAGAAAGTATTAGCCCAAAGCAAAAGGACCGCACCACCACCTAATTTTAAACTATGTTTTTTAAATTGGTATCTCATTGTGTTCAAAAAGGGGGAGAAAATAGTATTTTCAAAACTGGTATCTTAAAACCCTCTTGAACACTAAGAGGAGGATTTTATTAAGGGGGAGTTTTGGTTTAGTCAAAGGAAAAGCATTTGAAACATGGGGAGAAAATTTCAGATCTTGATAATGCCTCTCAAAATCTTATTCATTTACCTTTGACTATTTGCAAAAAGACTTTGAAAAGAATTTACAAAAGTGTTTGCAAAAACAAAACATGTGCTGCAAGCATGGTCTAAAACATTAAATATGAAGAAAGCATCCATGCATATCTTATGAAATATAGATTGGTTTAATTCCAAGCAACCTTTGCACATATATTATGCAAACTAGTTCAATTATGCACTTATATATTTGCTTTGGTTTGTGTTGGCATCAATCACCAAAAAGGGGGAGATTGAAAGGGAAATAGGGTCAAACCTTTTCCTAATTAATTTTGGTGGTTGAATTGCCCAACACAAATAATTGGACTAACTAGTTTGTTCAAGATTATACATTTTACAGGTGCCAAAGGTTCAACACAAACCAATCAAAAGAACAAGTTAGGTCTCAAAAGAAAGGAGCAAAAAGGTAACCGAAGGCTGCCCTGGTCTGGCGCACCGGACAGTCCGGTGTGCCACCGGACAGTTTCCGGTGCACCAGGGTGCTTCAGCTTGAACTCTTTACCTTCGGGTTTCCCAGGCGCTGCTCCGCTATAACTCACCGGACTGTCCGGTGAGTCACCGGACAGTGTTTGGTGCACACCGGATTGTCCGGTGCACCAGCGGAGCAACGGCTATCTGCGCAATGGTCGACTCTGCAAAGTGAACAGTGGAATTCAGATGTCAGAGCAGCAAGTCAGAGGAGCACCGGACTGTTCGGTGTGCCACCGGACTATCCGGTGCCACAAGAGGACAAAGCCTCCAACGGTCGACCAGCTCCAAGCCCTAACGGCAGGATGACGTGGCGGCGCACCGGACACTGTCCGATGGCGCACCGGACTGTCCGGTGCGCCCTTCGCCAGCACACTTCACCAACGGCTAGATTTTGGTTGGTGGCTATAAATACCACCCCAACCGGCCACTTCAAAAACGGGGAGCCCCAGCAACATTCCAAGTCATCTAGTTGACATACTCAAGCCCTCCCAACCACATATATTCATTGATCCATCCTATACACAAGATTTAGACCACTACAACCAACACAAGTGCCACAAAAGAGAGAGCAAGCAAAAGAGAGCTGCTCATTTGAGTTGAGCACTAGTGCCTTGTGAGATTCATTGAGAGATAGTGTGTGCTACATCTTTGTGTTCATTTGTGCGTGGAGTATTGACTCCCATTGAACTTCCTCCAAAGTATTGGAGGCCTTGTAAAAGCTAGCAAGAGACACCAAAGAGTGTGGTGGTCCTTGCGGGATCGAGAGTGATCCTTGAGAAGAAGAAGAGCTCGCCGATCCTTGGGTGATCGGTGGAGAGAGGGAAAGGGTTGGAAAAGACCCGTCCTTAGTGGACTCCTCAACGGGGACTAGGCCTTCAAGGGCCGAACCTCGGTAAAACAAATCATCCGTGTCCATTGTGTTTATTGCTTGTGATTTGTTTATTTTCCCTTCCTCTAAGTTTTCTTGCGCTATTCTTTGTCAATATTATTTGGTGTTGCTTCAAGTTAAATTCTCATTTAGTGAAGGAACACTTCGCAAGAAAGTATTGCTCTTCCCATCTAAGCCTTCTTGCTTTATTATTCATATACCTATTAGTTGTATTGATTATCAATTCCTCATTATTTCAAAGCAACATTATTTACAAGCAAAGAACTTAGTTTTTATACTCTGATAATTATATATCTTATTCTAACCACTAATCGAGGGATCTAGTTGGGGATAAAGTTTTAATTTTCAGGTTTCGCCTATCCACCCCCCCTCTAGGCGACTTTCAAGGATAAGTTGCTTAGGCAGGCTGCTCGTGAGAGGAGAGAGTTTAGATCCAATTACGAGAGCACGCTTAGGGAACTTGAGTCTGCTAGAGCTTCAGTTGAGGTGTCCGACGAGACTGAATGTGATGAGATGTCATCTACACATGTCGAACATCACCACTTTGTAGACCAAGTACTCTACCTTGCTAGATGAGCGCGACGAGTTGAGATCTAGGTCAATCCTGTTGGGTGCATGTACCATTTGTCCTGGCTTGCAGTATGAGCTAGCAAAGAGAGACGATAGGATAGCTTTGCTTGAGGAGGCTAGCTCAGTGAGTGCCCCTGCACCTATGCAGTGTGCACTTTGTGAGGGTTTGCAATCTGCCCTTGAGTCCTGCAGACACGACAAGACAAGAATCAAGGAAGAAAACACATACCTTCGATCTATCTTGAGTTGGGTGTTGTGCAGTGAGCCCCAGTTGGGCATGATGGTCAGTCATTTCAAGAGGGGAACTGGCGGACCGGGGTTAGGCTTTGCTACTAAGGATGGGAGTGTCGCTCGCTTTGGGAAGGTTGGTGAGTGCAGTGGTTTGACACCTTCAGAGAAACCTTCATCCACTCCCAAGCTTATCAAAACCACCTTTGCTAAGCCTGTCACCCCTATGATAGATGGTGTGATTGATGAACCTATGAGAGATCCTCCTCAGAAACAAGTGTGGCTTCCAAAACCTAACCATCTTAGGAACACACTTGACACCTTTCCTGACATCTTTAGCGATCCCCTTCCTAGAGCCCCTTAGCCATTCGAAAAGAAAATCCTCTTCCACAAACAAAATCCACCCAAGAGAGAGGTGAGGAACCATTGTGAATATTGTGAGAGGGATGGGAATCTATCTTCTTTTTGCTTTAGGAGGAAGAGAGATGAGCGGCGGGTTTCTGAGTCGAGCAGGAAGGACATGAACCGCCCCTCTCATGGTGTTCAAGCTCAGCCTGTTCAGAGACGTCCTGGGAGGCCTAGAGGTGTTTTGCCTCTTGTCGCTAGGTCTTAGGCAGTGAGACTACATGGTGGTCATGCCCGATGGAACGCTGGTCGTGTATCATATGGCCAAGGACCATGTGACAGAGGTTTTGGTTCATACTTCCCCAACGGACCACAATTTTCTTCTTGTGGTGATCGCTTCCCTTCGGGACCGGGGATGTTTGGTGTTTTCCCTAACACTTTTTAGGGGCAAATGCCGTAGCACTGGTATTCTTCACAATTTACTTACCCCAGTGTTGTGCCATTTGCTCACCCCGTGTCTTACTATTGATGCAGGACGGAGGCATGGAGAACACATGGCTCATGGACTCCGGTTGTTCACGCCACATGACTGGAAACTCAAAATGGTTCTCCAGCCTCGACCCCGTGATTGGTAAGGAATACATCACATTCGGGGATAAGTCAAGAGGTAAGGTTGTTTCTCGTGGCACCATTCGAGTGAACGAGAGCTTTATTCTCAAGGATGTTGCTTTGGTCTCGAATCTGCATTTCAATCTGCTTTCAGTTTCACAACTCCTTGAAGGTGACTATGAAGTGCGCTTTAAAAGGGGCTTGTCTCGAGTTTTGGATGCCCGTGGGGATCTTATTTGCCATATTTCCCCTTTTGGTCGAGTTTTCAGTGCTGATTTTTCACATTCTTCTGGCCCTTCTCGATGTTTGTTGGCAGGACCTTCCTCTTCTCTTTGGAAGTGGCATAGGAGGCTAGGTCACTTGAGCTTTGATCTTTTGTGTCATTTGAGCTCACTTGACCTCATCCAAGGATTGCCTAAATTAAAATTTGAGAAAGATCTTGTCTGTGACCCTTGTCGTCATGGCAAAATGATTGCCGCTTCCCATTCCCCGGTCACCAAGGTGATGACCACGCATCCTAGCGAATTGCTTCATATGGACACTGTTGGTCCAGCCAGGGTTTGCTCTTTTGGAGGGAAGTGGTATGTGCTTGTGGTTGTCGACGACTTCTCTCGCTACTCTTGGGTGTTCTTTATGACGGTGAAGGATTAGGCTTTTACTCATGCTCGAGATTTGATTCTTCGGTTGCAAAATGAGTTTCCTAAAAATGCCATGAGAGCTATACGCAGTGACAATGGCACAGAATTCAAAAATACTCAATTTGCAACCTTTTGTGCTTCTTTGGGACTCGAGCATCAGTTTTCCTCTCCGTATGTGCCCCAGCAGAATGGTATTGTTGAACGCAAAAATCGGACCCTTGTTGAGATGGCCAGGACAATGCTTGATGAGCATAGGACTCCTAGGCGTTTTTGGGCCGAAGCGATCAACACTGCTTGCCATGTGTCCAATCGCATCTTTCTTCGGGCTTTTCTGAACAAAACTTCTGATGAGCTGTGATTTGGACGGCCACCCAAGGTCAGTCATTTCAGGGTATTTGGCTGCAGATGCTTTGTGCTAAAACAGGGTAATCTGGACAAGTTTGAGCCCCGGTCTTCGGATTGGGGTTTTTCTGGGTTATGCATTACATTCTCTTGCTTATCGTGTTCTTAACCTAGAGACTGACCGCATTATGGAGACTTGTGAGGTTACATTCGATGAGACTGCACCTTGTCCATCCTCTGCCTTTGAGCATTCAGGTCTAGATCAGATGGGACAGACCATCTTTATGGAGGAGGAGCACGACTACGCCGATTGGGTTGCTCTCGAGCCAACTCCACCGGCCGCCCAGTCGAGCCTGCTTCCACTACTACGGCTGACGGACTCGACCCCACTCCTTCCACCACTTGGGGTCCGCCCGAGCCAGCTCTTGCTGAGACTGGAGGAGTTGAAGCTGCTGTTGAGGGGGAGGCCACTTCCTCAAGGGAGGCTCCACAACATATTCAGCGCCGTCACCCACCTCAGCAGATGATCGGGGAGCTTCACGAGCGAGTCACTCGCTCTAGGTCACAACACATTTCTCATTTTGCTCACTCATCTTTTGTTGCTACTTTTAAGCCCCGAGATGTTGGACAGCGCTACGGATGGTGGGTTTTGCTGAGTTTGTGCCTCAAAACTCGGCGGTGGTGGTTCCGGAGGGAACCGGTGGCGGCACGCGACATGATCGTGGAGGTTGCATCAAGGCGAAGCAACTCCGTGTGAAGGACGTGGCCGTTGGATCGAAAACCTAGGAGTTGGTCCATATCGCCCCCGGTGGAGTGGATAGGCTCTATGTAAATAGGGGTAGTTTAGGAAGTGAGAATAACCCTCTATAAATAGAGGGGAGGGCTGGTTGGTTCAGCATCCCTTGGCTGCCATTTGTTTTGAGCACTTATTCTAGAGCTCCTAGTTTTCTCTCTAGGTAGACATCAGTTGAGCCGAGGTTTCCTCAGTGATTTTGTACTTCGATTGTGTTCTTGATTCTCAAGTTTAATCAGAGGAAGGGTCGCCGGTCCGGCCCACATGGTTCTTTGGCTTCAAATCTCAGTTTGTACCCTTGCTGAAATTTCTGAAGTTTCATTGTCTTGGTTACTCCTTTTCCCGATCTTGTATTGTTGGTGAAAAACTTTGATTCCTTTGAGAGGATTTGGTTTGGGGATTGTTTGGTGGTAAGTTGCACTCGTCGGACAACTGCATACACCTATTTTTTGCAGATTTTGGTCGCGATTTGAGAAAAACTCAGGTTGAACTCGTTTCTAGAAAACCAACAAAACCAAAATTTCTGCTGTATTTTTAAATCTGCGGGTGATTCACAAGTCGGATTGAGCTCAAAATTTGGGGAGATCTTGCAAAGGTATTTGCTCAGGTGTGTGTAAAATTTCATATCAATCGGAGTTCGTTTGGTTCAGTTTTGAAATCAAGAACAGATTTTCGTACTGCTGAAAACAGCACTTGTTGACGATATTGTATTGGACCGTTTTGGACTTTTTGGTGTCCGATTTGCGATCCGTTTGTTTTGCTGGTCTCATGTGAGTATTAAGAACATTTTGTAATTATGAGATCAGTCATTCGCTGATGTGTTTATAGTTTGTTCACTTACTTCATCTCAATTGAAGTAAAGTGTTAATTTTCAGTATTTGGAGACAAAATCCGATTGGCTCCCATTCACCCCCCTCTGGTCGCCTTACCGGTCCTACAGTAAGATTTGCCCCGGTTGAACCAATACCAGAAAGGCTACCATGCAATGGGAGTGGAGAGATGGTGAGAGTAGCGTGTACCCTCCGTGGCAGGAGGCTGAACGGTGGAGTATCTATACTCTCGGTTGGCGTGAACCCATTCTGGTCTTGAGAATCCGGGTGCGAGTTGACATATGCAAGGGTTAAGTGCTACATATGTCGTGTGGTTGGAGATCCCTAGCTGGGTATTAATCGGTTCGAATCGTTGTTACTTCTCGGACATGAAGACTTAGTCACTGACCTACATGTAGTGAAAGAAATCTAGATGCAGGTAACTACTTAACCTGACAAGTAAAATGAATTCTTAAGGATCCACTCATAGTAAGATTTTCTGCAAAAGAGTCTTTGAATCTTGATAATCTTTACCTTGATTCCCAAAAGCTAGCATATCCTTGAGAGTCTTTTTCCTTAGACGGGTAAGACTTGCGAAAGTACACCCTGTACTCAGGGTTTTCAAACCCATGTTGTTGTAGGTGATGAAACTGTTGAGTTTTGTTGTTTCTGCTCTAAGGTTGTTCCAAAGCAGGAGGAAGAAAACTAAGATCTACCTTTGGAAGGTGTTTTGCCTTCCTATGATGTAATAAGTTTAAGCACTCAGAACCCGGTTATGTAATAATCAACTTTTTCAATATTATACTTATGAATGTAAATAATGTTGTTGTAATCCTTCCCGCTTACTCTGATGGTGTGCAATGTCTGTGTTATGGGATAAGCGCTCTTGGGCGATGTGATGGAGATACAAATAACAGGACCTGCCGAGCCATTGAGTGCACCTGCATGATTGTCTGAGGTCCTCAGGACATGGACATCTGTAGGTGGGCCTAATATCTTGGGAGGTTCTGTGACATTCATGTTGTATGTCATGGCCAGAGAAACACAATGTCGCACACGGCCACGCCTATACATAGCAGCGCGCCCTCGGCCTCTCCCTCCTCGACCACTGCCAAGCTTTTTCCCGTCGAAGTTCACAGCAGCCGAGCAGGCCACAGCCCGCACTGCCAACCGAGCGTCGACCACCATGGCCTAACCGGCGCAGCTACCTTACAACCGAGCAACCACCACCAAGAGCTTCCCTGAACCCCAGTGAATCTCCTCGGCCGACCCAATTCGCCTCTATGCTACTCCAGTGTAGCGCCACCACTCGCAAGACCTCACCCGAGCACCGGTGAAAGCTGCCAACCCTCACCCGTGCACCTCCACCAAATTCCTTGCACCGGTAGCACCCTCGTCCTCCCGTGGGGCTTTCTCACCAGTGAAATTTAGCGGTACCGCCACCGTTGAAGGGAATCGGAGTCGGCGCCGATCACCGCTGTCACACCCAGTTTTGGGGGCAAAACTGAATGCATAGCATATGTGTGCTAGGATCCATTTTTCACACATATGTTGACATCACAAGTGTAATATATCAAAAGACAATGCACTAAAGGTGTAAAGAGAGTAGAGTAACTTTATTACATCATCCAGACCATAGTGTCTTAAAAAGTATCATTATCAAAGTACAACAAAATTAGGCATGGACACTCTTCCATAGGAAGGTGACTGGCGCATCGTTAGACTTATGGTCGGGGCTCAGCAAGTGGGAGGAATAATGCAAAGTTAACAAGGTAGGCTATGGATGACCTGTAAGCATTTTAATTGGTCAATATTTTATTAACAGCGCCTGACTTACTAGTTGTAAGTGTATCCCGAAAATTCCCAATTAAACATAAGTACATGATTATATCTCAAAACACTTAAGTGAAACCACTTAAGCAAACCATTTATAAATCATAGGATCACGATTTATTTTCCGTCTTTAAGTTCAATTATCATGTGAGGGTCTAGGTTGCTCTTAACCGTGAGCACGGTTGACATATCAGTTTTACACTCTGCAGAGGTGGTACAACTTTACCCACAAGCCATGTATCCCATCTAGCCTGGGTTGTATGGACCCATAAACACTGCCGAGATGAATGGCTAGGGATCCACTATGAGGCTTTCACAAAACACACCTAATGCGAAACAACCTGCTAAGGTTTCCAGGTTAGTGTGGAGGCCCTCTGGGCGAGGCAGCTTAGCCAAGTCTACATCCCCATGTTAACATGAGCTGCCACCACTGCCGACCCCCCTCTTGCCCATATTTTAGGAAAGTTTGCTAAGTACTAAGCTCATTAAGCTAATTACCAAAGCTAGAGCCATGATAGCACTCGTGGTTGCACTATTATCCTGGGTGGTCACTCTATGTTCCATTTAATATGAAATAATCTTATTTAACCATTGGGTTAACATCATAATAATAATTCAGATCTGGAACAATATTATCATAAAAGAGTGACATCATAATTGTCAAGTTGAGCAGTAGCAAAAGTTGCTAAGCATAGCATTTATCCCAAGGAAATCAAGGAATAGGGTTGGTATTTCTAGGAAATCCTATTTAGCCAAATCCCATTAAATTATGCAGATATTCGAAAAGTAAACATTATTATACGCATTACTTGGGTACAAATAGAAATGCAGAGGGAGAATCCACTTGCCTTGCTCAAAGGTGTCCTGCGGGTCGTCCTCGAACGAGTTCAGTTCTTCTACCACAAAATCAACTTCTAATATCGATTTGCATATCTTACATACAAAAGAAACCATACACCAAATAAATAAACATATACCATTACATGGGTAACATTCACCATTATATAGACAATCACATACCAAGCAAATTATACCTATAAAAATGCCTAAATCATAATTATTTATTAATCCACTAAAATTTCCACTTTGAATTATCGTTGGTGAAAATTATATGGGCATATGACTACGAATGTATTTTATCTAATATAGCTTAGATAAAAAATACTTAACAAATTTTAAGAAATAAATTACTAATTAATTATTTTCTTTATGACTAATAATAATTTTTTGGTTTTATCCTTTTTTCTAAATAGAAATTATACGTATCGCCACAAATTTTTATTTATAATTCACATAACATTAATATTATAAGAATTAATGTAAGTCACTAATTTTGAACTTTAGTAACATAATCATAGTTATTTCGATATAAATAGATTTTCTATCAATTCTTAGTGAATAAGCGATATACGTATGAACACAACTATCATGATTAGTAAAAACCTATATTTTTAATCTGACCGAAAAGATGTGGCCCAATACTTATTTCAATTTTTTATATCATTAAAACTATACTTAAACGAATACTAACATAATATTATTTTATATGCTAAATTGAGAAGTTAACCGTAAACACTTATAGTACAAGGTTAATGAACCCTAACATTATTTATTTTCAAAATATAAAAATAATGTCCACATCCAAAATATTGTTACCGGGGTGATTCACAATTAAACGTATACATCAGGGGTCTCTTTTTAATAGTTTCTGAACTAAATATTTCAGAATTAATTTTACTCAAGCGCAGGGGCTAAAATGTAAAAAAGCTTCATCTTCTACCTTGGGCTCGGTCTCGTGCGCATGGAGGGGCTCAGCGAGGGGGAAGCGGGACGGACGGTGGCGGACGGGAAGCAAGGGCACGGTCGGGCAGGGCGCGACTCCGGTGAGCGGCGCAGCCGGGGAGAGACTCCGGCGAACTGCGAGCTCAGTCGGTGAATGACGTGCGCGACTCGGCGAGGAAGAGATAGGAGAGAGCGCGGGGAGAGGGAGGAGCGAGCTCGACTGCAGGATGTCGGTTCCATGGGCTCAGCATCGACTTTACACGGAGGGAGAGTGTAACACCCTAAATCTCATTTTGAGAATATAGTAAAATTTTTCTTCAAAGATCTTGAATTAGAATATTTTTTCCTTTCTTCTTTAGAAATCCCATAACATTTGAAGTCACATCTCCTTAAATAAAAGTTCTATAAAAATATTCTTATATACATTAGCCTTTATTTAAGATTATAAGTATTAATGTGAGAGCATTTTTTAAGAGATCATAAAAAATAAACTATTTTAAAAAAAATAATTACATGTGTGCTACATATTCTAAAGCAATTGCTTATGTAGAATAATAAATGAATGAATAAAAACATATATATAAATATATATATATATATATAATGAATAGTGCATCATGTTGGAGTGTAATTGTGTGTGCATATATTAGTAATAAAGAAATCTATAGAAAGACATCAATGTTCAAATTTGGAATTTAGTTCTAAATTTGGAATGCTAGAATTAGAGTTTAGAGAAGAGAGGAAAATGCTATACAAAATAAAGAAATATGTATAAAAATAATTGGACCTTCCAAATTATTGGGCTCAAATTGTACATTTAAAATGAATATAAATTTACATTTAAAATTGGATTCAAGTTTGAATTCTAGAAACTAAAGAGAAGGAAAAGCAAGAGGAAAAAAACGAAAATCCTCCTCTTGGGCCAACTTCACCCATTTCGGCCCAAACCTCATTTCCTCCCTGTGCCGGCCCGCTTCCACTACCTCACGCTTGCGCGCGCCAAACCCTAGCCGCCGGACTCCTTCCGCACCTGAGTCACTGCCGCGTGGGCCGGCGCTTCAACTACCACCTGAGTCACTGCCTGTGGGCCCCTCTCGCGGACTGGACTTCTTCCCCGCGAAATCGGCGCGGCGTGAACAACCTCACGTTCTTCGCACGGGTCGTTCCTCCAATCGCGCATCTCGGGCTCCTTGGCACCAGCACATATAAACCCGGCCGCGCGCAAAACCTCGTCAACAATCTGGGCACAACCCTCATCGACGTCCGTGCCTCCACTGGGCAGGGTAGGTCCGCCGAGAAGGATAGGAGAGAGAGAGTTGTGCCGCAAGCGCCACAGTCACCCCGTCAACGGTGTACTTGCGTCGGTGGTTGGTTGAGGATAATCCCCGGGCTCGACAGAACCGTACGTGGTTGAAGGGTGGGGGCATCGCCATCTCCGACGACTGTCTGCTCACCACTGGTGTCTGCACCTCGAGCTGACCTGCGTGACCATCGTCAACCGGACTGCAGTCCACGGTACGGTATACCTCCATCGATTCACTAAGTCCTCCTATTTGCGTTGCGCCAGTTGAACGCTAGGATCACGCCTTGGGTCGCCGAATAGCTTGCTCCGGCGAGGCGTGCGGCCCCCGCTCGAATCGCTGCCGTCGTGCGCGGGTTCAGGGAAGAAGAAGGGGTGTGTGCCGTTGATCTTGCAACCTATGGTGTGGGTTGATCGGGTGTATCGTTTCTGTAGATCAAGCCTGGGTCGTTGATCTGCGATCGCATGGGCGAGGTAGATCACTGCCTTTTTAAAATCCTGGGCGTTGATACGACATCGGATGACCAGTGTGTGGGTTTGGATCGGCTTCGTTCTCTACCGTTGATTCTGGATCCGGCGGTGATCAGAGCGTAGCCCTTTAAGAAGACCACGATCTAATCTCGGCCTTTGGATCTGATCCAACGGCTGAAATCAGATGATACCCTTCACCGTGTGTTTTTATAAAAGAGACCCCTAGAAATCAGGAATTAGAACCCGCAATCCATAGGGCTATTCTCTATGTCTTGGGACCTTTGCGCAGAGACCCCTATCTTTTATAGAAATTGAGGCGCAGTCTAGGAGATAAAGAAAGTAAGGAAAAGGAATTTAGAAATTGATTTTGGGTTTAAAAATAATTGCAGAAACTCATTTAATTCATAGAAAATTCATATTAAGTCCAAATGAGCTCATTCCAGTTTCTATAATTTTATAATATTATTGTGTATCACCTAGTGTCTCTGTTGTGACATGAAAAACATATTAAAACTTATCTTTTAATTAATCTCGTATCTAATACATAAAACCTTAGGAAATCTGTAACTTCTCCGTTTTAACTTTGATTTGATCCGTTCAAGTTGTGTTAGTCTTGTATAAATATTTACTATGCAATAACAACACTTATTATACCATGTCTCATTCTTTTATAATAAGGTCTTTATTTAACTTATGTTGGTTAGTCTTGTTAATCTACTTACCATTGTAATCTACTAAAATATGATCTATGGTCAATTTGTGATTTAGATTAAAGTTGAATTAATTACTACTTTAGGTTATCTTTTCTCTGGAATTATAAAATAAAACCTGGTTTTAATCATTTAATCACATCATAACTTGAGGATCGTAACTCCGAATTTAGTGGTTTTCGTTCCCACAATCTCGTAGCACGCGTAGATCATTATTATGCAGTATGTTCTTATGTTTGGTGTGATGTTAATTTTGTCTATACCATGTCTGTTTGTATTGCTATAACTAGTGCAAGGTTACGAGGATCTGAAGAATCATCCTGGTAATTGGAAGCTCAAGTGCGAGGCAAGTTGTGCCCTTGATCATTTATGTTTACCCAGTAATGTTCTTTAATATCACTTATTCATGCATAGGTTTAATTTTGATGGGACCCAATAGGTCACCCTAGCCTGTTTATTCATTTTACCTTGTTATCCCTGAATCACTTGGGTAGTTTTTCTATTGCTTTACATGGTTTTGGGATAATATTTCATTATATCTATGATCCAATTATTTTGTTATTCTATTTATGTTCATCTCAAGATCATTAATGTTAATTGGAACATGAAGCTTAACTTGAGAAACACGTGCCACCACAAGGGTGGAATGGGACGCCCTTGACTAACTAATTAGAAAAGCTAGTGGAAGACTACCTTACCCAAAAGGGGCAAGGGCAGTAGGGGAGTTGCATGCAAGGAGATTCTCGGGTTGATTTTGCTGCGATGGCGGTCAGACGAGGGATTCTTGCAAGTGCTCTTCCATAGTGGGTTTTCGGAAGCTAGTGGATCTTTGTAAAGGCCTCATAGTGGATCCCTAGCCATTCACCTCGGTAGTGTCTCAGGGTCTAGCTAACCCTAGCGACATGGGATACACGACTTGTGGGTACAGGGTACAACCTCTGCAGAGTGTAAAACTGGTATACTAGCCGAGCTCACGGTCATGAGTAGCTCAGGACTCTCGCATGATTAAATTATGAAACTTAAATTCAATTTGTCATATGCATTTGCATGGGATTATGTATTAATTTTGTTCTATTATTATTATGGTTTGGTATCTACTTATACTTAGTAATTGCTAATAAAATTTTGACCAACTTTAAAAGCAATGCTCAACTTTAACCATTCTCTTTGGTAAGCCTCACACTTCATGAGCTCCCACCTTTGGTGAGTTCATGCACATTATTCCCCACAACTTGTTGAGTTATAATCATGTGTGAGCTCACCTTTGCTGTCTCACACCCCCCACGGGAGAAGAACAGGTGGTTCAGGAGGAGCCACACTTCGAGGAGTTCGATTCGATCTAGGTGGCGTATCCCAGTTGACTTTATTGCACCAAGGATGGATTTAGTTTGATCTATATTTATAATTTATTTTGTAAGACTTCCGCTATGTAATAAATACTCTGATGTTATTGTGACATTTATCGCTATACACTCTGTTATTATATATGTTGTCTTCTTTGGCACATGTATGAGATGCACCTGGCTTTGTTCCTTAAATCTGGGTGTGACGAGGGAGAGCCAGAGAGTGGGAGAGACGACGGTGGCCATCAAAACGCCATTAATGGTGTTGGCCATAACCACGTCCGTTAGCGGCTTGAAGGAGAGGGGAGTGTGGAGGGAGAGGAAGAGCTGGCATTGGTTTCCAGCTCGGAGGGAGGCGAGGGGCCAGCGGGGTCAGGCGCGGGGAAGACATGGGGCAGGGTGGGGCCCGCGTGCCATAGAGAGAAAGGGGGAAGGGAGGTGAGGAGGGGCCGGTTGGTGGGCCGATCGGCTGGGGCGGCTAGGGTTTCAGTTTTCTTTTTTTCTTTTTTCTTTTCCATTAAAAATATAAATAAATAATTTTTTTAATATTTCTAAAAATCATAATAATTATACCAAACTTGTTTATAACTAAAATATTTATTTTTGGACCAATGTTTCTATATTAATTAATTGGGTTTTACATAAAAGGAATTTTACAAAAACAACCATAAATCAAATATGAGCAGACAAAAATTATTCTAAATGCAACAAGATCAAACACTTGAAAAAAATTTACTATTATTAATACTAATATTCTAAATGTGTTATTTTTAGTTGATGGTTTTGAGGTGATACAAACCTACCCCCTTAAAAAGAATCTCATCCTCGAGATTAAGGAATTTCTGAAAATAGCTGGGGGAATTCTGCTATGAGTTCATCTTCTCTTTCCCAAGTGGCCTCATTTTCTGAATGATGACTCCACTGAACTTTGCACATATTGACAACTTTACTCCGAGTAATCCTACGTGATGTTTCCAGAATTCTGATAGGATACTCCGAATAAGTCAAATCTTCATTAACGTTGAGTGCTTCCATGGGTAATTGTTCCTCAGGTACTCTTAAGCACTTCTTAAGTTGTGATACATAAAATACGTCATGCACGTCCGATAAGTTATCGGGTAGTTCCAACTGATACGCTACTTCACCTTTTCTTTCCAGATGTTTGAATGGACCAATGTAGCGGGGAGATAGTTTACCTTTAACCTTAAATCTTTTCATTCCTCTCATTGGTGAGACCTTAAGGTTTACGAAGTCTCCAACTTCAAAGATCAACTCTCTACTTCTATTGTCAGCATTGCTTTTCTGTCTCGACTTTGCCGTTTTCAGATTCTCTCTAACAATCTGCACTTGCTTCTCTGCTTCTTGGAGAATTTCTGGACCAAATACTTCACTTTCTCCCGTTTGATTCAAATACAGAGGTGTCTTGCATTTCTGTCCATAAAGTGCTCCAAACGGTGCCATCTTTAGACTTGCTTGATAACTGTTGTTATACAAGAATTCAGCATAAGGCAAACTTTTATCCCAACTTCTACCATGCTTTAGAGCACAAGCTCTTAACATATCTTTCAAAACTTGATTTGTTCTTTCTATTTGTCCATCTGTTTGCGGATGATATGCTAAGCTAAAGTTTAGCTTGGTATCCATGGATAATGCAATCTTTTAGGGTTTAGGGTTTAGGGGCTAAGCTGAAGTTTAGCTTGGTATCCATGGACTCATGTAACCTTTTCCAAAAGCGTGAGGTAAATTGGGTTCCTCGGTCTGATACAATCTTCTTCGGTACTCCATGCAGACAAACGATCCTCGACATGTATAATTCTACTAACTGGGCTCCCGAGTAAGTTGTCTTCACAAGTATAAAGTGTGCCACTTTAGTCAACCTGTCCACTATAACCCATATGGAATCATAGCCGACACGAGTACGAGGTAATCCAACTATGAAATCCATATCGATTTCTTCCCATTACCATTCCAGTACCTTGAGAGGTTGTAACAATCCTGCTGGTCTTTGATGTTCGGCCTTAACTCGTTGGCACACATCACATAGTGCAACAGAAGTAGCAACATCTCTTTTCAGACCGTACTACTGATACTTTTCCTTCAGATCTTGGTACATCTTAGTACTTCCAGGGTGAATAGATTAAGCCAAATCATGAGCTTCTCTTAAAATAAGATGGCGTAGGTGTTCAATTTTGGGTACACAGATTCTCTTTTTAAACCATACTGTGCATTGTTCATCCTCGGTGAAATCCAAGGTTTTTCCCAAACTATATGTGCATTAATTTCCTTGATTTTCTCATCGGATTCTTGTCCTTTACGAATCTCATGTTCCAAAGTAGATTCCACTTTCATAACTGTTGCTTCCATATTATTGAGCATACCAAGGTTGAGTTGTTCCATTTCCTAACATAATTCTTGTGGCATTAAATAGGTAGTAAGATTGTTCACTTGACCATTACAGCCCAAAGCATCTGCCACTACATTGCTTTTCTTGGGTGATATTATATTTCCAAATCATCATATTTGATTAACTCAAGCCATCTTCGCTCTCTTAGGTTGAGTTCTTTCTGTGTGAAGATATATTTCAAGCTTTTGTGATCCGTGAAGATTTTACACTTGTTTCCAATCATGTAGTGCCTCCAAATCTTCAAAGCGTGCACCACGTCAGCTAATTCCAAATCATGCGTAGGATAATTCTTTTCATGTTTCCACAACTACCTTGAGTCATAGGCTATTACTTTTCCTTCTTGCATTAATACACATCCAAGTCCTAGATGTGATGCATCGCAATACATGTCAAATTCTTTGTGAATATCAGGCATAATCAACACTGGTGCAGTGATAAGCTTTTCCTTTAATTCCTCAAAACATTTCTAACATGCTTCATCCCACTTAAACTCTTTACCTTTCTCCAGCAGTGAAGTAAGGGGTTTCACTATTTTGGAGAATCCTTCAATGAATCTTCTGTAGTATCCTGCTAATCCAAGAAAACTCCTGATCTTGGACACTTCCGTTGGTTGCTTCCAATTTAATATTTCACTTATTTTACTGGGTTCTACCTTGATTCCTCCATCTATGATAATATGACCTAGGAAAGCGACTTCCTTCAGCCAAAAATCACACTTTGAAAATTACGCATATAACTGATTGTCTCGAAGCTTCTGTAGAACTAGTCTCAGATGATCATCTTGTGTTTCTTCATTCTGGGAGTATATTAGTATATCATCGATGAATACCACCACAAACTGGTCAAGATATTCCATGAATACTTTATTCATCAAGTTCATAAAATAAGTCGGTGCATTGGTTAATCCAAATGACATAACTAAAAACTCATATAGTCCATATCTTGTAGTGATGGGCTATCTTGGGTACATCTTCAGTTTGAATCTTCAACTGATGATAGCCTGATCTCAGATCTATTTTTGAGAACACTTTAGCTCCTCTCATCTGATCAAGCAAATCTTCAAATTCGAGGTAATGGGTATTTATTCTTAATTGTTACTTCGTTCAAACTCCTATAATCGACACACATTCTTCTCGAACCATCTTTCTTGCTCACAAATAGAACTAGGGCTCCCCTAGGAGACGAGCTTGGGCAAATAAAACCTTTTTCTAGTAATTCTTCTATTTGATTCTTCAATTCAACTAAATCTTTGGCATCCATTCTATAAGGTCTTTTTGAAATAGGTGCAGTTTCGGGTAATAATTCAATAGAGAACTCTATATCACGATCAGGTGGCATACCTGGTAATTCTTCCAGAAATACGTCTGGGTACTCATAGACCACCTTGATATTTTCTAGGGATGTTTCCTCTACTTGATTCACCATAGCATATGTTTTTGCTAGCATGTTGATACTAACCTCAACTCTATCTCCTTGTGTACTCGTTAACGCAACTGCTCTCCTTGCACATGATATCATTCCATCATACTTGACTAGACAATTCATTCCCAGTATCACATCAATGCCGCTAGATTTCAAGACTATTAAGTCCACCACAAAATCTATCCCCATGACCTTATGGTTAACATTGGAACATTGATATGTGGCTTCCATTTCACCTCCTAGTGAACTAACAAGTAGTTTCTTTCTCAAAGGTTGTTTACGAACGTTATGTTTTTCCACAAATATTTTAGTTATGAAAGAATGTGGTGCTCCTATATCAAACAAAACTAAAGCGGGTATTGAGTTGATAAGGAATGTACCAAGTACAAGTTCTGGTTCCTCCTGAGCTATCTCAGCTGTGATGTTATTGACCATGGCTCTGCGCTGACTTTGCTGGCCTTTTCCTTGGGCGTTTCGTGCAAGCATGGTTTGGTCAAACCTTGGATTATTGTTCCTGTGAGGCATCTGTTGATTGCGCCTTGGGAAGTTGTTAGCATAGTGGCCAAGTTCGCCACACTTGAAACAACCACTGGGTTGGACTGGAGTAGTTGTGCTGTTGTTTTTGGCCGGTGTGTTCACGACGCTTCCTTGACGATTCTGCGAATTACCACCAGACATTTGGCTGGTCTGAGAGCAGTACCTCTGCTGGTTCTGATATTGGTTGCTTCTCTAACATTGCTGTCCAGAGCGTTGCACTTGATAGTTGTTATTCCCACTCTGATTTCCAGAGCAAAACTGAGAACCTTGAGAGTTGTTTTGTTTGGTGTTCCTGCTGGACTATCCTTGGAATTTCCTCTTGTTATCAAACAATTCTTTTCTTTTGCTTTAAAGGCCAATTGCCTTGTTAAGCAGAGTCTAGAAGTTGGGAAAGTTGTGGCTCTGCAGATGATAGTGCAAAGGTCCAATCAAGCCTTCCAAGAAACGTTCTTGGCGCTTCTCGTCAGTGTCTACTTCTGGGGCGTAACGTGAAAGCTGAGTGAACCGATAACGGTACTCACTAACAAACATGTTTCTTTGAGTTAGAGATTTTCCTTCTTCTTAAGCTTCATGATTCCTGATGGAATGTGATGAGCACGGAAGTTCTCCTAGAATTCCTACCAAGTTATGGTGTCTGCGTTGGCGTGGCCGTAGTGAAGGCATCCCACCAGTCGGACGTGGCACCTTCAAGCCTTCCAGAAACGTACAAGACCTTTTCCCGGTCATTGCACTAGGTAATGTCCAGCTTCTTCCCGATGATCTTAAGCCAATCATCGACATCCAAGGGATCAACCAAATGAGAGAAAGCAGGCGGGTGGTGGCTCATGAAATCATATTGCTTGTCTCGAGCTTGGGGTGCATTATGCTATTGGTTCTATTGATTCTGTTGATTCTGTTGAATATGCTGCACTGAAGCAGTGAGGCCTTGGAGAAGTTGCATCTGTGCGGCAATGAACTGCTCCATGTTTGGGTTGGGTGGTGGTGGTGGCAACTGCTGACCGGTACGCTGATTCTGTTCTTCCTAGGACCTGAGCGAGCGTTCACCATCTGGTTGGTTAGAAAAGTGCAACCTTTAGGTAAGTGAGGAGTAGAGAAAATTCTAGGGGGAATAGCTTTTACTAAAGTTAAGATTATTTGTTAATTTTTAATGTTCTTATGGCCATCATTCCATAATACCATTGCACTCAAGCAAAAATCCAAATCAACCATTATGCAAACATCACGATCACATTTTTGTTATTATAAGCATAGTATATTGAAAAAAGTTCATCGTATAACGCAAAATCGATCTTATTTACAAAATGTCTTATAAATCTAAAGTAGCCTGGTGATGGATCCTGGTTCTCCATAGTGGATCCTCTTGCGGGGAGGGGACAAAGCCATGGCTGGGACGTGGGCTTCAGGGGATCCCTTCCTTCTAGTTGAGCTTCCAGGGATGCAATCCTTGCATGTGCATCCTCCAGCTCCAAATGTACCCTGAAGAGGTCCAGGGTAGCACTGTTAAGGTCGGTGTTAAGACCTGCCACCACACCAACAAGGGTGTTGAGGCGACCTTCTCCAGTCTCACCTGGAATAATGTTGGTCTAGCTTTCTCCATGAAGATATAGAGGAAGATGCCTGTACTTCGTATCATGCAGCTGCTGCCGGTAAGTGTGGCTGAGAGACCATAGAGCTCGCCTAGCAGCATTGCTGACTGAAACAATGTAGGTGGATAGCGGTGTCAGAGACTCATGAGCTCATAAAGTCGTGAAACCCCTATCTCCTGCATCCATCACCCTGACATGAACGCGAGTGATGCAGTAGCAAGCCCAAGGGGTCTCAGACACTCGCTTTGTCTCATGCAAGGGTCAGACGTATGTTCCTAACACATGCAGATCATCCTGCAGCAGGTTAGGGAAGTGCCTCGTCTCAAACATTGAAGTATAATGTTCAGTGACAGGCCATATCCACACGAAGTTGTCTTCCTACTCTTCATTGGCTTCCTCATTGTTGTTATCTTCCTCTTCTTCATCCTCGTCATCTTCATCATCATCACCAGAATCATCTGGATCGTCGCCTTCAGGGGCAGGGGCTTGAACTGCTGGTGCTGGCGGTGCTGAAGATGATGCTCCAGCCGCAAAGGCTAGTGATTCTGTCAACGAGGTGGACGTCGGCAGAAACTCCTCTGTTTTGTCCTGCAAAACAACTTCGTTCTCCACACGAAGGTGATGGAGATCCATAGGGACTTCCTGGACTACCACTGGGTAGACGAGAGCCTGTCGTGGCGGAGGGATGTAGTTGGTGTTCACCCGAGTAGTTTGGATTGTACGCACCATCTACAAGAGAAAATGTCAACTTAGTTGAATTTTAAAGAGGTAATATTAATAAAATAAATTTGTAAGAGCAAAATAAGCATATTTTGAACATACTAGGCTTTCCATTTCTAACTAGTCTAACAACACAGAGTCATCATAGGGCTCTGATACCACTTCTGTCACACCCAGTTTTGGGGGCAAAACCGAATGCATAGCATATATCTGCCAGGATCCATTTTCCACACATATGTTGATGTCATAAGTGTAATATATCAAAAGACAATGCAATAAAGCTGTAAAGAGAGTAGAGTAACTTTATTACATCATCCAGACTATAGTGCCTTAAAAATAATCATTATCAAAGTACAACAGAATTAAGCTTGGACACTCTTCCACAGGAAGGTGACTAGCACATCGTTAGACTTAGTACTCCTCGACATCATCTACAAAGTCTTCTTCATCACCCTTTGAACAAACTATTAGCAACGGGTGAGCTCACTTATGGTCGAGGCTCAGCAAGTGGGAGGAATAATGCAAAGTTAACAAGGTAGGCTATGGATGAGTGGTAAGCATTTTAGTTGGTCAATATTTTATTAACAATGCCTGACTTACTAGTTGTAAGTGTATCCTAGAAATTCCTAATTAAACATAAGTACATGATTATATCTCAAAACACTTAAGTGAAACCACTTAAGCAAACCATTTATAAATCATATGATCACGATTTATTTTCCGTCTTTAACTCCAGTTATCATGTGAGGGTCCAGGTTGCTCTTAACCATGAGCACGGCAGGCATATCAGTTTTACACTCTGTAGAGGTGGTACAACTTTACCCACAAGCCATGTATCCCATCTAGCCTGGGTTGTACGGACCCATAAACACTACCAAGGTGAATGGCTAGGGATCCACTATGAGGAATTCACAAAACACACCTGATTCGAAACAACCTGCTAAGGTTTCTAGATCAGTGTGGAGGCCCTTTGGGCGAGGCAACTTAGCCAAGTCTACGTCCCCATGTTAACATGAGTTGCCACCACTGCCGACCCACTCTTGCCCATATTTCAGGAAAGGTTGCTAAGTACTAAGCTCATTAAGCTAATTACCAAAGCTAGAGCCATGATAGCACTCGTGGTTACACTATTATCCTGGGTGGTCACTCCATGTTCCATTTAATATGAAATAATCTTGTTTAACCATCGGGTTAACATCATAATAAGAATTTCATTTCCGGAACAATATTATCATAAAAGATTGACATCATAATTGTCAAGATGAGCAGTAGCAAAAGTTGCTAAGAATAGCATTTATCCTAGGAAAATTAAGGAATATGGTTGGTATTTCTAGGAAATCCTATTTAGGCAAATCCCATCAAGTTATGCAGATATTTGAAAAGTAAACATTATTATATGCATTACTTGGGTACAAATAGAAATGCAGAGGGAGAATCCACTTGCCTTGCTCAAAGGTGTCCTGCGGGTCGTCCTCGAACGAGTTCGGTTCTTTTACTACAAAATCAGCTTCTAATATCGATTCACATATGGTACATTCAAAAGAAACCATACACCAAATAAATCAACATCCACCATTACATGGGTAACATTCACCATTACGTAGACAATCACATACCAAGCAAATTATACTAATAAAAAAATGCCTAAATCATAATTATTTTATTAATCCACTAAAATTTCCACTTTGAATTATCGTTGGTGAAAATTATATGGGCATGTGACTACGAATGTATTTTATCTAATATAGCTTAGATAAAAAGGCTTAACAAATTTTACGGAAATAAATTACTAATTAATTATTTTCTTTATGACTAATAATCTTTTGGTTTTATCCTTTCTTTTCTAAATAGAAATTATACGTTTCCCTATAAATGTTTATTTATAATTCACATAACATTAATTTTCTAAGAATTAATGTAAGTCACTAATTTTGGACTTTAGTAACATAATCATGGTTATTTCAATATAAATAGATTTTCTATCAATTCTTAGTGAATAAGCGATATGCGTATGAACACAATTATCATGATTAGTAAAAACCTATATTTTTAATCTGACCAAAAAGATATGGCCCAGTACTTATTTCAATTTCTTATATCATTAAAACTATACTTAAACGATTACTAACATAATATTATTTTATGCGCTAAAATGAGAAGTTAATCGTAAACACTTCTAGTACAAGGTTAATGAACCCTAACATTATTTATTTTCAAAATATAAAAATAATCTCCACATCCAAAATATTGTTACCGAGGTGATTCACAATTAAACGTATACATCAGGGGTCTCTTTTTAATAGTTTCTGAATTGAATATTTCGGAATTAATTTTACTCAAGCGTAGGGGCTAAAATGTAAAAAAGCTTCATCTTCTACCTTGGGCTCGGTCTCGTGCGTAGGAAGGGGCTCGGTGAGGGGGGGAGTGGGATGGACGGTGGCAGACGGGAAGCAGGGGCCGACTGGGTAGGGCGCGACTCCGACGAGCGGCGCAGCTAGGTAGGGCGCGGTCGGGGAGAGACTCCGGCGAACGGTGAGCTCGGGAGGTGAACGACGTGCGTGGCTCGGCGAGGAAAAAGAGAGGAGAGGGAGGAGCGATATCGGCTGCAGAAGGCCGGTTCCATGGGCTCAACATTGGCTTTATAGGGAGGGAGAGGGAGAGTCAGGGAGAGGGAGAGACGGTGGTGGTCGTCAAAACGCCATTAATGGCGTTGGCCATAACCATGGCCGTTACCGGCTTGAAGGAGAGGGTAGTGGGGAGGGAGAGGAAGAGCCGGTGTCGGTTTCTAGCTCAGAGAGAGGCGAGGGGCCAGCGGGGTCGCGCGAGGGGCCAGGCGTAGCTCGACCGGCACTAGGCGCGGCGGCGCGGGGAAGACACAGGGCCGAGCGGCGCACGCGTGCCATAGAGAGAAAGGGGAAAGGGAGGTGAGGAGGGGTCGGTTGTTGGGCCGGTCGGCTGGTCCGGCTAGGGTTTCGATTTTCCTTTTTTCTTTTTTTTCTTTTTTTCTTTTCCGTTCAAATATGAATAAATATATTTTTAAATATTTCAAAAATCATAATAATTATATCAAACTTATTTATAACTAAAATCTTTATTTTTGGACCAATGTTTGTATATTAATTAATTGGATTTTACATAAAAGTAATTTTACAAAAAACAATCATAAATCAAATATGAGCAAACAAAAAATATTCTAAATGTAATAAGATCAAACACTTGAAAGAAAATTTATTTACTATTATTACTACTAATATTCTAAATGCATTATTTTTAGTTGATGGTTTTGAGGTGTTACAACCGCCGCCTGCGTGTGCGGGCCGAGCAACTCTGACCACCACCGGCTACAATCCGGCCCTCGACGTGTTCGCCGGAGCCTACCCAACCTCACCGACCACCTCGCTGGAGCTCTGCCACCGCTGGTAAGCCTCGACGCCCCTTTTTCACCTGTATCACTATTTCAGTGAAGTAGAGAGTGCGATTAGATAGTTCATAAACCTAGGGGGTTTTCACAATGTTAGTGACTCAGGTTAATAGCGCCCCGACTGGCATGTGAGAAAAGATGGAAAGAAAACCCAGGGACCTCAGCGCTAAGTGGAAATTCTCCAATCTGTTTAAAAATTCAATTTTAAAATCTTCAGAGAATTTGTAAAAGGCATAACTTGAGAAACATTTGTGCAAATTCGACCAAACAAGTTATGCTAGGCTTTGTATGAGTTAAGCTTTAGAGTAAAAATAGGAATACACTATCAAGTACTATTTCTAAAATTTAGTATTTAATTTGGATTTTGAAAAATCAAGTGGAGGTATTGATAAAAATAGTAGGACACAGGTACTAGAGCTAAGAAAATTATGCTAACTGTTTATCGAGTAGTAGACCACAATAAAAATGGTATACACATTAGAGCACCAAGTTAAGTAGGGTGTAGAAATAAATTTAAGATTCTACAATTTTCTTTAGAAAATAAAAATGGGAACCAAAAAGTGGAAACATTGAGCAACTCTATTTTTCTAGAACATGTAAGTGATGTACTATTAGAAAAAAATATAAAAATGATATAGTTCCACATTAGATTATGATTTCCCCAGCCCAATGAGAATTTAATAGAAAATTTTCAGGAATTTTTAGAAACCCTTCCTAATAGAGAAAATTCCCAAATTTAGGAATCATTGCTCTTGTGCAAAGAACCTAGAAAAATTGGGAAATCTGTTGTTTGACATTTTTCAAAAAGAAAGTTAGTTATAAGCACCTCCTAGACCTTAAACTTTAGAAAATCACCATTCAATATCTACTAGGCCTTATTAAGTAAAACTTGGCACAGAGGCATGATATTGCACATAGACATCAGCAAAAATAAGACTTAGGGCAAAAGCCACTTCTTCAAAAGGGATGTAGTTCAAAGTGCCCTCTCTTCCCTAGCCCTTGTCATTTTTGTACAGGGGAGACCACACCTCCTCTGCACCCCAAATTTTTAGGACAACTCATTTAAGTCAATAAGAAGCCACAGTAATTTTTGTACAATTTTTTGAAAATTTCTAAAACAGAGGTGTAGCTCAACTCACCCTTAAAAGCCTAATTTGGATGGGGAAAAGAAGACATAAAAGGAATGATCTTTAAAGCTGCAAAGAAACCAATAATAGCCTAAAACATAATTAACACCCTTCCTACACCTAGCCAAGGTAAGAACCCATTGTTAATTTAACCTTAGTTAAGAGCCTTTTTCCACAAGCTAACAAGGAAGGAGTTAAAACCCCAACAAGAAGAACTTAATGTACTAGCTATCAAAATAAAGACTTCATATCATAGCATGCATATAAGTACATGTATATATACATATATCTTATGCATTGCATTCATTAGATTGCAATCTCACGGACAAAGAGTACGTGTTGATTTAGGAGCAAGGAATTGAGCATGGAGAAGCCCAGGAGCCAGCTCCCGAGCCTGTCACCGAGGAACTCCCCGCGGCACCAACATATGAAGGCAGGCTCTGCTTTTATGGATAACTTAGAATATGATACTTTAATGCAACTATTGTTTGTAGGTTTGTACTGTGCACTTAAGTATAGGAATTGATTGAAACCATAGTTGCATGAACTTAGGGATTCCTTTTATGAGATGAATACTAGTATGCTAGGTCGAGTAGTAGCTTTGCTAATTTAAAAAGGATCTTGGTAGAAGTCGAGTGAATTTTCTAGCACTCGCGTGAGGTCAGGAATTGATTCTATTCATCTTGATAACGGGAACTATGATGGTCTATGGACATGGATCCTGGGTAGATACCCTGTCTATGAGACGGAAATGGAATTAAGGATTAATGTGTGGTACCGTGAGTTAAGTGTTTGAACGTACTAAACACATGTCGGGAAATATGGTAACCGATAAGCCTAGTACCTGATTGAACTTGCCCGTAGACTTTCCCCCTCATTGGACCTGAATCGGAATCTCTGATGCTAGCTATGGTGGGTACAAGTGCGGTCATTGCACGACGACAGCCGGGGTCAGTGGAGCACTGTATGCCAAGGCCGTGAGCCCTGATCTGTTGACAGGGAATCGAAGGGGACGGTTGACGTGTGTGGGGACGGAGTGCCTCTACATGTGATGTGTTTAGGTTTACCTTGCAAGGAACTTGATTCGAATCGTCTGCTTTTCGCAGCTAATGAGACTGTTTGATCCATGCTGCTACATCGAGTAAGAAGTGAAAGGAGGTTTCTTGAGATGAAGTGTTGATTGCACTAATTGCTTGCTACCATGTATGCTTAGAAGGAAGCAAACTTAGCAAATAAATGCCATAGAACTTGAAAAGCTAAAACTTATTTAGACTCAGTTAGTGCTTTTGGCAAACCGAACTCATGAGCCAAACAACTTCATGGTCTAGAGGTAGAGGAGTAGACTCCTCACACCGGGTAAGTCTAGCTGAGTATTAATATACTCAGCCTTGCTTGTGGCATCATTTTTTCTGGTTTGTTGCAAGATATGGTTTATGGTGTGACTTGGCTAGCCACCCTTCCACTGGGTTAGACGGTCGAGTGGGATGCCGCCTCGGCAGGAGAGAACCAGGAGGAGTAGTGGGCTAGTCCTTGCCCTACTCCCCACTTATCGATGATAGTTATTATCCACTACAACGTTGAGAACAATATTTCCTTTATCAAAACTCTGATTTATGTAATAATCTAAGCACTTTAATTTGTGGTTTCATGCTTTATTGTTATTCTCTGTGTCTCACCTTCGCGTGACAAAAGTGGTACGCGATCCTTGTCAAGTGGTTAATCGGACTTGATCTGATGGATTGATAGTTTATTCCAGTTTAAGTGTAAAGTTGCCTCCTGGGCGATGAATGAGCACTTGAGCTGGAATAATCTGGGCGGTTCTGCCATAGCTGGTATTGGAGCGAATACCATTATAGAGAAGACCATAAGTCATGTATTCCAGCCTTTTCTAAAAATAAAACTTGATTAGAAACCAGTATTTGTTAGATCGCCAGGACTATATCGCTAGACCTAGGACGAAAGTACTTAGGAATAGTTGGGTAGCTAGGTGGCTATATAAGTAAGCCATTCAGGCTGTTACTATAATAGGAGGGATGCACTAGGAGCACCCCTATGCTTGATGAGAGGACATCCCTACCAGCATGCATGCATAATTAATCATGATTAAAAGGATGTATGAATTAGTAAAAGAGCGAGACTACATTAACTTAAGGCCCCTAAAATTTTGAATTAGGACCGCTAACATAGAAGTGAACTAAGTAAATACAAGTCAATCCATGCAACCATTCCCATTTACACCTAAGCACACCTTTCTATTTTCTATTGTTCCCCTGCAGTCACACTTACCCTTCTTACACAGATGACTTCACCTAGCCTCGCCGATGGTGGAGACACCCGCATCAGCTTTGACTACCTTTCCCGAGAGGGTTTTCCCTCTATTCTATGGGAACAACTGAGCGCAGTTGGGTACCCCGCACCGCCTCTGTACATAGTGCAACTGTACGAGGAGCACCAGGTGCCACGCTGCAGGGATTGGCTAACTCTGTAGTCCCACCCTCTGTAGCCCGAGTGGCGTTCACTAGACTCCGAGACCATCGGATTCAGGGCGGATGACACAACTGAGGTCGCAGCATTGAAGGCTCTGACGACCTTCTCCAGATACCACCCATTGGAAATGACGATGCATACGCTCAGACTCTTCCCAGCTAAAAAGAGGGATGATCCGACATGGTGCGACCGAGTGCACCATGCCACGGATGTGTGGGCCATGCATCATGACCAGGTTGGGAGGATCACTATTCAATGCATGAGTGCGTTGTATTGCCTACAAGCCTTGCAAAGCGATGCCATGACACACTTGATTGGGCTAGCTCAGACTGCCAAGATGACCCTTGATGATAGGGAAGTCTTCGTAGTTGATCTGTCCTCTAAGTTGGTGGATAAAGATCTCCAAATTGAGCAGATGGGCAATCCGAAAGTCGCCTAGAGGGGGGTGAATAGGTGGAATCTGAAAATTATAAACTTAAGCACACACTACAAGTCAGGGTTATCGTTAGAAATGAATTCGAGTCCGAGAGAGAAGGGAAAACAAATCAACCAACAAATAAAGCGGATGAACATGGTGATTTGTTTTACTGAGGTTCGGTTCTAAAGAACCTAGTCCCCGTTGAGGTGGTCACAAAGACCAGGTCTCTTTCAACCCTTTCCCTCTCTCCAACGGTCACTTAGATCGAGTGAGTCGTTTCCTTAATCTCTCGGGTCACTTAGACCCCGCAAGGACCACCACACACTTAGGTGTCTCTTGCTTCGATTACAAATCACTTGAGAAAAGAAATGAGAAAGGAAGAAGGCAATCCAAGAGGCAAGAGCTCAAAAGAACACAAAATCTCTCTCTCACAAGTCACTAAGTGTTTAAGATGAATTGGGGACTTGGAGAGGCTTTGATCTTTTGAAATGTGTCTAGGAGTGAATGCTAGAGCCCTTGTAATGAATGTGATACTCAGAAATCTTGGATGCTTGGAGTGGTGGTGGTTGGGGGTATTTATAGCCCTCAACCACCACATAGCCGTTGAGGATGGCTGCTGTCGATGGGCGCACCAGACAGTCTGGTGCGCCACCGAACACTGTCCGGTGCGCCAGCCACGTCACCCAACCGTTAGGGTTTGGGAGCTTCTGTCCGTTGGAGGCTTTGTCTTCTAGTGGCACCGGACAGTCTGGTGCCGCACCGGATAGACACTATTCACTGTCCGGTGCGCCTCTGACGGGCGGCTCTGCTCTGCCGCACATTGTTGTGCACTGTTCATCTGAATCTTCAGCTTTTGCAGGCGACCGTTGCGCGAAGTAGTCGTTGCTCCACTGGTGCACCGGACAGTCCGGTGGCACACTGGACATTCCGGTGAATTATAACGAAGCGCGCCTGAGAAAACCCGAGAGTGGCTCGTTGGACTCTGTACAGTCCTAGTGCACCGGACACTGTCCGGTGGCACACCGGACAGTCTGGTGCGCCAGACCAGGGCACTCTCGGTTCCTTTGCTCCTTTGTATTTGAACCCTATCTTTAATCTTTTATTGGTTTGTGTTGAACCTTTATGCACCTATAGAACATATATTCTAGAGCAAACTAGTTAGTCCAATATTTGTGTTGGGCATTCAACCACCAAAATTATTTAGTCCAATCTTTTGTAAATAAATCAAATTTTTGAAGTTGGTGGTGCGGTCCTTTTGCTTTGGGCTTAATACTTTCTCCCCCTTTGGCATTAATCGCCAAAAACAGAGACTTTTGAGAGCCCTTTTTATTTTCTCCCTATTGGTAAATGAAATATGAGTGAAGATTATACTAATTTGGAGAGTGAGGTGGAGTGACGGTAAAGGGTAAATGATATCGGTAGAGTGGAGTGGAAGCCTTGTCTTCACCAAAGACTCCATTTCTCTTTCAATCTATGACTTTAGAAATATACTTGGAAACCCATTAGTCATAGCCTTGGTATATAAATAATAAGAAGTATGCATTTATACCAAAATGAAAGAGATATGATCAAAGTATATAAATGAGCTATGTGTGTAATGTTTCAATCAAAATTCCAATAATCAAGAATATTTAGCTCATTCCTAAGTTTGCTAAAAGTCTTCTCATCTAATGGCTTGGTAAAGATATTGGCTAATTGTTCTTTGGTGCTAACATAAGCTATCTCGATATCCCCCCTTTGTTGGTGATCCCTCAAAAGTGATACCGAATGTCTATGTGCTTAGTGCAGTTGTGTTCAACAGGATTATCTGCCATGCAGATTGCACTCTCATTATCACATAGGAGAGGGACTTTGCTCAATTTGTAGCCATAGTCCCTGAGGGTTTGCCTCATCCAAAGTAATTGCGCACAATAATGACCTGCGACAATATACTTGGCTTCGGTGGTAGAAAGAGCTACTGAGTTTTGTTTCTTTCAAGCCCAAGACACCAGGGATCTCCCCAGAAACTGACAAGTCCCTGATGTGCTCTTCCTATCAATTTTACACCCTACCCAATCAGCATCGGAATAACCTATTAAATCAAAAGTGGATCCCTTGGGGTACCAAAGTACAAACTTAGGAGTATAAACTAAATATCTCATGATTCTTTTCACGGCCCTAAGGTGAACTTCCTTAGGATCGGCTTGGAACCTTGCACACATGCATACGAAAAGCATAATATCCGGTCGAGATGCACATAAATAGAGTAAAGATCCTATCATCGACCGGTATACCTTTTGATCTACGGATTTATCTCCCGTGTCGAGGTCGAGATGCCCATTTGTTCCCATGGGTGTCTTGATGGGCTTGGCACCCTTCATTCCAAACTTGTTAAGTATGTCTTGAATGTACTTTGTTTGGCTGATGAAGGTGTTGTCTTGGAGTTGCTTGACTTGAAATCCTAGGAAATACTTCAACTCCCCCATCATAGACATCTCAAATTTTTGTATCATGATCCTACTAAACTCTTCACAAGTAGATTTGTTAGTAGACCGAAATATGATATCATTAACATAAATTTGGCATACAAACAAATCTTTTGCAATGATTTTAGTAAAGAGAGTAGGATCGGCTTTACCGACTTTGAAGCCATTAGTGATAAGAAAATCTCTTAGGCATTCATACCATGCTCTTGGGGCTTGCTTGAGCCCATAAAGCGCCTTTGAGAGTTTATAAACATGGTTAGGGTACTCACTATCTTCAAAGCCGGGAGGTTGCTCAACATAGACCTCTTCCTTGATTGGTCCATTGAGGAAGGCACTTTTCACATCCATTTGGTAAAGCTTAAAGCCATGGTAAGTAGCATAGGCAAGTAATATACGAATTGACTCAAGCCTAGCTACGGGTGCATAGGTTTCACCAAAATCCAAACCTTCGACTTGTGAATATCCCATGGCCACAAGTCAGGCTTTGTTCCTTGTCACCACACCATGCTCATCTTGCTTGTTGCGGAATACCCATTTGGTATCTACAACATTTTGATGAGGACGTGGAACTAAATGACATACCTCATTCCTCGTGAAGTTGTTGAGCTCCTCTTGCATTGCCAACACCCAATCTGAATCTCTTAGTGCATCCTCCACCCTGTATGGCTCAATAGAGGACACAGAAGAGTAATGTTCACAAAAATGAGCAACTCGAGATCTAGTGGTTACCCCCTTAAGAATGTCACCAAGAATGTAGTTCACAGGATGATCTCTTTGAATTGCTTGGTGGAATCTTGGGTGTGGCGGTCTTTGACCCTGTACTTCTTGATCATCTTCCTTGACTTGATCAATTTCATCTCCCCTTTGATCCTTGTCCTCCTCTTGAGATGGCTCATCCTCTTGATCTTCATCTTCATTGTCTTGAGCCCAATCCTCATCTTGAGTTGGTGGAGATGCTTGATTGGAAGATGTTGGTTGATCTTGTGCTTGTGTAGGCTCTTTGGATTCCTTAGGACACACATCCCCAATGGACATGTTCCTTAGAGCGACGCACAGAGCCTCTTCATCTTCTAGTTCACCAAGATCAACTTGCTCCACTTGGGAGCCATTAGTCTCATCAAACACAATGTCACAAGAAACCTCAACTACTCTAGTGGATTTGTTGAAGACTCTATATGCCCTTGTGTTTGAGTCATATCCTAGTAAAAACCCTTCTACATCCTTAGGAGCAAATTTAGATTTTCTACCTTTTTAATAAGAATAAAGCATTTGCTTCTAAAGACTCTAAAATATGAAACATTAGACTTTTTACCGGTAAGGAGTTTGTATGATGTCTTCTTGAGGATTCGGTGAAGATTTAGCCGGTTGATGGAGTAGCAGGCGGTGTTAATCGCCTCAGCCCAAAACCGGTCCGAAGTCTTGTACTCATCAAGCATGGTCCTCGCCATGTCCAGTAGAGTTCTATTCTTCCTCTCCGCTACACCATTTTGTTGAGGTGTGTAAGGAGAAGAGAACTCATGCTTGATGCCCTCATTCTCAAGAAAGCCATCAATTTGAGAGTTCTTGAAATCCGTTCCATTGTCGCTTCTTATCTTTTTGATTCTTAATCCAAACTCATTTTGAGCTTGTCTCAATAATCCCTTTAAAGTCTCTTGGGTTTGAGATTTTTCCTGCAAAAAGAATACCCAAGTGAAGCGAGAATAATCATCCACAATAACTAGACAATACTTACTCCCGCCGATGCTTATGTAAGTTATCGGGCCGAATAGATCCATGTGGAGTAGCTCCAGTGGCCTGTCCGTTGTCATTATGTTTTTGCGTGCATGGTGGGTGCCAACTTGCTTTCCTGCTTGACATGCGCTACAAACCCTATCTTTCTCAAAATGAACATTTGTTAGTCCTAAAATATGCTCTCCCTTTAGAAGCTTGTGAAGATTCTTCATTCCAACATGGGCTAGTCGGCGATGCTAGAGCCAACCCATATTAGTCTTAGCAATTAAGAAAGTATCGAGTTCAGCTTTGTTAAAATCAACTAGGTATAGCTGACCCTCTAATACTCCCTTAAATGCTAATGAATCATCACTTCTTCTAAAGACAGTAACACCTATATCTGTAAAAAGATAGTTGTATCCCATTTTGCATAATTGAGAAACTGAAATCAAGTTGTAATCTAAAGAATCTACAAGAAAAACATTGGAAATATAATGGTCAGGTGATATAGCAATTTTACCAAGTCCTTTGACCAAACCTTGATTTCCATCCCCGAATATAATAGCTCTTTGGGGATCTTCGTTTTTCTCGTAGGAGGAGAACATCCTTTTCTCCTCAGTCATGTGGTTTGTGCATCCGCTATCAATTATCCAACTTGAGCCCCCAGATGCACAAACCTGCAAAACAATTTAGGCCTTGTTCTTAGGTACCCAAATGGTCTTGGGTCCTTTCACATTAGAAACAAGCACCTTGGGTACCCAAACACAAGTCTTGGAGCCCTTATGTTTGCCCCCAACATATTTGGCAACTACTTTGCCTGATTTGTTAGTTAAAACATAAGAAGCATCAAAAGTCTTAAATGAAATATTAGGCTCATTTGATGCAGTAGGAGTTTTCTTTTTAGGCAATTTAACATGAGTTGATTGCCTAGAGCTAGAAGCCTCATTCTTATACATAAAGGCATGATGTGAAACAGTATGAGGTTTCCTAGCATGAATTCTCCTAATTTTGTGCTCAGGATAATTAGCAGGATATAAAATGTAACCCTCATTATCCTGAACCATAGGAGCCTTGCCCTTAACAAAATTAGACAATCTTTTAGGGGCATTAAGTTTGACATTGCTTCCCTATTGAAAACCAATGTCATCCTTAATGTCAGGGCGTCTCCCATTATAGAGCATGCTTCTAGCAAATTTAAACTTTTCATTTTCAATTTCATGCTCATTAATTTTGGCAGTTAATTGAGCTATATGATCATTTTTTTGTTTAATTAAAGCAAGGCGATCATTTATAGCATCAACATTAACATCTCTACATCTAGTACAAATAGTGACATGATCAACAGTAGATGTAGAAGGTTTGCAAACATTTAATTCTTCTATCTTAGCATGTAATATGGCATTCTCATCTCTAAGACAGGAAATAGAATCATTGCAAACATTCGAATCTTTAGCCTTGGAAATTAAATTAGCATTTTCAGTTCTAAGGCTAAAAATTGATTCATTCAATTTATCAATCTTAGCATTTAAAACAACATTTTCATTTCTAAGATTGGCAATTGAATCATGGCAAATGCTACGGTCCTTAGTCAAGTTTTCATTTTTCTCTACTTCCTGAGCATAAGCATTTTTTACTTTAACATGCTTTTTATTTTCCTTAATAAGGAATTCCTCTTGGCTGTCCAAGAGTTTATATGAATGGCACCTATCAATTCATTTAACTTTTCCTTTTGTTGCATGCTAAGGTTGGCAAAAAGAGTAAGTAAATCATCTTCATCATCACTAGAACTACCCTCATCACTAGATGTAGTATACTTGGGGGCGGTTCTAGTTTGTACCTTCTTCTTTTTGCCGTCATTTGCCATGAAGCATTTGTGGCCGACGTTGGGGAAGAGGAGGCCCTTGTTGATGGCGATGTTGGCGGCATCCTCGTCGGAGGAGGAGTCGGTGGAGCTCTCGTCGGAGTCCCATTCCCGACATACGTGGGCATCGCCGCCCTTCTTCTTGTAGTACCTCTTCTTCTCCTTCTTCTTCCCCCTCTTGTCGTCGCCCCTGTCACTATCACTAGACATAGGACATTTTGCAATAAAATGACCGGGCTTACCACATTTGTAACACACCCTCTTGGAGCGGAGTTTGTAGTATTTCCCCCTCCTTTGCTTGAGGATTTGGCGAAAGCTCTTGATGATGAGTGCCATCTCCTCGTTGTTGAGCTTGGAGGCGTCGATGGGGAGCCTACTTGATGCAGACTCTTCCTTCTTCTCTTCCCTCGCCTTGAATACGATGGGTTGCACCTCGAGTGTGGAGGTGCTGCCTTGCTCCAAGTCGACGATGTGTCTGGAGCCTTTGATCATCAACTCAAAGTTCACAAACTTTCCTATCACTTCCTTGGGAGACATTAATTTGTATCTAGGATCCCCACGAATTAGTTGTACTTGAGTAGGATTGCGAAAAACAAGGGATCTTAGAATAACCTTGACCATCTCATGGTCATCCCATTTTGTGCTCCCGAGGTTGTGCACTTGATTGACCAAGGTCTTGAGCCGGTTGTACATTGCTTGTGGCTCCTCTCCTTGGTTGAGGACGAATCGACCGAGCTCCCCCTCGATCGTCTCCCGCTTGGTGATCTTGGTAACCTTATCTCCTTCGTGTGCGTTTTTTAGGACATCTCAAATCTCCTTGGCACTCTTTAACCCTTGCACCTTATTATACTCCTCTCGACATAGAGAGGCGAGGAGTATAGTAGTTGCTTGAGAGTTAAAGTGCCGGATTTGGGCGATGTTGGGACCATGCTTCGTCGCCGAAGGTCCTATAAAAAGAAACAGCTTCGGCTGAAGCTGCTTGAACATGATGCCGAAGACACCGTTCATGAAGCTCCGGGACTACAACATATCCGAAGCTGTAGGGTCGAACCGACTTATAGATAGAATGACCTTTTAGCCCATAAGGGTCTGAGTCATTGTTGTAAACTTTTATAAGGGGCATAATTGTAATTCCTCATGAGCTGTGTCCTGTGCCTATAAATAGTGAACAGTATTCCTTTACTGTTCACGCATTCCTGTAATTTCTAACGCATCACTCGGGAATTATTGTTTGTCAAGGCAAAGGTATAAACGTACCTAATCATTGTGTTCAAATATCTTAAATTCATATAATAAGATACGTGAATGATGTTATCTATTTTCAATGTATTTATCTCTAATGTTTCATGTTTTACCTTACTTTGTATTAACTCCATAAGTTTAATTACGAAGGTGAAACCTTCGTAATATTATGTTTGTGACCTTCGTCCGAAGCTCATTTGATCCTTGTGGAGATAATGCTTCGACGGACGAAGGGCATTGATATTTAACATTTTATGTTGCCTTGTTCTTAATTCATAGCATTTGAGAGCAAGTCCCCAACATTGGCGCCCACCTCCGGTGAACTCACTTCCACTTTTTTGAGCTGATGGCTTCGTCCAACATTCAAGCCGGAGCTGCTTCGGCTCCGAAGCTGGTACTCCCGATAACAGGCGGTTCATGCTCAGAGCCAGCCAACAAGAAACAGAAAAAGGAGGCACAAAGAAGGGTACAGCATGTCGGGGTGCAGGGACCCTTCATCAAGTCAAGATGGTCTCACATTCCAATTACCTTCTCTCAAGAGGATCTTCAACTCAAGGATTACCCACACAACGACGCTATGGTTATCTCTTGTGTGATCAAAGGATTCCTGGTCCATAATGTTTTGGTTGATACAGGCAGCGCAGCTGATATTATATTTGCTAAGGCCTTCAGACAAATGCAAGAGCCCAAAGACAAAATTCATGATGCCACGCATCCCCTTTGTGGCTTCGGAGGGAGGCAGATTGTAGCACTCGGCAAAATCACAATGCCAGTGACCTTCGGATTTGTCAACAACACAAGGACTGAACAAGTCGTGTTTGATATTGTTGACATGGAATACCCTTACAATGCAATCATTGGTCGAGGCACTCTCAATGCCTTCGAAGCAATTCTTCATCCAGCTTATCTTTGCATGAAGATACCATCGGACCAAGGGCCCATTGCTATTCATGGAAGTTAGGAAGCTGCCAGAAGGGCCGAAGGAAATTGGACAGACTCAAAAGCAATCCATAATATAGATGGAGCTGAAGCTTGTGAGCAATACAAGTTCAGAAGGGAAAAAGCTGCTTCGCCTGATCAGCCGAAGCCCATGCTCTTATGTGAGGACATAGCAGAGCAGAAGGTGCTACTGGGATCTCAACTGTCCGAAGAACAGGAGAAAACCTTGATAAGGTTTTTGTTCAACAACAAAGATGTTTTTGCTTGGTCAGCTAATGATCTTTGCGGAGTTAACAGGGATGTTATTGAGCACTCGCTCAATGTTGATCCATCCTTCAGACCAAGAAAGCAAAGGCTTCGGAAGATGTCTGATGACAAGGCCGAAGGTGCTCGGAACGAAGTGAAAAGACTCCTCACTGCCGGAGTTATCAGAGAAGTAAAATATCCAGAATGGTTGGCTAACACTGTTATGGTAAAGAAGGCCAATGGTAAATGGAGAATGTGTATCGATTTTACCGATCTCAACAAGGCCTGTCCGAAGGACGAGTTTCCATTGCCAAGGATAGATTCCTTAGTCGATGCAGCAGCTTCATCAGAGCTTATGAGTCTGCTGGATTGCTATTCAGGCTATCACCAAATCTGGATGAAGAAGGAGGATGAACCGAAAACCAGCTTCATAACCCCCAGTGGAACATATTGTTACCTTCGGATGCCTGAGGGGCTTAAGAATGCCGGAGAAAGTTTCAGCAGAATGACAGCGAAGGTCCTCCATTCTCAGATAGGCAGGAATGTGCTAACTTATGTTGATGATATCATTGTAAAAAGCACGAAGCAAGATAATCACATTGCTGATCTGCAGGAGACCTTCGCTAATTTTAGACAGGCTGGTTTAAAGCTGAATCCGGAAAATGTGTCTTCGGAGTGAAGAAGGGGAAATTTCTTGGTTGCCTAGTTTCAACAAAGGGAATTGAGGCTAATCCAAGCAAAATCGAAGCTATACTTCGAATGGAACCACCAAGTACAAAGAAGGGGGCTCAAAGATTGACAGGAAGGCTGGCATCTCTCAACAGATTCATATCTAGATCAGCAGAGAGAAATTTACCATTTTTCGAAGTGCTGAAGTCAGCCGAAGTTTTTCAATGGGGACCAGTCCAGCAGAAAGCCTTCGAAGAACTGAAGCAATATTTGATAGATCTAACAACATTAACTCCACCAACGCCAGGGGCTCCTTTGTTATTATATGTGGCAGCTTCGCACTCAGCGGTAAGTGCAGCACTTGTCCAAGAGAAGCTTGAAGGCCAAGTCAAGAAGCAGGCCCCAATATATTTTGTATCCGAAGTTCTTAGTTTATCAAAGAAAAATTATACAGAATTGGAGAAAGTATTGTATGCTGTTTTGATGGCCTCCAGGAAGCTTCGGCATTATTTTCAAGCTTATAACATAATTGTTCCTTCTTCACAACCTTTGAAGGATATTATGAGAAACCGAGAAGCTACTGGAAGGATTGGAAAATGGGCTGCAGAGCTCAATGAATTTTGTATTGATTATGTCCACAGATCTTCGATTCAGTCCCAAGCGTTGGTAGACTTCATTGCTGACTGGACGCCAGGGGCTTAGGAGGAAGAAATGAATAAAGATGCCGAAGCATGGACAATGTTTTGCGATGGGTCTTGGGGAACCTTCGGAGCAGGAGCAGCTGCTGTGTTGGTTTCACCTTCCAAAGTTAAAACTTGTTATGCGGCAAGACTTGATTTCAGTTGTACAAACAATATTGCTGAATACGAAGCTCTGCTCTTGGGTCTTCGGAAGTTAAAGGCAATGGGGATTAGAAGGACCATTCTTAAAACTGATTCCCAAGTTATTTCTGGTCATGTTGACAAGAGCTATAAAGCAAGAGATCCGAAGCTTAAAAAATATCTAGATACAGTCCGAAGGATCAAGGCTTCCTTTGAAGGATTCTCTGTTAAAAATATTCCTCGTGGAGAAAATGAATATGCTGATCTATTGGCCAAGTCAGTAGCACAGGGGCTGCCTTTACCTTCGGAAGTATTTTTCGAAACAATAAAAGCACCTTCGGTCGAGCTTCTTGAAAGAGCGGTCCTCAATATATCCCCTGTCTATAGTGAAGATTGGAGAACTGAAATCATCTCTTTCCTTCAGGGTAATTTTCTTTCAGACGACGAAGCTTATAAAAAAGAATAGAAGCAAGAGCTCGACCATATGTCATAATAGAAGGGGAGCTGTACAAGCGTGGGGTCTGTTCTCCGTTGCTCAAGTGCTTATCCAGATCCGAAGGTATAGAATTAATGAAGGAAAAACACGCAGGCCTGTGTGGATCTCACATTGGATCTAGGCCTTTGCTTGGGAAAGTTTTTCGTCAAGGATTTTATTGGCCAAAGGCAGCTTCGGATGCAGCGGATTTAGTCCAAAAGTGCGAAAGTTGTCAGAAATGTGCAAGAGATCAAAAACAACCTTCGTCTTTAACTCAATTAATACAACCCACTTGGCCGTTGCAAAGGTGGGGCCTTGATTTACTAGGTCCATTACCACCAGCACAGGGAAATTTAAGATACCTTGTAGTGGCAGTGGAATATTTTTCCAAGTGGATTGAGGCAAAGCCGCTAGCCACAATAACTTCGGTTACTATTCAAAAGTTCTTTTGGCAAAATATTGTTTGTCGCTTCGGAGTGCCGAAGGCCATTACTGTGGATAATGGGACACAGTTTGATTCTGAAGCTTTCAAAGAATTTTGTGATCAAATTGGCACGAAGATCCATTTTGCATCAGTTCGACATCCGGAGTCAAACGGACTTGTCGAACGAGCTAACGGGATCATAATGACAGGAATAATGAAGTCAATCTTCAATCAGCCTAGGGGAAAGTGGCCAGACGAGTTAATCAAAGTGGTGTGGAGCCATAACACAACCATGTCAAGATCAACAGGCTTTACGCCTTTCAAACTATTGTTTGGGGATGAAGCAATAACCCCGGAAGAAGCCAAAGCAGGATCAATAAGAACGGTAACTTCGGCAGAAGGTGAAGACGAAGCTGAATGCTCTGTGGAAAAAGATGCTATAGAAGGGATCAGACTTCAGGCTGTGGAAAACATCAATAAATATCAAGCCGAAACAATAAAATGGCATGATAGAAAGGTTAAGCTAAAGAACATTGAACCAGGACATCTGGTGCTTCGAAGAGTAGCCAACCCTGAAACAGTGGGCAAATTACAGCTGAAGTGCGAAGGACCTTTTTTGGTAGTATCTTCGTCAAGACCCGGTTCCTATAGATTGAAGGATATGGACGGCAACGACATCCCTAGGTCATGGAATGCAGATGAGCTTCGGCGATATTATGTTTAATTTGATGTAATTTTTTCTATTCCTTTTTTGTGGCACCCTTTTCCTTTCCAAAGGGGGAGAAAGGTTTTTAATGGGGCCACAACATGTAATTTTTCTTTCCTTATCTCGGTTCTATAAAAGTGATATCCCCCAAAAAATGTAAATGTAAAATACCAAGGGAAAAGAAAAGAAAACATGGAGAAGCTCAAAAGTCGTTCCTAAGGGAATGCAGAGCTTACAGCGAAAAGTCAACGCTGATTCCGCTAAAAGTAAAAGGCGAAGAAGCTCCTAAGGGAGGCTTACAGCGAAAAGTCAACGCTGATTCCGCTGAAAGTAAAAGGCGAAGAAGCTCCTAAGGGAGGCTTACAGCGAAAAGTCAACACTGGTACACTGAAAAGTAAACGATGAAGTTGAAAAGTGAAAAGATTTGAATCATTCTCAATATTCATCTCCACAATACATTTCATCATGTCATTTGCATTCATAAACATTCATTTAGACATATATAGAATCATCATCGCATCACACAAAAAAGATAGGCGCTTCGGCAATGAGGAAAGACTTCGAAAAAGGAAAAATTTTTATGCTTCGTTATGTACGAAAAGAAGGGAAGGTGTTTTTCGCCTTCGGCTCAAAAAAGAAGTTTCGTCCACAACAAAGCAGATTGTACACAGATAGCGGAAGCAAAATATATTACAAGGTATGTACAAATTTACATGAGTTTTTCCATAATAATATTACAAAAATCTCCAGAATTTTTGCAGAATATTGTAGCAACTATCAAGATTCATCTTTGTCATGCTTCAGCTTCATTATACTTCAGCTTCGTCATCCTACGAATATTAAAGAACAGAATAAGAAAGGTGCAAATTTCAAGGAGAAGGTAAAAGTAACAAATATAAGCTTCTTACTGGCTTAAGATGACTTCGAGCTTCGTCACCCGCCATTTTCCGCCCGCCATTTACCCAAATCTGGGTCATAAATCTATTCCCGATGCTTCAGGCTAGGCTTGGAATATCTATCAGATCTAATGATGATAAGCTGAAGTTGGGCCTATTAACAATTTTTCCATGCATGCAGCCAACCTTCAGAAAAGCGGTAGCTGTGCCCCGAGAAGCTACCAGGGCGCAGAAGTCAGCATGGCCACCAATAACTTCGTCAAGAGCGTCAACCTCGCCTTCAATATATTCTAATGTGTTGGGCAAGTTTTCAGCTGAAGGTGTAAATTTTTCAGGGCTGGCTCCGATAGAATGAAACACATCCTTCAGCCGCTGCACGCATCGGCTGCCGAAGCTTAGACATTTCTCTTGAAGCTCCTTCAAGGATTTTTGCAAATTTAAGTTCTTCTCCATCTCGGTTTTAAGACTTGCTTCAAGGTGTTTCTTTTCCTGCTCAGATTTTTCTGATTGTTTGAGCAATTCATTCTTTAAATTTTCATTCTCGGCTTGGACCTCAGCCAAGGAGCCTTCCATAGACTGAATAACAAAGTCCTTCTTTTCTAATGCACCTTCGTGTTCTTTTGCCATAATTTCAAGGTCCTGAATGGTGAAGTCCTTCTGTTTCAGAGCAACTTCGTAATTTTCAACTTTTTCTTCCAAATCTTTGATGATAGTTTCGTTCTTCTCCTCTTCGAGATCTTGTTGCATTTTTAGAACCTTACTCAATAGTATACTCTGCCAAAACAATCTTCGTCAGAAAACGACCTAAAAAATATATAATAATAATAAAATTTGTCACCTTAAAATTAGCATAGAGCAGGCTTCCGGCGATATGGTGTCGCTGGTACCTGCACAGGTCCGCTTCTAGCTTCGGTAGGCCAACGCTTTTGGAGAGGGTTCTAACAACTTTGGCCTCGGTGCGGTTCCGAAGGCACCTTAGCCTCCCTTTGTTGACCCCACCAAATAGCGTAGCCCCTGGCTTATATCCGCAAGACATGACATATTTTTTCAACTCTTCTTTTTCAGCACCTGTTAGCTCTTGTCCAAGCAAATCTTGAAAGTTAAAATTTTCTTCTTCTAAAATGTCATCGATCTGCTCCTTTCCCTTTTCAGTTGCCGTGTTTACTGCAGCCACAGCAGCTTCTTCAGCCATTTTCAGGAGAATATTGTCAATAACTTCAAGAGTGGCTTCCAGATTCGAACCTTCCGTGGTCCCGGCTTCGGTCCCAGCAGCTTCGGCTTTGTCGATTTCAGCTTCGGTGGTTTCCACTCTGGAAGCTTCGGCGGTGGCGCCTTCGGCTTCAGTGATCTCGGCAAAAACAATTTTTGACATTGTCGCCGGTGGCGGTGTCTGATGAATCACATCTGCTATTTGAATAATTCTTCGTTTTTTCGGCAGTGCAGGACTTTCTTCTGCCGAAGATGCTTTGTCCTTCTGAAAAAATTTCGTCAGTTCCGGCGCCAGCGGACTTAGCTTGACAGGCAAGGGTTCAGTCATTACCTTCATAATCTCTTCTACTTCGGCAGCAGAAGGCGTTGCAGGAGTGTATTCTTCTCGAACCAACGTTTTTGGTTCTGGAGATGCAGTTTTCCTTTTTCCTGCAGCGGCCACCTTCGGCTCAGGGCTCAACTTTTCAGGACTCAGCTTTTCAGAAATCTCCTTTTTCTTTTTTGTCACTTTGGTGCTCTCTTCGTCAACGGCACTGGCAATTCTTTTTCTCTTCGGGCCGCCCGCATTTCCACCCAGTCGCCCATAGTCAGGATATTCAAAGCCTATAGCATCAAGTACTCTGTTTAGCCTTCGTTTCGGCCGGGTGCCGAAGGCTGCTGTCATCAATTGGTCCTCTTTTTTAGAATAATTTCCAAGAATTTCAGTACTCATTATTTCGATGGTATCGAGCCATTCTTGGCAGGGTGCCTTAAAATATTTCTTGAATTTATAATGATAGGGTAGTCGGACAAGCTCCCCCTCTTTCTTCTCTCCTTTAAGCTTCGGCATAGCCCATTCCTTTATAGTTGGAAAGACTTTGAAGGCCAGAAATTCCTGCACCAAATCCCTAGTGCCAATGTGCTCTGCAATAATTCTGAATTCAGCCAACGCCGTTTGGGTTGGACCTTCGGGTGTCATACTGCAATGGGGTCGGGTTTCTCCGAAGATTAGTTCAAGCGGGCTCTGCACAAGCTTCTCCTTGTCGTCATCGACTTTGACGTAGAACCATTCCGATTTCCAGCCTGCCGGCCACTTGCTTCGATAGCTGATCACAGGAAATTTTGTAGTTTTTCGATATGCAAAATTGTAACAACCAAAATTTTCATGTAGCCCATCCTTTCTAACCGTAGTTTGGTAGTGTAGCTCGTGTACTCGGCAGAAACCTTCGGAAAATGGCTCCACTGCTTGGCTTCGGAGAGCCCAAATATAAACACTAAGCCTAACAATAGCGTTAGGAGTTAGTTGGTGGAAATAGATCCCAAATTTTTTCAGCACATCGGCAATCATCCTATTCAAAGGAAATCTCAAACCAGCTTTGAGGAAACTCTTAAAAATCACTATTTCATCTTTTTGTGGCTTCGGGGTAATCTCTTCTCCACCAAAGTGAATCATCTTTTTCTCATCTTTGCTGAAGTAGCCTGACTTCACCATCTTTGGGAAATCAGCCTTCGAGATAGTCGACTTTCCGAACTCCAGGTGACTAGGCTTGCTCGGTACTGCGATATTATAATCATCGTCAGTACCAGCCTCCTCAATATCTGCTTGTTCTGCTTCAGTAGCAGGGATGTCTTCTGATGTCATCAATCCAGATCGCTTCATTGCTTCAGAGATAGGAATAGTTTCCGCACCTTCGGCTTCGTCTCCCTCGCGCTCAACTCTAGCAGTAGAACGCACTCGGGCCATTTAATTTGAATTTCTTGAAAATTGCTTGGAAAATAATAACCTTTCCTTCAGAAGCTCTTCTTCTGACGAAGCAAACACCAAACTAGAGCTTCGCTTGAATGCGAAAGTCAAGCTTCGGCTATGGTTGAAAATTTTGGCAGCAAAACAGTGCAATAGCAATGAATGCTGTGGTAACTTCACACCTACCCGTCTGTTTATATAGTGCTGCAGGTAAGAAGGTGAATCGCCAGGATTTTTACACCAGGCAAACAGTTGCTCGCACCCCCTGAACGGTGGGCCGCAAAAGCCAGAATGGTGAACTTGCATGGTGGGACCGCTACGCGCTCGAAAGCTGTACCGTTTCTCGACAACGAGCTCAGGGAAGGTGTTTTTCGGACCTTCGGCTTCCTGAAGCCTAAGAGACTTTTTTCACGGATCAAGCTCGTTACGAAAAATGATCTAGCACCGCGAAGGGGCTACTGTTGGGACCATGCTTCGTCACCGAAGGTCCTATAAAAAGAAACAGCTTCGGCTGAAGCTGCTTGAACATGATGCCGAAGACACCATTCACGAAGCTCCGGGACTACAACATATCCGAAGCTGTAGGGTCGAACCGACTTAAAGATAGAATGACCTTTTAGCCCATAAGGGTCTGAGTCATTGTTGTAAACTTTTATAAGGGGCATAATTGTAATTCCTCATGAGCTGTGTCCTGTGCCTATAAATAGTGAACAGTATTCCTTTACTGTTCACGCATTCCTGTAATTTCTAACGCATCACTCGGGAATTATTGTTTGTCAAGGCAAAGGTATAAACGTACCTAATCATTGTGTTCAAATATCTTAAATTCATATAATAAGATACGTGAATGATGTTATCTATTTTCAATGTATTTATCTCTAATGTTTCATGTTTTACCTTACTTTGTATTAACTCCATAAGTTTAATTACGAAGGTGAAACCTTCGTAATATTATGTTTGTGACCTTCGTCCGAAGCTCATTTGATCCTTGTGGAGATAATGCTTCGACGGACGAAGGGCATTGATATTTAACATTTTATGTTGCCTTGTTCTTAATTCATAGCATTTGAGAGCAAGTCCCCAACAGGCGACCTTGTCCGAGTCGTAGCCCTCGTCCCCCACCGTGGGTACCTACGCTCCAAATTCAACTATGTCCCATATGCTTCCGTGGAGTGAGGTTAGGTGATGCCTAATTTTATCACTCCACATACAATAGTCTTTGTGGCGGAACCGCCCGAATTATTCTAGCTTAAGTTCCCAAGTCGCACCCTTAAGGGCAACAACACACTTAACCAGGAATAACTCGTCAGTCCCTCAGATCTAGTCCGATAAAGCCACTTATCCAGGATCGAATACCACTAGCTCACTCGAAGGTGAGGCACAGAGAAATACAATAAAGCACAATACCATAAATTAAGAAAGTATCATTAGTGATTACATTATTGGAGTTTCAGAAATAATAACCATACGTTTTAATGCAGCAGAAATAACTAACGGAGAAAACCGAGTAACATGGCGAAGCCTGGCCACTCTACTCCTCCTGGTCCTCTCCTGCGGAAGCAGTAACCCACTCGACCATGTATCCCGGTGGCAGGGATGGAGGCCAAGTCACTCCATCAACCAAATCAAGGAGTACCTGCAAAAATTATGCCACAAGCAAAGCTGAGTATACTAATACTCAGGTAGACTTACCCGGTGTGAGGAGTCTACTCCTCTACCTCTAGACATGCAGCTGTTTGGTTGAGGGGTTTGGTTTGCCAAAAGCACTAGCTGAGTCTAAAATCAAGTTTTAGCTTTTTAAGTTTTAGTATGATCCTTTTTAAACTAGATGAGTACCTAGCTATTCATACATGGTATCAAACATTATATCAATCAACAACTTTTTGCAAGTCAACTCTTTTCCTCTTATTACTCAATGTAGCAGCATGGATCAAGCAGTCTCATTAGCTACGAGAAGCAGACGATTCGAATCGAGTTTTTAAACCTTGCAAGGTAAACCTAAACACACGATGTGGTGAGACACTCCGTCCCCACACACATCAACCGTCCCCATCGATTCCCTGGCAACAGATCAGGGCTCACCGCCTCGGCGTACAATGCCTCACTGACCCCGATTGCCGTCGTGTAGTGACCGCACTTGTACCCACCATAACCGGAATGGGAGACCACGTCTCAGGTCGCGTGAGAGGTAAAGTCTGCGGGCAGGTTCACTCAGGTACTAGGCTTACCGATTTACCATATTTCTCGGCATATGTTTAGTACGTTCAAACGCTTGACACACGGTACCACACCTTAATCCTTATTCCAATTTCCATCTCGTAGACAACGCATCCCTTGGACCGTTGTCCATAGACCATCATCATTCCGATATAAAAACGGATACAATCAATTCCTGACCTCGCGTGAGTGCTAGAAAAATCACTCGACTTCTACCGAGATCCCTAATTAGTAAAGCAGCTACTCGACCTAGCATACTAGTATCCATCTCAAAGGGAATCCTGAGTTCATGCAACTAGGGTTTCAGTCAACTCCTACACTTAAGTGCACAGTACAAGCCTACAAACATTAAGTGCAGTAAAATAGCATATATAACGGTTATGCATAAAACTGGGGCTTGCCTTTAATTTAACACTTAGATAGTGTTTGCTGGGATAGGTACTCACTTGGCGAGCATCCACTGGTTATGTCCATCTTTCCTTGGGTCATCCACCGGCTACATCTTGTGGGTGGCACCACATCACTTGCACGATCATCCTCTCTCGGTCCTAAATGAGATGCAAGGTGCATATGTATGAATATAATGAAAAGTTATCACAAGATATACAAATACACGGTAGCGACCCAACACTAAATTGTAAGACACCGTAAACAACCACATGTTAGAATTAGATATCTACACGTTATCGGCGTTCAACATAACACCATTAAAAAGACGACAACCTTTTACTTATTTACGCAACACAACTACGACATCACAAGTACACGCATTTACTATGTTCACTTTAATCATTCATTAGTTACTTAATCATTAAGTTAGTTAAGTATCTAAGTTCGCTATGACTGATATGTAGACAGACTTAGTTGAAAAGGAACTAGACACTTAATTGGGCTTTACAATTATTTACTAGGCAAACACTTATTAGACCTTAACCAATTTAGTTCACTAATTTAGCGAGACGTGTACTAGTTACCTATATACTTAGGCTCAATTATATTAGTTATATTATTATTACTGCGTGTTCAACCAAAATCAAAACGAGGAAACAGTCGATTCAAGAAATACACCACAGAGTAGAGCAATCCACCAAACATAACAAAATTTGGACAGCAGCACAACAGTTCCTTGTTTCAGTCATAACTCTTAAAATATTTATCCAAAAATAGTGAACAAATAATTTTTGGAAAGCTTGGGAAACGCTCTATAACTTTGGTATTACCATCTCAATATGACTAGATTCTTAGCAAAGTCGAATTATACAAAAATAACAGGTTTGTCTAGGTTGGACAGATTCAGACTTGTGACTTCAAAAATTCACAACTAGAGATTTATGTATCCAAACAAAGTGATAATAGACTTTCTAGAAAGGTAATGAAATTGTCTACGTATCATTTATAAACATCTCAAGGTGATTCAATATTTAACTAAGGATAAAAGACACTAGAAGGCTTTGCTGTCCCGAACTGGACAGATTCAGTCTTCACATTTAAAACATCGATAACTTAATCTTCAGATCACAAAAAGAGTGATCCAAGACTTTTTGGAAATCTTAGCAAAAGTACTATATAAGTTTTATAATCACCCAGAAGTGATTCTATGTTTAACCAAATCAAACAATTCAGTTTTAGAAATCTATTCTGACGGTGGACAGAACACAACAACCAGTTTGTAAAATTCATAACTCCTAAACAGTCAGGTCTATAGTTATGAAATTTTAACACAAGCAAGATAACAAAAACATCTACAACTTTCTTATAAAGACCATGAACTGATTGCGACAATAAATTGAGCAAACAATGCAGTTTCTGAAATCTGTACAGAATTTGGACAGATTCAGTTACTGAATTTGTAAAAAGCATAACTCCTAAACGATCAGACTTATGCATGTAAAATTTTAACACAAGTAATATAATAAAGTTATCTACAACTTTCTTTTGACCACCAATAACTGATTTCAACATTAAGTTAAGCAACTATTACAATTTCTGAAATCTGTTCAGAAATTCGACAGATTCAGGTGCTGGGCTTGTGAAAAGCACAACTCCTAAACGATCAGATTTATGGCTGTCAAATTTTTGTACAAGCAAGATAATAAGATTATCTACAATTCTTTTATATGACTTTTCTACAGAAAACATGATTTAGTTCATCAAACATACAACACGAGGAAATCACTACGTGCAGTCCAAAACAACAACTAATAAATTTCAGCTCCTATATAATTCAAGAATTGCCGCGTTCTAGAGACTTGAATTATTATAACACTTTACCATTTGTTAGAGTTAACATAACCAAGGGAGAACTAAAAAGCAGACTTACTAAATTTTTATCCATGTCATTTCGAGCACTAGAAGTACCATACTTAATTAACAACGCATTCTCTACGATAATCAATATGGAAATGCGTTTCACCCAATAATTTGCATTTTAACTTAGACACCACATGAGCACTACTAATTTTTACCCGTGACCATAACCACACGCATTTAGACTACAACAAGCAATTCATCGTGACCACGAACTTAACCCAAAACCATCTAACAAGTCTGCTAACTCATTATTATAGCACTCCGAGACACAATATGTATATAGCAATCACTTAACGCAATCGACTCCTGCTGAACACGAGTTGGCTAATGACGTGACTATTTTCTAATTACCAACATACACCACATTTTACCATTTTTGGATACATGCACGACACACAACTATTGTAATACATCACAAGTACATTCAACCCCATCAGTAAGGCATCAGAACATTTCCGAAAATTCCCCGAGACTACGACGACAAGGCATCGATTCACCATACGACAAAAATCATGACGAAGCCGATAGGTGCTATCAACTAATCGTTTTAAAAATATTAGACTTACTTCTCGCCTTGCCACTACAACACCCTTTAGTCACATGACCATCAGGAGCATCCTTCACACGGTTACACGACAGCAATCTAAACGTTGTGTTACACCAGACATACATCTTTCTTCGTTGTGAGTATAACCATATTACGGCATATACCCTCACACCTCAATCAATTACCTTACGCCACCATCACTATAATGCACCACGGCACACGCGCACACACGTGTCCCCATATTACGCACAAGACATCAACCGCACAAGTGACTTTAACAGGATTAATCATACTCCTCATTCGCCCCGACTATCCCAATCATCGATCACATGCATAAAACAAGTACACTTTTCACCTAGACGCCTATCGATGCATCCCTAAAACATAATCCGCATTTTGTAATCTAGTCTTCGCATCAAACAACACACCACATATTTTCCTATCAAAATATAAAAACATCGGAGTCCTTTTTCTACTTCATTCTCTTCTCTACACGCTTCCATTCATACAAAGGTATTTTCACACACACATAATCACACATGCACATCATCGACCAAAACATAATTAGACTAACTACAAATCTCACACATCAAATAACCTCTTGTTCTCCAATCGCAAACGTGATCCTATCAATGCGCATAACCGAAACATTTTACACACATCCATTCAAAATAATTAATCGAGTCGATCGAGAGCGACATGCATCGGCTCACCATAAACAAACCCAATCGATGTTTGTAAGGACAATGGCGATTCCGATTTGTGCATCATTCCGAACATCCGACGAGCGTTGAACGACTTGCTTTCTCCTCCATGCAAAACACGTGGTTACTCTCCTCCACAACAAAACAAAACAGCACATATACACAATTAATCACCGGAGAAAAAATGCCGATAGGAATCAAACAAGGATCGTCGTGGTCTCACCGGAGTGAACGACGTCGATGTTTGGGGCTGCGCAAAAACAGTGAACACACGGAGGGCATCACGGCATGCTGTCCATTGGCTCCACAAAACAGGGAGCCGACAGCGCGCGTAGACGATGGGGCTGCTGCACATTTTGTCGAGCACCTAGCAAGCACCATGGGCACTGCGCAGCAGCACGCAAGCAGGGAGGACACCGAGTCGCGAGCCATGGCGAGGATGCTCCAAGGCGTCTGCTGCAGTACGCCATGGGGAGTTGGAGGAGTGGCTGGAGCTCTGAGCGCCGGCCATGGAGAGAATGGGAGGAGCTGCTGCTGCAATTTCTGGGCGCCATGGAGGAAGAACAGAGGCATCGCTAGTTTCCCTGGAAGGGTGAGCGCAGGGCTGCTGCTGCTGGCCGGAGTAGAGGCATGGGTCTGCACAGAGGGGCGCCGAACTCGCCAGTAGGGAGCAGGGAAGGGCGCTCAGCCAATGGGGGGGAAAGCTCGGCTGCTCGAGATTTGCCGGCGCCATGGGAGGTGTTTGCTGCTCGCCATGGACAGCAAAGGGAGGGAGGAAGGGCGCTGCCTTCTTGAGGAAGAAGGGGAGGATGGAAGGACGCCATGGATGCTGGAGGCGCCATGGTGAGATGTTACTGCTGCTGCTCCATGGATGGGAGGAGAGGAGGATGGCGTGGGGAGAAGAAGTGGAGGTGGCTGGGAGAAAGGAAAATGGCGGCTAGGGGGGTAGGTGAAAAATTGCCAAGTGCAAGGGGAGAGGGATCCTATTTATAGAAGAAGCCCTAGGGTTAGGGTTTCTTAATGGACCAAATGGGCTGGGTTGGGCTTGACCCAAAACACGAAATCGGGTTGCGCTAAATTATTTTTCGGAATAAAAATGCTCCTGCGGATTTCGTCCGTGTAAAGACAGAGCGAGCTGGTGCTCGGTCGGACAAAACGAAGGTTTACCCGTACTAGGAATTTGATTTGTTTAGCGTTGCTCGAAAAATAATCCCTCGCACCCAATTAGGACAAAAAAGAATTGAGACCGATTGGTTTCGGATTCATGATCGAGATCAATCGGGTTGGGTTGATAAAAATCATTGTCGGTGTTGATTTTCGAATTTAGATTGGACATAGAGATTTTAAGGCGAGTTGGATAAGAATTTATTAGAGGACAACATACTGAGTATTCCGCGTGAGAGTACGGATCCGGATAAAATAGTCAGACATCGGTTGAAGTCCGAGGAATTGGATTCGGGCACAACTCGACTAGCAATTGTCGAGCGTTTGATTACATGAGCTTTAGACGAGGTTTACAAATCGAGATTGAGTATCGAGTTTGCATCCGTGCCGAGAATTAAAAGTTTTAACAGGCTCCAAATTCGGCCTTCTGTGAGACTGATTAACTTCAAATTCGGTGAGATGTGAATGAACAGTCTGGATAATCAGAGACATACGCGAGCGGGAATAGAAATTTTCACTGAGCATTAGAGATTAGGATAAATCTCTGACATAACACGAAACTGACACCTGGGGTGTCACAGTCTTCACCATCAAAATATGGTGGTTTGCCTAATGGAACGGAAAGTAAAGGAGCGCGCTTAGAAATACGGGGATAACGAAGTGGCATCTTACTATACTTCTTGCGCTCATGGCGCTTAGAAGTGACGGACGCCGCGTCGGAGCCGGAGGTGGAGGGCGACGAAGAGTCGGTCTCGTAGTAGACCACTTTCTTCATTTTCTTCTTCTTGTTGCCACTCCGATGCGACTTGACGCGGGGAGGTGATTCCTCCTTGCCTTTGGCGCCGGACTCCCTTGATGGAGCCTTCACGTGGCTTGTGGCCTTCTCGCCGGTTTCCATCTCCCTCTTGGCAGATGCTCCAGACATCACTTCGAGTTGTTAGACTTTAATGAAGTACCGGGCTTTGATACCAATTGAAAGTCGCCTAGAGGGGGGTGAATAGGCGGAATCTGAAAATTATAAACTTAAGCACACACTACAAGCCGTGGTTAGCGTTAGAAATGAATTCGAGTCCAAGAGAGAGGGGAAAACAAATCAACCAACAAATAAAGCGGATGAACATGGTGATTTGTTTTATCGAGGTTCGTGAAAGGGAAATGTGCCCTTGGGCCATTTCTAAGTATTTTGGTGATTTAGTGTCTAACACAAGTGCTTAAATGTAAAATGGTGGACAAAGTACAAACCAAGGATAAAGGTATGTTTCTCAGACTTAGTACATTGTTTTATGGACTAATGTATTGTGTCTAAGTGCTGGAAACCGGAAAAATCCAATTGAAAATGTCTTGGCTCAAGCAGCCAAGAATCTGCTCAGTCTGGGAGCACCGGACTGTCCGGTGGTGCACCGGACAGTGTCCGGTGCGCCAGGCTAGTTCGAGCGAAGTGGCCGCTCTCGGGAATTCACCGGCGACGTACGACTATAATTCACAGGACTGTCCGGTGTGCACCGGACTGTCCGGTGAGCCAACGGTCGGCCGGGCCAACGGTCGGCCGCACGATCTGCGCGGGACACGTGGCCGAGCCAACGGCTAGAAGGGGGCACCGGACTGTCCGGTGTGCACCGGACATGTCCGGTGCACCAACGGCTCTCAGTCTGCCAACGGTCGGCTGCGCCAGTTAAGGAAAGAAATCGGGCACCGGACAGTGTCCGGTGTGCACCGGACTGTCCGGTGCGCCACGCGACAGAAGGCAAGGATTGCCTTCCTAGATTGCTCTCAACGGCTCCTAGCTGCCTTGGGGCTATAAAAGGGACCCCTAGGCGCATGGAGGATAGAACCAAGCATTCCTTGAGCACTCTTGATCACTCACACATCATTCTTGCGCACTTGTTCGACATTCTAGTGATTTGAGCTCCGTTCTAGTGTGCTAGTCTTTCGAGCTTAAGTCTGGGTCTTGTGTGTGCGTATTTGCTGTGATCTTTGTGACTTGTGTGAGTTGCTAATCCCTCCCTTGCTCCGTGTTTCTTTGTGAACTTCAAGTGTAAGGGCGAGAGACTCCAAGTTGTGGAGATTCCTCGCAAACGGGATTAAGAAAAGAAAAGCAAAACACCGTGGTATTCAAGTGGGTCTTTGGACCGCTTGAGAGGGGTTGATTGCAACCCTCGTCCGTTGGGACGCCACAACGTGGAGTAGGCAAGCGTTGGTCTTGGCCGAACCACGGGATAAACCACTGTGTCATCTCTGTGATTGTTCTCTTGTGGTTATTGTGTTTTGCTAAGACTTCTCTCTAGCCACTTGGCGATTACTGTGCTAACGTCTAACAAAGTTGTGTGGCTTAAGTTTAAAGTTTTATAGGATCACCTATTCACCCCCCCTCTAGGTGCTCTCAATTGGTATCAGAGCCGTTCTCTTCAATAAGGGACTAATCGCCCGAAGAGATGGATCCTAAGGGAAAGGGGATGGTGGTCAACAACAACAAGAAGGAGTCTATCTTCAACGAGTCGAAGGATGACAAGCCTACCGACTCGGGCTCAAGCCACAAGCGCAAAGACGGGAAGAAGAAGAAGACAAGGTGCATCAAGGAGATAGTCTACTACGACAGCGACGAATCTTCCTCTTCCCAAAAGGATGATGACGACTACGAGAAAAAGAAAACGGTCAATTCGAACTTTTCTTTTGATTACTCTCGTATTCCTCAAAGTACAAACGCCCATTTATTGTCTATTCCACTTGGTAAACCTCCTCATTTTGATGGAGAGGACTACGGATTTTGGAGTCACAAAATGCGTAGTCACTTGTTCTCTCTCCATCCTAGTATATGGGAGATTGTAGAGAGTGGAATGCACTTTGATAGTACGGATAGTCCCATGTTCATTAATGAGCAAATTCATAAAAATGCACAAGCTACTACTGTTCTTCTAGCTTCATTGTGCAGGGATGAATACCACAAAGTGAGTGGCTTGGATAACGCCAAGCAAATCTGGGACACCCTCAAGATCTCTCATGAGGGGAATGACGTCACAATGCTCACCAAGATGGAGTTGGTGGAAGGCGAACTCGGGAGGTTCGCCATGATAAGGGGAGAAGAGCCAACCCAAACGTACAACCGGCTCAAGACCCTTGTCAACAAGATAAGAAGCTATGGAAGCACGCGATGGACGGACCACGACGTCGTCCGCCTAATGCTAAGGTCTTTTACTGTCCTTGATCCTCATCTTGTAAACAATATTCATGAGAATCCTAGGTACACCAAGATGACGCCCGAGGAGATACTTGGAAAGTTCGTGAGCGGGCGAATGATGATCAAGGAAGCAAGATACGTGGACGACGCATTGAATGGTCCAATCAATGAGCCTCAACCCCTTGCTCTCAAGGCAACAAGAAGCAAGGAGACGCTACCTAGCAAGGTGGCACAAATTGAGGCGGCCGGACTTAATGATGAAGAGATGGCCCTCATCATCAAGAGATTCAAGACGGCGCTAAAAGGTCGCAAGGAGCACCCCAACAAGAACAAGATGAAGGGGAAGCGCTCCTGCTTCAAATGTGGTAAGATTGGTCATTTTATAGCTAATTGTCCCGAAAATGATAGTGATCAGGAGAAGAAGAGTGGAAAGTGGGAAAAGAAGAAAAACTACAAGAAGGCAAAGGGCGAGGCACATCTTGGAAAGGAGTGGGATTCGGATTGCTCCTCGTCCGACTCCGACAATGAAGGACTCGCCGCCACCGCCTTCAACAAGTCATCCCTCTTCCCCAACGAGCGTCACACATGCCTTATGGCAAGGGAGAAGAAGGTATGTACTCGAAACTCTACTTATGCTTCTTCAAGTGAGGACGAATCTAGTGATGAGGATGAAATAGATTATTCATGTTTATTTAAGGGCCTAGATAGAACCAAGGTAGATAAAATTAATGAATTGATTGATGCCTTGAATGATAAGAATAGGCTTTTAGAAAAACAAGAGGATTTGTTGTATGAAGAACATGACAAATTTGTAGAAGCACAAAAATCTCATGCTCTAGAAGTTAAAAGAAATGAAATGCTTTCTTGTGAATTATCTTCTTGCCATGAGACAATTTCTAGCTTAAGGAGCATTAATGATGATTTGAATGCTAAGTTAGAAATAGCTAGTAAATCAACATCTTGTGTAGAAATTGTTGAAACTTGCAATAGGTGTAAAGACTTTGATATTAATGCTTGTAGCAAACACCTAGCCTCAATTTCTAAATTAAGTGATGAGGTGGCTAGTCTTAATGCCCAACTTAAGACTAGCAAGAGTAATTTTGATAAACTAAAATTTGCTAGGGATGCCTACACGGTTGGTAGACACCCCTCTATTAAGGATGGACTTGGCTTCAAGAGGGAAGCCAAGAACTTAACAAACCATAAGGCTCCCATCTCCGCCAAGGAGAAAGGGAAGGCTCCTATGGCAAGTAGTGCTAAAAAGAACCATGCTTTTATGTACAATGATAAAAGACAGTCTCATAGGAGTTGTAATGCTTTCGATGCACATGCGTATGATTCTTATGCTATGTTTGCTTCTAGTTCTTCTTATTTGCATGATAGAGATATGTCTAGGAGTTATGTTCATCATGTGCCTAGAAAGAATATTGTTCATGTTTCTAGGAAAGTTATGGATGGTCCTTCTACAATATATCATGCTTTAAATGCTTCCTTTGCTATTTGTAGAAAGGATAGGAAGATAGTTGCTAGAAAATTAGGGGCAAAATGCAAGAGTGATAAAACTTGCATTTGGGTCCCTAAGACAATTGTGACTAACCTTGTAGGACCCAACAAGAGTTGGGTACCTAAGTCCCAAGCCTAAATTTGCCTTACAGGTTTATGCATCCGGGGGTTCAAGCTGGATTATCGACAGCTGATGCACAAACCATATGACGGGGGAGAAGAAGATGTTCACCTCCTACGTCAAAAACAAGGATTCCCAAGACTCAATAATATTCGGTGATGGGAATCAAGGCAAGGTAAAAGGATTAGGTAAAATTGCTATTTCAAATGAGCACACTATCTCTAATGTGTTTTTAGTTGAGTCTCTTGGATATAACTTGCTATCTGTTAGTCAATTATGCAATATGGGATATAATTGTCTATTTACAAATGTAGATGTGTCTGTCTTTAGAAGAAGTGATGGTTCACTAGCTTTTAAGGGTGTATTACACGACAAACTTTATTTGGTTGATTTTGCAAAAGAGGAGGTCGGTCTAGATGCATGCTTAATTGCTAAGACTAGCATGGGCTGGCTGTGGCATCGCCGCTTAGCACATGTGGGGATGAAGAACTTACACAAGCTTCTAAAGGGAGAACACGTGATAGGTCTAACCAATGTCACTTTCGAAAAAGATAGACCTTGTGCAGCTTGTCAAGCAGGTAAACAAGTGGGAAGAGCGCATCACAGCAAGAATGTGATGACCACATCAAGACCCCTGGAGCTGCTACATATGGACCTCTTCGGACCCGTCGCCTATCTAAGCATAGGAGGAAGTAAGTATGGTCTAGTTATTGTTGATGATTTTTCCCGCTTCACTTGGGTGTTCTTTTTGCAGGATAAGTCTGAAACCCAAGGGACCCTCAAGCGCTTTCTAAGGAGAGCTCAAAATGAGTTTGAGCTCAAGGTAAAGAAGATAAGGAGCGACAATGGGTCCGAGTTCAAGAACCTTCAAGTGGAGGAGTTCCTTGAGGAGGAAGGGATCAAGCACGAGTTCTCCGCTCCCTACACACCACAACAAAATGGTGTGGTAGAGAGGAAGAACAGGACGCTCATCGATATGGCAAGGACGATGCTTGGAGAGTTCAAGACCCCCGAGTGCTTTTGGTCGGAAGCCGTGAACACGGCTTGCCACGCCATCAACAGGGTCTACCTTCATCGCCTCCTCAAGAAGATATCATATGAGCTTCTAACCGGTAACAAACCCAATGTATCTTACTTTCGTGTATTTGGGAGCAAGTGCTACATTCTAGTGAAGAAGGGTAGAAATTCTAAGTTTGCTCCCAAAGCTGTAGAAGGGTTTTTGTTAGGTTATGACTCAAATACAAAGGCGTATAGGGTCTTCAACAAATCATCAAGTTTGGTTGAAGTCTCTAGCGACGTTGTATTTGATGAGACTAATGGCTCTCCAAGAGAGCAAGTTGTTGATCTTGATGATGTAGATGAAGAAGATATTCCGACGGTCGCAATACACACCATGGCGATTGGAGATGTGCGACCACAGGAACAAGATGAGCTAGATCAACCTTCTTCCTCAACTATGGTGCAACCCCCAACTCAAGACGATGAACAGGTTCATCAACAGGAGGCGTGTGATCAAGGGGGAGCACAAGATGATCATGTGATGGAGGAAGAAGCGCAACCGGCACCTCCAACCCAAGTTCGAGCGATGATTCAAAGGGATCATCCCGTCGATCAAATTCTGGGTGATATTAGCAAGGGAGTAACTACTCGATCTCGATTAGTTAATTTTTGTGAGCATTACTCCTTTGTCTCTTCTATTGAGCCTTTCAGGGTAGAAGAGGCCTTGCTAGATCCGGACTAGGTGTTGGCCATGCAAGAGGAGCTCAACAACTTCAAGAGGAATGAAGTTTGGACGCTGGTGCCTCGTCCTAAGCAAAATGTTGTGGGAACGAAGTCGGTGTTCCGCAACAAACAGGACGAGCACGGGGTGGTGACGAGGAACAAGGCTCGACTTGTGGCAAAAGGTTATGCCCAAGTCGCAGGTTTGGACTTTGAGGAGACTTTTGCTCCTGTGGCAAGGCTAGAGTCCATTCGTATTCTGCTAGCATATGCCGCTCACCATTCTTTCAGGTTGTTCCAAATGGATGTGAAGAGCGCTTTTCTCAACGGGCCAATCAAGGAGGAGGTGTACGTGGAGCAACCCCCTGGTTTCGAGGATGAACGGTACCCCGACCACGTGTGTAAGCTCTCTAAGGCGCTCTATGGACTTAAGCAAGCCCCAAGAGCGTGGTATGAATGCCTTAGAGATTTCTTAATTGCTAATGCTTTCAAGGTTGGGAAAGCCGATCCAACTCTTTTCACTAAGACTTGTGACGGTGATCTATTTGTGTGCCAAATTTATGTCGATAACATAATATTTGGTTCTACTAATAAAACGTCTTGTGAAGAGTTTAGCAGGGTGATGACGCAGAAATTCGAGATGTCGATGATGGGCGAGTTGAACTACTTCCTTGGGTTCCAAGTGAAGCAACTCAAGGACGGCACCTTCATCTCTCAAACAAAGTACACGCAAGACTTGCTGAAGCGGTTTGGGATGAAGGATGCCAAGCCCGCAAAGACTCCGATGGGGACCGACGGACACACCGACCTCAACAAAGGAGGTAAGTCCGTTGATCAAAAGGCATACCGGTCAATGATAGGGTCTTTACTTTACTTATGTGCAAGTAGACCGGATATTATGCTTAGCGTATGCATGTGTGCTAGATTTCAATTCGATCCTAAGGAGTGTCACTTAGTGGCAGCGAAGCGAATCCTTAGATATTTAGTTGCTACGCCTTGCTTCGGGATCTGGTATCCAAAGGGGTCTACCTTTGACTTAATTGGATATTCAGGTTCTGACTATGCTGGATGTAAGGTCGATAGGAAGAGTACATCGGGGACGTGCCAATTCTTAGGAAGGTCCCTGGTGTCATGGAACTCTAAGAAACAAACTTCCGTTGCCCTATCCACCGCTGAGGCCGAGTATGTTGCCGCCGGACAGTGTTGCGCACAACTACTTTGGATGAGGCAAACCCTCAGGGACTTTGGCTACAATCTGAGTAAAGTCCCACTTCTATGTGATAATGAGAGTGCTATCCGAATGGCGGAAAATCCTGTTGAACACAGCCGCACAAAGCACATAGACATCCGGCATCACTTTTTGAGAGACCACCAGCAAAAGGGAGATATCGAAGTGTTTCATGTTAGCACCGAGAACCAGCTAGCCGATATCTTTACCAAGCCTCTAGATGAGAAGACCTTTTGCAGGTTGCGTAGTGAGCTAAATGTCCTAGATTCGCGGAACTTGGATTGATTTGTAGCATACATGTGTTTATGCCTTTTGATCATGTTGCTTCTGCATTTTGTTGCTTAATAATGGTGCTCAAGTTGTACAAACACTCCTTGGACCTCACAAGTTCGTTGCAAAGTGATGCACATGTTTAGGGGGAGATGTGTTACAACTTGACCCTTTGAGACTAACCATGTGCTTGAGTTTGCTTGTTTTAGTCTCAAAGGAGGTTTGAAAGGGAAAAGGTGGACTTGGACCATGAAAGACTTCCACTGCACTCCGATCAGAGGGTAACTTATTCCAAGTTCATCTCATGTACTCTTATTGCCTTTGTATTCTTATTCAAGATTTTGGTGAGGCAATGGGGTTCTGGGCCAAGATTAATCCCGTTTTGGTGCTTGATGCCAAAGGGGGAGAAAATAAAGGCCAAAGCGATAAATGGATCAGCTACCACTTGAGAGATTTTGAACATAGTAGAATAGAGCTTTTATTTGTCAAAACTCTTTTATTGTCTCTCTTGTCAAGAGTTGGCTTCTTGTGGGGAGAAGTGTTGATTATGGGAAAAAGGGGAGTTTTTGAAATCTTGAATCAATTTCTCTTGGAATGACTCTCTTTATGTCTTAACATGTGTGTTTGACTTAGAGATAGAAATTTAAGTTTGATTTGCAAAAACAAACAAAGTGGTGGCAAAGGGTGATCCATATATGTCAAAATTGAATCAAAACAATTTGAGTTCTTATTTGAATTGGTTTTGTATTTGTTCTACTTGCTTTATATTGTGTTGGCATAAATCACCAAAAAGGGGGAGATTGAAAGGGAAATGTGCCCTTGGGCCATTTCTAAGTATTTTGGTGATTTAGTGTCTAACACAAGTGCTTAAATGTAAAATGGTGGACAAAGTACAAACCAAGGATAAAGGTATGTTTCTCAGACTTAGTACATTGTTTTATGGACTAATGTATTGTGTCTAAGTGCTGGAAACAGGAAAAATCCAATTGAAAATGTCTTGGCTCAAGCAGCCAAGAATCTGCTCAGTCTGGGAGCACCGGACTGTCCGGTGGTGCACCGGACAGTGTCCGGTGCGCCAGACTGGTTCGAGCGAAGTGGCCGCTCTCGGGAATTCACCGGTGACGTACGGCTATAATTCACCAGACTGTCCGGTGAGCCAACGGTCGGCCGGGCCAACGGTCGGCCGCGCGATCTGCGCGGGACACGTGGCCGAGCCAACGGCTAGAAGAGGGCACCGGACTGTCCAGTGTGCATCGGACATGTCCGATGCGCCAACGGCTCTCAGTCTGCCAACGGTCGGCTGCGCCAGTTAAGGAAAGAAATCGGGCACCGGACTGTCCGGTGCGACCCGGACTGTCCAGTGCGCCACGCGACAGAAGGCAAGGATTGCCTTCCCAGATTGCTCTCAACGGCTCCTAGCTGCCTTGGGGATATAAAAGGGACCCCTAGGCGCATGGAGGATAGAACCAAGCATTCCTTGAGCACTCTTGATCACTCACACATCATTCTTGCGCACTTGTTCGACATTCTTGTGATTTGAGCTCCGTTCTAGTGTGCTAGTCTTTCGAGCTTAAGTCTGGGTCTTGTGTGTGCGTATTTGCTGTGATCTTTGTGACTTGTGTGAGTTGCTAATCCCTCCCTTGCTCCGTGTTTCTTTGTGAACTTCAAGTGTAAGGGCGAGAGACTCCAAGTTGTGGAGATTCCTCGCAAACGGGATTAAGAAAAGAAAAGCAAAACACCGTGGTATTCAAGTGGGTCTTTGGACCGCTTGAGAGGGGTTGATTGCAACCCTCGTCCGTTGGGACGCCACAACGTGGAGTAGGCAAGCGTTGGTCTTGGCCGAACCACGGGATAAACCGCTGTGTCATCTCTGTGATTGTTCTCTTGTGGTTATTGTGTTTTGCTAAGACTTCTCTCTAGCCACTTGGCGATTACTGTGCTAACGTCTAACAAAGTTGTGTGGCTTAAGTTTAAAGTTTTATAGGATCACCTATTCACCCCCCCACTAGGTGCTCTCAGTTCGGTTCTAAAGAACCTAGTCGCCGTTGAGGTGGTCACAAAGACCTGGTTCATTCAACCCTTTCCCTCTCTCAAACGGTCACTTAGACCGAGTGAGCCTTTTCCTTAATCTCCTGGGTCACTTAGACCCCGCAAGGACCACCACACACTTAGGTGTCTCTTGCTTCAATTACAAATCACTTGAGAAAAGAAATGAGAAAGGAAGAAGGCAATCCAATAGGCAAGAGCTTAAAAGAACACAAAATCTCTCTCTCACAAGTCACTAAGTGTTTGAGATGAATTGGGGACTTGGAGAGGCTTTGATCTTTTGAAATGTGTCAAGGAGTGAATGCTAGAGCCCTTGTAATGAATGTGGCACTGTTCACTGTCCGGTGCGCCTCTGACGGGTGGCTCTACTCTGCCGCACACGGTTGCGCACTGTTCATCTGAATCTTCAGCTTTTGCAGGCGACCGTTGCGCGAAGTAGCCATTGCTCCGCTGGTGCACCGGACAGTCCGGTGAATTATAGCGGAGCATGCCTGAGAAAACCCGAGAGTGGCTCATTGGACTCTGTACGGTCCTGGTGCACTGGACACTGTCTGGTGGCACACCGAACAGTACGGTGCGCCAGACCAGGGCACTCTCGGTTCCTTTCCTGCTTTGTATTTGAACCCTATCTTTAGTCTTTTATTGGTTTGTGTTGAAACTTTATGCACCTGTAGAACATATATTCTAGAGCAAACTAGTTAGTCCAATATTTGTGTTGGGCATTCAACCACCAAAATTATTTATAGGAAAAGGTTAAACCCTATTTCCCTTTCACAATCACACCCGAGAGTTGGAGCAGCAGGTGGAAATCCGGGACAACACTATTGAGGTCCTGGAGAATCGACTCCATGACATGCAAGTGGAACTGGATAAGGCAAATGCTCATCTGGAAATGCACCATCAGGAGATGCAGCAAGAGATGGAGGCAAATGAGGATAACGAGGAGGACCCCGAGGAGGTGGAGCCAGCTTCTAGCTTGGACACGGCTCACTCTTGAGGACCCCCTTCACCTGAGGCTAGTGCTGCCTCTGCTACTCAGGGTTAGATGGGTTAGGAAGAGGCATATTAGGAAGATGTAACCTGCATAGCTTAGCTTTTGGCACGACATCATCTACTAGGCTAGAGGGTTGAGTCTTCTAATATGTTGTAACTCAGAAAACCTTTATGATTAATGAAATTATGAATGTTAATCTTCAATATTAGTTCAAGATGGTCTGGTGCGGGTTTAAGTATCAAGCTCGAAACAAAAACTTATGTTTTGTTTTCCTCACAAATGTTAATTCACCAGGTAAAATAAGGGCTTGAGTATAACAGTGGCAAACTCCTATTTTTTAGATGGCAGCAAGAGTACGCCACAGGCAAAATGAGCAAGTTCCCCCGCCACCACCCAAGCTCCGACAATGCATGAATTAATGGCTCAGCAGAATGAAATTCTGCGGTAGCTGGTGCAGCACCAGCTCCAGGCCCAGCATTTCGGTGGTGGGCAACAACAGCGCCCGCAAGCAGCAGCCACGTATCGGGAGTTTCTGAGCACTCAGCCGTCGTTGTTCACAAAGGCTAAGGACCCGCTGGACGCCGATGTGTGGCTCAAGGTTGTGAAGTCCAAGTTTCCCCTTCTCACGGGAGCTTGCCCTGATGTCGCCAAGACTCGCTTTGTCGCCCAACAGCTCCGGGGACCTGTAAGAACATGGTGGGATCACTTACTCGCCATGCTCCCCATTGACCATGCTCCCCATTGATGAGTTCAAGGCTGCCTTCAGGGGACACCACGTCCCCGCGGGCATCATGGACCGCAAACTGAATGAGTTCCTAACACTGACCCAAGGGACCCACACGGTGCTACAGTATACTCAAGCCTTCAATGACATGTGCCATTATGTCGAATGAGAAGAAGAGGGACAGATTCCGGAGAGGGCTCAGCACAAAACTGTAACACCTCTAATGTTACGAGAACTAAAACTTTGATATCACATCATGTGCACTAGCATTACATTGTGTATGGTACACCTAGAATGCATCCACTAGGCTAAAAACTTCAAAACAAAATATTTGATGTGATGCTTGTGGGATAGTATGGTCTGCAAAAAAGGGGATTCTTAACCCTAGGTTGGAGTGTCTTTCCCCAAGGACTAGAAGCATGTGACCTTATGTAGTAAACACTAAGGAGTGATCTTACCAAGTTGGTAGATTTGTTCAAATAATAATGATTTAGAGAGAGATTAAGCAGCTAATGTACCCTAGGACTCAAAACCCTAATTTGGAGCCCAAAACCCTAATTAGTGCCCTATAGAGTGATTTCAAATTCTATGCACTTTTTGCTAAAATTGTATTTATCAAAGTGATATAGTAGAAAAAACTAAGGAACTTTTACATTTGGAGATTTCCAAGTTTTGTGGTGAAACTTGGAGTAATTTGCAAAAGTGCATGAGCAACCCTAACTTTGAACTCTGAAAAATAGTGGTGAGGGACCAACTTTGGGCTCTTGTTTCTCTTAATCCATAAGGGATTTGCTATAAATCATTATGGCAAAGTTGTAGAGCTACAATAGTAGATTAAATTTGATGAAGTGACTTAGCCCAAGAATTGTGTGAAATTTGGAGAAAAATGCCCTGGAATTCGGGCTGTTAATCGAAGGGAAGTCTGAATCTGGACTGATAGTGGCCTTGGCCTAACTTTGGAGCCACATTGTGACTAATCCAGTGAAGTTTACATCAATATCATTGTGACAAAGTTAAAGACTATATAAAGGAGAACAACTTTGCTGAAGTTAGATAGGTATGCTACTATTAGAAAATGGAAGTATTTTGCCCTCAAAGTTGCTTTGTCAGGCAAAAGAAGGAGGTAAATTCAGGCGTGAACAGTAGTTGAACAAGATCACAGGTTTAGTGAACCTCACCGCTGGTGATCGACGCGCAGTGATTTGAGCTTGCCACGAAGATTCGTGCTCGGTTCGAGTAGGATATTACCGGGGGGTGAAAAGATCGCAAGGGGACTGGATTGAGCCTATGCGACGTATCTGAAAGTCGCCTAGAGGGGGGTGAATAGGGCGAAACTGAAATTTACAAAGTTAATCACAACTACAAGCCGGGTTAGCGTTAGAAATATAATTGAGTCCGCGAGAGAGGGTGCAAAACAAATCGTAAGCGAATAAAGAGTGTGACACGCGGATTTGTTTTACCGAGGTTTGGTTCTCGCAAACCTACTCCCCGTTGAGGTGGTCACAAAGACCGGATCTCTTTCAACCCTTTCCCTCTCTCAAACGGTCCCTCGGACCGAGTGAGCTTTCTCTTCTCCAATCAACCGGGAACAAAACTTCCCCCCCAAGGACCACCACACAATTGGTGTCTCTTGCCTTGGTTATAATTGAGTTTTGATCACAAGCAAAGAATGAGAAAGAAGAAAGCAATCCAAGCGCAAGAGCTCAAAAGAACACAACAAATCACTCTCACTAGTCACTAATGCTTTTGTAGAATTGGGAGATGATTTGATCACTTGGGTGTGTCTTGTATTGAATGCCTAGCTCTTGTAAGTGGTTGGAAGGTTGAAAACTTGGATGGCTTGAATGTGGGGTGGTTGGGGGTATTTATAACCCCAACCACCAAACTAGCCGTTTGGTGGAGGCTGCTGTCGCATGGCGCACCTCTGGATTATAGCGGAGCGCCTCTGGATTTTCCCGAAGGTGAAGAGTTTGTGTAATACCCACTTTGTAAGAAAAATCTAGAAAGAGAAATTATATTACTCTATAGATATATGTGTTATCTCTATTTATTATTTCATGTGGACATCTCACTTACACAAAAGAAAATAATAATAAATAACAAAGGACACAAAAAACATGCATCATGCTGGGATATTTTTTCTTGTGTGCATTTTTGTGACAATATTACAGTAATGTGAAAATAAATATGTTAAATATCCAAATGGGGAAATTAAATCCTAAAAGAAATTATAGAGTTTGGAAAAGAAGAAAGGAAATACTATGTGATTAAAAATGGTATAAAAATATATATAAAAGAATATATTACTTCCACATTAAGATTTGAATTTGTATAATTGACTCAAAGTTGAACCTCATAACAAGAATCAAATTCAAACTTGAGATTCAAAAGAAAAGAAAATAGGAAATATAAAAAAAAAGAAAATAAAAGGAGAAAAGAATAAAACCTCACCTGGGCCGGCTGCTACCAATTCGGCCCACCCAGGGAAAACCCTCTGCGCGGCCCACTTAGCTCCACCGCGCGCTACGCCACTGAGATGCGGGCCCATTTCGCCAGCCTCTCTCCCCACCGAACGTGCGCTGGGACCCCGTGGCTTCCACGTCCACTGACGGGCGGGACCCACTCGTCAGCAAGCTCGCGCCACGCCGCATTCGCTGTCGCACGGGGCCCACACCTCAGCTCGCTGCCTACCTCGCTAACCACCTCCGCACCTCAGTCGCGTCGTCCGCCGCGAATCTGCCCAGTCGTGCGGCCACTAGAGATCGGGTTGGTGCTCCCAACAGCGTATAAAGGGTCCCAGAAACCTACCTCCGCCTCCGTGTCCCGTTAACAACCTACCTCACCTCCACCGCTAGGAATTTTGTGTCGCCGTGGGGGGAAAACGGGCCGCCACCGCGGTTCTGGCCGACTGTGCCGTAGAGGGCGCTCGGATTGGTTCAGGGAGTATCGCGGGATCTCGGCGGGCGTATTCCTAGAGGAATCAAGTGCGGCAGAGGCTGGACCGGCCGCCAATTTCTCGACGTTGACGCAGAGCCGCTACTGTTCCACTAGCTATCGTGGGCAGGGTTCTCCGTTCCACTAGAGCAGGTGAGTATTCCCCTATTCGGTTCGGTACATGTCCCTGTGTGTGCATGCGGTTGTGATTGAGGAATTGCGCTCTGGGGATGGAGGTTGTCCTCGTCGGAATGTAGTCCGGCGCCGCGGCCCTGTTCGCCGTTGTTCGCCGCGGTGCGGAGGAAGGGAGAATGCACCAGTGCCGTTGATCTCGGGATGAACGGCCCAGGGTCAGATGGGGTTTGGACCATGGGATGGATGTTGTGCGGCTCAGATCAAACGGTAGTATACCTCCTTCGCGCATTAGATCGTGACCGTCGATTTCGTGATCGACGATCCTCGGTGCGTACCGTTTCATTAAATACTAGATTCAATCCAGGCCGCAGGATCTGGATCCTCCGGCCCACAATAGAAGATACCCCTTCGCGGGTACATTTTGCTAAAGAAACCCTAGGGTATTTTATAATGAACCCACCGTCTTGTGCGGGGAAAACTAAGTCTTGGGAACACTTGTGGATTAGCCCCTGAGCTCTCTAGATATTATGCGCGCAGCCCAAACAGAGATATAATCAGGAATTTATTTAAGAAATGAATTTTCAGGTATAAAAATAATTCTAGAACTTATATAATTCATAGAAAATTTATCTTAGCTTCTTTTTAATCCATTCCGGTGGCGTTAATTTTGTTTTAATATTATTTATCACCTAGTAACTCTGTTTAGACATTAAACATAGATTAAAATTGTTTACTTAATTTATCCCGTGCCAAGTACTCAATAACTCCAGAAATTCATAACTCGATAACCGTAACTTCGTTTTAATCCATTCTAGTTGCATTAGTCTCACAATAATATTTATTATCATCCGATAACTTTGTTTTGTCATGAAATATATGTTAAAATGTTGCACTTAGTCTATTCTACACTTAACCACGTGGATCTTCGGAAAACCATAACTTCATAACCGTAACCCCGAATTTAGCAGTTCTCGATCCCACGATCTCGTAGCAGCGCGTAGATTATTATTACACGGTTTATTCTTATGTTTGGTGTGATGTTAATTTTGTCCATACCATGTTTGTTTGTATTGCTACGACTATCAGCGAGGTTACGAGTCACCTGAAGATCATCCTGGTACCTGGAATCTCGAGTCCCATGCAAGTTGTGCCCTTGATCACTTCTTTTACCCACTCATGTTCTAATTAATCATAATGATCTGCATAGGTTAATTTTGATTGGACCTAATAGGTTACCTAGTTTGTCTATCTTTATGCCTTGTTTACCACTGAACTTTTTGGGTAGTACTTGCTAGTGCTATATATGGTTTTGGGCATTGAGATACACATTATTCATGATTATACTTTTGTTATCCGTTGCTATTTACTGTTCATGTCAAGATCATTAATGTTAATTGGAACATAGAGCTTAACTTGAGAAACACGTGCCACCACAAGGGTTTATGGATGCCCTTGGCTGATTAATTAGGAAAGCTAGTGGAGGACTACCTTACCCGAAAGGGGCAAGGGCAGTAGGGGAGTGGTCAGTGTAGGGAGGTCCTTGCTTGATTTTGCTGCGATGGCGGTCAGGCAAGAACCCTGCATTGGATCTTCCTATAAACTGTAGCGGGTTTTCTGAAGCTAGTGGAACTTTGTAAAGGCCTCGTAGTGTTACCCTGCCTCGCCTCCTCGGTAGAGGTGTATGGGAAGTCGCGATCCCTTGGCAGATGGGTAACATGACTTGTGGGTAAAGGGTACCACCTCTGCAGAGTGTAAAACTGGTATACTAGCCGAGCTCACGGTCATGAGCAGCTCAGGACTCTCTGATGATTAATTTATGGAACTAAATTCAATTTGTCATATGCATTGCATCGCAGGTGATGTTGTTACTTTTGTTCTACTACTTAATTGGGTTGGTATTTACTTATGCTTAGTAATTGCTAATAAAATTTTGACCAACTTTAAAAGCAATTCTCAGCTTCAACCATCCTCTTTGGTAAGCCTTACACTTCACGTGAGCTCCCACCTTTGGCGAGTTCATGCACATTATTCTCCACAACTTGTTGAGCGATGAACGTATGTGAGCTCACTCTTGCTGTCTCACACCCCCCCACAGGTCAAGAACAGGTACCGCAGGATGTGGCGCACGGAGGATGCTGTGACGAGTACGTGAGAGGTCTAGGCCGTCGTCTCCCAGTCAACTTTGGGTTGCTGGACCGTTGTCTCCATATAATGTAATTATTTATTTATTTTATACAAAACTCCGATTATATAGTAAAGATGTGACATTCGATCCTGTGCCATGATTCATCATATGTGTGAGACTTGGTCCCAGCACACCTGGTGATTATGTTCGCGCCCGGGTTTTGGACCCCTAAAATCCGGGTGTGACAGAAGTGGTATCAGAGGAATGTTGACTGTAGGACGAAACCTAGATAGAAATGGACAAAACTCTTATCCACTTACCTTACTCTGATTCTTTCTATACTTATCTTGATCTTGTTTCACCTTCTGCTGTTCTACTCTGATTAACCTTACCTTTGCTACTCTAATTCTTTTCTAAACTTATCTTAATCTTTTCTCATCTATTTCCGCTTTACTCTGATTGTTCTTATCTTTTCTTTCTAAAAGACAAATGTGGATTTCACACATTGAAATCTTGTACATTAAGTGACTTTTAGGAATAGGAGACCTACTCTTAGGAACAAAAACAAAACTATTTTTGTAGGTATCTATACACTTGAATGTTTGTTCTTATGATATTTGTCTGATTTGGATCTTTGATTGATTGTGATGAGTTGTGGAGTAATGTCCACAATTACATCTGCATATACTTATAGGAAAAAAATGCTTATAAAATAACTAGATAAACTAAATTATCCCTCATTAAAGTATCTAGCCTAACAATATCCATCTAATCTTGAAAGATTCTATTATACATAGATCAATCTTATCTTAAAAAATACTCATCTTATCTTGAAAAGATCTTATGTCACCCTAATAGATCTAACTGACCTCAAAAGATTCTACCCTATCCTTATGGATTCATCTTGCCCTAATTAACATATTTATCCCACTCTAGAATAACGACCACGGGCAGAATATATAACTCAACCAATAGAGTCATGATGAATTGTATAACCTATCTACTCCCACCTAACATCAAACAAAAGGTTTTGATCTACACCATGTAGTCCATCTCACTCATAACTATCTTAACCATATTCCCCCAACTTCGATGATATACACTGACCCCGACTCAATGAGACCAAGACCGGAAAAGGACAAGATCAACCTTGTCAAGGAAGGATAGAGAAGTCAAACTTGATCATCAGAGGCATTACTATCCAACAAAAGTTCTTTCTCACTATAAACTTTCTTACCCTAGGCTACTCTTGCCCTAACCTATCCACCTCTTATATCATACATAATAGGTAGCTAATACCTATGCTCTACTAATCACCCATTATTGACTAAAAAAATGAGACTCTAGATTTTTGGAATAAAAAAACGAACTACAAACCAATTCTTTTGTATCCCTTCTTTCTAAATCTCGAGGACGAGATTCTTTTTAAGGGGGTAGGATTTGTAATACCCACTTTGTAAGAAAAATCTAGAAAGAGAAATTATATTACTCTATAGATATGTGTGTTATCTCTATTTATTATTTCATGTGGACATCTCACTTACACAAAAGAAAATAATAATAAATAACAAAGGACACAAAAAAACATGCATCATGCTGGGATATTTTTTCTTGTGTGCATTTTTGTGACAATATTACAGTAATGTGAAAATAAATATGTTAAATATCCAAATGGGGAAATTAAATCCTAAAAGAAATTATAGAGTTTGGAAAAGAAGAAAGGAAATACTATGTGATTAAAAATGGTATAAAAATATATATAAAAGAATATATTACTTCCACATTAAGATTTGAATTTGTATAATTGACTCAAAGTTGAACCTCATAAGAAGAATCAAATTCAAACTTGAGATTCAAAAGAAAAGAAAATAGGAAATATAAAAAAAAGAAAATAAAAGGAGAAAAGAATAAAACCTCACCTGGGTCGGCTGCTACCAATTCGGCCCACCCAGGGAAAACCCTCTGCGCGGCCCACTTAGCTCCACCGCGCGCTACGCCACTGAGATGCGGGCCCATTTCGCCAGCCTCTCTCCCCACCGAACGTGCGCTGGGACCCCGTGGCTTCCACGTCCACTGACGGGCGGGACCCACTCGTCAGCAAGCTCGCGCCACGCCACATTCGCTGTCGCACGGGGCCCACACCTCAGCTCGCTGCCTACCTCGCTAACCACCTCCGCACCTCAGCCGCGTCGTCCGCCGCGAATCTGCCCAGTCGTGCGGCCACAAGGGATCGGGTTGGTGCTCCCAACAGCGTATAAAGGGTCCCAGAAACCTACCTCCGCCTCCGTGTCCCGTTAACAACCCACCTCGCCTCCACCGCTAGGAATTTTGTGTCGCCGTGGGGGGAAAACGGGCCGCCACCGCGGTTCTGGCCGACTGTGCCGTAGAGGGCGCTCGGATTGGTTCAGGGGGTATCGCGGGATCTCGGCGGGCGTATTCCTAGAGGAATCAAGTGCGGCGGAGGCTGGACCGGCCGCCAATTTCTCGACGTTGACGCAGAGCCGCTGCTGTTCCGCTAGCTGTCGTGGGCAGGGTTCTCCGTTCCACTAGAGCAGGTGAGTATTCCCCTATTCGGTTCGGTACATGTCCCTGTGTGTGCATGCGGTTGTGATTGAGGAATTGCGCTCTGGGGATGGAGGTTGTCCTCGTCGGAATGTAGTCTGGCGCCGCGGCCCTGTTCGCCGTTGTTCGCCGCGGTGCGGAGGAAGGGAGAATGCACCAGTGCCGTTGATCTCGGGATGAACGGCCCAGGGTCAGATGGGGTTTGGACCATGGGATGGATGTTGTGCGGCTCAGATCAAACGGTAGTATACCTCCTTCGCGCATTAGATCGTGACCGTCGATTTCGTGATCGACGATCCTCGGCGCGTACCGTTTCATTAAATACTAGATTCAATCCAGGCCGCAGGATCTGGATCGTCCGGCCCACAATAGAAGATACCCCTTCGCGGGTACATTTTGCTAAAGAAACCCTAGGGTATTTTATAATGAACCCGCCGTCTTGTGCGGGGGAAAACTGAGTCTTGGGAACACTTGTGGATTAGCCCCTGAGCTCTCTAGATATTATGCGCGTAGCCCAAACAGAGATATAATCAGGAATTTATTTAAGAAATGTATTTTCAGGTATAAAAATAATTCCAGAACTTATATAATTCATAGAAAATTTATCTTAGTTTCTTTTTAATCCATTCCGGTGGCGTTAATTTTGTTTTAATATTATTTATCACCTAGTAACTCTGTTTAGACATTAAACATAGATTAAAATTGTTTACTTAATTTATCCCGTGTCAAGTACTCAATAACTCCAGAAATTCATAACTCGATAACCGTAACTTCGTTTTAATCCATTCTAGTTGCATTAGTCTCACAATAATATTTATTATCATCCGATAACTTTGTTTTGTCATGAAATATATGTTAAAATGTTGCACTTAGTCTATTCTACACTTAACCACGTGGATCTTCAGAAAACCATAACTTCATAACCGTAACCCCGAATTTAGCAGTTCTCGATCCCACGATCTCATAGCAGCGCGTAGATTATTATTACACGGTTTATTCTTATGTTTGGTGTGATGTTAATTTTGTCCATACCATGTTTGTTTGTATTGCTACGACTATCAGCGAGGTTACGAGTCACCTGAAGATCATCCTGGTACCTGGAATCTCGAGTCCCAGGCAAGTTGTGCCCTTGATCACTTCTTTTACCCACTCATGTTCTAATTAATCATAATGATCTACATAGGTTAATTTTGATGGGACCTAATAGGTTACCTAGTTTGTCTATCTTTATGCCTTGTTTACCACTGAACTTTTTGGGTAGTACTTGCTAGTGCTATATATGGTTTTGGGCATTGAGATACACATTATTCATGATTCTACTTTTGTTATCCGTTGCTATTTACTGTTCATGTCAAGATCATTAATGTTAATTGGAACATAGAGCTTAACTTGAGAAACACGTGCCACCACAAGGGTTTATGGACGCCCTTGGCTGATTATTAGGAAAGCTAGTGGAGGACTACCTTACCCGAAAGGGGCAAGGGCAGTAGGGGAGTGGTCAGTGTAGGGAGGTCCTTGCTTGATTTTGCTGCGATGGCGGTCAGGCAAGAACCCTACATTGGAGCTTCCTATAAACTGTAGCGGGTTTTCTGAAGCTAGTGGAACTTTGTAAAGGCCTCGTAGTGTTACCCTGCCTCGCCTCCTCGGTAGATGTGTATGGGAAGTCGCGATCCCTTGGCAGATGGGTAACATGACTTGTGGGTAAAGGGTACCACCTCTGCAGAGTGTAAAACTGGTATACTAGCCGAGCTCACGGTCATGAGCAGCTCAGGACTCTCTGATGATTAATTTATGGAACTAAATTCAATTTGTCATATGCATTGCATCGCAGGTGATGTTGTTACTTTTGTTCTACTACTTAATTGGGTTGGTATTTACTTATACTTAGTAATTGCTAATAAAATTTTGACCAACTTTAAAAGCAATGCTCAGCTTCAACCATCCTCTTTGGTAAGCCTTACACTTCACGTGAGCTCCCACCTTTGGCGAGTTCATGCATATTATTCCCCACAACTTGTTGAGCGATGAACGTATGTGAGCTCACTCTTGCTGTCTCACACCCCCCACAGGTCAAGAACAGGTACCGCAGGATGTGGCGCATGGAGGATGCTGTGACGAGTACGTGAGAGGTCTAGGCCGTCGTCTCCCAGTCAACTTTGGGTTGCTAGACCGTTGTCTCCATATAATGTAATTATTTATTTATTTTATACAAAACTCCGATTATATAGTAAAGATGTGACATTCGATTCTGTGCCATGATTCATCATATGTGTGAGACTTGGTCCCAGCACACCTGGTGATTATGTTCGCGCCCGAGTTTTGGACCCCTAAAATCCGGGTGTGACAGTTTGGCTTGAAGTCCGCTGGTGCACCGGACACTGTCCGGTGGTACATCGGACAGTCCGGTGCGCCAGACCAGGGCTGCCTTCGGTTAACCCTTGCTCTCTTTGTTGAACCCAATTCTTGGTCTTTTTATTGGCCAAGTGTGAACCTTTGGCACCTGTATAACTTATACACTAGAGCAAACTAGTCAGTCCAATAATTTGTGTTGGGCAATTCAACCACCAAAATTAATTAGGAACTAGGTGTAAGCCTAATTCCCTTTTAATCTCCCCCTTTTTGGTGATTGATGCCAACACAAACCAAAGCAAATGTGGAAGTGCATAATTTGAACTAGTTTGCATAATGCAAGTGCAAAGGTTGCTTGTAATTGAGCCAATATAAATACTTATAAAATACGCATGGATTGTTTCTTCATTTTTATCATTTTGGACCACGCTTGCACCACATGTTTTGTTTTTGCAAATTCTTTTGTAAATCCTTTTCAAAGTTCTTTTGCAAATAGTCAAAGGTAAATGAATAAGATTTTGCGAAGCATTTTCAAGATTTGAAATTTTCTCCCCCTGTTTCAAATGCTTTTCCTTTGACTAAAACAAAACTCCCCCTTGATAAATTCCTCCTCTTAGTGTTCAAGAGGGTTTTAAGATATTGATCTTGAGAATACCATTCTCTCCCTCTTTTGAACACAATGAGATACCAATTTGAAAAATCATATCAATTAAAAACTCTCTCTAAAATTAGTACCAATTGAAAAACCAAAATTTTTAAATGGGTGGTGGTGCGGTCCTTTTGCTTTGGGCTCATGCTCTCTCCCCCTTTGGCATAAATCGCCAAAAACGGAATCATTAGAGCCCTTTAGAATTACTTTCTCCCCCTTTGGTCATAAATAAATGAGTGAAGATTATACCAAAGACGGAGTCCTTTTACTTGGGACTCATGCTCTCTCCCCCAAAGATGGAGAGTTGCCCGGAGCGACGACGAAGGATGAGTTACGGAGTGGAAGCCTTTGTCTTCGCCGAAGACTCCAATTCCCTTTCAATACACCTATGACTTGGTTTGAAATAGACTTGAAAACACATTAGTCATAGCATATGAAAGAGACATGATCAAAGGTATATGAATGAGCTATGTGTGCAAATCAACAAAAGAAGTTCCTAGATTCAAGAATATTTAGCTCATGCCTAAGTTTGTTAAAAGTTTGTTCATCTAGGGGCTTGGTAAAGATATCGGCTAATTGATCTTTAGTGTTAATATATGAAATCTCGATATCTCCCTTTTGTTGGTGATCCCTTAAAAAGTGATACCGAATGGCTATGTGTTTAGTGCGGCTATGCTCAACGGGATTATCCGCCATGCGGATTGCACTCTCATTATCACATAGAAGAGGAACTTTGGTTAATTTGTAACCATAGTCCCTAAGGGTTTGCCTCATCCAAAGTAGTTGCACGCAACAATGTCCTGCGGCAATGTACTCGGCCTCGGCGGTAGAAAGAGCTACGGAATTTTGCTTCTTTGAAGCCCAAGACACCAAGGATCTTCCCAAGAACTGGCAAGTCCCTGATGTGCTCTTTCTATTAATTTTACACCCCGCCCAATCGGCATCTGAATAACCAATCAAATCAAAAGTGGATCCCCTAGGATACCAAAGCCCAAACTTAGGAGTATAAACTAAATATCTCAAGATTCGTTTTACGGCCGTAAGGTGAGCTTCCTTAGGGTCGGCTTGGAATCTTGCACACATGCATACGGAAAGCGTAATATCCGGTCGAGATGCACATAAATAGAGTAAAGAGCCTATCATCGACCGGTATACCTTTTGATCCACGGACTTACCTTCCGTGTCGAGGTCGAGATGCCCATTGGTTCCCATGGGTGTCTTGATGGGTTTGGCATCCTTCATCCCAAACTTGCTTAGAATATCTTGAGTATACTTCGTTTGGCTAATGAAGGTGCCCTCTTGGAGTTGCTTCACTTGAAATCCTAAGAAATACTTTAACTCCCCCATCATAGACATCTCGAATTTTTGTGTCATGATCCTACTAAACTCTTCACATGTAGATTCGTTAGTAGACCCAAATATAATATCATCAACATAAATTTGGCATACAAACAAATCATTTTCAAGTGTTTTGGTAAAGAGTGTAGGATCGGCCTTTCCGACTTTGAATCCATTAGTGATAAGGAAATCTCTAAGGCATTCATACCATGCTCTTGGGGCTTGCTTAAGCCCATAAAGCGCCTTAGAGAGTTTATAGACATGGTTAGGGTACTCACTATCTTCAAAGCCAGGAGGTTGCTCAACGTAGACCTCTTCCTTAATCGGTCCGTTGAGGAAGGCACTCTTCACGTCCATTTGATAAAGCTTGAAGCCATGGTAAGTAGCATAGGCTAATAATATACGAATTGACTCGAGCCTAGCTACGGGTGCATAGGTTTCACCGAAATCCAAACCTTCGACTTGGGAGTATCCTTTGGCCACAAGTCGGGCTTTGTTCCTTGTCACCACACCATGCTCGTCTTGCTTGTTGCGGAAAACCCACTTGGTTCCTACAACATTTTGATTAGGACGCGGAACCAAATGCCATACCTCATTCCTAGTGAAGTTGTTGAGCTCATCTTGCATCGCCACCACCCAATCCGAATCTTGTAGTGCTTCCTCTACCCTGTGTGGCTCAATAGAGGAAACAAAAGAGTAATGCTCACAAAAATGTGCAACACGAGATCTAGTAGTTACCCCCTTATGAATGTCGCCGAGGATGGTGTCGACGGGGTGATCTCGTTGGATTGCTTGGTGGACTCTTAGGTGTGGCGGCCTTTGTTCTTCATCCTCCTTATCTTGATCATTTGCATCTCCCCCTTGATCATTGTCGTCATCTTGAGGTGGCTCATTTGCTTGATCTTGTACTTCATCAACTTGAGCCTCATCCTCATTTTGAGTTGGTGGAGATGCTTGCGTGGAAGAGGATGGTTGATCTTGTGCACTTGGAGGCTCTTCGGATTCCATAGGACACACATCCCCAATGGACATGTTCCTTAGCGCGATGCACGGAGCCTCTTCATCACCTATCTCATCAAGATCAACTTGCTCTACTTGAGAGCCGTTAGTTTCATCAAACACAACGTCACAAGAAACTTCAACTTGTCCAGAGGACTTGTTAAAGACTCTATATGCCCTTGTGTTTGAATCATATCCTAGCAAAAAGCCTTCTACAGTCTTAGGAGCAAATTTAGATTTTCTACCTCTTTTAACAAGAATAAAGCATTTGCTACCAAAGACTCTAAAATATGAAATATTTGGCTTTTTACCGGTTAGGAGTTCGTATGATGTCTTCTTGAGGATTCGGTGTAGATAAAACCGGTTGATGGCGTAGCAGGCGGTGTTGACCGCCTCGGCCCAAAACCGATCCGAAGTCTTGTACTCATCAAGCATGGTTCTTGCCATGTCCAATAGAGTTCTATTCTTCCTCTCCACTACACCATTTTGTTGTGGGGTGTAGGGAGAAGAGAACTCTTGCTTGATGCCCCTCCTCAAGGAAACCTTCAATTTGAGAGTTCTTGAACTCCGTCCCGTTGTCGCTTCTAATTTTCTTGATCCTTAAGCCGAACTCATTTTGAGCCCATCTCAAGAATCCCTTTAAGGTCTCTTGGGTATGAGATTTTTCCTGCAAAAAGAATACCCAAGTGAAGCGAGAATAATCATCCACAATAACTAGACAATACTTACTCCTGCCGATGCTTATGTAAGCAATCGGGCCGAATAGATCCATGTGTAGGAGTTCCAGTGGCCTGTTAGTCGTCATGATGTTCTTGTGTGGATGATGAGCACCAACTTGCTTCCCTGCTTGGCATGCGCTACAAACCCTGTCTTTCTCAAAATGAACATTTGTTAATCCTAAAATGTGCTCTCCCTTTAGAAGCTTATGAAGATTCTTCATCCCAACATGGGCTAGTCGGCGGTGCCAGAGCCAACCCATGTTAGTCTTAGCAATTAAGCAAGTGTCGAGTTCAGCTCTATCAAAATCTACCAAGTATAGCTGACCCTCTAACACTCCCTTAAATGCTATTGAATCATCAATTCTTCTAAAGACAGTGACACCTACATCAGTAAAAAGACAGTTGTAGCCCATTTTGCATAATTGAGAAACGGAAAGCAAATTGTAATCTAATGAATCTACAAGAAAAACATTAGAAATAGAATGGTCAGGAGATATAGCAATTTTACCCAATCCTTTGACCAAACCTTGATTTCCATCCCCGAATGTGATCGCTCTTTGGGAATCTTGGTTTTTCTCGTAGGAGGAGATCATCTTCTTCTCCCCTGTCATGTGGTTTGTGCACCCGCTGTCGATTATCCAACTTGAGCCCCTGGATGCATAAACCTACAAAACATGTTTAGTTCTTGACTTTAGGTACCCAAATGGTTTTGGGTCCTTTGGCATTAGACACAAGAACTTTGGGTACCCAAACACAAGTCTTTGATCCCTTGTGCTTGCCCCCAACATACTTGGCAACTACCTTGCCGGATTTGTTAGTTAAGACATAAGATGCATCAAAGGTTTTAAATGAAATGTCATGATCATTTGATGCACTAGGAGTTTTCTTCTTAGGCAACTTAGCACGGGTTGGTTGCCTATAACTAGATGTCTCACCCTTATACATAAAAGCATGGTTAGGGCCAGAGTGAGACTTCCTAGAGTGAATTCTCCTAATTTTGCTCTCGGGATAACCGACAGGGTACAAAATGTAACCCTCGTTATCCTGAGGCATGGGAGCCTTGCCTATGACAAAATTAGACAATTTCTTAGGAGGGGCATTAAGTTTGACATTGTCCCCCTTTTGGAAGCCAATGCCATCTTTAATGCCAGGGCGTCTCCCACTATAGAGCATGCTTCTAGCAAATTTAAATTTTTCGTTTTCTAAGTCATGCTCGGTAATTTTAGCATCTAATTTTGCTATATGATCATTTTGTTGTTTAATTAAAGCCATGTGATCATGAATAGCATCAATGTTAACATCTCTACATCTAGTGCAAATAGTAGTGTGTTCAACGGTAGATGTAGAGGGTTTGCAAGATTTTAATTCTACAACCTTAGCATGTAATATATCATTTCTACTTCTAAGGTCGGAAATAGTAGCATTGCAAACATCAAAATCTTTAGCCTTAGCAATCAATTTCTCATTTTCAATCCTGAGGCTAGTAAGAGAAATGTTCAATTCTTCTATTTTAGCAAGCAACTCAACATTATCATTTGGAATTGAAACATTACAAACATTTGAATCAACCCTAGCTAACAAATTAACATTTTCATTCCTAAGGTTGTCAATAGTCTCATGGCAAGTGCTTAGCTCACTAGATAATTTTTCGCACTTTTCTACTTCTAGAGCATAAGCATTTTTAACTTTAACATGCTTCTTATTTTCTTTAATAAGGAAGTCCTCTTGGGAGTCCAAGAGATCATCCTTTTCGTGGATAGCGCTAATCAATTCATTTAATTTCTCCTTTTGTTGCATGTTTAAGTTGGCAAATAGGGTACGTAAATTATCTTCCTCATCACTAGCATTATCATCGCTAGAGGACTCATATCTAGTGGAGGATTTGGATTTAACCTTCTTCTTTTTTCCATCCTTTGCCATTAGGCACTTGTGGCCGACGTTGGGGAAGAGGAGTCCCTTGGTGACGGCGATGTTGGCGGCGTCCTCGTCGGAGGAGGAGTCGCTAGAGCTTTCTCGGAGTCCCACTCGCGACAAACATGGGCATCGCTGCCCTTCTTCTTGTAGTACCTCTTCTTCTCCTTTCTTCTTCCCTTCTTGTCATCGCCCCTGTCACTGTCACTAGAAATATGACATTTTGCTATAAAGTGACCGGGCTTACCACACTTGTAGCAAACCTTCTTGGAGTGGGGCTTGTAATCTTTCCCCCTCCTTTGCTTGAGGATTTGGCGAAAGCTTTTGATGACAAGCGCCATTTCCTCGTTGTCGAGCTTGGAGGCGTCGATGGGTGTTCTACTTGGTGTAGACTCCTCCTTCTTCTCCTCCGTCGCCTTGAATGCGACCGGTTGTGCTTCAGATGTGGAGGGACCGTCAAGCTCGTTGATCTTCCGTGAGCCCTTGATCATAAACTCAAAGCTCACAAAATTCCCGATTACCTCCTCGGGAGTCATTAGTGTATATCTAGGATTACCACGAATTAATTGTACTTGAGTAGGGTTAAGGAAAATAAGTGATCTTAAAATAACCTTAACCACCTCGTGGTCATCCCATTTCTTGCTCCCGAGGTTGCGCACTTGATTCACCAAGGTTTTGAGCCGGTTGTACATGTCTTGAGGCTCCTCCCCTTGGCGAAGACGGAAGCGACCGAGCTCCCCCTTGATCGTTTCCCGCTTGGTGATCTTGGTTAGTTCATCACCCTCGTGCGCGGTCTTGAGCACGTCCCAAACTTCCTTGGCGCTCTTTAATCCTTGCACCTTGTTGTACTCCTCCCTACTTAGAGAAGCGAGGAGTATGGTTGTGGCTTGGGAGTTGAAGTGCTCGATTTGGGCCACCTCGTCCTCATCATAATCCTCATCCCCTACGGATGGTACCTGTGCTCCAAACTCAACAACATTCCATATACTTTTGTGGAGTGAGGTTAGATGAAATTTCATTAAATCACTCCACCTAGCATAATCTTCACCGTCAAAGGTTGGCGGTTTGCCTAATGGAACGGAAAGTAATGGAGTATGTCTAGAAGTGCGAGGGTAGTGTAAGGGAATCTTACTAAACTTCTTGCGCTCATGGCGCTTAGAAGTTATGGAGGGCGCGTCGGAGCCGGAGGTGGAAGGTGATGAAGTGTCGGTCTCGTAGGAGACCACCTTCCTGATCTTCTTTTTCTTGTCGCCACTCCGATGCGACTTGTGGGAAGAGGCTTTCTTTTCCTTCCCCTTTCCCTTTTTGCGGGACTCTTCCGATGAAGCCTTCCCGTGGCTTGTAGTGGGCTTTTCGCCGGTCTCCATCTCTTTCTTGGCGTGATCTCCCGACATCACTTCGAGCGGTTAGGCTCTAATGAAGCACCGGGCACTGATACCAATTGAAAGTCGCCTAGAGGGGGGGTGAATAGGGCGAAACTGAAATTTACAAAGTTAATCACAACTACAAGCCGGGTTAGCGTTAGAAATATAATCGAGTCCGCGAGAGAGGGTGCAAAACAAATCGTAAGCGAATAAAGAGTGTGACACGCGGATTTGTTTTACCGAGGTTCGGTTCTCGCAAACCTACTCCCCGTTGAGGTGGTCACAAAGACCGGGTCTCTTTCAACCCTTTCCCTCTCTCAAATGGTCCCTCGGACCGAGTGAGCTTTCTCTTCTCAAATCAACCGAGAACAAAACTTCCCCCGCAAGGACCACCACACAATTGGTGTCTCTTGCCTTGGTTACAATTGAGTTTTGATCACAAGCAAAGAATGAGAAAGAAGAAAGCAATCCAAGCGCAAGAGCTCAAAAGAACACAACAAATCACTCTCACTAGTCACTAATGCTTTTGTAGAATTGGGAGATGATTTGATCACTTGGGTGTGTCTTGTATTGAATGCCTAGCTCTTGTAAGTGGTTGGAAGGTTGAAAACTTGGATGGCTTGAATGTGGGGTGGTTGGGGGTATTTATAACCCCAACCACCAAACTAGCCATTTGGTGGAGGCTGCTGTCGCATGGCGCACCGGACAGTCCTGTGCGCCACCGGACAGTGTCCGGTGCGCCAGCCACGTCACCAGGCCGTTGGGTTCCGACCGTTGGAGCTCTGACTGCTGGGCCCGCCTAGATGTTCGGTGGCACACCGGACATGCACTGTAGAGTGTCCGGTGCGCCACTTCGCGCGTGCCTGACTTCTGCGCGCTCTGGCGCGAATTTATTGCTTCTGCAGGTGACCGTTGGCGCGAAGTAGCCATTGCTCCGCTGGCTCACCGGTCAGTCCGGTGCACACCGGACATGTCCGGTGAATTATAGCGGAGCGAATTTCCGAAGCTGGCGAGTTCCAGAGACGCTTCATTCCTGGAGCACCGGACACTGTCCGGTGTACACCGGACAGTCCGGTGAATTATAGCGGAGCGCCTCTGGATTTTCCCGAAGGTGAAGAGTTTGGCTTGAAGTCCCCTGGTGCACCGGACACTGTCCGGTGCGCCAGACCAGGGCTGCCTTCGGTTAACCCTTGCTCTCTTTGTTGAACCCAATTCTTGGTCTTTTTATTGGCCAAGTGTGAACCTTTGGCACCTATATAACTTATACACTAGAGCAAACTAGTCAGTCCAATAATTTGTGTTGGGCAATTGAACCACCAAAATTAATTAGGAACTAGGTGTAAGCCTAATTCCCTTTCAGTACCCACTTGCCTGGTAACGTGACCAAGCGGTCCTAGCCGTGGTGGTCGCCGTCTCTCGCGTTTGCGCCATGCCGTGGTCATTTCACCACGTATCTGTAACCATGTCAAGTAGTCGGTTACTGCTTTGGGCCGTTAACCCATCGTGCACCATGGTGAAGTTGCCATGGTAGAAATATCTCGTCACCGCCGTGAGCTCAACTTCGTCCAAATTCATGAGTAGCCGGGCCGATCCCTTTAAATTGAAGACTCTCCCTGCTCTACCCCCTTGTTACGAACCCAACACACCCCAACCACATTCTGCCATCCACCATAGCTCACAAATTTTGGAATTCTCTGAAATCGGTCATGGGCGCCGCCGTAATGGGCCTCACCGTGGCCAGAGCTTCTCATGTGAGTTTATGATTCTCTAGTTCTTGTTCTAGAATCCCTTTGATCTTCGGTTGCTCACTGACCTGGTCGATCGAACTCTACTGTAGTGACCCCTTAAGAACATCACTTTGTCGTCAGTGAATGTCGCTGCAAGCCGTCTCCATGTCGACCCAGTGTCTTAACCCTTTGCCCACCTTCCCGATCGTCGTCCATGAGTCTTGTTGAGTAACTGAAGCTCATCGCACCTTCAATTTGAACGATACCACACTTTGTCAATGGGAACGTTTGTCACACCCGGATTTAAGGGCAAAACCCGGGTGCATCTCAAATATGTGCTAGGATCAAGTCTCACACATATGATGCTCATGGTACAAAAACGAATGTCAAATCATTACTATATAATAAGAGTTCTGTACAAAATAGTTATATAATTACGTCATACGAAGACGACGATCTAGCAACCATAGTTGACTGGGAGATGATGGCCTAGACCTCCCACGAACACATCGCGACATTCTTCATTCTCCTCATCTTCTGGTACCTATTCTTGACTTGGGGGAATGTGAGTACAACAAGGGTGAGCTCACATAGATTCATCGCTTAACAAGTTGTGGGGAATAATGTACATTCATGGCCCCGGTTGAATCCGAGCCATCCATCACCAGATCGACCGCCAGGGCCCATCTCTTACCTCTCGGCTACCCAACCCGGCGACGCCCATGGTCAACACGACGGTGCCATGGCCGTGCCCACCCACCTCACACACCTGGGTTCTAAACTTCGGTCCTAATGGCGCAACACAATGCTGGGATGACAGTGATTGAATGTGTGGCGGAACTGCCCGAATTATTCCGACTTAAGTGCCTAAGTCCCGCCTTAGGGGCTAGACCACACTTAAATGGGAATAACCCGTCAATCCCTCGGATCTAGTCCGACGAGGCCACTGACAGGATCAAGTACCACAATCTCACTCGATGGTGAGTCACAGAGCAAATACAATAAAGCATAAAACCATACATTAAGGAGTATTAAATTATTACATCATCATCGAAGTTTTTGCAAAAGTAGTCATCATTGTTCGAAGTGCAGAAGAAGAAAACTAACGATAAATAAATGGAGAGATGGGGAAGCCTATCCCATCACTCCTCATGCTCCTCCTCAGCCGAGGCGGGGTCCCACTTAACAGTCCAACCCAGTGGCAAGATGGACGGCCAAGTCACTCCAGCAACCATGTCCTCCAAAGAACCTGTAAAATTGTGCCACAAGCAAGGCTGAGTATACTAATACTCAGCTAGACTTACCCGGTGTGAGGAGTCTACTCCTCTACCTCTAGACATGCAGCTGTTTGGATGTGGGGTTTGGTTGCCAAAAGCACTAGCTGAGTTTGTACATCAAATTTTATCTTTGTCAAGTTTAAGTGTGACTCTCTTAAGGCTAAAGGTGTACTATCTACTCATACATAGTATCAAACATATTTAGCAATCAACATCTTATGACAACTCAACACATTTCCACTTATTACTCAATGTAGCAGCATGGATCAAGCAGTCTCATTAGCTCCGAGAAGCAGACGATTCGAATCGAGTTTTTATCCTTGCAAGGTAAACCTAAACACACGACATGTAGGGGCACTCCGTCCCCACACACATCAACCGTCCCCATCGATTCCCCGTCAGCAGATCAGGGCTCACCGCCTTGGCGTACAATGCCTCACTGACCCCGACTGCCGTCGTGCAGTGACCGCACTTGTACCCACCATAATCGGAATGGGAGACCTCGTCTCAGGTCGCGTGAGGGGATATGTCCACTGCCAGGTTCACTCAGGTACTAGGCTTACCGATTTACCATATTTCTCGGCATGTGCTTAGTACGTTCAAACGCTTGACTCACGGTACCACACCATAATCCTTATTCAAATTTTTATCCCGTAGACAACCAATCCCCATGGATTGTTGCCCACAAACCAGCATCATTATGATAAGAAAGTGGATACAACCAATTTCCTGATCTCGCGCGAGTGCTAGAAAAATCACTCGACTTCTACCGAGATCCTAATTAACAAAGCAGCTACTCGACCTAGCATACTAGTATCCATCTCAATAGGATTCCTGAGATCATGCAACTAGGGTTCCAAACAACTCCTACACCTAAGTGCACATTCAATCCTACAATCATTAAGTATAGTAAAATAGCATAAGTAATAGGTTATGCATAAACCAGGGCTTGCCTTCTAAAGCAGTGGTAGGCAGATCCTCTGGTGCAGGCTCGGGTGCTGGATCCGGGGCTACCTCCTGAGCAGCTCCTTGCTCCGGCACGAGGACGTACTCTCCGTCAGCGAGGTTGCAGTCTATTGAAATGCAATGAGTATGTATGTCATGATTATGCAGGATTTAACAATATTATGCTAAAGGAAGAAGAGCTAAGTTAGTTAGCAACTTAGGGTTTCTTGGTCATACGTGGTTTTTAGTGGGTTATGCTTATCGCTCTAGGTTTAGGTTTTGTTAAGGATAAGCATAGTACATTGGTATTTCTCTTATGCATTTTAGTGGACAATTTACAAAGGGTCCTAGGATGGCACTAATTTCCATCATTCATTTTCTCCTTCTTTATTTTCTATTTATAAATTCTAGTGTAGGTTTGAACTACAATAATGATTTAACTTTTTCCAAAAATTATGTAAAAATTATAGTGGGTTGCCATTGGTCACTATAGCCTGTTATAGGAATTTGAGGTTCAAAATAAAAAGGCTATGCCTTAGACAAAAAATAACAAAAGTTGGGTAAATGGGCCACTTTGCACTACAACTCTTAACTAGGGGTGGGTTCTGTCCTAAAGGTTATTTTTGCTGGCATCTAACAATAATAACAAGCTTCTGTGCCAAACATCACAGAAAGCTAAGTGATGGTTATTTAGTTGTGATTTTCCAAAGTTTAATGCCAAAAGGCACCTTATACTGCCTTGTTATTTGAAAAATGTCAAACAGCAGATTTCATATTTCTCCTATGTTCTTCATAACAAAACATTAATTATCCCAAGGGTTGGGGTGTTTTTGCCTTGGGGTTATTTTTGTAGGGTTTTTCTAAGTTTTCCTTGTTTTCTTAAAATAAAAGGAACCCTATTTATTTTATACTAAACCAGGGTATAATAAATTTTTCTAGTGAACTACATTGAATATGTAGACTAACAAAAATAGGGGTGCTCCCAGGTTCCTTATCTAAATCACCTTTCCTATTTTCTTTAACTTTAAGCACAATGTGAAATAAATGGCAAACTCTACCTTAATGGGGTGTACAGAGGGGTTTATCATTTTTAAATAGGTCAGTAGGTGGTCAAGTACTTATCTAAATTTTCTTAACCTCAGTCAAATAGTGCAACTATTTTTCCTCCTATTATTTAGCTTTTGGCCAAATTAATATTTAAATCAGAACCCAAAAGTTTTCTGTAGCACTTAGGGGTTTTATATTTTTCTTAAGTAGTCTACATTATTTAAGATCTGGCAAAAATGGTTTGACTTGATTTGGGTGAATAAAACAGAAGATATGAATTATTCAAGTTCTGTTTGAATTTAAATCAGATTTATTAAAAGGTTTCCTGGAAAATCAATTTGCACCGAAGTCCTCGGATTATTTTCAAACTAACTCTCTAAGTTATACCCCCGCGCTACTATTCCTTTGAGTCACTGACAATGCGCAAAACCCCCTAGCCTTCTCTTCTTCTCCCCCGCGGTCCCTCCCTAGGTTTAAACAGTACCCACAAAAAAGAAAAGGGCGGCACGGCTTACCGGTGGCGAGAGAGGTCCGGCGAGGGGCGGGGTTGGCTCCGGGAGGTCCTGGCGGTCACAACGGTGTACGGCTCGACGGCGGGGGTGGCCGGAATCGTCCGGTCCACGTGCGCAGGCGGGTGCTCTCGTCGGCGGCGGGTGCTCCGGCCAAACCACGGCGATCTAGTTCAATCCAATGGCAAGGTGAGCTTCATGGGGTGACGTAGAGGCTATGTGCACAAGGAATCGACGAATGGAGCAGAGGATTACCCGGTCTACGCTCGCCGGCGGTCGGGTGGAGTCCGGCGACCGTGGACTGGCTTCTCCGGCGAAGCAAACTCCGATTCCTCACTCGGGGAGCTTCACCGAGGTGTGCACAGTCTTCTCAGAGGGTTGGACGGGGTTGGGAAGGTTTCTGTTGGCCGGTCTACGGTGGCAGGGGGATTGGGCGGCCGCGGACACGCCGTGCACGGGCAAACGCTGGTGGTTTTGGGCTCCGGTGAGGTCGAGCGCGTGCGGAGGGGTACGGTCAAGGTCCCTGGGTGCTTTATAGGCGCGGGCGCGGGCCATGGCGCCGACTAGGCTTTGGCGCGACGCGGGGCACGCGAGGCGCGCGTCGGGCGTGCTCTGGCGAGCCCAGAGCGCGTCGAACACGTGGCCGTTGCTTTCTGCCCTTGTTCTTGCGCCTGCTGAGCAGCCAAACGTGCGAATCTTGCCATATGGCTTGTGTAAGATTTCTTCCCTGCGCCTAGGGCTACCTATTTCATGTGAGTTCCAAGGGAAGCTCGGGTCTGGTTTAGAAGATATGGTGGCGCCAAGTCTTGTATGTCTGCACTGTTCAACCTGAGACAAAATAGGTGCCAACTCGTGTCAAACGGTCTTGGCTTGGGTTCAAACTCTTCAAGGGGGTTCCTTAGATAATTTGGCTCCTTTTTGTTATTTAGACCCTGGGGTTTTGGTGTCATTAGCTAGGTGAACACCCCTGATCTCTAGATTAGGGTTGATTTTGGACTTAGGAGGAATGGGGGTGATCCCATAGTGTTCTCCACATGGGGGCTGATTTAGGGGTCTTATAGGGGTCCTTTTGTAAAGTTCCTTTACTGACTTTTGTAAACATTTTGGTACTCTTAAACTTTGGTTAAGGGTTTAAATCATGAAATGTGCATTTGCCTAATCTTTCTCTCAACTAAAGGCTTCAAGAGAGGGGCCCAAGGTTCAATCCTTCCTTGCCCAAGGTGATTATTGCCTAAAAGCTTGGGTAATGCTTTGGTCCTTGGCATTTCTTAACTCCCTCATGCTTCAAAGGTCTTAACTGCTCCCTCTCCTCCAAGTTTTAACCACATGTGATAATAGGTATATGTGCCATTAGGAAGCCAGCACCTTGGTAACACCTGGGGTGTTACAGGCCTCCCCCTTAAAGGAATCTCGCCCCGAGATTATTGGGGGTGCTATGAAGGTGTGCTGGTGTGCTACCCTTCCCTTTATCCAAGTTTCTCTGGTTAACTGCTCTTCGAATGTCATTCTCTTTGTGACTTCAGAAGGAAGTTCTTTTTAAGTTAAAACCACAACTTAGACTACCCTTCTCATCTAAGTTTTTCTTATAGTTGTATTCAAAGGGTAGGTGGGGGTGGGGTTTTGGGGTTTACGTACCGACTCCTTTGGGCAGAAAATCGGGGAAGCGAGATCGTAGAAAATCCTCAGTCTCCCATGTAGCTTCTTCCACTGAATGGTGACTCCACTGAACCTTATACATTCTGATCGACCTTGCCCGCGTTGATCTCTCTTTCTGATCCAATACCTTGACGGGGTACTCTTGATAAGATAAGTCTGGTTCTATCTCAATTTCTGGTTCAGGTAGCACTTCCGTAGGTAAGCGGACACATTTCCGCAACTGAGATACGTGGAACACATCATGAACAGCTGACATGTGTGGTGGCAACTTCAATTGATATGCTACTGGTCCACAAGTTTCCTTGATCTCGTAGGGCCCAATGTAGCGAGGAGCTAACTTGCCCTTGATTCCAAATCTCTGGACACCCTTGGTGGGTGACACCTTAAGATAAACATGCTCTCCCACTTCAAAATGTAGATGCTTCCACCTCTTATCATGATAACTCTTTTGCCTGGCCTGAGCAGCTTCTAAGTTCTTCTTGATGACTCTGACCTTTTCCTCTGCTTCAAGTACCAAATCTGGCCCAAATATTTCCCTCTCTCCTGCTTGAGACCAATTCAGCGGGGTCCTACACCTTCTCCCATACAAGGCTTCAAAAGGTGCCATCTTTAGACTGGACTGGTAGCTGTTATTATAAGAAAATTTTGCCAAAGCAAGACACTTGTCCCAATCCTTTCCGTAGTGTAGCACACATGCCCTTAACATGTCTTCCAAAATCTGATTTACCCTTTCTGTCTGGCCATCTATTTGAGGATGGTATGCTGAGCTTCGTATTACATGGGTCCCAAGTGATTCCTGCAATTGCTCCCAAAATCATGCCACAAATGGTGCTCCTCTGTCTGAGACTATAGTCCTTGGTATTCCATGCAAATGAACTATCTGGTCAATGTAGATTTCCGCATACTTCTCCGTCCTGTGGGTGGTGTGTACTGGCAAGAAATGAGCTGACTTGGTCAATCTGTCCATAATGACCCAAATGGAATCATGGTGCCTGGAGGTATTGGGCAATCCCACGATAAAGTCCATGCAAATGTCCTCCCATTTCCAAGATGGTATGGGAAGGGGTCGCAAAGGGCCTGCCGCCTTCAAATGACTTGCTTTGATCCTCTGGCAGGTGTCACACTCGGATATGTACTTGGCAATCTCCCTCTTCATTCTGGTCCACCAGTATAAGGTTCTGAGATCATGATACATCTTGTTGCTGCCGGGGTGCATGGAGAATTTTGAAAGGTGAGCTTCATCCAGTATCTTCCTTCTGAGCTCAGGGTCCTTGGGAACAACCAATCGACCTCCAAACCATAAAATTCCCTTGCTGTCCTGACGGAAGCACTTGTATTTCTCTGCCTTCTGCTTGATCATTTCTTTGATAACCTGAACACCCTTGTCTTCAATTTGTGCCCTGACTATTTGCTCTTGTAATGTGGGCTCCACCGAGATATAATTTAAATCACCTGAAGAAACAACTTCCAGGTTTAGCTTGCACAACTCATCACACAGGGTGGTAACTCTTGCATCCATGCTCATACAATTGCACTGGGTCTTTCTGCTCAAGGCATCTGCCACAACATTGGCTTTGCCCGGATGGTAATGCACCTCCAAATCATAGTCCTTGATTAACTCCAACCATCTCCTCTGCCTCATGTTCAGATCTGCCTGAGTGAAAATGTATTTGAGACTCTTGTGATCATTGTAAATGTTACAGTGAGCTCCCATCAAGTAGTGTCTCGATATCTTCAGAGCATGAACCACGGCTGCTAACTCCAGATCATGTGTAGGGTAGTTCTGCTCATGGGGTCTGAGTGCTCGGGAGGCATACGCAATTACTTTGTTATCTTGCATTAAGACACATCCCAATCCAGTACCAGAGGCATCACAATAAACTTCAAAGGGCTTGGTGTTATCAGGTTGAGCTAGCACTGGGGCTGTTGTCAAATGCTGCCTTAGTGTATGAAAGGCATCTTCGCACTTTTGGCTCCAATCATACTTGACTCCCTTCTTTAACAGTTCAGTCATTGGTTTGGCAATTCTGGAGAAATCCGGAATAAATCGTCGATAATACTCTGCCAATCCCAGAAAACTCCGAATCTGCCTCACTGTAGTCGGGGGTTTCCAATCCATTACCTCTTGTACCTTCTCAGGATCAACTGATATCCCATCCTGAGAAATTGTGTGACCCAAGAATTTAATTTCCCTTAGCCAGAACTCACATTTAGACAACTTAACATAAAGATGATGATCGCGTAGCCGCTGAAGCACGATGTGTAGATGCTCAGTATGTTCGTCTTCATTCTTGGAATAGACCAGAATATCATCAATGAAAACGACCATGAACTTGTCCAACTCTGGCATGAATACTGAGTTCATTAGGTACATAAAATAAGCCGGGGCATTTGTCAGCCCAAAAGACATCACCAAAAACTCATAAAGCCCATATCTGGTTGAGAAGGCCGTCTTGGGAATATCGCTGGCACGGATCTTGATCTGATGGTAACCCGAGCGAAGGTCTATCTTGGAGAATACCTTGGCTCCCACCAACTGATCAAACAAAACATCAATGCGGGGCAGTGGGTACTTGTTCTTGATGGTCACCGCATTGAGAGGGCGGTAATCAACACACATTCTCAGACTCTCATCCTTTTTCTTCACAAATAAAGCCGGACATCCCCAAGGTGAGGTGCTTGGGTGAATGAACCCCTTGTCCAACAGCTCTTGCAGTTGCTTTTTCAACTCTGCCAATTCTGCGAGAGGCATCCTATAGGGTCTCTTAGAAATAGGAGCAATCCTGGGTTGCAATTCGATTGCGAACTCGATGTCTCGGTCAGGTGGCATCCCTGGCAATTCATCCGGAAAAACATCTGGGTAGTCACAAACTACTGGGATCCCTTCCACTAGGGATTCTATCATCACGAAAGCACAAGAACGGGTACAGCCTTGGTCAGGCAAATATAATGTGGTTTCACCACAGGTCGGTGAGTGCACTTCAATGGCCCTAGCTGCAATATCAATCACTGCCTGATGTTTGGTCAACCAGTCAGTTCCCAATATGATATCCACACTATCCAAACCCAAAATGAGGAGGTTGGTTTTAATTATCAGACTACCAAACTTTATAGGCACATTCTTGTTGATTTGGTAGGTGGCAACCCTGCCTCCTGGTGTTGAAATTGTAATACCCCGTTGGTGTGGTGAAAAGGTAACTGACACTTGGCACTAAATTTGGCACTGATAAAACTATGCGATGCACCAGAATCAAAAAGAATAATAGCAGGATAATTCAAAACTGTAAAGATACCAGTCATGACGGGTGCTCCCTCTGGAATATCAGGCATGGTGGTGAAGTTCAGCCTGCCTTGCCTCACATGCACCTTCTGTCTCTTGCCTTGGTTCTGATTAACATTCTGTCCCTGCCTCTGCTGGTTTCTGGGGCAATTCTTGGCATAATGTCCGGTGTTGCCACATGTGAAACACATGTTGTCATTAGCCTGACGATGTTGCTGCTGCTGTTGATTGTTCCTCTGAGCTGGAAACTGGGTGCGGTTGGTTGCCTGCTGCTGCTGCTATGGTCGGATCACTCATCGCCCTTGCTGCTGCTGTGGTCCCCTGTTCTGAGTGTCAGACACAATCCTGAAACGTTGTGGCTGAGCTGAAGGTCCTGCCACAGGGGTCTTCCTCTTCTTCTCGGTCTGACGAGCGGTGATATAGTCCTCCTGAGAAATGGCCATGTTGACCAACTCATTATAACTGTTGGCCCTGACGGTGTTGAGACGGTCACAGAGCTTAGTGCTGAGCCCCCTCCTGAACCTGTCTCTCTTCTTCTCGTCCGTGTCTGCATGATACCCAGCATACTGCAACATTGTCCTGTTTCCCTGAGTGAGTGCGAGAAACTCGTTGAGCTTTTGGTCCATAATACCGGCTGGTATATGGTGCCCCCTGAAAGCTGCCTCGAACTCTCTCCATTCCACCTCTCGGTCATCTGGCTGCATAGCAAGAAAATGGTCCCACCAAGTCCTTGCGGGTCCGCGAAGCTGCTGGGTGGCGAACCTGACTTTAGTGACTTCTGAGCAAACTCCATGGAGTAGCGGGAATTTGGATTCCACTACTCTCAATCATACATCCGCATCCAATGGGTCCTCTGCCCTGGTGAACAATGGTGGTTGGGTACTGAGGAACTCCTGGTAGGTGGCTGCCGCAGGGTGACGCTGATGATCTCCACCACCATAGTGCTGAGGTGATGGCTGGCGCTGAGCTAGCTGCCTCAAGATCTCATTCTGCTGAGCCATTAGCTCCTGCAGAGTGGGAGGCGGCGGCGGCGGTGGAGGAACACGCTCATTTTGACCACGACGCGCTCTCCCGGCCATCTGAAAAAATCATATATATTCTTAATAACACATATTTAAGGTTCAAGGTTCAATCGCGATGAAAGAGTCAAAAGGCGAAATTGATAGATTCTTGCATAAACATAAAGGATTTCACAAGGCATAAACTTTTCTTCTCCAATTAAGACTAACATCATCCATCAACCATACTTCCAAAAGATTTTATCACGATTACATCAATAGCCCAAAAGACTCAACTCTATCTAGCCTAGTACCCCAAGGGTGCAAAAGCTAAGCTAGCTTCGAGGAGTCCCACCATTACCGACTTCTAGCCCTACTCCTGATACCTAGTGAGCGAACGAGGAAACACTCGACTCGGGGGAAGGTGGTCTCCCTGAGCCAGCAGTGTCCAAGCTGGAGGCAGGCTCCTCTCCTCCCTCAATGTCGACGTCCTCGTTGGCCTCCATATCCTGGATCTCCTGGTGATGCATATCCAAGTGCTATTAGCCTCGGCAAGCTGCTGTTGGGTGTTGATAAGCTGATCCTCAAGAACCTCGATGGTGTTCTCCCTGGTCCCCACTAATTCCTCAATCTCTTGGATCTCATTTGACAGCTGCTCCACCTGTAAGTCTTTTTCCACCATCTCAGTGGACAAATCAACCACAAGCTCCTCTCTGTCATCCAGGGTGATGTTAGTTGCCTCCAACAATGTCATCAGATGGGACATTGCCTCACCGCGCATCACTTGCAGACGGTACAGGGCATTCATGCACCGCACTGTCAAGTGAGCAGTCTGACCTGGGTAGATAGCCCAGATGTCCTTGGCATGCTCCACCCGATCCTTCCACATTGGGTCGTCCTCCTTCTCAGCGGGGAACAAGCCAATGGGGTGGGTGGACAGCTCCAAGGGGTGGAATCCACAGAAAGTGGTCAACCCGTGCAGAGCAATTGCCTCGATTGTATCCTCAGCCCAGTATCCAAAGGACTCAGAGTCCAGCGAACGCCAGCCTGGCTGCAGGAGATGAGGCTCCAGTGTCATCCTCACCCTACAGCGGGGCACTCGGTGCTTCTCGAACTGCTGCACCGCGTACTGAGGGGGTGTCGTGTATCCGGCCCCCTGAAGTACCTCCCACAAAATACGGGGGAAGCCCTCTCGTGCAAGCCCGTCAGTGTGGGACAGTGCATTCCCTTCGTCTGAGGATCCGTGGGAAGCCATCTGTGTACGGTTAAGCGTAAGTAAAAGAAAAAGAATTATAAAAAGTAAAGGAAACACAACTCAGCCTCTTTCTAACTACAACAATGGTACTGGGATACTTAGTTGGTCATCAGTTTGTATTAAGTTCTTACCTAATTATCCATTAGTTTAATTAAGAATGCATGCATGCTCGTCCTGAACAATCTCACATCAATATAAAGGGAATAGGGAAGAACTCCCACTCCTTATAGTAGCCTGTAGGGCTTAATCACTTAGCCACCTAACTATCCCTCTATCATCCTAAGGCTTCCGTCCTAGGTCTATCCTGATCGTCATACGATCTATCCAACATTTGTTTCTATCAAGTTTTACTTGGAAAAAATATGATATTTATAGTTTATTGATTCCTCTGTGGTGGTACAAGCTCCGATACCAGCTGTGGCGGAACTGCCCGAATTATTCCGACTTAAGTGCCTAAGTCCCGCCTTAGGGGCTAGACCACACTTAAATGGGAATAACCCGTCAATCCCTCGAATCTAGTCCGACGAGGCCACTGACAGGATCAAGTACCACAATCTCACTCGATGGTGAGTCACAGAGCAAATACAATAAAGCATAAAACCATACATTAAGGAGTATTAAATTATTACATCATCATCGAAGTTTTTGCAAAAGTAGTCATCATTTTTCGAAGTGCAGCGGAATAAAACTAACGATAAATAAAAGGAGAGATGGGGAAGCCTGTCCCATCACTCCTCATTCTCCTCCTCAGCCGAGGCGGGGTCCCACTCGACAGTCCAACCCGGTGGCAAGATGGACGGCCAAGTCACTCCAGCAACCATGTCCTCCAAAGAACCTGTAAAATTGTGCCACAAGCAAGGCTGAGTATACTAATACTCAGCTAGACTTACCCGGTGTGAGGAGTCTACTCCTCTACCTCTAGACATGCAGCTGTTTGGCTGTGGGGTTTGGTTGCCAAAAGCACTAGCTGAGTTTGTACATCAAATTTTATCTTTGTCAAGTTTAAGTGTGACTCTCTTAAGGCTAAAGGTGTACTATCTACTCATACATAGTATCAAACATATTTAGCAATCAACATCTTATGACAACTCATCACATTTCCACTTGTTACTCAATGTAGCAGCATGGATCAAGCAGTCTCATTAGCTGCGAGAAGCAGACGATTCGAATCGAGTTTTTATCCTTGCAAGGTAAACCTAAACACACGACATGTAGGGGCACTCCGTCCCCACACACATCAACCGTCCCCATCGATTCCCCGTCAGCAGATCAGGGCTCACCGCCTTGGCGTACAATGGCTCGCTGACCCCGACTGCCGTCGTGCAGTGACCGCACTTGTACCCACCATAACCGGAATGGGAGACCTCATCTCATGTCGCGTGAGGGGATATGTCCACTGCCAGGTTCACTCAGGTACTAGGCTTACCGATTTACCATATTTCTCGGCATGTGCTTAGTACGTTCAAACGCTTTACTCACGGTACCACACCATAATCCTTATTCAAATTTTTATCCCGTAGACAACCAATCCCCATGGATTGTTGCCCACAAACCAGCATCATTATGATAAGAAAGTGGATACAACCAATTTCTTGATCTCGCGCGAGTGCTAGAAAAATCACTCGACTTCTACCGAGATCCTAATTAACAAAGCAGCTACTCGACCTAGCATACTAGTATCCATCTCAATAGGATTCCTGAGATCATGCAACTAGGGTTCCAAACAACTCCTACACCTAAGTGCACATTCAATCCTACAATCATTAAGTATAGTAAAATAGCATAAGTAATAGGTTATGCATAAACCGGGGCTTGCCTTCTAAAGCAGTGGCAGGCAGATCCTCTGGTGCAGGCTCGGGTGCTGGATCCGGGGCTACCTCTTAAGCAGCTCCTTGCTCCGGCACGAGGACGTACTCTCCGTCAGCGAGGTTGCAGTCTATTGAAATGCAATGAGTATGTATGTCATGATTATGTAGGATTTAACAATATTATGCTAAAGGAAGAAGAGCTAAGTTAGTTAGTAACTTAGGGTTTCTTGGTCATACGTGGCTTTTAGTGGGTTATGCTTATCGCTCTAAGTTTAGGTTTTGTTAAGGATAAGCATAGTAGATTGGTATTTCTCTTATGCATTTTAGTGGACAATTTACAAAGGGTCCTAGGATGGCACTAGTTTCCATCATTCATTTTCTCCTTCTTTATTTTCTATTTATAAATTCTAGTGTAGGTTTGAACTACAATAATGATTTAACTTTTTCCAAAAATTCTGTAAAAATTACAGTGGGTTGCCATTGGTCACTATAGCCTGTTCTAGGAATTTGAGGTTCAAAATAAAAAGGCTATGCCTTAGACAAAAATAACAAAAGTTGGGTAAATGGGCCACTTTGCACTACAACTCTTAACTAGGTGTGGGTTCTGTCCTAAGGGTTATTTTTGTTGGCATATAACAGTAATAACAAGCTTCTGTGCCAAAAATCACAGAAAGCTAAGTGATGTTTATTTAGTTGTGATTTTCCAAAGTTTAATGCCAAAAAAACACCTTCTACTGCCTTGTTATTTCAAAAATGTCAAACAGCAAATTTCATATTTCTCATATGTTCTTCATAACAAAACATTAATTATCCCAAGGGTTGGGGTGTTTTTGCCTTGGGGTTATTTTTGTAGGGTTTTTCTAAGTTTTCCTTGTTTTCTTAAAATAAAAGGTATCCTATTTATTTTATACTAAACCAGGGTATAATAAATTTTTCTAGTGAACTACATTGAATAAGTAGACTAACAAAAATAGGTGTGCTCCCTGGTTCCTTATCTAAATCACCTTTCCTATTTTCTTTAACTTTAAGCACAATGTGAAATAAATGGCAAACTCTACCTTAATGGGGTGTACAGAAGGGTTTATCATTTTTAAACAGGTCAGTAGGTGGTCAAGTACTTCTCTAAATTTTCTTAACCTCAGTTAAATAGTGCAACTAATTTTCCTCCTATTATTTAGCTTTTGGCCAAATTAATATTTAAATCAGAACCCTAAAGTTTTCTGTAGCACTTAGGGGTTTTATGTTTTTCTTAAGTAGTCTACATTATTTAAGATCTGGCAAAAATGGTTTGACTTGATTTGGGTGAATAAAACAGAAGATATGAATTATTCAAGTTCTGTTTGAATTTAAATCAGATTTATTAAAAGGTTTCCTGGAAAATCACTTTGCACCAAAGTCCTCGGATTATTTTCAAACTAACTCTCTCAATTATACCCCCGCGCTACTATTCCTCTGAGTCACTGACAATGCACAAAACCCCCTAGCCTTCTCTTCTTCTCCCCCGCGGTCCCTCCCTAGGTTTAAACAGTACCCGCGAAAAAGAAAAGGGCGGCGCGGCTTACCGGCGGCGAGAGAGGTCCGGCGAGGGGCGGGGTTGGCTCCGGGAGGTCCTGGCGGTCACAACGGTGTACGACTCGACGGCGGGGGTGGCCGGAATCGTCCGGTCCACGTGCGCAGGCGGGTGCTCTCGTCGGCGGCGGGTGCTCCGGCCAAACCACGGCGATCAAGTTCAATCCAATGGCACGGTGAGCTTCACGGGGTGACGTAGAGGCTATGTGCATAAGGAATCGATGAATGGAGCAGAGGATTACCCGGTCTACGCTCGCCGGCGGTCGGGTGGAGTCCGGTGACCGTGGACTGGCTTCTCCGGTGAAGCAAACTCCGATTCCTCGCTCGGGGAGCTTCACCGAGGTGTGCACAGTCTTCTCCGAGGGTTGGACAGGGTTGGGAAAGGGTTCTGTTGGCCGGTCTACGGTGGCAGGGGGATCGGGCGGCCGCGGACACGCCGTGCACGGGCAAACGCCGGTGGTTTTGGGCTCCGGTGAGGTCGAGCGCGTGCGAAGGGGTACGGTCAAGGTCCCTGGGTGCTTTATAGGCGCGGGCGTGGGCCATGGCGCCGGCTGGGCTTTGGCGCGACGCGGGGCACGCGGGGCGCGCGTTGGGCGTGCTCTAGCGAGCCAGAGCGCGTCGAACACGTGGTCGTTGCTTTCTGCCCTTGTTCTTGCGCCTGCTGAGCAGCCAAACGTGCGAATCTTGCCATATGGCTTGTGTAAGATTTCTTCCTTGCGCCTAGGGCTACCTAGTTCATGTGAGTTCCAAGGGAAGATCGGGTCTGGTTTAGAAGATATGGTGGCGCCAAGTCTTGTCTGTCTGCACTGTTCAACCCGAGACAAAACAGGTGCCAACTCGTGTCAAACGGTCTTGGCTTGGGTTCAAACTCTTCAAGGGGGTTCCTTAGATAATTTGGCTCCTTTCTGTTATTTAGACCCTGAGGTTTTGGTGTCATTAGCTAGGTGAACACCCCTGATCTCTAGATTAGGGTTGATTTTGGACTTAGGAGGAATGGGGGTGATCCCATAGTGTTCTCCACATGGGGGCTCATTTAGGGGTCTTATAGGGGTCTTTTTGTAAAGTTCCTTTACTGACTTTTGTAAACATTTTGGTACTCTTAAACTTTGGTTAAGGGTTTAAATCATGAAATGTGCATTTGCCTAATCTTTCTCTCAACTAAAGGCTTCAAGAGAGGGTCCCAAGGTTCAATCCTTCCTTGCCCAAGGTGATTATTGCCTAAAAGCTTGGGTAATGCTTTGGTCCTTGGCATTTCTTAACTCACTCATGCTTCCAAGGTCTTAAGTGCTCTCTCTCCTCCAAGTTTTAACCACATGTGATAATAGGTATATGTGCCATTAGGAAGCCAGCACCTTGGTAACACCTGGGGTGTTACAGAATGGGCGGGTGACTCACCAACGGTGATGATGGGAAGGAAGCTGCCCAAGAGCACACGCAGTTTCACGGCGGAGAGATGATTCCAGCAAGAAATTCACGCAACCTGATGACTCCTCGGGTAGAACCACCCGAATTATTCCATCTTAAGTGCCTAAGTCATGCCTCAGGGGCCGTAACACACTTAAATCGGAATAACATGTCAGTCCCTCAGATCTAGTCTGATAGAGCCACTTAACCAGGATCAAATTCCACAATCTCACTCGAAGGTGAGTCACAGGAGAAATACAATAAAACAGGAAACCTCAAATAAAGTGCTGAATTATTACATAATCGGAGTTTTTGAGTAGCAAATAAGAGTTCACAAAATAAAATGCAGCGGATAATCGATGTCGTCGGTATCGAGGAAATGGGCAAGGCCTAGCCCACTACTCCTCGTGCTCCTCTCCTGCCGGAGCAACATCCCACTCGACCGTCCAACCCGGTGGTAGGGTGGTAGGCCAAGTCACACCATCAACCATATTTTGAATCGCACCTACAAAAATTATGCCACAAGCAAGGCTGAGTATACTAATACTCAGCTAGACTTACCCGGTGTGAGGAGTCTACTCCTCTACCTCTAGACTATGCAGCTGTTTGGCTGAGGGGTTTGGTTTGCCAAAAGCACTAGCTGTTTCTAAAATTAATTTTTAGCTTTTCAAATTGTAACATCATTATCTTAGCTAGGTTTGCTCCTTCTAAGCATACATGGTGACAAGCATTTAGTTCAATCAACAAATTGTCTCATGTAACCTCATTTCACTTCTTACTCGATGTAGTACAAGGGGTCAAGCAGTCTCATTAGTTGCGATAAGCAGATGATTCGAATCGAGTTTTATCCTTGCAAGGTAAACCTAAACACACGACATGTCAGGGCACTCCGACCCCACACACGTCAACCGTCCCCATCGATTCCCCGTTCGCGTCCAGGCCTCACCGCCTTGGCATACAATGCTCCACTGACCCCGGCTGCCGCCGTGTAGTGACTGCACTTGTACCCACCATAGCTAGCATGGGAGACCCAGTCTCAGGTCGCATGAGGGATAAAGTCCGCGCCCGGCTTCACTCAGGTACTAGGTTTATCGGTTACCATTTTTCCTGACATGTGCTTAGTACGTTCAAACGCTTGACTCAGGTATCCACACATTAATCCTTAATTCCTTTTTCCCGTCTCATGGTCAAGGCATCCTCCCTGGATCCAAGTCCATAGACTAACATAGATCCCGTTATCAAGATGAATACAATCAATTCCTGACCTTGCGCGAGTGCTAGAAAAATCACTCGACTTCTACCGAGATCCTGATTAGCAAGCAACTACTCGACCTAGCATACTAGTATTCATCTCAAAAAGGAATCCTAAGTTTATGCAACTAGAGGTTTCAAGCAACTCCTACACTTAAGTGCACATTACAATCCTACAAGCATTAAGTGTAGTAAAGTAGCATATAATAATACGGTTATGCATATAAACCGGGGCTTGCCTTCAATGGCTGGGGCTGCGGGGAGATCCTCGATAGCAGCCTCAGAATCTTGCTCATGGTCCTCCTCTTGGACAGTTCCTTGCTCGGGGATGAGCACGTACTCTCCGTCGGCGAGATTACAATCTAATGAATGCAATGCGTAAGATATATGCATGATATGATATGTGCTTTAGTAATTTAAACTTTTGATGGTGTATGATCTACTTGAGTTAGATAGAGTTAAACCTTACTTATGCGAGACTTTTGGGTGGTATACTTGGTAAATTGGATCAAACTTAGCTAAGTTAAGTGGTAGGTTTATTTTTAGGGTTCCACTGAATTCTTTTTAAAGCCTTAGTGAGAATTGACAAGAATTCAAGTTGGACTTATTGGAGTGAGGTTTATTTCTTCTTTCTTTTTCTTTATTCCCCTTAAGTTTTTGGAGTGGGTTTGAACTAGAAGTTGCCTTAATAAATTTCCAAAAATTCTGTAAAAATTGCAGTGCCTTATTAATAGTGTATAGTTCTCTGTCTCAAAATTTGGGTATCAGAAAGTGAATAGTTTTCTCTGGACAAAATTACCAAATATTAGGGCAGAAGGGATGGTTTGAACTACAACTACCATTTAACAGTAGGTAATTCTCTAAGAATTATTTTTGCTGGCATTTAGATGTTATAACATGACTTGGAACAAAATTTTAGCCATTAATTCTTATTAGTTATTTTATCATGATTTTCCCAAGTTTCTAGCCAAAGGGGTGCTTTCTACTACCACTATGTTTGAAAAATATCAAACAACATATTTCTGATTTTTCCTAGCTTTTATTTTGCGCAAGAGCAATCATTCTGAAGTTTGGCATCTTTTTTCTTAAGGGAAGGGGTGGTATGCATTAATTGGATTAAATGGCCTTTCTTGTAAAATATTAGCAATAGGTATTATTTTGCATCCTTCTAATGGGTTTGCACTTTTCTCTGGTGGCCTTTCTCATTATTGACCTAGCAAAATTTTTGTTTGCCCATTATTGCATTATTATGGGTTATTCATGATTTATTTGAAATATGACTCATTATCATATTATATTTATTTACCCTACTTAAAATGATGGGCTGGGGTGTTTATTATTTTTACAGTGGGGTTTTGGTAGTTACAAGTCCACTGAATTTTTATTATCAATTTTGGTTCTGGTTTTGTAATTCTAATAATTGATTTCAAGTTGGAATAATGCTAAATAAGACATTTCACTTTAAAACTGATTTGGACTAGAGGTCCCTTTATTTTTCCTAGGTTCTCTGTTACTTAAGCAAACTAGAAAAAATAATTTCACTCACTGTTCATTAATTTCTAATGCCTTTCTGATTTTCCTAAGGTTTGGGCAGAAATGGCTTTTAATGGATATCTACACTAAATTTTTCAATACCGGGGTTCTTACTATTTTTAAACAGTGCTTAAATGGGGTTTGAACATCTACAAATTTTCTTAGGTTCAGCACAGAAGCATAACTAATTTTCCTTAATTAAACAAGGTTTGGTCAGTTTCTGTTTTTAATTTTAAACTCTAAAAATTTGAACAGAAAGCATAGGGTCCCTGGCAAAATTAGTTTGACCACTTTTGCTTAAGAATTCATCAAGTTATGAATTTTCTAAGTTCTCTGTTTATTAGAAAGGTTAAACAGAAATGATTAAATGGAAAACTACTTTGCAACGGGGTCCCTGGCGGTTGATTTAAGTTTTCCTTACAGACTAGTCCCTAGGCTACTATTCAAATGAGTCGCTGACATCGCAGAAAACCCCCTGAGTTCTTCTAATCCTAACCCGATGTCCTTCCCCCAAATTAAACAGTACCCTCGGCGGAAGAAAGGGCGAAGGGGCTTACCGGCGGCGAGATTGCTCCGGTGAGGTGGCCGAGGGTGTAGGGGAGATCCTAAGGGTCACGACGATGTGCGGGTCACCGTCGGGGATGGTCGGAGTTGGCCGGTCCACGTGCGCAGGCGGGGGAGCTCGTCGGCGGTGAGGAGTCTGGCCTATCCAGGGCGAAATTGACCAATCAAACGGGTCAGAGAGCTTCACCAGGGATCAAGGAAGGTGTGTGCGCGAGGAATTGAAGAATGGCTCACCGGAGTGTCCAGTCCACGCGTGCAGGCGGGCGGGCGAAGTCCGGTGAGGGTGATCTTCGCCTTCTGGTGAAGTTCTGCCAGGTCCGAGGGCTTGGAAAGCTTCACGGGCCTATGGCAGAGCTAACCGAAGCGCTTTCGTGACTTGGGGTGATTGGAGTTGGCTGGCCACGGTGGCCGAAGCTCTGGCGGCAATGGCGGGCGGAAAGGAGCTCGCCGGAGCTAAGGAGGGGTGTCTGGCCGGCGGTGGTGAGTGCGGGGTGAAGTGAGGCGCGCCCGGGAGGCTTTATAGGCGCGGGCAAGCACGACCGAGGGCGGGGCTCTAACAAGCGCTCGGGGCGTGCACGGCGAACGCCAGTGCACGCTCTGGCGTCTGGCACAGCGTCGAGCACGAGGCAGCGCAGAGAGAGGTCGAGTTCAAGCGCGGATTGGCCCCAAATCTTTAAGATTATCCATGATCTTGTTGAGAAATCTCTTCCTCTCAGGTCCCTTTGTCGTTTGTGTGTGGAGGCTAGCAGGTTTTGCTGACTGGATTAAGAGATAGAGAGGGGAGAAATCCTGTTTGTCTCACTGCCGCACACAGGGAGAAGATCTCTGGTTTGACGTGTCTAAGGCACGCGTTCCAATGCCATCTTCTGGCACAAGACAGAGAGGTTAGTTATGCACGTTTTTGTCAATGGGGCGATTAGGATTTGAGTTAGGGATCAAGGTGAACACGCTTGATCTTTGGCTCAAGGTCTGAAATTCAGAATTCTGAATTTCAGAATTCCTTAATGAAATCCCACATGAGAGGCTTGTTTAGAGTTTTATTTAAATTGCTTTGGCCAAGCTTCCTCAATCTTTATTGTTGCTTATTAAATATACTTCAATGTTTATAATTGGCCCAAGCCATGATTCTAAGTTTTTCATACTCTTTTCCCCATTTTCTTGAATTTTGTTTATAGGGCTCAATTAGGGTTTTTGTTGGGGTTGCACATTTTGCCTTTTTGAAAAACCCATTTGTTTTGATCATGATACTTTTAAGTATAAGCTTAGTGGGTTCTTTATCCTTAAATCAACTTGATGTTCATGCTCAATTTTGATTCACATAAGATGATGGTTTTTGGGTTAGCACTTGAGAGAAACCCTAGGTGACACTGGGTGTCACAGCCTTCCCCCCTTAAAGGAATCTCGTCCCGAGATTCGGGCCAGAGTCCTTCCGGGGTGAAGCAAAGGGTGAGACTTATATGAAGTGGGTGCTTATTGTTATTATTAGGGCAAACTGCTCTTCGAATGTCATTCTCTTTGCAACTTCAGAAGGAAATCCTTTTTAAATTTTGTTTCATGATTACTTCATTCTAATTTAAGATCATATCTTTGAATTTTAGATTCGAAGGGCAGGAGGAGGGGTTGGGTGTGATTACGTACCAGCTTCCTTAGGTAGGCAATCAGGGAAGTTGGATCTCAAGAATTCCTCAGTCTCCCAAGTAGCTTCCTCCTCTGAGTGATTACTCCACTGGACCTTGTACATCTTGATCGATTTAGCCTGAGTTGATCTTTCTTTGCAATCTAGAATCTTGGAAGGGTACTCTTGGTACAATAGATCTGGTTCTATCTCCAATTCTGGCACTGCTATGATCTCGGTCGGCAATCGAACACACTTCTTCAGCTGAGATACATGGAACACACTGTGAATGGCAGACAGTTTTGAAGGTAGCTTCAGCTTATATGCCACGGGTCCACATGCTTTTATGATCTCATAAGGTCCAATGTAACGAGGGCTAGCTTGCCTTTGATTCCAAACCTCTGCACTCCCTTGGTGGGTGATACCTTGAGGTATACGAAATCTCCCACCTTGAACTGGAGAGGTTTCCTTCTTTTATCATGGTAACTCTTCTGCCTGGCCTGAGCAGCTTCTAGATTCTTCCTGATTAGTTTGACCTTCCTTTCGGCTTCAGTCACTAAGTCAGGTCCAAAAACTCCTCTTTCTCTAGGTTGAGACCAATTGAGTGGTGTCCTACACCTTCTTCCATAGAGAGCTTCGAAAGGTGCCATCCTTAGGCTGGATTGATAACTGTTGTTATAAGCAAACTCTGCCAAGGAGAGGTGCTTATCCCAGTTCTTGCCACAATCGATTGCACAAGCTTTCAGCATATCCTCCAGAATTTGGTTTACCCTTTCCGTCTGACCATCTGTCTGTGGGTGGTAAGCTGAACTTCTGATTAGCTTGGTTCCCAAAGACTCCTGCAGTTGTTCCCAAAATCTGGCAACAAATTGGGCTCCTCGGTCAGAAACAATGGTCTGAGGTAATCCGTGCAAACACACGATCCGGTCAATGTACAATTCTGCATACTTTTGAGCCTTATCAGTGGTGTGCACAGGAAGGAAATGTGCCACTTTTGTCAGTCGATCCACAATAACCCAAATCGAATCATGATGACGAGAGGTGTTGGGCAGACCCACAATGAAATCCATGCTGATGTCATCCCATTTCCACGAAGGTATAGATAGGGGTTGCAAAGCTCCAGCTGATTTCAAGTGGCTTGCCTTTATCCTCTAACAGGTGTCACATTCCGATACATACTGGGCTATCTCCCTCTTCATTCTGGTCCACCAATACAAAGGCTTCAGATCATGGTACATTTTGGTGTTTCCCGGATGCATAGAGAATTTGGAGAGATGAGCCTCATCCAAGATTTTCCTCTTGAGGTCCTGGTTTTTAGGAATCACCAATCTGCTTTTGAACCATAACACACCCTTTTCATCTTGGCGGAAACATTTATACTTTTCAATCTTCTGATGGAGATTCTTCTTGATAATCTGCACTCCCTTGTCACTGAGCTGGACCATGATGATCTGGTCTTGCAAAGCTGGCTCGACAGAAATGTGAGACAAAGCACTAGAAGGAATCACCTCTATTTGCATCTTGCTCAAATCATCACACAAGGTGTTGATGTGAGAATCCATCAGAATACAGTTGCATTGCAACTTCCGACTCAAGGCATCTGCTACCACATTGGCTTTTCCTGGGTGATAATGTACCTCCAGGTCATAATCCTTGATCAGCTCTAGCCATCTTCTCTGCCTCATGTTGAGATCAGCCTGAGTAAAGATATACTTAAGGCTCTTATGATCAGTGAAGATGTTACAGTGGGTTCCCATTAAATAGTGCCTCCACATTTTTAATGCATGAACCACTGCTGCCAACTCGAGGTCATGAGTGGGATAATTTTGCTCATGAGGCCTGAGTGCTCTTGAGGCATAAGCAATGACTCGATTGTCTTGCATTAATACACAACCTAGTCCAGTGCCAGAGGCATCACAATATACATCAAAAGGCTTGCTGTTGTCGGGTTGCGCTAACACTGGTGCTGTGGTCAGATGCTGCCTTAATGCATGGAAGGCATCTTCGCACTTCTGACTCCAAACAAACTTGGCTTCTTTCTTCAGCAGCTCAGTTATAGGCTTCGCAATTCGAGAGAAATCCGGAATAAATCTTCGGTAATAACCAGCTAATCCCAGAAAACTCCGAATCTGACAAACAGTCGTTGGTGGCTTCCAGTTCATCACCTCTTGCACTTTATCAGGATCAACAACTATTCCTGCCTGAGAGATAGTGTGACCCAAGAATTTGATTTCCTTTAGCCAAAAATCACACTTGGATAACTTGGCATAAAGGTGGTGCTCTCGCAGACGTTGAAGCACTACATGCAAATGCTCGACATGTTCTTCGTTTTTCGAGTACACCAAGATATCATCGATGAACACCACTACGAATTTGTCCAATTCAGGCATGAAAACAGAATTCATCAAATACATGAAGTATGCTGGTGCATTTGTCAGCCCGAATGACATCACCAAGAATTCATATAGCCCATATTTGGTTGAGAATGCCGTCTTCGGAATATCGCTTGCTCGTATCTTGATCTGATGGTAGCCGGAGCGAAGGTCTATCTTGGAAAACACCTTGGCCCCGACCAACTGGTCAAAAAGAACATCAATACGAGGCAAAGGATACTTGTTCTTGAT